>NC_080800.1:21148398-22348398 GCF_028018385.1 Neofelis nebulosa
GGCCTCTTTGCCGACTCCCAAAACCAGAGCACGGAGAAGGAATCCAATTTTGCTGGCCACATTAACTTGTTTCCACCATTTAACACCGGTATTTTCCCTTGAGTTCTACAGTGGTGGGGGTAGCAGTACAGGAAACAGGATAGTGGTTTCAGGTGAAGCCTAATGCGGGGGGCCTAGGTGCCTGAAGGGGGCTGAGAAAAACCACAAAGAAGGGGCGAGCCCTTTTCCCCCCTCCACACCCCCGTCTGACGCGCCTGTGCCAGCTCGTGCAGTTCTGTTTCCTAGAAGACCTTCCATGTGTTATTGATTAAATTCTCTTTGGGGAAGCAAGCGGGAGCTTTTATCTGCATGTCTAACTGGCGTGCAATGGTGCCTTGGCCGTTTTGACCGGCTATGGAATATGCTGGTGGTCACACTTGTCTTTCACGAAGAAGAGCACCGAGTGACGCTGGTTGTCATTCTAACTCTGCTGTGTGGCAGCGTAAATAGTCCCCTTTCTAACCAACCTGGTGGGAAAAGTCAATATCCCATCAGCAGAGGAGGTAAACACATCAGGAGCGATGCCCTCTCCCTTCCTCCCCTGCTCCTTATTCCGGCAGCTCTTTAAATGTGCTCCCCAGTCAGCACCTGCGTTCGTGTCATTCACATGCGCCGGGTGCTGGCCTGCTGCTCTGGCCTGCAGGGAGGCGGCCGCCGCTCCGGGCCATTGTTGTGTATTCCCAGACTCCCATAATTAGAACTTTCAAAGTGTCTTTCTGTAGTCGGTAGTCGGCTACTAATGCCTCCCCTCTCTCTCCTCTCGCCTCTCTTTTTCCACCCCCTTTGGGCATGTAAATCCTCTCCACCAAACTTTTTGCTGTTGTTTCTTAAAAGGCACTTGACGTAATTTAGAAAAGGTTGTGGAGGACGAATGTGAATGTGGAGCTAAGGAACAAAAATCTTGAGCCCCAGCTTTAATCTTGCGGGTGTTCGGTAGATTGCAGTGTTGCTCTGTTGTTTCGGTGGGGTTTTTCTCCCGGTGGTTGACGAGTACTCCCTTCCTCGATGCCTGATGCCATGCTCACCTGTGCCTTTGCCTGTTCCGGGGGCACCGGGGAGGGGTGACGGTAGGGAGAGGGGGCGCACTAGGGTGCCTGACCTTCGAGTAGGGGCTCAGGGTTCTGGCCCCCCCCCCCCCCCCCGGGCTCGCATGTCCCTGTCACACATTTCCGGCTCTGTGACCTCGGGTGAGTGGCTGGACCTCCCAGTCTCTTCAGCCAGCAAACGGGGGTTAAAAAAAACAACGTGGACTTCGCCAAACACGTCACAGGGTTCCTGAGCAGCTGTGAACCAAAACTGTGTCGCCTTAAGCATCCTGGGCAGGGCTGCCTCCCCTAGGGATCAATCACCCTTATCCTCAAAAGATCACACCTCAGTGTCTTGGCCCTGCTGCTCCTTGAACCAAGTGTGCAAGTAGCAGGCTGTGGGGCAGGAAAGGAAGGACCTTCTGTGCGGCTGGCAGTGCCCGTCTCCGAGTGGGCAGGCCAGGCATGAATGGGTAGAAGAAGCAGGAAGCGGAGGAACGGCTGCCGCATGCCCGGAGTCCACAGGTACACGGTGTGGATGGAGAAGAAGCAGCAACCTCGCCACCGGACAGGTGCCCTCCAGACAGCCTACCCCTCACCTCTTGCAACACAGGAGTCTCGAGTAGCAGAGGGACACAGACCGGAGGGCCTCAAAGAAGCCGACTAGGCCCAGCTGCTCCTGGGAGTTGACTCTGGGAGGCCCTGGCTTCTTTTGAGACAGTGTTTCCTGCCGCATCCATACTTTGCATTCAGTTGCACGCATATGCTCGACAGCGCTGCGAGAGTGGTGGCTGCAGGTGGAGTTCACCTTGGCTGCTGCACGTGCATGCGCACCTGCAGTTCGCATCCGTGGAGCGTGGCCCTGTCCCCCGCCCCCGGAGTCAGCTAGGTGCTGGGAAGCGGCACGCAGGGTAGAAGAACCAAGGCTTCCGGAGAGGAACCTAGGGAACTCACCCGCACCCCTGGCGTGGGACTGGCCCCTGGTGTAGACCAGCAACGGGGCACCAGGAGGACATCTGAGACATGGAAGTGCAGACAGGATCTGCGCCCTCTTCTCTGGTGCTTGAGGGATACTGAATGGTCTCTAAAGACGCTACCTCTGAGACTTGTAATCCTTTTATTTTTATTTCTTTTTAGATAAATGGAAGAAGCAGTTTTTTACCCCCAAAGTTCGTCAGGACTACCAAAAACTCAAGAACACGGCAGAGCAGTTCTTGTCCCGAAGTGGCTACTCCGAAGTGAACCTCAGCAAGCTCTTCGCAGATTGTGCCGTGAGGCCCTGAGGGAGCCTGCGATGCAGGCAGCAGGGTGGGCGACCCCACCGCCTCCACCCCTCCACCGGGGTCCTGACGGTTCCCTCTGGCATCGCTTTTCCTTTAGGACTGTGTGTGTGCGTGCGTGCGTGTGTGGCTTGGGAGGGGAATTACTGAGGTGGGGGCGAGTGCAACAGTATTTCATCTACCAAATATCAGAGCATCATAAGAGCCTTCCTATTACAACGTATCATCTACTGCGGAAACACAGCCTAGAGCCAGCTGCGCATCTGGGACTCGATTTCTAGGGGAGAGGTCCGTGAGAGACAAGAAATTAATTGAGAGTGGCTGGAACGCAAGGGACCCCACGCTTTGCCCCAGGGCCTTCAGCAGAGGTGCCCCCAGAAAGAGTTATGAAGGCTGGTAGGAGTGCTAATATTTTATTTTGCCTTTTCACATGCCAGTTAAACCCAGTCTGAACCCCACTATTGCCCCAGTCGCTGGCTCCAAGAGTGGCTGTCCTTTTTAGTCTGGTCTTTTATATAGGTAGCCGAGGGGTGGGGTAGAGAAGCCTTGCGTCTCCTAAATAGGTGAAACAGAGCCTACTTGTTTATTGAATTGCTCCCGCATTGCACGCGCACACGTATACTGGGCAGGTGTTTTATACTCGCATTCCTTTTTGTCCCCTTAAGTAGAAAATCCAGGTAAAGGTTTCTGCAGACAGAAGCACATTGAAAATAATTTGATATCCTATAACATTTCCTTTCAACTGTGTAGAGTTTGGGGCAAGGGTCATTGTGTTGTATTCAGAAGAAATTGGGAGGAGGTTTGGTTAATTGGCCCTGGTGCGGTTGTGTGCGTGTGTGTGTTTTCATTTCTTCGGAATGGTGCCCTCTTTGCCAGAAGCCACATCTATTTCAGTATAGCAGCCTTTCCATTCTTACATTATATGTAAGGTTATACTAACAAGATATATTTCCCCTGTACACTATGCTATATTTTTTTAAAAAGTCTACCTGTCTGTTTTTCTAAGAGAAAAATATGCCATGTGTGGGTGTTTTTTTTTTTTTTTCCTGCTTAAATAAAGATTTCTGAAAGGAAAGCAGTTCCACTAAATCTCCATCAGGTGTGAAGAGCTGGCTAGAGGTGGCAGCCTGGAGTAAGGGGTGACTGGAGGCCATCCCCTTCCCAGCCCTCAGCCTGGCTGGAAACCAGCTCCTGGAGGCCCCAGTGGTGTATGTCTCAGTGCCCTGAACAGCATTCCGGAGACTTCCTGTGGACTTAGGGTCCTTTACAAGATGAAGTATGGTTTCTCGTGTGCTTTGCTGACTTGGACAGCCCGAGAGCTAAGCCAAGAGCCCAGTGGTGTCTGTTTTTGGAGAGACTAAGACCGATGGCTCCTGGGAGAAAGGCCCCCCATCAGACCAAGGTCACCCAGCATGGACCCTAGTGAAGGCCGCTTGGTAAAGCAATGCAAGTGAACTGTCTTCCATCTTGCTCTGCTTTTTTCTTTTCTCTCCCCCACTTTCTCCTTTGTCTCTTGTATTCAGGTTCTAAGTGGAGACACTTTGGGTGTGGGGCCCTGGGGGTTAATTAATGGGTGCCTTGGTACCTCAGGCTCCACCACCTGTCAGAAGTGGAGCAGCCGTGTCGCTTCAGGGAACTAAGGGGGTTGTGTGGTTTTCGACGTTTTTATCACATGAGGTTTTAGAGATAGTTCTCTAGTGTGTGCTTCCGGAGCCCGCACCCCCACGTTGCTTTCCAAAGAGAAGGCGTGTTTTATTTGGTTTCTGGAACCTGGGGTTATGGTAAATACAGAGAATTATCCTTAACTTAGTCATCAGGAAACAACGGGAGACTCAGATCACTTCTGACTGCTCTGTTTCTCGTCTCTGCGTCGAGCTAGTAAGCACTGTGAGGGCAGGAACTGTTTCTGTGGATAGAAAGTCCAGCGTCTCATGGTCCAGCCCCCCAAAAAGAGCTCATGCAGCAGTTGATGTGGTCTTACTCAGATTTGTCACTCCAGGTTACTGAAGGGGCTTTTCTGGGAGGCACATAGAGTCCAGAATTTCATACAACATTGAAACTGCAACTTTTATGAAGAATTCCCATGGGTCTCTCTGTCAGAACGTTGGCACATAGCATACTCCCATTTCTCTGAGAAAGGTTTCGACTCCTTGAGTTTTGTCAGTTGATGGGGCATTGGTTGGGAGGGGTGCAGAAATGCCACCCACCTCTCTCTCAGGGGGAGCCTACCCGAGTGTCTCCGCAGGCTCCCGGGCATGGATCCGAAGTTCAAGTGCTAAAAGTGAACGGCTGAAACAAGCCAGGTTCACACTGAAGAGTGGCAGGGACTGTCCAAAGAGGCAAGAGGCTGCCGAGGGCTGCTGGGAGGGATGGGGCCCAGGGTGGCCACACAATCTGGTTATCAAGAGAAGCCAGGAATCCAGATACTCCATAAAGCGTCTCCATTTCTCAACTTGGCAGTGAATTTTTTAGCATAAAATTTTGAGCACTGGGCCAGACTAACTAAACCTCCGGGCTAAGTTTTATCTGGGCCAATTGGGAAATGGGGCCCCAGGAGAACCCCGCTCTCTCACGGCCCGTGCCTCTGCAAAGGGCACCTTTCCTGTTGAATGTAAGCAGGATCTGCCTCTAACAAGGTGCCCATTGATCTCGGACACCACTTGCTAACCCTCCACTCTCTTTCATATAAAGGGGCATAGGGGAGGTCAGAAGTTGAAAATCCTACACAGACCATGTTCAAGATTTTAATTTATCCGGGAAACGGACAGAGTTAATCTTCTGACTCTTGCCCAAGACATGGGGGGCTAACCAGAGTTCACAGATTGGAGTTTGGGAGAGGATGTTGAAAGAGGATGAATCCACTGCCCTTCACCACCACCCCCCTCCTCTTCTCTCCAGCACACAAAACACACACACACACACCTCAACACGCTTTTTTGAACGTGTCCTACAATTAGTTTGGTAGGAGGTGCAAAGATAAGGAAACTCGAAAAACAGATTTCCCTATCTTGTTTTAAGAAAAACACACCAAGCCCCAGATCCTCTTGTCAGAACCCCCCAGCCCCTCAATTCAGTGCTCCCATCCCAGACTTCAAGCCACCTTGCCGTTCCCTCCCTTCTCTCTCTCTCTCTCTCTCTCTCTGTCTCTCCTCACCTAAATATTTCTTAATTGAACGGTTTGCTGTGGAGCTTCCTTATAGCAGTTTAATAGATTAACTCATCTGAGCCAGCCTCAAATTTCAGATTAAAATTCCTTCATCCCGAAGGCAGCATTATCAGGTTGTTGGAGGCTGTTTTCAAACCTTGGTTTTGAATAGCAGCGGCTCTGCATTAATTTAACCACTAAGCTAATAAGTAGGTTTCGTTTTGTTATGCTAAGCTTTATTGCTTTTCTTTTGATCAGAATGGTGTTGTTGAGCAAAGCAGCAGACAAGGCATTCTTTGATGAGGGAATTAGCGCTCCATTCTTCCTCTATTATTCATAGCACAGTGGAATATGTAAGTACCTGAGGGTGTCAAAGGAGTGCAGGTTCTATTGCAAAGTGCTCGCCTTGTTTCTCTCAATAGCTGACTATGAGATGATAAACCGCTTAATACACTGTGCTAATTGGATGAGAGCAAAAAGAGATGGGAATTAAGGCGAGGCAAAAGCAGAAAGTGCAACCAGCCTTCAATTCAGTCTTTCACCACTTTACCAGCACCAAAGGAGGCACAAGCTTTCTATAAGCAGACTAGAGGTTTTGTGCGGAGATAAAATGAACGTGTTAGTGGATTCAAGTAATACACTAATTATTGCACAGTATAAATACCACTACTGGTTTTATAACAGGGAGGTAAACTTCTTTTGAGAGGGTTATAGGATTGCTTGGCAGTGGTGTAGAACCTAATAAGGGCCCAGAGTAATAACCCCCTGGATTAACAAAATTGCTGCTTGTAGAAGTATGATTCAGGCTTTTACGAAGATTTCCGGAGAATGAATAAAAATGACTGAATGACATTTCTTAATGTATAACTGGTAATCGCTCTCTTTTCTTTAAAGGGAAAAAATGTATGCTTCAAACTGGACAGTTAACAACGTCCAGAGACAACACAACTTTTTCCTCTGAAAAATGTTTTTTCCCCTTGTCAGGCTGGCAGCCCCCCCACCCCCACCCCCGCTCCACCCCCCAGCCAGCCTGCCACTGGCTGTGAAATAACACAGTTGCTCCGCAGAACTCGGGTGTCTAGAATCCCCTCTCCGACCCCGTTGAAGATGCCCTTCATCCAGCCACACTCGCCGTTGTGTATACACGCGCACACGTGCTCACATACACATTATTTCCTCCAAGCGCAAGTTCACCTAACCCGTGTGTGATTTCCTTCCCTCTAACATCAGCCCCCGCTTCCCTTCCAGCAAGATCTCCTCACTCAAAATGACACGAAAAAGAGAACTGCGGGTGCCTTGTCCCTCTGGGTTTTACAAATCCAAAACAATAATAATAAATGTTTGCCCCCATTACGGAGGGCGACGGGGCTACTAGAAGACGACAGTGGGAAACTGACCAGCGCCACTACCCGTGACTTGCCCTACAGTCTCAGTTTCAAGTCCCGAGTCATCCCAAACCTTCTCCGGTAGTCCCTCTCTCTAGCTCATGGACCTCCTAGCTGCCCCACCACAAACCTACGATGCCCGCCCTGAGTGTCCGCAGTCCAACGCTGAGTCGTTGGTGACAACACAGGGACGTTATTAGGCCAACTGCTCCCTTCTTGCGTTTCCTTCCAGGGCCTCATCCAGATCTGGCTAGCCTGTCTGAAAACGGAGCAAATTCACTTTCCCCTTCCCCTCATCCTTCCCACGGAGGCTCCCAATCACTCCTCATCCCAAGACACTGTAGGGGTGGCCCTGGGAAAGCAGGTGGTGGGGCATTGTGCCCTCAGTGTGCAGGGGACAGCTATGTCCCCATCACAGGGGCTCTCCTGAACTCCCCTGGGCTCCGCACGTCCTCCTCCTGGTGGAAGAGGTTTGCTTAAGGTTGGGGGGGGGGGGGGGTCAGCCGCTCCCAGCATTGTGACCTCGTTCCCAGATATTGGGGCCAAATTGGGTTGCCCATTCATTAATAATGCTCACAATAAGATTAAATCATTCTGGAAAATCTCATAAAATCCCCCTAAGTACGCTCCAGTGGCTCTTTCCAATCCCCATCATTCAGCACTTGGGGAGGTTTGGAAGGAGAAGAAAATTGGTTTCTTTGCTTTTAATGCTGCTTTGAAAAGATACTCAGAGTTTGTCATGCGTGACATGTCACATGTTTAATGTGGACTTGCTGGAAGTCAGGGGTCTTTAGCGTGTGATATTTATGGGGAATATTAAGTGCAGAATGAGGTCCCTCCAGCTGGGGAAAGTTGAAAGAATAGGAGGCCCAGGACCGGGCTTGTTTGCGGCATCAGAAATGACATAGGATTAAGAGTTTGTAAAACAAGGCGAGGGGTTCTCATTGGCCGGTAATAAATGTAATCCTTGGAGGTAATTTCACGCAATTTGCTTCTGCTCCATGGAAGGGTCAAATGAGAAAAAATGACTTAAAAAAGAGTTCATTAACAGGAAGAATGGTACTGTTTCTCGTATACCGTCCAACCGGCAGCCTGGAGGGGGAAAAAAGCCGTACCTAAACAAAAAGCCAAAATCGACGGAAAATTGATATTGACCACCAAAAAAAAGAAGAAGAGAAAGCCTCTCCCTCACGCTCTTCCTGCATTCCCCCATCCTCACTTCCCAACTCCAGTGTAACCCTGCCCACCCCCAGGAAAGGGCCTTTCGCCACAGGAGATCCTGTGGAGCCTGGAGGTTTGAGACACTCAGATCTTGGGGCTGTCCTCCAAAGTTCCCGCCGGGCCCGCTGAAGTCCAGGAAGGAGTATGTGACCACGACGGTCGACGAAAGGTGTTTGGCAGCCTGCTCCCCACGCCCCAGGCAAGGGGGGCTCCTGCTTGCCAGCGCCCCCCCGCGCGAGTCCAGAGCCGGAGCAGGGTGGCGGTGAGCCACCCGACGGCCAAGGGCCGGAGAGCAGCCTCGGCCCGTGAAGCCCGTGAAGCCCGTGAAGCCCGTGGGCGCGCTTCCCAAAGTTCCCGGCAGGCGGGGTCTCCGGCTTTCCGGACCGCGTCGGCGAGCGGAGGACGCCAGGGCCTGCGCGCGGCAGCTGCCGACCGGGTTACCCACCCCGGAGTTGCCGCCGACCTCTACCCGACCCCGCACCTGCCCCTCGGCCGCGCACACTTGCGCTCCCGAGCCGCACGGGGACCGACACCCCCCCCCTTCTGCGGGGCGCGGCCCGGGAGCGCGCACGGAGCCCGACGGCCGGACCGGAGACGCGCCCCCGCCCCCCGCGGCGCCCGACCGGCCCACGGCCTGGCGGGGCGGCGGGCACCCGCTCTGCGAGCCCGGTAGTCACGCCGCGGCAGCACCCCTCCCCCTCGCCTGCCCCTCTCCCCAAAGGTCCGGCGAGCTAATTACTACAAATTGAAACTAATTAAGCTTCTCTTCCCTTTCCCATCACCCTGGGAGCGTCGGCGAGACCCAGCCCCCGCGGGCGGGCTTACCCCGCGGTCGCCGGGAGTGGCGCACGAAGGGTCGGGGGGGGGGGGGGGGGGCGTCGGGGGGGGGAGGGAGAAGCTACGGTTCCCCGCGCGGGGAGGAGTGCGCCAAGGGGGTTACAGATTGCAAATCTGTTCTGGTCTCCTCCGGAAACCTGAGTTGTTTAGATTTTTTTCAAATGTATACATTTCCCAGTGTCTGGATAAGTGATGTAATGACATTTGTCGAGTTAAGATCTGCCACTTGGATACCCCCTTGCTGCCTTTCCATCACTGTTTCTGCGTTCTTCTCCTCCTTTCTCTCTCTCCTCTCTCTCTCTCTCTCTCTCTCTCTCTCTCTCTCTCACACACACACACACACACACACACACCCTCCTCCCCGAGGGTATACCTTGTATACCTTGGAGCCCGCCCCCCTCGGAAGCCAGCGCCTCGGCTTCTTGCTCTCGCCATTACCTGTCATCTCGGACCGCGCACTTCCTTGCTACGTGGCACTTTCCACGAACAATTTCCTTCGCCTTCCTAGCTAAGACTCCCGCTCGCTTCAAATTTCTGTCTCCACGATCAACAACGCCTACGGTACGGCCACCCACCCTCGAGTCCACCCTACGTCCGTAGCCCGGGACCCTCGGCTCCCGCTGCGGAACGACCCGTGGGAGCCGAGACGCGGGAGGAAACTGCGGCGGCGGCGTCCTTAACTTTTGCAGGAAACCCGAATCCCTTTGAGGATCACATTCAAACCAAGGGCCTCTGCCAGGAAAACGCGCATGCAAATAAACCGAGGAGGTGCCGGAGCGCCAGAGCAACCCCCCCCCCCCCCCGCCCCCGGCCTCTGCGGGGACCTGTCCGCTGTCCCCTCAGCGCTTGCATAGAGCATTCACACTTCCTTTTGTTAAACATATAATTTTTTTTTATTTTGAGCGTGACACTTCTCCACTAGATAGCAAGGAAAAGTGATAACAATTACACATTACACAAAAGTACTGTACCATTGCCTTTATCTTGAAGGTTTTGGAAGCCTCTACAGTTAATAAGTTAAATAAAGGGCTTGAGTACATAAATATTTGTCTAGGAACCCTACCGTATCTACAACACAGTAAGAATCTACAGGAGGACAAACTTTTACCATACCACGCTGAGTGCAATTGCGTTATAACATTTCAAATATACAAAGCTCTGTTCTTTTTTTTTTTTTTAATAACAATGGTATGTACAGAATCAATAATCACAGTTTGGTGACTTCAACAGTCCATATTCTAGCAGAGTATTTCCCTTTGGTTTGATATAAAAACCTTGGTTGGTGTATGATAAAGAAGAGAACAAGAACAAGACGCCCCTTTCCGTTAAGTGCACTGTTAGCTATCTTACAGATTCGCATTCGCTTCCCTGGCCCTGGCTTCACACCGGGGCCCACGCTGGGGGGATCAACTTAGAGCGCCAAAATGCTATTTAAGAAAAAAAAAAAAAAGCTAAGTGGGGTGTCAGGAGGAAGAGAGGTTGGGTTTCTTAATTTTTTAACTTCAATACCAGGCGTCTTGGAGAGAAAACCTCCCCGATATTTTCAGTAAAGTAAGAGCGAGAGAGAGTGGATGTTCAGAGTCGGAGCGAGGTTGGCAGGGGCAGGGGCAGGGGCGGGTGGACAGCCAGCCGAGGAGGTGCCACGTCCGGTAGCGCCATGGGCTGCCTTGCCCGCATCCGGGCTGCTGCGAAGGCGGCCGCGCTCTCTCAGTGCCGTCTCGGGAGTGTGCTGGTCCTCTGTTTCCATTTGGTCTTGAGTGGTGCTGAGTGAGGTGACCTTTCGGGGTGCGCCCGGGGCGCGAGGGTGGAGGGCAGCCTTTAGCACACCTCCTTGCCCGTGCTGGTGCCCGGCAGGATGTTGAGCTGCGTGAGCTGCGCGGCGTGCTCCTTGGCCTTGAGCCTCAGCGCCGCTATGCTAGAGGCGCGTCTGTCTGCGGCCGCGGTGGCCGGGTCGGCCAGCGCGCCCGACGCCACCGCGCCCTCCACGGCCGGCGTGGGCTGTCTCAGGAGCGCGGCCGCGGTCGACGCGCTGGTCAGGGGGGCCATGGTGGAAAAGAGCCTGCAGGGAGAGCAAACAGCGCGGTCACGGCCTCGGGAGCTGAGCGCGGCGCCGGGGACGGCGTTTCCCGCCGCCTCTCACCAGGGGAGCGGAGGGCCACAGAAGGACGCAGACGGGCGCCGCCGCCGCAGAAGCCCGGAGTCGCAGGGCTAGGGTGGGCCACGGGCTGGGGAGCATGGGCGCTAGGCTGGGGTGCTCTGAGAGGCCTTTACTAGAGCAGGGAACCGACGGAGGGGAAAAAAACCAAACAAAAAAAGGCCATGGGGCCAGAGAGCCTGAAGGGAGCAGAGCCGGGGCGGAGGCAGGTCCTGCGACCCAAACCCCCACGGCCCAGTTGCTTGGATTCTGTGGTTTCGCCTAAGAAAGGGCTGTGTTCCCAGACCCGGAGCTCCACTTGCCAGAAGAGAGAAGAGAGACAAAGAGAAAAAGAAGAGGAGAGATGGAGGAGTAAAAAAGAGAAAGAAGCGAGAAGGTGGCATTAAAACTGAGCAAGACCTAGGCTGCAGACCTTGTACTCTTCCTAGGGCGCCTTCTCGGCCGGGGACTCCTTTTGCCCTGGGAGAGCTGGCCTTCTTTGTCGGCCTTCCCGCCGACAAGGCCGCCCTCCCGCGCCAGACCGAGCTGCCCGTGCCCGGCCAATGACCGCGAGGTGGGGGTGTGGGGCGCCCGCCTGTTGATTTCCGCTCGGTAGGCCGCTCGGACCCGCCCGCCGCCCCGCGTCCGGGTGCAACGACACCCCTTCCCCATCGCCCTCCCTGTGTCCTGCAGCCTCTCGCCCCAGAGAGCCCCCCCGAACCCGTGACCCCCGCGGGCGGTGCACGGCGACGCCCAAGCCAGGGACCCTAGTCCGTGCCACCGCCTCCAGTCGGCGCCGGGATTGCTTCTCGCGGCGCCTCCCTCCACCTCCTTCGCACGGCACAGCGGTCCTGCAGCCGAGACCAGAGCCCTCCCCGGCCACCCCACCCCAACTACCACCCCAACCCTACCTGCCCCCCCTCCTCCGCCCCCCCCCCACCTCCGCCCCACGCCCATGGTTTTGGCTCTGGGCTCCTGCAGGGCTAATTCTCAGTTTCCATCATTAGAAATGAGCCCACCAGGATTCGAGGAGAGCCTCCCGCTTCTCCCAGGCCACCTTCTGCCCCTCATGCCACCCCCACCGCACTCCTCTTCCAGCCTCTCCAAATCTCTCAGGTGCTCCAGCCGGGGTCTGCCGGCTTTTATGAGCCACTTGTCAGAAGGGAAAGGTGGGGGACGCGAGGTACACAGGACTTAAAATTGTTTGCTGAGAAAAAATAATAAAGGGTGTCCTGGAGGGGGCGTAAGATGCTCTGGTTCCACTAGGTAAACTGAGTCACTAACTACACACTTCGGTGCACTTGCTGTTTATTTTATCGGTTTGTTACGTGAAACTACTTCTCCTTCGTGTCTTTTTTAAAAAATTTTCTCTAAGATGATTTTTTGTTAAGTGGCTGCGCCGTTGGATGAATCTATTATTTCTTTGTTCTCGCAAAGAGAGATCATTGAAGCTGCATTCAGTTTTATTTTCACTGCACTTTCCAACTTAATACATCCCTCCTTTGTTTCTTTGTCTGTGTGATTATACAGACTTTTTATTTCATCATTCGATGTTCATTTAAAGAAAGGGAATTATAATATACGATGAACGGTTTCTTTTATTTCGTTGTCTTGTGCCGCAGTGAGGGTCGGGGCTTGCACATATGGGGGATGGCTGGCAGCGGGTCACTTGAGTGACAGGGAAGTTAGAGTCTGGGGAAGAAAAAAGAGTTCTTTGCACCCAGAGGGCCCCTGGCTCCAGGATTCCTGTAGAAGCCAGGGCTGTGTTGCTCTGCCAGGCCCTGAAGCATGGGGAAGGGTTTTGGCCAAATTGGAAGAGTCATCCCAGCTCTGTAGCCTACACGTGTACACGTTTACACACACACCACCTATGGCCTGAGCTGGTGCTTCCTTCAAATGGTACTTTCACAGCTTCCACTGGACACTCCCGGTTGTCATGGTTGTTGTCACTGCCACCGCCCTCCCCTATGCCACTCGGCCCCAAGTCATTCCCTTCAAGATCCACATTGAGGCAAAATTAGAGAGTATTTTCTTGGACTAAATCTCTAAGAGTTGGCCAAAGAGCAAAGATGTGGTGTAGCCACTACCTGTCTCCTGTCTCCGGCTCCTCCCTGACCCCAGGCTCTCTGTGTGTATTAGAGAGACAGACAGACAGACTCCCCGAGGCCGCGCGTTACCTGCCGAACGCAGGGCTGATGAAGGCCGGGTGTCGGAACACAGCGGCTCCGAGGAAAGTGCTCAGGCCCAGCGGCGCCCCGCTGGGCGGCAGGCTAGCCGAGCCAGGAGGCGGAGGTAGGCTCGGGAAGGCGGCGGCGGCGGCGGCAGCGGCGGCCGTCCAGGCCGAGTCGAGCGCAGGGTGGTGCGGGGGGAAGGGGCTGGCGTCCAGGTAGGGGCTCAGAGGGTGGGTGGCCGACAGCGGCCCGGGGAAGGGCAGCCCCGGAGGATGGGTCTGAGCGCCCGCCTTCTCCCGCTTGCGCCACTTCGCCCGACGGTTCTGGAACCAAACCTGCAAGGCGGAGACAGCCGGGGTCGGCGGGGCTCCGGACGCGCGCGCCCCCTCCCCCCCCACCCCCCCCCCCCCCCACCGCTGGGAACCTTTCCTCCTTTCCACTGAGGCCGGCGCCCACTCGCTCCTCTCTGGCCTCGGGTGATTCAAAGACACCTCTAGGGCCAAACAAGAGGCGAAAAGGAGCCCAAACTTAAGGCCAGCAGGAAATACAGGACAAGCAAACCCTTTCCAGTGCGTATTTCAAATAGCCTCGTTCCTTTCCCAGTTGGAAGAAAATGGTCCCGTGTGTTTAGAGATGGGGACACCGAGGTTTAAACGTCTCCGCTGCCATTTGCTTGCTGTGCGTCTTTAGGCACGTCACTTAAACCTCTCTCAACCTTGGTTTTCTAATCTGTAAAATGGTGATGATAAAACTTCACTCATAAGGCTGTTATGTGCGACGAGTAGCACAAAGCATGTGAAAGCTCGGTTGGATAGGGACTCTTGGCTATGGGCAGCCACCCAGAGATGAGTAGGTATCAGCCTGTCGCTGCCCATCAGCTATTCTCGCGGATTTCAGGTTTACCCAAGAGCTGGCAAAATCTCTGCTGTGCTGAAGAGGGGACCTCAGGAAGGCTGTTCATTTATTCTTTCCAGAAATATTTACTGAACACCTAAGAGCACTAAGCTGGGTTCTGAGGCTTGGGGGAAGCTGGGAGGGAGGGAAGGAACACCCAAGCAAACAAGCCCGCATTGTGGGCGCCAGTCCTCCGTGAAAGGAAAGACGGGTTAGGCGGCCTGCTACGGGCAGGGGCCCTGTGTAGGGCCCGGCTCCACCCAGGAAGGCACTGACTGCGTGGACCAGGTATGCAGCAACCTGGACAAATCGAAATGAGAGTGCAGGACAGCTGTAGACGTTACACGTCTTCAGAGCTAACAGGTCTTTCTTTCTTTGCAGGATGTGGTTTAAATAGGCTATTTAAATAAGATAGTTCTAGGTTTGGGGGAGATTTTTAGTACAAGGTATCTTCCTAATTGTTAATAGAAAGCAGTTTTAGTAGAGACCTTTACCTGAAATGTGGCAGCTACCATAGTCTAAAAATAACTCCCAGGCGCATGAAATTATTTTTATGTGACCTGTTCGTCACACCCACAGCTAAGAAGATATGCTCCTTCTCCCCTGAAGGCATTAATATTTTTAGGTTGGGGTTTATGCCTGCACACAAGTCTAAAAATTAAGAATGAACTCCGGGGCTATACAGAGTTATATTAAAAACATAATGTAAATGATCCTGGAGGAATTTGTTTGGGTTTTTTTTTTTTAAAGACATCCACGCCTTTCATATAGACACATTGGAGGCTGTCTTTACTAGCACTAGTATCTAAGCTTGGCTTGACTTCTAGACAGCCACATATGGCAAGAAAAATCGAGAATCCAAATCGTTTGATTATTTAAAATCCTGCTGCGCAGGAGCCCATCCATAACATTCCACAGCCCTGGAACAATCTATTTGTGAATTGGAGAAACACTCTAGTGTGGAAATTCAGAGGCTTGAAAAAGTAAGACTAGATGGGACCAGGCTGGGTGGGCAGCTTTTGTGTATCCAAATCTGTCTAGACGAGAATATCCGCCACTCTTCGATGGCAGTGAAAGGAGTAAAGGAGGGGAGGGGGGCAGGGGAGGCAGAATGCCCTCAAAGAACGTGGAAACCTTTTACAGACAGATCATCTCTCCCGGCTCCACTGCAATTATCAAGATGTCCCCCTGCAATTCCTCATTATTGAATTAATACCTCTGAGGCCCCCCAAAGGTAAACGAAAGGACTCTAATAATTCATATTCACTTAATTACATCTTCTCCAGTGAATAGGGAGAGAGGAGAAGGGGAGGGGGCGCTCTCTTTCTTTTTAAAAGTTATTTAACTTTCCCACGACTCGTTCCCCTGAGCTGAAAACACGGAGTTGCTGTCACATCTCTGTTTGACAATGGAGAAATGTGTCAACAGAAGGGAGGGGAACAGGCCTCATCATTAGCCCTCTAATGCAAGAAGCTGTTGTGTATTAAATGAGCCATATGGAATTTATTGTGCTTTATCAGCGCTTGATTTTGACTGTAAAGTGATTCACTCAGCTCCTAACCCAGGGACATCTGTTTTCTGTTGGCCGTCGGGGCTGCCCAGTGTTGATCGTCTCTCTGGTTATGAGGCCTGGGTTCGGAAATGCACTCTGGTATGGGGCTGCAAACACCTTTAATAGCATTGCACTCACTCCCTATTAGATCAATGTGGGCTCATTGCTATAAAAAATGGGAAATCAAATAGCATTAGCCAGCTCCTTGTGCGGGCGGAGGGGAAATCAAACAGCATTTTGCCTTCAAATGGCCCTGTTTGTTCTAGCACTAAGTGGGCTTTTATGAAGCCCGATTGGAGACTTAATCGCAGCCAAATACCTGCTTGGAGCTGAGCGGATTTGTCTAACAACCAAATCCATGCTCCATCCCATTATTTCAATCAGGAGAAGTCACTCCTCCGATTGTTTCCTACAGGGGCTGTGGAACCAGGGGGCTCCTGACTGCATTTCAGGGACCCTGAAACCCCTCTTCTGATTCCGGACTCCTCCCTCAAGGCTCCCAAACCCAGAAACCTTCCCCTCCAACCTCCTAGGTCTCCATATTTTAATCTTTTGGGGCATGTGTGTTTGGATCTGCTTTTCTGATTCTGCTCCTCTTCATTTTACAAAGGGGGTCTCAACCCACACCAGTTCATCAACTCCCCTCTCTCCCACTCTCCCCCCACCCCTGCCTCCCCGCTCTCTGCAGCGCAGCTCACCTGGACTCGGGCCTCAGTCAAATCCAGCCTCATGGCCAATTCCTCCCTATAAGAAAGTAACACACAGACAGGAGGTCACAGCAGGCTCCAGCAAACCTTCCCAGCCACCTTCCCCTTTCTGGCAGGCTTCCTCCACCAGGGCCTCTCCTGGCTGCCTGCCTGCCCTCACCCCCAAACATATGGGCATCGTGATCCCTTCACCACTCGAGTGCCTACTATTTGATTGAAAACATAAAAACACACGACACGTTGCTTGATGTAAGATATTGTAGTGTATCATCCTATATTCAAGAGTGACAAGCGTGGCTTCTTGAGTCTCTAAGTCGAACTGGGCACTCGGATTCGCCCCCACTCTCCCTTAAGCCAGAGTTAGACAAGAAACACACAGGCACACGACGCGCATACCCTGTTTTTGTCCTCATATTACATGCGAGAAGAACTCAGCACTCAACCACAAAATTTTTTTCGTGCCCTTGGTTTCTTTCTGCCTTAAAATTTTTTTTTCTGCCCCCTCTTTTCTCTCTCTCCCTCTCTTTCCAGCTCTCCGCCTTTCCCTTCATCTCTCTCTCTCTCCCCCGCCTCCCTCCCTCCCTCTTCCCTTAGGTCATACTCCCCATTACCCTCTGGAGATATGTTAAGCTTGTTAAGAGTTCAGTGGGGTAATTTTTTGATTAAACAAAATTCTGCGCACCTCCTGACTCCAGTGCCCACTGCAAACCCTGCCCATCTCAGGGGAAGTCGATTTAACTGAAACCCTACCCCATCATTGCAGTTATTACTGCGACAATTAAGGCAAATAGGAAACCATTAAGATGCTGTAAAATGCCTTACGTACGACCTGTTTACCGAAAATCTGAGCTTGAGAGAATAATTGGCTGTACCCCCGCTAATATGGAAGGTCGGGGGCTGCCCTAGCCTGGGACCTGGGTCCGCACTGCCGGCAGGCCCCCCAGTCCACACTTGAAACTTCAGGACCAGGAGGAAACCGGCTCACCAAGCAGCACAGCGCTTTCGGCTGCCCCCCTGCTGCAGTGAGCACCAGCAAATCTAAAACCTCACTGTTGGCTGGCTCCCTGCCCGAACTAAGGAGCTCTAAGTAACCCCCAGTCGGAAAGGGGTGGGCACGGGGCGGTGAAGAGGAGCTGCCCCCTTTCACGTACTATGGTTCCCCCCGGAGAAGGTAAAAAAGGGCGGACCTGGGTGCCAATCGACACCACATCATTTTCTTCTTTTGAAACACACATGTGTGATAAATGCAAAAAGCAGGTCGGCCAGTTACCTATTGGACAGCACACACAGATTTTAAATTTTGTATTCTTTTTTAAAGAAAATGAAGGGACTGGATGATATAGGGAGGACCAACTTTAGCTCAAGGGATGACCTAGTTTAGTGTATGCCAGCACCAGATCAACTCTTTTCCATTACTGGTTAGGAGAGAGTCTGGCCATTACTTGCCAGATCAACACTTTAGAGCTGGCTCGGGCCTCGTCAGCTCTGAGCAGCAATGTCTCCTGCGGTTCAAAAGGGTGGGCAGCTTTCCGCTTCTAAAATGCATATTGAAAAGCTGCACACGTCTTGAGTGAACAAGCTGCCGGAGCTTGACAAGCCCTGCGCCAGGCAGACACCCAGCCCTCTCTCCCGACCTACTGTAGGAAGTTTGCCCAGACGCTGGCTCCTCGCCTGAGCCCAGATCTTGGCTGTAGGGTGGGAGAGGAAGGCCCCCAGGCAGCCAGCGCTCCAGGTTGGATGGATAAGCTGGGGCCCAGGGGCTCAGTCGTCTCACCTCTTTCCCCAAAACACTCGGGCAAGAGGGAACTGGAGCGTGATCAGGCGGAACACCCTGGCCGGACAGTCGTCCGAAGAGAAAAATCCCCCCAGCTGTTTGGTCCACTGACTGGCTGCCAGCATTCATGTCCCACCCCTGTAAACCCGTGTGCATGAAATGAACGCTGGGCTTAATGTGGGGGGGGGGGGGGGAAGAGAGGACAGCAATGAGAGGGGAAGATTCTGGCTGCTGCCCCCCAGATGTACAGATACCAAATCCTGTCCAGTTCTGACTTCCTGCCGTTATTTTAGGAGTCCTCAAACGACAGAACTTGAGTCTTTTTTAAAGGCCTTCTCCGCAGGCACGGGCTCCAGCTCTACTGTGAACAGCGAACAACGTAACTGATACCCACCAGTCTCCTGGGGCATCAGGCGGGGGTGGCGAGCGCACCACACAGTGGCCAAAAATAGCCCCTGTTTTTGCCTTGGCCGCGAGGGCCCCGCGGCGCTTCCTGCGCCTCGCCGGGGACCTGGCCGGGACCGAAGCGCCCGGGGTCCTGAGTATGTGCGCTGGGGTACGCGTGCCTCCAAGGTGGTGCGTTCAGGCACCCTTTGGAGAGGCCGTTCTTCTCTAACTAAAACTCGTAATTTGAAAAAATTAAACTGGAGAGACTTTGGGAAGGAAAGAAATCATCTCAGTCCAAACTTAAAGCCCGGAGTAGGGGTGGGGTTGGGTGTGGGTAGTTTTTGGTGAGCAGGGGTGGGTGCACTGGGAGGGCACACCCGGGTAGAGTCCAGGAGCCAAGCCCCTGCCTCGAACCCGGGGCCCCTGCCCACCCGCCTTCCCTCCCTGGGGCCCGCGTGAGCTCTCCACTAGCTACCGCCGTGAAAGCCGCGACCGCCCCCCTCGCGTACCTGGTGAAGACGTCTGGATAGTGCGTCTTCTGGAAGGCCCGCTCCAGTTCCTCCAGCTGGTAGCTGGTGAACGTGGTGCGGTAGCGCCGCTGTTTGCGCTTCAGCAGCCCCTCCTCCGAATCGCTGCCCGCTGACAGGCACACGCTGTCCTCGCCGTCCTTGCCCTCAGCGTCCTCTGGGTGCAGCAGCAGCTCCTCCTTGGGCGATAGCTCCCCGCCCTCGGTGGCCACGGCGGCGGCGGCGGCGGCGGCGGCGGCGGCGGCTACCGCGCCAGTGGCGGCCACGGCACAGCGCCGGGGCTCCTTGAGCAGCGCGCGGGCGTCGTCCTCCAGCAGCTCCTCCTCGTCGTCCTCCAGCAGCTCCTCTTCCTCGTCCTCGTCCTCTTCATCCTCCAGCAGCTCCTCCTCGTCGTCCTCGGCGCCCGTACCGCCACCCGCCGCCGGGGCGCCACCAGGGCCGCTGGCCGCGCCGAGGCGCTCGTCCGGGTGCGCGGCGCCCCCCGGGCCACCCAGCTCGTCCAGCGCGGGCGGCGGCGGCACGAAGGGCGCCCCGTTCTCGCGGTACGACTTGCTGCGGCTGATGCTCACCTGCGGTGCCTGACTGATCTTGAGCGTGTCCCAGGCCGCGGCGGCGGCGGCCGCGGCGGCCGCGGCGGCCCCCGCGCCGTCCGGCCGCTCCCCGGGCCGCGCGTTTGGCGGAGGCGGCGGAGGGGCCTCCCCGCGCGGACCCGCGGTGGCCGTGGCCGCCGCCGCGGCCGCCGCTGCCGCCGCCGCCGCCGCCGCCGCGGCGCCCTGGAGGAGGCGGCCCCCGCCAGGGCCGTACAGGCGCCGCAGCTTGGGCGGCAGGTGCAGCTCAGCCTCGAACGGGGCGCCGCTGCCCTTGGGGGAGCCTGCGGGCAAGGGAGAGCGGTCAGCGCGCTGGTCAGCCGGGCGTCCCCGCCAGAGCCGCCGCCCGAGGCCGGCCCGCCACTGCTCTCTCGGCGCCTAGGCCCCGGCCCCCCCTCCCGCGTGCTACCGGACTTGGACCCCCTTCTCTTTCCCACTTTTCTTGCTTTTTCTTTTTCTCTCTTTCTCTTGTTTCTTTCTCTTTTTTTCTTCGGTCCTCCTCCGCCCCTCGCCTCTCTCCTTGCCCTCTCCCATTCTTCCCTTTATTTCCTTTCTTCCTTCCTTTTACCTCTTTCTCTCCCTCTTTTTCTTCCTTTCGTTTTTACTTTCCTTCTCTTTTTCTTTCTCTACCGTCCCCCCTTTCTTTCCTCATCTTTCTCTTCTCCCCCTTCCTTCCTTTTTGTGCGCTTTCCGCGCTCTCTCTCTCCTCGTCCTTTCTTCATTTCTTTTTTCTTTCCCTTTGCGCTCTCTCTCACTTTTTGCCCTCCTCATTTCGGGGCATGGGAGAACCTGAAAACATTCAACAACTTGGGGAAAGAAATCACTACCACCCTGAAAACTCTGAGCACGACCTCTGCCGCTGCTCTGCCACGCAGGCCCAGGCTGGCGAGAGGGGCGCTGCCCTGTGAGCAACCTTTGGGGGGGCTGAGGAAGCGGCCCAGTGGCCCTGAGCGCGGGCCGTGCCCCAACCGCCCGCAGCTGGAGGGGGCGACGGCTCCTTGCACAGAAAGGCAAAGAAAAATCGTCCTGGAGAAAATTGGCTCCGAAAGGCCTGGGAGGGGGCATAAGGGGGGTACAACAGGCACAGGCCGCTCTTTCCCTTCGAGGAAGCGCCTGGCATAGGTGCCACTGCAGGCTAAAAAAAGAAAAGGAAAAAGTCAGTTTTATTTTAAACGGCCCCTTCTCTGCCATCTGCTCCTGTCTTCCAAGTGGCGCTGCGGCTGGACCGCTGGATTTGGGATTTTGAAAGAAATCAACAATTCTTTCCCTGTGATACCTCTGCAGTCAGCTCAAGGCGAAACTTGAGCGTAACAGGTTCGGGGCAAAACGACGGTTCTTTTGGAATTTTTAATTAAAAAAAAAATAAAACCTTTTAAATATTTCAACTCTATTTTTAAAAATAACACAGCAGAGAAAAAATAGTACCCAGAAGCCTCACATTTCATACATTTCAAATACAATAAGGAGCATTTGGGTAATCCCAGGGAGATGTTTTCTGCGAAGCTTGGGTTTAAAAGGTCACAAGTAATCTACAATTAAAAAAAGAAAGAAAGGGCGGGGGGGAGGGGTGGGGAGAACACCGCATATAAAGAAATCCTCCAGGGAGGAAAGACCAAGGCTCAGTCTGTCTGGAGACCCCTATTCACAGCTTTAGGGGTTCTTGTCTTCAAGTTGTTGTTACAAGGGTCCACCAGGCACCTGCTGTTTCTGACCTGTCGCCCCTCTTCAGAGCACTCCCAAGGCCACCAAAGCGGGTATTTAAACGACCTCAATACCGAGAATTTAAGCCCCCACCCCCTCCAAAGCGATGCTTGGCCTCTGTTTCTGGAAGCAAAGAGGAAGAGGCAGCCCCTGGCGAGATGTTTGCCGCTCTTTGAGACACCAGGCCTCAGAGTTGTTCTCTGTCTTTCCTCCATGTCCACCTTGACAACCCCAGGCCCCTGGCTCCCGAACATCAAACATCCAAACCAGTGCCCAGCGCTCTTTGTAGGTGCCTGGTGAGCGCAACCTTACCTTGCACGGCCTTTTCCTGGTCGGCGCGGCTGGCCAGTGGGGCGGGCAAGCTCTGCGCGGCTCCCAGCAGCCGCATTTTGCAAGGGCTCCTTCGGCCCAGGATGCTGTCGATGCAGTAGGAGGAGAGCAAAGTTGGAGATTTACTTTTGCACTCGGGCCTCTCCGAGCAGCCCTCCTCCTGGTACTGATTGCTCATGGCTGGGGCTTTTTCCCTGGGCGCAGAGAGCGGGGCCGCTGGCTGCCTCTCCTGAAGGGTGGGATAATGGGTGTGTGTTGGGGGGTGGGGTTAGATGGCTGGTTATAGTGGATATTACTGCGGTCTCTGCGCCTCTGTCTCCCTCGGTTGCCGGCTGTTGCCTCCCGCCCTGCCCGCGGCCGGAGCTCGCCCTCTCCGCGCTCAGGACAGGCAGTAACAAGTGTAGTGAGCAGCGAGCGCGGAGCTCTGGAGTCTCTCTCCTCCACGTGCTGAGAGGCGCACTGTGATTGGCTCTCGCCAGAGGCCGGGCTGCGCCGGGCTGCGGGCTCAGCGCAAAGCCTGGACTGGAGTCCGGAAAGGCCGGCGAGGGGTTGGGGGGGGGCGGTGCGGAGGCTGAGGGGACAGCAGGCTGTCACCCAAACCATTTTTTCTTTTTTTGTTTTTAACTAACAACTTTCTAACTTATCCATCTTCTTCCCGCAGCTTCCCCTTTAACCCTTCAAGACTGGCCCGAAGCTCTAGCTTATTCTGATGTCAGGCCTGTGGGTGCCACTTGGGCGCCGTGCGCCCCTTCCACCAACCAGGGGACCTTGCTTCCTGGAGGCGAGGCCTGGAGGCTCGCGTTCAGACTGACTTGGTACTTTTCAAAGCCAGGATTGCGGTCCCAGGACAGCGCCTCGACCTCAGTGGCGCCCAGTCGCCGTCCTCTTTAGGCCGGACGAGCCTCCGAGGTGTCAGGGGGATGGCCGCCAGCAAACAAACGCTGTTTGAGCGCTCACTTTTGTCTTGTGGCCCAAAGCCTTGAGCAGTTAGTCTTCACCCTGAGCCGGGAGGCTGCTCTCTGGTTTGCAGCGTCCCCCGACTTCTCTTACCTCCGTCTTTAACTCTGGGAAAAGTCCGCTTTAAGACAAAGCTCGGCCAGTGGAGCGCGGCCTTCACTAGAGCAGTTACAGGGCAAAAAGGGACAGGCGAGTGTCGACTGCGGGGTCTGGGAGTCTCCCTCTTCTCCCCAGACTCGCTTCTCTCTTCTTTCCGCAAGTTCGCTTCCACTAGTTAGGCTGTCACCCCGAGGTCGGACGCTCCCAAATCTCATGCAAGGAGCGGAACTGTGGGGGCCCTGAGTGCTCCAGGGTGGGAAAGACCCAGGTTCGGCTGCTACCAAGTCTGAGCGCCTACATTTCTGAATTCTTAGGGCCCGGCTCCCATTAGCAAAGGTAAGAGAGTGAGCCTATGATTGAACGAACGCGTTTCTTCCCAAACAACTTACTGCGCGTCCAGCACTGAGAATCGAGACCAATTGGGACTGAAGTTGGGCCAAGCCAGTGCGAGGGTTTGGCACGAACGCCCACTTTTTCTGGGTGCTGGGCTCAAGGGACTGCCAGGGGCCCCGACGCTGGCAGGGTGGGGGCAAGGGTGGTGGGTGGGACAGGGACCGGCGAGGGGGAATCCACGCCGGGTTTTCCTCTCTCAACCCCCTTCAATATGTCAAAGAGAAAAGCGTTTTACAAAGGATTATACTTGAATCACTTACAGTCAGTATTTAAAAATACAAGAATGCATAACTGGGATTTTTTTTTTTTCCAGCCATAAACATCTGCATAACTCTTGGATGCGGGTGGGTGGGCGGCCGACAGATTGAGCTGGCTTGGCTGGAGCATTCAGGATACGACTTGAGGAGGATGAAGGGTTGGGGATGGGTATATTAATATTGTTAATACTAATGCTGATATTACTACTACTATTAAAGGCAAGAGGAAAAATATGTCTCTCTGTGTCCTTCTCTCTTTCTGTCTTTTAGCTTGATTCTCACCAGTTTTTCTGACACTTGGATGTTCGGACCCGGGAACGGAGGAGTCCCTGAGCTATCTCTGACATTTGATTTTCTTTTAAGCCCTGCCTGCTGGTCCAAGGCACCTGGGATATTCTGCCTTTCCTGCATTCCTCCTTTTTCCATCCTCATCAACAGTTCGGCGTTTTGATACCGTCCCATTCAGCTTTCGATTAACATTCGGCACGCCGATTTCCTCCCCAGCCGCGAGAGCCCACTCCTGGGAAGCGGGTCTGGACGCAGCTGTAAAGACGCGTCGGTTTCCTCCAAGCCTCCAGCCGCGGACCCTCGCGGGCGTCCCAGCGGCTGGTCGCTGGGAGAAACAGAGGCACTTTTCCCTCACGGGAGGGCCCTGCGTCGGAAATCCACAAGACCCGGCTGCTGGGTGGCTCCGTGACTTCAGAGTCGGCTCCGCACACGCAAGGAGTGGGCTGAAAATGAGTCCAAAAAAGATCGTGTTAAACAAAAAAGAGACACAAATGTACAAATCATTTCTGAGAGCCTAACAGTGTTTCAACTCTCTCGGTGGAAGATTTCTTTGCTTCCGTCTCTCTCCTCCCCCTTCTGCAGCTGTTCTCCTTTTTTTAAAAAAGAAGTCGGACTTTCTGCTGGGGAGTATTCTAATTTTAATCATCCACTGTAAAAGGGGAGGTTAACATAGACTTTCTGATTCTGACTTAATGACCCCTGGAATTTAATTCTATTAATGGAATATAAATGTGTTTGTTTGGGAAACCTGTTTGAAAACACTAGATTTGTTATTTTATTTTGTTTCTTTTTGGTATTTCTAATCAATCTTCCCCAGTGAGGCCGCTATTGGGAAGGCACATCCATTCACTTTGGGGAGAAGGGCCTGACCCAGTTCACTTTACACCCAGCAGCCCTGAGATAATCTTTGTCACAATTCAATACCAACTTCAAAATCTACAATTGACTCTTGCTATTCCCAAAAGATTAAATTAAACAACAACAACAGAAA
This sequence comes from Neofelis nebulosa, assembly GCF_028018385.1. Lineage (NCBI taxonomy): Eukaryota > Metazoa > Chordata > Mammalia > Carnivora > Felidae > Neofelis > Neofelis nebulosa. The sequence goes on from NC_080800.1 coordinate 21,173,080, forward strand.
ACTTTTCTAGCATACCCTCTGGAAGACAGAATCTGCTGTCATCCCCAGAGTGTCTAACCAGAATATGGGTTTAAGGTGTACATGTTATCCTATTTGTTATTTAATTTTTTTTTTAGATAAGCTTTACACCCAACATGGGGCTTGAACTTACAACCCTGAGATCAAGAGTCTCATGCTCCACCAACCGAGCCAGCCAGGCACCCTTCCTATTTGTTATTTTAGAAAACAAAAATGATACTTCTCATATCTAGGAAGAATTTAGCTGATTTGTTGAGTAGGTAAACGTGTAAGAATTGGGCTATAGGATGTGTATAAAAACTTTTAGTTCAGCCAATTTCATATTTACTGTCATCTCTCTTTTACCCACGAATCAAAGTAATTTCATTTTACTGGCAACATTTTTCACATTTGTACTTTGAAATTCACAACTCCTGGTTCCTCTTGTATTTGAGGTCTGTAACTGTTGGTCACCACCACCCCCCCCCCCCCCCCCCCCGGGGCTGCCTAGAAAACAATAGTTTGCAGTTCATTTGCCTTTAAAATCAATCACTAAAATAAAAATGACAGTTATGGTCAGAAGTGAGGGTCAGAAGTGTTTAAAACTGTTGTTTATGGTGAAAGACGAGGCTTGTCCCCAGGACTGGAAATAATAATTACCTAGAAGAGGCAGATGGAAGAAACTCCTTTCTTTTCCGTGGTGAGAACTAATTCTACACTGCAGTTTCAAAATTATATTTGCAAGAAATGCAGGCTAAGGGGGTGGCAGTTTGATGTCATTATCCAGGGGGAAAATGTTTGCAGGAGAGTTAACCTTGCACACTTCTCATTTCAGATGTTTTAATTTACTGTGCAATATATGCATAGATAAATAAAGCAGTGATGGGCTTTCAGCCTCACCGGACACTCAGGTCCCCTTAAATTATGCTCAACCTCTTCAAAACATATATTTAAACAATAGAAATAAACTTCGTTGGACTCTGGCGACCAATTTGGAAGCCATTGGAAGGGAAGACAATAAGTCCTGATTACACTCGAGGATTCTCTGTGATGTGATATCCCCTTTGCCAAGTCATTTTGCTGTTTTATTTATTTAATTTTTTTTAACAAACTTTCATTCATTTATGGTCTTCCGCAACCTGCTAATTTAACACTGGAGCGCGTTATTGCAGTGTTAGGAGGAGAGAAAGAGGGAGAGAAAACAACAATACTGCAATGATCCAAATGATACAGTAGAATTATAGCAATTATAGTTCTACTTGTGGAAGAAAACCTTGCTGAGATCAGGCAAACAAACTGAAGCCTTGTGAGGATAACAAGCGTCGGGATTGACAGCCGGTGCTGGGAAGAGCTGGAGGGCATAAACAGAAATATTTGCCTCCCCCCCCCACCCCCCCTTAACTCCAACCAGTTAAGGTTAACCTCCTCAAATGCTGCCTTCAGAGTCTTATCCATTTCAGGGTATGCAAATCGAGGTCTCTCCTTCTGGAAGTCTGGTAATAGGCGGAAAATACAACATAATCCGCTTGCCTAGCTCTTGGTCCTCGCCTTCTCTGCCCCGTGCTTGCCCTCCACTCCCTACCCCTGCCTCAGTTCTCCCCAAGGCTGCTGGGATCTGTCTGTGGACGGTGTTTGTTTGTTGATGTGTTTTCAAAGAATCAGCCTGCGGAAAGGTCCAAAGGCACTGGTAACTTGGATTTCCAAGGAAGACTCCTTGGTGTTTGTTGATTCCCCCCCCCCCCCTTCTACACGCCCTGTCGTCCGCCTGAACCCTGGGTTCCACCAACAGGGCTCAGCTGTGAGAGGTTTGTGGGGAAGCAGTGCTTTTGGAAGCGCCCCGAAAACCATGGCCAAGCTCTAAGGTACCGACGTGTGGGTGTGATCACTGCGTTAGGACAGCTCCCCTTATTTGCAAACCTCGCCACTTTTGGTTACCCATCAGCAGGCAAGGATGGGGGTGGGGAGGGAGAACTAGAGAGAAAACAGACCCACCCCCATCCCAATCATCCACCCAGGCGGCCAACCGAGGCATTTTTCAGCCTTGCTCTAAGCACAAAGCCAGGCGAGATGGTCGCAGGCTCACATCTGCCCTCGGAAGGCGGGGGTGGCTGGGGGTGAGCAGAGGAGCGGGAGGTCCCCCCCTTCCCACCGGCGAGAAGCAAGCGGTGGGGCTCTCACCCTGAGTCCCTCGGCGGGAGCCCCTCCCATCTCCTGCCGCACCATTCCCCAGGTTTCCAGACCAGAGAGGGAAACTTCTCGGCGCCCTGTAATCATCACCATCAGGTTTCTCCTCTCCAATGCCGCCGGACTGCGGGACCCTGAGTGCGTCCAGGGTCGAGGCGTCCCGGGTGCAGCCAGCGTTACTCTGTAGCTGTTCCTGGCGTCCCCGGACGTGGGGGGCGGGTGAGCGGAGGGCATGGGTGGGAGTTCACGTAAAGGAGCAGCGAGGGACCCAATGCCGGCGTCAGTCCGGAGGCCCAGCCGACCCCGGCAGTCGGCGTACTCTCAGGGGAGCCCCCCTGTCGGGCTCGGCTCGGCTCGGCGCCACGGCCAGAGCGCGCCCCCTAGCGGGGTCTCCGGGTGGGCCGGGCCCTTCAGCCGCAGCCTCTGGGCACTGAAGTTGGCAGATCCTAGTGATACGGCAGGAATGAATGGGGGAAGAAAACAAAAGCCTTGGAAACATTTCCAAGTGTGCAATAAAAGACCCATCTGTACCTTTCTTCTCCAGCGCGTTCGTGGTTAATGTCCCCCCATGCGCGCGAGAGGGGAGATAATTGCTGGGTGGATTCTTGCTGGCGAACCTCAGGAAACACTGGCCCGAGAAGTGGAATGATTGGGGGTGGGGGGAAGGCAAGCATGCGGAGGCTGCAACACCAGCCTGAGATCTGAATCTGCCCGCTGGGGTGTTCATGGGGTCTTGGCCGCCTGTGCCCTCAGGTTCCTCAGTCCCTGGTAAGGGGTCATCTGAAGGTAGCTACTCTAATATTTCTGTAACGCCACATTCTGGCTCTGCGACCCCCTCCCACCTTCTGACTTTAGCATACTCCACCTTCGGATTATAGGATTCTCCAGTTTTTGCCTCCGTGATTATCACCCTCCCTTCTGTCTTCATGATTCCTCCACCTTCTGACTCGGTCCCACACCCGTGACTTGACGGCCCCCTATTTTCTGACTCTCAGGGAATCTGACCACCGCCCTGCTCCCCTTCCCCAGGCACCACTTCCCTCCGGCAGCATCCGCATCGGGAGATCCTCAACCCCAGATTCCACCACTCTCCGCTACTCCCAAATCACCTACTCCCACTTGGTCTGGCCAGAAATGCAGAAAAGAGAAATGCAGGGTTCATGTCCATCCCCTTTGGATCAATCTGAAAATGTTGAGTTTTCTTGAAGCTCTTAGAACCTCTGGTGAAAAGTTACTAATGAAGACTTTACAAAGATGAAAAATTATTCTAATCAATCCGTAACTTGGTATTTCTTTTGCACTAGTGTGTTAAGCCTCACCCCTCAATCAGAAAAACACAAATCGAGCTTCTCAAGATGTGGAGTGTCTACATGCATACGTCCTCAGCCCTGCAGGATTTTAAAGTCATGCTAAGGCCACCAAAACATTTAATGGGTAAGGCCTAGAAAGGAGGGTCCAAAAATAGGAGTGATGATGGCTCTTTACAGTCTCTTTTTTTGCCTTGTGTCTCGCTAATTGGGAAGTTCAACACCAGGTTTTCCCTGCCTAGAAAAGGCTGGTATTTCAGAGTGGGGGGAGCAGATGGAAGGGGTCCTATGGGAAGGGAGGTGTGGGTGTCCGCGTGTTTAATTAAGAGTTGCATTGTGTTCTTGAAGGGAGGAGGGAAGATGCCAAGGCCGAGCAGCGTTCTGTTCCCTTCGTCACAAAATAACCTGCAAGAAAGAAAGAAAGAAAGAAAGAAAGAAAGAAAGAAAGAAAGAAAGAAAGAAAGAAAGAAAAAGAAAGAAAGAAAAGCCTGCGAGTAAGACAGAGCCGGCACTCTGCAATAGATACCATTAGAACCACACTGCCTCTGGAATAAAGCTATCTAATTTCCTGCCGCAAATCACTTACCCGATCAGAAAACACAAATAGCTGAACAGAAGGGGGAAAAAAATAGAGGAGGAGGACGAGGACGAGGAAGAAAGGCCCCCGGAATAAAAATAACTGCGCAAAAGGGCTTGCATTCCACGCGTTGACAGGCGTCTCCTCCAAATCTGGGGCAGTCGCGTCCTCCCCCAACGGTCCCCCTTCTGCCCCCGGATTTGCCAGCCCACCCGGGATCCGTTTCGGGGACACTCCGCATCTTTGGGGGCAAAAAGGGCGGCTCCCCAGCCGCGAGGAGGGCGATGGTGGGGCAGAGAGCTGGGACCCTCCCGGCCTAGGGGCCTCTAGGGGCGGCGGAGGCCGGGTTCACCGGCCGCGACTTTGCGTTCAGGCTCCCTCCGGCACCGCTCGGCCCGGGCGGTCTCGGTTTCCCCGTCGGGAAGGAGGCGCCCCCACGTCGTGTCGCCTCCGGGCTCTCGGGGACCGGGGGAGCTGAGCCCCATGGCGCTGACAATTGACGGGGGGGGGGGGGGGGGGGGTGCGGGCGGTCAGCGCCCGGAGCGGGAAGGGCGCCCACGAGAGGGCGCGGGCGGGCGGGCGGGGGGTGGCCTGCGGGGAGAGGCGCCGGGACCTCGGGTCCCCGACACCGCCCGGCCCTCGAAAACGTCAGCGGTGGTGGATGCGAGCGGAGAGTCGGGGCAGGAAATGGGGGACAAGAGCAAAACAATCTGCCCAGAAGCAAATGCACACCGAAAGGGAGCCTTGGCAGTTTTTCTTTGGGGATCCAATGAGCTGATCTCAGATTTTTTTTGAGTGGGAAATCGCAGATTTCTCACAATCGCCTGAAATGTTGTGTTGCATGCCTCTGAACATCACATTCTTCCCTCTGAACATCACATTCTTTCCCGCACTTTAGACTTTGCGGTCTTAGCACATTTTCTGGCACCCGGGAGCAGCTTGGTATAGCCTTTCTGCCCCGAGAACTGCATGATGGCTGTGGGCGGATACAGGATATTTGATTTGAGCAAATGGCAATTGATTTTTCATTCTCGTGAGGGTGGGGGCTGATTGATCTCACCTCCCTCCCCCCCTCCCCTCCCTTTTTTTTTTTTTTTTTTTTTTTTTTAATCTGGGCCTCATTTTCTTTCCTCAATTCCCCTGTTACTGCTATTGCGGCCATTTCATTGTTTATGATTCGCCCAACTTAACGCTCGCAAAAGACGAAGAAGAAATTAAAACCAATGTATTCTGCTCAGAGAATCCCAAAAAGGCTGCAAAGATTGAAACCCACAGTTCAAGTGAATTTGAGACCTAGGAGTGATTTGTACTTATTTCTTTTCATGGATAATAGAGAGTTGGTGTTATCTGTCACTGTATGTTCTCTCTAATAGCTCCAAGACTATAATCTAACAGGTGTAAAATTTCCCTTTTGTGAGAAGGGAAGAGACCACCAACACTATCTTTTAAATAGTACAAATAGAAAATGCAGTTGTAGACAGTCTTCCGCCCAGGAGAACCAATTCCCAGCCCAACTTGCTTTCTCTCTTTCTTTCCTATCCAGGCCTGGTTTGGGGAGTAGGGTGGTGTGTACCCCACACAGAGGGTTGTAAACAAAGAATGGCTGATTGGAATTCTAGGGCCCCAGGCAAAAATATCCAGAAAGGGCTTTTCAACTCTCTGCCAACTGCAAAAGGGACTGCTCATCAAAGAAAATGCCTGTCGTTTATTTCACCCACTTCCCTTCATCTCCTCCAAAAATACGGCCCACTTAGGTATTAGGCATCACAGGATGGGGAGGGAAGAGGCCGAGACTTGTTCCAGGACTCTTCTTTCCCCACGAGGGCCTCTCTGCAGCGGGAGTCCGGTGAGCGCCTGTTTTCCTCCGGGATGGGCCTCGTTCGTTCGCAGAGGCTCATGGGCATCCTTCGTTCTCAGGCACCCCTTCTACAAGTTCCCCTACCTTCCAAGCACCCCATCAACCAGGCCTGGCTCCCCCAGCGTAGAACGCAAAAGGATCTCAGCCAGAATGTTTTGTGGAAGATGGGAGGGGAACTGGCCCAGGAGACGGCTGCCCCTTGATCTCCTCGTGGACCAGCTCCCGCCTGCTTCTGCTAACCCTCCTCATATCTTCATCAGCTTTGGGGCGGGAGCATTTTGATGTTATTTATGTAAAAGAAACGACATCAGAGTAACCTTTTTAATGCACTACACTAAAGGGAGATTGAACTATAACTTTGAAAATTGTGACATTCCAATGAGAGCTATATTAAATTGCTTAAAAACATTTTGAAGGCATCATTGGTCTTGTCTGTAGTGGTAAGTGAAACAAAGGATTTCACAGCATGTCAGGTTTAATACTAACTATGCTCCTAGTTAAGACTTTCAGCTATTAAACAGAAGAGCGGAGAAAGGGAGATGGTGACACAGTAAATGAGGGGGGTGGAATAGAGAAGGCGGAAGACACCTTGGAGAGGACAATCCTGAGTATTGACTGTGTGTGTCAGCCATCATCCTAAGTGCTTTTCACATGGACTGACTGTTTTCCTGACAACCCGATGAGGAAGGTTCTGTCATAATCCCTCTTTTACAGATGAGGAAACTGAGGCATGGAACGTGTGACCAGATGGTCCCGGTTTTCCGGAGGTTTGTCTGGTCTTCACACAGAAAGTCCTATGTCCTAGCCAGTCCCTCAATCCTGGACAAACCGGGGTGGTCGACCACCCTAGGCACGGGAAGGATTAGTTTGCCCAGAGACACAGAACTGGAGCGAGGATGTGAACCCAGGCGATCTGACGCAAGTCAGCAGCCCTTCCCTCTGTAAATCTTGTCCATTTTGCAGATGAGTAACTTGAGGGTCGGAGAGAAATTAACTGACTTGTCCACAGTCACAGCTAGCTAGTGACAGGCGGGATGCTACAGTTTGGGACTTGGGAATCCACCCCCTTTCTACTTCTATAAAAAAGAGTTTTTGTGGGGGTGCCTGGGTGGCTCCGTCAAGAGTCTGACTTCGGCTCAGGTCACGGTCTCGCGGTTCGGGAGTTGGAGCCTCGCGTGGGCTCTGTGCTGACAGCTCAGAGCCTGGAGCCTGCTTTGGATTCTGCGTCTCCCTCTCTCTCTCCCCCTCCCCCACTTGTGCTCTCTCTCTCTTTCTCACAAATAAATAAACATTAAAATCATTTAAAAAAAAACGAGTTCTTGTGGAAAACAAGGTGACTTTTTAACAATCTTGAAGATAAAATTGAGGGGGCAAAAAGAGATAATATCCAAGATAAAAATGTATACCATATTCAGACACGCATATCATCACTACCTGGAAGTAAGAGAACATGGAGAAAAAGGAGGTCGCCTATATTGTAAACACAATTTATAATGAAAGACAATTTAAAATTTGCAATAACCAAAGAAAATAATTATATGGAACATGTGGCCATTAGGCAGGGAACATTTTAACTCTCAAAAGCATTTGGGGTATTGTTCTGATACCATAATTGTTCAATCATGACGATCATTGTTCTACCTCACACCCTCCTCAAAACTGGCAGCCCCCTGCAGTGTTCAGTGTCTCCAAACAGCTTCTCATGGGCCCTTACAGAAAAGTTTGAGAATGGATTCGACTCCGCGCGTACAGTTTGTAAGCAGCTTCAGCTGGGCCCTGGCCAGGAAAGAATGCTCTCTCGGAACACAGCTCATTGTAGAAATGCAGCTTGACATCAATGAAAATAATCACTCTTTGAAGTATTTCTTATAATTATAGGTCATCTCTCGGCAGGGCTTTGCGGTTAGCAAAGTTGTGATTTGGCCTCTGTCATGCTGGTGCGGGCGAGAGGGAGGCCCCAGTGACTGTCAGAGTCCTGGCGGGCATCCTGAATGCCATCAGCTTATGCACAACTTCAGAGAAGAAAACATTTTGGAAATGATGAGAAAACTGTGAAGGAGTTGCAACCGTAAACAGCAAATGTGCTAAAGAGTGGGGACTTATGCAGAGCGAAAAGAGGGCAGGTGGAGCTCGTTCTCAGTTTTTTTTAATGTGAAGAAAACATTGGGCTGACTTCATTCTGGTTCTGCAGAGCTAAAATGTGCCTCACTGATTGCTCTTGTTGTTTTATTTAACACAAGCACCCGGGGCAGTGTGAGGATGGGGGCTCGAAGAGCCACAGGATTCTGAGATAAAAGGTGAACAGCTGTGGTTCTTGTCAAACGCAAAGCCTTAATCATCGTTGAATCATGCCCCCATATTGGACATTCCGGTTAGTTTAGGTGTCTTTGCTGTGATGAATAACAGTAGAATGAGAACCTCTGTGCACCTAACTTACTCTTTTGCATTCTTTCCCTTAACTACTTTCCTAAGAATGGCATTAATGGTTAAAGAACGTGAACATTTTAATGTGTGTTTTGAAATAGTGCCAAAAATTTCTCTGACTGAATCAATTTACACCACCACTAGCAAGATATGAATGTACCAGTTTTGGTGTAATCTTGCCAACATTAGGTATTATAGCTGCCCCCCACCCCAATTTGTTAATTTAAATAACTGTGTACTTGAGTTTAGTTCTTCTAACTCCACACTGGGTAACGTGCCGCCCTCGACCCAGCGGTTCTAATCTCTTGACCTTGGGAGTGCCTTGAAATACCATTAAGATGGCAAAGATATGGGGCGCCTGGGTGGCTCAGTCGGTTAAGCGGCCGACTTCGGCTCAGGTCACGATCTCGCGGTCCGTGAGTTCGAGCCCCGCGTCGGGCTCTGTGCGGACAGCTCAGAGCCTGGAGCCTGTTTCAGATTCTGTGTCTCCCTCTCTCTGACCCTCCCCCGTTCATGCTCTGTCTCTCTCTGTCTCAAAAATAAATAAACATTAAAAAAATATATTAAAAAAAAAAAGATGGCAAAGATAAATGGGAAAAAAAAGGTAATCCTAAACCAGGGCATATCAAGCCACACTGGGGAAGGCTTTGGAAGACATCTGTGGCAGAAGGTAGTGTCTAAGACCTTCCGCTCTGGAATCGGTGAGGCCTGGCTTGGATTCCATTCCTTCTACTACTTCCTGGCTGTTTGGCCTTGGGCAATGAAATGAACCTCTTAAAACTCAGTTTCCTTGAGATAGCACCTAATAGCCATTCAGAATGGCTCAAGTCAAAAAGACAAGAAACAAGCGTTGGCCAGAATGTGGAGAAAAAGGAACCCTTGGGCATTGTTGGTGGGAACGCAAACTGGTGCAGCCCTTGTGGAGAACAGTATGGAGTATTTCCCAGGAAGTTAAAAATAGACCTCCCCTTTGATCCAGTAATTTCACTCCTAGGTATTTACCTAAAGAATACAAAAACACTAATTTGAAAGGATATATGCACTCTGAGGTTTATTGCAGCACTATTTACAACAGCCAAATTAGGGAAGCAGCCCAAGTGTCCATCCATAGATGAACGGGTAAAGAAGATGTGAGATATATATATATATATATATATATATGTATAATGGAATATTATTTAGCCATAAATAGAATGAAATCTTGCCATTTGCAACAACATGGATGGATCTAGAGGGCATAATGTTAAGCAAAATAAGCCAGTCAGAGAAAGATAAATACCATATGATTTCACTCATGTGGAATTTAACAAACAAAACAAATGAACAAAGGAAAAAAGGGGAAGACAAACCAAGAAACAGATTCTTTTTTTTTTTTTTTTTTTTTATTTTTGGGACAGAGAGAGACAGAGCATGAACGGGGGAGGGGCAGAGAGAGAGGGAGACACAGAATCGGAAACAGGCTCCAGGCTCCGAGCCATCAGCCCAGAGCCTGATGCGGGGCTCGAACTCACGGACCGCGAGATCGTGACCTGGCTGAAGTCGGACGCTTAACCGACTGCGCCACCCAGGCGCCCCAAGAAACAGATTCTTACCTACAGAGAGCAAACTGATGGTTGCCAGAGGGGAGGGGCGGTGGGGGGGGGGATGGATGAAACAGGTGATGCTGATTAAGGAGAGCACTAGTCATGATGAGCCCTGGGTGTTGTATGGAAGTGTTGAATCACTATATTGTACACCTGAAACTGATATTATACTGTATGTTAACCATACTGGAGTTAAAATTAAAAACTTAAAAAAATTTAAATTATGAACACACACACACACACACACACACACAAGACTCAGTTTCCTCACCTGAAAGGGGGGAATTAGAAAAGGACCTGCAGACACACTATAAATGCTAAGTAAAAGTTGGCTTACTTCATGTGATGTATGAGTACTAAAATGCACATTACTTTATACACATTTTTGAATACTCATACAATTATGGAATACAGACTTGGGACTGGAATTGCCCCCATTAAAAGGTATGTACAATTTAGGAGTGCCTGGGTGGCTCAGTGGTTAAGCGTCTGACTCTTGATTTTGGCTCCGGTCACGATCTCACAGTTGGTGAGTTCAAGCCCCACATCGAGCCCCACCTCGGGCTACACACTGATAGTGTGGAGCCTGCTTGGGATTCTCTCTGTCTCCCTCTTCCTCTCTCTCTCTCTCTCTCTCTGTCCCTCCCCCACTCACGTGCTTTTTCTCTCTCAAAGTAAGTAAACTTTGAAAAAAAAGAAAAGGTATGTACAGTTTCAACCTCATAGGTATTGACAAAATGCCCCTTAAAAAGATCGTTCAGGAGGCGCCTGGCTGGCTTAGTCAGTGGAGCATGTGACTCTGGATCTCAGGGTTGTGAGTCCAAGCCCCATGTTGGGTGTAGAGATCACTTCAAGATAAAATCTTTAAAAAGATCATTCCGCTTTATACTCCTACAAACAACAGTGAGAACACTGGACACTTTCTTTCCTTCTTTAAGACATTTTTTGAGTATAGTTGACACAATGTTACATTAGTTTCAGGTGTACAACACAGCGATTCAACAAGTCTCTAGGTTATGCTCTGCTCACCACAAGCACAGCCACCAGCTGTCCTGACACATCGCTGTTAGGATGCCACTGATTGTATCCCTTACCTCCTACCTTCCATCCCTGTGACTTACTTATTCCGCAACTGGAAGCCAGTATCTCCCACTCACCTTCATCCATTTTGCCCCACCTCCACCCCCCTCCCTTCCGGCCACCATCAGTTTGTTCTCTGTATTCCCAGGTCCAATTCTGCTTTTTGCTTGTTTATTCATTAGTTTAGTTCTGTTTTGTTTTTAGATTTGACATATGAGTGAAATCGAATGGCGTCTTTCTCAGTCTGACTGATTTCACTTGGCACAATACACTCTTGGTCTATCCATATTATTCCAAATGGCAAGATCTCATCTTTTTTGTTATGGCCGAGTATATTCCATTGTGTGCGTACCACAACTTTACTCATTCATCTCTCGATGGACACTTGGGCTGCTTCCGTATCTTGGCTCTTGTAAATAATACTGCAATAAACATAGGGGTGCCTGTATCTTTTTGAGTTAGTGTTTACGTTTTGTTTGCATCAATACCCAGTAGTGGAATTCTATTTTTAACGTTTTGAGGAACCTCCATACTGCTTTCCACAGCGGCTGCACTAATTTGCACTCTCACCAATAACACCGGGTATTTTTAATCTTATAAAAAAAACCTTGTTAGTCTGATGAGCAAAACCTAATAGCTTATTATTGTTTTATGTGCATTTCTTTCATTATTAGTGAGATCGAGTACTTTTTCATGAGACAATAGGCAATTGCATTTCCTCTCCTACGAATGATGTTCTCAATTGCTTGTTAATGTTGTACCCAGATTATTTTACCCACAGTTAATGTTTTAAAAGTTTGCTAGGGCTTTATGAATAGCTGGCATGAGGGTGACTATGAGGATGGCCACTAGTCTTACTCCCTTTTCCTTTACATTCTAAGCCAGTGTTTCTTGCCATGCATTTTATGTAGCAGTGGTCCTCTCTTATTCTGGTAGATGGTTCGCCTCAAAGGGACACGAGAGGAAGACTGCTAATCGCCTCCAAGTAGCTACCTTCCTAGTGGTGGGTTGAAGAGGGCTGCGAATTCTGTGTCATTGCCCTCACGGAGAAGTTTCTTTCTCTTCCTCTTGGATTTGGACTTGGCCTTGTGACTGCTTTGACCAGTGGAAGGTGGTGAAATGACACTATGCCCAAGCTGTGAGGCTCTGAGCTTCTGCTCTGTGTTTTTGGTTCCCCCGCGGGAGAGTGATCATTCGGGAGGAGAGGCTGTGAGGCCACAGTGGGAGGGAGAGAGGCTTGAGCGCCCAGCATCTTCGTTGACTGCGGTGAGACCGGCGGAGGAACTGCCCAGCTGAGCCCACTTAACCCCAGACCCATGAGAAATAACTAAATGCTTATTGTTGTTTTATGGTTCTTTTTAAGTTTTTTTTTTTTTCCTGAGCGAGAGACAGCGGGGAAAGGGCAGAGAGAGAGGGAGAATCCCAAGCTGGCTCCGCACTGTCAGCACAGAGCCTGATGTGGGGCTCAATCCCACGAACCACGAGATCACAACTTGAGCCAAAATCAAGAGTCAGAGGCTTAACCCACTGAGCCATCCAGGCGCCCTCATGTGTGTTTTGTAAGTAGGCTCCGTGCCCAATGCAAGCCCAATGTAAGGCTCGTATTCATGACCCTGAGATCAAGACCAGAGCTGAGATGAAGATCAAGAGTCGAATGCTCAACTGACTGAGCCACCGACCAAGCCCCTGGTTTTATGTAGTTTTTAATTGTTATTTCAAGCCACTAAGTTTTAGGGTGCTTCTTTGGCCTTTAATAACCAAATCCTGATTTGTACCTGGGCACACTGTAGTGCAATTGAAAGGCCCCATCTCTTGGCTTGTCCTTCAGGGAAGACTGGCCAATCTGAGTAAATTCTGGATGAGGACATGTTGTGTGGTGTTTCCAGGAAGTCACTTTAAAAGAGACGGGGCGGGGTGGGGGGGCATGGGGCACCTGGGTGGCTCAGTCAGGTGGGCGATTGACTTCAGCTCAGGTCATGATCTTGCAGTCTGAGTTTGAGCCCCGCATCAGGCTCTGTGCTGACAGCTCCGAGCCTGGAGCCTGCTTTGGATTCTGTGTCTCCCTCTCTCTCTGCCCCTCCCCTGCTCAAGCTCTGTCTCTATCTGTCTCAAAAAATAAATAAAAACATTTGAAAACAATTAAAAAAAAAACAAGAGAGAGAGACGGGGCAGGCCCTTTACTCCATTCGTCAAATTTGTTGCCTGGAGCGGATGGAGTGGCTGGAGCTCTAGTGGCCAGATTGAACGATAAAGACACGAATCACATCCTAGAGTGGCGGAGTGGCAGGCCAGAAGGTACCTGGATCACTGGCAACTTTATAGAGCTGTTATACTCCAGCCATGAACCTCCTACTTTCACGTGTGTTTTATATGAAAGGAAAGTACACCTTTTATCCAATTTAAGCCATGGTCTTTTTCCTATTCTGTGCAGCTGACCCTAAACGTATGTGACATAGGGCAAGACTGAAGTCCATTATGAAGCCTGTTAGCTGCCTTTGCAATAGGAGCCTGTGTCCCAGGGATTCGCTGACCTACTTTTTGGGAATTCCTGTATCGGGATACAATTATGAGCAAAATCAGACAGCTCCCTATGCCCACACACCTTACGGCCAATCAAATAGTCACAAAGCACGTGGAAAACAATAACTATGACCAGCCCTTGCCAGATAGCCTCACGATGCCAGGAGAGCCCAGAGCGCGGCCTTTGCCAAATCAAGGAGTCAGGGTCTGGAAGTGATGGTTGAGCTAAGGTCTGAAAAGCAGGTGCGAGTGAACTCAGCGATGAGGGTACAGAAGACCATTCCGGGCAGAGGTCACAGCACGTAGGGAAGCACGGCAAGTAAAATGGGAGGAAAGATGATGTGGGTGGAGCCAGAAGGAAGTGAGTTAGGTGTGAACGAGGCTGGAGGGGGCAGCACGTGACAGAATGAGCGGCTCACATTTGCGAGTCTTGTCGGTTTTCAAAGCCCTGGGAGCCACTGAAGCTTTTGTTTGTTTGTTTGTTTGTTTGTTTACCTTTCCCCCCATTTTTTAGAGAGAGAGAGCACAGGGAAGAGGGGCAGAGGGACACAGAGAGAGAAGCTTGAGCAGGCTCCACGTTCAGTGCCCCCGGACGCGGGGCTCAATCCCACGACCCTGGGATCATGACCGGAGCCAACATCGACAGTCAGATGCTCAACTGCCCGAGCCACTCATGCGCGCCCCCACCGGTGAAGTTTTTAAGCTGCCAAGGGGCCGTGGTCTGAAGAGAAGATGACAGCAGGGAAGTGAGACAGAAGTGCTAATTCCCACTCTCACTCTTGGGCTGGGTCCTTGACTTTGTTTTTTATTTGTCACTGAGAGGTTGAATTGAAGTAACTCCTTAATGTTTGGTGAAATCAGGCACATTTGTTAGGATGTGTATTGGAGTGCATGGGACGCAGTGACAATAGTGGTTTGAACAAGTTGGAAGCTTATTTCTCTTTGAAACAAAAATTGGAGGGTGTTGTATGTAAGCCAATGTGACAGTAAATTACGTTTAAAAAATCGGAGGTGATATAGTAGATCTACTCTAGGAAATCATCAAGGTCCCAGTCTCCTTGTATCTTGTTGCTTTTCTGTCCCTAGGATGTTGGCTTTATCTGTATGGCCCAAGACGGCTCTCAACCTTCCAGGCAGTGGGAAGGAAGGAAGGGGAAGAAGAGGTCACATCTCTTCCCTTTTGGGGCATGGGTTAGTGGTTGCCCATATTGCTTCTTTTTATATCTCAGTGACCAGAACTTAGACACATTGTCATACCTAGCTCCTGTGAGCCAAGTCTAGCTATGCCCATTCCTCTACATGTGGTCAATGGCTGCTTTTGCACTAGTAAGAGCCCTTGGTTCCTCAGAAAGTATACAGTCGGATGGCCAAAAGGACCCCCGGTACCTTAGTGTGTGGTCTGGCTGGTGGCCTTAGCTTCCCCCACATCACCCAAACAAAAGACTGACTGAGGGACTGATGGTGGCCCTGGAGAGACAGCAGGAGGAAAGCTGCTTCCCTATAGGGCTCGAGATTCCACAGCAAGTGGGCTGGCCCCCGCTCCAAGGGCTCCCATTCACCTGTGATTCCAAAACATGTGCAGGTGGTAAGGGGCCCCTGAGCACCATCTTGCTGGTAGGTTTGGGGCTGGTAGGTGGGAAGGCCCTCCCATGGCTGAAAAGGACCTTCATTCCTTAGAATACATGTGCTGACAGCCAGAAGGATCCTTGGGTCTCCAGCACACGTGCAGGTAGGCGCCTGGACAGGTGGAATCCAGGAATGTGGGCAGGCCGGTGACCCAGAGGACCCAGTGGCCCCAGCACAAGGCCAGACAGTGACTGGAAGGGCCCCTGGGTGACCAGTGCACAGTAGGGATGGTGGTTGAAAGAGCTGTTGACTCAATAGGTCACGGGCAGGTTAACAGCCAGAGAGGCCCTAGGTTTCCCAGTGCCGAACACCTGTGCAGTTGCCAAAGTGCTCACCAACAGCACATGGGCAGACTGATGGCCGGATGACCTCTGTTGCCCAGCACACGGCAGGCACGTGCGTGTGTGTGTGTGTGTGTGTGTGTGCACGTCAGGGGGTGGAATGGAACCAAGTGATGCATGGAACCCTCGTGGGTGGCCAGGTTTCTCATGGAAAGACTGCTTAAGCACATGAGTGGAATAGTAGCCAAAAGGGCTCTTGCTGCCTCAAAACAGAGTTGGTGTAAAGGCACAAAGGGCCCTCGACTCTACTGCATGTGAGGCTAGTATGGTAGCCAAAAGGGCAGCAGAATTACTAGAATAGCCCATGGTTCTCCATCATGCAGAAAGGCTGTGTGCAGGGTCGACCCGCAGAACCCACACAGGAAGCCAAGTTGGTGACCAGAAGGCCCTCTGGAACACCTAGAAAGAGGGTCACCAAAAGGCATTCGTCTTCCACAACACTCTGAAGCCTGAGGCAGGAAAGTGTTTTGTTCTGTCCACTGCAGGCTGGGGTCCTGAAGCATCCAAGAATATTGGGATTTTAGGCTGGGTGTGGTCAGAAGGGCTTCAAGTCTCGTTCTCCGGTGATGGCAAGTGTGGAGTAGGAAGGGAACGGGATGCACCAGCAAGATGTAAAGATGGTGGCCAAGAGAGCTCTCACTCCCTCAGTATACTGGCAGTTTGCTAGCAAAAAAGTTGATGGCTCCACACTGTGCCGGGCCTGTAAGGTGTCCAAGAGGGATCTCATTTCCCCAGCGTGTGGGCAGACTGAAGGTCGGTTAGCTCTCTGTTCCCCAGCACACAGGCCGGTTGGGGGACCAAATGACCAATGGAACCCTGGTGGGTGGGTCCGTTTGTGACCGTAAGAGTCCTTGCAACCAACGCAGAAGGATGGTGGCCCAAAGGATTCTGTCACAGTGAACATGTGGCCTGGGGCTACAAGGCCTTTCAGCTCTGTAGCTTGTGAGGCCCATATGACAGGCAAAAGGGCTCCCACTTTCAGAGCTAGTAGTCCCCCGATGGCTGGTTTGCTCTATGTTTCCCAGGACAATGGGGTCAAAATGACTGGCGGAAGCCCAATGGGTGGCCAGGTTTCAGACGGGAAGGTCACGCAGGACACCTTGCGAGGACGGTGGTCGAAAGGTCTCGTTTTTTCCTCAAAACGCAGCAGTTGTCATGGCACGTTGGGCCATCGGCTCGGTAGCACTCAAAGCCGAATTGGTGGCCAGAAGGGCTTTCAGTTGCACAGTCACATGGAGGAGAATTGCTGGTATGACCCATGGTTCCCCAGTACAGACGGAGGCCGGGGGCCCGAAACGACCTGCAGAACCCCGGTCGGGAGTCAGGTTGGTGACCGGAAGGTCCTGTAAGACACCAGAGGGCTGGAAAGACCATCACTATAAAAGGTATTAGTTTTTCATAGCTCTCTAGAGGCCTGAGGGCGAAAGGCCTTTTAGTTTCCAGTTCCGCTGCAGGCTGCGATCCTGAAGAATCCGCAGGTAGGTGGCTTATGGGCCGGCTCGTGGCTGAGAGGGCCTCCAATCGAGTTCCCCCGATGAGGGGCATCGGGTAGCCGGAAACGTAGTAGATGCACCAGCAGGCTGGAAGGATGGTGGCTGCGAGGGCTCACACTACCTCATCGTATGGGCGGGTTATCAGCGCCGAGAATTCCTTCCCCGCTATGCCAGGCCAGGCCTGTAATACCGCCCGACGGGATCTCATTTTCACAGCGTGCGGGCAGGCCGAAGGCGGGTTAGCTCTTGGTTTCCCAGCAGGCGGGCGGGCTGGGGGACCAAATGACCCACGGAACCCTATCAAGCGGGCATGTTTGTGACCGGAGGAGTATCTGCAAGAAGTGCAGGAAAAGGGTGGTGGCCCAAAGGTGCCCATGGGGCCTGGCGCGGGAAGTGCCCTGGGTTTCCCCCTGTGCCAGGCCCTTAACGTAACGTGACCCAAGGGACCGTGCATTTCCATAGCATGCAGGCCGGCCGACGTGGTGGAGCCTCTGTTCCCTTGCACGCAGCAAGCCACATCACACTGCTGTGTCTCCGCCGCTAGCCTCAGTTGGTGATTTCAGCTTTGGTGAGTCGCTCCTTTGAGCTGTACTTTCTTTTTTTTTTTTTTTTTTTAAATTTTTTTTTCAACGTTTTTTATTTATTTTTGGGACAGAGAGAGACAGAGCATGAACGGGGGAGGGGCAGAGAAAGAGGGAGACACAGAATCGGAAACAGGCTCCAGGCTCCGAGCTATCAGCCCAGAGCCCGACGCGGGGCTCGAACTCACAGACCGCGAGATCGTGACCTGGCTGAAGTCGGACGCTTAACCGACTGCGCCACCCAGGCGCCCCTATTTTTTTTTTTTTTTTTTTTTTGAGCTGTACTTTCTGTGCACTCAGTGTAAAATAAGACTTTGGGCTTAAGTTGCCATCCGCCTAGGCGGAGGGCATGCCTAGACCGATATTTTAAAAGCCTTGAGGGATTGTCAAAAGGAGAGAGTGTTTCCTCGTTCTTGTTAGTCTCCCCTGCTCTATTTCTGCATTTCTCCGTGCATTGTGGATCAAAGGACATAAGACCAAATTGGTCTTTAGCGTCCGAGAGATTACGGTGTGTCGTGGAGACCTGAACCAGATGACTACACAAATAATTAGGTAGTAGTTAGCATACCTGTTGTGTCTGGGAAATAAACACCAGGGGGATCTGACCTATTGTGAGGGTCACAGAAGACTTCCTTGATGAAATGAGAGACTTGAGAGCTGAACAGGAGTTATCTACAATGCTATCTAGGCCAGTGGTTCTTAAACTTGGGTGTGAATCAGAATCACCCAGAGCACCTGTAAAACACGGATGGCTGGGCTTCCCTCCAGAGTTTCTCAGTCAGTAGATCTGCGGTGGAACTGATGAGCTGCATTTCTAACCAGTTCCAGGGTGATGCTGATGCTGCCTGCCATTGGGGAACCACACTTTGGGAACCCCTTATCTGGGCCGTATCTCCCAACAGGTGTGGCAGGGCACGGTGCTGAAGGTGGGTTATAGGTCAGCTGAGGACTGGTTCTCTTCAGCTCTCAGGGGCAGTTAAAATTGGGGGCTGGGGCGCCTGGGTGGCGCAGTCGGTTAAGCGTCCGACTTCAGCCAGGTCACGATCTCGCGGTCCGTGAGTTCGAGCCCCGCGTCAGGCTCTGGGCTGATGGCTCGGAGCCTGGAGCCTGTTTCCGATTCTGTGTCTCCCTCTCTCTCTGCCCCTCCCCCGTTCATGCTCTGTCTCTCTCTGTCCCAAAAAATAAATAAAAAATGTTGAAAAAAAAAAATTAAAAAAAAAAAATAAAATAAAATTGGGGGCTGAGGCAGAACCCAAGGATGCTCATGTCTAGCGGTGGATAGCCTCGTCCGTTCCCCCAGCATGCTCCGCAGACATTATGCTGACTGACTGTGATGGGGAAACAGTTGGGAAGGACTGGCCTGGTCAAATGGGGAGGGGCAGGTGGTTAGTGTCAGGTCAAGAGAAGAGTCTATCTGAGGACTCTGCAGCAGGGAAGACGGCTGCGTGTTCAGAGAACTGAAGAGAAGGCCAGCGAAGGAGTAGAGGAGAGGGTCTGAGTAAGATGGTACTAAGAGAATGTAGAGGTTCAGCTGGTAAAGGATTTGGAAGACCTCATTAAGCATCCAAAGCAGTGAGAAACCAGTGAAAAATGTTCATCAAGGGAATGGTTTGGCAGCGTGCCAATACGCGTGTGGGAAGACCAACTAGGCAATGACTAGATGGTCTATGGGATGGAACTGATGGTGTATGGTCCAAGGTGGATAAAGTGAACATGGAAGCACTGGAAAGATGCTTTGAAGGCAAATCAATAAACCTGGGTGATTATTGAATGTAGAGGTTGAATGATAAGGAGGTGTCTGGTAGGATTCTCCGGTGATTCTCCGCTTGAAATCATCATTTCTATTCTCAGATAAACCATCCTGGTGGGCAGATTCGGGAGGAAGTGGTTTTGAAGATGCTGACTATGAGGTGCTCTTGTTTTTTATTGTCCAGTTGGAGTTTTTTGGAAGGCAGCTGGCTATGTCCCTGGATTACAGAGGACATACGTGAGTAAGGTTAACTGCAGGGGCCATGTGGTGTGTGGCCTGGACTTTAGAGGACATGCAGATAAGTGATCTGGACCTCAGGACATGCAGATGTGTGGAGCTGGACTTCAGAAAATGTCCAAATGGATTCTGTTAGTGTGTGGAGAGATGGTCCCTGCAGCCACACTAGGTACATGGAACAGAGATGGCAAGCTCCATTGCCCATAGGGGCCAGGCAGGTAACATATGAGAATGCAGGCCAGATGTATATTTTCTTTGACTCAATGATTGAGACTGCCTTCTCTTTTCCAGACGTACGATGTCACGTGGTTATCGCGTGGATTTTCAGCTGAAGTCCGGATCTGGCTTTTACTACAAAATGTCTCGGTTTTAAATGTTGGCTTAATTTTAAGAATTGACCTGGGTCTAAGAGAACACAAATGTACTGTAAGTGGCTCCCATGCTGCCAGTTGATAGCTTTTGTCGATGGGTGGGAAGGGAAGAGTGTGTCCGATCAAGCCTCTGAGGAATCCAGCGGAATGAAATTCAAGGTCTGGTAGAGAAGGATGTGGAGTGACCAGAGAGGTCAGAGCAGGGGAGCATGGCGTCCGGAAAACCAAGACAAGAGGTCGTTCAGGCTTCAGAGTTGGGTGGTTTACCAGGACCCGGTGCTTCTGGAATGGACGTAAAGCAAATACTATTAGGTAGATGATGTTTTTGGAAATGCCCATGGTGGAAAATGTTTGCGCTGTGGTCCCTTTCTCTTTAGAGGACAGAGCTTCAAGACTTTAAAGACTTGTTTGCATTCTAATGGAAAGCCTTATAAACTCTGTCATAAATTCCTTTCCTTCCACTGTTCCAACCTCATTGACTTTATAATTAAAAATATCTTGTTTTAGGGGTCCCTGGCTGGCTCAGTCAGTAGAGCATACAACTCTTGATTTCTGGGTCGTGATTTCAAGCCCCATGTTGGGTGTAGAGATTACTTTAAAAAAATTAAAAAAAAATCTTGTTTTAATATTTTTAAATGTTTGTTTATTTTGGAGAAAGAGAGAGAGAGAGAGAGACAGAGCACGTGTGTGTGTGGGGGGGCAGGTAGAGAGGGAGACACAGTGTCTGAGCTGTCAGCACAGAACCCTATGCAGGGCTCAAAGTTGCAAACTGTGAGATCATGACCCGAGCCAGACGCTCAATTGACTGAGCCACCCAGGCGGCCCCCAAAAATATCTTGTTTTAATCTTGGATTGTAATTTGATTTCATCCAGAGATACAGGAAATTCAGTCCCTCTTGTGGAGGAATTATTGTCAGTGCACAAAACACTGTAGGAATTGTTTCCAAGGCCTCCTTTTGCTAGGAAAGTAAGCTTGAGTTAAAACTTAGAATAATAGGGGCGCCTGGGTGGCTTGGTCGGTTAAGCGTCCGACTTCGGCTCAGGTCATGATCTCACAGTCCGTGAGTTCGAGCCCCGTGTCGGGCTCTGTGCTGACATCTCAGAGCCTGGAGCCTGTTTCAGATTCTGTGTCTCCCTCTCTCTCTGCCCCTCCCCTGTTCATGCTCTGTCTCTCTCTGTCTCAAAAATAAATAAACGTTAAAAAAAAAAAAAAATTAAAAAAAAAAAAAACTTAGAATAATAAACCGAATGGTGTAACAAATAGCGTCACATCTCGATTCTATAGGTTTCTATTAGGGTTTAATAGAAAGAGTACTTCCAGGATAGGAATAAGGAAGCCTTATGTATGGTCTCAGGCAAATCATTCATCTTTTGTCTTAGCTGTAAATGAGGATACTAATATATCTAGTCACACTATATGGCTTGTTTGTACAGATCCCCCCCCCCAAAAAATGAAAGTATTTGAAAGTGATATAAAAATGTCAAAGTGTCAATATGAAATATGGATATGAAATAATTGGTATAGTAAAGCCTGTCAATATAAAGTTGAATTGCTGCTGTAAAAGTTGAGAAGGACCCTCACCGCGGATATCCACAAATTAGGTTACTCAGTACTTGCTTCCGTATGCTGATGATGAGAAAACCGCTTAATTAATTTATCATCCAAGCCCGGACACTTTTTCGTGTGAAACGGGGCACTGTTAACAGTTCTTTGGGACAACAGGCCAAACCCAGGACTGTCCTGGGTGCAGTGGAACCCGTGATCCTCCAGGCATAGGTAAAATGTCACTAGATATATCATTGATTCGTTAGATGGTGTGGTGACATCAAATCTATGTATGCAAAATGCTTTCTTCTCCTAAAAACTCGTTCACTTGGCTATGTTCTAAGGACATAGCAGTTTCACAAACAGGAATCCTGGCCTCAGTGAGAAGCAAGAGAATAATAAACACACAAGGGACCATCTCTAGCTCCCATTCTTGCTTCTAAAGGGCATTTAGAAAATCATCAGAAGGATGTGCTTTGAGCTAGTGTTCTCAACTCTAATGAAGTAATTTGGCTTTTGACTCTTAGAGGAGACTGTGGCAGGTGCAAAGATTGGATAAGTCTTCCCCGACAGGAGGGGAAAATATTAAATGATGGAATTAGCACGCAAAAGATGGTAGGTTCAGTGGTGCTGTAGCCCTGGCAGACTAATGTACGGTGCGTTCATATCCTCAGGCAAGTAGGTGAGGTACAATGGTATGCACAGAATTTGAATGTCTCGGGGACTCATTTGGAGCCTGGCCGCGGCTCTAGCTGGCCCCTTTGGGCTGTAGCGATTTGGGGATAGGTGGGTGAGATTAACAGAACAATAATTCACACATGTTTTCATTTGGTGAGTTTTTATGTTCTCAAGTGCGAGTTGGGTTTCGTACCTTTGTGAGAAGTCTTGCCGGAATGTGATTGCGTCGCGGTGGCGGCTGATGTACCATTAGAAGACACTGCTAAAGGTGGACCTTTCTCAGTAATCAGGTAAGTAGGCAAGCCGGCCTTTGTTCTCTGCATAATCTGAAGCGCTCTGGGATCTGCAGCATAGCACATGAAAAGCAGCACGTCTGAGTTGACAAAGAGATCTTTATTTCTCTTCCACAATGTACAGAGAAAAAAGGTAGAAAGAGAAGTGGAGTGTGAATTTATTTCTTCGGGAGTGTGTGCTATCAGTTTGAGCAAAGGAAATGCTAATGGAAGTGGTGTTCCTGCCTGGCGACAGCCAGCGTTTCCTGTCTCTCCTGTCTCGCGTTGCTGTATTCTGTGTTTGTGCTGGGTCTGGGTCCAGACCGCAGCCTCCCACTCCGCCGAGGGGTGGAGCAGCCTGGGAGGGAGGAGGGTTCCCTGCTGGCTGCGGCTCTGCCCGGCTAAAAGGAATATGCCCCTAGGCAGGCTGGGCCGGAGTTGACCCATTTTGAAAAGCCACATACAGAGAGAGATAATTGAGAACATAATAATATGATTTACGTGCTAAGCCTTTGAGTTTGTTGAAAGAAAGTTGTCAGCTAAATATTTCCTTTGGATAAGCTATTAGTATAGCATTTATTTATTTTCAGGACCAAAGTTCTATCTTCTTTAAAAAAATTTTTTTTTAATTTTTTTTTATTTTTGAGAGAGACAGAACGTGAGTGAGGGGGAGAGAGAGAGAGAGAGAGAGAGAGAGAGAGACAGAATCCAAAATGGGCTCCAGGCTCTGAGCTGTCAGCACAGAGCCCCGTGAGGGGCTCGAACCCACTGACCCACTGACCGTGAGATCATGACCTGAGCCAAAGTCAGATGCCCAACCCGCTGAGCCACCCATGCGCCCCAGCCATCTTCTTCTTTTATGTTAGGTGACCCTGCTGAAGTCAGCGGAAGCATCTTAGGCACATTCAGATACTGACTTTGGCTTGGCAAAATAGCAGTGACTAGAGACACTTATCACCATTTTACTGTCAGTTTAGTAACTGAGACGTAAAAGCAATTAATTCTTGTTTCATTGTGATATTTTGAAATTTTTCTAACTACCCTAATTTGGCATCGTGATAATGGCTCTGTTCAGAGCAGTAGCATTTTTTCGTTCTTTTGTTCTGGGTCCTGTATGGTGGTTCTTATACCAAGCGGCAGGGAGTTTTTTGCTACTATTTGTTGAGTTTGAAATCGATTTGAAGGGTTATGTTGGGAAAACCAAAATTCATTGGAACTCCTTTGTTCACTTTGACGAGCGTCACGTTCTATTAGCCTTCCAGTCTTAAAGATGGTTCCCCGCAAATACTTGTAGCAGTTTCAGGCAGCTCCTAGAACACTTGATCAGATAAAGATGACGGTCATGTATTGGCGAAGCCACATCTGGGGTGGGGAGCGGGGCAGGGCATCTCAGGGCCAGCGTTTCCTGCACAGCGTTCAGTCATTTGACAAGTGGGCATTGAACTCGTTCATCCATTGAATCAGGTATTTTGTAGGCTCTGCAAGGCCACGGGGGAAAGCTGGTGAGTCCTGGTCCATACAGGCTTGTTAGGTAAAAGGCACCTCCTTTCTAACCTGGTCCTTGGTAGTGCTTTGGAGCTCTGTGAAGGGAGCATCCGCTCTTGGGAAGCACGGGCAGGTTTAGAGCCTTTTGTCCTTCAGCAGCGAAGTGTTCTGCTCTTTGACTCGAAGCGCAGAACACTCAGCACAACACCAGCACGAATCTGACCAGATATCGACGTGTCCAAATTTCTACCAGGTGGCTCTTCATTTGATACTATGTGTGGAAGGGTCAGAGTTAACCCCGGTGGTGTTCAGTTCAATTCCTGGGGCTTCCACTTTCTCTTGCCTTCTTTAGAAACCATTTCCTGGTGTTCTAATTCTGTATCTTGCCAAGGAGCGAAAGCTGGGAGGAAAACCCCGGAAGTAGCTTGTGGTGAAGTTTCAAGTTTTTTGGCTCTTATCCAAACGCTCATGAGCTTCATTTGTGTTCACATATAAGAAAAGCCAACCCAGATCTCCTAATAATGTTTTATTTAGTGCTTAAACTTTAATTGCAGGGTATAAATGATACCATTAGGAACCGATATCAATACTAATGCCACCTATATTATTATTTACTCGGCTGAAAACTAAGCTTGTTGAAATATATTTATTAACACTGCACCCTCGAACTACACATTTAAAGCTTAATTCTGTGGCTGTTCATGAATTCTCAGCACACTACAGTGTTGGGGCTTCCCAGCTTGAGATAAATCCATTATGAAATTTGAGTGATAAAGTGTGTTAGGGTATTTCTTTTTTCAGGTAACACATGCAAGCTGCTTTTTTCAGATGATGAGGCACCCTTTGTGGAATTCTAGCCCTTTTAGCCCACAAACAGTTAAATTTGGCATTTATGATGTATAAACTTTGCTCCTTAGCATTAAAATGTACCTTATTCATTCCTTAGACTTCTCTTTCAACCGTGGCTATTGTTTGTCACTAACAGCTAGCTTTTGTGAAGTTAATAAATGTGCATAATAAGGACATAAAGGTATGGAGAAGTAATACTGTAATCCTTTTGTTTGGATAATCAGTCTAATGTATGCAAATTAAACCTTATTAGTACTAGGGTTTTGTGTCTGCTTATCAAAATGTGCCATTTTCATGAAAATTGGAAGTCCATTATATAAAGTTATTATTAACAATCATTTAGGAATTATATACGGTATGCAAATTAAAGTTGATTACAACTAATTAAGGGCTTTCTTTGTTATTTGACCTTGTCTGCTTTTTATGTAAATATGTTTCTTTTGGTCTGGCATATTTTTAGACTCAGAAAAGTATATTAAGACAAGTTACATTATGTATTTTTTAATATATCTTTGTGTTGCCATTGTCTGTGCCCCTCATTTTACAGAGGCACACATGATATGTAGAGCCACGCATCTTGCTGTTTGCAGATGGTTCTCTAGGTGAGTAGAATTTCAGAAATAGAAAACAATCAGATTTCCAAGTCTCTCCAATAAGTTTAATGGAATATGAGCACAAATCCAGTATAACATATAAACAGTCTTCATGCCAGAATGCCCTTTTTTTCCACTATTTATTGACTTCAGTGAGTCTTGGGTTGCAGATTTCCAAATGGAGCTGAGTAATAAGTGATCATTACTTGCTTACAAGGTGCCCTGCAAACCTAATTGTTATCCATGAAGGCATTCAGCTAAAGATAAGTAACTTCACCACTGAAAGTATCATAGGTCTAGTACCAGGGGCCTTTAGGAAGAACTCTGTGCTCCCTGTGAAAGTAAGGGAAGAACTTCTCTTCTCATCTGGCAAAGAGGAAACATTTGAGGTGAGGCTTTTTAACACTTATTGAATTATATTTTTCCTTCAGTGCAATTGTTCTAGTTTTCTGTGAAGAAGCTTGATACAGTGGCTGCAGCAAAGGATCCTGGGGCCCTAGGTTTAATTGTGTGATACAAAAGACGTGTTAATCAATAGCTTTCCATGTGCCTTAAAATATATGGGTAGGAAAAAGAATAGGGAAGGTACACAGCCCAAGAAATGAGACCAGCGTATTGCGCAGTATCTAGATATTTAAAAGGGGCCAAGTGTTGAGAACTCTTTAAAAGAGAAACCATGAACCAAATCACCATTGAATTCCTCCAGATTTTGAACATTTTCTTTTATTTTTCTGCTTTGAAGAATAAGTTCCTTTATTTTTTTAAACAACTCTTAAATTTTTGAAAAATGTCATTCAAACTCTCAACAAAGGAATTGAAAACAAACTTGTAGTTGAACGTATGATATATAAACAGAGAAGCGCACATGGCATAAATACGCAGCTTGTTAAAGTTTCACAGACTTGTCACTCTGATGCAACCAGGACCCAGATCAAGGAACGGCACCTTAACGGTACTCCAGTAGCCCCTGTGTTTTTCATAAGTCAGATGACAGTATATGTGTGGGTCTGTTTCTGGCCTGTCTTGGGGAGAATTGACATCTCTACAATACCGAGTACTTAAATCTATGAACATGGTATATCTTTTATAAAGGGAAACTTTATGACTCATTAGCCTCCCGGGAAAACACAGGAACATCAAGAAAAGAGAGACTAAGTTCATATATTTCTCTGGAATTTTGGTGGTCCCTGCATGGAGTAGATGTCCCCCTACACCATACTGCCTGGGAAAGATGTGGGTGTGCTGCTGGACTTCATGGAGTGGTGAAGCTTTCACGTGGAACCTCCAGTTTTCTAGGCACTGCATGCTTTCCTCACCCTGTGTCTGCAGGTGTTCCAGGTCTTCTTGCACAGGTACTTTGGCTGTCATTTCTTGCCACTTTTGCTCCAGTTCTCGTGTGGCGAGTGTTCAGTATAACACAAAGCACAGTGCCTTTTATAGCCTTCCACTTAAGGTGCAGGGCTCTTAGTGAACGTTTTCTTCTTGTTCCAAAGGGAAGCAAAATTTGTCCTTCTCGGGGTCAAACTGTGCCCTGCTAAAAGGTACAAACCATGACTGGGTTTTTATGTTTGTAGAGACCAAGTTTTTCTAGCAGTTCCAGATATTTTTCTTTCCCCAGAGCAAGATGTAGAACCCTGGAATTCCTATCTCCATGGGGAACAAAAGGTCCTCATTTGCACCATGGCTCAATAGGTACCAGTGGAAGAATGATCTCGTGATAGTGGCCTCACAGATAATACAGGCTGTGTCTGAATTGTACCATAATAAAGGTGCTGCTGTAGGTGCAGCTTTCCGCCTTCTCAGAAGATCCTTTGCTCGCAGAGGAATTGCTGGGTGTGCCTGGAGAAGCTCCAAAAAGGTTAATAAGTGCCTGTGGTAGTAAGAGAAGGAAGACTGAAAGAGAACCCAGGAAATTCTCACAATGGTGTGCGGCAAAGGAGGCAAGCGCCAAGTCTCTAGTCTGCCTTTAGAACAATGTGGAGAAACACGAGCACGGGGAGAGGTGTGGGTGACGCCCCCTGCTGTCAGGTGACTGGCTGTGTACTCCCTGCTTCCTTTCCCACGCACTGACTGCTTCCTAACGTGGGGATGGGAGAAAGGACACAAAACGCTCTCTCCTCTCCTGGTGTCGTGCACATGGGAACAGTGGGCCGGGCTGGCTACAGCCAAGCGGTAACAGCCCCTAAGAACAGGGTCCTGGAAGTTAACCGGTTTTTTTAGGTTTATTATTTTACATTTCTCAAAATAACACAGTAAAATTACAGGCAACACAAACAAGATTCAAGCCATGTGAGTCTTTTAATTCAGGCAGAATTTAATGTGTAATTAAGATTAATTACACCATAATGGCATTGTAGACACATGATTATTGCATCATCTTCCTTGCAGACTTGTATCTTCATCTTGCTTTCGCATCATTCTGGCTTCTCCAGCCGAGCAGTGTGCTGAGAGTCAGAGCCGGGGCAGTTCGGCTGCATTTTGCAGGGTGTGTTTGTTACAAGGTCATTTTGGAAGTTAATTTTTGCCAGTGCTCATTTCACAAGTGTTTAAAATCTGCTCAGGTATCATGGCCTGAAAAAATACTGCCTTTTGGTTTGAGAAGAAGCTAAGCCTTAACATATCTCTGCTAGAAGCTCAAAGCATTTGTGTTCATTGAGTTTAGAACATCAGTTGAATTTGGTGTTCGTGAATTGCGTGTGAAGTGTTTGGATTGTGCGTGAAGGTAAAAAGAATTTATTTCTCAGTCATAAATTCGAAATGTGGGTGAGAGTCTGGAAATGATTTAGCATAGGCCACTTCCTGAATCAGAGGGGAAGATGGGCTAAACTTTCAAAGCAGTTTTGATTTTCCTGTTAGAAAAAGGAAAAGAAAAAGAAATTTGGGGCGCCTGGGTGGCTCAGTCACATAGGCGTCTGATTTCAGCTCAGGTCATGATCTCGCTGTTCCTGAGTTCGAGCCCTGCGCCCGGCTCTGTGCTGACAGCTTGGAGCCTGGAGCCTGCTTCGGATTCTGTGTCTTCCTCTCTCTCTCGGCCCCTCCCCTACTGGCTCTCTCTCTCTCTCTCACTCTCTCTCTCTCTCTCTCGCTCTCGCTCTCAAAAATAAATACACATTAAAAAATGAAATAAAGAAAAAGAAATTCAAAGAAGGAAATTTCATTTTATACTCTAGTATATTATTTAAATATATAACAAATACAACAATTTTCTTTTTCTTTCTTTTTCTTATTTTAGAGAGAGAGTGTACAAGTGGGGGAGAGAGAGAATTAGAGAATCTCAATCAGATTCCACGCTCAGCGTGGAGCCCGACCAGGGCTCGATCCCACAACTGTGGGATCATGACCTGAGCTGAAATCAAGAGTCGAACACTCAACCCACCGAGCCACCCAGGCACCCCAACAACACCTTTTTAAAAATAATTTTTTAAATTATTATTTTTATTTTAGAGAGCACACAAGCAGAGAAGAGGGGCAGAGGAAGTGAGAGAGAATCTGAAGCAGGCTCCATGCTCTACATCGAGTCCAGTGCGGGGCTCGATCCCATGACCCTGCGATCATGACCTGAGCCAAAATCGAGATTCAAACGCTTAACTGACTGAGCCACCCAGGTACCCCCGAACAACTACGTTCAATCAATACTTCATCCTGCATAATTAGGCCTAGACAGAGAGTTTTCTTTCCTTCAGTTTTCTTGGCTGTGGTTTCAATACTGAGAGGAAATAATTCTCAAATGTGAGTAAATTATAGTTCCTTTTGTTATGTAATTAGTTATATACTTTTTATTATGGAAGCTTTCAGATATACATAGTCCTTTTTATTTTATGTTATGCTATTTTATTTTAAAGTTTTATTTATTTATGTAATCTCTATACCCAACGTGGGGCTTGAACTCAGGACCCCTAGATCAAGAGTTGCATACTCTTCCGACTAAGCCAGCCAGGTGCTCCAGTCAGACTTTTTTAAAGGAAAAAGTTATCAGGGCACCTGGGTGGCTCAGTCGGTTAAGGGTCTGACTTTGATCTTAGTTCAGGTCTTGATTTCAAGGTCTTGATCTCAGGGTTGTGAGTTCAAGCCCTGCATTGGGCTCTATGCTGGGTGTGAAGCCTACTTAAGAAAAAAAAATATTCTCTTGGATTCTAGTGTTGACTTAAATAATTTTGGTTATATGCTATCACACTATTAGTTGTTAACTCCTGCTTTTACCTCTTATACAAGTATAAAGCAAAATAAGCAACATACATGAAACACTATCAGTTGTATTCCCATAACATTTTCCCCTGTAACATTTAAAATAACAACAGTGATTTAAAGTAAAGAATGATGTTTTTCTTTTTTTTCCATATGAAATTTATTGTAAAATTGGTTTCCGTACAAGAATGATGTTTTTCTGAAACTACTTTTTAGGTATTCTTTATTCACTAGTTTATAATTCAGACAGTCTTATTCTGGCTGAAATGACTAGAAGTTCATCTGAAATCTAGTGTAGTTAAAAAAGAATAATAGCCTTTCCTATAAGGCAGACTGTCCAGGGCATTTGTTTGGATGATCGTCTAAATCAAGGATCAGTAAACTGTTTCTGTGAAGTATCTGACAGTAAATATTTTAAGCTTTGATGGCCAAACAATCTCTTACAACTCCTCAACTATTGCTATTGTATTGTGAAATTAGCCATAGACGTATAAGAGAATGAGTTTAGCTATGTTTCAGTAAAACTTTATTTACAAAAGTGGATGGAAGGTGGCATTTGGCCAATGGATGTAGTTTGCTAAACCCTGATCTAAATGAAAATACAGCGTGAAAAATTCTTGGGACGTCTTTGCAGACCTCCATTTGAAAAACAATTATATCCCACGTTTCTGGGAGAATTTTTTCTTAAAAATTTTTTTTAAAGGCTTATTCATTTATTTTTGAGAGAGAGAGTGTGAGTAGGGGAGGGACAGATAGACACACAATCCGAAGCAGGCTCTGAGCTGTCAGAAAAGAATCTGATGCAAGGCTTGAACCCAGGAATCGTGAGATCATGACCTGAACCAAAATTGGACGCTTAACCACCTGGAGCGACTCAGGTGCCCCCTCTGGGAGATTCTTTAGGGTGCGTGTGTGTGTGTGTGTGTGGTTTAAAAAATTTATTTATTTATTTTGTGAGGTAGGGACAGAGAGGGAGAGAGAGAGAATCCCAAGCAGGCTCCATGCTGTCAGCACAGAGCCCTATGCAGGGGCTCGATTTCACAAATGGTGAGATCATAACCTGAGCTGAAATTAAGAGTTGGACGCTTAACTGAGTCACCCAGGTGCCCCTGTGTGTGTGTATTTTAAATTAGATTGTCAAAAATTATACAAGTAAAACCTTCTTAATTTGACAAGCGAAACAGTTCTGAGATATATAGTGACAATGTTCTTAATCTTTCCCCCACTTCCTCCATTTTAACTACCATCAGATGGACAATATTAATAGCTTAATTCTCACGAACACTTTTTTTGATGGACAGATCTATGAAAACATAAATTGTTTCTTTACTCATTGTTGAGCCTCTTCTATATATGTTTCCTAGCATTAAAAAAAAACCTAGATAATATATTTTCTATCCATCCAGGCCAATAGACATAGAACTGTTTTTTCCCTTCAATTTTTATTATGAGAAGGTGAAATAATAGTAATGAATACTTATCTAACCTCTGTCTAGATTCATGCATTGTTAACATTTGACTATATTTGTGTTCATGCTCCCTCCTACCCCCAGTGTTACGTTGAGCTGTGTAAAGTTGCCAATACTTAACTGCTTTGACATACAAAAAATGGCAGTTTGATATAGTGGAACCTAATATTTATATTTTCCTATATCATCTGAGACAGAATAAATTGAACATTATGGCATTTCACCCATAAATACTTCAGTACGCACTTTCAAAAGAAAGTACCTTCTCAAATATCCCCCCACAGTCCTCTGCAGAGGACTGACCGGTGGGAAAGAGCAGCCAAAATGCAGCTGTAGAGTGCACACAGCATACACCAGAAACACTTCCTGGAATGCCAGGCCCTGGACAGTGTATGACTCCTTTCTGATATAGCATTTCTCTCAGGTGCAGGAAACATAACAGACTTTCAAAACACTCAAAAGACAGAAGATTAGCCAAAGGACAAGATGGAGGAATTCTCCCCAGAAGAAAGGTCAAGAAGAAATCACAGCCAGGGACTTGCTCAACACAGATGTAGACAATATATCTGAACAAGAATTTAGAACAGTCATAAGATGACTAGCTGGCCTTGAAAAGAGCATAGAAGACACCAGAAAAACCCTTGCTGCGGAGATCAAAGACCTAAAAACTACTCAGGATGCATTTAAAAATGCTATAACAGAGATGCAAAATAAAATAGATACAGTGACAGTGAGGATTGAAGAAGCAGAGGAAAGAATAGGAGAAATAGAAGCTAAAACTAGAAAATAAGGAAGCTTAAAAAGGGAAAGGAAATTACTGGATCATGAGAGGAGACTTAGAGAACTAAGTGATTCCATGAAACTAAACAATATCTGTAGCATAGGACTCCCAGAAGAAGAAGAGTGAGAAAAAGGGGCTGAAGGTCTATTGCGACAAATTATGGCTGAGAACTTCCTTTATCTGGAGAAGGAAATAGGCATCCAAGTCCAAGAGGCACAGAGAACTCCCTTGAAAATCAACAAAAGCAGGTCAACACCAGGACAAATCATAGTGAAATTGGCAAAATACAAAGATAAAGAGAGAATTCTGAAAGCAGCCAGGGACAAAAGGTCCTTAACCTACAAGGGTAGACACATAAGGTTAGTAGCAGACCTGTCCACTGAAAGTTGGCAGGCCAGAAGGGAGTGGCAGGAAATATTTAATGTTTTGAATAGGAAAAATATGTAGTTAAGAATCCTTTATCCAGCAAGGCTGTCATTTAGAATAGAAGGAGAGATAAATACTTTCACAGACAGACAAAAACTAAAGGAATTCATGACCAATAAAAAAGACCAAAGCAACAGAGACTGTAAAGGACCAAAGACCATCACCAGAAACACTAGATCTACAGATAACACAATGGCACTAAATCCATATCTTTCAGTAATCACTCTGAATGTAAATGGACTAAATGTTTTAATCAAAAGACATTGGGTATCAGAAAGGATAAAAAAAACAAGATCCATCTATAAGCTGCCAATAAGAGACTCATTTTAGACCTGAAGACACCTGCAGATTGAAAGTGAGGGGATGGAGGGGCACCTGGGTGGCTCAGTCAGTTAAACGTCTGACTTCAGCTCAGGTCATGATCTTGTGGTTTGGGAGTTCAAGCTCCACATCAGGCTCACTGCTGTTAGACAGAGCCCACCTTGGATCCTCTGTCCCACTCTCTCAGCCCCTTCCCTGCTCTCTCTCAAAAATAAATAAACATTAAGAATATTAAAAAAAAGAAAGGGGATGGAGAACCATTTATGATGCTAATGGAGGTCAAAAGAAAGCTAGAGTAGCCATACTTAAATCAGACAAACTAGATTTTAAAACAAAGACTGTAACAAGAGATGAAGAAGGGCATTATACCATAATTAAGGAGTCTATCCATCAAGAAGATCTAACAATTATAAATATTTATGCCCCCAACTTGGAACACCCAAATGTATAAATCAATTAATCACAAATGTAAAGAAACTCATTGATAATAATGTCATTATAGTAGGAGACTTTAATACCCCACTTACAGGGGCGCCTGGATGGCTCAGTTGGTTAAGCATCTGACTTTGGCTCAGGTCATGATCTCATGGTTTGTGAGTTCCAGCCCTGCATTGGTCTCTGTGCTAACAGCTCAGAGCCTGGAGACTTCTTTGGATGCTCTCTCTCTCTCTCTCTCTCTCTCTCTCTCCCTCCCTCCCTCCCTCTCTCCCTCCCTCCCTCCCTTGCTCATTTGCTCTCTCTCAAAAATAAATAAACATTTAAAAAATACTCTACTTACAACAATGGACATATCATCTAAGCAGAAATGTAACAACTCAACTTTGAATGATACACTGGACCAGATGGACGTAACAGATATATTCAGAACATTTTATTCTGAAGCAGAAGAATACACATATTTCTTGAGTGCACATGAAACATTCTCCAGAATAGATGACATATTGGGTCACAAATCAGCCCTCAACCTGTACAAAAATATCGAGATCATACCATGCATATTTTCAGATCACAATGTTAATGAAACTTGAAATCAACCACAAGAAAAAATTTGGAAAGCCCTCAAATACATGGAGGTTTAAGAGCATCCTACTGAAGAATGAATGGGTTAACCAGGAAATTAAAGAAGAAATAAAAAAAATATGGAAACAAATGAAAATGAAAACATGAATAGTCCAAACCCTTTGGGATGCAGCAAAGGGAGTCCTAAGAGGAAAATACACTGCAATTCAGACCTTTGTCAAGAAGCAATCAAGGTCCCAAATACACAGTCTAAGCTTCCACCTAAAGGAGCTAGAAAAGGAGCAGCAAATAAATCCCAAAGCCAACAGAAGAAGGGAAACAACAAAGATTACAGCAGAAATAAACGATACAGAAACAAAATGAACAGTACAACAGATCAATGAAACTAAAAGCTTGTTTTTTGAAAGAATAAACCAAATTGATAAAGCCCTAGCCAGACTTCTCAAAAAGAAGAGTGAAGACCCAAATATATAGAATCACAAATGAAAGAGAAGAGATCACAACTAACGCCACAGAAATGCAAACAATTATAAGAGAATACTATGAAAATTATATGCTAACAAGCTGGATAATCTAGAAGAAATGGACAGGTTCCTAGACACTCACATACTACTAAAACTCAAATAGGAAGAAATACAAAATTTGAACAGGCCAAGAGAGTCCTGGGCCAGATGGCTTCCCAGAGGAATTCTACCAGAAGCTTAAAAAAGGGTTAATGCCTATTCTTCTCAAACTGTTCCAAAAAATAGAAATGGAAGGAAAGCTTCCAAACTCATTCTATGAAGTCAGCATTACCTTGATTCCAAAACCAGACAATGACTCCACTAAGAAGGAGAATTACAGGCCAATATCCCTGATGAACCTGAATGCAAAAATTCTCACCAACATACTAGCAAATCAAAGTCAACAGTACATCAAAAGAATCATTCACCATGATCAAGTGGGATTTATTCCTGGGCAGCAGGGCTGGTTCAGTATTGGCAAATCAATCAATATGATTTACCTCATTAATAAAAGAAAGGAGAAGAACCATATGATCCTTTCAATAGATGCAGAAAAAGCATTTGACAAAATACAGCATCCTTTCTTGATAAAAACTGTCAAGAAAGTAGGGATAGAAGGAACATGCCTCAACATCCTAAAAGTCATATATGAAAAGCCCACAGCTAATATCATCCTTAATGGGGAAAAACGGAGCTTTCCCCCTAAGATCAGGAACATGACAGGGATGTCCACGCCCACCACTGTTGTTCAACATAGTACTGGAAGTCCTAGCCTCAGCAGTCAGACAACAAAAAGAAATAAGAGGCATACAAACTGGCAAAGAAGAAGTCAAACTTTAACTCTTCACAGATGAGATTATACTCTACATGGAAAACCCAAAAGACTCCACCAAAAAACCGCTAGAACTGATACATGAGTTCAGCAAACTCGAAAGATATAAAGTTAATGTATAGAAATTGGTTGCATTTCTTTTTTTTTTAAACATTTATTTTTGATAGAGCACGAGTGGGGGAGGGACAGAGAGAGAGGAAGACAGAATCCATAGCAGGCTCCAGGCTCTGAGCTGTCAGTACAGAGCCTGACGTGGGGCTTGAACCCATGAACCGCGAGATCATGACCTGAGCCAAAGTCGGACGCTTAACTGACTGAGCCAACCGCGCGCTTCATTCGGTTGCATTTCTATACACCAATAGTGAAGCAGCAGAAAGAGAAATCAAGGAATCAATCCTATTTACAATTGCACCAAAAGCCATAAGATACCTAGGAATAATCCTAATCAAAGAGGTTAAAGATCTGTATGCTGAAAACTATAGAAAGCTTATGAAAGAAATTGAAGAAGATATAAATCAATGGAAAAAAACATTCCGTGCTCATGAATTGGAAGAATAAATATTGTTAAAATGTCTATACCACCCAAAGCAATCTACACATTCAATGCAATCCCAATCAAAATAACACCAGCGCTCTTCACAGAGTTAGAACAAACAATCCTAAAATTTGTATGGAACCAGAAAAGACCCTGAATAGCCAAAGTAATGTTGAAAAAGAAAACCAACGTGGGAGGCACCACAATTCTGGACTTCAAGCTGTATTACAAAGCTGTATTCATCAAGACAGTGTGGCACTGGCACAAAAACAGGCAAATAGATCAATGGAACAGAATAGAGAACCCAGAAATGGACCCACAAATGTATGACCAACTAATCTTTGACAAAGCAGGAAAGAATATCCAATAGAATAAAGACAGTCTCTTTAGCAAATGGTGCTGGGAGAACTGGACAGAAACATGAAGAAGAATGAAACTGGACCACTTTCTTACAACATACACAAAAATAGACTCAAAATGGATGGAAGACCTAAATGTGAGACAGGAAACCATCAAAATCCTAGAGGAGAGAACAGGCAGCAACCTCTTTGACCTCGGCTGCAGCAGCTTCTTACTTGACATGTCTCCGAAGGCAAGGGAAACAAAAGCAAAAATGAACCATTGGGACCTAATCAAGGTAAAAAGCTTCTGCACAACAAAGGAAACAGTCAACAAAAGTAAAAGGCAGCCTACAGAATGGGAGAAGATATTTGCAAATGACATATCTGATAAGGGGTTAGTATCCAAAATCCATAAAGAACTTATGAAACTCAACACCCAAAAAACAATCCGGTGAAGAAATGGGCAGAAGATACGCATAGACACTTTTCCAAAGAAGATATCCAGATGGGTAACAGACATGTGAAAAGATGCTCAATATCACTCATCATCAGGGAAATACAAATCAAAACTATAGTGAGATACCACCTCATACCTGTCAGAATGGCTAACGTTAACAACACAAGAAACAACAGCTGTTGGCAAGGATGGAGAGAAAGGGGAACCCTCTTGCACTGTTGGTGGGAATGCAAACTGGTGCAGCCACTCTGGAAAACAGTGCGGAGGTTCCTCAAAAAATTAAAAACAGAGCTATCCTATGACCGAGCAATTGCACTACTAGGTATTTATCCAAAGGAAACAGGAGTGCTGTTTCGAAGGGGCACACGCACCCCAATGTTTATAGCAGTGCTATCAACAACAGCCAAATTATGGAAAGAGGACAAATGCCCATCAACTAATGAATGGATAAAGGAGATGTAATATATATACACAGTGGAATACTACTCGGCCATCAAAGAGAATGACATCTCGCCATTTGCAGCAATGTGGATGGAACTAGAGTGTATCACGCTAAGCGAAAGAAGTCAGGCAGAGAAAGACAGATAACATGATTTCACTCAGATGTGGAATTTAAGAAACGTAACAGATTAACATAGGGGAAGAGAAGGAAAAAATAAGATAAAAACAGAGAGAGAGGCAATCCATAAGAGACTCTTAAATGCAGAGAACAAACCGAGGATTGCTGGGGAGGGGAGCTGGGTCAGGTGATGAGCTAAATGGGTGATGGGCATTAAGGAGACCACTTGCTGGGATGAGTGCTGGGTGTTATATTTAAGTGATGAATCACTGGGTTCTACTCCTGAAACCAACACTACACTGTATGTTAACTAACATGAATTTAAATGAGTAAATACATTAAAAAATCAATTCACTATCTTCTAATATTTACTTTATATTCACATTTCCCCAATTATGCCTAAAATCTGTTTTTTAAAATATTTTTAAAGTTTATTTATTTTGAGAGAGAGAGACAGAGCAAATGGCATAAGGGCACAGAGAGGGAGAGAAAGAGAGAGAGAGAGAGAGCGAGAGAGAGAGAGAGAGAGAGAGAGAGAGAGAGAGAGAATCCCAAACAGGCTCCACTCTGTCAGTGCAGAGTGCGGGGCTTGAACTCCCAAACTGTGAGATCACGACCTGAGCCGAAATCAAGAGTCAGATGCTTAGCCGACCGAGCCACCCAGGCGCCCCTGCCTAAAATCTCTTTATAGCTAGTTATTTTAGAACCAGATTCCAATCAAACGTCACACATTACAATTAGTTTTATGCCTCTTGAGTCTTTTTTAACTTAGAATAGTTCCCCCCCCCTTTTTTTTTAAACTTAATCCTGACCTTTGGAAAAGACTAGATCAGTTGTCTTGCAGAATATACCACATTCTGTATTTGAGTGATTTTCCTTGGAGTGTTGTGTAACTTGTTCTTCTGTTCCCTGTGTGTCTTGGAATTTGTTTTTTGGCCAAAACATTGGCCCCAAATTTGGCAATGACTGTACAGAGAAAAACTCCTCCATATTTGGTAAGAATAGTTTGTAGATGATTCTGTGTGTTTCTATTGTATAACATCAGACTGACCCACTCTTAAATAATTTGATAACTTGGTTAAAGTAGTGACCACCGAATCAAAGTATGCTTTTTTCTTTGTGTTCATTTAAAAAAAGGTGTAATGTTACGTTGGATAGCCTGCTTATGTGGATAAAGAACTAGGGTTTATTCAAGCATTCCTTAGTTGGTGGCGATTCAATTTGTTTCTGTTCTTTTGCCATTGAAATGTCTCAATGAGGGGCACCTGGGTGGCTCAGTTGGTTAAGCGTCCGACTTCGGCTCAGGTCATGATCTCACGGTCCGTGAGCTCGAGCCCCGCGTCGGGCTCTGTGCTGACAGCTCAGAGCCTGGAGCCTGTTTCAGATTCTGTGTCTCCCTCTTTCTCTGACCCTCCCCTGTTCATGCTCTCTGTCTCTTTCTGTCTCAAAAATAAATAAATATTAAAAAAAATTAAAAAAAAAAAGAAATGTCTCAATGAGCATTCTTGTGTTTAAGTATTCTGAAATATTGATACTTTTCTTCCTCCCTCCCTCCCTCCCTTTCTTTCTTTCTATAAAATTTTTTTTTTCAACGTTTTTATTTATTTTTGGGACAGAGAGAGACAGAGCATGAACAGGGGAGGGGCAGAGAGAGAGGGAGACACAGAATCGGAAACAGGCTCCAGGCTCCGAGCCATCAGCCCAGAGCCTGACGCGGGGCTCGAACTCACGGACCGCGAGATCGTGACCTGGCTGAAGTCGGACGCTTAACCGACTGCGCCACCCAGGCGCCCCCCTTTCTTTCTTTCTAAAGTGTATTTATTTACTTATCTAAGTCACCTCTACACCCAACACGAGGCTTCAGCTCACGACCCTGAGGTGAAGAGTCACGTGGTCTTCTGACTGAGCCAGCCAGGTGCCCCTGATGCTTTTATTTCTGACGAATAGATTG
Source organism: Neofelis nebulosa (assembly GCF_028018385.1). Taxonomy (NCBI): domain Eukaryota; kingdom Metazoa; phylum Chordata; class Mammalia; order Carnivora; family Felidae; genus Neofelis; species Neofelis nebulosa. The sequence continues at coordinate 21,211,812 of NC_080800.1, forward strand.
CCCGATGTAGATTGAGAAGGCTGTATATTTTTAATTTTGACATTTTTTTTTTTTTACTTATTTGACATTTGGTTACTGACATTTATTTGACATTTAAAACACTTTCTTAAAGATTTTATTTTTAAATAGTCTACACTCACTGTGGGACTTGAACTTACAGCATTGATTTGAGATCAAGAGTTGCCTGCTCCACCGACTGAGCCAGCCAGGTGCCCCAAAATATTTTTTAACATTGCACGCTTTCCAAAAAATTTGTAACATGTTTCCACCAACAATATGTAAGAGTGCCTGTTTCTCCAAATCTTCAGTGTTACCAGATATAAATACTTTTTAATCTCCACCCTGCCCCCCAATCTGATGAGTAAAAACGCATTGTATTTTGCATTTCTGTGACTACTAATGAGTCTTTGCAACCTGTTATGTAATTTTTGGCTATTTAAATGTCCTATTCCTATTCTTTGCCCATTCCTCCCAATATTTCACCTTGTGTATGGTCTCATTTGCTATGTAAAAAATTAAGATTTACAGGGGCGCCTGTGTGGCTCAGTCGGTTAAGCATCCAACTTCGGCTCAGGTCATGATCTCATGGTTCATGGGTTTGAGCCCCGTATCGGGCTTCGCGCTGGCAGTGCGTAGCTTGCTTGGGATTCTCACTGTCTCCTCTCTCTCTGCCCCTCCCCTGCTTGAGTGCACTCTCTCTCTCTCAAAATAAATAAACTTAAAACATTTAAAAAAGTAAGATTTACAAAATGTAGTTATGTCTATTTTTTTCTTTATGGATCCCGAGTTACCGATCTGCTTTAGAAGGTCTTCTCTACCTAAGACAATGTAAAACTATGTTAAATTTTCTTTTATTATTATTCTGACTTGTGTTTATTACATGATATGAGGTAAAGGTTTAGTTTTGCTTCCTTTTGGTTAGTTAGCAGTACCATGTATTAAATCCACCCTTTTGGCAAATATTTGAAATTCCATCTTTGTGGAAATTGAAGTGTGTGGAAATCTACGTTTAGGGGATTTCTGCTTGTGTGGTGAGTTCCTATATATGTTTGGATCTATTTATGCTCCACAGACCTATATATCTATTACTGTATTCATACCAGACTATTTTTATTTTCTTGTTTTTCCAGTAATTTTTAATATTGGGTAAGATAAGTCCTTCACTAATTTTCCTCTTGAAAATGACCTGGCAATCAGTTTAGAGCCATTTATTCTTCCGTATAAACTTTAAAGTCATTTTCCAGCATTCCCAACATAGTTGCTTAGGATTCTGATTGGGATTGTATTAACTGTATATGCAAATATATGTAAAAATGTGGGGCGTGTATAATACATTTGCATGGATTTAACATTTTAATGGTTAGATAAATATATATGTGTACAGTTGACCCTTGAATGTGATGGAAGTTATAGGTGCCAACCCCCCACTCAGTCAAAAATCCCCGTGCAACTTTTGGGGTTATATGCTCAGTCGGTGGAGCATGCAACTCTTGATCTCAGGGATATAAGTTTGAGACCCATGTTGAGTGTAGAGGTTACTTAAAAATAAAATCTTAAAATCCCTATATAACTTTCGATTCCCCAAACGCTTAACTACACATAGCGTACTGTTGACCAGAAGCCTTACCGATAATGTGAATAGTCTATTAACACATACTTTGTAGGTTATATGTATTATATATTGTATTGTATTCTTTAAGAAAGGTTTTTTTGATGGTTTTACTTATTTTTGAGACAGAGAAAAAGCACAACATGGGGAGTGGCAGAGAGAGAGGGAGACATGAACCGAAACAGATTCCGAGCTGACAGCAGCAAGCCCGATGCGGGGCTCGAACTCATGAACCATGAGATCATGACCTGAGCCTAAGCTGGATGCTCAGCTGACTGAGGCACCCAGGCACCCATATATTGTATCGTATTCTTAAAGCAAGCCAGAGAAAAGAAAATATTGAGAAAATCCCAAGGAAGATAGAATATATTTACAACACTGTATTTATTTAACAAAATCTCTGTATAAGTGGCCCCGTGCAGTTCAAACCCATGTTGTTCAAGGGTCAAGTGCACACATAAACGTATATTATTTAGGGGAAGGATTAGCAAGTTACTAATAGGCCACGTGACATTGAAATGATAGCAAAAGAAAGACTTGATCTTGGTGAATTCTTGTCAAAAATACTTTCCCTTTACCAATGATGCCCCAAACTGGCAAAAATTTAGTTTTAGTCCAGAGGACAAAATTAAAAGATTTGGGTGTCATTGGAGTGCAGTTTTCTTTTGGATTGTAAAGTTAAAGTGTTGTTCTGTATGCTTTGGGAATAAAAGCGTGTCGGTGTATTCTCGTAATGTGTCAGTAATGTATTCCCAGGTGTGCCGGAAAACTTGTCTAGATACTATTAATGTCTCCGTAAATCCATTTCCATCTGTCACACTATCATGTACCTTTTCTGTGTCGCCCTCAGCATACCCATATTCATTCTTACTTCCGGTGGGACACTTTTAGCCCCGGTCAAGTCGCATTACAGCGAACTCTGCAGGTGTATCAGCTGCTCTCTGTACCCTTTGGTGTGCGGTTCAGAATGGCCTTCCCAGCTCACACACCCTGTTGCTCCTAGGTCAAGGCCTGGGGATATCACAGCACGGGTGCAGAACCCTCTGAGGGAGCCAGGGTTTCTGTCATCAACAGCAGAGCTTCTCTGGCTGTAGGTTTTCTAATTCCAGCTGTTTGACCAGCAGGGCCCTTGACTTTGAATAAAGCCCTCAGGAGCCTTAGGAATTTACCAAGGGTGGGTTAAGCTGGATTTGTTAGAAAGTGATATGAAATGTTTTTTTAATTGTTTAATGTTTATTTATTTTTGAGAGAGAGACAGAGCATGAGCAGGGGAGGGGCCAAGAGGGAGGGAGACACAGAATCCGAAGCAGGCTCCAGGCTCTGAGCTGTCAGCACAGAGCCCGACGTGAGGCTCGAACCCATGAACTACGAGATCAGGACCTGAGCTGAAGTGGGATGATTAACCGGCTGAGCCACCCAGGCACCCCTTGAATGTTTTATTTGTGAGAAATACAGGTCACCAATATGGGGGAAAACCAAGGAATTTGGGTCTGCAGTATGGGGATCTGAATCCCGACCTCACCCCTCCCTTAGCAGCACCAGCTCGGGTGTATGACTTAACCCAGTGAGTGCCTCAGTGTCCTTATCTGCAAAGTGGAGTTTAAAATGGAACTAAAATCATAGGGCTGTTGTGAAGGTGAAACACCCAGTAGATAATGCATTTGAGACTTCCTGTCACACAACGAGTACTCTTTCAGTGTTACTGTTACTATTAGCTCTTGGAGAAATTGAACACAAAGGCTGGGATTATAAGTTTTTTTAAAGTTTATTTTGAGAGAGTGAGAGTGAGAGAGAGAGAGGGAGGGAGGGAGAGAGAGAGAGAACACTAGCGGGGGAAGGGGACAGGGAGAGAGAAAATCTGGAGCTGGCTCTGCGTTGAGAGCAGAGGGCCCAACGCGGGGCTCTAACTCAGTAACTGAGATCGTGACCTGAGCCGAAGTTGGACACTTAGCCGACTGAGCCACCCGGGTGCCCCCAGAGGCTGGGATTATAAGGGAGAAGGTAGGAATGAGAAAGCGTGGGAAGGTCTCAGGTAGGTAAAGCTTTAGAATAGGCTTCTCTTCTGGGAGAGAGCTAGGGTAGCAAGAAAATGAGATTACAGGTACCTCTGTGTGGATGATTCTGCAGGGATTAGGGAAGGACTATCCTTAGAGCTGGGTGTGTCCAGTTATTACCAGAGTTACTCTGGATCCTGGTGTGATAGCTGCATGCATAATTCCAGGCCTTATTTCCTTAGGATCCTGATGCCCCCATAGACTTTCAGCCCCAGCCAGGATTGGCAGAGTTACTGGCTGAGTGACTCGAAGTGAAGGGCCTTATTGGGCTAACCTGGACATCGTATGGCAGAATGTGCATCAATCTTCTCTTCCTCCTTCTCTTCTTCCTCTTTCTTCTTTTTTAAATGGAAATTTTCAAGCGCATCTAAAAGTAGAGAAACTGGGGGCGCATGGCTGGCTCAGTTGGTAGAGCACGTGACTCTTGATCTCGGGGTTGTGAGTTCAAGCCCCACTTTGGGTGTAGAGGTTGCTTAAACCTAAAATCTTAAAAAAATAAATGTAGAGAAACTAGAATAATACATTTTCACGAACCCATTACTTGGCTTCAAGAGTTACCAATTCTTGTTTAATCTTTATGCTCATTCTCTTCCCCACCCTGAATATTTTTAAGCAGATCACAGACATCACTATGCATGTCTATAATATAGGGATTCTTTTTTTGTTGTTTTAAAATCTTTAATGTTTATTTTTGAGAGAGAGATAGAGAGAGAGAGAACGAATCAAGGAGCAGCAGAGAGAGAGGGAGACACAGAAGCGGAAGCAGGCTCCAGGCTCTGAGCCGTCAGTGCAGAGTCCGATGCGGGGCTCGAACTCACGGACCGCGAGATCGTGACCTGAGCCGAAGTCGGACGTTTAACCGACTGAGTCACACAGGTGCCCCGCAAAGATTCTTTTTAAAGCATAACCACATTACTATAATCATACCTACAAAACAGTAATTTCTTAAAATCATCAGATATTCGGTGTTTAAATTTCTCTAACTGTGTCATACACATCTTTTTTTAAACAGTCTATTTGTTTGAAACAGGATTCAAATAAGACCCATTCACTGATACATCTTATTTCTCTTTTAATCCACAAATCCGTTGATTTTTCTGAATTTCTTATGTGTTGAAGAATCTGGGTTTTTGACCTGTAGAAGTCTTCAGAGTCTAGATTTTACCAATTGCATTTCCACAGTGTCATTTAACATCTTCTATGTCCCCTGTGTTTCCTGTAAATTGGTAAATTGGTAGTTAGATATAGAGGCTTGCTGAGATTCAGGTTTGATTCTTTGGCAAGAATATTTCATCAATAGAGTTGGATCCAAGAGGCACATGATATCTGTTGGTTTCTCTTTCAGTGATGTTACCAGCAACCAATGGTCATTGTTAAGGTCCACTAATTAATAAGGGGTATTTCTGTCATTTCTTCTTTGCTTATTAGCTGAAATACTTCCATGAAGAGAAACATTCCCTCGTTCACTATTTGGTGACTCTGAGGTAGTCTTTGTAAAGAAAGGCAAAATAAATGCTTGTTTCTTTTGCTTTATTTACCAGTTTTCATGCAAATGAATTGTTTCTCTTGCATTCACCAAAGGTGATCATTCGGATTTAAAATTGTGTGTGTGAGTGTGTGTGTGTGTGTGTGTGTGTGTAGTTGACACACAATGCCACATTAATTCCAGGTGTACAACATGGTGATTCCACAAGTTTATACATTATGCTGTGCTCACCACAAGTGTAGCTACATCTCTCCTGATACATTGCTATTATAAAATCATTGACTGTATTCCTTATGCTGTACCTCTTATTCCCATGACTTATTCATTCAATAACTGGAAGCCTGTGTCTCCCACTTCCCTTCGCTTATTTTGCCCAACTACCCACCTCCCTCCCCTCTGACAGCCATCTGTTTGTTCTCTGTATTTATAAGTCTGATTCTGCTTTTTGCCTGTTTATTCATTTTTTTATATTCCATTTATGAGTGAAATCATTTGGTATTTGCCTTTCTCAGCCTGACTTATTTCTCTTAGCACAATACCCTTTAGGTCTGTCTATGTTGATAGAAATGGCATGATCTCATTTTTTATGACTGTGTAATATTGCATTCTATATATATTGTATAATTTTTATTTGAGTAATTTTTTTAAACGTTTATTTATTTTTGAGACAGAGAGAGACAGAGCATGAACAGGGGAGGGGCAGAGAGAGAGGGAGACACAGAATCTGAAACAGGCTCCAGGCTCTGAGCTGTCAGCACAGAGCCCGACGCAGGGCTCGAACTCACGGACCGTGAGATCATGACCTGAGTCGAAGTCGGACGCTTAACCAACCGAGCCACCCAGGCGCCCCTTATTTGAGTAATTTTATGAACCAATGGATTTTCAAATATTTGATGTATGTAAATACAGTCCATTGTTAGTGATTTTTAAAAAGATTTTATTTTTAAGTATTCTCTAGGCCCAATATGGGGCTTGAACTTACAACCCCAAGATCAAGAGTCACGTGCTCCACTGAGTGAGCCAGCCAGGTGCCCCTCATTGTTAGTGATTTTGAAATGATCTCCTCCTTGGTCAACAGGAGACTCTTTAAGTTGGTGCCCTAGTTTTTTTTTTTTTTTTTAATGTTTATTTTTGAGAGAGAGAGAGCTTGCAAGTGAGGGGGGATAGAGAGAGTGGGGGACAGAGGATCTGAAGCAGGCTCGGTGCCCATAGCAGCAAGCCTGACCTTGGGCTCAAACTCAATAGCGAGTTCATGACTTGAGCCAAAGTTGTACGCTCAACTGACTGAGCCACCCAAGTGCGCTGGTGCCCTGGTATTTTTGACACAACACCAGAATTATTATAGTTTCCTTGATTCCTGATATAAGATGATGCAGGCTCCTGTTGTACATTTCCTGACCTTGCTATTTCTTTTTTAATGGAAAATGGTATTTAGAGATTACATTCTGGTTCCTGGGATGCTCGTTATTATTGGGTGCATCCATCCTTCTTAATAGTACATTCTTTTTTCCAATGAGAAAGATAATATGTTTTCATTGTATAAGTGAAGATTTTGGAAGATACCACAAATAACATAGAGACTGTCAGTATTTATATTTTGTTGTACCATGTACACCCAAATATAAATGAGGTTTTTCTCTTAAAATTATTCCTCAGAAAGGAAGGTATCACCTTATTTGTAAGTTCTTATAAAACCTCTTCATTATGGGATGACTTCTATTTGAGGAAGATATATCAGTTTGAAATGACCTTAACTACTGATAGTCTTGGATGTGTTTAGAAGTCATCTAATAGAATTGGTATAATGGAACCAAAGAAATTGAGCACAGATTGAGTAATTAGGCCTGGGTGTATGAATTCAAATTAGCATATATTAGATGTTGTTAAAGATCAACTTTTTTTTTTTTTTTTTGTATAAGGCATAAGTATGCTCTCACAAGATGAATGAAAAATTCAACATCCCTGTGTTATAGAAATGGACACTTTCTTGGGTGCCTGGGTGGCTCAGTTGGTTAAGCGCCCCACTTGGGCTCAGGTCATGATCTCATGGTTCGTGGGTTTGAGCCCCACATCATGCTCTGTGCTGACAGCTCAGAGCCTGGAGCCTGCTTCAGATTCTGTGTCTCCCTCTCTCTCTGCCCCTCCCCTGTGCGTGCTCTCTCTGTCTCTCTCAAAAATAAATAAACATAAAAAAAAAGAAATGGACACTTTCAACTGGGATAAAATTTCCAGTGCAGACATCATACAAAGGCTCAAATAATTATTTGTCTGAAACAGAATGGATTTGATGGAGATAAGGCCTCTAGAATTGTGGTCTTCAAACTTGCTTACTCGTCAAGCCTCTAAAAGAATATTGGAAACAGTATACTTCCTAATAATTTAAAATTGACATTTAAAATTTTTAATTGTAAGTCTAATTGGTTACAAAGGATGCAATTCTAGCATATTATAAATATTGACGTTTTAGAATAAAACTATTTTATATCATTCCTTTAAATGCATTTAATGAAATCTCAATTCTATAGTGATTTGATAATCCCATCTTCCACTAAAAAATTATTTTAAAAATTTATATTGTTACACATTCACTATGAAGTAATAATTGCATTCAATTTTCCCCACAGAATTTTATCCTAATGTAACACATTTTATGTGTGAAAGTATTATATTGACTTCTGTCATATTTCTTGGAAATGAATTGTGTGTGTGTGTGTATGAGTATATTTGAAATGTTAAAAAAATGCTCTCATGACCATGAGGCTATATGTGTTAGCAGATTGATTCTAGATAGAGTTATACAATTGTCAAAATCACAGATATTTGACACATTTTGGTAAATGCTTATCAAACTTACAAGATTATATTGGAGAAGAATCTCTCGTTGAGGTAGATGAGACTTTTTCTCCTCAATTTATATATTAAAAATATTAATTTTGCAAGAATGAGACAGGGTTTGACATCAATTATATTACCAGTTTTCATTTATTATAGGCTTAGGCTCTGAGAAAACTTGTGCATGTAAATAAAAAGGTTGGGATGGAAGCAGTTTTTGTTTGTAGCCATGCTGCTTAATTCTCTGAATTCTCTCCTACTTAGATGCTAAGAATCACATGGCATTCTGTCATCCAAACTAATTTTAAATCATCTAGTGGCTGACAGCTCCATTTGACCCTCCTTCAATTTTGTTGAAAATGAAGCTTTGGAAATCACTATACTCACAAGAGAATTTGTTATCTAGCCACGAATGTCTTCCATTGTCTTTTTTTTTTTTAAACGTTTATTTATTTTTGAGACAGAGAGAGACAGAGCATGAAAGGGGGAGGGTCAGAGAGAGGGAGACACAGAATCTGAAACAGGCTCCAGGCTCTGAGCTGTCAGCACAGAGCCCGATGCGGGTCTCAAACTCACAGACCGCGAGATCATGACCTGAGCCGAAGTCAGTCGCTTAACCGACTGAACCACCCAGGCGCCCCACGTCTTCCATTGTCTTAATGCCACTGCCTGTACTGTGTTTGGAGTTGTCCATTTGTTTGGCACCTTGGAGCAATGTGCCATAGTAAATTTAGAAATAGGGGATTGTCAAAGGGGGTGTACAAACAGAAAACCTGTTCCTCTACCATAGATACGCTTGTAGGAGCTCAGTTTTTGAAGAGTGTAGAAATTTGAGGATCTGGAAATTGATTCTTTTAAAACTGTCTGTCACCATGTGCCACTTGAAGAGCTCTTAGTATACTCCTGGGTCTATGCATAACTGAGCTTGAAGATTCAGGCTCTAGAATCTAGTATAGATTCTAACGTCTCACTGTGAGAAGATTCAAAACATGGTTCTGGTGATCACGAGCATGTGAAGAATGTCAAGAAAATTGTTTTTGTGTAACATGAAGTGGGGATAAAAGCAGTATTTCTAAATTAATATTTGGTTTATATTAAATGTGATGTTAGGTGTGTATAATAAATAAGGAAATGAATATAATACTATGAATAGTTTTTGGCTATTTTCATCCATATCCATAAGAGCTTATATATTTAAGTTTGACAAAGTCATTTTTGGGAGCAAACTCCACATTGTAAAACAGGTGGAATGCTTTTTAATTGAGCATATATAGTATATAGTTTTGATTTTTATGTATGTATGCAGATGTGAATACTATATACATATATATACACACATATATATAATGAAATTAGTCATTTAGTAGTTTCTGTTTTATATGTTATAATTTTAAATGTTTAAAATTTAGAGAAGTTTTAAAAAATTTATTTATTTATTTAATTTTATTTTTTATTTTTTAAAATTTACATCCAAATTAGTTAGCATATAGTGAAACAATGATTTCAGGAGTAGATTCCTTAGTGCCCCTTCCCCATTGAGCCCATCCCCCCTCCCACACCCCCTCCAGCAACCCTCAGTTTGTTCTCCATATTTATGAGTCTCTTCTGTTTTGTCCCCCTCCCTGTTTTTATATTATTTTTGTTTCCCTTCCCTAACGTTCATCTGTTTTGTCTCTTAAAGTCCTCATATGAGTGAAGTCATATGATTTTTGTCTTTCTCTGACTGATTTCACTTAGCATAATACCCTCCAGTTCCATCCATGTAGTTGCAAATGGCAAGATTTCATTCTTTTTGATTGCCGAGTAATACTCCATTGTATATATATACCACATCTTCTTTATCCATTCATTCCTTGATAGACATTTGGGCTCTTTCCATACTTGGCTCTTGTGAATAGTGCCACTCTAAACATGGGGGTGCATGTGTCCCTTCGAAACAGCACCCCTGTATTCCGTGGATAAATGCCTAGTAGTGCCATTGCTGGGTCGTAGGGTAGTTCTATTTTTAGTTTTTTGAGGAACCTCCGTACTGTTTTCCAGAGTGGCTGCACCAGCTTGCATTCCCACCAATGATGCAAAAGAGATCCTCTTTCTCTGCATCCTCGCCAACATCTGTTGTTGCCTGAGTTGTTGATGTTAGCCGTTCTCACATGTGTAAGGTGGTATCTCATTGTGGTTTTGATTTGTATTTCCCTGATGATGAGTGATGTTGAGCATTTTTTCATGTGTCAGTTGGCCATCTGGATGTCTTCCTTGGAGAAGTGTCTTTTGCCCATTTCTTCACTGGATTATTTGTTTTTTGGGTGTTGAGTTTGATAAGTTCTTTATATATTTTGGATACTAACCCTTTATCTGATATGTCATTTGCAAATATTTTCTCCCATTCTGTTGGTTGTCTTTTAGTTTTGATGATTGTTTCCTTCACTGTGCAGAAGCTTTTTATTTTGGTGAGGTCCCAGTAGTTCATTTTTGCTTTTGTTTCCCTTGCCTCCGGAGACGTGTTGAGTAAGAAGTTGCTGCGGCCAAGATCAAAGAAGTTTTTGCCTGCTTTCTCCTCGAGGATTTTGATGGCTTCCTGTCTTACATTGAGGTCTTTCATCCATTTTGAGTTCATTTTTGTGTATGGTGTAAGAAAGTGGTCCAGGTTCATTCATCTGCATGTCACTGTCTAGTTTTCCCAGCACCACTTGCTGAAGAGACTGTCTTTATTCCATTGGATATTCTTTCCTGCTTTGTCAAAGATTAGTTGGCCAAACGTTTGTGGGTCCATTTCTGGGTTCTCTATTCTTTTCCATTGATCTGAGTGTCTGTTCTTGTGCCAGTACCATACTGTCTTGATGATTATAGCTTTGTACTATAGCTTGAAGTCTGGGATTGTGATACCTCCTGCTTTGGTTTTCTTTTTCAAGATTTCTTTGGCTATTTGGGGTCTTTACGGGTTCCATAAAAAAAATTTAATTATTTTGAGAGAGCAAGTGCACGTGCATGTGCTCGTAAGCAGGGGAGGGGAAGAGGGAGAGGGGAAGAGAGTCCCAAGCAGGCTCCACAGTGTCCGTGCAGAGCTCCAAGCCAGACTAGATTCACGAACTGTGAGATCATGACCTGAGCTGACATCAAGAGTTGGTTGCCTCACTGACTGAGCCACCCAGGTGCCCCTAAAATTTAAAGAACTTTTAAAGCTTTGTTACAGAAAAAGGTAGACACATATTAAAGAGAATAGTATAATGAGCCCCCTTGTACTTGCCACCCATGTTCAAGAGTTATCAATTCACGGCCAACCCTTTTTTTGATATTCTACACTTGGATTTAATGAAATCTGAGGCATCATTTTTTTCCATAAGCATTTCACTGTGAATGAAGAAAAGAGAAGGACTGTTAAATAAGGGTAACTATGCTACCATTGTTGCACCTAAAAAATCATAATTTCTTCATATTGTCAAATATCTAGATAAATGTCAAGTTATCATGATTGTCTTGTAAAATTTTTAAGACTTCAAATCGGGATCTAAGTCTATACGTTGAAATTAATTATGTCTCTTGCATCTCTCTCTTTTTTTCAAAGTTTACTTATTTATTTTGAGAGAGATTGCAAGTGTGGGAGGGGCGGAGAGACAGGGAGAGACAGAGAGAATCCCAAGCAGGCTCCCTGCTGATAGTGTGGAGACTGATGCAGGGCTAGAACTCACGAAGGGTGGGATCACGACTGGAGCTGAAATCAAGAGTCAGACGCTTAACTGTCTGAGCCACCCAGGTGCCCCTCTTGCATCTCTTTTAATCAGTTTTTGCAGTTAATTTGCTGAAGGAATAGAGTCATTGTCTTGGAGCATCTCCTACAGTCTAGATTTTGCTGAACAGTGTCATTTAACATATTCTACTGTCTCTTGCTGTTCCTGTAAATGGAGAAGTTGAGAGGCTTTATCAGATTCAGGTTTAATATGTGTTTTTTTTTTTTGGCTAAAGTATTTTAAGGAGTGTGTAGTATTTTATCTTTTTAAAAATTTCTAGCTGCTTTATTGCACTATAACTGACATGCAATAAACTGCACATATTTAAAGTATATCATTTCCGGGGTGCCTGGGTGGCTCAGTTGGTTAAGCATCAGAGTCTTGATTTTGGCTCAAGTCATGATCCCAGGATCGTGGGATCCAGTCCTGAGTCTGGCTCCATGCTGAGCTTAGAGCCTACTTGAGATTCTCTCTCTCTCTCTCTCTCTCTCTCTCTCTCTATCTCTCTGTCTTTCCCCCCTCCCTCCCTCTCCCTCTCTTTCTCCCTTTCTCTGTCTCTCCCTACTCGTGTGCACATGTTCTCTCTCTCTCCTCAAAAAATTAAAAAATAAAGTATATACTTTTATCATTTTGGCATATGTGTACACTTTGAGGTGATTACTTCAGTCAAAGTAATGAACATAAGCATCACTAAAAGACCCTTTTACACCAGGAGTGAGCACGGGGAGAAATAAAAGATGTAAACAGGAGGGGGAACTTGGTCCTGCCCCACATTGGACTGAAGTAGACCTTCATGATCCTGTGGTTTTCAATCATTTCTAACAATAAAATTATTTCTTTTAAATATTTAAATATCATGTAGAACTGAAAGGCAGATGTTTTAATAGTAGAAATTTAGTTTATAAATATCTGTTTTGTAAGTATTAATACATTAAAATAACAAAGCACCTGATATAATAGTGTTGATTTAATCATTAAAGTATCGATATACTAAGTATTAATAGGTTTATGCTTATCTTTGTACATACATAAGTTGTACTCATGTCAGTATCAGTAGCCAATTTACTTATTTTTATTTTTTATTTATTAAATTAAAAAAATTTATATTGATTTTTTTTTAACATTTTTTGATTTATTATTGAGAGACAGAGAGACACAGAGCGTGAGCAGGGGAGGGGTAGAGAGAGGGGGAGACACAGAATCTGAAGCAGGCTCCAGGCCCTGAGCTGTTAGCACAGAGCCCGATGCGGGGCTCGAGCTCACAAACTGTAAGATCATGACCTGAGCTGAAGTCGGTTGCCCAACCAACTGAACCACCCAGGCGCCCCTGTTTTTTATTTACTAAATTTTTATTATTTATTTATTTATTTATTTATTTTTTAATTTTTTTTAACGTTTATTTTTGAGACAGAGAGAGACAGAGCATGAACAGGGGAGGGTCAGAAAGAGAGGGAGACACAGAATCTGAAACAGGCTCCAGGCTCTGAGCTGTCAGCACAGAGCCCGACGCGGGGCTTGAACTCACGGACCGCGAGATCATGACCTGAGCCGAAGTCGGACGCTTAACCGACTGAGCCACCCAGGTGCCCCTATTTACTAAATTTAAAAAAAAAAAAATTTTTTTTTAACGTTTATTTATTTTTGAGACAGAGAGAGACAGAGCATGAACGGGGGAGGGGCAGAGAGAGAGAGGGAGACACAGAATCGGAAACAGGCTCCAGGTTCTGAGCCATCAGCCCAGAGCCTGACGCGGGGCTCGAACTCACGGACCGCGAGATCATGACCTGAGCCGAAGTCGGACGCTTAACCGACTGAGCCACCCAGGCACCCCTAAATTTTTTAAATGTTTATTTCGAGAGAGAGAGAGCACAAGCAGGGGAGGGGCAGAGAGAGATGGAGAGAGAGAATCTCAAGCAGGCTCTGAGCTGTCAGCCCAGAGCCCTATGTGGGTTCGAACTCACAAACCATGGGATCATGACCTGAGCCCAAATCGAGAGTTGTACACTTAACCGACTGAGATACCCAGGTGCCCCACTTATTTTTAATTTAATTTAACTTGTTTTTGCTAATGTACTTATTTTTAAATTAAAAAATTTAACTGTGGTGAAACACACATAAAACCCACCATCTTAACCATTTTTAAGTGTACAGTTCAGTAGCGTTGGGAAATTCCCACTGTTGTGAAACCATTGTCTAGAACACTTTTCATCTGGCAAAACTGAAGCTCTATAGCCATTAAACACTAACTCCCCATTCTCCCCTTCCCCCAGCCCCTGGCACTCACCCTTCTCCTTTTTGTCTTTGTGGACTTCACTACTCCAGATACCCCATATAACTGGAATCGTACAGTATTTGTCTTTTTTTCTTTTTGTATTCAAGTATAATTAACACCCAGTGTTATATTATTAGTTTAAGGTATCCAGTATAACAATTCAGCAATTCTGTACATCACTCAGTGTTCATCCTGAGGCTACTCTTAATCCCCTTCACCTATTCCACCCATCCGCGACCCACAGTATTTGTCTTTTGGTGACTGGTTTATTTCACCTAACGTAATCTCCTCAAGATTTATTCATGTTGTAGCATGTGTCAGAATTTCCTTCTTTTTAAAGCTGAATAATAATCCATTGTTTGTGTATACCACATTTGTTTATCCATTCATCCCTCGATGGATGCTTCGGTTGCTTTGCTCCTTTTGGCTATTGTGAATAATGCTACTGTGGACGTGAGTGTACAGATATTTCTTTGAGGCCCTGTTTGCAGTAGCCGATTTACTTTTGTATTTTGCTTTGGCTATACAGTGGGAAAAAATCTTAACTCATGTCGATGAATAGTTGCAAATGGTTAAGAAGTTGGAAATGGCAATAGTTTGTAATAGCTTGCCATAATGTCTTATGACTCATCTGAATGTCAAATAGAATGATGCAGGAGATATTATGAGACATTTTAGTTTTAAAGTTAATCATTAGCGGTACCTAAAAGGCTCTTCTCTTTTTTTTGTCAACTGCTAAGTGTACAATTTGGAGTTAGTGAAAGAGTTTTTAGCCGGTTAACATCTGTATTTAATGATCCAATTTATGATGTCATTGGAGGGAATCTTTGACCTCTCACTGTACTTTTTTGTAATTTATTTTCTCAAACTTTCAAAGCAGTCATATGTTTTTCATTCTTTTTGATGATTCTATACTTTGTTTCAGTGTCTTTTCTTTCTTTTTTGCAATTTTAAAACTTGGTAACAATCTCTGTATTGCTAAATTGATATTCCACAAATTTATGGGATGTCCATGCCAGGTCCATAATTCACAAATGAAGAAGAAAACAGATATGACCCTTGACTTCATGAACTCACAGTTTAGTAGGATTGCTGAATAATAAATAAGTAAACAAACAACTAGATAAATACTTACAAAAATGGTTTTTATGATGGAAAAGAGCAGTAGACTGTGACAGAGAATAATGGTGACTGCTTTATTTTTAAAATTTTTTTTAATTTTTATTTTCAGATAGAGAACCTGAGTGGGGGTGAGGGGCAGAGGGAGAGAGAGAGAGAGAGAGAGAGAGAGAGAGAGAATCCCAAGCAGGCTCCATGCTCAGCATAGAGCCCAACATGGGGCTCGATCCTGCGACCCTGGGATCATGATCTGAGCCAAAATCAAGAGTTGGATGCTCAAATGACTGAGCCACCCAGGTGCCCCTAATGGTGACTACTTTAGATTGGGCGGGGAAGACCTCTCTGAGAAGGTGGCATTTAGCATGAGCCCTAATTGCAAAAAGGAAACTGCCATTTAAAAATTTGGAAGAAGACGGGGCGCCTGGGTGGCACAGTCGGTTAAGCGTCCGACTTCAGCCAGGTCACGATCTCGCGGTCCGTGAGTTCGAGCCCCGCGTCAGGCTCTGGGCCGATGGCTCGGAGCCTGGAGCCTGTTTCCGATTCTGTGTCTCCCTCTCTCTCTGCCCCTCCCCCGTTCATGCTCTGTCTCTCTCTGTCCCAAAAATAAATAAAAAACGTTGAAAAAAAAATTTGGAAGAAGACAAATTATTCCAGACAATTTGAAGCAGTGGGAAAACCATGGATGGTGGTTCTGAGGCATGAAAACGCTTGGTACGTTTGAAACATTGCAAGACCCATGTGTTTGAGGCACATGTACTATATCGCTGCTGCAACAAGTAACCACAAATATATTATTTTATAGTTCTGGAGGTCAGACATCTGACATGGGTCTAATGGGGCTAAAATTAAGGTGTCAGCAGAGCTGAATTCCTTCTTCAGGCTCTAAGGGAAAATCAGTGTCCTTGCCTTCTCTACCTTCTAGAGGCCACCTGCTTTCCTTTTCTCATGACCTCTTCCTCTGTCTTCCCAGTGCATTACTTGATTGGCCTTTAGTACAAAAAAGGAAATTATGATACTTGCTGCCCATATAATTACAAACATCTCTGAAAAGTCTGCAATTTAAAGTCTGCTCCTTAATAAAATTGACAGTCTACAGGGCATTTTTGAATCCTAATTTGAGACATGCTGACATCTTATTAATGCTTAGAGCTAGTCTCAATAGAATAAGAACTACTGTGGTTAAAACATTGTGGCACCAGCATTGGTTGAAGCCCGTTTCCCCAGTTTATTCAGTAAAGTGCTCCCTATTATATGGTTTTGTTAATAAACTAAAACTTTATCAGTATACTTGAAGACTTATGTTCCTGTTGAATATAAGTTGATAAGTGGTTTATGTACTCAAATCTTCTTTGTAGTGACCTGGAAGAACATATATAAAAACAGGCAAAAAGGAGAAATACACAAATCCGTACTCATATGCAGGTGAATTGTGGACTTCATATACTCTCAGTCCTTGAACAGATAACCATTTATTCAGTAAACATCAGTGGAGCACCTGCTGTCTATTAGGCACTGTTCTTGGGTTCTCTTCTAGCTGTTTCAGATTGTGGTACAAATTTTATGTTGGGAGCAGTGTGCTTATCTACCATTCATTCTGTTGAGCACCTGTTATGTGTCAGGTACTGTTCTAGGTGCTTAGGACACATTAGTGAACAAAAGAAAGAAATATGTCTTCCCTTCATGGAGCTTCCTTTTGTGTTGCCAGATCAGTAGATCAGGATTTACTGAGCATTTTTTTAAAGATGTGAAATTTTTACTGAAATATGCCATATAGAGAAAAGTACACAATTCATAATGGAAAAACTTAATACATTTTTACAAGGTAAGTAAGCCGGTATAACCAGAACCCCAGATCCTGTTTGTGTAGCCTCAGCCTCTTGTCTCCCGGGAGTCACCACTCTCCTGACCTCTAATGCCATAGATTAGGGTGCGTGCCTTTGAACTTTATCTGAACGGTATCATATAATATGTGCTCCTCTCCCACTGGATTCTTTTTCTCAAAGTTTTGTTCATGAGATTCATTGACTTGTTTTGTGTAGTTGTAGTTCATTTATTCTCCTTACCGTATCATATTCCATTGTATGAATATACCACAATGTGTTCTTTTCCCTTCTCCTGTTAGCGTGCATTTGGTGGTCTCCTATTTTTGGCTGTTTATGCCTAGTGCTGCTGTAAACAGTCTTGTGCCTGCTTTTCAGTAGTCATTTGTATGCATTTCAGTTGGATATATAAATAGGCATAAAATCACTGCCTCAGAGAGAGTAGTTATGTTCAACTTCAGTAGATACTGATAGTTTTCCAAAATGTTTGAACCCATTTATTCTACGCACTGCACGCCCCCCCCGCCAACGCCATTGGTGGAGGGTTTTAGTTCCTCCACATCCTTGTCAACACTTGGTATTGTCTGTCTTTTCCATCTTACCTCTCCCGTGGGTGTGCAGTGATATGGCATTGCCATACCACACAGCCATAGTGTTAGGACTAAAACGGCCCATTTCCATATATTTGTAACAGCCATTTGGATATCCTCTTTGGTGAAGTGTCTACGTTTTTTGCCCATTTTTAAAAACTACATTGTCTCTTTCTTTTTAGTGAGCTTTTTCCTATGTGCACCGTGGCATTTTTCTTTGAAAGATCCTATGTGTACTTACAAAATCCGATTTAAATTTTGTTTGCATAATTTTTTCAATAACATTAAGTTGTTTAATTTATGCCGAAAGAACCGAGAGCCTTATTTTTATGCTCACCGCGTGTTGTTTCCAAATGATGTTGTAACTTGGCAAGGGCCGCAGAACTATTTTGAAAAATTTCACTGCTTCGACTCTTGCTGATGGCTTGTGCACTGTTTTAACATGATAAAAGCTTAAAGCCTGTAACACATTCAGCCACCATTTTATTTTGTCTTTAAATGACATTGTGAGAGCATTTTAGGTACATTATTTTCATTTTATGTACTGTCACTTGCTAGAGAAGGAGTCATTTGATTCCAGTATGTTATTTTGTGTTGTTTCATATCCAGCCCAATCAATCTCATCACCCCCTCACTGACTTTTTTTGTTTCAAGTATCCTGTTGTTAATCGTAATCCATTTCTGGCTAAAGGTTATAATTTGAAACCATCAGAAAAAGTTCTAAATAATAGTAGCTCCCAGCCTGTTTATGATGTACCAAGTAATGTTCTGTGCTTTAAGTGTTTTAACTTGTTTGCCCTTATGAGGTAGGTGCCGTTATCAGCTTCATTTCACAGATGACGAGGTTGAGGCCTGGGAGAAGTAACTTGACAAAATCACAAAGTTGGTAAACAGGAAACTCAGGATTCAAACCTTGTGCCTAGCTCTCAATTTCTCCAGCCATATTCGCTGCCTCTGTTAACTTGGTGTGACAGACTTCCCCTACCAGCGTGCTCTTTGACACACTCCACGTTATTTTCTTTGCCGACAGCACTCCTGGTCCACGGAAACCCTATTGCGAGCATATGTTTGACTGGTCTGGACTGCCGAGGTTGGGTTGGCCAGGATGTTTCACCCATCCCAGTGTCTGGGGTCTTAGTATTCACGGGTCGGACACAAGGATGTGGCTCTTTATTCTTACTCTTCCTCCACAAAGCTGGGGCAGCACATTGGAATTCTTCTGCTTTCTCCTTATGTGGGTCAGAGTCTGGCCCTCTTGTCCATGGCATTGGAGGCCACGCCATCTCTTTTTCTCCTTTTTCACATTTGGATTCAGAACAGAGAGAGACCCTTTTTGGACCTTGAGCCTCAGCACTGCTTTCCATCCTAGATATGAGAGCTCTGTATCAGTACTTTGGGCATAAACCCAACTCATGACAAAGCTGTACTGTGGCTTCCCAGTCCCTGCTCTCCCTAAACGTAACTCTCATTGGGATAGCAACAGTGTTTTGGCCAATACAAATGGTGTGCTAGGGGTTTTTAAATATTATTTCATTTAGAAAGTAGAACCCCTTTCTGCTGGGTGGCTCTTAGCTTTGTTTGGGGAAACAAATTGGCACTTCTTTAGTGTTCTGATTATTAACACAGAATTGGGTATATGGGATTCTGTCTTGGACCTCATCCAAAGGATTCTAATTATCAAGGCATGCTCACGACGAGGTGGAAAGTAGTTTTGCCTGCAAGGTGGTCCTATGGTCTGGACTCCTAAATATAATATTAGAGCAAAGCTTTCATTGTTTATTTCTATCTTTTCGTGACTGTAATTTTTTTGAGAAATGGACACTTCTTTCTTCTGCTATGATCAAGTGCTGAAAAGTGGAAATATTTATGTCCTCAAAGTAGGAGAATGTAAAAGGGAAACTCAGTAGGAAAAACAGAGCTTTTTCCTTTTTTAACTTCAGAAAATTCAGGAGTGTTTTTGACTTTTTCTTTCAGTTGTTGCACTGATGGCCCTGTTCAGAACACCACAAGTAAGAGTTTGTCTAAATTATATTTAGTGGACGTTATTAAGCAGAGATCTTGAGAGTCAGGCTCGCTGTCTGGAATTTGCTCCCTAACCTGCCATGGTTTGCTAGCATTTTTCTGAGCTTATTAGTCCCTTGGATTCACTCTTTGAGGCCCCCTTTTTTTTAATGTGTGTATGAGAGAGGCCAGTATGGTTGGACAACAAATAAAGCCAATGTGGGTGGCTTAAGTTATGAGAACAGAAATCCTTATGATGAGAAACCAGGAGTTTATCAGGAGCCATTTGCTGCCTCTGGATCTGTGAGTCATTCCAGTTCTGTGGATGGTTCATCTCCCCTGAATGGTGGGAATGTACCCAGGAATGTGATAGAATAGTGGTTTCTACCTCCCCCCTCACCAAAGATAAAACCTACCAGTGTCTGGGCCCTTCCTCCTCCAGAGCTTTGCCGTTAGTTCATCAGGGGCCCAATAAGGACTGTGGGTCAACTGAGTCTTGGTGATGAAGAGACAGAGCATTTGAGGAAACCCTGAACTTTGAACACAGGGACCACTTAATCTTCAGAAATCACCACACACATCCTGGATTTAGCATCGCCTCTTGATGTGTCTTAGAAATCTGAGAACAACAAAGTAGCTGGGCCGGAGTTAAACTGCTGGCATCCAATTGAGCACACTTAGAACGGACCCATTTTACGAACACGAAAGTTTTCCAAATTTCATTCTCAGTATCTTATTCCTCTAGTTTTGTTTTGTTTTGTTTTGTTTTGTTTTCTTTTCTTTCTTCCTTACAACTCATAAAAATGGAAGGAAGATGAGGTTGGGAACATCCATATGCACAAGAATATGACATTTTTCTTGGATTTTTGTTAGTTTAAGTTGAGAATGCACCTGAAGAAATGTCAGAAATACGCCCCCTTCCAATATAATATAAATAGGCCTTTATTATAGTTGAATCCTATGGGGTTTCCACACAAAATATGAGTAGGGATTGGAATAGGGAAAGGTGAGGCCACTGTGGGTGAAAATGCCCCTCCTAGTCCTGAGGGTATTGAGCATTTTCCTAGAATGTGAGGTCAGTACGCATGTGCAGTGTGGGCTTGGGGTGTTCAGCACTGGAGCAGCTCTGTGGCTCTTCTTGATATGTAAGTGCATATGTTGACATGACAAGAGAAAGCATCACAGCATTAACTCATATTGTGAGATAATTATGACTTATTCATAGCACTGCAGGCCTATTACAATAATGATTACATTTCTGGAACAGTTTCCTCCCATCCTCCTTCCTGTCCCCAGGAAGCCTAGAGAACTTTACTCATTTATTTTCACAATGTGCCCATAGTTCAGTTGCATTTGTTTCTTGAAACCGCCAAGGTGTGAACCAAAGGCAAAAAAAAAAAAAAAAAAATGTTACTCAAGTTTATGCAATGAGATGCAATTAAAGTAGACCTAAAAATCATTTGCTTTTACCTGCTTGTTTTTTATTAGGTCTTGAGAGAGCCTTAAATCTTCACCTAGCATAGGCTTCTTTGAGCTGGCCTTTGTAGTTGGAATGACAGAGAAAGACTGCGAGGGTGATATGGGGCCAGTCATGGAGGAAAAACGAGGTGTTGTTGGAGTTCTGTTTATAAGTACGGAATAGCTGAGAAGAGGTGCATCAGGGAGCATATTAGTGCCTTCCCTTGGAAACTGCACACAAACGGGGGGATAAAACAACTTTGCAAAGTGGCTCAGCAGTATTTGCTAAAGCTGAGTATATCCCTATCATCCAATCCTGAAATTCCACTTGTAGATAGATACCCCAGGGAAGTGAGTGCACATGTTTGTCAAAAGACCTGCATTGTAAGAATGTTTACAGTGGCCTTCTCATAATAGCCCTGAATTGGAAGCAACCTAAATGTTCGTCAGTAGAAGGATGGATGAGTAATTTATAATATGTGCATATGGTGAAATACTGCTCAGCCAAAACCAAATAAACAGAAAAACCCCATTGATTATCATGGACATCATGAAAGAGGCCAGTTACAAAAGAGTACGTACTATATAAGTCATTGATAGAAAGTTCAAGAGCAGGCAATACTAATACATGATGATAGAAGTCAGAATAGTTGTTATTTTTGAGAGAAGGGTTATGAGAGCCTTCTGGGTGCTAGAAATATTCTAGATCTTGGTCTGGGGGTGGTGACCCAGATGTGCACATATGTCAAAATGTCTTGAGCTGAAATTACAGCACATTCTATAATGACTGTATGTATATTACACTTCAATTAAAGTAAACAAAACAAAGACAAAAACCTTAAGAAGAAACACAGGGAGAGGCATTGATGTCAAGCCATCATAATAAAAATGTCAAGAGTTTTATAACATAACTAGAAATTGTTTTCAGGTGTTGATAAATTACTAGCTCTCAAAACAATCACCTGATAGCAAAATAAATCTGTTGGTTCTTATCCTCTAGCAATAAGATGGTCATTTTATTTTGTATTTATTATAAAGATATTTGTTGCATGGTTGACTACCTAAAAGCCATTCCCAACCTCATATTCCTTGTAGATCTCTTATTATAAATGTTGGAAAAACTAGAGTCTCATTTTCTCAGCCTCTCTTTCAAATATTGCATGGAGATCTTTCCTATCTTTCATTGGGAAAACAGAATTTGTGGGCATGTTTTACGCTGCTACAGCATCCATGGCTGATAAAAATTCATATGCATTTTCAGCTTTCAATCATGTTACTTTATTTAAAAATTTTTTAAAAGTGGAAATTATCCATTTTTTAATTTTTATTTTTTAGCTTTTTTTAAATGTGTATTTTTGAGAGAGAGAGACAGAGTGTGAGCAGGGGAGGGGCAGAGAGAGAGGGAGACACAGAATCCAAAGCAGGCTCCAGCCTCTGAGCTGTCAGCACAGAGCCCAATACAGGGCTTGAACTCATGCACTGTGAGATTATGAGCCGAGCCAAAGTCAGATGCTTAACCTACTAAGCCACCCAGGCAC
Organism: Neofelis nebulosa; assembly: GCF_028018385.1. Taxonomy (NCBI): domain Eukaryota; kingdom Metazoa; phylum Chordata; class Mammalia; order Carnivora; family Felidae; genus Neofelis; species Neofelis nebulosa. Next base: position 21,234,316 of record NC_080800.1, read on the forward strand.
CCAACAATCATATTATTTTAACTAAGGAGAAATGGGAAGTCTAGTACAACTCACTGGGGTTCCGCCATGCCTCCAATTTAATTCCTTTTTAAAAATTTTTATTTGAGAGAGAGAGAGCGAGAGAGCGAGAGAGTGAGCTTGTGCACAAGCAGAGGAGTGTCAGAGAGAGAGAATCCCAAGCAGGCTCTGCACTGTCAGTGCAGAGCCCTACGCGGGGCTTGATCTCATGAGCCACAAGATCATGACCTGAGTCGAAATCAGGAGTCTGATGCTTATCCGACTGAGCCACCCAGGCGTCCCTAATTTTTGACCTGTAGATATTCTCATGGGCTGGTAAGCAAGGAAGAAAGTGGGGAAAGGCTATATGGAAGGCAAACCAACTGTGTCTGCCAGAGATTTCTCTCCTTTTGTTGATCCAAAATGGGACAATAATAAATAATGGGCCAAATAAGAACCTCTTTACAAAAAGAGATAACAATGATAGAATTTTGAACAAAGAAGACCACACTTCTCTATGGAGAAATAATGTACTCTTGGAACACATAGCCTTAGAATTTGCCTAATTTTAAAGGATGGATAAAATATAAATAACTTATATCTCTGGGATAATTGGATCATGCCTGTTGGGCTATTAAAAGAGAAGGGGACCCACACTCCTTTTTTTATTGTCTTGGGATAGGACGGACCAGGTGGGCTTTCTGGTTCTTAACACTTTGTTAGGAAAAAGGCTTCGAACACAGAATCTGCTTATAGACTGAACAAGAAAGAAGCATTCATTGGAATATCTGACAAGATGGAAGAATTGGGGTGAAAGTAAACATTTTTCTGAAATTAGAAAAGAAACCTGAAGTTTAACACTTAAGCCAAGAAAGAGAAGAACAAATCCATAACCAGGTGTATATATTTAACTTCAAGTTGTACAGTACAGAGGCTCTGCTTATACTTAGTAATTATGCAGAATTTAAATATTTATGCCATTTGCTTTTCCCCCCATCACCTATATACAGAAAAATTGAAAAGTTGTGCTGTGAACACTTACATACCCATTACGTAGATTCTACAGTGAACCTTTTGGTATATTTGTCTTATCACATAGCGATCTATTGATCCTGCCATCCATCCATGAATCCACATAACTTATTTTTTGGTGCATTTTAAAGTAAGTTTCGGGGGCGCCTGGGTGGCTCAGTTGGTTGAGCGTCTGACTTTGGCTCAGGTCATGATCTTATGGTTTGTGAGTTTGAGCCCTACAGGGGGCTTTCTGCTGTCAGCACAGAGCCTACTTCGGATCCTCTCTGCCCCTCCTCTGCTTGCATGTGTGCCTGCTCTCTGTCTCCCTGAAGTAAATAAACATTTTTTTCATGTTTACTTATTTATTCTGAGAGAGAGACAGAGCACGAGCAGGGGAGGGGCAGAGAGAGAGGGAGACAGAGAATCCCAAGCAGGCTCTGCACTGTCAGCGCAGAGCCCACTGTGGGGCTCGAACTCATAAACTGTGAGATCATGACCTGAGCCGAAACCAAGAGTTGGATGCTTAACCGACTGAGCCTCCCAGGTGCTCCAATAAATAAACATTTAAAAAAATCTTAAAAAAAATAAAGTAAGTAGCGAGCACCAGTACATTTCTCCCATGACCGCTTTGGCCATTTAAAAAAAAAAATTTGTGGAGGGGTGCCTGGGTGGCTCTGTCAGTTAAGCTGTTGACTCTCGATCTCTGCTCAGGTCATGATTTCACGGTTCAGTTTTGGTTACTGAGTTTGAGCCCCGCATCGGGCTAGGATTCTCTTTCCTTCTCTCTCTCTGCCCCTCCCCTACTCACACACTCTCTCTCAAAATAAATAAATAAACTTAAAAAAATTTTTTTTAATGTTTTAATTTTTTTGTTTTTGAGACAGAGAGAGACAGAGCACGAGTGGGAGAGGGGCAGAGAGAGAGGGATTCACAGAATAGGAAGCAGGCTTCAGGCTCTGAGCTGTCAGCCCAGAGCCCGATGTGGGGCCCAAACTCACGGACCGTGAGATCATGACCTGAGCCTTAGTCAGACGCTTAACCGACCGAGCCACCCAGGCGCCCCTAAACTTAAAAAAATTTTATGGAGAAAGCCATTTTGGCAGAATTAAGTGTTATTTTTCTTCTCCTAGTTATTCCTGTTTTGTATATTGAAACATTACAATAGAAGTTATATAACAACATTTTTTTTGACACTGCCTAGGTGCTCAAGCATATATTTCTGTGCCACAATCTCATGAAAGTGAGTATTATTATTATCCTCATTTTACAGATGATGAGGCTTAGATATGGTGAGTTAAATACCTGCCCAAGGTTGTATCATCAGGATGTGACTGGGCTGGTACTTGAACCCTTGCACTTTGACTTAAGAACCTGATCCCTGAACCACCAAGAAGAGTACCCAGGATTGCAGGTCTAGTGCCCAAGAGGAAAGGGTCACTTGAAGGTTCCATAACTGGTAAGGGATGACAAGGACTGTGAGAACTGTATGGTACAGGAAGGATTTTCTGATTAGTGGACTTTTTAACTTTCTGAATTTTTTTTTTTTTTTTTTTGGCAAACTCCCCCCTTGGCTTTTGATCACTGTATAGTTAGTTCATAAGTATGTTTACCACCAATTCTCAGGAAAGAAAATGACCAAGGATTACTTTCTTACTTGTTTTTTAGAGTTTTAAAAAGCAGTTTTTTAAAATCCTTTCTCCTCTATCCTTTTTTTAAAAAATTTGTTAAATGTTTATTTTCGAGAGACAGAGAGACAGAGCATGAGTGGGGGAGGGGCAGAGAGCGAGGAAGACACAGAATCCGAAGCAGGCTCCAGGCTCCGAGCTGTCAGCACAGAGCCCGATGTGGGGCTCGAACTCACGCATGAGATCCGAAGTCAGACACTTAACCGACTAAGCCACCCAGATGCCCCAAAAGCAGTTTTTATTAAAGTATGATGTGTACACAGAAGAGTGCGCTTAGGACAAACTGAACATGCTTATGTGTGGTAGGGACAGAGCAAATAGTCGTTTCACATCCGCTGATGCCAACCGTTTATATACGGACTTTGGCAAGCCGTACCTACTTCTTTGCTATTCTTACATTTTACATGAAGACCAAGGAAAACACTTCACCTCTTTCTGAATGTTTAGTTACCTAACCACTGGGTCTATTTATTAAATGAATAAACCCTGTAGCTATAATATATGTGGATTAACACTGCTTCAGATGAGAAATACACATTGGTATGAATTGGAAAAACTGAAAGTCTCTACATAGAACTAAACTCATATTTTTATTCAGTTTCTATTTTTTCTTTGTCCTCATTTTTTTCTATTCTTGACATTCTCTATATTATGTAAAGCTGTTTTTACCCTTTTACTTCTATATTTTGAAGAACGTTAATAAATAAAAGATGTGAAAACCAAATTGCTATTCAAATTCAATTGTTTCCAATTATACCGGGAACTAAACAGAACCCAGCAATTCACAGCTTCTTAGGGTGAAAGCAGCTCAACATTATTCAGTCTTCTATAAAAGAAATAGAGAAACAAAAAAAGGGGAGAAATTCAGAGACTGAGAAATACGATGACAGGTTAATATTATGAAGAACAGATGGGCTTAAGGGTCTGAAAAATCAGTGTCAAGACCTCGCAATCTATGCTCCATTCCTAGTGTCCTCAGTCGTCTATATTATTAGAGACTTCAGTCATTTCTTGCTTTTCATTCATTTTGTTGTTTTCTTTGGATCAGCTGGTAACGTACAGTGTGCTTACAGTGTATGCTTATTTCAGTACTGACTCTAACAGCTGTAGATGTTTCTCATGCACAGAGGAGGGTAAATAAAAGAATGGTAAGCCTCAGTGGTGGAGATTCTAAACTACCCCAAACAATAGAGTGTGTCAAAAGGCTTCAAGTAATAAAACTGTTGTCAGCTTTCCTTTCTATGTAGGTTTAAAGAAGAAAAATTGAGCTAACAATTCTGAAATGACTGCCAGAGATACTTCGGCAGTTAATAAAGGAGGAAGAAATAGAATGCTATCTTTTTTTTAAAAAGTCTGAGTGGGGGAGGGTCAGAGAGAGAGAGGGGGGGAGAGAGAGAGAATCCCAAGCAGGCTCCACACTCTCAGTGTGGAGCCCAATGTGGGGCTTGAACTCACGATCCTAAGATCAAGACGTGAGCTGGGATCGAGAGTTGGACACTTAACCAGCTGAGCCACCCAGGCGCTCCTAGGATGCTATTTTCTAATGAACTGACATGGATCTGGGTATTTTGATAAGGGTACCTCTTTTTGGTTGTTTGTATGTTAGCAACAGAAATTGACAAGTGCCCCATACCTTTATGAAGCTTTGCAAGGTACACAGCAACCTGTTGACACATTGGATTTGAAAGATGTGTCAGTCAGCTTTAGCCACAGTAACAAACCCGGTATTTGAGTAGCTGACAAAAATCCTCCTTTATTTATTGTTCATGGGTCTGCTGGTTGGCTTGGCCTTCCTATGCTCAGCTGGCTGTGGATCCAGGACATGGGCCCAGTTCAGGTCTGCTCCACATCCATGGGACCCAGGCTAAGGAACAGCAGTTATCTGAGGTGTGCTGTGGGCATCGTGAATGACAGAAGGACAGAAGTTGCTGGTGCAAATTTGCCACACCTGTTAAAATTTCAGCTCATTACAAACACATGTCACTTCTACCAACATTCTATTGGTCAAAACAAGTCATAAGGCTGGACCTAAAGTCGGTTGAGTGGGGATGTTTACTTTGTGAACTCCACTCTATTGCAAAGCCCAGTGGCAAAGGCTGTGGATTTTTATAATCCTTTTTACAGGGAGAGAGTGAAGAGTTGGGAATAGTAATCCAACCTACCATAGAAGGCCGCCATTAGAGAAAGGTCTTGGGGTTATTGGAATGCTATTTGTAGTTTTGCCCACAGTTTCACTAATCTGAAGTGAAATCAAAGGACTTGATGAGTTTTAATTTAAAAAGTATATTTCGGAAGACTAAGATTTAGAATAGCCTGAACGTAAGATGAATCGCTCAAAGTAATTCAGGTAGTAGACTATGTGAGTTCCTTGAGTAAGCCACATGGACTTAGTGAGCCCTTACTACTGTTCCCCACCATTCTAGGTCTGTGTGAAGATATTAAACATGTAGGCAAGTGGGGAAAATGTAGAAGGAGAGGGCATAGCAGTTTCCTCTGTGCTTTCTTAGCTGAAATTTGTGATTTCGGTCGCGAGGAGGAGTGAGCACCCGTCTTCCCACACTACCGGTGTACCGTCATCACGAGCCCTGTATTTGGAAGGAATGTGTCTCCCATTTAAGCGTTTGACGGAATGATGAGTCTGAGTGGGCCTTGCTGAATCATCTTTCTGTGGGCAATACACGGGCCTACCTGTATCTCACAACTTACCCTGGCACTTCGCCAGACAAGAGAGGAGAGCTGAGCTGGTATTTGTTGAGATGTTGCTTTCTCCTCCCTGCTTTGCCCAAATAAAAACACAACAAATCCCCCTCAACCCCCGCCCCCTTTTTTTTTCCACAGGAAAAGGTCTAGCATTTCTCTTTCTCACTGAGATGAAGAATTTTCCCATAAGAACTTGAGTTCTTCCAACATTGTGAGTAAAAGTCTTCTAGTGAGTATGGTCAGGAGAGAGCAATGACAGTGGGTGACCAGTGGATCATTCTGTAAGGAGATTGAAAAGCAAAGCAAAGCAAAACAAAACAAAACAAAAAACAGCAACAAAAAAGAAAAGCAAAATCAAGCCATGGGCTCGAATGAGCCTTGGAAATTTCCCTCTAATTCCTATTTGGAAAATACTCAGTTGGCCTAATGAGTGTGTTTAACAAAAGGTATTCCTGCCAGGTTTTCAGAAATGGAATAACTGACCTAATTTCTGTTTGGATCAGAATCAGAATCTAATCCGTGTCTGTAGGCAACTAAGCCTAGAGGAGACCTACAACAGGCGTCCTTTGCTACTTCTGTTTCTAAACAGGGTGGTCTCCCAGCCACTGTGCACCAAGGCTCTCGGCTCATCTGGCTGTTCTGCTGGGCAAGGCCCTGGAACCGCAAAGCAGGTTTAACATCACTCAGAAAGCCCAGCTGTGCTTTGTGTGAGGACATTGTGTGGATAAAGAAATAGGCTCTTGGGGCACCTGGGTGGCTCAGTCAGTTGAGTGTCCAACTCTTGGTTTCCCCTCAGGTCACGATCTCATGACTCGTGGATTCAAGCCCTGAATCAGGCTCCACACTGACAGTGCGGAGCCTGCTTGGGCTTCTCTCTCTCTCCCACTCCCTCTGCTCCTCCCCTGCATGCGTGCCACGCTCTCTCTCAAAATAAGTGAATAAATTAAAAAAAATAGTTTAGAAGAAACGGGCTCTTATTGGATGCAGTGTTTTAGAGGCAGGTGCGGATTAACAGCCACCATCACTCATATTGGGGCGTTGCCTGCCTTGTTCTGTTAACACCCAGCGTGAACTGGGGTAACACATTCTAGTGTGGACTTCCTTTTAATTAGGGTTTTAGTCTTATTTAGTTAGAATAAGGGACTCCTTTAAGACTAAGAAAAGCAATAAATAGCCCCCAACCCCCCACCAGAGGCACATATTTATACATGCTTCAGACATTTAATTTCAGGGGTTCACAGAACTCTTGAAATCATGGCCCCAGATTAAGAGTCCCTACCTTTATACCTTTCTATTTAATAGTGTTTATTGTAGCATATTTGATGGATAGAAAGACATGGGTTAGTGAAGGGACAGGTGTAGACAGTTGAGCTCCCACACTGCTGCCATTATTTAGTAGCCCCAGGACTTTGCTGAGTTTCTTCATTCGTGAAATGGGGAACGTTGTAGGACCCTTTAAGGGCTGTTGTGTGAGTAAAATGAGGCCATTTTCTTGGATTTTGAGTAAGTGGGTGTTCAAGAAATGGCAGTAGTTACTCTTGTTATTGCTATATTGACATCGTGTTTGCATTGCACGTCCAACAAGTGGAAGGCTTATGGAACACTTTGAACACAAGTGTGAACCAAATGATACTTTTTAAAAAAATTATTTTACTTATTTTGAGAGAGAGAGAGAAAACAGGAGGGGCAGAGAGAGAAGGAGAGAGAGAGAGAGAGAGAGAGAGAGAGAGAGAGAGAGAGAGAGAGAATCCCAAGCAGGCTCCACACTGTCAGCGCAGACCCCGATGGGGCTCAAACTCACAAACTGTGAGATCTTGACCTGAGCCGAAATCAAGAGTCGGTCGCTTAACCGACTGAGCCACCCAGGTGCCCTGAACCAAATGATAATTTTAAGGTTGCTGGTTTCTTTTAAGGTATCTAGTGCACTTATATTTATGCAGAACTCTTGGTGCCCTCCTTCACTGCATCCTTCTCTAAACCCCGCTAGTTAGATATTTAGAACAAAGTGCCTAACACGTAGCAGATGCTCAGTAAAAATGAATCATTGTTGTAATAATAATAATTATTGTTGTTATTACTGTTGCTGCTTCCTAAGTCATTCTTCTGTGGAGCCTTAATTTCACAGGAAAAAGGATTTCAAGATGGTCTTTTCAAGGTCAGGGAACATTTCAAAGTCATTGTGATAAGGAGAACAAAAAACTTGCTTTTTGCCCTTCCTCTTTTCTCAGTATCTTATAAAAATTCACATCTTTGCCTTCCATTCATTTCACTCACTATAGGCTGGATGCACAGCCTCCATGGGACAGATGACTAAATTGGTTTATGACAGTTTCTGGAATAGCCCTTGGTAGAACAAAGAAATGTATCAGCCCTCTGTGACTGGGTGGGGCTGGCTCTAGGTTCTCCAGGCTAAGAAATGTGTGTGTTCAGGTCTCTTTCCCCCTTTCTTTGGCCGCATTCGTGCTCAGGTCCCGATTTCTTTGGAAGGTACAGGTGACTAACAACAGATGAAAGTGTAAGCACTCACCATGCATGTATTAAAAACCATTTTTATCTGAGTATCGTTGACATACAAACCACGCTTGTATTTTAATAAAGTTGGAATCAAAGTCCAGGACCACATCTTTGCACATCTAGAACCTGGCAAAGGCTCAATAAATATTGAATGAACAAAGGAAAGGAATTAATCAGTGGAAAAATTTATTTTTGGAGGCGAAGGGGGCTTCTTGGTGCCCTTAAAAGCTCACTGTTTTCTCTTGTTCTGAATTTTCTAGCTTTGCCAGTCGAATACCGCTCCATTACTGGTGTCCAAATACACCCAATACAGTAACTTTTATATTTCTGTAATTTTTTAACTTGAAGCTCTGTTTTTCCTCCCTGTTCTGAAGGAGCCCCAGATTTGCTAACATAGTAAGCTTTTTTCAAGGTGCTAGAGTAAGAGAGGGTCTGACTGAAGACACTGTACTGGTTAGTTATTGCTACATAACAATTGCCCCACAACATAGTGTCTTCGAACAACAGCCATGGGTTTTTGTTTGGTTTGTTTTGTTTTGTTTTCCTCAGGATTTTGTCATCTGGGCTGGGCTCAGTTGGGTGGCAGGAAATGTAGCAAGAATGAAGGAGATAGACAATCATCATTGGCAGACATCACAATAATAAATGTTATGGGCTAGGGTTATCAGTGGATGGTTAAATCAGCAGACAGAGCATGATGAGAAGCAGGATATTGGCACGGTCTCAAAGTGACTCCCCATGAGACGTTTACTGATTAGAAAAGAGAAAATGGTCATCTTTAGTGTGGAGAAAGTTGGCAGACATCGCCTTAACCAAGTGATCAAGGTCGACATTACTAATAATAGGACATATCGATATCATTTACACCTGACATGATGCACTGAGAAGAACACATCACTTCTGTGGTGTTTTTGCCGAAAATTTGTAACCTCAGTCTGATCGTGACAAAAAATTGACGAACCCAACTCGAGGGACATGGCACAGAATACTTGAGTGGTACTTTTCAAAAGTGTCAAGAGCACGAAATGCACCCCACAGAGTGGCGGGGACTAAGGAGACATGCTGACTAAATGCAGCATGGTATCCTGGATTAGATCCTATATCAGAAAAAGGACATTAGTCAAACTAGTGAAATTCAAATATAACCTATAATTGAGTTAATATGTTAACATATATTTCTTAGCTTTGATATATGAACTATGGTTTTGCCAAATACTAACATTAGGGGAAGCTGGGTGAAAGGTATACAGTGATCCTTTGCTCTTTTTTTTTAAATTATAATTGACATACAGTGTTATGTTAGTTTCAGGGTTACAACATACTGATTCAACAATTCTATACATTACTCAGTGCTCATCACTGTAAGTGTAGTCACCATCTGTCACAACACAATGTTATTACAATATTATTGACTGTATTCCCTATGCTGTACTTTTCATTCCTGCGGCTTATTTATTTTATAACTGGAAGTTTGTACCTCTTATTCCCCTTTATTTATTTTGCCTGTTCCCCCACCCACCTCCCCTCTAGGAACCATCAGTTCTCTGTATTTAAGAGTCTATTTTTTTTTTTTGTCTTTCGGTTTTTTTTTTTTAAATTAATATTTATTTATTTTGAGAGAGAGAGAGACAGAGTGAGAGCTGGGAAGGGGCAGAAAGAGAGGGAGACACAGTATCTGAAGCAGGCTCCAGGCTCCAGGCTCTGAGCTGTCAGCACAGAGCCCGACGTGGGGCTCAAACAAACTCACAAACTGCGAGATCATGACCTGAGCCCAAGTCAGATGCTTAACTGACTGAGCCACCTAGGTGCCTCATTTGTTTTGTTTTTTAGATTACACGTATAAGTGAAATTCTCTGTCCTGTTTTTGCAACATTACTGCAAGTATAAAACTATTTTAAAATAAAACATTAAAAAGTGAGTTACATGTGGAACACAAACTGTGTGCATAGGTGTAGCGTGGGGCAAGGGCTGAAGGAGGAACCCATTCGGATTTTATTACACATGGTCCAGGCAAGAAATGATGGTGGTTTGTAACAGGGTATTGCAACAGAGAGATGAGATACTGGATTCTGGATATATTTGGAATGTATAGGCAACAGATTTGCTGACGGATTGGTTGTAAGGGGAAAAGAAAGAGGAGTTGAGGCCATATTGAGATGTCTTAGATGGTACTTCCTTGCCTCTCTTTGAGGACTAGGCGTCTTGAAAAAATTCAAAGACTGACTTGAGAAATAGGGCACCTGTAAGTCAAGTGATTGGAGTAAAGGTCTGGGAAATAAGGAACTCGCAGGCTGAAGACAGAGAGGGAACTGGCCTTGGTGGAAAGGAGATACCCAGAAGCCAGGGTATTGGCTGTCACCTAAATCCACTTTTCATCTCTGACCGACATTGATTTCCTCCCTCTTACAAAGACAAAGGACACAACACAGTAGTATGAGGAAAACATGAGTTGAGAAAATAATGGCTAGTCAAACAGAGAGGGAAGGCCTGAGGAACCATGGTGCCATCATTGACCTGCAAAGAAAAAAAAAAAGAAAAAAAGGTAGGTTTGGCAGCCCCTGGCCTAGGCGGTGAAGGTTAGTCATCTCTGTGTGAGTGTGTTATGTATGCTGCCCAACATGTTGTAGGTCAAGTAAAACATTAAGCTAGAAGATGGAGAAAGCTAACCCTGAAAGACCACTTTAATCCACAGTTCACTTTCATGTACAGCCTCATTCTGATAGACAGAACCCCTCCACTCCGCTGGTGTCACTTTGAAGTGTATGTCCTTATTTCTAGGATAATCTCTCTGTGATGGAATGGAGACATCCATCCCACTGTTGAACCTGTCACACTGTATTTATTTTCTCCTTATGCCTATTTTTGACCCCCTTCTTATTTCTTTTCTGTAATTTCCCCCCCTCCCTTGTTCATTCTTTGTCTTTCTCCCTTAGATACTCACCCGACTTTGACAGCGTGATTACTTAATACTTACCTGCCAAATTAAGTGACTTATTTTACCAACTGGGTGGATATACAATACCTTGACACTTGCTATTTGAGTATTTTATTGCATTTTTTGTGTGTCCATGATGAATAAATAATGGTGCCAGCATTCAAATATTGGTACAGTATTGGTAATTGGCTTGTTTTGAATTAAAGTATGCATCACAGCATATTGTGTCTCTTTTGCTGTTTGACTTTAGTTCAATGAAGATTAATAAATTAATATTAAAATTAATAATATCCTCCATTCCTGTTCACTTTCTAGACTCCCTTTTCGTTTCTCCAAGTTGAGATATTTACAATGAAAGAGGAAAGAGCATTTAGTCAAATGAGCAATGAGAACAGCAGAACAGTCCAATTATTTGAAAATAGAACATATTACCGTAGTTGCCCAAAATTTAGTTTTGAAATGGCCCCAAGTTCGCCCGGGTGGCTCAGTCAGTTGAGTGTCCAACTCTTAATTTTGGCTCAGGTCATGATCTCAGGGTCGTGGGATTGAGCCCTGCATTGGGCTTTGTGTTGGGCATGGAGCCTGCTTGAAATTCTTTCGCTACCTCTCTCTCTGCTCCTCCATCATGCATTCTCTCTCTTTCTCTCTCTCTCAAAAAAAAAAAAAAAGATTAAAAAAATGAAATGACCCCAGGTTTATTGTACCAGCCGAGCGTTATTGGCAACCATCTGGTGGTGCTGTTTATTTATTATATTGGAGGGTTGAGGTATATTCCCCAATACAAAATGCAGTATTATCCTTAAAACCCACAAGACTCTCCCCTCCCTCCTTTCCTCTCTCTTTCCTTCTTTACTTTCCGTGACTCTCTCTTTCCTTCCTTCCCTTTTGCTGCCACTCTTCACTGGCAGTGATTCCAATGTGTCTAATGTGTATATTCATATTTGTATGTATCAGAATATGTAGGTTATGTAAGAATGGTCTTACAGAATATGCAGGATTATATTGTGGGTATGTTTTAGAGATTCACATTAATGGTTTTTCCAAAAAAGTCATTCTGCTTCTTAATATTTTTTTCATTTGGGACTGCATCCTTAATATCTCACCACGTTGTTGTGTGTCCTTCTACTTTGTTGCTCCTAACTGCTGCATGTTATGCTACAGAATTGCACCTTTCACATTCTCCTTACCCATTATACCCTAGTGTCAGACACTTAGGTTACTCCAACTTCCTTTACCACAAGTAACACTCCTCATAAATATCTTCTTTGGGGCCGTATGTGAATTTCTCTTGGATATATTCCCAGGAGTAGGATTGTTGTATCATAGGATACAAATACTATGATTCATTTCTTTCAGATTGCTCTCCATGATAGTTGCCTCTGTGTGTGTGTGTGCGTGCACATATTCTCAGAGCCTAAGGGTAAAATGTTACGTATCGGTCCTTATCCTTGAAAATCCATGAGGCCAGATTGGGGACCATTGCTTGGAGTGACAAGAAAGATGGAATCCTGTTAACTTTTCTTCTAGGATTGAGCCTGCATTCATATTAATGACAAAAATAACTACCATAAAGTGAGCACTTCTTATGTGCCAGGGACTATGCTAGGTGCTGTACATTCTTTGTCTTACTTACCCTTTACAATAATGCTATGAAGTACATGTTGGTGTTAAAACTTCTGTCTCAGGGATGTGAAAACCTATACTTAGAGACTTTTAGTGACTTGCTTCAGCTGGTAAGTTTCAATATCGGGGATGGGGCTGAGGTCTATCTAACCCCAAAGCCCATGCTCTTAATCACAATGCCACCATGCCTCCCCATCATCCCTTTATGAGAAAGTCTTTTTGAGATGCTTGATATTCATCCCCACCATCTCTGTGTGCTGTAGGTTTTAGGACATCAGGTTAATGTTCGGGTTGGTAGGGAGAGAAGCTATGGGATGGACCATCGCAGCCTTGGGCATCAGTGTTTAATATACCCTAAGAGAACGCTTTTGCATTCTGGTTTATGGCTCAGTTGCTTTATTTTTTATGGCTGTGAACCAGTTACCCCATTGCCCAAATCCTGTATTTTGAAATAGCAAAACCGAGGCCAAAACCATATGACTGACAAATGAACAATAGAAGCTCTCTTAATTGACCTAGACCTAATTATGTTGTTGGAAGAACTGACGTTCTCCATTTTATCTCTTAAGCCCTACTGACTGATGCTCACAGATTCCTGAATACTATAGTTGCTGTTCCTACCAAATGAACTCTGTCCTTAACAGAGGCTAGTTGTGTTTGTTCCCCAAACTGGTTATGCCAGTTGTAGTTAGTAGTATAAGTTACATAAATTAAATGTTAAATGAATGGATGAAATGTGAGTGTAATGTTGTTTCTATGAAAATTAGGTTGAATGTGTTTGTAAGACTTACTACATATGATTTGCTAAAAACAGTTATTGAGGAATTAGGTGTGGGGAGACATCTGTGAAAGATGGGAAAAATAATTAGATTTCTCCAGGGATTCTCCCCTCAATTGCCTGTGAGTGTCTTAGAGTTTTCAATACACCCCGAAGAAATGGAACCTGGAAATCATAGATGATCCATTATGGGTATGGTTTATGCAAAAAGACTGTATACAACTCCCATTTAGCAGACCCGTATTCAAAGGCCTTGAACTTTCCTCAAAATATTAGCAAATATTTGAGTTTTTATATTTCCTTTTTAAGTTAAATCTAATAGTTAATGTATGATTGCATTATTTTTGTGACTCCTAGCTTTACCTGATTTATTTTGTTAACCAGCCAACCATGTTTTCATATTGCATTGGGCACACTTCTTGCCTGAAAATCCCATTATATTTTCTTACCATATGTTAGCTGCTTTAATACCAGGATGGATGTTTTCTAATTAATAAATATGTACAGAAGGTCACATAATTTTTAGCAGAGTTTAAAGGAATCCAAATACCCAAGTGCAATGTGGTACCATTGTCACATGGAGTACCAATTATTACTAGCCACTTTTTAAAATGTTTAAGATTGAGAGAGAGAGAGAGGGGAAGAGAGAAAGGGAGAGAGAGAATCCCAAGCAGGCTCTACACTGTCAGCACAGAGCCTGACCTGGGGCTCGATCTCATGAACCTTGAGATCATGACCTGAGCCAAAATCAACAGTAGGTCACTTAACCAACTGAGCCACCCGGGTGCCCTACCATACAGTTTTTTTTAATCCTTATTTGTTTTTGAGAGAGAGACAGAGTGTGAGCAGGGGAGGAGCAGAGAGAGAGGGAGACACAGAATCTGAAGCAGGCTCCAGGCCCTGAGCTGTCAGCACAGAGCCCGACACGAGGCGCGAACTCACGAACCATGAGATCATGACCTGAGCCGAAGTTGGACGCTCAACTGACTGAGCCACCCAGGCGCCCCCTTACCATACAGTTTTTAATCTACCTTTACATGTTCTTATTTTGCATTAAGAGAACCTTTAGCACCTTCACACACTGGGAGGCCTAAGCTTCTACAGGTCCTGTTGTAGTGTGTTGTTTCTGCCTGCTGAAGGTCTCAGAGGAGCTTGTCATGAAAATTCTGATCTCAGCCCCTCACAACATGGGAGAAATGACATTAAATGGCTCCTTATCAGTCCCTCATGACTGTCCCTTTGAGACTGGGATTCTTAACAGTTTTGAGGGGCTTTGTAAGTCATGTGACAACTTTGGACCCTCTCCCTGTCAGATACATTGCATATGGAATTTTACATACACGTTATTGGGCTGGGTTTTGGAGTTCTTAGAGCTCATCCATGGATGTGGGCTCATTATCTCAGCTCTACAGATGATGTACTTGGGAAGGTAGGAGGTCTGGGGTACTCTTGGCTCTGTCATTAAGTAGTTAGGCCACCTTAGTTAGGCAAACCCATCAACCTCTTTGGGCCTCAGTTTCCTGATCTGTAAAGTAAGAGGTTTATCGTACATTAAGCTCCACTATCCCTTTCAGTTCTACTGCATAATTCTACTTGAGGTCTCTGGTCTTTTTTGTGAAAAAGAACTCAACGTTAGCCTTAGAAGAGGCCTGAAATCACATTATTTCTTGCAGAGCCAAGAAAATCCTAATAACTCCATGTGCATAGTTGTCTAGAGACATTATCTCTTTTTTTTGATTCCCCAAACATGTATCGAGGGCCTACTCTGTGCCCAGCTCCGCAAAGCACTGGTAAGTTTCACACATAAATAAATGTTCCGCCCCGGCCCCGCAGACAGGGTGGTTTCAGTGCACTCACAGATAAGGTTTCTGTTGTAAGAAGTGAGACAAGACCAAGTTAGGTGAATTTCCCTGGGCTTGAATAAAATCTGCTTAAATGCCCTCTATTCAGGCTTTTCCTGATAACTATGCTTCTAATTCAGCCCCTCCTTCAGGAGAAAAGCTGCTGTGTGGACAAGTGGGCTGTGCCATTCTCCACTTCCCTGCTTGTCAGAGGCCAGCTTTTAATTCTTAAAGGGACCAGGCCTTTCTTCCCTGAACCTTCAAAAACCCCTCGCAACAGCACAGTTCACAGGCAGGCAGGCCCCGGTTTCCTCACACCCACGTTGCTTTCCCGACTCTGGAGTAGGAGGGACAAAATCTGTAGGGTTGAACTGGTTTATGGGGGATACAATAGAGCATTGAGAAGTTCTCATTTTTATTTACTTATTTGATAATCTGCTACTTATTTTATTTTTGCTCTTTTGTTCAGTCTTTGTCTTTCTCTCTTTGATACTCACCAGATTCTGACAGCATGATTACTTAATACTTACCTGCCAAATTAACTGACTTATTTTACCAACTGGGTGGATATACAATACCTTGACACTTGCTATTTGAGTATTTTAGTGAATTTAAGAAAAAAAATGTCCCCGGTGATATCTTATCCAAAAAGGCGAAACCCCATGGCTCCTTTTATTTAAAAAAAAACAAAACCAAAAACTCTTTGTTGCTTTTGTTTTTATAAACTACGTTTGGTTATAATACATGTTCCACTATAAGATAGAACCAACCAGTTTTCTCCTTCCAGTTACAGAGGTGAAAGATACACATAGAAGCATATACTCCAGTGTAATTTTGTGGGGGCTGTTCTGCCATCTCTCAACAGGAATATGGCTTTGTTCACAGGGATTTAGTTCCTGGATTGGGTCAGTTAAGCTCTTTTTTTGTTTGACAATTTTTTTTTTTTACAGTCAGCAATGGATAAGTAAAATATTTCCCAAGAGCCAAATAACTATCATTTTTTTATGAGTAGAAATGGGATTGATGACGTTGTTACTTTTCTTATCTCAATAGAAATTAATATACTGCCCATCTCCAACACACACATTTCTCCTCTAATAGGTTAGCATGAAGGGGTAAACGATAAAAATGTGTAAACTAAGCGGTCACATATGTATTTTCTTTTTTTTAATGTTTATTTATTTATTTTGAGAGAAAGAGAGCACAAGCATGTGCGAGTGGGGGAGGGGCAGAGAGCAGGAGAGAGAGAATCCTGAGCAGGTTCCACGCCATCAGCTTGGAGCCCGAGGTGGGGCTTGAACCAGTGAACAGTGAGATCATGACCTGAGCCAAAACCAAGAGTCAGAGGCTCAACCGACTGAGCCACCCAGGTGCCCCACACATATGTATTTTCTCAGATATTCAACTAAACATTGAGTCGTGAGATAATTTTTTTAAAGTTTATTTATTTAAGTAATCTCTGCACCCAGTGTGGGGCCCAAACTCATGACCCTGAGATCAAGAATTGCATGTTCTACCGACTGAGCTAGCCAGGTGCCCCTCAAAATAATTTTTCATGTCTTAGGGTCGTAGGAGAGTGGCAAGCTTTGTTCTACACTGTGATACGGATATTTTAACATAACATTTGTAGCCTTTTGTGAGAAGACTGGAATTTGGTTTCAGGTTCAGAAAAGATCACATTATATAAATTTCCCTGGGACTGAATAAAATCTGCTTAAATGGTCTTAAGTAAAAAGAAATAAAATCTTAAATAAAAAGAAATTAAATAAAAAATAAAATCTGCTTAAATGGAGCCTTCCTTGCCTTGTTTGATACCTTGAAGCCATTTGTCTTGGGATTCTAGGAACAAGGAAGGGGAGAGAAACGAGAATATAATAGGCTGAAGGAAGTCTGGAAATCATGTTGTATGCCCTAAGAGGCAAGGATACTTTCTCTTTAATCCGGTGAAAACGAACTCTCAGAATGAAATGAAAACAATGCTTGAATAACACTTGGTGATTAGTGACCATCTTGTTGGCAATCCTGTTGCCTCTGAATTTGATATGATTAGCTTGGTTTAAAGCACAGGGCATTTCACAAACAGGTATAGTTTACTTTTCATGATGCCCGGACTCTAGAGGCTTTGTTCTTACCCAGTTTGGTTTCCTAGAAAGCATTTCAGTCCCTGCAACCTCTACTGATATTAAGAATCTATTTGCATTTGTAACTCTGATTTTTTGAGTGTAGAGTGGCAGTTTCTAGAAGCTATGTGATGTGCTACCACAACAGACTGCATGCAGAAACAGATATATGAAAGCTGTCTCTTACTAAGTCAGACATTAAAGAGACTTGCAAAAATAGAAAAACAATGCCATTTGCCTCACTGGTTTTTGTTTTGGCAAATAAGTCTGTTTTGCACAAAACATGTTATGTGTATAAATGTGTAACGGGTCTATTGTTATTTGCACATGAGTTAATCAATATTTAAGAAATTCTCAGTTTTCATTTCTAATATGGTAAGTATCAATAGATAGAACCCATATAAACAAGAGCTGTCTGGAGTTTTCAGTAATTTTTCAGAGTATAAGGGGTCTTGATGCCAAAAAGTCTGAGACTTGCTGCTCCACAAACATACACATGGGCCACTGTTGAAAAGAACATAAGAGAAACACTGTAAGAGGCTCTGAAAATCGATTAATGTGGGGCCCAAGGACTTTCGTCATAATGCATAAATTTCAATGGGATTGCAATTGTGTGCCTTACAAAGACTTACTGGTGTGATGTTACACATTTTCTGTCACATGCATCTGCTTGAATTTAGCAACCCCGAGCTAATTGCCATTGCTCTTTGTAATTTGGTCATTGTCATATAGGTGAGCATTTCTTCATTTGCCACTTAAATAGAATATGTAACCATTATTACACAGGTGAAGTTAGTGGCATTTACCATTTGCTCCGTTTTCCCCATGTTTTGTTGGTTGTGTAAGATAAACAGTATTTGGTGAACTGTGTCACGCAATTATCTATGATCATCTGAAATTCATAACTACCGTGTATTCGTTAATTAACTTAAAAAGGTGGTCGTTTCAAAAAAAATAATTGTTAATGGTGTTGATGAAACTGGAAAATTTGACATTTGCCCTGGTGCTCCATAATTCTTTATAGTTATGTTTCCTTTAACCCATTCTTGCATTTTCTTGTTCTTCCTATCCTTCAGGGAGGACCACAACCAGTCATGAACAACTGAAATGGGAATGTGGGAATGTGGAACATTGAGAAAGAAATTTTATGGAAGAAAAGCTTAAATTAATTGAGACTGTTTAGCCTGCAGAAGAGGACTTACCAGAAGTCTCTAAGCATAGAGAGCCTTATTTTGTAGAGGATAGAAAGCAGCTGTCTTTCAGCGCCAGGAGCCTGGAATATGAGGACACGGTCTTACAGTGTAATCAGAGGGGATTTAGTGAAGATACACTGAACATGTTTCCTCACAGTGGAGGCTGCTAGACTCTCGAGTGGGTTCCTGAAGGCAGCTGTGCACTTTCTTTCTCTGGAGTCGGAGGAATTCAAAACTGTTTTCATGCTGATCAGCTGTAGGCAGAAGTAAGGCGACCGCTTCCTAACTTATTGAGGCTTTGGCACCTCGACATTTAAAATTTTTCATTGGAACATCTGGATGTGGGTGGGCAGAAAGGCCTTTGTAAAATCACATCTGAATATTATCCTGAAGAGGAGAAAAGAGAGGGAAGAGTCTGCAAATGCATAGAATTCGGCCCCAGGGGTGGTCCCTACCTATCTGCCTGCTTCCTCTCTTCCCCCTGATTTTCTTCTCCAAGCTCATTTTCATCTTGGGGCCTATTCCTTTGCTGGAATGCTTTTCCCCTCGATCGTTGATGGCTACTTCTTTCTC
Organism: Neofelis nebulosa; assembly: GCF_028018385.1. Taxonomy (NCBI): domain Eukaryota; kingdom Metazoa; phylum Chordata; class Mammalia; order Carnivora; family Felidae; genus Neofelis; species Neofelis nebulosa. The sequence continues at coordinate 21,253,289 of NC_080800.1, forward strand.
ATTACTCGGTCTCAGCTCAAGCATGACTCCGTTTTTATTTTCCTTACGGTACTTACAACTGCCTGGAATTACTTTTATTTACCTTCACCCCTCCACACTTCCCTCCCTGGTCAGAGCCGCCATCATCTGTCACCAGGATGGCCGCAGTCGCCTCTGCGGTGGTGTCCTTGGCCCACCCTCAGTGTACTCTCACCAGCCTTTTCTTAATGCATCGGCCAGGGGAATCCTTTTAAAACGGGAGTCACATCGTGTGAGACTCCGTTACTCTCCGAGAGGAAGCCAAAGTATTTCATAACGGCCTCTAGGGCCCTCATGATCTGGCCCACTGTGACCGGTCTGACTTCTCTCCTGCTGTTCTCCCCCTCACTTGTTTCATTCCCACAACATTGGTCTCCTGGCTGTTCATCGATCAAGCCAGACTTGCTCTTGCCACAGTTAGTGGCTGTGCCCTGGCCGGTTCCTTTTTAACATTCTACAGACTTTATTTATCTATCATATTACTGCCTCTTACCCATTTCCAGAAAATGTGGTCCACAAGGCAGGGATTTTTTCCCCTATTTTATTCATCGCAGTATCCACATGCCTAGAACAGTGTCTGGCACATAGTAGATATTTGCTCTGGGCTGACCCTCAGTAGCTGTGAATATGACCTTGTTTGGAAATAAGGTCTTTGCAGATGTGATCAAGAGGAGGTTATAGGGTGAGCTCTAATCCAGTATGACTGGTGTCCTTATAAAAGGAGGAAAATGCCATGTGGCAACAGCAGCAGCTGTAACCACCACCAGGAACTGGGAAGAGGTGAGGAAGGATCTCAGCCAGAGTCCCACAGGGCACATGGCCCTACTGGTACTTGTAACCTTGATCTCCAACTTCTAGCCTCCAGAACCTTGGGAGAATACGTTTGTATCGTTTTAAGCCACTCACTTTGTGGTGCTTTCTTACGGCTGCTGTAGGAAATAAATACAGTGCTTGATAAGTATTTATTTGAGTGAATGTACCTGCTGTTGACCTATTTATGCCTCATCTCTTCCCCGGAAATGAAAACTCGTTGAAGGTGGAGCCTGTGTCTTACTCTCCATTGTATCTTTGGTATCTAGAGCAGCGCCTGGCACAAAGGTGTGTCCACAGTGTTGTGGGGAAGCGGTGTGGAGTGGTGGTAAAGCACAGGGCTCTGGTGTCAGGCTGTCTGGGTTCAGGTTCCAGCTTGGCCACTTCTGGCCCTGGGCCTTCGGGCGCTGCTTCTGCACTTCGCCCCCTCATTTGTGGGATGGGTCCGCACATACCGAGCGCTTAGAATGGTGCCCGAGTTGTTCGGCGCTCGGTATCTGTCATCTGTTGTTCTCATCAGCTAGCTTATATAGCACGATGCCACTAGGATTAGCTGTGAAAAGCCTCGTGAACTGCGGACGCAAGAGGCCAAGGACTCACCACGGGACCTTGGGCCGGTGACATGCTTCCCTAGACTTCTGTCTTCTTATCTGCAGGGGAAGGTGTTGGAGGAGCACTCCTCAGGTACTGTCCAGCTACAGCCTTTGGTGGGGCCGGGTGGTAGGTCGCGGATGTAATGCCAGGCTGTTGGGCACGTCAGAGACTGAGCGCTGGTGGGCCTTCGTTTGAGGAGAGGAAACGCACAGGAAGGGAAAACCTGGCCTTCCCTCATACCCCATCCTCCCAAGCAGCCCTCCCGTGCACTCTAGTGTGCCTGATGGAAACCAGGTGGCAGAGTCTGGGCTTCTCTACGAGCCCACTGAGGCCATTTTATGCTGAAGATTATCATCTTGTCGGTCCCGTCTTTTATTGATATGGAGCCAACTTGATAAAGAGCCTCATTTCTCATTATCTTGGAACAACTCGCCTTACTGCTTTAACTTGCCAACGTGCCTGGCCTGTATTATTGTTGTTATTATTATTACACTTGCAAGACAGGTGCAGTAAATAGGTGCCAACGAGATTATGAATCACACACGAGTCTTGTCAACAGTACAACAGAAGTAAAATGCAACACCTGTCGCTTCACTTCAAGCTGAGACTACTGACATGTCAGGCTGAAATATTAACTGAGCTGGTTAGTGATTGGTTAGTTTCCACTCATCTCATTCAAACAGTCAGATCTTTTTGTGTGTGTGCATAGACACCATCGCGGCATTCTAGACTTTAACTGATCCTCCTACTGGCCCCGTTGTCATCACTGACTTTGTGCTGAAGACGTCCGAACTAGTGCTAAGCGTTTGTGTCATGAAGTCAGGGAGGGAGAGAGAGAACAAGTAACAGCCAGATCAGATCCCATTAGGGCCCCATTGCTTGTCCCAGAAGGGGGCCACGTAACTGGGAGGGGGCAGCAACGGGAAGTGGAGTGGAAAGAGCATGGCCCTAGGATGTGGAGGCCTGGGTGTGAGCGTCCTGCCACTTCTGATGTGATCTTGGACAAGTCACTTGTGTTCGTCCATCTGTAAGTAGGGTAGAGAAACCTGCTTCATCCAACTCACAGACTTGTTATAATCACGGAGACAACAGTATATGTGCAAATGCTTCAAACGTGTAACACATTATGCAAAAATTAGTTGTTATGGCTTATGGTTACTGAATGAACATAGTGCAGGAAGAAGTGTTTCTAGTGTTTTGTTTTTTTTTTCTACTCGTGTGATATAAGCAAAGCATTTAAAACCAACAACGTATTTAACAATTTTGTGACTTAAAATTTTTTTTAATGTTTATTCATTTTTGAGAGAGAGAGAGAGAGAGAGAGAGAGAGAGAGACAGAGCGTGAGTGGGGGAGGGGGAGGGAGAGAGGGAGGCCCAGAATCCGAAGCAGGCTGCAGGCTCTGAGCTGTCGGCACAGAGCCCCATGCAGGGCTCGAACTCATGGACCGTGAGATCATGACCTGAGCCGAAGTAGGATGCTCAACCGACTGAGCCACCCAGGCTCCCCAACAATTTTGTGACTTTAATGCCATTAGTGGCTCCAGGGCAACTTCAGGTGCAATTGGGCATCTGGAAAATTTGTGAAACTCTTAGTGAAGTAAGAAACGACATCTTTGGGGACACCTGGCTGGCTTGGTCAGAAGAACATGCTACTTTTGATCTCAGGGTTATGAGTTTGAGCCCCACATTGGGTGTCAAGATTACTTAAAAATAATCTGATAACTGTTGGGGCATCCAGGTGGCTCAGTCGCTTAAGCGTCCAACTTTGGCTCAGGTCATGATCTCATGGTTCATGAGTTCGAGCCCCGCATCGGGCTTTCTGCTGTCAGCACAGAGCCTGGTTTGGATCCTCTGTCCCGCTTGCCTCTCCCCTGCATGTGCGCTGTCCCTCTCTCCCTCTCTCTCAAAAAGAAACGAACACGTAAAAAATTAAAATAAAATCTGAAAACAAGACAAAAATGATAAATGTCACCAATTCGTCCCTCTCTTGTGGACATAGAATTATGTAACTGTGCCCTTTGTCATGTGACTTTGGTTTTTTCCCACTAGAGTAGGTAGAGTGTATTCCTCTACCCTACTGATGTTGGTTTGGCCGTGGACTTGCTTTGGCCAATGGAATGTTAGTGAAAGAGATGCCTTGATGTCCTTCAAATGCCTCTGATGCTTCAGCTTGCTCTTTTGTGCTTTTGCCATTAGAAGAACATATCTCAAATAGTCACCGGTCCAGACGGAATGCAGAGACGTGTGGGGCTGACCTGGACTCTACCTGCAGCCTGAATTCAATCTGCAGCTGCAGAAACACCCCAGTTGACTCTCAGAGCTGTGAACAAGAAAAAGAAAACTTGATTGTTGTGAGCCACTGAAATTTTGGCTTGTTATGCGGTATTTTTGCAGCAGAAACCTGACTAATACACAGTAAAATAATGTACACGCTTTGTAGGGTGCATAGAGGCATCACTCTGAAGTTGCCTTCATTGGTTTCATTTTTCAGCCAGACAACCTGGACCTTTATTGCTGATTTTAATACATTCTCTCTCTCTCCCTCCCCCCCCTTCTCTCTCTCTCTCTCTCTCTCTCTCTCTCTGTCACCACACATTCATGGTCATGGAGGATGCTGTCACCTTGATGGATCCACTGATGACATATTGGCCTTCACGGCCATCATCTTTCTTCTTTCCTCCTTGTTCCCTTAGGAGGTCTTATGCTCTTTCCAATTTTAGCAGGTTAAGTGCTTGCTGGCTTTGCAGGTATCATGGCTGAGCCTTGCACAGTCATAGTATCCCTATTCTGGACCCTTCCCCCATCATCCCTCAAAACAGTTTTCTTCCGAACACTATCTGAGACATTGATAAATCAGTGTGTGCTCTGGCAGAAAGGGGAAAATAACTCCAGGCAGAGCTTAAATTTTGGCTCCATTTATCTCATCCAGTGTTAGACAAAGGATCATTATCATTAGGATGTGCTGGTTTTCTATTGCTGAGTAACAAATTACTCCAAATTTTAGTGGCTTGAAAAAAATCATTTTATTTTGTCCACTTTTATTTTGCGGATTAGTAGTTCAGGAAGGGTTTGGCTAGTTGGTTCATCTCTGATCCATGTGGCATTATCTGGGTGCCTGGGGTATGACAGTCCACTTCAAAGATGGCTACTTCATTCACATGCTGGGCACCTGGGCTAGGATGGCTGGCAGTTGATGTTGACTGTCAGCTGGAAGCCGAGCTGGGGCTGTCCCCTGAAGTGCCTACACGTGGTCTCCCTATGTGGTTTGGGCTTCTCACAACATGGTGGCTGTCTGTATTCCCAAGAGTGAGTATTCTGAGAGACATGAAGTAGAACCTACCAGTCTTTTTTTTTTTTTTCTAATGTTTATTTTTGAGGGAGAGAGACAGACAGAGTGTGAGCAGGGGAGGGGCAGAGAGAGATGGAGACATAGAATCCAAAGCAGGCTCCAAGCTCTAAGGTGTCAGCACAGAGCTTGATGCGGGGCTCGAACCCACAGACTGTGATATCATGACCTGAGCCGAAGTCAGATGCTTAAATGACTGAGCCACCCGGGTGACCCAGAGCCTACCAGACTTTTAATGCTGGAGTCAGAAAATTGGCATAATGTCACTTATACTGTATTTTGTTGGTCAAAGCAGTCACAGAGCATTCCCACATTTAAGAGAAGGGGACGCAGAACTCCCCACGAGAGAGGTAGTAAAGACTTTGCAGCCGTCTTTCATCTACACATACGTGGATAGTTTTTTCTCAGGAGGCTTTAAGAAACAAACGTGCTCTAGGTTGAGGGCTTGGGACTGGCAGTGTTCTTGCACATTTTTTACACATCACTCATTTTTTGCTTTTTTTCCAATGAGAGCCTCGTGAACTGATAGTAAACGCTGGCCCTTGTCAGATAAACTCAAGCGACATGCTGATTACTTCACTACCACAGCCTCTTAGAGTGTAAATAATGGAGTGATAATGACAATAACAATAGTTTTCTGTGGGCCTCATTTAGTTCTAAATGCATTTTCTGTATTGATTCATGTGATCTTCATAACAAAGCCATGAGGTCAGTTCTTTTATCAATCCTATTTTCATAGGAGAAAACTGAGGCACAGAAAGGTTAAATAACTTCCTAGAGTCACACAGCTGGTAAACGGCAGCACCGGGATTTGAATTGCATTCTGTATAGTTCCACTACCTAAAGGGAAATCATCTGGTTGACTTTTATATTCCTCCTTTTGCACGGAGGAAAATCAGCCGGTGCGAGTTGCTGCTATTAAGTACTATTATGTGCATAAATTATACAAATATGTTTGCATTAGAGCTCGGGGGCGGAAGTGGAAAGATGGAAACGGGTTCTTTCCTCTATAGGTGATCTTTAGAGAGGCTATTTCAGGAAAACATTTCCATATTTTTGTCCTCCCAATTCTATCTCTAGTCAACTTGTTTTGTCTCAAGTTAATAATGCACTTATTGATTCCAAGCTTGTTTGTATCCATTCTGTCTTTCTGTCAGATGTAATTGTTTATTCTAAAAGAGTGGTGTGCGTGTGCGTGCGTGTGTGTGTGTAAAAATCCTATTGGTGTCGTGAAAAAAACCAGGAGTTACAACAGACCGATTTAATATGGTCCCTCTTCTGAAATCCCATTTTCTGGATTGTTTCTGAGGAGTCTTTAACTTACATGCTGATACAGTTACTATATACCTACATATATAGTTGTTAGTTCATTTTTGTTAACTCACACTGCAGTTTCCTGTCCCCTTGCTGTTGGGAAATTTTAGCATTTCAGGACAGCTGGCCACCTTTGCAGAGGCCCCAGAGCACTTTTTCATGATTCACAAAGAAAGCTGGTGTGTGGCCAGAATGGGCAGCGACAGGTGGAAGGCTCAAAGGTTACCCTTTGTACAGGTTCCCACCATAAGTGTATACTCGCCACTCTTGTTCTGTTAACCTCTTAATTACCCACAGACGGCCACGGGTGGTGACAGAAATTAGCTAGCTTAGAAGGCTGCTGCACAGCCGTGGATAGGCTCTGTATAATTTTCTGGTCTGGGAGTAAACCTGAAAGAGACTTCGGAGGATTTCAGAAATTCTGAAATCACCCAAAGGTTGGAGGAGCATGTTTTCGGGCACAGCTGCGTGTAATGCTCATTAAGCAGACAGGTTCCCAAATGATCAAGAATAACATTTGGATTTTCCTAGTCCCTGGGTAATATGTTCTTGGTTTAAGAGTGGGATGTCCTACCGGGCATTTGTGTGTGTGTGTGTGGAAGGGCTGAGGTTTATTAATTAGCAAAGAATTGAGCCTGGCTGATGATCAAGTCTTGGTGTTAAGACAACATTCTGGTCGTGAGCAGTTTTTCCTCCCTTAGAGTTGGTTCTGTACTGAACTTTTTATCTGATGCAGTCTGAGATGGCCTTTATTAAAGCTGACTAGTCGCAGATATTTCCCAACGTAGACATTTTCAGAGGGCCAATTTTTTGAAATTTCTGCCTTATTGAAGAGAACTGTATTCGAGTCTTTACAAATATTGTCTCTCAGTTTAAAAACGTCTTCTAAAGATCTGTCTTCATCTCACCGATGAGGAAACGAAGGTTCGGAGGGAGTTAGTAACTTGCCTGAGGTGACAAAAATAAAAGCTGGAGCTGACCCCATCGAATAGTGCTACTTGTTTTTCTGTCTCCATTGCTCAATTGTTACTGTAGTTCATTTCAATACATTTCAGAAAAGGATTTAGCACGAGTTCATTGAACGTGTCGTCTGAGAAAACATCCCTGTACTACTTTGGGGGTGTGTTTAACTGGGCTGGTTTGCTGGAGGATTGACTCTCTTCGCACCTCCGATGTTGCTTCTGTGAACATAAATGAATGAGTGCTGATGTCTGGCAGTATATCTATTTGATTTGTGGTTTCTTCATAGAATGGTATACCAAGTAGGGAGGGTACAAAGCAAATTTTGTTCAATATCGGTTTAGTTATCTATCCAACGGCTGTCCAATATAGGTGAGGGGACAGGTTAACACAAGGTCTCAGCCCTTGATGTGACCATAGACAGGTTGTGTGGCTGCCCCGATACAGTATAACAAGGACTAAGAGCTGCCAAGTCCTAAGAGGAGAGATAAGGGAGCAACTAACTGTCTATGGAAGATTCATGGAAAGCTTCTCAAGGGAGGTGGCTTTTGAGTTGTGTCTTTAAAGATGAGGAGCTTGTTGGATGGGGAAGGAGAGCTCTTGCAAACGCAAAGTGTATCAAAGGGCACGGAGTGTTTGTGGAGCCACGAGTGGCTTGGTGTGGCTGAAGGGCAGAATATGTATGTGTGACTTGAGAGAGGAGAGCTTGGAGAGGTGAGATGAAACCACACAGTGAAGGGGTCCTCTGAGCCATGGAGGGCCATAGAAGGATGGAAAAGTATAACCGGGTTTGTGTTTCAGGAAGTTAACTCCATATTCTGGTTGGGTTTGAGGAAGGGGGGACTGGAGAGAGGGGGACGCCTGGAAGATGGGTACTGATGAGAGCAGTGGCAGGGCACGAGTAAGAGAGGGTCTATAGACCTTGGGGGGAGACTACTCGCTGTGTTTGAAAACGAATTGTTCAGCGTGGTTGAAGGAAAGTGCGGAGTAGTCCTTCAGTTTCAGGTTTCTCTTAGGCAAAGTGGTGCCATTAACTGAGATAAGGAATTTCAGAATAAGTAAATTCGGACACGGGTATGAAAAAATTCGTTTTGGGATATTGGGTTTGAAGACTCTGTGAAATGTAGGGGTGGAATTGACCAGTGGAATGTTAGAAATTTGGGTCTGGAGCCCTGGAGAAAATAGGGGTTCGATTTGGGGTTTGTCTACATATAGGGGGCATTTGAAGCTTTAGAAGTAATAGGCTCATGTGAGGGAACAGGGAAGGAGCAGACAGAGAGGAGAAGGGAACCAAGAGAGACTCCTGCATGGAAAGCAGAGAGTCCAAAAAGACCAAATGGTTGGCAATGCCAGATGATGCCAGATGATGTTAAGGACACTGAACATTGATAAGAAAAACCTCAGGATTTATCACTTAGGAAGTAATAAGTGACTAAGTCGGTTAACAGGCCGGTTTCCAAAACAATATGTAGAACACACATCCAAACAATCTGTACTCTCTAATACCATTTTTATAGCACAGTGCATTCAGAACTCTGAAGGGACCAATTTCTAAGAGTGGTTACCTCTGGTTGGTGGGATTAGGAGTGTTTTGTTTTGTTTTTTTAAAGGGAGGACTCTACTTTGAACCTCATTCAGGTTGCTTTCTGAGGTCCCAGTTCTTGCTGGCTGTCAGCTGGGGTTAATTTCAGCTTCCAGATGCTGCCTACATTCCTTCCCTGTTGCCCTCCTTCCTCTATCTCAAACCAGCAATGAGAGATTGAGTCATTCTCATTCTTTAAATCTCTCTGAAGAGATAGTAGCTGAGCAGGGTACAAAAAAACTTGGCGATTCCCATCCATACAGCGGCAGCAGAGCACAGAAGAATGAACATGGACTTTGGCGTGAAAAGCCCCTTGTTGTATTTTCGTATGTGACTTTCTAGCCAGATGGTCTTTATCATGTTATTTAACTTCTTCTTTAGTTTTCTGATCTTTTCCAGCTTCTAGAGGCTGCGTGAATTTCTTGGCTCCTGGCACGCTTCTTCCCAGTCTGATCGGGGGTGATTTTTTTTTATTGCTCTTTTTTTGTGTGTTTTTGCTTATATGCATTTTCTAAATGTCCTACAGTGACCATGCACTACTCTTGTAATCTTAAAAGAATATGATAAAAATTCTTACAAGAGGACGTTACCGGTGACCTTGGTGAGCATAATTTCAGTGGTGTGATGGGAAGCAGAAGTTGGATTCCAGTGGACTGAGAAGATCATTGGAACTGAGGAAATGGAAACAGGGGATGTTAGTGGCAAAGGCAAGGAAAGAGAAAGAGAAATATCCTGAGGGGTAGCAGGACTGAGAAAATTATTATTTATAGTAGCAATTCTTAAACCCTTTGCTCCAGGACCCATTTCTAGTCTTCGAAAGTTATTGGGGACCCCAAAGATCTTGCATGTTTTATGTGGGATAATATTTACCATATTACATATTAACACAGAACTTTAAAAATAGGTATTGATTTATTTTAAAATAATAAGCTCATTATTTAACATATCGTATTTTAATGAAAAATAACTTTTTCAGAACAAAAACATTTAGTGAAAAGAGCAGCACAGCACTGTTTTTCATTTTTGCACATCTCTCTAATATCTGACTTAGTTAAAAAAAAAACCAGATTCTTCTGCATCCAATCTGTTGTAATATGTTGTCATGGTTGAAGTAAATAAGAAAAATCTGGCCTTACACAGGTGTGTAGCTGGTAAAAGGAAGACCCTTGTGGATCCCCTCAAAGGACCTCGGAAGCCTCCCACAAGCGTTCTTGGACCACATTTTGAGAGCCACACTGACTTATAGTGTGGGAGGAAATTTGAAAGTGCTATGACTGGAACAGAAGGAGCCAGGAAAGAGAAAATTCCAGAGAGGGAGGTATAATTGAAGGAATGTACCAATATGGATAGAGAGTTCACCTTCTTAAAGAGAGGAGGTAGGTAGGATAGAGCCGTCAGGATAGATGTAGCTATAAATATGTGTGGAGGAGTGGAGGCGGTTGATAGATTTCACCTCCATTACTTTCACTTTTCTCTAAAACAGGATTGAGGGGCTACAGAATGGGACGGGAATTTATGCGGTGCTGTGAAGCTTATTTCTATAGGTTGTTTATATGCCTACTGCAAAGTGAGATGCTAGCTGTGTGAAGGTTTAAGTGTTTCTGTGAGCAGGAATCTGCATTTCTAGGAAAATGCAGGGAATATCTTGAGCTGGATGCTAACCCCAGGAGCCTTTTCTTTTTTTTTCTTTCTTTTTTTTTAAAATGTTTGTTTATTTTTGAGACAGAGAGAGACAAAGCATGAGCAGGGATGGGGCAGAGAGAGATGGAGACACAGAATGTGAAGCAGGCTCCAGGCTCCGAGCTGTCAGCACAGAGCCCGACTGGGGGCTCGAACGCGAGGTTGTGACCCGAGCCGAAGTCGGACGCTTAAACGACTGAGCCACCCAGGCGCCCCAGCCTTTTCTTTTTAAAGTTTATTTATTTAGAGAGCATGCAGGGGAAGGCGAGGGGGCGGGGGGGGGGGGGGGGGGGGAGGAGAGAGGATCCTAAGCAGACTCCGCACTGTCAGCACAGAGTCTGATGGGGGCTCAAACTCACGAATTGTGAGATCATGACCTGAGCTGAAATCAATTTAACCAACTAAGCCATTCAGGCGCCTCTGACCCCAGGAGCCTTTTCTACCGCACTTTAATCCCAGTGAATCCCAATGGTTGAAAAGAGAGATCAACAAAAGAGTCCTGGGCCTGAGATGTGTGAGTACAGTAGGGGATGGACATATCTTTTTTACTTGGTTTTATAAGATGATGTTTATGAGCTAGTTGTATGTATGTGTATATATGACATATTTTTGAGTATTTAAACCTTGGGTATTTTTAGCACTAATTAGCAGGGCTACTTGGAAGAGAAGCTCTCCAAAGCCCAGTGTTTGGGATTGTGGCCCCCATTCCTATGGTGGGTATGCCTCCAAGTAGGTCTCTATTGCACTAGACTTTATATATTTAGGCTGGGAGAGCTTGTGTGTATGTCCATGTGCATATGTACGTAAGAGGCCGATTCACTGCTTTGTTAGCAGCACTTTATTTTGAATGTCTTCAGAGTTCAAGTCTTTCTTGAAACATTGAGTAAGATTGGAACAACTAAAAGTAGAAATAAAGGAGAAAATTAAACTAGGAGTGCCTTAGGTTCAGAAGAAAATTCAGTTTGAGAAATAGAAGCATAATATTTTTTACAATTCTTTTTTTTACTTCATGTGATTAACACAAAGGCAAGTGATTTAATGAAAACCTTTTTATGGGGAACATTTTAAAATTAAGAACTTTTCCCATAAATCTGGTACATTATAGACCTTTCTCTTTCATAAATCTCCCCTAAAGATGAGAGCTTACTTAAGTACATTCTGGCATCTTTTTTTTTTTCTTTTTTCTTTTCACTTTTCCATGGAAAAGTGTAGGTCTGGGATGAGGAGTTCCTGACACACAGGGTGATTCTTAGGATAAGCCCTTATTTAATTTATTTTTTTTAATTAAAATGTTTTTTTGAGAGAGAGAGCTGACCCACAGGCTGATTCTTAAGATATGCCCTTATTTAATTTTAATTTTTTTTTCAGAGAGAGAGACAGAGGGAGACAGCAAGAAGGGGAGGGGCAGAGAGAGAGAGGGAGAGAGAATCTGAAGAGGGCTCTGCACTGAGAGAGGAGAGCTTGACATGGGGCTCAAACCCGTGATCTGTGAGTTCATGATCTGAGTTGAAGCCCAACTGGCTGAACCACCCGGGTGCCCCAAGCCCTTATTTTAGAAAAAGCCTTTACCTCACTTGCCAAATGCCAAGAAAGTTTACCATATCGTGATGAAAGCTTGAACCTGGTAGGAAACTTACTGGACATCTGGTTTGTCTTCATTTTGTAGCTTAAAAAAATGAAAACCCAAGAATTAGGGGAGCTCCTGAAGTCCACAATGGTGGCTTATTGCAGAGGTTTTTTTTTTCTTCCAGTCCTGTCACCTCTTCTTTACACCAGAAATATAAACTTCTCATGGTTACAAAACTGCAGCAAGGTTTTAGAGTCTTCCGTGGCACAAAGTTACAACTACCTCTACACATTTGAGGAGTCTCTCTCTTTAAGTCTCAGTTTAATTGGTTCATTTAGGTCTCTGTGTGTGGTTCTTGTCTCTTGTGGGAAATCTGCTGCTCACTAATGTTTTCACAGTGTGTTTTATTTTCTTTCTTTTGGGCTCTTTCTCTTTGTATCCTTTTTTCTCTGTACATGAGTGTGCATGGTTCCCTCTGTTTCTCTGTCGGTCTCCCTCTCCCTCCTTAATCTTCTTTCTTAACTAGTGCTAAAGGATTCTATAGGACAGTTCTCTGCTGTCCCTTTTTATCTTTCATCTTCTTAGCTTTTTATCTCCCATAAGAGATACTGATTTGTAGTTTTACTTTTTTTTTTTTTTTGTATTGTCTTTGTCTAATTTTGGTATCAGGGTGATGCTGGCCTCATATAATGAGTTGAGAGTGTCCTTCATTTCTTATTTTCTGCGTGAGATTGTGTAGAATTGGTGTTATTTCTCCTTTAAAAATTTGGCAGAATTCTCCAATAAAATCATCTGGGCATGGAGCTTTATTTTTTGAGAGTTTTACAATAATGAATTTAATTTCTTTGATAGTTATAGGGCTATTTAGATTATTTATTCCATCTTGGTTTAATTTTGGAATTTCATGGCTTTAAAAGTATCAGTCTCTTTTTCCGAAGTTTTCAAATTTATGAGTGTAAATTTGTTTGTCATATTCTCTTATTAGCTTTTTAACAGCTCCAGGATCTTTACTAATGTTCCATTTCATTCCTGATTTTGGTAATGTGTTTCTCTGTTTAATTTTTTGTCAGTCTTCCAAAGATTTATTAATTTTGTTGAATTTTTTGAAGATCAGCTTTTTTAGTTTGTTTTATTTATTTTTAATTTTTTTGATATTTATTTTTAACAGAGAGAGAGAGAGAGAGAGAGCACGCATGAGTGAGCAGGGGAGGGGCAGAGAGAGAGACAGACAGACAGAATCTCAAGCAGGCTCCAGGCTCTGAGCTGTCAGGACAGAGCCAGACACGGGGCTTGAACTCACAGACCATGAGATCATGACCTGAACTGAAGTCAGATGCTTAACTGACTGAGCCCACCCAGGTGCCCCAAGAATCAGCTTTGTAAAAAGTTTTATTTTTTTAAGTGATCTTTACACCCAACGTGGGACTCGAACTCATGACTCTGTGATTGAGTCGTATGCTTTTCCAACTGAGCCAGCCAGGCGCCAAAAGAATCAGCTTTTTAAATTGATTTCCTCTATTGTTTTTCTGTTTTCAAGTGCATTGATCTCCTATCTCATCCTCTGCTTGCTTTGAGTTAATAAAGGAGATTATTGTTTTGAGACCTTTTCTCTTTTGTACTGTAAGTATGTGGTGCTATAAACCCCTCTCTCAGAACTTCCGTATTTCTGTATTTCTGCTTGTTTTGTCATGTTTTATTTTCATTTTCTTTTGGTGTCATGGGTAATTTATTTCATTTTTGACTTCCTCTCTGATCATTTGGAAATTAACCAATATACATCCAAGTGATTATTTTCATTCTGTTTGGAGAAGTTCCTTTAGCCATTCTTTAAGGGTAGGTTTATTAGTGACACATTCTTTTAGTTCCCCTTCATCTGAGAATGTCTTTATTCCCTCTTCATTCTGAAAGAATAGTTTCATCAGATATAGAATTCACAGTTGACATTTCTTTTCTTCCAGCACTTGGAAAACATTGGGCCACTCCCTTTTGGCCTCTGTGGATTCAAAGGAGAAATCTGTTGCCATTTGAATTGATTTTTTTCCTATAGATTGTTTCTCATTGGCTGATTTCATTATTATTTGTCTTTAGTTTTTATAAGTGTACTAATGACACATCTTGGCATAGATTTATTTGTGCCTATCTGATTTGAGGGTTGTTGAGCCTTCAGTCTGTAGATTCATGTTTTGTTTTTTCCCCCCCAAATTCGGGAAGGTTTTTTTTGCCATTATTTCCTTGAATATTCTTTCAGCCTCATGTACTCCATTTGGATTTTGCTCCTCTTTTTTTGGACTTCACAGACTTCTTTTTTTGGGTCTTTGCTCTTAGGTCCACAGGTGTCTGAGGCTTTGTTAAATCTTTTAGTCTATTTTCTCTCTGTTGTATAAATTGAGTGAATTCCATTGATGTATCCTCAAATTCTTTGATTCTTCTGCTCTATAAATTTTTTGGTTGAGCCCAGTGATAGAATTTTTAATTTTGGTTAGTTTGTTTTTTAGTTCTGTGATTTCCATTTGGTTCTTTTTAAAATAACTTCTATTTCTTTTGCTGAGATTTTTCTACCTTAGCATTTGTTCTACGAGAATATATAATAGCTTATTGAAGCATATTTATCATGGCTGCTTTTAAATTGTTGTCAGGTTAAGTCCGACAGCTGATTTGTCTTGGTGTTGACATCATTTGCTTGTCTTCCCTCATTCAAATTGTGAGTTTCCCGGTCCATTGTATGATGGGTGACTTTTGGTTGTATTTTGGACATTTCGGCTATTATGTTAGGAAACTCTGGGTCCTCTTCTTTTATTTTAGCAGGCAGTCTCCCCGTTTTGATTTATCATACAGTTTCTTTAGTGTAGGAGTTTCTTCTCTACTTTTAGAAACTGCCTATATATTAAGGATATATTCATTGGGAGTATTGTGTTTCAAAACTGAGACAAAATGGATAACTTTGTTAAAAGATACAAATTATTAAAATTGACTTCAAAGGAAATATTTAAACATGAATAAATCCATACTCTTTATTTTTTTTGTATTTTTTTCCCAATATATGAAATTTATTGTCAGATTGGTTTCCATACAACACCCAGTGCTCATCCCAAAAGGTGCCCTCCTCAATACCCATCACCCACCCTGCCCTCCCTCCCACCCCCCATCAACCCTCAGTTTGTTCTCAGTTTTTAACAGTCTCTTATGCTTTGGCTCTCTCCCACTCTAACCTCTTTTTTTTTTTTCCTTCCCCTCCCCTATGGGTTTCTGTTAAGTTTCTCAGGATCCACATAAGAGTGAAACCATATGGTATCTGTCTTTCTCTGTATGGCTTATTTCACTTAGCATCACACTCTCCAGTTCCATCCACGTTGCTACAAAAGGCCATATTTCATTCTTTCTCATTGCCACGTAGTATTCCATTGTGTATATAAACCACAATTTCTTTATCCATTCATCAGTTGGTGGACATTTAGGCTCTTTCCATCATTTGGCTATTGTTGAGAGTGCTGCTATAAACATGGGGGTACAAGTGCCCCTATGCATCAGTACTTCTGTATCCCTTGGGTAAATTCCTAGCAGTGCTATTGCTGGGTCATAGGGTAGGTCTATTTTTAATTTTCTGAGGAACCTCCACACTGTTTTCCAGAGCGGCTGCACCAATTTGCATTCCCACCAACAGTGCAAGAGGGTTCCTGTTTCTCCACATCCTCGTCAGCATCTATAGTCTCCTGATTTGTTCATTTTGGCGACTCTGACTGGCGTGAGGTGGTATCTGAGTGTGGTTTTGATTTGTATTTCCCTGATGAGGAGCGACGTTGAACATCTTTTCATGTGCCTGTTGGCCATCCGGATGTCTTCTTTAGAGAAGTGTCTATTCATGTTTTCTGCCCATTTCTTCACTGGGTTATTTGTTTTTCGGGTGTGGAGTTTGGTGAGCTCTTTATAGATTTTGGATACTAGCCCTTTGTCCGATGTGTCATTTGCAAATATCTTTTCCCATTCCGTTGGTTGCCTTTTAGTTTTGTTGGTTGTTTCCTTTGCTGTGCAGAAGCTTTTTATCTTCATAAGGTCCCAGTAATTCACTTTTGCTTTTAATTCCCTTGCCTTTGGGGATGTGTCGAGTAAGAGATTGCTACGGCTGAGGTCAGAGAGGTCTTTTCCTGCTTTCTCCTCTAGGGTTTTGATGGTTTCCTGTCTCACATTCAGGTCCTTTATCCATTTTGAGTTTATTTTTGTGAATGGTGTGAGAAAGTGGTCTAGTTTCAACCTTCTGCATGTTGCTGTCCAGTTCTCCTAGCACCATTTGTTAAAGAGACTGTCTTTTTTCCATTGGATGTTCTTTCCTGCTTTGTCAAAGATTAGTTGGCCAAATCCATACTCTTTAAAAAGATTTATCTGCAGTCAAGAATTTGCCCATAAAATCCTCCCCAAAAGCCCACCCTTAACATCAAACAAAACACAAACACCTGGGTTGGATGTTTCTACGAATGAAGTTTATGAAAATTTAGAGCAACACAAATCTTATCTTATAAAAACTTTTAAAAAATTTTATTAAAGTATAATTGACATAGAATATATTAGTTTCAAATGTAGTACATAGTAAATCAACCTTTCACAATGTATACACTGTGAAATGGTCACCTCAATAAGTCTGGTTACCATGTGTCACCTTACAAAGTTAATACAATGTAACTGACTCTGTTCCCTATACTGTATGTTACATCCCTGTGACTTATTTATTTTGTAAGTGAAAGTTTGTACCTTTTGGTTTTCTTCACCTCTTTTGTCCCTCCTAACCCCACTCCTCTCTGCCCATTTTTAATTGGATTGTTTGTGTTTTTGTTATTGAGTTGTGTGAGTTCTTCATAATTTGGGTGCTAACCCCTTTTCAGATATATGATTTGCAAATATTTTCTCCCATTCAGTAGGTTGCCTTTTTATTTTGTTGATAGTCTCTTTGCTGTGCAGAAGCTTTTTACCTTGATGTAATGTTAGTTATTTTTGCTTTTGTTGTCCTTTCCTTTTGACTCAGATGCAAAAAAACATTGCTTAGAATGACATCAGAGAGCTTACCATACTAGCTTTGTAAGTGATTTATCCACTACTTTTATTATATATGCACCTTCTTCAGTGAGGTTTTTGCTTTTGTATGTTTTCTTGTTGTTAATAGTGCTATTTCTGTTCAGCTTAAAGAAATCCCTTTAACATTTCTTGTAAGGCTGCTTTAGCGGTGATGAATTCTTTTAATTTTGCTTATTTGCAAAACTCATTACCTCTTTTTCAATTCTGGGTGATAACTTAGCAAGGTATTCTTGATTGGAAGTTTTTTTTTTCCTTTTAACACTTAAATTATGTCATGATACTCTCTTCTAGTGTGCAAAGTTTCTACTGAAAAATTAGCTGATAATCTTACAGAGGTTCTCTTGTATGTAACAAGTTGCTTTTCTCTTCCTGCTTTTGAGCTTCTCGCTTTATCTTTAATGTTTGACATTTTAATTATAATGTGTCTTGGTGTGGATCTCTTTGGGTTCATTTTTCTTTGGAACTCTCTGGGTTTCCTGGAACTGGATGTTTCCTTCTCCAGGTTATAGAAGTTTTCAGCCACTTTTTCTTCAAATAAGTTATTTGTCCCTTCCTTGTCTCTTCTCTGGGACCTCTATAATGTGAATGCTAATCTGCTTGATGTTGTCCTGTAGATCTCTGAAGTCATCTTCCTGTTTTAAAATTCTTTTTTTGTTTTTGCTGCTCTGTCTGTGTGCCTTCCAGTGCTTTGTATTCCAGCTCACTGATCTGTTCTTCTGTTTCATTCAGTCTGCTGTTGAACTCCTTCTAGAGTATTCATCAGTTTAGTTATTATATTCTTCGGCTCTGTGATTTTTGTGTGGTACTTTCTTTTTCTTTCTTTTTTGAGGTTCTCGCTTGTTCATCCATATTTATCCCAAGTTGGTGAGCATCTTTGTGATCACTACTTTGAATTATTTATTGGGTTGATTTCTTATTTCCGTACCTTTTGTATTGTTCTCTCTCATTTGGAACATATTTCTGTTTCCTCATTTTGCTTGACGCTCTTTGATTTTCTTTGTGTTTTATGTGAAATAGGTATTTTGGTCTTTTTTTAATGTTTATTTGTTTTTGAGACAGAAACAGAGTGTGACTAGTGACTAGTGTGAGTCGGGGAGGGGCAGAGAGAGAGGGAGACACAGAATCCAAAGCAGGCTCCAGGCTCTGAGCTGCCAGCACAGAGCCGGACAGAAGCTCGAACGCTCGAACAGTGAGATCATGACCTGAGCCGAAGTCGGACGCTTAACTGACTGAACCACCCAGGCTCTCCAGCGTATTTCAGTCTTGAAGGAATGGCCTTGTGAAGGTGATGAACTTTGTCATTCACCCTTGCCCAAACCTTTGTGATTGTCTAAACCACCGAATTTATTTTTGATATGTTCCCATTGTCGAGGGTGTGCCCAGACCTGTCAGTGATGCAAGGGATGGGAATCTCATTGAGCACCTATTTTCAGGCTGATTGGAAGCCTGACGCTCCAGCAGTACCTTCTAAGGTATACAAATATATATATAGTCTTGTGGGCTTGCAGTTGTAAAACCCTCCTGGCCTCCAGAGTGGGAGACCTGGAGGTTTTCCCTGGGCAACAGTGACAAGAATTGGGGCTCTAGATGAGTGTATAAGCTCCTATTTAGGAGGTCTCCTCTAGCTGTAGTGAGGCCAAGGAGGGGTGCACAAGAATGGTGTCCCCTTACTTGCATTCCCAGGGAGTGCCTCTTTAGTCTTTAGATTTGTGGAAAACCTAAAACCTGTCTGTTGGGCTAAAGCTCTCTGATAAGTAAATTTTCCCAGAAGACTGGGGCCGTGTTTCTGTTTGCTCTGTGCGCAACACCCTGTGGGTGTTGGCCTGCCGAGAAGTGTCTTTCTGGTTATTAGAGTTACTTGGAGCTCAGGAACGCCAGCCCCCTTGGACACCAGGGCCACACGAACAAGGATCACCCCCTGTGAGGTTTGCATATACCCGCTAGTCTTAACAGGACAGCTGGAAAGTGCAGGGGGTGGGGTAGGCTCGCTGGCTTCGGAAAGGCCATGGTAAAATGCCTCACCTGCACGTGCCCATCGGCCTCAGTGAGGCTGTAGGAGCGCACTTTGGCTGTGGCTGTGCACTGGCCCCATGTGAGGGGCAGGAGGATGCCATGACCGCTCATGCTTGCCAGCCTCAGCCAGGGTGTTGAGGAGTGTTGCAACCACCCGTGCTTGCTGACCTTACCAAAGGAGCGAGAGCATGCCGTGGCTGTTTGTGCCCCAGCCAGGAAGTGGGGGATCGCTGTGACTGCCCTTGCTCTCTGGCCTCAGAAAGGCAGTGAGACAGTGCTAAGACTGATTGTTCTGCCCATTCAGGTGAGGGAGAAGGAGGGCGCTGTGTCTGAGCAAGCCCGTCTGTGCTAGCAGGGTAGGTAGAGAGTAGGCAAATGATGTCTCCCAGCCCCTTCGTCTCTGCAGAGAGCCCAAAGTACTCCCTGCCTGTCTGGCAGATGCCATTGACTAGCAAATGAAACTCCTGTACAGTCAGGTGCTTTTCAAATTGGCACTTTTGTGCTGAATCCTGGGTTGAGTGAGATTCTCTTTAAAGGGAGAATCTCAGTTTCCGATAGCACTTTCAGTCCCTTGGACATTGGCCCTATTGGTTTTCTAAGCCATGTGTTGGCTTGTCTCAGCCAGACTGGGAGCTCATCTCTCCAGTGCAGATCTCAAGTTAGGATGCCCGATGTGGGGCACCAACCCCTTGCTTCTCTGGGAAAAGTACCTGTTTGATGAAATTCCTCTCTATTGTGTGTTGCCATGCTGGGGGGTAGGGTTTTTTGCTGAGACCTTGTCTCTGCCTGTCTTACCCATCTTCATGGGGTCCTTTCACCCTCTGCTGTGGACAAGCAGTTCAGCTGGTTTTCCTAATGTTTTTTAGAGGGAAGTGATTCATATGTAGCTGTAGATTTAGTGTGTCTGTGAGAGAAGGTGAGTTCTGTATCTTACTACGCTGCCTTCTTGGACCCTTCCATACACATTGTTTTAGAGACTACACATAGTGAGAAAGTCCCCCAATTCATTTTGTGTGGTTAGTGAGAAAGATGGGAAGGAGTGTCTGTAGAAAGCAAAGCACAGGGTTATATAGTTTGTCCCTGTTTCTCAGGTGATACGTTAATTTCAATTCCTGTGTCTGCTTGTCCTATCAGCTGAGATTGCAATGCTGGGAAACCCAGATCTCCTCAGATGCCTGAAGTCATGCCTCTAGCCTTTTCTCTTTTGGGCAGTTGGAGGTGCATCGGTGCTTGGACTGACCAGTGAATAATTCTATAGCTGCTTTTCAGTCCTACTGAAACACTAAAGCTTGCACAAACAGAGAAATTCGGTGGCTTCTTCATGACCAGGTATATATATCTCTGTGTTTTCTTGCCGGCAGAATATTGACTTCTGTTTTCTTATATCTTCAGTTAATGCTCTGATAGTGTATTTGCTATTGTGCCATTCTGTGCATTTCATCAAAATAAACAAATCTTCTCCTGAATGAGACTCGGGTGGCTTGGATTGTTATTTTTGGTTTCAACTAGTCCATTAAGAGGAAATATATTCTATAGAATATATAAAGAAGAATCAAATGGAAATTTGATCACTGAATAATAAATTAACCAAAGGCAACCCCCCCCCCCAAAAAAAAAACCCAAAAAACCCCTCAGCAGAATGGAGAGGGCAGAGGAAAAAATCAGTGAACTTAAAGATACAACCATAGAAGTACCCAGTCTGAACAACAGGGAGAAGATAGACTGAAAAAACTGAATGGAGGCTCAGAGACCTGGGGGATTATAACAAAAGCTGTAGCATTTGTGTGGTTGGAGTGTCAAAAGGGGAGAACAAAGAGGGTGAGGCCGACAAGATAGCAAAAAAATAATGGTTGAAAATTCCAATTTGGCAAAAGACACAAACCTACAAATTCAAAAAGCTTAGAGAATCCCAAATGAGATGAGCCCAAAGCAGTCTAAACCAGGACACTTCATAATCAAACTTCAAAAAGTTAAGACCAAGAAAATACCATGAAAACAGGCAGAGAGAAATGACACATTATCTGTAGGGAAAAGATAATTTGAATGACAGCGTTTCTCAGCAGAAATCATGAGGCTAGAAAGAAATGGCACATTTTTCAAGTGCTGAAAGAAGAGAAGTGTCAACAACAAATTCTATATTTGGTGAAACTATCCTTCAGGAGTAAAAGGGAAATAAAGACATTCTCAGATCACGGAAAACTGAAAGAATTTGTACCTAGCAGACCTACCCTTACAAATGTCCGAAGGAAGTTCTTGCCTACATGGAAATGAATCTTGAAGCATCAGGACGGAAGAGAGAACAAAGGAAAGAGTAAAAATATGGGTAGTAGACTTCCTCCTCTTCAGTCTTCTAACTCATATCTGGCAGGGGAAGCATAAAATTCACGTTTTGATGTGGTTCTAATGTGTGTAGAGGAAATGTTTAAGATAATTATCAATGGAGGAGCACAAAGGTACCTGAAGGGAAGTAAGGTTTCTACATTTCCCTTGAACTGGTAAAATTTCACCACCAACATATTGTGAAAAGTTATGAATGTATGCTGTAATACTTAGAGCAACCACTAAAAATTTATGTATGAACCAAGTTTTCATGGACCTCAAGGGCATTCTGCTGAATGTAAAAAGCCAGTCTTAAAAGGTCACACAGTGTGCTACATTTAAATAACATTTTCAAAATAGCACCCTTAAGATGATGGAGAGCAAATGAGTGGCTGTCAAGAGCTAAGGGTGGTGGTGGGGGTGGACCTGACTCTACAGGTAGCATGATGAAATCTTTGTGGTGATGGAATAGTTTTTATCTTTTAAGTGTATTTATTTTGAGAGAGAGAGAGAGAGAGAGAGCGAGCAGAGGAAGAGCAGAGATACAGGGAGAGAGAGAATCCCAAGCAGGCTCCGTGTTGTCTGCATGGAGCCTGGGGCCCGACTCGGGGCTCGAACTCACAAACCGTGAGATCGTGACCTGACCTGAGCCCAAATCAAGAGTCAGATGCTTAACCGACTGACACCCAGGTGCCGTGAGTTTTGTATCTTGATTATAGTGGTTGTTGTACAAATCAGCACATGATAAGAAGGCATAGGAACTATACACATGTGTTGAACCAACGTCTCTTTCCTGGTTTAAAATTGTATTGTAGTTACATAAGATGTAGCTTTTGGGAGAAACTGGGTGTAGGGGACATGGGATAGACAGTGCCTTACTATCTTTGCGATTGCCTGTAAAGTGTGCTTATTTCAAAATGAACACATCTTAAACAGAAAAACCTCACCGTTATTTGCTGAAAAATTTTGTTTTTAACTTAATGTAAATTAAGTATATTTTCCAAAATGGAATGTTATTTTTAGGTTTCTCCGTTATTCTGGAGCTTGACTGTCACATAGAAATATTGGGTGGCACTAGCAAATTCAAGGAGGAATTTTCTCTCCTAAATGTTATTTTAGCCTTTTAGCCAGCAGGGTTTTGAGTTGGGAGTTGTTGGTGCCAGTATTTATAGAAGAAGATATGACTGTCTCAGTCACATCTTGCTCCACTGTAGCAGGAATGCTTTGTGGGGTTACTTTTCAGTAGGAATGCTAAAAATCATTCAGATTCTTCATTATGCATGCCTTTACCCAAACACCTAGTTTTATGAGTTGCTTGGCTGCAGTGAGAGGTAGATTAGTGGCTGAGGAATGGAATTCTTACTAAAACAAGGTTAAGTAGCCTAGATCATTCCCCTCTTTGTAACCTTGACTAACTGAACTTGGATTAAGTGCAAGTTTTTGCTTTTGACTATCATATTTTCCCCCAATTAATCAAATTTTCCGGAAGCTCTCTCCCTACAACCAACTAGACTAGATCTCTGTGCAGAGGTGGGAATAGAAATTACTCTGGGAGTCTTGATTGTGTTACTGATTTGCATAGTGTTAATGATTTGTATGTTAATGGGATGGGGAGGCCGAAGGATTGCCTGTCAGTATAACCTGTTTCCTATTTTCAGTTCTGGATCCATACAGAATCCATTTCTCCC
The DNA here is from genome assembly GCF_028018385.1 of Neofelis nebulosa. Classification (NCBI taxonomy): domain Eukaryota; kingdom Metazoa; phylum Chordata; class Mammalia; order Carnivora; family Felidae; genus Neofelis; species Neofelis nebulosa. The sequence goes on from NC_080800.1 coordinate 21,276,244, forward strand.
TTTTTTTGTTGTTTTCTTTTTTTCCAGGGGCAGGGGTGGTTTCTCTTTAGTTCCTTTTTGTTTACACTTTATTTTATGGCCAGAATTTAATATCAAGTAGTATTTATTTGGAATATGACTTTGAGCTCTCTGCAGCTGTATGAGATATTTTACACATATCGTTTCATGACTCCAAACAGCAGTTCTTTATTTTAAGCAATAATTCAGCATTTCAGTATTTCCTAATGTTGGAGTTATGTTTAAATGCCAAATTAAATATTAAGAATTTGATGAATGCTGTCAAGTGCATTCTGTATGACACATGGGACACTTACATTAGTTTGATACAATAGAATTATTAGATATCCCTTAAAAGACTTAATATCATTTCAGTGCATACAATGAAGGAAATGCAGGAACCATAATCCAGAAACTCATCTGTTGAAAAAAATTATGCAAGATAGAATAAACCTGACATAGAAATTTTTTATCCTACCATAAACTTACTTTATTCCCCCAGTGTTTATCTTTGAAGAAGTTTCCATTTCAAGTATTAGTGCAGATGTAAGAATAAATATGAGGTGAACAATAGTATATCCCAAGGCCTATGTGGTGGCTAAATGGTAATGAGACCACTACAGTTCATCATGGTAAAGCAAACACACTTGGAAGTGTATTATTGTTATTATTATCATTATGACAGTGTTGAGAGGGGCTCAATTAATCAATCAAGGGTGTAGCCATCTGATAGAAAGATGGGATTTGTAATAAGAGGTTTACTATTGGGTGGCAGATGTGGCAGACAGCCCAGGCGACAAGCTTGGAATGGTGAACCACGCATCCCCCCTGGCAACATTTGTGGCACCGGAAGTAGTATCCATATGCACGTATTTACTTAGAGGAGTGGAAAAGGGGAGAAAAAGAAGAGTACATGCATGAATAGGATTGTAAAGCAGTGGATTCCCAAATTATGAGCCAGCTTTCAAAATGTACCCACAATTTGAAATCTGGTTTTGTTTCCTTACAAATGCTAATAATGTAACATGTACTGCTTGTATTGTAACATATACAACGGTAATAGCGTAAGTATAGATACATTTTTATTTAATAAATTGGCTCACACATAGTGTGGCAGGCAGTCTCCAAGATGACCCTCCATGATCTCTGCCTCCTGGTATCCACACCCTTGGGTAATTATGTCCCCTGGAGTGTGGGCTGGATTTATTGACTTGCTTATAATGAATAGAGTATGGCAGAAGTGACAGGGTGCCATTTGTGGTACTAGGTTATAAAAAGACTGTGACTTCCATCTCAGGTTGCTTTCTCTTGGACTGCTTGTTCTGGGGTATATTAGTCCTCTCGGGCTGCCATAACAAAATACCACACATGTGGTGGCTTAAACAACAGAAATTTAGTTTCTCATAATCCTGGAAACTGGAAGTCCGAGATCAAGGTGCTCCTTGATTGTGTTCTTGGTGAGGACCTGTTTCCTGGCTTATAAACGGCCGCCATCTTGAATGGGCTGGCATGTACTCTGTGTGTGTGTGAGAGGAGACAGAGAGAGAGAGCAAGTAAGCATCTGGTATCTCTTTTATTCTTTTTTTTAATGTTTAATTATTTTTGAGAGAGAAAGAGACAGAGTGTGAGCGGGGGAGGGGCAGAGAGAGGGAGACACAGAATCCGAAGCAGGCTCCAGGCTCCGAGCTTTCAGCACAGAGCCTGACATGGGGCTCGAACCCACGGAGCCCGAGATCATGACCTGAGCCAAAGTAGGATGCTTAACTGACTGAGCCACCCTGGTGTCTCTTCTTCTAACAACGTTAATCCTCTTGGATATGGGCTCCACTCTTATGACCTCATGATCCTTAATTACTTCCTTAAAAGTGCCATCTTCAGTTCCAGCCACACTGGGGGTTAGGGCTTCAACTCTGTAAGGGGACACGAATGTTCAGTCTACAATGTGGGGGAAGTGGACTGCCATGTTATGAGGCAAGCCTGTGGAGAGGCACATGTTAGTGAGCTTGGAAGGGGGTCTTCTTTGGTCTGCCACAGCCATGGGCGCTCTTTGACGTGGCTTCTTCCTCACCGAGGCTGGAGGTGACTGCAGCCCCCATCTACACTTGGTAGCATCATGAGACACTACATCGACATCATCCAGCTAAACTGCTACTGCATTCTTGAACCAAGGAAACTGTGAAATAATAAACGTTTGTAGTTTTCAGTTGCTGAGTTCGAGATGATTTGTTGTGTAGCCAATACACATAATATTATTTAATATTTGACTCTTCGATTCCTGTATCGGAAGCTTCAGAAGTAGGATCTATCAATAATAGAGTCTCATTTTCAGCAGGGAGGGAAAGAGTGGAGTATGTGAAAAGGGCCTAACAACTCTCTATTTATGGTCTTCTTCCCAGAAATGACATACATAATCTGTGAATATCCCGATGAGTGTAATGATTTTATCTGACTCGGGGAATTATGTATTTTATGTGAACTACCTCTAGGACCTTTGATTCTGCAGATGGATCCTGAATAGAATGTACGGAGATTCTTTGTGACTACGAGATTTCACAGATGCATTTGTCATTGAGCATAATTTAAAAAAGGATCACCAAATGCTCTACAGAGTGAGCGTTTGATGGCCAGCTGGAGGTAAGAGTTGGCAAATGAACCATTTACAATTACAGTGCTGCCCAGCAACCCTCAACTTTCCCAAACGCCCGATGTAAGGATCCCTTTGCCTCTAGCCTGCTAAGACTGCGGAGTAGTCTGTGCTCTCCATTGGCATGCTGGACTAGTTACATTCGTAGCCAATTAGCAGGGTGGCGCACACTCCGCCAAGAAGCCCCAGTCTCTATAGACCCGGTATAGAGAGTGAAATTAGCTGAGACAAATACCTGTTAATCCCCCGTTCTTGGCCGGCGTGGAGCGCCTACTGTGCAGTGCTAATAGTTCTGGGAAATCCCAATTCCCAGTGTCAAGAGTTGAACAGACTAAGTCTGTTAAATGAAGAAATTTACAGCGCATTAGCTTTGATCAAGAAATTCTAGGTGCAAGTCTCTTAAACAAATGAAGGCTGCTTGGGAATACAGGTCACCCTTTCTGGGAAGCTGTTTTTCAGGGAGTTTATCTTCCCTCTCTTTCCCATGCCAGAGCCAGGGGCAGAAAAGTGGCAGTTTGAGTGGCTGGACCTGGGGGCAGTAGAAAATAGTCTTATTTGAACAAGAGAGGAGAACTTACTGACTATAGCAGAGTTTTGTCCTCGGGAGCTTGCACATGGTATTCGAAAATGCGAAATTTATGACAAAAATCGCAGGAGCCCTTACAGCTTCCAGTGAAGGCTCGTTTATACTTACATGTGTAAGCTGCGCCCTCTGCTGGTTGGATCAAGCCATGTCCCTGTTCTTCCTCCCTCCCCGCCCCCCTTCCTGGGAAAACCGCGTTGTATTTTCCCATCTAAATTATGTTTTCAGTTGCATTCTATCAGCCCGATGTTGCCTGTGCAAAGAATGAGGCAAGCGGAATTGAAATTGTGGCTTGCACCACACTGCCTGTCACTCAAAGCTCTGCATAGCAGTTCTCAGAGAAGGACGAAGGATTTAGAATTCTTGGGGACACACTATAAATATCCGATTTCTGATTCCTGGGCTAAACTTGCAGACATCCAGGTTCATTTGTCTTTGCAACATATCTTTTAATATTTGTTCCGCTGTAGAAGGCAGAGAAATCTTTCCTTAGTCCCTGGAAATGCTTTTAATTCAGACATGCTTTTAATTCTTGGTCACAGGAAATATAAGGGAGTTTGGCAGTTGCCTTCCACCCGGTAAGTCAATGGAAGAGAGGATGAATAGAATCACAGTGAAAGAGGAGGGTGGGCTGATGAGACAGTGAAGGGAAGAACAGATGATCTTATGCTCAAGTGCTGATTTGCCTTGAGCCTAGGGAGAGAGATGATTTACATTCTGACATGTCAGTGAAAGAAAACCAAAAGAAGTTGTGCACCTAACAATTTGTTGAGAGCTTCTCAGGCATAAAGCACTACCCAATTCCCCACCCCCCCCCCCGCCCCGCAAAATGAACAAAGAGGTATCCATTCCAGGGAAGGCAGAGGAGTAAATACAGCCCAGTCCCCCTGAGATGAGTTAAACTTGCCATAAGGAGTGGAGGTGGTAGATGGTGCTGTAGAATTTCATTTCTGGAAAGACACATTCAAAATGTACTCCAGGATGTTTGTGAAAATGAGCCTTACATCATCCTAATCCTTCTAGACATTGACGTGCATCGTTTAACCCTCTCTCCGCACCCCCTGCACAGAGGTTGGCGTTGTTTGGTGTAGTTGGGCAGGACTAAGACCCATGACAAATAACACAGGTGCTTTCATAAACTGGGATTAAGTCACAGTTAGCAGAGACGTACAGCTGAGCTGTTTGGATAACCCTCTCCCTCCTCCAGTCGGCTTTAGTTGATGAAAGCATTCCCTAATAACTGTGGTTACTGTATGCTCATTCTGTTGATCCCAATTCATAAAAATCAAATCTACAGCAAAGAGGTTTCTATTGATGTCAGGCCTTGGAAAACTCGCTTTCAGGCCAAGTTCATGTGTGGGGGATGTTAAGCCCTTCCAACAATGGATTCCAGCTACTCATGTTTACCAAGAGCTAGGGATCAGGACCTGTGCTGTTGTTCTGCAATAGAATATTATGGCGACTGCATGGGGACACTCCACGGACATGTTTAATCTGCGATTTGTATGCAGTATAACGTTGCTGAAACCTTTTAGCTGCTCTAAGCCCTGAGTAATACACAATCGAGCATTTCACTTGCCATTTTTATTTTGAAGATTGTATCTTGGTAATTTGTCCTGTATGTGCAATCTGTTTACATTAACAGTTGTGTGATAATCCAAGCCTTATAATGTGAGAGTCGTCCTTACCATACCAAAGTGTTTACTAGTAACTCACCAGAATAATGGTTCAAAACATGGGTTTTGGAGTCAAACAGACCTGGTTTTTACTTTAATGGATGCATGATCTTAGATAAGTTATTTCACATTTCTGGACCTTAGTTTTCTTTACTTACAAAATAGGGATAATTATAGTACCTACTCATAGAGTTGTAAGGATTTAGTTCAACTATGCATAAAAAATTTAGCCCAATTCTTGGCTCATGTAACTTATACACATATTAAGCTGTGTAACTGTTCATCACATGGACGGGAATCTTGGGATGAACTCAGAAAGTGCCAGCATTTTGTTTGTTTGTTCCCCATTGTCCCTTTACATTTGTTTTGTGGAAAGCATCCTTCTCCAGCCACTGTTTAAAACCTTGTTTCAGTCCCGATATTTCCTGGGTGCTAATAGGAAAAAAGCAAGTTAACTTGTATACCCAATCTCATTTCAGTGAAAGTTGTCCAGGCCCAGATATTCCAAGCCTGACTATAAGTGAAATTTCTCTTTGTTCCCTGCTTGCCTTCCCCAGCGCGCTTCCTAGGGTTTCTGGCCCCTTCGGAATCGGAGATTGGGAAGAGAGGAAGGGAAAGAGGAGCAGCAGTGTTCTCATTTGCTGGCCTTGTGTCAGAGTGGCTTCGCAAAACTCTGGTCAAATGTTGGAAGTTGATTGTCTTAGAGCATGTTTTTGAGTTTTGCAGAGACCCTCTGCTGCGCCTCCATGGATTTGGGCAGTGTTCCTCCTTCAGCCAGCTGCCCTCACCCCCTCTCAATCTCTGCCTTGGTGACGCACCCCACAGCCTCACAGTCCTGTGTGCTCCGCACCCCAGCAGGATGTCCTCTTGGGCAGGATCCACATCTGGTCCCTGGGATTTATACAGCTTTGACCTATCACTGAAGGGAAGTGTAGTTACTTCCTCGATGTAGCCCTTTAGCTGATGTGTCCAGCTGCCCTGGCTTCCTAAAGTAGGAGTCAGCCATCATTTCACCCTGTGCCCTCTTCTTCTGAACACCTATTACGCTCTCCAAGTGGTGCCTGTGAGCGCATCTCAGCCGGCTTGGGGAAGGAGGTGGTGCCGCCACGCCCTCCCAGCCCCTTGGAGGGCCCAGTGGTGAGACTCAGAATCAGCCTTCTCCGGAAAGTCAAAGGTGATGCTCCTTACAAATTCTTTTAATTTCCAACAGTCTCCGTTTACATTCTTGATGTGGGTAAAATACCTAACTGGCCACTCTGTCTACTTTCATGAAATTTCCATGTGGTGGCCTGTCTTACAAGTCATTTGGTACCGGATATCCTAGTATCTCGGTCAGAATTCCCAATTAAACATCCTCTTGTGGTTTTGTTATATATATGAAAGACATTTGATTTGATTTGTATTTTTCTCTCATCTAGTCCCCAGTGTGACCAAGTAGTGTATGTTTAAAGGTAAAACCATAACCCTTTTCTGAGAAACTTAACCATCTAATTAATTTCCCCAAATGCTATTGTTTGGCCACTTATTGTTAATATTAACCACAGATAAAATGATACTTAAGGAAAATGTACTGGTTTGATAAATTTTCAAGATATAGTTCAAGAGTTTTTTAAGATTTAAGTGTCTCAGAAATATGGAATTATGCAAAGATTAAATCTAAAATGGTTGTTTAGGGGTGCCTGGGTGGCTCAGTCGGTTAAGCATCTGACTCTTGATCTTGGCTCCAGTCTTGATCTCAGGGTCATAAGTTCAGGCCCTGTGTTGGGCTCCACAGTGGATGTGGAGTCTGCTCAAAAAACAAAACAAAACAAACAAACAAAAAAAAACCCCAAACAAAAAACCGTGTTGTTTCTTCACAAAGTGAAGACATTGTAAATATCTACATCTAGGTTGGGGTATTGGCTAAATTGAACAATGGAATCTGATGCTATTTTAAAATGATAGAACAAATACTTAATGCCCTCAAAAGATGTTCATTGTTCATAATGCGTTGTAAATAAAAAATTAAAGACAAAAAAGTGTGTGCAATGTAATCTTGTTTTGGTGAAAATATATGCATATCTACACATAGAAAAAAAAGACCATTAAGATAACACCAAAGTGTAAATGGTGCTATTGTGTAAATGTTTCTGTGTGTATATTATGCTTCGATAAAAACTTTTAAAAATGTACATGGACCTGATACCTTAGTAATGAGATTATAAGTAATTTTGGTATCTTCTTTCTGACTATATTTTCTACATTTTAAAAATAAGCCCATGTTTTTCCGGTATATAAAAGATAAATGTTATTTAAAATTAATTTTTGGGAAGTTCCACAATGTTCTGGTACAGGGTATCCAGGCTGATGGGGCATGGTGAACCAAGGCAGGGTCGGTACAAGGGCTGTGGTCTTTCTGTGGGCCACTCTGAGCCTGTGGGTAGACTTTAACCCTCAGGGTAGGCTCAGGTCTTTCATAATCACCATTCTAGGGTAGAATCTTCGTGTTAGTGCCTGGTCCTGAATTACACAGCTTGTGGTCAGGTTTCCACAACTGGGGGGAAAACAGAAGCTGCTCTGAGCCTGCGCAGTAGCTCATGAGTCAATTCCTCATCATTGATTTTCAGCTTCAGTGAAGCAAAGCCTGAGAGAAAGGCGATGATTTAGCCAATTCTTTCGTTACTTGCCCAAGCCTGATTCTCTGCCTCATGGATGCCAAAAATAGCATAATTCAACATCTAAAGGAGCTGGGAGGGAGAAGACTAAGAGAGATTTGGTGGAAGAGGGAATCCGGTGTGGCTCGGGCCTTTGTGCACTTTTTATGCCATGCTGCCCCAAAGCCCCATGAGCTCCCTTTTCACAGCCCCGGAAGGAGAGAGAAAGCCTCAATGGTGGTGACAAAGGGGGATTTAGGCCATACTTAGGATCTAGGGATTTATAGACTAGGGGGCCCTTTGCTTTGAGGGATTTGGAGTTGGGGAGTGACACGTTCATGTTTGCCTTTTAGGCTGTCATCCTGACTTGAGGAGAAAAAGGTGAAGCCGTGAAGAGAAGACTAGGAAGTGGTGGTAAGTCCTTGCCCAGATGTGAGTGGTAGGAGTCGAGATGGAGAGCAAGGGGCAGAGCTCGATGATACTTAGAAGATGATATTGACAGGACTTGGTGACTGCGTGTGGGACCTGAAGGAAGAGATGGATAGCGAAAGAGTTCGTGGTGAATTGTGTGGAACAGGAGCCATGTTACCTGGAGTCCTGTAAATCACGGCATGAGTTTCATCCGAGTCTTTGAAAATAGGGAATGGCTGCCATTTAGCAGACGTTACGGAAATATTTGTTGACTCTGTGAATGAATTGCAGTCTAATAAAGAAGTGCAGCTAGGCTGTTCATATAAATGTGTTGCATAGCATAATTGTAACTTAGCTATAAAACCGAGAGGACTATTTTTAAAAACCAGTCCCCCTTTCGTCACAGTGGATTTTGTGTGCTGTCTTAGCTGGTCCCCGTAGGAGGGTCCCTAGGAGGTGGGGGTAGTGATTCCAGTGGGTGCATGACAGGGAAACACAGTGAAGTGTTTTGTTGAAGTGACCACTTTCTTGGCTCATGCTTAGTTTTGTTTCTTTGTAGTAACATTCTGTCCACAGAATCACTGTGAAAATGGAAGAGTCTTGCTAAAAGTGGCTTTGTATGTGTGGGCAGTGGAATGGAGAAAAAGAACACATTTCTAGGATGCTGTTTGAACCATGTAAATGAGTACTTGCCCGTGTACCCTGGAATTTAAAGAAGATTCTTCACTCCTTTCTGCTGAGTTTCGTGAGAATTATAGCTTGCGAGGTACATGAGTGAATGGTGTGGACCCGTAGCTCCAAGTGGGAATCTGAGGTGGGAATCTGAGGTCGCTGTCACTAGGTATGTGCTTTGGAGCCAGAATGATCTAGTTTTATTTATTGCATACATTTATCAGGATAACCAGGTCGCTATCAAATCAGCCAGAATGATGACCTTTTCTGTATATTCTGTATCATGGCAAATGTTTGTTGGCCTGAAAGAATATGACTCCTTTTAACTAAGTGATGGTGGATTAGCTTAGAGCAGCTGGAGAAGCGTAAGGGAGTCCAGTGTTTTCACAGGGAGCTGCCTTCTACAGGGAGCTACAAACACGTGTGGGGTTCAATTAAAACATTAATCTGGCTGTAAGCTCTGTCATTGAATATAAGAGGAAACAAATTGACAAGGTGGCTCATTTTTGAACAAAGCAGCTGGCCCATGATGATATTATTTTGATGTATCTGGAATTATAATAGCAAAGTCCAACAATAAATAGAAAAATGAATGGCAGTGAGAATCCAACAGAGACCATTTTTCTAAGAATAGGAGTCAGAATATGCACCATTGTATTCACAGTATCATTAAAATATGAATAAACAGCAGCAACTTTTTATTATACAGTGAAAAAACCTCCTACAGGGCACTGAAAATTGAGTGGTATGTATTTAATAAATTAAAATCAACAAGAAATGGCTATTTACGAGGATGCTGGAAGGACTCAGAGAATAATGGGGGCTTAGCCAGGGACATAAATGAAACTGATATATTATTAGGTAGGGTTTTAAAGGTTTAAAACTGCTAATTATATGGCAAAAGTTGGGAGGGGGGAGAGAGAATGGTGAGAGATGAAACTCTAGAGTTTAGCTGGTGCTAAATGGTGAAGGGCCACATTTTAGCAAGTAGAGGTGTTTGGGCTTTATCTTGAGGGGATCTATTCTGGGATTTTCAACAGGGGACAGAAAGGTCAGTTACCTTTGGCTGTATGACAAACTACCCCCGAACTTAGTGTGGCTAAACATTATAGCCTTTTATTATTTATCATGAATCTGTGGATAGGCCGGACTATTCTTTTGGTCTAGGCCCGCTCAGCTGAGGCTGGATGATGTAAGAAGACCTCATACGTCAGGGACCTCAGGTGAGATGGCTGGGATTCCTCTCTGCGTGGTCCCTCATCCTCTGCTAGGCTATCCTAGGCTTGTTCTAATGATGGCTAAAGGGTGCCCAGCAGCAAGAGAGGGCGAGCACCAATGTGTGAGCACTTTTGAAGTCTCTGCTTATTAATGTCCCAATGGCCAAAGCAAGTCACATGATCAAGCTCAGATTCAAAGGGTAGAGAAACAAATTTTCTACTTGATAGGAAGAGCTGTCCATAGTGTGGTCAGATTTTTCCTGATCTGTCATGCTTAAATTTGTATTATAGAGAATGGGTTGGAATATGGCAAGCCCTCAGCAGGAGGGGGCAGATGTCAGTTGCAGTCATCTGAAAGAGTGGCAATGAGGGATAGTGGCACCAGAGATAGAGGGAAGTAGACACTTCAAAAAATATTGTAGAGACAGGATCAAGAGACCTTGGTAATTAAGGGTGTGTGTGTGTGTGTGTGTGTGTGTGTGTGTGTGTGTGTGTGTGTGTAGTGTGTTCAGAATCATAGATTCTATTCATGTTCTTAGCTTGAGCTTCTGAGTGAAATGAGATCCATAAAATCCTTCTGTGGGCATTCTTTATTGATATAGTCATACATTTGTAGCTGAACTGGACTAGCCTAAAAAGTTTAATCTCTACATGACGCCATAGGTAAACATGAGAAAGAGAACTAGAAGTACAGACCTTACTAGGTAGAGAAGATGTGGGCAGTTTTCGCCTATTCACGCAAACATGGTGATTTTCAAGTCATTAATAAGAGTTCTCTGGACATCGCTTGTACATCTTCTGTGGACTGAAGGAATGGGTTATTATGTAGACAACTGGTTCAACTAGTCAGGTATTTATGGGAAACCCTCAAGTGCCAAGGTACTAGGTACTAGGTACTAGGCACAAATTTCCTTAGGGAAATTTGAAGGGACATCAACCCTGACTTGATTCCATTTGTATTGGAGAATGAGCCATATTTACAGTACCTAAAAAAAGGTTTGTCACAATTCAGAGCTGTAGGTAAGTGTTGAATCATTGAGAATGATAGTAAGGTCTTCAGAAGCCCTGAGGAGAAAGCAGGATTCAGAATTCAAGCTGTTGGAGAAGTATTTAGGTGGGTAGAATGTATACTCTGGAAGGTAGTTCAATCTTAAGTCAGTCTCTTAGAAACTTTTTGGGCTGAATTACTTTTACAACTGAGTTATGGAAAAACAGACCACAGTAGTTGTCTTTCAATGTAGGATACTTTATTTCTGGGTCTCTTGCTTTTGGCAAAACTCCTATACTATATGAAGGTGTATTTAATAGTCTTAAGATGTTTTTCCTTTTAATACTTGTTTATTATAGGTAAAATGTAGTGCCATACACTGCCCGTTTTTTGTTTTTTGTTTTTTACAAATTTATATGAAATGATATGGAGAACTGAAACAACTATCTGGGTAATTCAGCTTTCTACAATTTAGGTAAAAAATGTAGATAAGATTTTATATAAAATATCCAAATAACCAAGGCACATATGTATTTTTTCATTTGTTTTTCTAGATCGTTGTCATAAGGTTAGCATTGGGTCAGAGCTTTTAACATGGCCTTGGTTGTCTCTCTCATCTTCCTTTGTATTAATGTAGACATTTTCCATATTGAAAAGGAGTTTGGAGTATCTCCTTTAGCCATTATAAACATGCTTTGTTATTTACATCTCATAAGTAGGGAACCTTGTGTCACTGTCTAAAGAAAAATAAAGTCTCTGTAATATTTAGATCATTCTTGCAACTGCTGATGCTGGTGATAATCAAATAATGATTGCTCATACTTTATATGAATTTCCTCGTTCACTCTTTTTTTTTTGATTTTTTTTTAACGTTTATTTATTTTTGAGACAGAGAGAGACAGAGCATGAACGGGGGAGGGGCAGAGAGAGAGGGAGACACAGAACTGGAAACAGGCTCCAGGCTCCGGGCCATCAGCCCAGAGCCCGACGCGGGGCTCGAACTCACGGACGGTGAGATCGTGACCTGAGCTGAAGTCGGACGCTTAACCGACTGAGCCACCCAGGCGCCCCCTTCGTTCACTCTTTACAACAAGCTTGTAATGTAAGCACTGTTTTATTCCCCTTTTACCAGAAGATTAAAGTGAGGAACAGAGTGGTTACACTTTTCCAAGGCTACATAGCATAAGTGGCAAAACCAGGACAGGATTTTGTGAAAGATTGGATTATTGATCACAAATCCTCATATTCTCACCTACAACTCCAAGGGAGGCATATATTTGCCTTTCCCACTGATTTTGGGCTTGGCTATGTGACTTCCTTTGGTCTCATGGTTGATGGAGTGTAGTTTACCACTTGTTGCCTTTGAGATTGGCCATAGACTTGAACTGGCCAATGGGCTGTTAGCAGAAATGATGTAAGCAGAGACTTGAAATGTGCTCATGTGATTGAGTCCGTTCTCTCGCATTTCTGCCATTGTCATGAGAAGAGCATGCCCCAGTTAACCCACTGATCTGAAGAGAAAGAGAAACATGTTGAGCAGACATATACCCAACCAACAGTGGGGAAGCCAAGCCCAGCTGATCCCAGCCTAGACAGGCAGAGCCACCCCAGCTCAGCTATAGTGAGTGATAGGTGAGTAAGAATAAGTGATTGTTGTTTTCAGCCACTGAGTTTGGTGCAGTTTGTTATGTAGCAATAGCTAACTGATAAAGAACCTGGCAGTTTAAATTTAAGAACCTGCACTATTAATCACTATTAATGCATCAAATTTGGAATTATTCCTAAATTGACATTTCTAAAACAACTACAGCAATAAGTTCCAGTAGGGACCCCTGGGTGGCTCAGTCAGTTAAGCATTTGACCCTTGATTTCAGCTCAGGTCATGATCTCACAGTTTGTGGGATCGAGCTCCAAGTCGGGCTTTGTGCTGACAGCACAGAGCCTGCTTGGGATTCTCTCTCTCCCTTACTCTCTCTGCCCCTCTTCCACTTGTGCTTATGCTCTCTGTCTCTCAAAATAAATAAATGAACATTAAAAAAAAAAGAAGTGCCAGTACTCTCAAAGGATTAATTCTGTAACAGCATATGATAGGTATGATTATAGAAATATTCTTAGAAGTTATGTGTCTTCGTATCTCTTTCTCTCACTTCTTTTAAAAGTGAAGAATACAGGTACTTGGTTTTACTTAATGTCCAGTTTATACCACTTACCTGTGCTTTTCTTGGTCCTCAGCTTCCAGATATAATCCACTTATGAGTTAGGGAACATGTCTGCCACTCTGAAACATTATCTGAGATGGATAAGTGAACACATTTTGAATGACACAAATGGTTCCCATCCGCAGAAAAGCAATGACAGGGAAGGAAATGGAAAACTGGATACTTACAATAAAAATAACTAACAATGTGAAGAGGTTTGTTCTGCACTGATGGTCCAGAGATGTGAAATTTAGATAGAGATGTGGACAGTAGCTATCTGAGCAATGACAGACTTTGTTTTTCACCTTTTAAGATGTTGATCTTATGCATTTAAAAAAGGGCCAAGAAAAGTGGAAAGCAGGTCAAGGTCTTGGTTTGAGCTCACCTATGTTCAATCCCTGAAGCTTTAGGGCATAAAATAGCCTGGGAGATTATATAGTTTAGAAGCACTGAGTGACTGTCAAACCTCCTCCTGCGGATCGTACATTTATCCTGTGTGGTATTTTCTTTCTTTTTTTTTTTTTTTAATTAGAAGAAATTTTTTAATGTTTATTTATTTTTGAGAGAGAGAGGGACAGAGTATGAGCCACGGAGGGGCAGAGAGAGAGGGACACACAGAATCCAAAGCAGGCTCCAGGCTCTGAGTTGTCAGCACAGAGCCCGACACGGGGCTCGAACTCACGAGCCGTGAGATCATGACCTGAGATGAAGTCAGACACTCACCTGACTGAGCGACCCAGGCACCCCACGTGTGGTATTTTCTAAAATATATTCTGAGATTTGGGATTTTTTGGGGGTATATAGGTTTTGCAAACGCATGACCACTCAAAAAGTTAACACTTTTTTTTTTTTTTTTAATTTCAGGAATTCTAGACTTTAATGTACTGAGATGCGTTATGACCCTTCCAGAGAGGGGTGGAACTTGCAACATTTCCTAGGCAATTTCTCTCAAACGCTGTTCAAGGAGTAGAATGATATTGGGCTAAAATGATAATACATTGGGGAATTTTGCTCTAACATATTTCTCTAATGAATCCTGTTCCTTCAGGGACCCTGGTCTACCATATTCTCGTAACATCCAGTGAAATAAGCAGAGGGTAAATTGGCCAGATTCTTCTAGCTGCAGAAAGGGAGCCTGCCTGTGTAAATCTGGGGTAGTAAGATGTGGGTTCTGGCACCTAACTGCCTGGCATCACATTTTTGCTTTATGACTTACTAGTGGCATAAGCTTGGGTGTCCATGCCTCAGTTTTCTCATCTGTAAACAGGAATGATAAAGTACCTGATCTCATAAATTGTTGTGAGGATTGAATGAGATAATAACTGGGGAGAAGTTAGTATAGTGCTCACCATATGGTAGATGCTCAGTAAATATTATCTTAAATTATAAATATTATATATCTGATAAGCAACTTGTATCCAGAATAAATAAAAAAATATTGAAAGTCAATAACAAAAAGACGTAATCCAATTACCCAATTAAAAGGGCAAAGGATTTGAATAGACATTTCTCCAAAGAAAGTGTACTAGTGGCCAGTAAGCACACGACAAGATGCTCAATATCATTAATCATCAGGAAAATGCCAGTCAAAACCACAGCGAGATACCACTTCAGTCTTATTTGGATGGCTATAATAAAAAACGACAGATAATAACAAATGCTTGAGAGGATGTGGCGATATTGGAACCCTCATCCACTGCTGGTGGGGATGTGAAATGATGGTGCAGCTTCTTTGGGAAGCAGTTTGGCGGTTCCTAAAAATATTAAGAGTTACCTTATGAGTCAGAAATTCCACTTCTAGGCATATACCCAAGAAAAATAGACACATACATTCACACAAGAGCTTGCACATGCAGTGCCATAGCAGCTTTATTCATAATAGCCAAAAGTGAAAACAACTGAAATGCCCATCAACTGATATATGGGTAAAGGGAATGTGGTCTATCCATACCATGGAATAGTGTTTGGCCGTAAGAAGAAATGTGGGACTGATACATGCTACGGCATGGATGGACCTTGAAAACACTCTAAGTGAAAGAAGCCAGTCACAAAAAAGGCCACACATTGTGTGATTCCGTTTATATGAAATATCCAAAATAGCCAGATCTAGAGACAGAAAATAGATTAGCGGTCACCTAGGATTTGGTGGGGATGGGGATTGGAGGGGAGTGACTGTTAATGGGTTTTTTTTTTAGGGGGATAAAGACGCTCTAAAGTTAAATTGTTGTAATAGTTGTATAGACTTGTGAATATAGCAAACACATTGAATTATACACTTTGAATGGGTGACTTGTATGGCATGTGAATTATATCTCAACAAAGCTGTTAACAATTAAATTACTACTACTAAGCACAATGACTGGTACTTGGTTGTAGGACTTCCCAGTTTATAGAAATGTCTAGTATTAGCTGGATCACTGCCATAGCTGCTAATTGTGATGTGTGGAACTAATACTTTCCAGTGAGGTCTGAAATATGAGTTGGAATGGGTGGGAAATTGCTCCCCTGACTGTGATTTTGGTAGAGCTTTGTGCTGGGGCCTCTGTTTGATTAGAGTCTTGGTGTCTGGTTGCTAAAACAATGAGGAAAGAAGGGGATGAGGCCAAATTCACAGCCCATGGAGAGGATCACGACCAGGTCTCTTTGTTTCCCACCCCCCGGCTAGAGAATTCCTTTTCATGTGCACGTTGGCCTCTGGGGGATTTGTCTTGTACAGTCCACAGCTTGGAAGTGATTCTCTCCTTCAGTTTGGTTATAAGGTCTTCTCTCCTTTATGTCTTTGGAAGTGGGCTCATTTTACCTGTTTTATAAAACAGAATGTAAAATCACTTCTTTTCAACTAGTTAGCAGCATAGCTGGGCAAAGTATGATTTTAGATTTCACATTCAGGATTAGATTGAGATTTTTTTTTCTTAATGATTCTCTCTCCTCCTCTTGTCTCCCCCTCCCAACCGTTCCCCCTTTCTCCCTGTCCTGCCCCCACTCAACTGCATTATTTTACACTGAACTATTTGAGGAATTGTAGACGTCATGACATTTTACCCCTAAATACATCATCCTGAGAACAAGGGCATTCTCCTGCATAAGTACGATGTACCTATGACCTCCAGGAAGTGTAATGTTCATAAAACACTATTACTAGTATCCAGACCATATTCAGATTTTCCCAGTTACATGTAGCAAACATTATCCTTTTTGTTTTGATGGCTTTTCTAGAACCTCCAAGTCTTAATTAGGTGGGCTCTCTTTGTGCTTATCACACAATATTGTCGTTTTCTTTTCACTTGCTCTCACTCTACTGGGCTGTGAGTTCACAGCTTTGTTCCTAGTTGAGATTCATCACAGACTTATGTACCACCCACTCCTCCGCTTTCTTTGCCACCCAGTATGCTACCTGTCATAGATGCTTAGTACATGCTTGAGGAATTGGATTGAATTGAATACTGCCAGAGTCTCTGTTTTAGAGATATACACTGGTATTTTTAAAAATAATTTTAATGCTTATTTATTTTTGAGAGAGAGACAGAGACAGAGTGTGAGCCAGAGAGGGGCAGAGAGAGAGAGAGAGAGAGAGGGAGCCACAGAATCTGAAGCAGGCTTCAGGCTCTGAGTTGTCAGCACAGAGCCCGACGCAGGGCTTGAACCCATGAACTGTGAGATCGTGACCTGAGCTGAAGTTGGACGCTCAACCTATTGAGCCATCCAGGCGCCTGTCCGTTGGTATTTCTCAGTGTCTCCTTTTATTTTTTTTATTTATTTAAAAAAATTTTTTTTTATTTTTTAATGTTTATTTAACTTTGAAGGAGAGACAGAGAGAGAGAGTGAGCAGAGGAGGGATAGAGAGAGAGGGAGACACAGAATCTGAAGCAGGCTCCAGGCTCTGAGCTGTCAACACAGAGCCTGACGCGGGGCTTGAACCCACTGAGCTGTGAGATCATGACCTGAGCTGAAGTCGGACGCTCAACCGACTGAGCCACCCAGGCGCCCCTCAGTGTCTCCTTTTAAAACTCACCGCGAGTTGCCACTGACTGCTCTTGGTCTTTTGCCATTACTCTTTTGTACACGGCATCTTTCTACTACACTCATATTATCTTTGGTGTAATTTTTGACAGCTCATTTAGCAGTGGAGGCAGAAAGGGAATAAGGGTGATGATTTAAGTGCAAGAGAATGAGATGCCAGCTCCACTCAGAGGAAGGTGGTACTTTTGAGCTGTCTTGGTGACAAAACCAAAAAGTCACCAGTGCTTTTGAGCAGCTCAGGTTGCAATTCCCCACCATTTCCATTTTTTTCTAATGTTAAGATACCAGAATGGTTTCGGGATCACATCAAACTAGAAGCAAAAGATCCCAGAGGCCTTAAAATTTAGTCCTGGTTGGCAGGAAGATTTGCCATGGGTTGTCAGTGCATCTGTTTTGCCTTGTTAGGAAGCCTTCAGGACTATGACATTTTAAAGGCCTGTCAAGCTTACTAGATCCAAGAGCCATAGTTATGTCATGTAAATTATGCTTTAAGGACAAAGGTGATGAAGGAATTCAAGACAAAGAAAAACTTTTCTCAGCACACATTCGGGGGCACATAAATATCTCATGTAACTCACTTTGACAGGACGCTCAAGAGTAAAGTTAAGGAAAAGAATACATGGAAGTTCAGAAGCTCTGAGGTATCAGAGTCCAGGTCAATGGAAACTAGAAACCTGTGTTTTCAAGATGTTGGCTACAGCTCGAAGTAGAGTGAGACCTATTGACTTACTTCAGTGTTTATATATGCATCAGGACCACGCTTGACACAATTTATTTGTCTTCACCAAGTGGTAATGATGTAATAGAGATTGTTTCCTATTTGTAAATGGAGAACTTCAAGTATCTGAGTTGCTAAGTAGATACTCAGTAATGAGAACTGACAAGGCCTTTTTTGATGTACTGTGGGGAAGCCCCACTTTCATCAGCATTTCCTCGGCTTTTTCAAATCTTGAAGAAAGGAACATGATGAACATACGGTCAACATCTCTGATCTCTAGGCGTCCGTAGCAGAGGAGTCTGTTGACTTATGTTCAATGTAGGTCATTTACATAAATCCTGATCACATTACTGAACAAGTGTGACGTTCCTCTTTTTCGTCCCAGGGATTTCTACAAAAATGTCTGAAAACATGGGAGATAAGAGTCTTTTGGCCTCAAGAAGGATACTTGAGCCGCCATAAATCTATCAGCAGAGGGAAGTTGCTATAAATGTGCGAAATGATGGAAATGGCATTCCTCTGTTTTCATCCTCCTTCTCTTTGGAGCTTTTTGCTTGTTCTGCAATCTTGGTGCCCAGAAACTCTACTGTGGCTGCTTGCCTAGGTCTGGGCTTGGGCAGTTCTCTTAATACTTGGGAAATTGCTTGGCTTTATTGCCACAATAACACTGGTTCATTTTTCCAGTCTAAGAGCCTGGCTTTGTGACTGGTTACACAACCCAGTGAATGGATTTGCTCTCTGGTGTAACTGACTCATTTGGTATAATGTGTTATTTTTTAGGATCATTAAAAAAAAAGAAAACTCTTTAGTTTTCACCCTAGAAGTTTTAAATGGAATTTAAAAAGCATATGCAGAAGCAGACATGCTGTGGTAAGGGACTCATCTTCAAGAATTATCAATACCTGGCCAATCTTATTTAATATAGAGCCCTATCTACCTTCCACCCCTGATTATTTTGATGAACATCCCAAATAACATATAGTTTTGTCTATAAACATTTTAGGGGAGAGAATTCATAGAAAATATTTAAAAATTTATTTTTGAAGGATAGAGAGTTAAAAATACCTCACCACCATACCACCATCATATCTAAAAATTGACAATAACTCCTTAATATCATCAGCTATCTAGTCATTCACAATTACCTGATTGTCTTATAACTTTTTTGAATTTTTTTAAATTTTTTTTATTAATATATGAAATTTATTGTCAAATTGGTTTCCATACAACACCCAGTGCTCATCCCAAAAGATGCCCTCTTCAATGTTGTCTTATAACTTTTAAAGATAGTTTATGTACTTCATTTGCATTTAATTGCGGTTCGATTGGCCGATATGTCTCTTCAATCTCTTTTAATCTGGTTTTCCTTTCTCTCTCTGTCTCTTCACCTGCTTCATGTACCCCCACTCATTTGTTGAAGAAGATGGTTATAGATTTGTTATTCATCTGGATCTGTTGATTGAAGCCTTGTACAAGTGTCATTTACCATGATTTTCTGTCCTCTGAATTTCCTGTAAATTGGTAGATTTGGAGGCTCTATCAGATTTCTATTTGATTTTGGGGGGCATGACAACTTCATGGGTGGTTTTGCATGTTTTTTTCATTTTATATAGGTTTTAGCTGTATTGTACATATTTTGATGTATTTTCATTGGAATTATTTTCAAGACAATTTTCCAATTTCCCTTTTCTCTAATCTCCTTATTTTTTGAGGTTTCGTAGTTCTGATCTGTGTTGCTCTTTCATAGCTTCTGTCATTTTCTAAGAAGTGTTAGATTGTGTGGAAATATCACATTACCGTTTTTAATCAGTTTTGTGGGCCTGACTTCTTGGATTGCCTTCTTTGTAGGAATGCTATTCTCTTCCTTCTTTTTGTCAAGTAACTCTGTAGAAAGTCAATTGTGAATGAATTTTCCTTTACTTTTATTTACTTATTTTTTAAAGTTTATTTCTTTTGAGAGAAAAAGTGCGAGTGGGGGAGGGGTGGAGAGAGAGAGAGAGAGAGAGAGAGAGAGAGAGAATCCCAAAAAGGATCCAAAAATGATCCCAAGCAAGCTCTGTGCTGTCAGCGCTGACCCCAACACGGGGCTCGATCTCACAAACCATGAGATCATGACCTGAGCCGAGACAGAGTTAGATGCTTGACCGGCTGAGCCATCCAGGAGCCCCTCCTTTACTTTTAGAAGGGAAGGGTGGACCAGGTAGCTTTTCTGGCCTCACCAATTTACAGAACCTTTTTCTCAGGCTTTTTCACAGTGAGAGAAAATATGACCTCACTCTTTCTGGGATCATCTCTTCTGGGCCCCTCCTCCACTTCTGTCTGACCTCATTATCAAAGGTGTTTATATTGTTTCAGTCTTGCTCAGTGTAGATTTTCTTCTCCGCATTTTATCCTCATTGTGGGCTTTCATTTGGGGAGGGAGACGTGTTCTGTCAGTTTTGAAGTGTATGGTGCCTAGACTGCTCCTGCCCCTTTGTAGCTTACTGCCTCACCATCACCTTGGTGAAGGCACCCTTTTCCAAATCAAATCAAGCAGGATCCCTTCCCGGTTTTGGTGGCTGTTACCACACTGGCCTGCTGTCCATACTTGCTGATTTGGGGGTTCCCTGTACTAAGGGACACCGGCAGCCCGGTCACCTTCCTTCTGCATCCTCCTACCCAGATGTTTAGCGTCCCGGGTTACGTGGCTGTTGGGGTTTGCGGCACTTCCTTGCCGGCTCCCTGCCTATACTGCTGCGGCCTTCTCAGGCCTGCCTGCCGGGAAGTCCATCTGAAATGCAGAATGCTTTCTTTTTCTCCCTTATGTCTGGGATGCAGACCACACTGTGCAGCACAGCTCTCCTGGCCTCCTTACTTTGCTTCCTCTGCCTCATCCCTTGCCATTTTCCTTTCTTTTTAAAAAAAATTTTTAATGTTTACTTATTTTTGAGAGAGAGAGACAGAGACAGAGACAGAGACATGAGTGTGGGAGGGGCAGAGAGAGAGGGAGACACAGAATCCAAGCAGGCTCCAGGCTCTGAGCTCTCAGCACAGAGCCCCACATGGGACTCAAACTCACAGACCCCACGATCATGACCTGAGCCGAAGTCAGATGCTTAACCGACCGAGCCACCCAGGCACCCCTTTGTTTTTTAAATTTTTTCCCAGTGACCAAGGCCTTTTAATGTGTGTTAAGGAGGTCACTAAGTTTTCACATTTAAACCCACCTGTTTGTACTCTCTTTCCACTTAGGTGCCAGTCTTTGCAACATAGGGACCTTCAACTTCTTGCTTAGTCATATGAGAGAAATATTATATACATATTACATACAAGAAATACTAGATAGTCACAAAATCATCCAGGCCATTTGGGGTCTTTAAAGCAGCATCTTCACTTGCCTTCCAGGGATAAAATAAACACACTATGCTGGTAGAATGGCTTGGACTATGCGTTGTGTTGGACAGCCAGAGCAGTAGCAGATCTGTGGACAGGCTTGGACAGAAAAGAAAAAAAAAAAACAAACAAACCCTCCGCGTTGAAATTTCTATGTCATGCTGCTTCAGGGAAATGCTGTTTTTAAAGAAATGAAACACATTATTTAGGGTTTGTGGATGCAATCCAGGCCTTTGAAGATGGGAAGAAGATCTTAATTAGAAAGAAATGGGAAGATTGAATGCTTTTACGGAGAACCCAACATTAAGAGGTATGTTTATAATAGATGTGGATGATAGACATCGTGTACTGGCTGCAGCCATTCTTTGACAAAACCAAAGCCTTTAAAGTTACCGGAGTGCATCCGTCTACAAGTTTGTTCAACATCTAATGAGCAGGCATTAATCACGTAAAACTTGGAGGCAGTTCATAAAAGGACAATGAAGATGATTTAAGGCTCGGAAAATAAAACCTATAAGGAAAGGTTAAAACGATTCACATTATTAGCTTGGCAAAAAGGAGTGAGGATTTCCTGTCACTGCAAGGTCATGCTTGGTGGGCTGGCATGCTTAATGAGAAATGATTCCCCGGGAATTGGAAACTTTCTTCTTTTGTTGGTCTTATTAGCACAATGCATTCATAGGAGAAATTGGGAAGCGGAATGTATCCTAGAGCCTTATCACCCAGAGGGGCTTTGTCAAACCGAAACAGAGAGGATGCGCAGAACGTCTGGAGCTAGGGTTTTCTTAGATGGAAAGTACAACGTCCTGTTTTTTATAGCAGTTTTCATAACTGCACTGAAGTAATGGCTTGTATACTTAGTTGCCTCATGTCTGTTTTCCTGGCCACACTGTAAGCTGTACAAGGGTTGCGTCAACACCACCGCACTCTCAGAGCCTGGCACGTGATAGATGCTTGATGCGCATTTCGTGTACGCACGGGGAATATATATGCATACACTCTGTTGAACAAAAATGGAATCTTCCTATCCATGCTGTTCTGTAACTCCCTTACCTTTAGCAAAATATCGTAACAATCTTTTCGTGCCATTAACATTTTACATTATGACTCGAATGGCAGCAAGCTGTCCTGCCACATGCGTGTGGCCTTAGGTATCTAACTGTTCCTCTGTTGGGTGACATTTAGGTGGTCTCCAGTTTTTCTCATTTCCAACACGGTAGCGACAGTCACGGGTATCACTAAATCCTCTTCACAGGAATTTTAAAAAGGAGACCATTACGAGAGATGGCCAGATGTTGTTCACTGAAGGTTTTGAAAACGTGGCAAATATTGATTCAGCCAGTTTTGCTGCAGTCCTCTATGGAAGCAGGGAAATGGATTTAATGATCTCAGGATCGAATTGCGTTGGAAACCTTTTGTGTGTGTTTATGACTGCCTTAGTCTGTTGGGGCTGTTTTAAGCACAGTACCATCCACTGGTGGCTTCAACAACATTATTTCTCACAGTTCTGGAAGCTGGGAAGTCCAAGATCAAGGCATCGGCAGCTTCAGTATCTGGTGAGGGCCCACTTCCTGGTTCATACATGGCCTTCTTGCTGTGTCCTCACATGGCAGAAGGCATGAGACAGATCTCTGCGGTCTGTTTAATCAGGGCCCGATCTCATTCGTGAGGGCTCCACGCTCATGATCTAGTCACCTTCCCAAGGCCCTACACCCTAATACCATCACATTGGGGGTTAGGATGTAGCATATGAAGTTTGGGGGACCACAAACATTCAGCCCATTGCACTGACTGTCTACTCTCAGCTCTTCCCATCCTCCTGTTACTCATTGCAGTGGTGCGTTTGTAAAAGTTATGGAGGGGAGAAATTCTTTTGTGATTGGAGAGCAAATTCAAGTAGTTTAAACAGAAATCAAAGTATCTGTCTGCTTTTCTCATTTAAGATTTATCACCTTCAGCGTAGCTGGCAAAGTATTGGCTATTTTCTTAGACTTAGCTGAGTATAGTTTTTTTTGTTTGTTTACACTGAAAAACTATAGCCAAGTTCACATTTTTCTCCCAAGATGACAGTAGGGATTTTTAGAGGTGCTTCTCATGAGGTGCTGACTTATTTAATTTTAAGGAGATGAGTCATTTCTAAGGAGTGATTCATAATGAAAGTGTCTGTGTATAGAATTCTATCTCTTCAGGGACTTTCACGATCAAGTTGGAGATGTGTTCTGAAAAAATTTTAAAAATGCATTCAAATGTGACTCTTAGAATCTGTATACCAGATGCCGTTTTGTTCAACTCTCATGCTCTTTATGTAAGCGAGGTGGTCCTAATTTTTTTCTCCATTGTGATCCTGGCCAGCTTTGCTGTGATTTGTCATGGGCTTTACCCGCGAAAGAGAGATTGAGACTGAGCCCTTCCTATTCAAGGATGTGTTTATACTCTCGTTTTTTGAATTTTGCATTTTCTCCCATTGAACTCTATAGACTCCTGGCCGTCCCTGGTGGTGTTGGTCACTGTCCCCCTTCTTTGCTCTCTGTAGTGTCTGTTCTGGGCATTCTCAAGTCTTTATAGGACTGTTTTTCTCAAGCCAGAAATTAAATACATTTCATGAGTTCCTGGACTCGATATGACCCCTTTAGGACCAGGGGTGGGGGTGGCATGGGAGATGCCCCCCGCCCCCCCCTCCCCCCCCCCCCCCCCCCGTGTTGGCAGTCACTGGCCTTGCTGCAAGAAGTGGTGGCATCCCAAAAGCCGGGGTTAGGCAGAACGAGTTGAGTAAGAGAGAGTCGATTTATATAGCCATCCGGGGCTAGGGCAAGGCACAGAGGAGAGTCTGGCTGAGGAAGACCGTCATTCACCTCAGGGCATTTGCCTCACCTTTCCTCGTTCATTCTCATGGATGTCATGAACTCTGAAGGGCCTGACATTTTACCTTGCTTGCAGGCTCTCTCGTTAGCTTGCCTCAGTTCCGTGGATGCTGGCAGAAGACATGACACCTCTGGGTCAGAGACAGAGGGCTTTATTATTCACAGCAGTATCTGCAGCCAGAGTATCAGCATTTATTTTGTGCTGGCTCCCTTAGTCCCAGTTCCCCCAAGGAGATACGAAGAGGGCTGGGTGATGCCAGCACAGGCAGTGGGTTGTCTTATAGGAGAGGAATGCTGAGATTCAGGAACTGGCATCACTGAAAATGAGCAGTAAGCATGGCTGTCCTTCCCTCCCCAGGAGGCATTATCTTTATTTTACTGGATAGTAAGTGATTCTGTGATTAACTTTAGAGAGAGAAATTATCTCTGCCTTCCACGGAGGTGTGCTCTATGAACATCCTCGGAAAGCTATCCAGAGCAAAGGCAGTCAGTGCCTTTGCTCCCAAATTGTGCAAAAACGCATGAGACCCATGGAGAATTGTCTCCCCAGTATGACTTGCTTTCTCACTTCCTTTGGGCCTCTGTTCAAATGTCACCTTGTCAGTAGAGCTCACCCTGAGCATCTTATATCAAATAACCACTTACGATCACTTATATCAAATAACTGCTTATCATCATTGGAATACTAAATTGTATATCCTTAGATTTATGTTGTTGTTGTCTATAAGCTGTAAGCTCTGTGATGGCAGAGACT
Source organism: Neofelis nebulosa (assembly GCF_028018385.1). Classification (NCBI taxonomy): domain Eukaryota; kingdom Metazoa; phylum Chordata; class Mammalia; order Carnivora; family Felidae; genus Neofelis; species Neofelis nebulosa. The sequence continues at coordinate 21,300,988 of NC_080800.1, forward strand.
TTGTATTATTCACTGCTGGGTCATCAGAGCCTAGCACAGCGCCTGGTATAAACATTTAACAAATATTTGCTGAATAAATGAATGAATCCATACATCACCACCAGTCAAGATTATCAAAATGGTCTGTTTTCATGTTCCACATATCAAATTTTCTTATATATATATATTAAATGTTTATTAATATTTAGAGAGAGAGGGAAAGAGAGAGCGTGCGCCAGCGTGCGCACGCAGGTGGGGGAGGGCCAGCGGGAGAGGGAGAGAGAGAATCCCAAGCAGGCTCCACACTGTCAGCCCAGAGCCTGACAGCAGGCTCGAACTCAGGACTGTGAAATCATGACCTGAGCCGAAATCAGGAGTCGGACACGTAGCTGACTCAGTCACCCAGGCACCCCTACCTTGTGCATTTTTACCTCTCACGGCCTTATGTCCCAACACAGACTGTGGCAAAGCTTTTAAAAATCAGCTGGTGGTGTGCTGGTCAACTGGCTTTAGGAATACAAGCTCCGATGTGTAGGGTCTGCTGGTTTCGGTGGTGTCAACTCTCACCGTGGTGGACTGCGAGATACCAGCGGGGTAACAGCTGGCTTGTAAACTGCCTGAATGTTTAACACGTAGCTTTCACGAGCTGCTAGGAGCACACCATACTGCTATAATAAGGAAGTAACGACATATATGTAGTGTCTGGGTTATTTGTACGTGGCAGAATAACATAAAGGCTCAAAGAAAAATACGCTTATGGGTCAAGAGAAGTCCTTCCCTGTGCTGCTGATGTGTCTCGTTGCTTAGACCTTATGCTTACGTTCTCTACTAACAGTGTTTCTCACACTGTGGCCTGCGTCAGAGTCACCCGGAGAGCTTGTTAAAACCCGGATGGCCGGGCCCCACCCCACAGTTTCCCACAGTTTCAGGGTGCATGGGGCTTGAGGATCTGCATGTGTAACAAGTTTCCGGGTGCTGATTTGAGGGTCCTGGGACCGTACTTGGAGAACCACTGCCCCAGTGACATTGCATGCAAGAGGTTTTGGCTCAAAATCTGTTTCCAGGTGCTAAGCGGAAGAGGTAAGTTTTTGTAAATCAACAGTGTGTCTGGACCAAAGGGAGGAAAAGCCACAAAATTGAAGGAGGAAGTTCGAGAGGTACTTCCAACATAACTAACAGATGGTCGTCCTATGTAACTAAGGCTCATTGCTCCAGATCTTCAAGATGGTGAAAAGTGAGTTTCCAGGTGTGTGCGAAGAAATAACGCTCTGTTTATAACGCGGCTGTAGCTAATTTTGTAGTACTGGGTTTCTGAAGGGTGAGGTCGAGCTGGAAATGGTTGTGATGAGGGTCTGAATCTTGAGGCTTGCTGAGTAACCTCTCCGTTAGATGAAACTGAGCACTAGATCACTTATTTAAGGGCCTGCATCTCAAACAACCTTGACAAAAATTATTTACCCATTACCATGTGGTACTCGTGCAAGTAAGAGGGCTTGGGCAAAGAGGGAACACTTAGCCTTGATTAGATGGGACATATTAGCTTCCTGAAATCTTCTCACCTGTTTAAGCAGCTCTCAATCACAGATCCTGACAGGATAGACACTCACTGTAGGAAGGATGAACAGGGCTTCGCTAAACCTAAGGGGTGTCACACGTACCCTAGATGTCCCAGGCAATGCGTCATTCCCCGTGGTCCTCCAGCCTTCCGGCTGCCAAGGCCTTGTGTGGTGACCTCTCCCTTGGTGATTGTGCAGACGGATGATGCTGTAAGATACTCTTCCACGCCTGGAATCTTCGGAACTGATTTAAGCCCGGGGCTGGCTAATTCACGGACAGCAGGGCGGAACAAGATAGGAATAGGATTCCACACGGGGGTTGCTGGTGGAACGGGGTGGCAATAGAAGCCCAGTTCTCCCCGGTTTAGCTCTTTTGTTGTTTGCCAGGGACCAGACCTCTTCTCGGCACTCAGAGCAGGTTTGTTTTGACAAGCTCTGCTTGAAAGAGGTAGAGAGGAAAGGTAGTTCATTATCAGACACCTTCTGGGCACAGTGGTGTCTCTGCCGGAATTACTCTTTTTCACTGGGGGAAGAAGAGAGGCCAGATCTTTGTGTTGCTAGGGTTTCTCTGTGTTACTTAGAAAAATCGTCTTGATTGCTTTGGGGATTTTTAAGTAACAGCTGTAATTCAATGAGGCCGCTTTCCCCTTGGTGGCCTGCTGTAATCACCGGCCTTTATCTAGCCCGAAGACTTTCTTTACCCTTGTGGAAGGACTGAACCCCAGGGTATTGTAGGACGTTGGGCCTCCAGAAGGAAGCAACTTTTTTTTTTCTGAGTTTAGTCGGGTTTTATTGTTTTTATTTATTTATTTATTTTTAATTTTATTTTTTAAAATGTATATCCAAATTAGTTAGCATATAGTGCAACAATGATTTCGGGAGTAGATTCCTTAGTGTCCCTTACCCATTTAGCTCATCCCCCCCCTCCCACAACCCCTCCCGTAACCCTCAGTTTGTTCTCCATATTTATGAGTCTCTTCTGTTTTGTCCCCGTCCCTGTTTTTAAATTATTTTTGTTTCCCTTCCCTAACGTTCATCTGTTTTGTCTCTTAAAGTCCTCATCTGAGTGAAGTCATATGATTTTTGTCTTTCTCTGACTCATTTCACTTAGCATAATACCCTCCGGTTCCATCCACGTAGTTGCAAGGAAGCGACTTTTTATCTGACGGACCTGAAGCCTTCATGATGACGTCTCTCCTCAGGTCAGAGGATCTTCTTGTCCAGAATAGTTCTAGTCTCCTTTTAGGTTTAACTGTCAGCAGCGCTATCGGGCTGGACTGAATGCCTGCCCCAGTGGTTCTCAAAGCGTGGTCCCGGAATCACCGGCAGCCCAGCCCTTGTTAGAAATACAAGTTGTCAGGCCTCACCGCACACCTGCTGGATGGGGAACTCGGGGTGGGGCCAGCATTCTGTGTTTCCATGAGCCCTCCAGGCGATCGTGCTGCATGCCAAAGTTTGAGAACCGCAGACCTCTATGCAGGCCCTCTCCTGCAGGCATTTGTCGCAGCAGACAGTGGTAGCTTCGAGGCATCTGGGCTGAGCTGTTTCTTGGCCGCCATCCTTTACACTCTGTTTGCATTTTAAATAATACGCACTCATTTCTTTCCCGGCATCTCTGCTTAATGATAAAGTGGCACTCTGGCTGTTTAAAAGGTAAGTGAAACTGTTTCTTGGTAAGTATAGATGTAGCATGATGTAAATAAAAGGAGGCAAGCTCTTTAGTATCCATCTTTCAGCCCCTGTGATTGTGCGGCTGGCACAGGCGCTCTGATTAACTCTCCTCTGCTCCAAATCAGAATCGTTCACGTCTGTCACTATGCACCCTTTCAGTTGGTTTGGAATCTCAGCCTGTCCTTTGCAGAATGTTCTGTGATTGCCACACGGTGGCGGGGCCTAGTTTTTGACATGTCCTTCGATCTGAATCGATTTAACGACCACGTGGCAGGAGCCTAGGCCTCACCGTGCCCCAGGTAGAGGTGTTTTCGCCAGGGTCAGCCCAGCACTCACAGTGCGAACGTGAACACACACCAGTGATTGCCGGCCTCGGTGTTTATGACCCATCCGAGGGTACACACCCCGTTTGTTTTTCCTTAAGGGATCGAACAGGCCAGACCTGTAGTTAATGATGATGTTGAAGTAAAACTGTGGTTGGTGGGAAAATGGGCGTGACTACTAAGGAAAAGAAATGCTTTTTGCAAGAGGTGGACGGTGAGCCAGGATTTGCTTAATAGCTGTGTGATTGTTTTGTTTCCTCATCTGAAAATTGGGTATAATAAAGGGAATGTATGTCTCAGGGCCCTTGTGAAAATGAAGTGAAATTACACATACAAAGTACTCAGCGGAGGGGGCGCCCGGGTGGCTCAGTTGGTTAAGCGTCTGACTCTTGATCTTGGCTCAGGTACGTGATCTCAGGGTTTGTGAGGTCAAGCCCGCGTCAGGCTCTGCACTGACAGTGTGGAGCCTGCTTGGGATTCTCTCTCTCTCCTCTCTCTGCCTCTCTCTTTCTCTCTCTCCCTCTCTAAAAATAGATAAATAAATTTAAAGAAATTAACAGAAACACAAAGTCCTTAGCAGAGGGTCTGCAGCTGTGTGTGTGCTCAGTGATCAGGAGCTGTTTAAACATTTGTAAATGTGGCTGTGACCACACACACACTCACAGCCATTCACTTTCATACACACTCTTGCATGTGTGCATACCTACACACTCACGCACATATATTTGTGGGTCTACATGCATATACGTACACACTCACATATACTGATATGTGAGGGAATAATAGGCCGTTCCGTGACCAGAAATGGTCAGATCAGTGTGTATCTCACACTTTTCCTTTCTTTCTCTCTGAATTTACCCTTGCCTACTCATTGTCACTTTCACCTCAAGGTGGACGGTCATCCCCATCAAAGCCCTAATGTCTTTGGGATTCGTCACTCTCTACCATCTGAGCTTCACTGAAATCTGGGGTGGGAGTGGGGGGGGGGGACATTCAGAGCAGCAGGCTCGGGGGCACGGTGGTTGTAGGAAAGCATCTGAGAACAGGAATGGGACACAGAAGGAGATTCAAGTTGGCGCTTGCCTCCCCCTCCGTGTGCTCAGGGCTGTGCGGAGCTGAGGGGAGGCCTTCCTGTCCTGTGGTACGTGTGCACTCTTACCGAGCTCATTTCTCTGTCCCTTAGAGTCTTGTCTCCTGGCACATGTTTGGGCATGAGTCTTCAATCATCGGGGTGGGGGAGTGCACACGGAAGGCTTCGCAGACCTCCACGATCCCGCCCCTGCCTACGTCACCCACCTTGGCAAGTTCCACCCTCCCCTTTGCTTACACTGTACATTTATGCTATATGCTCATCATGGGTCTCATTTCAAGGTCTTGCATTTTCTCTAAGCCTAGGGCCCTTGCACGCGCTCTTTTTTGCCACCTGAAGTACACTTCCAGCTCTCTTGGCCCAGCTCTGTCTCACTTACCCTTCAGGCATTAGTCCGGATATTGCCTCCTAGGAGATAGTGCCGACCCCTTCCACACTAGATTTGTGTCCGTGTGCCCAGTAATACTCTGAGAAATTTTAACCCTTATACTCCCAGAGCTTAACTCAGTGCTTATTAGCACACGGGGTGTGTTAATACTTGCTGTTGAATAAGTAAGTGTGGGTTACGTGGGTGGTGAGAGCTCGGAAGAGGGATGAGGAAACTGACGCTGGGATTCCTTTCTTTGACCCTTCTCCATCCTCGTTAAAATTCGTTCCTGGACCCCTGGGATAGAAGCTGTTCAAGGAGGGAAACTGCTACAGTGGGAAAAGGGGGAAAAAGATGTTATCACAGTTCATGTGAATTTCCTTCAAATTCTATGGCATGACAAGAATCTCTTATCCTATCAGCCCCAGGGGCTCAATTGTTAGCCTATCGCTCTGTGAATGTATCTTCCCCATAAGCCTAGTTGCAAAATGGGTACTTTATAAATCGTAGAAATAAACATGCATTTTACCTTTTCTGGCTTAGTAGGTGGGAGAACCAAGAGTTTCTGGGGATTTGAACATTTCTTTCACAACACTGTGCAGGAAGTGGTTTATCATTTTACTTTGAGTTGATGTTCTGGTAATAACATTCACATACTAGGATGGGGGCAATTGTTTAGCTGTCACCCCCAAACTTAGTCATATCATTGATCTGACATCAGAAAGTACTTATCCTATTGATCTAGTGTCAGATGAGTGGAATAAGAGTAATAATGGGCTTTGACTGACAGCTCAAGTTGACAGATTATCAAGTCGCATTTCCCCACAGCCAGACTGCTGACAGGCTTGGAACTCTTTCTTGCCCACACAGATCCCCTTGACCTTTAACTTCTTCTTACATGTGCTAAATCCAGTTCTCATTTGGATTGGAATACTCCCAATTCAGCTTACTTAAAATGCACAGACGGAGAGTCTAGAATTATCTAAACTCAGCTTGAGAATATTACATATATGAGGCAAACAGCAAATATTTGTTTAATGAATAAGTAGGCAACTTTAAATTTATGGGTGGTGTACCAAGAGAGGTGGTCAGGTGATAGATACCACAGCATCTCAGGCATTCAGAGGTAGACTGTTAACAGCAGCCGGGATCAGCTTGTGTCAGCCATGACAGTAGGTTAGCTGGAGCATTGATCAGGATCAGGAGGGGAGACCAGCCCTTATGTGGCTTGAAATCAAGGATGCCCGCAGGAATACAGGCCCGAGGCCACACCCTTGGCACTTTAGCTCTATGGTTTAAGGACTTACTCCACTGTGTCTTCTTGGACCAGCAGCAGCCACAGGGAGCTGCTGAGAAATGTATAATTTCCGCCTCCCCTCAGTCCTATTGAATCAGAATCTGCATTTTAACAAGATCCCCAGGTGATTCTCATTAAATTTTGAGAAGCACTGTTTTAAGAGCTTCGTCTCCCTTAAGATGCAGATATCTTAAAATCCTTCCTAGGACTTCAGGAGTTTAGACTCCAGGTCTTTGGTCCTTAACCTCCCGGTGTGACCTTTAGAAGGTCAGTGTTCTTAGCTGTGAGCAACAAAGGTTGCTGGTCTGCTAGAACCCCAGCCAGAGCCACACCATAGAACCAGTCTGGTGAGGGCACTGACAGCTTCCACCGTCACTGAGGCCACCGCTAGTGCCACAAGGCAGTGGAGTGCTGGAGCAAATTTGTACCAGCTTTGGAGGGCCAGTTACCTGCCTTTCTTTCCAGTTGGGTGTTCAGTGATGTCCAGTCCATTTGGAAGCTTGACATCAGCTGTGCCGGGAGTCTTTATGCCATGGAAGTCCACAAATGCTGCAAATCAGGGCTTTTTTGTTTGTTTGTTTGTTTCTGAGAGCTGGGCTATCAGTGCATCACTGCACTGGGTCCATTACTGGTACCACTGTGCCTTGCTTCGCCTGAAAAGTAGGTGTCGTTGCTCTAGCTGAGTCAAGATGGATATTTTCCTGTCTCCTGACCTTTTTTGTACGACTATCCTGAGGAAAATGTTATCTGATCTGGGTCTAGAGCAGTGTCTCCAATCTTGGAGCACACAGTGGAATTACCACCGGCAGGAATCCTGATCTAATTTGTTTGGGGGAGTGATGCTCCAAGTGTAGTCCCTGGACCAGCAGCGTGAGCATCACTTGGGAACTTGTTAGAAATGCAAATTCTCAGGCTCCATCCTGGACCTACTGCCACAGAAACTCAGGAGGTGAGGCCCTGCGTTGTAATAAGTCCGCCAGATGGTTCTGATGGCGCTCATGTTTGAGGACCACTGGTCTGGGGTGAGATGTGGGCATCCGGACTTTGAAAAGAATTCCCAGATGTTTCAAAAGTGCAGCCAAGGTTGAAAACCGGTGGGTTAACAGCTTTTAAAGGGTCCCATATGTCTGCCTTTGCTTTGGAGACTGCGGATGATTCGTTCAGCGGGAAAGACCTCTTCACAGGATGGTATGCCGGGGTTGAATAGAGTCTGAAACCCACATTTGCCATGAAGATCAGTAAATTCCAATTTGGACTCTCGGAAGTCAAACATACAGTGATGACATGTGTCTGACGACACTCTTCTTTAGGGTTGTCAGTGGAATGCTGCCATTGGAAAGTGTGTCACTTGGTAGTTTCCAAACACTGGGACTCTTACGTCAGAACCACATGGGGTCCTGGTGACGGCGCAGAGGTTTTGGCCTCACCTGGTACTGAATCAGCTTCTAGGGAGGCATGGCATTAGGTCCAGGCTGGGCACCTGTCTTTATAGCAAGCTCCCCACACCACTCTCAGCAACACCTTTTGAAACCACTGCATTAATCTGGGGAGGAGAAAGGGCTTGACATTTATGACTCAAATGCCACGAGAGGCATTTTTGGTCTGAAGCTGATTCTGTGTATACTGCTCATAAAGCCCTGACAAAAATAAAAACCAGTAGGTTCTAACAAACTATAGAGAGGATAAAAGAAAACTTGGGAATTCCAGAGGAATATTCTACATGCTCCTGGATTTGAAAACAGCAAAAGGCTATACAAACCTGGGATCTTTTGGCTTTATCTTTCCTGAGTGTATTTGACCTTGTGTTAAAATAATAGGGAATGGGGCGTCTGGGTGGCTCAGTCGGTTAAGCGTCCTACTTCAGCTCAGGTCACGATCTCGCGGTCCGTGAGTTCGAGCCCCGCGTCGGGCTCTGGGCTGATGGCTCAGAGCCTGGAGCCTGCTTCCAATTCTGTGTCTCCCTCTCTCTCTGCCTCTCCCCCGTTCAGGCTCTGTCTCTGTCTGTCTCAAAAATAAATAAAACGTTAAAAAATTTTTTAAAAAATAAAATAATAGGGAAGAGAAATGTAAAGAAGCAACTTTATTTTCACTTCAGTTTTTATTGGGTTTACTAAAATGTATCACTAAAGTTTATGTTCTGGCTACTTTTGGACAGTAGCAAAAAAAACCTATGGCAAGACTCATTGGAGAAGGTTGTACTGGGTAGATCTTACCATTGTTTTAAAATTAGAAACAATACGTCCGTGATTTTGGAAACATTTCTCCCTTTGGCTCTTTCTGACAGTTTTGAGATAGGTGCATTTATACCCAAGATGAGGAAGTCAAGAAATTAAGTACATTAGGGGAAAGTGGGTGATGGGCATTGAGGAGGGCACCTGTTGGGATGGGCACCAGGTGTTGTATGGAAACCAATTTGACAATAAATTTCGTATTAAAAAAAAAGAAATTAGGTACATTGCCTCTACTTTTAAGTGGTGGACCTGGAATGTGAATGTAGGGTCTTTTGTGAGTTTAAAATATATGTTAAGATCAGGATTTCCTCCCACTACCATTTTGTGATTGAGAAAAAAATAACATTGGAAGTTTTTTTTGTAGTCAGTTGATGGAAGTCACACCGTAGGAAGGACCCGGGTGGAAGTCACACCATAGGAAGGAACCAAGGCAGAATGAAGACAGTAAAGATGAGCTAGTTGATCAGAAGGCCAAATGAGGTTATTTTGTTCTCCAGTAGTTTAAGCAGAGTCGATAAACCATCAGTAACTGTGAAAGAGATGAGCTGACAGCTGTGGAAATAATCCGGGATGCAGTTTTAGTGCTAACTGGCTCCTGGTCCCTGGAAGTACAAGGTCCAGGAAGGTTCTGGCTGAGTTGGTCAGCTAAGGCCTAGAGAAGGAATTATGTTTAGATCAAGCAATGACTGGCTACACTTGGAAGGTATGAAAAACATGAAGCAGCTTTTTGTAAAAAGAAGGTTGTAAAGTTTGAAAAATTTTATTTGACACTTTTCTTTGTGAGTTAAGTAAGGTAAGTGATTTTATTTTAAGGAAAGGAGAGGAAGCTTTAAGAAAGTTCTGGAATTTACCTGAGGTCAGAGATGATAGAGTAGCAGAGCTCACTGGAATTTTCTGACTCTTTCTCACACCACAGGACCTAAATATATGTGGGGATTTGTTAATAGTTAAGTGTTAGTAGAAATTGTGTATTTCTTTTGTATGAACTGGTGCTCATGCTGGTTAATATTTGTGCTTAGTGATTTAAAGAAGGCTTTATTGATGCCTGAGGCCCAGCCCAGAGATGCTGATTTGGTTGGACTGAGGTGTGGCCTGGGATTTGGGGTTTTTAGAAGGTGATTGTGATGTGCAGTAAAGTGAGAACCATTGGACTAGAAAACTCTCCCTCTCTTGTTCTATTATCTTGTCCTTGCCCCCTTTTGGGAACTTCTTTTGGGAACATGAGGCTGTGAGCAGTGCACTCTCATTAACCTGTTAGCATAGCAATAGGCCAGGGAGTAGCCTGGCTAACTCCCCCTTCTAAATGGGAGACGTACATTTAACATTCATTCACTCAGGGAAATTTGGAGGATAGCCTTGTCTTTAATTCATCCAGAGACCTTCCTGAGCCTGCCCTACCTAAAGTTCAAATGCTGGCTAATTTCCACCGTCACCAGTGAGGCTCTTATTTGCTCTTCTAAATACCATGGTCATTGAGACCTTGTCTTGATGAGAGACATTAGTGAATGCAATAATAAGTTGTTGAATTTTTACAAATTTATTCATGCTTCAGTTTCAACACCTTATAAAATGGAGAGAACAGCACCCACATGTTAGAGCTAGCAGGCAAGTTAGATGAGATGAATTTATATAGAGCACCTAGAGCCCTCGGTGACACCTAGTAGCCCTTCCCGAGTTCTAGCTATTATGGCTGCTCACCTGGCTTTGTTTTCCTCTTTACATTCAAGAACTCAAACATCAGTCAGATTGGAAGATCTTATTCTAACGAGTGGTAAGTGTGCAAAAGAATGGTAAAACAGCCCAGATGCAATGTATTCGTTCATTGCACTTCTTGCCAGTAGTGGTCATTGAATATTGTTGAATCTAAATGACTTATTTACCCTCACATTCTCAACATGAAATCCACTTGCAGTCTATATTTACAATAAAAATAAGAGTAGGTAAATTTTTCATTAATTTAGGTCTGAATTAGGCAGGCAATTAAGCTGAGTAGACAATAGCTTAGAAGTCTAGTGTTTGTGTTAACTTCTACTCCTTTCCCTTACAGGATTTTTGCCCCTTCCCGGAATATCTGCTCACAGCTGTCAGGTGATTTTTAGTTCAGTTCTACTTTAGGTGCTTTATTACTGTTTTTCTAAGTGTGCTTTTTTTCTTGGTGAAAGAGGGCTGATTTAAATGTGTCCTTTGAGTGTTTGAATAAGATCAAGTTTTCATCTCCTAAAAGTAAGGGCAGGGAGAAATCGAGAAATATTTCCTTGTGGACTTGCATGCTTTTCTTCTGAGACTCTATGGCAGTAAATAAAGAACCTTGGAACAAAAAAAAAAAAAAAAAAGGCACCACTGCAACATGTCTTGTCACGTTCTGCTCACCCCTACACCTGATTTCAAATGTAAATTGCACGGCATTTAGCGCTAATGAAAATACTCTAGTGAAGGAAATTGTTAAGATTTTCTGGTGCTCCCGTAGGGGTAATATTAAAACCCCCGTTACTAACATCTCACTCTGAGAAGACAAAAATGTGCACTGAGAATACAAAAGCCCTGTTGGCATCTAAATGTGGGCCAATTAATTTGCTGTTATCGACGTATGGGTTTACGAGGAGATGTAAAAGTAGGACCCAGGAAAGCTATTGAGATCCCCCTATAGTGGGGTTCCTTGACCCTGGATTTTTCAGTGCTTGCTTAATCATGGCATTCTGCTTTCTATTTATTTATACAGTTGCCTCAATGAACAAATTAATAATTATACAGCACATTGACAAACATGCCGGGTAATATTTGCCAGATTTTAAATTAATTTAATTCAAGGGCCACTTCATTTACAGGATTCATCCGCACATCAGGAATCAGTCTTACCTCGTTGCTATTCATACTACACTAAGATTTTTCATCATTTCCCCCCTTCTTTTCTTCTCTGCAGACAAAGACAGCACAACTTGCCATGGCAAATAAATAGACACTAACAGGCAGGTGGAAGACAGATAGATGCCAGACAAATAGGAATATAGATAAATGCACAGATGACATAAATTGAGAAGGAAGGATAATAGTCGTTACCATGACATGTGGAAAACAATTAGATTCAACTAAATTCTTTTATTTATTTTCTCTTTAGCTCTAATTTGCAATTTATCTTCTCTTGTTTCACACCTACAGACCTTCTTCACAATTTACAGACTGGAAATTCAAACCAATAGTTATAGTTCCAGAAATGATCACTCTTCTTGGAAACAGAAAAACCATAGAAAAATGGAACTTCATGGGCTTGGGAAACTAAGGAAATTTCTGTGTTGCTTTGTGTATTAGTGAGGTCTGAGTGAGATTGGATTACAAAGAAGGGGTCAGTTGCCTTTAAAATATTGCAGTTGAGGGGTGCCTGGGTGGCTCAGTCGATTGAGCATCCGACTTTGGCTCAGGTCATGATCTCATGGCCCGTGGGTTTGAGCCCCATGTCGGGCTCTGTGTTGACAGCTCAGAGCCTGGAGCCTGCTTTGGAGTCTGTGTTTCTCTTTTTCTTTGCCCCTCCCCCACTGGCACTCTGTTTCTCCTTCTCTCAAAAAGAAATAAACATTAAAAAAAAATTTAAAAATTATAGTTGAAGGGTGCATGGGTGGCTCAGTCGGTTAAGCATCCTACTTTTGGTTTCAGCTCGGCATGATCTCATGGCTCGTGAGTTTGAGTCCTATGTCCAGATCCATGCTGACGGTGAGGAATCTGTTTGGGATATTCTCTCTCTCTCTCTCTCTCTCTCTCTCTCTCTCTCTCTGCCCCTCCCCTGCTCCTGTGCATGCCCTTGTGCTATTTGTCTCTCAAAAATAAACACATTAAAAAAGAATTTAAAATAAAAAATTGCATTTGAACCCTCAGACATAATCATGTTAAGGTTCATGAGAAAGAAAATGTTTTTAATTAACTTGTGGTATTTGTCATTTCTCCAGTTGTGGCTAAGGGTGAAACCTTGGCTAATAGGAAGGAGTAACACCATGGAAATTAATGAATCAATTTTCATGTATATGCCTTTATTACTTATGTCAGCATATAAAAATATTGACTGAGCCTGCGTTTCTGCCATTAAAGGAAGGCCTGGATGTCCACGATGTTATCTTATATTGATGGACAATGATGAAATCTAATGCAGTCATAAGAAGTTAGCTCAAGTAAGAGAACTGCAAACTGAATCCCATTTGTGGGTTTGCAAATTATTTTTCATGCTGCTCATATTCTAATATTTGGGGCATTAGCTGGCCGTAGTTGGCTTACAGGCTTTATAAATGCACATAATCCAGTTGGCAGTTCATGCTCAGAGATGAAAATTTTTCCTACATAGTGTTCATAAATTATTACATATCCTGGGTGTGGGTCAGTATCTATCACAAGACTATCCTAAGATTGGTAAGCAATTTGCATGACATTAGCACAGGGTATAGTTAATTATATCTTAATAATATCTACTACCCCAAATACATAGATTAATATTGTATGTGGTTATACCACACTATCAAGAGATACTTGTTTTTCTCTCATGAAAGTGTTTATTCATGACAGTTGCTGTTGGTTTTTCTGTGGGAGGGGGGGTAGAGTCCACAGGGTGGTGTTGATAAAGATAAATCTTTTGGGGAGGGGCAGTAAATATGAAGCCTAGGATTACATTACAGAGTCCGAGAATGCTCTGTGGGTGTGCACAGCTGTTTGCTTGTCCTGATTAGATTGTTCTTAGAATATTATATTTTCATTTTCTAAGCATGGAAGGATGCTTAGGTACAAGGCTATAAGAGGGCTCTTTTTTTTTTTTTTTTTTTTTAATGTACTAACCACTTACAGAAAAATCCGGCAAAGACTAGGCAGATAATTTCAGTGCAAGCTGCCTTTTGCTTCAGTACCCAAGATAATTGTCTCAATCTCCTTTTTACTCTGCAGGGTCACAGATGTCAAAAGGCATTCCCACATGCAAGTTGAAATTGTGCAATACGTAGCCCAGAAATTATGTGTCTTTTACTAAAAGAAAAAAAAGCGGATAGACCTATATGCCATAATAATTATAAAAATTATGCTAGCATTTATTTGGTTATATTAATATGCTATTTGTATTAACTAGTTTTACTAATTACCTAATTACTGCCCGCTAGGGTAATTACTCATCTTGATGAAATGTATGTTGAAAGGTGAACTCCTAGGCATGAATTTGGTAATCATTTTCTTATCCAGAATAATAATGTTGAGGGCAGATGCTCAATTCATTTAATACTGTCATTGATTTCAGAGCTAGAAGGAGATTATAAGGTGTAGTCATAAACCTGGTGTACCTAAATAGGAGATTGAAGCAAATAGGTATACATTAGGAGCACTTAGTGGTGTTTCCTTGATAAAAAGGAGCATTAAAATGGATGGTTTCAAAGTCATTTTATAAAGGTGTAGGGAAAAAGCAAAGATGTTGGCACCAGATGGACTGGAGTTTGAGTCTTAGATTCATGTGACTTGAGGAAAGCAGCCTTACCCCTGTGAGTCTCGTTTCCCTATTCTGTGCAATGGCGACATGATGCTCAGTGTCCCCTTCTAGTATTGTGGTGAGACACAGGTTAGACGATGTTTGTAAAGTGCCTGGGACAGAGGGAGCAGCTTTTAACTCTGCTATATTACTCTCTAAGATTTGTGTTTCATGATCTTGACCTACAGTTTAATTATTGATGATAAATCACATTTTGAAATAGAAGTTATTGGAATGACTAGTCATGTGAAGAAGAAAGGACTCCTGTCACAAGCGTGTTTCAGCAGCTGAACCCCGCTACCACCAGCCCCAACATGTCCTGGTCCCAGTTATACAAGTGTAAATTTCGGCATAGGTCTCTCCCACTCCTATGTGTGTGAATATCAGCATCATGAAGGTAGAGACTTGGTTCTTTTTTAATTTTTTTTTAAGTACACTCTACCCCCAACATGGGGCTCAACCTCATGACCCCAAGATTAAGGAGTCCCATGCTGTATGGACTGAGCCAGCCAAGCACCCCAAGACTTGGTTCCTTTTGTTTAGTCTTACATCTTCATCACTTTTCATAAATCTAGTACAGTCCGCTTAATGAATGTTTGTTGAATGACTAAAGGAATTAATGGATGAATGTCTGTCTAGATGCTTGTGTAACATATGGATCGTTTGTGTTCTCCCTGGCTCTGAAGGTCGCTTTGGGGAGCACATTGTATTCATCAGATGATAAGACATTATCTCTGTGGGCAACTTGTGCACATGCTAGCAGCTGTGACGTACTGGTGTGGTCTACACTGCCCAGCTCTTACCAATATAGTGTTCAAGGTGATAATGAAACAGACCTCACCGCCCTCCTGTCATCACAGGTGTGATGCAGTTTCTTTCACATCCCAGCTCCTTCTGTTTTAGTCTGCAGCTGCAGGCCAACATCACTGACTCTGGGACCAGGTGAGAGAAGGGGACCCACTCTCCCAGAGGGCAGGTCAGATGAGCCTTTTTTTAGTTGGTGCAAGTGCCTCTCTGCCCACATTAAAGGGCTAGCAATGGGGATTCAAAGGAGAGTAAGACAAAATCACTCCCCAAGGAGTCCAGTGGGAAAACCAAACAGCCAAATGAGTGATGGGCACCATGCAATACATGCTCACGGGTCCACGTTCAAGTATGGAAGAGCATCTGCCCAACCCTTCCCGAGATGATGTGTCAGAGGGCCTGAAGGCAACATTTGATGTCTCGTAAGATGAAGGACTTGTTGGGTGGACAAGAGGAAGGGCTAGTCCGGCAAGTATCCTGGAGACAGGCTGCATCATTTAAAACCCTGACGGCCCTGAGCCTGGGTGGCTCAGTCAGTTAAGCCTCCGATTCTTGATTTTGGTGCAGGTCACGATCTCATGGTCCGTGGGGTCGAGCCCTGTGTTGGGCTCTGCATTGGTGGTGCGGAGCCTTCTTGGGCTTCTCTCTCACCCCCCCTCAGCCCCTCCCTCACTTGCGCTCTGTCTCAAAATAAATAAATAAACCATAATAGGAAAAAACCCCTGCCGACCCTGTCAAAGATGTTGATCATAAGAAACGTGTCATTATGTGAGCATCAGGAACTGCAGAGGACACAGTCGTGGCAGTGGTGCAGTTAACTGCACGTGCCATCATCACCACCACTGCCGGGGCGCTGGCAGGTGCAGAGGCCGCCATTCCCCCATGGGTGGAAATTTGGACTAACACACAAACGAGGGGCATGATTACTTGGATAATTTTATGAGTGGATGAATTCTTTCTTTTATGAAGCAACTGTTTTAAATAGCAAGGCACTCCTTATGCATTTGGTGGGACTGGGGTTGCATGCAACATTTCGGTGACACATTGAGACTCTTAACAAGAGGGACACCCACCTCGTTCCCTGAAATTTTGCCTTACCGAAGGTCAGAGAGGGCCCTCAGTGCATAGGTCAGAAACAATGCTGACGATTCGTTTCTCCCTTAACCTTAATGAACTGTACTCAATCTTTGCTTCTGGCTTTCACACAAACAAATAAAGAGAACAGGACCTCGTGGTTTATGCAACACAAGCAGAAGATGAAGAGTTCTTTTTTCTAGTTCTTTTTTTCTTTCCAAGAACTTTTAGGTATGATTCCAATCATTTCTAATATCATTTAAAAGCCTTTTAAAGAACGGCCTCCTCTCCCTAAATTGACAGCCAACACAACACCATGGGGGAAAGGAGGTGGAGAGGGACTGAGGTGTAGATGTGCTTGACTGAAAGAGCCTCTAAATTATGTTGTCAAAAAATTATAGCAACACCATTTTAAATGCTTTTCTCCTGTAATGCTCTCTCCTCCAATCCTGATGTCTCCGGTTTGTTTGTTTTGTGTGATCCACCTACAAGGTGAAGTTGTGTTTTGGGGGTCACTTCTTACAGTGTTAAATCGAGATCCCAATGCTCCAGGTAGGAAGTGTTCGTGCTGTACCAGTCTCTGGATTCTTGTTAACTCCTGACTTGCTTTTCGGAACTCTTCTCGAACTGCACTGAGATGTTGTCTTGTGCTCCAAGTACTTTGAGCTCTTAACGCAGTCCTGATTTGAAGTCTCCAAGAATACTTTCCTTGCAGGATTCCCTTGGAGAACCTAGGTAAGCGAGAGGATTGGGTAAACTAAGGCGGGAGGGGCTTCCGAATTCCCTGGATTTAGAGACTGACAGTAGCTGAGAAGTCAAGGCACTTGTCGGTCTAGAATGAACATGTTCATAGGGAGGTTTTTGAAAGAAGCCATTTCCAGACTCAGTATGTGAACAAAAATGTTGCTTTCAGTAGGACCCTTAAGCAAAGGCATGAGGAGCAGGAAGTACATAAAAGGGTCAGGATGCTACCCCTGTTTTTCACATGCCTAGATAGTCCCAAGTGCACATTTTCTTAGGGATTGGTGAGAGTCCTGTGGACTTCGTGTCAACCCCAGCGGCTCTCTGGTCAAGGTTTTCTGCATTTTCCCACCTTATTCATGTATCCATCCATTCAGCCAAGAAATGTTGAGCACCTACTGTGTGTCAGGCTTGGTGCTAGGCATTTGGTGCTCTGTGTTTTAGAGGTTTATAATTTGGAGGCTCAAGGACATCACACATTTGACTGTTGCCAACAGACATTTAGGATTTCTGGTTTTGGCCAATCCCTCAATGCTTCTGGTCAGTCCTTTCACCTAGTGGTTTATTCTTCTCTTAGAGTTGTTCCAGCCCTTATCCAGTGTCTTTGAATCTGCTCTCAATCTCTGCGCACATTTTTACCAAACTACCATTAAATTCACCCTTCCCTCCTTTATCCTTGAGAAAATTGAGGCCAAGAGGTTTGTGGCAGACACTAGTTAGTTCTTCAGCAAACCATTTCTCTTTTCCTATTAGAAACGCACTTTCCGGTGTCATTTGGTCTGGTGTGGCCATATGTCTGAATTCAAGCCAATACAATGTGGGCAGAAGTGATGTATTTCACTTCCAGACCTGATTCATAAAACCCTTCCAAGCTCCATTCTCCATCGTTTTACTTGTCTTCTGGTGGAATGGAGAGGACTATTGAGGATCTGGAAGAAGGCAAAGCCACAAAATAGAAGAAGTCCCCGAGTCACTGGAGGAGTGCTTTCTGGCCAGGGACACCTTCACTGGATACTGTGGAGGGGGAACTAACGTTCGTTGTGTCTGGACACTGACATTTTAGGGTTGTTGTAGAATTTAACATATCCTCTCGTGACTAATTCAAGATATGACCTCATGTAATGTTTTCCTACGTATCCTAGTGGCTTACACAATTCTCTTCTGTTCTTCCTGCCTCTCCTTGTGCTAGAATGCAAACTCCATGAGGCCAGGGATTCTTATTTGTGTTATTCGCCGGTGCATCGCAAGCACTTAGAATAGCTCCTGGCACACAGTGGATGCCCAGTAAATGTTTGCTGAATGAGTGAGTACGTCCAAGAACATCATCTCTTCTAAGTCTACTTATGTCTTCTCTGCATCTTTTCACTGTCAAATATTCTTTCTCTCTGTCATGTTTCTGTCACGTCCCCTGTTCTGTTGACTGTATTCCATCAGCACTTGGTTGCTTCCATCTTCGTGACGTTCACCTTAGACCTTGCATACTTTTTTCCTACTGATGATCCTATATATCTCTCCCTCCTTCTATACTGTACTGATGCAAAAATTATCTACAGTCACTGTCTCTACCTCCCCATATTCAACTTCCTTTGCCAGATACCGCACTAACTTACTGCAACTTCCTCACAAAGTCAGAATAGCTCATTTGCTTGTTTGCTGTCAGATCTTATTCTTTGTTTTCTCCTGCTCAGCTCTGTTTTGAAGGGAACAACTGCCTTTGCCCTCTGGCTTCTGGGCAGGTTCAGCTTTGGGTGGCACTAGCAGAAGATTGGAGGGTGGGAGGAGGAGAGAAGCCATTCCTCTCTCTCTCTCTCTCTCTCTCTCTCTCTCTCTCTCTCTCTCTCTCTCTCTGTCTTTCTCTCTCTCTCTCTCTCCCTCTCCCTCCCTCCCTCTCCTTTAAGTGTTACCTCTCGTGGTGACTGTGTCTTCTCTTTGGCTCCAACCCCCATACAGAGTCCCTCCCTCTGTGGCATCACTTACTGTAGGGCAGCCCACCATGCTCCAACGTTAGCTGGGGTGACCCCAGATTTGGGCTAAGGTACTACCACTCTTACCACTATCATTATCCTGCAGCCCTGTTGATAATTTCTGGGATGGCCCATCATTTCCTGTTTGGTGTCTCTGTTTTTCATCACCTGTGACTACTTTGGTGTATTATATTGCCTCTTTGAAATATCTAGCGCTATGGACTCAACTGTGCCGCTCCCTGATTCATTTGTTGAAGCTCTAACCCTATTGCGATGGTACTTGGTGATAGGGTGTTTGGGAAGTAATTAGATTTGGATGAGGCCGTGAGGGCAGGGTCCTAATGATGAGATTTGTACCTTCATAAGAAGAGACGCCAGAGAGCTCGCTTTCTTTCTCCCTCTCTGCCATGTGAGGACACGGCAAGAAGGCAGCCATGGAAGAGAACCAGGAAGAGAACCTGGCTTTGCGTGCACCCTGACCTAGGTGTTCCAGCCTCCAGAACTGCGAGAAAATAAATTTCTGTTGTTTAAAATAAATTGCCATTGCCCAGTCTGTGATATTTTGTTATGGCAGTCTGTGTGGAGTGGTGTCTCCTTTCCTGGTTAGACCCTGACTGATAAAATCATCAGTAATTTACAGTTCTTTATTTTACTGCAATTAGCCTTATTGAACGCTATATTTTTTAATGTGTATTTATTTTGAGAGAGAGAGAGAGAGAGAGAGAGAGAGCGAGAGCTAGCAGGAGTGGGGCAGAGAGAGAGGGAGAGTGAGAATCCCAAGCAGGCTCTGTGCTGTCAGCTCAGAGCCCAACTTGGGGCTTGATCCCACAATGGTGAGATCATGACCTGAGCCGAAATCAAGAGTCGGACACTTAACTGACTGAGCCACTCAGGTGCCCTGAACACCTTTTTTTTAACCTTGTTAAATTTTCTTTCTTTGGCCTCTTTGTTGTTTGTTAGTCCTCTGGTTCTTCCCTTACCCCTCAGACCGTTACGTCTCAGTTTTCTTTGGGTTTTTCCTTCTTTATCATCTCTTAAATATTCTCTGGGTTGTAACCTTCTTGCTTTACATGTCCTCCCTGGTCAACCTCATCAGATTCAGTGGTGTTAATGAAGTGATTCTCAATTCTAAGCATTGGTTCTTTTCTCTCTCGTGAGTTCTAGACTTACGTATCCAACCATCTCCTAGATATCTCTACCTGGATGTCAGAGTCAGAGTATCCAAGATGCTCACTAATCTGTCTGCCAAACCTTAACATCGTTTGTTTTCTTTTCTTGTGAATTAAACCTCACAAAAGCCAGGAATCCAAAAGTTGTCTCTGGCTCGTGACTCTCCTGCCCCTCGCCACAGTCATGTTCTAATGGGTCTTTGCTTCTAATGGTAGCGCTTGAGTCTTTCCCTTGTTGCATCTCCCCACTGCTAGTGGATTCACATCTTTCCTTGCTTTTACTAGGATCCAATCTCCATATTGTTCTCTCTGCTTCCAGCCTTGACCCATCTTTCTGTCTGTGCTCCATATTGCCACCAGAATGATCATTCATAAAAACAAGTACAGTCATGTTTTTCTTTGTATAAAATTATTCAAAAGTTTCCTACTGCCTCAGGAATAAAGTCAAGAGTGGCAAAGTTTTCCAGTGCTAGTATTTCCTGGTTCCCAGAATTCTAAGTATCTCCCCGCCACCCCTTTTAACAGTTAGGGCCCGGAGGGGACTCTGTTCCATCCGTTCAGGAATCCTGGCTTCTCCCACCTTGCGGATCTACCCTCCTCCTCTAGGTCCTTGGAGCCCTTTCCATTCAGCCACATGGCTGATGAGGGAAAGAGCATGAGGGTTGAGTAGGAGAAGATTTTTATGGGCCGTGTTCGGAAGCGGTATACATCACTACTCTTTACATTCAGGACTCAGTCACATGGCAACTTGTAACTGCAAGCTTCAGGGGTGGGAGGTTATAAGTGTAATGTGGCCATGTTCCCAAGAGAAAAGGAACACCAGTGGTTTCTGCCACAGTGAGCAGAAGGGAAGCAGTCTTCGCCCTTAGGAACTAGTTCAGGAGTCACTCCTCCCAGCCTTTCAGCCCAAGGTAGGCACTCTGTCCCTTGTGATCCCACTGTACCTTCCTCCCCTCACTTGTAGTATATGTGGTATATATCATGCTGTGTTTCACTTAGTTCTTTACATGAGTGGCAGTGGTAACCCATTGACTTGAGGATGGGGACAATGCCTTGCTATTCATGGTATCCTTGACACCCAACCCAGTGCCTGGACAAGAGTCAATGCATAATAAAAATTGCTTGAATTATTAAACAAATTAATTGTAATTGTTTGAAAGGTTTTTTTAAATATGATTCGATGGTAGATATCTTTCTAAATGATGAAATTTTGCTAATATCCATCTAGTCTCTGTTGATTTAATTCTCATATTAAGTCCTCCTTTGGGGCCTCATAGCTCATCAAAATAATACAGTTCTCCCCACCTTAGATCACTTGGTAATTAGGTTTCAGGGCTAAAGGGCATATGGGAACACATTTTATCATCCACATGGGAAGACGGCCATTAATAAATGCCGAAGACGGAATGCGCTGGGTTGAAAGGAAGCATCAGCTCACATATGGTTCTGAGTAGACATCAAACACTGATGAATCAGGCTCCTTGGGTACCTGATACACATGTCCTGTAGGGGCCACCATGAGGCCAGTGAGGGTCGCTGTGGAGGAACCAATCAGTGATTCTGGGCCACAAGGACTCTGGGTGCTTTGGAAGAGTGCTTCAACTAGTGCTCTTCAAAGGACCTTGTCTTGTATTCTGAGCCAGGGACACATAGCTTAATGTAGAGATAGAGAATTAAATTGTTCTCTAATTGCTAGGTGTGCAGAGTCTGCCCAGGTAGGCTGACAGAGTGGAAGTGTGTCTATGAAGTGTTGTCGTAAAATGTTTGCCTTTAAAAAAACTTTGGTTATTTAGCCTGCTAGACACTGAAAGGCACAAAAGGACTTTAGAAATCACTGGGTCCGATGATCTTCAAGTCCTGATGCGCGGGATTCTGCAGAGGTGGATTCAGGGGTGTGGGGAATGGGAAGAAGGAGCGGGAGGGGAGTGGTGGATGCCTGTCTGGACATAACCATAGCAGCTCTCTTTTGATCACTTGTCATATTAGGATTCTGGAGACTTTCTGGGGAAAAAAAGGGGAAGGGTTGTTGCTACAAATGTGTGAAAACCTCCTGATGTTATAATCCCTTGATTTATAGATAAGGAAACTAAGGAGGAATGAGTTAAAGTCACACAGCTGGTTAGTGGGGGCGTGTGTGGTGGAATCCAGATTCTCTGTTCCCCCCGCCAGTGACTTTCCACGCGGGCCCGACAATTCTCTATGTCTGACACTGAGAAGCAAATTAGTTGATTTTAGGATGACCACATTACATGTTTGTCCACAACATATTCTTATTTCAGATCACGGGCAAGGTTGCAGCCAATGATGGGCAGAATTGAAGTCCTGAGAAGTCATGAGGAGAAAATGTAATTTGATTTGACCTGCCCCTTTAATGCCCCTTAGAGACTGCATCTAACACCCTAACTTATGAAACCTTAAAAATCTATTGTGGAGAGTGTGGCTCTGCTCAGTGAGTGCCCATTTACTGTACTCAGAAAGAAAATACAAACTAAGTTTGCAGATGCCGGGACCGAAGGGAAGGATCTGCTGCCTTTGTCACCTTTGTAGTCACAAGTGCTTGAGTCGCCGTCAGAGGTCCCTTCAGCAATTATCCACAAGGTGGCCACAGCTCCCCCTTCACCTGCTCGGAAATGCTCCCGCCGCCTTCCCACCCCCCACCCCCGTTTTTGCACATCTACCATGCCGGGAATTTTAAGTACGTTAAGTAGTGTTTGTAGAAGATAAGAATAAATATGATTTCATCTACAATCAGAGAATTTATGATTTTTTGTGAAACGGCTGAATGAAAAGCAACAGATAATGTTTTCAGCTGAAGACGGATGTAGCAAGACTCTTGTGAAAAAAAGCTCACAGGCGGTTTTATTGGCTTTTTTTTCAATCCTGACATGAGGAAAGGAGAGGATGCTGCTATCTTAAAGGAGATCACGTATACCGTGAAATAATTTTGTGGATTTTCTTTTTTTGGTAAGTGGGTGCTATGCTATGGTAAAGCGTAGGGATCACAGGGCAGGTAAGTTCAGCTGTAACAATGTAACAATGTAATGCGCTCGCTCGTCAGAGCACTTTGAAATTCTCAGTTTCTCCAGAGCTTTCTTCAGTCTGCTGAGGGTAATGGTGACACTGTGGGCACTGGTGTTCAAAAGATAGGGGTGCACATCCTGGTTCATAAACACTGGCACTGAAGGTTATCTAACCTTGTCAAGCTTCCTCAGTTTTATCATCTGTGAAACGGAATAAGAATACCTTCCTTACAGCCTTGTTTTAGAGATTAAATTAATAACACAGGTGGTAGCTTGAAGCACACTGCCTCGCACATCATAGCCGTTTAATAACTGCGAGTTTCCCCTTTTTGAGTGTGGAGCATCAATTTAAGGTCAGGCTATTTTATTTTGTTTTATTTTTATTTATTTTATTTTTTAAGTTTATTTATTTATTTTGAGAATGGGGGCAGAGAGAGAGAGAGAGGGACAGAGAGAATCCCAACCAGGCCCCGCGCTGTCAGCATAGAGCCCAACACGGGGCTTGATCCCACAAACCATGAGATCATGACTTGAGCCGAAATCAAGAGTCAGACACTCAAGTGACTAAGCCACGCAGGCACCCTGGTCAGGTTATTTTAATGGAGGTATAGTATGTAATATAAGGGCTGTAATAAATAAACAACACTGTATGTACAGCACTGTGCCAACTTAATTTCAGCTCCTTCCCATAGGATAAAATGAGTTAGAGTTGAAGATGAAAAAAAAAATAGTAGTAATAATTGACCTGGAGAAAAAGCACATAATTTTTCTAGAGAAAGAACCGACTAAGACTGGGTATGAAGGTTGTGGGTAGGGAGTGGGGGTGGGGAGGGGAGCTGTCCCAGACAGTAGATGGCCAGGTACACTGTCATCAAAAACCACTGTTTGGGTGCCGAATGAAGAGTCAATGCAATATAGTGGCTTCTGAAAGAAGGACACGGTTTTGTTGAAGGGAATGCTATTAGGTTGAACCACATGAAATTGCCTTATTTGAAGGCCAAACTCAGTCAGTTGTTGGCAATTTTGAATGGGTCAACTTAACATTTTGTCCATTAGGAAGACAAATGTTGGAACGAGTTGCTACAGGGAGGCTGTGGGGTTTTTAGTCCTGAAAATATTTGATGAGAGCCTAGCCAATTATTTGTCCTGGGTGATTTAGACATTGAGTTCCCTGAAAGCTGGGGGTAGATGAGATAATCTGTCAAGATTAATTTATCTGCCTGTCTCCTTGAGAACAACTCTATTCTTCTAGGATGCTAATAGAAACTGTGGGTAGAATCTGGGTCTTTATGGAAAAAAATCTGTCAATATTATCCTTCTCTACTGTTTCTTGCAGGGGCATCTCTCTCGATCAGGGTTTTGCAACCTTGGCATTAATGACATTTGCAGTAGGGTACCTCTTTGTTGTGGGGGACTGTCCTGTGTAGTGTAGGGTGTTCGGCAGCGTCCCTGGCCTTGACCCACTAGGTGCCAGCAGCACCTCCCTACTCTGTTGTAAAAAGCCAGATGTTTCCAAACGTTGCCAGATGTCCTCTGGAGGGGGAAACAAAAGTACGTGCAGTTGTGAACCACTGCCCCAGATAGCGGTCCCCAACCTGAGAACTTGTCTGTGACACACCACCTGCCCTACCTCCCTTTCCTGTCCTGGCATCCTCCCCTTGGCTGCTCTTGGGTGTTTTCATGGAGGCAACATGCGTACAGATTCTCAAGCGCTTAGAGGTTCTTCCAGCCTTTCTAAGGAACGCTTAACTGGGCTTTATGGAAACCTCCAATTTCCGGTGGGGAATCCGGTTACATCATCATCCTTGTCATGTATTATCTGTAACCTTCTGAGGCTCTGTGACAAGGCATCGTGGCTTGTTCTCACTTGTCGTCTGTGTAACAGGAGCCCACCCAGTCAGCTTGCCCCTCGGCCATTCAGTGGTGAGGCAGTCTCCGCTGGGCGTGCCACCAGAGGCCCTGCGCACATGTGCGGCATGGGGGGAGAATCTTGTTACAAGCTGCACAAACATATACAGATTCTTTGGTGTTCGCAAATAGTTTGAATCTTTATGATCTTTACCTGGAGGCTGGTCCTTTCCTGAGTGTTCCCTCTCACCTGCTGGCCTGAGTGGACCCAGGTTCTCTGGACAGTCGACCCAGTTGACCCTGTTGCTAAGCCCTGGGGAAAAAAGGGTCATGTGCTCCCAAGCAGTGGAAAGCCTCTTTTGGGTCCCCTCCCAGCTGGGGTTGACTCAGTGCTTCCTTTCTTCACCCCCTGGAGACCTTCATTCACTTGCAGGGTCCAGGAGAAGACAGTCGCCAGAGAGCAGCCACGGGGTCGTGTGGTTTGAAGTTGCCAGTCCGACATCTAGTTCTCTCGGTGCATCTGCCTGCGTCTGCCGGGACCTGAGGGAGGTCTGGGGGGCAGATATGCCAGTGACCCCGGGGTGGCTGCTGCCACCGCGGATGAAGCAAATGCAGCCTCTTAGTCACTGTCTCCCAGGGGTACCCCGTTCACGGAGGGTAGGGAAGGGAAGCGCTGCTCGTACGAGGCCGGCTCAGAGGGTGAGCAGGCGGCCAGTGAAGAGGGCTGGCGGCTGATAGTGTTTTTCTGTGCTGCTGAAATAAAAGCAGTCTCCCTGACCTGTGCAAAAGCATAGCGGTGTTGACAGCTGCGAATGTATGTGTGAATACTTTGAAGGCGGCGGAACACCACATCAGGGAGAGTCCAACCTTCTTCGAGAAGTCATTTGTGCAGCAGACTTGAATCTCGGCCTCCTGAGCTGCTTGACCTTTCACGTCCGAGGTTCCTAGCCCTGGCTGCACATTTGAATCACTTGGAGAGCTGGTAAATCATTTGGATGCCTGGTCTCCACCTCACACTAATTAAACCAGTCTCTGGTGATGGGCCAGCTTGGGCATCAGTACTGTTGAAGCTCCTCAGCTCGTTTTAATGTGAAGCCAGCTTTAAGATCATTAGGCTTCTCCCTTCAACATTCCCGTGAGATTCTTTCCTTTCTCTAGGTCAGTGGCTGTTATGTGTGGGTGTGCATCAGAATTTCCTGGAGGGCTTCTTAAGACAGATTGCTGGGCCCCATCTCCAGACTTTCTAATTCAGTGGGACTGGGGTGAGGGCACATAATTTGCATATTTAACAAGCCTCCACGTAATGCTGATGGTGCCGGTCCTGGGACCACGCTTTGAGAACCACTGTTTTATGGCTGCATAATCTCTGATGGCTTGCTGCACTGAGAACTTCTCTGATGCCGTCCTTGTCCATGCTTTTCACAGCTACTATATTTTCCTCTCCTTTCTTGCTCTTTTCCAATGATAAAATCTTTCCTTTTAATTCTCATTCATTCATTCATCCATCCACAGACCATTCCCAGGTACCTGATACATATCAGGAACAGTTTTCTTTTCTTTCCATTAAAATTTTTTTTTCTTTTCTCCCCAATCTGGACACCAGTGACAGTAGTTGCTTTGCTGCCTCTGTTACTATTTCTGGTTTGGTCTTTGCCCTTGAAGGATTTTTTTTTTAATTAAATTAAATTAAATTAAATTAAATTTTGTTATTTTTAATTTTTAGAAGTTTATTTTGAGTGATAAAGAGAGCATGCACATGTGTGCATACATGTGAGTGGAGGAGGGGCAGAGAGAGGGAAAGAGAGAATCCCAAGCAGACTTTCAGCCCAGAGCCTGAAGTAGGGCTTGATCTCACAAACTGTGAGATCATGACCTGAGCCAAAATCAAGTGTCAGATGCTTAACTGACTGAGCCACCCAGGCACCCCTAAAGATTTATTTTATTTTATTAAGTTTGTATTTTGAGAGAGAGAGAGAGAGAGAGAGTGTGTGTGTGTGTGTGTGTGTGTGCGCGCGTGCGCATGAGTGGGGGAGGGGCAGAGAGAGAGAGAAGGAGAGAGAGAGAATCCCAACCAGGCTCTGTGCTGTCAGCATGGAGCCTGACACAGGGCTTGAGCCCATGTACTGTGAGATCATGACCTGAGCCGAAATGAGGAGTCGGTGGTTTAACTGACTGAGCCACCCAGGTACCCCCCCCCGACCTAAAAATTTTATTTTTAAGTAATCTGTACATGTAACATGGGGCTAAAACTCACAACCCCAAAATCAAGAGTTGCATGCTCTACTGATTGCGCCAGCCAGGTACCCCTGGAGGTTGATTTTTGACATTGGCATGCATTTTAATTTGGTACTCATAGTTTCATACTGAATTGAGAATTTTCTCATTTCTTCTGCGATGTATTTGATTCTTCTAATCTTTGCACTTAGGGACTGTACGTGTGGGCTTTTTGCAAGGAAAATGTAGACACAGAATGATGGTCTGTAGTCAGCCAACAAGACTGGGGCACGGAAAACCTTTCTGAAACATACATTAGGTCTCCCTTTTAGATCCTTTGCTCATAGACATAAAGAGGTAGATGATGGTGGGTGAGAGTGGAATCCTGTGTTCTTATATGTGTTGCTCTGATTTCTTTGTTTTTCTGTTCGCTGACTCTTGTGGGCTAGGGATCTACTTAGTGGAAGACTTCCATCCCACTGTTGATTCTTTGTGACTCTATTAGTTTACTATGACTGCATAACAAATTACCACAAATGTAGAGGCTTAAAACAAAAGCCATTTGTTACCTTCTAATTTCTGTAGGTCAGAAATCTGGGCACAGGTTAGCTGAATTTTCTGTTCTGGGTCTCATTAAACTTGAAATCAAGGTGTTAGCCAGGCCACATTCTCATCTGGGGACTCCACTAGGGAGGGATCCACTTCTAAGCATGATTTGGGGACGGAATTCATTTCCGTGAGGCTGTAGAATTCATGAAAACTTGCTTATTCGAAGGCAGCAACTAAGAGAATCTCCACTGCTTCAGGTTTCTGATCTCTGAGCTCTCTTTTAAACAGATCACCCTATTGGGTCAGGCCCACATAGGATAATCTCCCTTTTAATTAAAGTCAGCTGATTAAGACCTTTAATTACATATGTAAAATGCTCCACCTTTGCCATATTCTTGCATATTAGATGCAAGTCATGGGTCCTGCCTACATTCAAGAGGAGGGGATTTTATTTTCTTTTTTTTAACTTTTAAATGTACATCCAAGTTAGTTAGCATCTAGTGCAACAATGATTTCAGGAGTAGATTCCTTACTGCCCCTTCCCCATTGAGCCCATCCCCCCTCCCACAACCCCTCCAGTCACCCTCAGTTTGTTCTCCATATTTAGGAGTCTCTTCTGTTTGGTCCCTCCCCCTGTTTTTATATTATTTTTGCTTCCTTTCCCTTATGTTCATCTGTTCTGTGTGTTAAATTCCTCATATGAGTGAAGTCGTATGATACTTGTCTTTCTCTGACTAATTTCACTTAGCATAATACCCTTCAGTTCCATCCACGTAGTTGCAAATGGCAAGATTTCATTCTTTTTGATTGCTGAGGAATACTCTGTTGTATATATATACACCACATTTTCTTTATCCATTCATCCATCAGTGGACATTTGGGCTGTTTCCATACTTTGGCTATTGTGGATAGTGCTGCTCTAAACATGGGGGTGCATGTATCCTTTCAAAACAGCACACCTGAATCCGGTGGATAAATGCCTAGTAGTGCCATTGCTGGGCCGTAGGGTAGTTCTATTTTTAGTTTTTTGAGGAACCTCCATACTGTTTTCCAGAGTGGCTGCACCAGCTTGCATTCCCAAGAGGAGGGGATTTTATTTTATTTTTAAAATTTTTTAAATGTTTTATTTATTTTGGACAGAGAGAGACAGAGCATGAGTGGGGGAGGGGCAGAGAGAGAGGGAGACACAGAATGGGAAGCAGGATCCAGGCTCTGAGCTGTCAGCACAGAGCCCGAAGCGGGGCTCGAACTCATGGACTGCAAGATCATGACCTGAGCCGAAGTCGGATGCTCAACTGACTGATCCACCAGGCACCCCAAGAGGAGGGGATTTTAAAAGGATGTGGGCCATTGTGGTTCATCTGAGAATTTTGCCTATCACAATGACTATAGTGCAATGTCTGTCAAAGCTGCAGAATTCCATAGGTACTCCAGAGCTATAACTCAGAGGCCGTATCACTACATTCGGACAAGTGTCTTATGAATGAAGCTTCTTGAGCATAGTTTGGAAGGCAATGTCTAGTCCTTGGGAAGTAGTTTTATAAGTCACGAAAAGTAATTGACTTGGCAAGCACACTGTTTTTCCCTTCTACAATAAAACTGGTCCTTGATTTATTCTTCTGTGCTGTATTCCATTTTTTATTCTGGTGTATTTTCTAAATAAACCAATTATAAGTTATATTCTTTTCACCGAAGACAACAAAAAGTGAACCAACCCTTACCCGTTTACTCCAGGAACAAATGGAGTCTTCAATCAGAAATAACAAAGCTACTCAGACTGCAACTCATCATAAATTACATCCCTTTGGGTGTGTGTAACCAGCAGGGTGAGCTATTATATTTAAAACCAGTCCACAAATTCCAGTCAGGATGACATGTGAGAGCAATTTTACCTAAACCAACTGCGGGGGGCGTGTGGGTGGCTCAGTTGGTTAAGCGTCCGACTTCGGCTCAGGTCATGATCTCATGGTCCGTGAGTTTGATCCCCACCTCAGGCTCTGTGCTGACAGCTTGGAGCCTGCTTCAGATTCTGTATCTCCCTCTCTCTTCCCCTCCCCAACTCGTGCTCTGTCTCTCTCTCCTTCAAAAATAAATAAACATAAAAAAAATGTATACCAACTGGAGAAGCAGTAGTGGACCTAGAGTTTCCCCATTCTGTAGCAGCCCGGGAATCTCTTACCATTTTCCAGACTCTAGTGTGACCTGACCAATGTGAAGCATGATGGCTTTTTATACTTTTGGCACAGAGAACAGTGTCTTTCTTTGGCTTGTCCAGGAGAAGTTATCAGGAGGGCTAAGAATTAGTGTTGACAGGGATAACAGAGTGGTGAGAAGGAGTCGTGGCAGGCGTGTGGAGAAGGGGAGAGATGTGGTGACAAGGTGAGAATTGTGGACCGATGAGCTCCCTCCTTAATTCAAACTTTCCAGTGACCTACTTGAGATTTCTAGGGGGCACACTCTTCATGAGATAGTTCTAAAGTAAGCAGCTTATCATCTTCTGTCCCGTAGAGCCCAGGCAGTGAGCCGGTCATTTCAAGTTACCTTTCTCATGGATTTAGTAGCATTGTGTTTTTGTTTTGTTATTTTCAGCTGAGAAATGAAAGCCAATGTCCTATTTTATCACAGAACTCAGTAATATGAGCTACATTTTGTAGTGTTTTCCATGAGTCCCTGCAAAAGTGCTCTTCTAAAAGCTATTGGAAAAAGTGGGGAGCGGCGCCCGGGTGGTTCAGTCGGTTAAGCGTCCCACTCTTGGTTTCAGCTCAGGTCATGATCTCACTGTTTATGAGTTCGAGCCCCACATCGGGCTCTGTGCTGACAGCGTGGAGCCTGCTTGGGATTTTCTCTCTCTCCCTCTCTGTCTGCTCCTCCCCAGCTTGTGTTCCTTCTTTCTCCCTCTCTCAAAATAAATAAATAAATAAATAAATAAATAAATAAATAAATAAATAAATAAATAAAGTTAATAAAAGTGGGGAGATCTGTAATGCAAGATGTTGTCCTAAAACACACAAAAAAATAGATTCTGACCCTGAGGTAAAGCAATAAGATTTCATTGAAATCCTATCAAAGGACATTGGAGTCTTGTGGATAGATACACTTCACTTTAAGAAAACTTGATGAACCTTCAATCTAACGATTATTTATTAATGTTACCAAAGAATCCTTTGTTGTTCAAAAGGATTCACTCAAGGGTTCCTTTAAATAGTGCCTTTAAATGTTTGTTTATAAACTATTAACTACTTGACAGAGAAGCAGGGAAACTTAAACTGTTGGGAGCCATCGCCCGTTGAAGATTAATCCAAAATGTAGATAAAGCCACTCTCTGATTATAATGTAAGTCAATGAGAAAATGTCATTAAATTCATAAAAATTTAATCACAGAATTCTTCAGGAGTATATCTTTTGCAAGAAAGGAGGCACACCTGTGGAGTGTCTGTCTCCCGGGTCTGCCGACCCTTCTAAAAGTCATCATTCCACAAATCCCAACTCAGCCTCGTGAGCTTTGTTCACATTTGCTAACACTGCACTGCTTGGCATTTTACTTTCCTCATGGTTCCTGGCAGGTTGCCTGGGTCACAAGCCCCTCATAGATATTTGCTGATTTGATGCAAGACTCTTCTTAAACAGTAGGCCGAGGTACGGATGTCACACATATAGTTTGTGTAGGGCTGTGATAAGTCCTGCTGTAATTTTCAGAGTCATTTGTGAAGCGATGATGAGGATTTACACCTCTGGGCCAAGGGAACATATACATCGACCTGAACTTAATAAATTCCAAGTTCTCCTCTCAAGGACACTTCCCACAGAATTTCAACCCAAGTGAAGTAGAAAGGAAGACATATTCTGTTTATTTATTATGTTTTTTACTCACTTCTGTATGTATTCTTACTGTGAAAACACAGACACACAAAATTGGGCAAAACCAATATAAACCTTAGTGAATTATTATAAGATCAGCACCCTTTTAAGTGACATCCAAGTCAAGAATTAGAAGCTTTCCAGTCACCTAAGAATCCCTAATGGCATCCAAAACACCCATCCTAACCTCAACCACCCACCTCTTTCCCTACTGGACTTTAATGACTTCTGTTTTCTTATAGTTTCATCACTGAACTATGTATCATTAAACCCTATGGCTTAGTTTTACTTGTTTTTATTATTTATTTATTTATTAAAAAAAATTTTTTTTAACCTTTATTTTTGAGACAGAGAGAGACAGAGCATGAGTGGGGGAGGGGAAGAGAGACAGGGAGACACAGAATCGGAAGCAGGCTCCAGGCTCCGAGCCATCAGCCCAGAGCCCGATGTGGGGCTCGAACCCACAGACCGCGAGATCGTGACCTGAGCTGAAGTCGGACGCTTAACCGACTGAGCCACCCAGGCGCCCCAGTTTTACTTGTTTTTTTTTTTTTTAACGTTTATTTTTGAGACAGAGAGAGACAGAGCATGAACAGGGGAGGGGCAGAGAGAGAGGGAGACACAGAATCTGAAACAGGCTCCAGGCTCTGAGCTGTCATCACAGAGCCTGACGCGGGGCTCGAACCCACGGACCGCGAGATCATGACCTGAGCCGAAGTCAGACGCTTAACCGATCAAGCCACCCAGGCGCCCCAGTTTTACTTGTTTTTAAAAGATATATCCAGTAAGTCTCTTTTGATCTAAAGGTTCCCCTCTCCATTTCTATCTTATTCCCTGGACATTTTTTTCATGGACAGTCTGGGTTGTTTGATCTGTGACATTTTCCACAGTCTGTGTTTTACTGATCGCATCCATACAGTTTAGTTGGATGTGTTCCCGTGCCCTCTTGTTTTAACCTGTGGAATGGTACTTCCATCTAGAGCGGTGGCTCTCAATGGGGTGCGGGGTGTGATTTTGTCCCTACTACCTGCAAACGTTTGGCACTGTTTAGAGACATTTTTAATTTTTACAACAGACTAGGTGATGCTACTGGCATATCCTACAATGCACAGGACAGACAGACACCCACAGTGAGGAGTATCC
This sequence comes from Neofelis nebulosa, assembly GCF_028018385.1. NCBI lineage: Eukaryota > Metazoa > Chordata > Mammalia > Carnivora > Felidae > Neofelis > Neofelis nebulosa. The sequence goes on from NC_080800.1 coordinate 21,333,371, forward strand.
AGCTCTAAATGTCATTAGTACTGAGGTTGAGAAATCCCTATTGAGAGATTTGTTCAGATTCAGAGTCAATTAATTCCCTCCTGCCTTTTCTTCTTTTTCCTTTCCTTTCCTTCCTTCCTTCCTTCCTTCCTTCCTTCCTTCCTTCCTTCCTTCCTTCCTTCCTTCCTTCTTTTCGTTCTTTCTTTTTGTGTTGTGAACTTTCATCAGCAGGCACATAATGTCTGGATGTCTCTATTTTTGTGATGTTAACAACCTTAGATGCTCAACTCCTAGATTAGTGGTTGCAAAATAGTGATGTTATGGTTCTCCACTTTATTCTTCATTTATTAGTTAGAATATTTCTATATAAGATACTTCCCTTCATCTGTCATTTGGTTAACCAGGTCTACAGTTCATATAAGAAAGGCACAGTAAATACTTGATTCGGTTCCCTCATTTTTTCAAGATAATGGGTTGGTTTCCTATCATTCTCTAAAGGCAGTGGTGGCGGTGGCATCATCATCATCACCAAACTATCTGTGCATCCTGTGCTGATGCTGATCCCAAATAGGTCCTCACCTTCTGACATTGTTGTTTGGGAATATCTTGCTACCTAGTTTGTTATGGATTGTCCGTGGGTGTTTGGTTTTGCCAAGTTTCTCTATCTGGTTTTATGGGGGAGATTTGAGCACAGTAAGAAAATACACCATCACTGCCATTATCTTCCCAGAATCCCTTATGTTTATTTGCTATCACATGATTGGGATTTAGGGACTCTTTATTTGATTTTAACCTTTTGCCACAAGGACAAGTATTTACTTCTGAAAAGCAATCAATTCAGTGTCATGAAAAAAAAGGACAGGCTTGGGAAATAGGCTTGGGGGGTCACATCTTGACTCCTGTATTCACTAGATGTATGCTACTGGATTAATGATTTAACCTGTTTTGAGCCTCATTTTGCATCAGTAAAGTAGGGATAATAAGATCTGCCATATAGGGTTTAACTGAAGATAAAATGAGATAACATCCATTCCTTCATTAATTCAACAAATATTTATTGCCTGTTCTGTAGTAGGTACTGTTCTGGATGTAGGGTAAATATCAGTGAACAAAGTGCTATATTCTCATAAAGTTTTCTTTCTGGTGGGGGTAGATGGACAAGCATTTATGAAATAGGTAGTATGTCTCATGGTGAAAACTACTATGGAGAGAAAGAAAACAATGCAATATGAAAGGGCATGCCACAAGTTTCTTATAAATTAAATAGGGTGGTCACAGAAGATTTTGGTGAGAATATGAAGGTGAAGAAGTAGGCAATGGACGTCTGGATAAAGAGTATTCTAGGAAGAGGGCATAGCAAGTACAAAGGTGCTGGGGTGGGCCTTATGTGTTCCAAGAACAACAAGGAGGCTAATGTGATTGAAGTGGAGTGAGTGGGGAATCTAACGGGAGCTGAAGTCAGAGAGGAATCTATAGGCAGGGTATTGTAGGGTCTTGGTTAGTAAAAGGACTTTGCTTTTACTCCTAGGAGAGATAGGAAAACAGCTTTTGATTCCAAATAATGACTTAAATTTTTTTTAACGTTTATTTATTTTTGAGAGAGAGAGAGAGAGAGAGAGAGAGAGAGAGGGAATGCAAGCGAGGGAGGGGCAGACACAAGATCTGAATGAAGCAGGCTCCAGGCTCTGAGCCGTCAGCACAGAGCCTGATGTGGGGCTTGAACTCATGAACCATGAGATCATGATCTGAGCAGAAGTCAGACGCCCAACTGACTGAGCCACCCAGGCGCCCCCCAAATAATGACTTTTTAGGTGCATAGTTTCAATAGTGCTATGCTCTCTCCAGGACAGCCTTATGGAAGAATGGTCTTTTTTTTTTTTTTTTTTTTTAAGATTAGCTTAATAAAAAGAAAATGGTGGGGAATTAGTTTCTCCAGGATACTTTTATACCAGATCATTATCATTAGTTAGAGTTTGTCCTGAAGAGTGGCACTAATTTGGAATTTTAGGTTTTGAGCATGTATTTTAAATCTTTAAATTATAACCATTCAGATAATTGTATTGGATTTTTTTTTAGTTTTATCAGAGAAAGCAAAATGAGTAAGGCTTTAAAAACTATTCGTGTTTCAGAGTAACTTTGGATTCTAAGTGACTAAAAACATGAACTCTGTCTGAGTCATTTTGCTTTAACTATATTTTGGGGGTTGCTTGATTTATTTGATTGCTTCAAGCAGAACACATTTGTGTCCTGGGGACGGCTCACTCTCCCCCTGCTTTCACGGGGGTGGAGCACTTGGGAGATGCAAAGTGATTATTTTTGGTTTCATCCGTCAAAAGGCATAGAATGAGATAAAAAAGCATTAACGTCTTTTTTCTAAACTTAAATTTCCAGCAGTCTCAAAAGGTGACTGCTTCTTAGCACAGATGTTGGTAGAGTTTATTTGATTGCAAAATTGTCGGAATAGTTGTTTTGAAAGTTATCTCTTTGCCGAGGGTCCAATTAAATCTTATTTAATGAGTGAAGAATGATGCTAAGTATTGGGAGGATTTTAAAGAAGCATTATTCACATTTCCTGCATTCAGTATTTCAGAGCCTAGTTGGGAAGACATGTTGTACTGAGATGGAAATGCCACAAACATGCAAAACTGTACATTTGCAGTTGGTAAGTATGCGTGACTGATGGTAAGAACCATAGGGCTTCACAAGGTAGGAACCATTGTGGCTTGAATAGAATAGGCAAGGAAGCCCTGGAGCCAAGCCCCTACTCTTCCGCTCAAGGGCTGTGAGTGCTGCCAGAAGGTATTTAACCTCTCTGGGCTTCACTTCTCCTCTTCTATAAAAGGTAGCAATAAATACACCTAGCCCACAAAGGAATGATATGGATTAAATGAGTCAACGTAAATATATCACATGTGTTTTGACTCCTTGACCAGTGCTGGATACACGGAAAGCAATATATATGGAGAGCAGTCAATAAATCTTAGTCATTGTTAGGGGATACATTGCCTAACACTTATTTATTTGTTTGTTTATTATTATTATTATTATTATTATTATTATTATTATTAGAGAGAGAGCAAGTAGGGGAGAGAGAGAACCTCAAGTAGCCTCCAGGCTCAGTGTGGAGCCTGACACTGGGCTCAATCCCACAACCCTGGGATCATGACCTGAGCCAATATCATGAGTCAGATGCTCCTATCAACAGTAGCCAAAGTATGGAAAGAGCCCAAATGTCCATTGATGGATGAATGGATAAAGAAGATGTGGTATATATATATATATATAAATATATATATATATATAAAAATATATATATATAAATAAATATATATATAAATATATATATAAATAAATATATATATATTAATATATATATAAATATATATATAAATAAATACATATATTAATATATATATATATATATAAATAAATATATATATATATACACACACACAATGGAGTATTACTTGGCAATCAAAAAGAATGAAATCTTGCCATTTGCAACTACGTGGATGGAACTGGAGGGTATTATGCTAAGCGAAATTAGAGAAAGACACAAATATATGACTTCACTCATATGAGGACTTTAAGATACAGAGCAGATGAACATAAGGGAAGGGAAGCAAAAATAATATAAAAACAGGGAGGGGGACAAAACAGAAGAGACTCATAAATATGGAGAACAAACTGAGGGTTCCTGGAGGGGTTGTGGGAGGGGGGATGGGGTGAATGGGGAAGGGGCATTAAGGAATCTACTTCTGAAATCATTGTTGCCATATGCTAACTAACTTGGATGTAAATAAAAAAAAAACCCAAAACCCAACCCCCCCCCCCCAAAAGAGTCAGATCTTCAACTGACTGAGCCACCCAGGTGCCCCAGGAGATACAATTTCTAGAGTTGTGTTTTGAAATATTCATTTTTTAAATTAGTAAAATAATTTGCTATAATCCAGCAGTTTTGAGGAAACCATAGTTCATTGTTTTCTTTTTATTTATTTTTAATTTTTTAGAGAGAGCACGAGCAGGGGAGAGGGGCAGAGGGAGAGAGAGAGAACCTTAAGCAGGCTCCATGATCAGCACTGAGCCCGATGCGGGGCTTAATCCCATGACCCTGGGATCATGACCTGAGCTGAAATAGGGTCGGATGCTCAACTGACTGAACCACTCAGGCACTCCTATAGTTTATTGTTTTCTTTTCCTTTTTCCCTTCTTTCTTTTCTATGACATTTCTTAGCTCTTTCTTCTTTACTTGGTTTGCTTCTTTCTCTGGATTTTCTCTGTTTATATCTTTCTCTGATGCTCCTCCTCTCATCTCCATCCAATATTTATTATTTTGTAGGAAATCAACTAGAACTCAAGAAGCATCCATCCAGTGGGGTTTTGGCCTCTATGGCAATACTGGAGTGTGGTAGAAGTATTTTTGAAAGGGTGACTATAATCCATTGGAGAGTCTGCAGACTGTCTGCTCCCATCATGGTTCTCTTCTCATTGGCTGTAAACTTCCATGGGCCTGGAATCAAGGTCAACCAGCAGACAGCTCACCTCTACTGTTCTTTGAGAAGTTTGTGAAGATACTTATTGATGTAGATTCAGCAAGAAATACCACCAGGTTTTCAGAGGTTCACTGTATGAATATACCAATATGACATTGATAATGACCTGGTATAATTGAAATGGGGAAGATTGTTCCAGCCCATTCTCCAGAGTGATACCCAGTTAGGAGTTTGCATATTTTTTCTTCCTGTATATGTAGTTTTTCACCTTGAGTTTTTTCACTGATATGGCTCCTTATTATTAAAGATAATCCCTAAGCATAGTTTGAAGTGATTGTATAATGCTTCATCATATTAGTGTCCCACAATACTATTGTTATTCTCCTATTTTTGGTCATTTAAGTTGCTTTTCAAGTTTTCCACTATACATAATATTGCACTGATAGTTTTCTGCATATATCTCTGTTCAAGTATCAGATTTTTGCTTCAAGATAGACTCTTAGATGAATGGATAAAGATGATATGGTGTATATACACAATGGAATATTATCCAACCACAAGAAAGGAGGAAATCCTGATATTTGTGACAACATGAACGGACCTTGAGGATATTGTGCTAAGTGAAATAAGCCAGACAGAGGAAGACAAATACTGTATGATCTCACTTATATGTAGAATCTAAAAAAGCCAAACTCATAGAAACAGAGTATTCTACCCTGCATAGTAGGGGCTGGGGGTGGAGGTGGGAGAAATGGGGAGATAGTGGTCAAAGGGTAAAACTTCCAGTTATAAGTTGAATAAGTTTTGGGGGTCTAATGCCCAGCTTGGTGATTACCGTTAACAATACTGTGTTATATACTTGAAAGCTGCTGAGGGAATAGATCTTAAATGTTCTCACCCCAAAAAAGAAATGGTAATTATGTGACCTTATGGAGGTGTTAGCTAACACTAGAGTGGTAATCATTCCATGGTCTCTAAGTGCATCACATCAGCATGCTGTACACCTCAGACAATGTTATATGTCAATTATATCTCAATATGAAAAGACAAAGAAAGACTTCTAGAAGAAGAATCATGGGGTTAAGGAGTGTGAACATTTTAATAGATTTTGTAAGTGTTGCCCAATCATCTTTCAGAAAGTTGAGCCAATTTTTAGTCCCTCACCAGCTCTGAGTAATATCCACACACCTTTATTTTGTTAGCTATTGCTAATTTGATAGGTGAAAATGGTATCTCATGGTAATTCTTTTTAAAAAATTTTTTTAACATTTATTTATTTTTGAGAGACAAAGTGAGACAGAGCATAAGTGGGGGAGGGGCAGAGAGCGAAGAGGGACACAGAATCCGAAGCAGGCTCCAGGCTCTGAGCTGTCAGCCCAGAGCCTGATCAGGGGCTCCAGTTCACGGACTGCAAGATCATGACCTGAGCTGAAGTCAGACGCTTAACCGACTGAGTCACCCAGGCGCCCTCACGGTTATTCTAAGTAAAAAATATATCTTTGATCATTCAGTGAGACTGAATATTAAAATTTTTTTCTAATAAAATTTTTGACTCGCCTATTTAGACACATACAAAATGAACGGTCTTTGGGGTGCCTGGGTGGCTCAGTTGGCTGAGCGTCCCACTTCGGCTGATGTCATGATCTCACAGTTCGTGGGTTTGAGCCCCACATCAGGCTCTGTGCTGACAGCTCCGAGCCTGGAGCCTGCTTCAGATTCTCTGTGTCTCTGTCTCTGCCCCTCCCCTACTCGTGCTCTGTCTCTGCCTCTCAAAAATAAATAAATGTTAAAATAAACTAAAAAGAAAAAAACCACAAAATGAACAGGCTTTGAATCCATCTTCCCCTCATCTCCCAGTATTTCTAATGCCTAAACGTCCTTCTATTCCTGTTGCATCCACATGTAAAAGATGTAATCATAATTAAACTGATCATTTATGGAACTGGCTTTAACCAAGGGTGTAGGATAGAGGACCTTCTTCTTACCATGGAAGGAATGGGTAAAGGCTCTCACAAACCCTCTTTCCCTATCTGATATGTTGTAGTAGGGTGCAAAGGACCTTAAAAAGTTGGTTTCCTGAATCCTTAAGGGATGATTCATCTCTTTTAGGCTCAGGCACACATTTCCCACCTCTACATCCTCAGGCAGAAAACTGTGGTTTAAACATGGCATCCCAATGAGTCAGGAAATGACTTCATTTCTTACCGAACTGCTTTCCTCTTTAATGGGAAACCCTGAAATAGATGTGCCTCGCATCCCTGCCGCAAGCCTTTGCTGTCATTTAGAGGAGCTATTGCTCTATCAGAACTCACTCTGAAGCCTATTATTCCAGGGAGACAATTTTGTTATAAAGAAGTGATTTGTTATTTTAAGACTTGGCAAACAAGCATATGAGAGGGGAAAAAAGTTCATTTGGAGCGACGGCAATAACTCTCAGTGAGGTGTGCTTTTACCTCACTTTGTTTTGTTTTACAGAAAGGGCTAGGATTTGGCACAAGCTAAAATTCTGTAACGTGAATTTATCAGGCTCCACCAGCTTCTGTTCATTGCCCTTGAAAATAGACTGCCTTGTCTTTTATACACCTGCCTGCGATATTCTTTCTGTTGCTTAAGTGGGGCATCATTGGAAGAAATACCCAATACAGCGGTACAAATGCCTTGTGATCGTAATCAGGGATTGGTGGAAATTGACACATGACGAAATAATTTGTACTGAGTTTTCTAAAGCCATGCTATGTCTCCACTAGTGTTTGCCTGCGCTGACTTATCATTTATTCCAAGTCTCATTGGAAGCAATTACAGACATTTTAAAACAGGCCGTCAAAATAACAAGTCATTTAGACTGGCAATTATGCATTATGTGTAGTTGTCCTTTCTATTAGAAGATGACACTCTTGATGCTATAACCTCCCCACGCAAAAAAAAAATGTGGCTGCAAGACTGAAGTGTGACTGTCCAATTCTTCCCCTTGGATCACATATGCTGCCTGTCATTTTGCCGTGAACTCAGGTGGCCGCCTGCAGGCGTCCTGGCTTTTCTTCTCCACCTCTTAGCCTCATGGTCGAGGCCTAATTAGGCATCACGAGCAGGCACGAGACACATTTCCAGAGTCTGCTTGTGTGGGAGATGGTTTCGAGGCCTTGCTGAAGGTTATAGGCTTCTGGGTTTCTTGAACTTTAAGGCACCAGAGGTGCGCTTGCTCGGCAGCCATTTCCGTTAGAGTGACAAGGCGGGGATGCTTCTCCACCAAGCCTGCTGTCCTTCAGAACTTAAACTTGATCCGTATCTCGACGAGGCTGGGTAGATAGGATTTCTTTGTCCGATTTATATTTGTGGAATGTGGCAGTCTAACTGTGTTTAATGTGTTTGGTTGATTTACAAAATGGGCTGTCTCCTTAAAAAAGTCAAGTTGTAAAAGGCTGTGTCTGTCGCCGAGCGGCTGAGTTAATAAGAAACAGCTGGGGCCGAGTGATGTCATGTACCACCTGCGTGAAAGGCCGCTCAGAGGCTCACACCAAAAGGCATTGCTCCAAAGAAATGGGTTTCAGGCCTATTATTATTTGTTTGTATTTTTTTTTTTTTTTTTTTTTTTTTTTTTGCAGAGGATACGTTTTCCCATTGAAATCATTTGCACAACCCCCAGATGTGTCACAGAGATCCAAGCTGACTTGTGGACGAAGTCAGAGTGGAGCCCAGGACCCATTTCAGCTTCCCCATCTTAAGCCACAGTCCTTAAAACCCCTCCTTGGAGTTTTGGGGATCGACAATGCACAACAAGAGAGTTTGGGTAGTGGGATTTGTGTATCTCAGAGAATTGCCGAGATGACTCATTTGGGTGTTGGGAGAAAATGGTAGTAATTCTATTTATATTTAGTTCTTACTCATCTTTTGCAAGTTTCTGTTGTTGCATGTATGATAATATAATAATATACTTATATGTTGGCACCTGTAATTTATAAATAACCATCATGTCTTGGAGGAGCTTGCTCATTTGATTTTCCAGTAGAGACGCACTGTCAAGAATATTTGGGGACTGCTTGTCAAGAAGTCAGGAAAGGTGGTTCATGGACATGGTGTAGATGATTCAGACAGATCGTAAGACAACTGGCCGAGTTGTTCTTGGCAGAGTGAGCAAGAAATGTCACCAGGGCTGGGGACGTTTTACATCTGGACTTTGTAGTGGACTGAACGGCAGCCCCAAAGACACCAGATCCTAATCCCTAAAACCTGGACATACCACCTTATTTGGAAGAAAGATCTTTGCAGATACAATTATGTCATGGCTTTTAAGATGAGGAGATAATCCTAGATTATATACATTGGTCTCTACATGCCATCTCAGGTGTCCTTATGTAAGAGAGGGAGATTTGACACATGGAAGTCAGCGTGAAAGACTGGGGCAGAGACTGGACGGATGCAGCCACGAGCCAAGGAATGCCAGCAGCCACCAGAACCTGGTGAGAGTGTGACCTTGCTGACAGCTAGATTGTAGTACAGTGATGCTAAGTTCAGACTTCTGGCCTCTAAAACTATGAGTGAGCAGATTTCTGTTGTTTTAAGCTGCCATGGTTATGGTGGTTAGTAACAGCAGCCATAGGAAACTAATAAGTGTGCCTCCTTTTTCTCACATGAGAAAATAAATTAGGTCAACAACCCTTGAAGTGGTTCTCAAACTGAAATGCCAAAAGGGCTGGGAAAGTATTTAATATTGATTCCTATTATAGAGAGGAGTGGTCTATGTGAGCATGTGGTGAACTCAAGAGGGTGAGCTCCAGTTAAAGGCAGTAAGATTCAAATGCTTTTATTTGTTTAAAAAAGTTTTTTAAAGTTTATTTATTTATTTATTTATTTAGAGAGAGCATGAGCAGCGGAGGGGCAGAGAGAGAGGAAGAGACAGAGAATCCCAAGCAGGCTCTGCACTGTCAGCGCAGAGCCCAGTGTGGGGCTCGAACTCATAAACTGTGAGATCACGACTTGAGTGGAAATCAAGAGTTGGAGGCTTAACCGAATGATCCACCCAGGTGCCCCTCAAATGCTTTCAACACACTGTGCTGGCCAAACTAAATGTTCTGCACGCTGCTGATGACTTTAATTTCTGACATCTTTTTTCTTGTTTTTTTCTAGAGAGAGAGCAAGCGACAGTGGGGGAGAAGGGCAGAGAGGGAGAGAGAGAGAATCTTAAGCAGGCTTCATGCTCAGCACAGAGCCCAACGCAGGGCTTGATCCCATGACCCTGGGAACATGACCTGAGCCAAAATCAAGAGTTGGATGCTCAACCGACTGAGCCACCCCGGTGCCCCAATTTCTGACATCTTTTGACTTTTCGCAGAAAAGACTTAGAGAAGCTTATCACCAAGACTTTTACTAAATGAAACCCACCCAGTCTATTGGCTCGGCCCCCTTGGACTAAAGGACTTGGTGGACTGTCTCCACCAAGAGGTGGTGGAGATAGTTTGGCCCAAAGATTTTAGGAGATTCTAAGGGCTACATCTCATGGCCACAACTTGAGTGAGGAAATGTACAACAGCAAGCCTGACTCTGATAGGAAAGATTTTGACCAAATTTTTATCAACCCCAGTTTTTCTATATGTACATAATCACAAATTTATAATATTCATAAACAAATCTCAAAATCTGTTCCTCTCATCACCCTGGCCACCTGCATAATAAAACAGGGATTGGGCCTTGTCATGCCATTGTCTGGCACCCTAGGCCATAGATAAAAGATCATATATTTGGAAATTGTATGTATCAGGCTATGTTTGCCTGTTCCACCCAGGCAAATAGTACCAAGCCAAGGTGAATCCAGACTTGAGCTGAAATGGACTAAAGCAAGCAGTGAACAATTCCAAGAACAATGGCAAAGGCTTCTTTGAGGAGATCAAGAACAGTAATGGGGAGAGTTTGTTGGTTACAAGGTTTTCAGCCCACTGGAGTTCACATTCATTTTGTTTAGATTCACTCTTCTATATTTGATACTGTGCCTCTGGGGCATCAGTCTCTTTATTTTATTTTATTTTATTTTATTTTTATTGTTTTTTTTTTTTTTTTTAATGTAAGTCTTGTTGACATACAACATTATATTGGTTTCAGGTGTACAATAAAGTGATTCAAAAATTATATACATTATGAAATGCTCACCACAAGCATAGTCACCTGTCACCATAGAAAGTTATTACAACATATTAAACAATTTTGTGTGTGTTTATTTATTTTTGAGACAGAAACAGAGCATGAGTGGGGGAGGGGAAGAGAGACAGGGAGACACAGAATGTGAAGCAGGCTCCAGGCTCTGAGCTGTCAGCACAGAGCCCGATGCGGGGCTCGAACTCACGGACCGCGAGATCGTGACCTGAGCCGAAGTCGGACGCTCAACCGACTAAGCCACCCAGGTGCCCCAGTTATTACAATAGTTTTGACTATATTCCCTATGCTATACTTTTCATCTCTGTGACTTATTTACTTTATAGCTGGAAGTTTGTACCTTTTAATCGCCTTCACCTATTTTAACCTTCTCCCTTACATCTTTCTCCTCTGGACCCCACCAGTTCTCTTATTTCTGACTCTATTTCTGTCTTTGTTTGCTCGTTTTGTTTCTTAGATTTAATATACATTGAAATCATGTAGTATTTAGCTTTTTCTGTGTGACTTTTTTCATTTAGATTAATTCCCTCTACATCCATCCACATTGCTGCAAATGGCAAGATTTCATTTTTTATGGGCAATATTTCATTGTATATCTGTGTCTATAACTTTATCTATATCTATATCTCTGTCACTTTTTTATCCATTCATCTATATATGGATGCTTGGGCTTCCATATCTTGCCTATTGTAAATAATGTTGCAATAAACATAGTGTTAATAAAATTAGTGTTTTTGGTTTTGTTGGGCAAGTACCCAGAAGTGAAATTTCTTGATTGTATGGCATTTCTTTTTTTAATGTTTGTTTGTTTGTTTATTTATTTAGAGAGCACAACCTGGGGAGGGACAGACAGAGAGGGAAAGAGAGGGAATCCCAAGCAGGCTTCATGCTCTGCGCTGAGTCCGATGTGGGACTCGATCCCATGACTGTGACATTATGACCTGAACAGAAATCAAAAGTCAGAAGCTTAACTGACTGAGTCACACAGGTGCTCCTGGCATTTTCTATTAACCTTTCGAAGACCCTCCATGCCATTTTTCATAGCGGTTTCCTCAGTTTGCATTCTCACCAACAGTGCATGAGGATTCCCTTTTCTCCACATCCTCGCCAAAAAACCTAACAATTTGACAGCCTTTTTTCATTATAAGGTAATGAGTTGTTTTGTTTCCTTAATACTTAGCTGAAAAGTATTCTCCTGGTTAACTGTAGGTTTTGAGGAAGAAGTGACAGGACGCAGTAAGGCAGAGGAGTGGATCCTAGTGAGCTGTTGGGTGCAGACGTGGAGGAGGTCAGGTGCGGTCCTATCTCTGATAGCTGGGATACCACAGCATTAAGAGTTCAGACTTTGGGGTGGCTGGGTGGCTCAGTCGGTTAAACATCTGACTTCGGCTCAGGTCTGATCTCACGGTTCGTGGGTTCGAGCCCTGTGTTGGGCTCTGTGCTGACAGCTCAGAGCCTGGAGCCTGCTTTCAGAGTCTGTGTCTCCCTCTCTGCCCCTTCCCCACTTGCACTCTGTCTCTGTTTCTTTCTCTCTCTCAAAAAGAAATAAGCATAAAAATTTTTTAAACAAATACAGACTTTAAAGACAGATCTGAGTTTGAATGTTGGCTCTGGCCCTTTCCAGCTTTGTGGCTGTGGATAAGTCACTTAAACTCTCTGAGTCAGGTTCCTCTTATATCAGTAGGAATGATAATATTTACCTGTAGGGTTATTGTGAGGATTTCATGCAATAATTTAGAGAAATCACCTAGGAGAATGTCTAATACTTTTACCTGTCCCCACGACCCACAAAAGCCCCAACAAAGCCCTAGAAGTTAATATCCTCTCGGACATATTTAAATATCTTCTTTTTCTTTATTAATTAAAGAACTGTTTTCAAAAAATGTTTATTTCTTTTTGCGAGAGAGCGTACAAGCAGGGAGAGGTAGAGAGAGAGAGGGAGACAGAGAATGTGAAACAGGTTCCGAGCTGTCAGCGAAGAGCCTGATATGGGGCTTGAACTCACGAACCACGAGATTATGACCTGAACTGAAGTCAGATACTTAACCCACTGAGCCACTCAGCCACCCCTTAATTGAGGAACTTAATCGAAATGGGACATGGTTGCATTTCCTTTTTTCCTTTATAAATATTTTTAAATTACATTTTTGTTTGTATCAATGTAATACATGCACATAGTATACAAAGCAAAAAATACTGAAAAACTTATACTGTATAAAAAGTTTTTTCTCCTCATATGTCTGCTGCTCAAAGGCAATCACTTTAAACAATTATGTTTCTGATGTCCCTCTGTATTTCTAAATAATTTAAAAGGTATTTTTTTGATTTATTAACTTGACAGCAGTCTGTTGACTTCCTGCAGTGGGTAGCTGAAAAAAATTTTCATATTATTCATACACATAATACATGCTGCATACACTTGACCTTCCCTCATTTTTCCACTACGGTTTTGTTACTATTTTTGGATGACCAAGAGTCAGTATTTACGTTATTACAACTATATTAAATATTGTTTACCACTGAGCCGGAATTATATCTGTGGTTACTTTTCTTTTCTTGAATGACTTATTGTTTTTCTTGAAGTTTATAACTGACCTATTTTTATTACCTTTTCTTTAAACTTTTTTTCTGCATGCTCCATCACATCTTTATATGATATATCCTATCAAAATTGTATTCCACATGGAAGTCTACACAATTGACTTTTTCTCCCGGAATCTCACCCCAGAGCTCTCTCCCCTGCTGGTTGGTGGGTTTTAAGGCCCTTGCACAGTCGGCCTCCTGACTCGTCTGGCTATGTCCCTGCATTGAATCTCTTGTTTTATGGATCTCGTGATATTTTCTAAGCTTACTCCCTTTTTTGGACTAGAACATATTTTTCCCCTGTAACTTCCTAAAAAGGATGCCTGGGAAATCTGTGTCTCAAGAGATCTACAACTAACATCACACTTAATTGGTAATTTGGTTGGTTTTAAAATTTTAGTTTGGAAATCATTTTTCCTCCCAATTGTGAAGGCATGGCTTCATTGTCTTCTAGAATCTCTTGTTAGGAAGTCTTACAGTATTTTTATCTGCATCATTTTAGAGTCTTGTCTTTTCCCCATTTTGAATTTTAATATGATGAGCCTTAGTATGTGTCTTCTTTTAATTCTTTGTGCTGAATTCTTGAAGACCTCTTTTATAGGCATATGTGCCTCAACTCTGGGATGGTTTCATGTATTAGTATCTTGATAATTACCCTCCCTTGTGATTTTTATCTCTTTTTCTGGAATCATAATTGATTGGATATTGGATCTTTTGGATTGATCCTCTTATGTTTCTTGGTCTTTCCCCTCCTATTTTCTATGCCTTTGTAATTGTAAGTTCTGTTTTCTGGGGAAATTTCTTTAACTTTATTATGTAAATCATTTAACTTAAAATTTTTTTTAATGTTTATTTTTTTTTTTTGAGTGAGAGAGAGACAGTGTGAGCAGCAGAGAGATAGAGAGAGAGAGAGAGAGATGGGGAAACAGAATCTGAAACAGGCTCCAGGCTCTTAGTTGTCATCACAGAGCCCGATGCAGGGCTCGAACTCACGAACCGTGAGATCATGACCTGAGCCAAAGTTGGACACTTAACTGACTAAGCCACCCAGGCATCCCTCATTTAACTTTTAAAATTTTGGATATAAAAATTTAATTTCCAAGGACTTTTTCTTGTTGAAATGCCATTCTCTTCTTACTTTATGGTCGTAATATCTTCTCTTATCTTTCTGAGACTTAATTACATTTTTTGAGGTCTTCTGTTCTCTGCATTCTCTGTTTCTTCTGGGTTCCATTTTCCCCTTTTGCTGGCTTTTGTTCTTTTTGTTCCCTCCCTCCCTTCCTGTCTTTCTGTCTCACACAACTTAAGATATAAGTCACATATCCTACAATTCACCTCTTCAAAGTGTACAATTCAGTGTTTTAAAAATACATTCGAAGGGCCCATCTGGTATATGCAGGTGACCTGTTACTTCCATGGATCACAATGAAAATATTATTCCATTGGGTTTTGGCTTTCGTTGTTGAAGACAACTTGATCTAATTGCCATTCTTTAAAGGGTAACTGCCATCATTTCTTCTGGTTACTTAAAAGTTTTTTTCTCTTTGCCTTTGATTTTCTACTTTTTCTCTGTAATGTGTTGACATGTGGACTTCTTTTCGTTCGTCCTGTTTGAAATTCTCTGGGTACTTGATTCTGTCATTCATGTTGGAAAATGATCAGCCAATATTTCTTGATGCATGCCTCTGCTCCATTCTTTCTCCCCTTTAATTTGGATCAAATATATTTTAGACCATCTCACTGTGTCTTCCATATCTATCACTCCCTTTTCTTTCATTTTCATTCTTGTGTCTTTGGGTTTTATTCTCTTTCATTTCTCTCGCCATATCTTTCAGGTCACATTTTTCCCCTTCTGCTCTGTTCAGTCCGCTGCCAAATACGTCCGTTGAGTTTTTAATTTCAGAATCGAGTTTTTTATTTTTAAAAGTTTTTTTTAACCTACTCTGTCACTTTTAACATCCTGTCCTTGCAGATATTTTCCAGTTCGTTATGTATTTCTTTAAACACTGCTATTTTGATATCTCTTTTTGATAATTACAGTATCTGAAGTCTGTGCACATCTGTTTCTGCTGTCTATTTTTATACTTTTTCTGATTAATGTGTTTTGTTTCCTGTGTCCCTTGTCATCGTTGACTGCTTATGGGTCTCTGATTTGTGAAGTTCTTTGAAGCCTAGGAGGAATGTGCCCTCCTTCAGGGATGCCTTGGGTTTGATTTTGCCAGGTGCTCAGACACATTAACAACCAGAGATGATCTCAACCCAGGTTCCTTAGTTGACCCAGGTGCATATCCATTTGAGGACTTTTTTTGTGGCAAAGTGTATCATGGATCATTTTCCTATTCATTTTTTCCTCCGCCAGGGTAGAGCTTTAGTCTCCTGGTCTTGGGAACCAGAGGTTGATTTTAGATATGGTTGTGTGTCCTTTAAGACCACAGCTCAACATATGGAGGCTCTCCTGTTAGAATGCCTGCGCCTGGCTGGCACTAGACCTTGATTTTTGTCTCCTCTAGACCAATTGTACAGTGTGGTGCAGGCAAATGCCCTGTGGGCAAAAGTGGCTTTGGTGCTCCAGTAATAACTTTATCTCTCTGGACAGCCTTACTTAAAAAAAAAATTTTTTTTAAACATTTATTTATTTTTGAGAGAGAGACAGAGTGTGTGCTGGTGTGTGGGTGCGCACGCGTGCGTGCACCCACGTGAGCGGGGGAGGGGCAGAGAGAGGTGGGCAGAGGATCTAAAGTGGGTCCTGTGCCCGCAGGAGCAAGCTCACTGTGGGGCTCAAACTCATGAACCATGAGATCATGACTTGCGCCGAAGTTGGATCCTCAACTGACTGAGCCACCCAGGTGCCCCTCTCTGGACAGTCTTTTATCCAAAATTTAGTCTGCATTGGGTCAATTTGATGCTTTTAAGGTGATTAAGACAATTTTATCCAGCCCACCTCCCCCTGTTTTCAAAAGACGGTTTGATCTGAATAACCTTGCATACGATTACTGGAAGAAGAAAGTCCTACTTTGGTATTTATATTCTGTTTGAGTATGGAGTATTGTTGAATTGACTAAGGACATATATTGTTAATTTCTAAGACAGTATTATACGTAACTCTTTAAAATCTTGGTACATTTAGATAATCTGAGCTCTTAGTTTTTTTCCCCCATGTTCAAAGAAACTCTTGCCTACTAGGCATATTAACTTCCACTGATGGGTACTAACACTCTTTTGGCTTGCTTTTAGGATTTTACTGTTTTCACCTTAATGCCAATTAATTTATTATACTACTTGGTGGTACTTCAGAAAGCAAAGAACCTGTTCTTAAGAGATGGTATATAAGCCAAGTGAGTTTCTGAAAGATTGGAGATGAGAAAGTAGTGGCCCTCACGGTAGGCCCTTCTAGGTGTTCCATCAATAAGAGCATTTTTGGGAAGGGTTAGATGTGAAGAACAAGATTAGTTGATAGATTTGGGAAGAGGGACACAAGTGTACTTGTGAATGTGAACTAATACTCGCTTAGCACCTTCTGGGTGCCATGCCAGTGATAGAGACTTTATGTAGGTTTTTTCTTTTAATGAGGTACTAGAGGGAAAGTGTACTGAAGCTATTAGTCTTAAACTACTTAATAACCGTATCTGGTTGGTGATAGCTAAGCTGCTTTAATGCTTGGTCGTAAAACCATTTCCAACAGCTAAGGGACAAGAGGAAGTCACATGTAAAATTGTCACATCTGACTTTTGGTGATAATAGTCATGTGTCTATTCATAAATGGGGCAAAGAAGAGCTCAAAGGATGTCCTCTATTAAAAACTTCCCTGGAACTGCTAATAAATAGCAGAATGTATTTACTTGAATTTCACTTTTTCAGGCCAATACGTAACCTCTTGCGAACACTTGCAAAATTATTTTTATTTTTTATGTTTTTGGAAATTTTCATTTAAATTCCAGTTAATGAACAGTCTGTATAATATTAGTTTCAGGCATACAGTATAGTGATTCACCACTTCCACACATCGCCTGGTGCTCAACATGACAAGTGCTCTTCTTAATCCCCATCACTTATTTCATTCATCCCCCACCTCCTCCCCTCTAGTAACCATCAGTTTGTTCTCTATAGTTAGAGTCTGTTTCTTGGTTTGCATCTCTCTTTCTCTCTTTCCCTTTGTTTGTTTGTTTTGTTTCTCAAATTCTACATATGAGTGAAATCATATGGTATCTTTCTCTGACTGACTTACTTCACTTAGCATAATACTCTAGCTCTATCCATGTCATTGCACATGGCAAGATTTCATTCTTGTTTATGGCTGAGTAATATTCCACTGTGTGTGTGTGTGTGTGTGTGTGTGTGTGTGTGTGTGTGTATACATACACACACACCATATATTCTTTATCCATTCGTTAGTTGATGGGCACTTGGGCTGTGCCTATAATTTGGCTATTGTTGATAATGCTGCTATACACATCGGGGTACATGTACCCCTTTGAATTAGTATTTTTGTATTCTTTGTGTAAATACCTACTAGTACAATTGCTGGATCATAGGGTAGTTCTATTCTTAACTTTTTGAGCAATCTCCATACTGTTTTCCACAGTTGGTATTCCCACCAGCAGTGCAAGAGGGTTCCACTTTCTCCACATCCTTGTCAACACATGTGTTTTTGGTTTTAGCCATTCTGACGGGTGTGAGGTGATATCTCATTGTGGTTTTGATTTGCGTTTTCCTGATGTGCAGTGATGTTGAGCACCTTTTCATGTGTCTGTTGGCCATCTGGATGTCTTCTTTGGAAGAATGTCTATTCATGTCTTCTGCCCATTTTTTAAAATCTTCAAGAATGTTTTTTTTCCTTCCAAGATTCAAGATAGTTAACATATAGTGTAGAATTGGTTTCAGGAGTAGAATTTAGTGATTCATCACTTACATACAACACCCAGTGCTCATCACAACAAGTGCCCTCCTTAATGCCCATCACCCATTTAGCCTATCTCCCCACCCATCTCCCCTCTAGCAACCCTCAGTTTGTTCTCTGTAGTTAAGAGTCTCGTATGGTTTGCATGTCTCTCTGTTTTTATCTTATTTTGTTTTTCTTTGCCTTCCCCTGTGTTCAGCTGTTTTGTTTCTTTAATTCCACATATTATTGGAGTCATATGGTATTTGTCTTTCTTTGCCTGACTTATTTGGCTTAGCATAATACACTCTAGTTCCATCCACATTGTTGCAAATGGCAAGATTTCATTCTTTTTGATTGGCGAGTAATAAATAGTACATTGTATATGTATATATATATATACCACATCTTCTTTATCCATTCATCGGTTGATGGACATTTGGGCTCTTTCCATAATTTCACTATTGTTGATAGTGCTGCTGTAAACATTGGGGTGCCTGTGCCCCTTCGAATCAGTATTGTTGTATCCTTTGGATAAATACCTAGTAGTGCAATTGCTGGGTCATAGTGTAGTTGTCTTTTTAACTTTTTGAAGAACCTGTGCACTGTTTTCTAGAGTTCTTCAACCCGTTTTTTAATTGGCTTATTCATTTTTTTTGGTGTTGAGTTGCAGAATTATGAAAGTGCCAGAAGTGAGCAGTGGGAAGACTTGGATCTGCCTCAGATTGGATAACCATCTTCTGAATTATTGTCTGTTTATAGAATTCATCTTCATGGTGGTGAAAGTGGGAGCTATAGTCTACAGACCTTTTTCTCCTGGAACCTCTGATGGTCATAAACCCAACATCTGCAAATGTAGTTTTGTGTATTCCTTAGTTCTAGCACCAGACAGGATTTGCCCGATTGTGTCTGAGTGGAAGAAATGGCAAATGCAGAATTAAATGTTAGTTATTTCAGCTTGTCTCTGAGCAATTGCTGTAGCTTTCAAAGGCCAAAGCCTTCAGCTGTTACAGCACTGATTGGAAGTAAAGAGCTGGCTCTCAGGAGAATACTTGCTGAAAAGAACAGGACTGTGTGGCTTTGCCTCTTTAAAAATTCTGCTGCTAAACCCTAGGCTGCCCTGCCTCCTTGCTATTTTTGTCCATTGGCAATTTCCCCTTGAAATGTTATCATCTAATTCTCCCCCAGGCTTTACTCAACCGTGTGTTGAACTGCTAAATGCTGCTTCAGCTAATGCCACCATTCAACAGAGCAATCTGTACGCAGTCTCTAGAAACTGGAGAAAAAACCAACAACAACTCCCCTTTGACCTTTGAGGCAAATAGCTCTCACTGTGAAGACTATGATGATTTTGCTTACAACAGCGTTAGGTAAAGCCAGATATCATACGGGAAACTTTTAGCAACTCATTGGTGGCATATAGTTTGTCTTGACGGAACTGGCCCCTCTTCACCTGGCTGAAGATACCATCACTTCTTAGATATGTGCCTGAATCTTTCACTTTACTAGGAGTAATGCTAGGGTCATGATATACATCCCATTTAATGGTACAGCAGCCTATGGAGGAAACATTATTCTTTCCATTTTATAGGAGGAATCTGCAAGTCAGAGAGATTTTTAAACCTGAGCTTCTAACCAAGTTTAGTCTGACTTCAAGGCCTGTGCATTTCCAGCTCTACCTTGCAGTTCTCGCTGTCCATCTGAGAGAATTTCTCTCCCAGGAACACTGCCGGCTGAGAACAGTATTGAAATAATTGACCCTCTTGGGGGTTTCCTTATGGTGGACCTACTTTCTCAGTTTATGACTGGGGAGTTGGCAAATGAGCTGTTATAGGGTTTCCCTGAGGGAAAAGAATGAAGCCCGTGTGTATCTCTGGTCATCCAAAGGAAGAAGTGAAGACATGACAAAAAATAGCTGTGGCATGATTAACAGGAGCTTTCGTTATTAGATTCCTGCTTAGAGATTGATTTCATCCTTTGAACAATAAGTGTTAAATATCTATCATTGCCAGGCATAGTTCTAGTATTGGAGGTGAAGTAGTGAGCAAAGCAAACCAAAGATCTCTACCGTCGTGGAACTTACATTTTACAGGAGTAGCAGGGAGGCAGACTGTGCACAAAATAAGGAAGTAAAAATATGCATATAGAAGATTGTGATAAATAGGGATATACGAGCTTTTAGCTTCTGCTCCGCCACTTGTCCCAAATTGGCTTTGTCTTTGGCCTTTAGAAGTCCGAACCGCCAAATACTTCCTTCTTTGTCATTTCTTGCACTCATGGACTTGTGTGAGATCATTGATCGTCTGATTGTAAAGGTTACCGTTAATTATAATGAACGTGGCATCAGTAAAATAAAAAAGGATATAATTTGGATTTATTATTAATATCTAGTGTTCTGTTTAGAGCATGGAATCTCCTTATATTAGATTGTATTAGTTTCCTGGGATTGTCATGAAAAGTACCTAGCATAGTGTGGCTTACACAACAGAAGTGTATTATTTTTCAGCTCTGGGGGCTGGAAGTCTGAGATCAAAGTGTTGGTAGTGTTGGTTCCTTCTGAGGGCTGCGAGGGGGAATCTGTTCTGTGCCTCTCTCCTAACTTCTGGAAGCCTTAGGCTTGTAGATGTCATTTTCCCTGAGTCTTTCCATAGTCTTCTCCCTCTAAGTGCCTGTCCCTGTGTCCAAAATTTCCCTTTTTTATAAAAATACCAGTTATATTGGATTAGGGCCCACTCTAATGACCTCATCTTAAGTCGATCATCTGCAAAGGCTCTATTTCTAAATAAACTCACATTCGCAGGTCCTGGACATCAGGACCTTAACATCTTTTTGTAGGGCATAATTCAACTCATAACAGATATATTGATGTATTTAAATTATATTATCAGTTGAAACTTAAATGGTATTGCAAGAACAAGATGCTACAATAATTAGTGATGAATGTAAAAACGACCAGTTTTTTTAAAAAATTAATAAATTTTTGAACAAACCAACTATTTACATCTTTTCAAATAGTTAAATAGGAATATTGATAGATAATAGGTTAGTAAAAGCGTCACTCAAATAAGTTTAGAGATATCACTAAATACTTTACGTAACAGTAGGATTTATAAACATGTAAATAAAAATTCAAGGCAAAATAATAGAGATTAAATGATACCATCATGATAATCTTTACTGTATTGTTTGGTGTACTAATACTCATAGCAGTAAACAAAGTAATCTTTAAGAAGGGTGTAGGCAATCATGATCTTGTAGTTTCCTGGTGGACAAAATGCTTTCAAGGGATAGGTCTTTATTTACTGTGTCTTCCAAGGAGAGTATGTTTTGTTCAGTACAATAAAATTTATATGCTATTTGTGGTCAATTGAATCATTGGTCTCATTTCTTCACTATCTTTGCCATGGCCTTGTGGAAGACAAAGGCTTCTTCCCTGCCCTTTGATTTTGGGTTTCACCATGTGACTTGTGTAAGTGACTGGGATATTAGTGGATGTGATGCAAGCAAAGATTTGAAATATGCTTTTGTGATTAACTTTGCCTCCCTTGACCTCCTGCCTTTCACCATGAGAAGATTATGCTTTGGAGCTTCTTCTCCAAGAAGGAGGAGAGATATGTGGAGCAGACCTGGACCTAACTCATAGCCCTGAATCACAGCTGAACCCAGCCCATATCAGTAAAACCCAACTGCCCCATAGATGCATGAGCAAGAAATAAATGCTTACTGTTGGATGCCATTGAGATTTGTGTAGAAGTTTGTTATGCAGCATTATTGTGACACTGGCTAATGGATATGTTATTATTACAGAATACTTAAGTCTCAGTGATTATATCTCTCATTGGAATAATCCAGTAAGATGAAGTCTTAGCAGGTAGACCTGCCCTGGGGTTGAACTTCTCAACCAGTTGGTATTATCACTTACAGGTCCCAAGGCCATCATGAGAAAACTTTATCTTTTGGGAAAGGGGAATGGTAACCTTACCTTTGAAACAACAATATGGCAGTTTTTTTATTCTGGATTTTTATACGTTTTCAAATGGTATCTCTTTAATAGGGGTGTCCCTTTTTCAGAGAATGATCATCAGCTGTACATGAAAAGGTACTTTTTCAAAAGATTGCTCAAATACACTTAGAAGTTGTTCAGAGTGTGGTGGATCTGCTGCTTTTTAGACTTTAGTAGCTTTTTGCTCTTCAAGAGCTCATCTTGATTACTTAAGGGTTGTGGTTTCCCACTTTTTCTTTGTAAGAAACTGTTTCTGAGTAGAGCATAAAATAAAAGAAAAAATGTGGTTTTTTTTTTTTGCTTGTGATGCTTTAGTATGGGTTTGAACAACAAAATCTAGCCTTGATAAAAGAAGGAAAAAATGTTTTAAAAATCTATTTCAAATTCACAAGGAGTTGCATTATGAAATGTTCAGTCTCCCAAGTGACACAAGAGCTGTATCCGTTCCTGGTAGGGTGCTGATGAATGGTTCAAATGCATGGCGCTTTTAGTTTTCAAACTCATTTCGTATAGATGATAATTTTCCCATGTATTATGTAGAGATGACGAATCACACTGTTGTAGCAACACTTCTGGAATGGTGTTCTGAGACGTTTAGACCTATTAAAGTGATTTACTATATTAATGTTTGAAAAGCAAGACATAAAAAACTGAGAACATTATTTTATTTAGCATGTGTAGGTTGTGAAACAAGAATTAAAAACACAATTCCTTCATTAGTATTATGGGTTGAATTGTGTCCCTCAGAAACATATGTTGAAGCCCTAATCCCCCGTTCCTCAGAATGTGACCTTATTTGGAAGTAAGGTTGTCGCAGGTATAATTAGGACCCTTCTTCATCCAATGTGAAGGGTGTCTTTATTTTTTTTTAATTTATTATGTTTATTTATTTTTGAGAGAGAGACAGAGCATGACTGGGGAAGGGGCAGAGAAAGAGGGAGACACAGAATCCGAAGCAGGCTCTAGTCTCTGAGTTGTTAGCACAGAGCCCGACACGGGGCTTGATCTCACAGAGTGTGAGATCATGACCTGAGTTGAAGTCAGACACTCAACTTACTGAGCCACCCAGGCGTTCCTAATGTGACAGGTGTCTTTAAAGGAGACAATGTGAAGACACAGAAGAAGAATGGCATGTGATCATGGAGGTTGAGATTGGAGTTAGGCAACTCAAATCAATGAATGCTGAGGATTGCTGGTGACACCAGAAGCAGAGAGAAAGGCATGGGACAGATCCTTCTCTAGAGGCTTCAAAAGAGTGTGGTCCTACTGACACCTTGATTTCAGACTTCTAGCCTCCAGAACTGTGAGACAGTAACTTTCTGTTGTTATAAGTCACCCAGTTTGTGGTAATATGTTATGGTATCCTGAGGAAACTAATGCAATCTAAGTTTGGGATTAAAAAATAATCTCCCTTTTTGATAGGTGTCAGAGCACAAGTATAAAGTAAAGAAATGATATAATATATATAGTTATAAAAATGAACAACAGCATCACAGAATCGTATTTAGATGATACTTCTAAAGAATCTCTTTATACAAATCATACATAGCAGTGAAATCTTGCCATTTGCGATCACATGGGTGGAGCCAGAGACTATAATGCCAAGTGAAATAAGCCAGTCAGGGTAAGACAAATACCATGTGATTTCACTCATCTGTGGAATTTAAGAAACAAAACAAATGAGCAAAGGGGAAAAGAAAAGGGAGAGAGAGAGAGAGAGAGAGAGAGGGAAGAAACAGACTCAACTATGGAGAACAAACTGATGGTTACCAGAGGGGAGGTGCAGAGGGGATGGGTGAAACAAGTGAAGGGGATTAAGAGTACACTCGTGATGAGCACTGAATCATGTATACAGTTGTTGAATCTCTATATTGTATATCTGAAACTAATACAACACTGTATGTTAACTATACTGGAATTAAAATGAAAAAAACTTAATAAAAGAGTAATAAAACCAAATACATAACTAAGGGAGAAATTATAGGGAAGCAAATTAAAAAAAGAAAAGAAAGTAAAAGCAAAGAAACTTGACATCACCATCTGTTCTTTTTTTAAAGTTTTTATTTATTTTGAGAAAGAGACAGCGCAAGTGGGGTAGGGGGAGAGAGAGAGGGGAGAGTGGGAATCCCAAGCAGGCTCCATGTTGTCAGCATAGAGCCCAATGCAGGCTCAAACTCAAGAACTGTTGAGATCATCACCTGAGCCGAAATGGAGAGTTGGATGCTTAACCAAATGAGCCACTCAGGTGCCCCAGAGATTGCCATGTGTTCTAAACCCAGGGATTAATCACTGTTAACATTTTGTGGCATAGCCTGCCAAATCTATCTAAAATAGGTAATTTACCTCCAAATAGGATTATACTATACATTTTGGCTTTGTGAGCAGTTATTTTTAGTGCTGTATCTTAAACATGCTGTTTTTATTTTTTAAATTTTATTTGAAAGAGAGAGAGAGAGAGAGAGAGAGTGAGCGAGAGAGCATTGCAAGCGGGGGAGAGGGGCAGAGGGAGACAGAATCTTAAGAAGGTTCCTCCTTCAGTGTGGAGCCTGATGTGGAGCTCGATCTGGCAACCTTGGGATCATGACCTGAACTGACATCAAAAGAGTCATTGGCTGAACCAACTGAGCCACCCAGATGCCCCAGCATGCAGTTATTTTTTAAGTCAGAAAAATCTATTATTTATGCTTCCAGCCCTGTATCCTTAAGTACAATGCACTGTGCTTCCACAGTCATTATCTCATTTCATAATGAAGGAACATGAATGAAGACAGCTAGAGAAGAGTGTTGTCTTGCTTGTTTGCTATAGCTGGGAAATCAAATTTTAGGTAATAAAAAACAATGATTTGCCGCTTTGGTTAAACTGAGGAGTAGGAAGAAGAATTGAATTTTATTTACTATTAACTACTTCCTCCTCTGTTCTAAAGCTTGAGAATCATTGGAAGGGGAACTCAACACAATGGAAAAATAGAGAACTATGGAGTAAAAGGAACACTAATGCTCAGTAATTACTCATCCCTATTATATGACCATCAAACATCATCATATCGGTGAAGATTCAGTGATATAGAAGAACATTCTATGTATATTAGATGAAAATTAGATGGTGAGAATGTATGTACTGTATGACCCTACTTTTAGAAAGTAATATATATCGGTGTAGGTACATGGGAAAAAGACTGGAAAGATCTACATGAATATGACAACAGTGATTATATTTGGGTTATTGGATTACAGTTAATTTTTTTATCATTTTACTTTATTTGTCATCATGATAAGTGTACTCTTTAAGCCCCATTATCTTTTTCACCCATCCCCCATCCCCCTCCCCTCTGGTAACCATCAGTTTGTTGCTTATAGTTAAGAGTCTGTTTCTTGGTTTGCCTCTTTCTTTTTCCCCTTTGCTCGTTTCTTTTGTTTCTTAAATTCTGAATATGAGTGAGATCATATGGTATGTGTCTTTCTCTTATTTCATTTAGCATTACACTCTTTAGCTTTATCCATGTTGTTGCAAATGGCAAAATTTCATTCTTGTTTATGGCTGAATAACATTCCATTATATATATATGTATATCACATCCTCTTTATCCATTCATCCATCTATGGACACTTGGGCTGCTTCCATAGTTTGGCTATTGTAAATGATGCCGCAACACAGGGGTGCATGTATCTCTTTGAATTCGTGTTTTTGTATTTTTTGGATAAATACCCAGTAGTGAGATTGTTGGATTGTAGAGCAGTCTTGTTTTTTATTTTTTAAGGAACCTCCATACTGTTTTCCAGTGTCTGTACCTGTCTGCTTTCCTACCAACAGTGCCAGAGGGTCCCTTTTTCTCTACTCTATCACCAACACTTGTTTCTTGTGTTGTGGATTTTAGCCATTCTGACAGATGTGAGGTGATATCTCGTTGTAGTTTTGATTTGCATTTCCCTGATGATGAGTGATGTTGACCATCTTTTCATGTGTCTGTGAGCCATCTGGATGTCTTCTTGTGAGAAATGTCTGTTCATGTCTTCTGTCCTTTTTTTTAAAATTTAAATTCAAGTTTGTTAACATACAGTGTAATCTTGGCTTCAGGAGAAGAACCCAGTGATTCATCTCTTACATATAACACCCAGTGCTCATCCTGAA
Organism: Neofelis nebulosa; assembly: GCF_028018385.1. Taxonomy (NCBI): domain Eukaryota; kingdom Metazoa; phylum Chordata; class Mammalia; order Carnivora; family Felidae; genus Neofelis; species Neofelis nebulosa. Next base: position 21,359,578 of record NC_080800.1, read on the forward strand.
AGAGCCCTCCTTAATGCCTATAACCCATTTAACCCATCCCCCAACCCATCTCCCCTCCTGAAACCCTCAGTTTGTTCTCTGTATTTAAGAGTCTCTTATGGTTTTCCTCCCTCTCTGTTTTTATCTTATTTTTCCTTCTCTTCCCCCATGTTCATCTGTTGAGTTTCTCAAATTCCACATACGAGTGAAATCATATGATATCTTTCTCCTAATGAATTATTTCTCTGAGCATAATATCTCCAGTTCCATCCACATTGTTGCAAATGGTAAGATTTCATTCTTTTTCATTACCGAGTAGTATTCCATTGTAATATACCATATCTTTTTTACCCATCCATCAGTCAATGGACATTTGGGCTCTTTGCATAATTCGGCTATTGTTGATAGCACTGCTATAAACATTGGGGTGCATGTGCCCCTTCAAATCAGCATTTTTGTATCATTTGGATGAATTCCTAGTAGTGCAGTTACTGCGTCATAGGGTAGTTCTATTTTTAATTTTTTGAGAAACCTCCACATTGTTTTCAGAGTGGCTGCACCAGTTTGCATTCCCACCAGCAGTGCAAGAGGGTTCCTTTTTCTCTGCATCTCTGCCAACGTCAGTTGTTTCTAAGTTGTTAATTTTAGCCACTCTGACCCATGTGAGGTGGTATATCATTGTGCTTTTGATTTGTATTTCCCTGATGATGAGTGATGTTAGCATCTTTTCATATGTCTATTAGCCATCTGGATTTCTTCTTTGGAAAAGGGTCTCTTTATGTCTTCTGCTGATTTCTCCACTGGATTATTTGTTTTTCGGGTGTTTGATTGGATTACTTGTTTTTTGGGTATTGAGTTATGTCAGTTCTTTATATATCTTGGATACTCGCCCTTGATCAGATATATCATTTGCAAAAATCTTATCTCATTCAGTAGGTTGCCTTTTAATTTTATTGATTGTTTCCTTTTCTGTACAGAAACTTTTTATTTTGGCATGGTCCCAATAGTTTATTTTGCTTTTATTTCTCTTGCCTTGGGAGACATATCTGGAAAAATGTTGCTACAGCCAATGTCGAAGAGGTTACTGCCTGTGTTCTTTTCAAGGATTTTTATGTTTCAGGTCTCACGTTTAGGTCTTTAATCCATTTTGAGTTTATTTTTGTGTATGGTGAGAGAAAATGGTCCAGTTTCATTCTTTTGCATGTGACTGTCCAGTTTTCCCAACACCATTTGTTGCAGAGACTTTTTCCCATTGGATATTCATTCCTCCTTTGTCAAAGATTAACTGACCTTATAACTCTGGGTTTATTTCTGGGTGTTCTGTTCTATTCCATTGCTATGTGTCTATTTTTATGCCAGTACCATACTGTTTTAATTACTGTTGCTTTGTGACATAACTTGAAATCTGGAATTGTAATACTTCCAGTTTTGTTTTTCTTTTTTGAGATTGCTTTGGCTATTTGAGATCTTCTTTGGCTCCATGCAAATTTTAGGGTTGCTTGTTTTAGTTCTGTGAAAAATGCTGTTGGTATTTTGATAGAGATTGCATTAAATGTGTAGACTGCTTTGGGTAATACAGGTGTTTTAACAGTATTTGTTATAACCCATGGGCATGGAGCCTCTTTCCATTTCTTTGCATCATCTTGAATTTTCTTTCATCACTGTTCTATAGTTTTCAGAGTACAGGTTTTTTACCTCTTTGATTAAGTTTATTCCTAGATATTTTACTGTTTTTGGTGGATTTGTAAATTGGATTGTTTTCTTAATTTCAGTTTCTGTTGCTTCATTATTAGTATATAGAAATACAACAGATGTCTGTACATTGATTTTGTATCCTGCAACTGTACTGAATTCATTTATTAGTTCTGGTAGTTTTTTTGGTGGATTCTTTTGGGTATTCTATGTATAGTATATCATCTGCAAATAGTGAGAATTTTACTTCTTCCTTACCAGTTGGATGCCTTTTATTTCTTTATGTTGTCTGCTGTGGCTAGGACTTCTGGTACTATGTTGAATAAAAGTGATGAGAATGGACATCGTCTTGTTCCTGACCTTAGAGGAAAAGCTCTTAGTTTTTTACCATTGAGTATGATGTTGGCTGTGGGTTTTTTAAATGTTTATTTATTTATTTTGAGAGAGAGGGAGAGAGAGAGAGAGAGAGAGAGAGAAGCACAGAGAGAGAAAGAGAGAGAGAATCTCTAGCAGGCTTCATGCTCAGCGTAGAGCCAGTCGCAGGGTTTGATCTCATTACTGCGAGATCATGACCTGAGGTGACAACAAGAGTCAGACACTTGGGGTACCTGGGTGGCTCAGTCAGTTAAGTGTTCAACTCTTGATTTGGTTTGTGAGTTCAAGTTCTGCTTTGGGCTCCATGCTCACAGCATGGAGCCTGCTTAGGATTCTCTCTTCCTCTCTCTCACTCATGCTTTCTCTCTCTCTCTCTCTCTCTCTCAAAATAAATAATAATTAAACTTAAAAAAAAAAGAGTCAGACACTTAACCAACTGAGCCACCCAGGTGCCCCTGCTGTGGGGTTTTCATATAAGGCCATTATTATGTTGAGATTCGGTCCCTCTAGACTTGCTTTGTTGATGGTTTCTATCATGGATGGAAGTTGTACTTTGTCAAATGCTTTTTCTGTATCTATTGAAATGACTGTATGGTTTTTATCCTTTCTCTTATTGATGTGATGTATCACATTGATTGTTTTATGAATATTAAACCACACTTGAAACTCAGGAATAAATCCCACTTGATCGTGGTGTATAATTTTTTAAATATACTGTCAGATTCAGTTTACTAATATTTTGTTGAGGATTTTTCTATCTATATTCACGAGCGATATTGGCCTATAGTTCTCTTTTTTATGATGTCTGGTTTATCTGGTTTTGGTATCAGGGTGATAACTGGCCTCAGAATGAATTTGAAAGTTTTCCTTCATCTTGTAGTTTTTAGGATAGTTTGAGAAGAATGGGTATTAACTCTTTAAATGTTTGGTGGAATTGGCCTGTGAAACTGGTCCTGGACTTTTGTTTTTTGGGAGTCTTTTGATTGCTGATTGAGTTTTATTGCTGGTGATTGGTCTGTTCAAATTTTCTGTTTCTTCCTGCCTCAGTTTTGGTAGGTTATATATTTCTAGGATTTTATCCATTTCTTCTAAGTTGTCCAACTTGTTAGCTTATAGGTTTTTATATATTCTGTTAAAATTGTTTGTATTTCTGTGGTGTTGGTGGTTATTTCTCCTCTTTCATTAACAACTTTGTTTATTTGGGTCCTCTCTGTTTTTTAAGGAGTCTTGCTAGAGGTTTATCAATTTTGTTGATTTATTTTTAGGTTTATTTATTTATTTTGAGAGAAAGAGAAAAAACATGAGCGGGGGAGAGGGAGAGAGAGAGAGAGAGAGAGAGAGAGAGAGAGAGAGAGAGAATATCCCAAGTAGGCTTTGTGCTGTCAGTGCAAAGCACGATGTGGGGCTCAATCTCACAAACTCTGAGATCAGCACCTGAGCCAAAATCAAGAGTCAGATGCTTAACTGACTGAGCCCCCTGTTGATCTTTTCAAAGATCCTGCTCTTGATTTTATTGATCTGTTCTACTGGATTTTTGTTTGTTGGTTTTGTTTTGTTTTGTTTTGTTTTGTTTTTTAGTTTCTATATCATTTATTTCTGCTCTCATCTTTATTATTTTCTTCCTTTTGCGGGGTTTGGGTTTTGTTATAGTTCATTTTTAAAAAGTTACATATGAAAAGGACCTTGGGGAAAAGTTGCTGCATTCTGAAGAGGTCAAGATGTTTTAAGAATGGATCAAATTTCCCAGTATCTTATATCTGCACCACACTTTGGCTAACGGATGTAAATGTGCAGTCGATGGCTTTGGGTGCCACCATGTAGCTTTTATCATCTGAGTGCGGTGATCTCTCCTCTGTCCCATGTCATAATAAAGGGTAGAAGTTGAACCTTAGGGAGTCGCATGGTAGGTCATGTGAAAGAAAGAAGTAGGGTCTGAATAATCAAATATACTGCTTATGTTTCTTTGTTCACCCAATATTTACACTCCTATTATGTGGTTAGTACTGTAATGGATGCTGGAGTATTTGAAGGATAACTTTAAAAAATATTTATGTATTTATTTTGAGAGAGAGAGAGAGAGAGAGAGAGAGAGAGAGAGTGAGTTGGGGAGGAGCAGAGAAAGAGGGAGAGACAGAAGCCCAAGCAGGCTCCACACTGTCAGCACAGAGCCCAATGCAGAGCTCAAACTCACAAACCGTGAGATCATGACATGAGCCAAGAGCAAGAGTCAGACACCCAACCAACTGAGCCACCCAGGTGCCCCTGGGGGTGTTATTAAGGAAATAAAAGATATGGTGGTTTGCAGTTTGGTTAGGGAAGCAAACATGGGCATGTGAATACATTAGTCTCCTAGTTCCCTGGCTTATATTTCAGGACAGTCATTTTTTTTTAATGAGGATTTATTTTATACCTGTCTTTCCACTCAGGCTGTAATTTCCACGAAGATGGGAATACATGTGTGTTTTATTTATGTTGGTGTTCCTGGAGCCTGACTTTCTGATGTAGGCAGACAGTAAACATTAGTTGAATGAATGAATAGGCAGTAATGTGAGAGTTGGAGGAGACTAATGCAGGCTGACGTGATGGAGAAGGCCTTGTGGGAGAGATGGGGCTTGGATGAGCTCTGAACAATGGTAGATGTGATTAGGAAGGAGGGAGTTTAGGAATGGAAGGGAAAGAATAGGAAGAAACTCTTCTCTAGTTCCAGATGGAAGAATGAAGAGTCCAAATGACTGGGCTTTGAATTCTGGGTAATGAGGAGAGAAAACATGATTGTCAAAATACTTATGAATTTTCTTGAAAAGGAACAAAAAGGAAGAAATAGCCAATATTGCAAGTAATTTCTTTAGGAAAGCTTACTGTACAAATCATATTATTTGAAGAGTATGATGAAATTTTAAATGCATATATATTTAATGCTTCTTTAAAGTTCTAAGAATACCTGAAGGTATCAGATGTTCATGGTTCCCTTTTAAGCTATGAATTATAAAGAGTAAATCAACTATATAATTAATAATGTTTTATAATAGCTGGGCAATGTCAGGTATGATTTAACATATTAACTTGTTTTATCCTCTCAATAATTCTCTTGTTATCCTCACATTGAATTTGAGGAAAGGGAGACACAAAAAGGTTTGAATAACTTGCTCATACAGACCTGGGATTTGAATTCGGCCAGTTTGGTTTCAGAGCCTGCAAATTTAATCACTGAATTATTCCTTTTTATTTATACTTCACCTGTTAACACCAATGGAGAGTAGCAGAAAATGTAATCCTTAATTTAAAATATATTTAAATCACGTATGTGAATTTGAGAAGGCCAGGATAGTAGAGGAGTAGATAAATATATTAAGATGGGTTGGTATATAAAATGATAAAAGAAGTTCTATGTGAAGTAACATGTTCCTTCTTGTATATTTGCTTAGAGAAGTACTAACAGAAATGTAATGCAAACCACATATGTACTTTTAATCTTTTTAATAGCCAGATTAAAGAAATAAAAAGGATGGGGTGCCTTGGTGACTTAGTCGCTTGGGCGTCCGACTTTGGCTCAGGTCATCATCTCACTGTTCGTGAGTTTGAGCTCCCCATCTGGCTCACTGTTGTCGGCACAGAGCCAGCTTCGGGTCTTCTGACCTTCTCTCTCGTTGCCTCTCTCTCTCTCTCTCTCTCTCTCTCTCTCTCTCTCTCTCTCTCTCTCCCTCAGAAACAAAAACATTAAGGAAAAAAGAAGTAGGGGCCCCTGGGTGACTCAGTTGGTTAAGTGTGGAAGTTTGGCTCAGGTCATGATCTCATGGTTGGTGGGTTTGAGCCCCACATCGGGCTCTGTGCTGACAGCTCAGAGCCTGGAGCCTGGTTCGTATTCTGTGTCTCCCTCTCTCTTTGCCCCTCCCCTGCTCATGCTCTCTCTTTCTCTCAAAAATAAATAAACATTAAAACAAAAAGAAGTAAAAAGGAACAGGTAAAATAATTTTGGTATTTTAATTTAGCTAAGTACATCTAATATGTTATCATTTTAACATCTAATCATACACAATATATCAGAATTATTTTATATATATTTTTTCATACTAAGTCTTCAAAATCCAGGACTTAGTTTACATTTATAGCACATCTCAGTTTGGACTGGTCGTGTTTCACGTGCTCAGTAGCCACAGGTAGCTGGTGGCCTGCTATATTGGACAGTGTGGGCTTAGCATGCTGAATGTCTTAGGAGCAACCCTCTTATGTTTTGATTTCCATGCATTCTTCTGACTTTCTTTCTTTCTTTCTTTTTTTTTTTTTTGGCTTTTGGCATGTACATTATACACTGTCATTTAGTTTGTCTAAAAGGTTTGACGGGCCTGTTCCAATGCCTTATGAAACCTCTTGTGTTAATAGCAGAGCCCAGGAATTCTGTGCTTCCTGCTGCTTTTGAAACTGTATAGATTTGATTTTTCTGTAAAATGAATCTAATCTTGTTTTTTGATGGATCACTTTGTGGGGATATATACACAGATGAATCACTAAGTACTCTCTTTTGTTTCGCAGCCTGGCTTTCTTTCTTGCAAAGGGAGCCCATTTGGGCTAATGAATCAGGTTCACTGGTTTCTTTCTTTTCCTCCACAAAACACCTTAAAATCTAGTACTTTCAGAGGGATTTCAGCAATCTCAGCATCTCCTCTGAAAGGTTCTCAGGGCCTAGGCAGTTAACTTCTTTCCACTAAGCCCGAGGGACCCTGCCTGAGGAGCAGTTGTTTTCTCCAAACGGTTACACTCCTGTGGTGTCTGTTTGCCAGAAGTTAGATAGAAGTGACTTAAAACTGAAATGTGAACAATGACGTGTAGTCATGATAGAACCAGATTACTCAAATAAAGTCTGGAATTCCATGAACATTGTATTTGTATTGTATAATTCTGTTAGCCATCAACTGAACAAGAGGTGCAGATTTATCTTATATATATGTATTTAAAATATATATCACATATTATAGAAATATATTTATAAATATGCACATAACAGTATACAGAAAGGAAATATACACAAAGGAAACCTAGTAATTACACTTCTGCACTTAAATGTTATGAAACTTTTGGTAATGGGAAGCATTTCAGGTGATACATGACATTAAATAACTGAGAATCTGAGCAAATGTGGAAAGAATATTATTTGTAAAATTAATTTAATACGACTTTTCTGGCTAGCAAGTTTCTGTTGCTGTAACAGGGGGCAGTGACTTGGGAAGAAACTGTAGCAATGTCTTGGTCAGTTAGACAAGGTACAAGTTTGCTTTGTTAAGTACTATAGCAACTAAATAGATTGTTGTCCCAAGGGAGTTAAAAGCCTATGGTTTTCATAGTAAATGACCATCAATAACCAAAAACATTTTTTGGGATATCCTAACCCTCATTTATTGAGTTTGCACAGAATTTCGGGGTTAATCTTGCTACCCACTGGATGTCACTGTTGCTGCACCAAAAATGTCAAGAATCCAAGCATTTTTTCAGTCCCCCAAAAGACACACGAGGAATCGTCAATTAGGGATATCGGTGATAATGCTGTGAAATGGAACAGAGAAGACCAATAACTGGGTTTTCAGGTTGGTAATTAAAATGTTAGTCAGTATCATTCTTGCTTTTTGCCACAGTGACAGTCGAGAAAACACTTTCATGTTGAGACTAGAGACTTTTGTGGAGTGACCCGGTGCTGTCTTTGATATCACGGTGGTGTTTTCATCATTTTGAAGCAGGGCAGATGTTTTTACATCTGTTCCTTCCTGTCCCAATGAGGGTTGAAAGGAGTCTTGCTTGATTGAGTCCCCTTAGATAAGGAATATGGAAATTATATTTTTAACCTCGGTGTGACTGGACTGCTGAGTACCAAGTAGGAGAAAACATCTTTCTTTTGATTGTTTGTGAATGCTTTCCACTCCAGTGGTAGAGAATTCATCCATATTAGAGCTGTCAAATCTTCTCAGGAATTAACAATACCTTTTGTTGTTATTTTTCTATTTTTCTCATTTGTTTACCCTGGGCAGTTGAAATGCTGTCACGTCGTGGTGTATAAAAAACACGACAGAACATTGGATTCACAAAGAAGTTATGGGTCTTGAAGTTGATATACAGTTTCCAAAGAATGAAGAGTTATATGGAGTTCACATAGGAGAAGATTTGGTTTTAAAATATTAGAATTGGAAATGAATATATTTACCTTTATATCATACAATGGTCTTGACTGAGTAGTATTGACTTTAGCTAGCTTGCTAACTATGCCATATTTAAGCGATTCAGGGAGAGTATTATGCAAACTGCTCAACTCCTTGAGAGCATATTGTTTTCTGTTCCTTTCAGCCTCTCTAGTGCTCAGCATGGTGCTCATCATGTGGTAGGTATTCAGTAACATTGGTTGCACTGGATGTGACAACATGCTAAGCGAGGGACTGTGAAGATAGAATATTAGATGTCTCTTGTAGTTTTGGGAGCTTATGATCTAGTTGAGGAGAAGGCATACTGACCCCAAACAGTAGAAGAATCCTTTTCTAGCAGGACCATTCACAAGAGCACATGGGTATTGGCTTGATTAGTTTGTGGGACTTATCTGTGCATCCAGTCAGGGGGGAATTATAATTTAGAGAAACAACATGTTGAGAGGCAACCCTGGATGAAAACGTCAGATTCCTCTATTCTAAAATATATACCGTATTTTAAAATATTGTCATAGTTTATGTGCGCTTCTTAATGTATTGTCTTTGCTTGACTCTTGGAAGTGTTAAAGGGAGAGATGACTTGTTTAGGGTCTTGCTACTCAAAGGGAGGTCTGCAGACAGCAGCACTGGCATCGGTGGAGAGCTTGCTAGAAATGCAAAATCTCAAGTCCCACTCAGGCGTACAGAATCGGAATATTTTTATTTAGAATAAAAATATTTTTATATAAAAATATATATTTTGTATATATAATTTATTGTCAAGTTAGCTAACATATAGTATATATGGTGTGCTCTTGGCTTCAGGAATAGATTCCCGTGATTCCTCACTTACATACAACACCCAGTGCTCCTCCCAACAAGTGCCCTCCTCAATGCCCATCATCCATTTTCCCTGTCTCCCCACCACCACCCCCCATCATCCCTCAGTTTGGTCTCTGTATTTAAGTGTCTCTTATGGATTGCCTCCCTCCCTGTTTGTAACTACATATATATTTGTTTTCTTTCCCTTCTCCCATGGTCTTCTGTTAAGTTTCTCAAGTTCCACATATGAGTGAAAACATACAATATCTGTCTTTCTCTGATTGACTTATTTCACTTAGCATAATACCCTCCAGTTCCTTCCCTGTTGTTGCAAATGGCAAGATTTCATTCTTTTTCATTGCTGGGTAGTATTCCATTGAATATATAAACCACATCTTCTTTATCCGTTGATCAGTTGATAGACATTTGGGCTCTTTCCATGATGTGCCTATTGTTGATAGTGTCACTGTAAACATTGGGGTACATGTGCCCCTATGAATCAGCACTCCTATATCTTTAGGATAATTTCCAAGTAGTGCTATTGCTGGGTCATAGGGTAATTCAGTCTTTAATTTTTTGAGGAACCTCCATACTCTTTTCCAGAGTGGCTGCACCAGTTTGCATTCCCAAGTTTCCTCGGCAGTTCATATGCTCATTAAAGTTTGAGAAGTGTGGATTTATAGGATCCCTTATGTTAGCAATAGGTCAAGGAAGTGTGGAGGCCTTTTTTTTTTTTTTTTTTACAAGAGAACAGAGGTAAAGAACAATAAATACAGCGTTGTTTACTAGGGAACAATTAAGGTTGGGAAAGAATAGGAATGTTGTCAGTGAAATTTTTATGAAGCAGTTTGGAAAATGCTCACCAGTACATTGAGGAAACTACTTTATTTATTTATTTATTTATTTATTTATTTATTTATTTTTTAAATTTTTAAAAAAAATTTTTTTTTCAACGTTTTTTATTTATTTTTGGGACAGAGAGAGACAGAACATGAACGGGGGAGGGGCAGAGAGAGAGGGAGACACAGAATTGGAAACAGGCTCCAGGCTCTGAGCCTTCAGCCCAGAGCCTGACACAGGGCTCAAACTCACGGAGTGCGAGATCGTGACCTGGCTGAAGTCGGACGCTTAACCGACTGTGCCACCCAGGCACCCCAAGGAAACTACTTTAAATTGGCCAGGAAATGGGAAAAGTTCAGACTGATCCTTGCTCCTCTCCAGCTGCTTAATTTCCATAGGAAGGCTGTTCTGTGGATTCTCCATTATCAAATGAGCCTTGGTGATTTTTCCTTTGTCTCCACCCCCTCCCTCCACCCCAGGGCAGTCCTAGCCAGAATTTTGCTTCCTTGCCAGACACTTTTTGGGGAGAAGAGGTTCCTTTCTTTTTATTTAAAAAATTTTTTTAAAAATTTATTTGTTGTTTAGAGACAGAGAGAGACAGAGTATGAGCATGGGAGGGGCAGAGAGAGGGGGAGACATAGGATCTAAAGCAGGCTCCAGGCTCTGAGCTGTCTCCACAGAGCCCCATGCAGGGCTCGAACCCACAAACCATGAGGTCAAGCCCTGAGCTGAAGTCGGATGCTGAATCGACTGAGCCACCCAGGTACCCCTGTTTTTCTTTGAATGTTTTTATTTATTTCTGAGAGAGAGAGAGCGAGAGAGCGCAAGCAGGAGAGGAGCAGAGAGAGAGGGAGACACAGAATCTGAAGCAGGCTCCAGGCTCTGAGCTGTCAGCACAGAGTCCGACATGGGGCTCACACTCATGAACCACGAGATCGTGACCTGACCATGACGCGTAACCACCTGAGCCACCCAGGCGTCCCAAGGTTGCTTACTTTGTACAATAACATTTTACAACTTAACTCACCTCCTCCCTCAGATTACTTCCATAATGAGAGGACCAAGGACCTATGGATTCTGCAGAACCTTTGTTCGACAAGATACCAATGGGGGTAATGCACAGATGGGCTAGGATGAGTCTAATTCATTATTGCACACACACTACAGCTTTGTTTATTATTAATGACATGGCAGACACTGTTCTTAGCTCTGGAACTGAATAAAGCAATAACCCCACCATAAGGGAGACAGGAATTGGAAGATAATAAATATTTATCACCAAATCTCTTTTTCCTAGAACCACAAATGGAGGAGGAAATGAGCATCTGATTTTTTGGAGAGCCAGTGCCAGGAAAACAAAAGCTTTTTAAAAAAATTTCATTAATCAAGCAGATTGATTGCTGTGAGTTCTAGAAATCTCAATCCAGTTTTTTAATAGAGGGAGATGCAGTGATTGAGTGTGGTTGAGGCACTCTTGGAGACCTGCAATCTTGGCCAGATGCCTCTTGGAAAAATGACTGTCATCTATCAGGAGTATTAAATAATACAATCTGGTGGCTCTGTTCACAGAAGAGTATTGTTTTGTTTGTTTTCCTGGGCTAAATACACAGTATAGCAACAGAGCCACAAAACTGCATTGTCTCACACAGCACGTGAGTTTGTATGTCAGGGAATTTACTAATACATTGGAATTGTGTTTTATTTAAAAAAATTTTTTTTTAATGTTTATTTATTTTTGAGACAGAGAGAGACAGAGCATGAATGGGGGAGGATCAGAGAGAGGGAGACACAGAATCCGAAACGGGCTCCAGGCTCTGAGCTGTCAGCACAGAGCCCAACGCGGGGCTCGAACTCAGGGACCGCGAGATCATGACCCAAGCCGAAGTCGGCCGCCCAACCGACTGAGCCACCCAGGCGCCCCGGAATTGTGTTTTAAAGATTATGTATAAATAGAGTTGCATTATGCACATGTTGTTGTTGTTGTTTTTGTTGTTGCTTTTTTTTTAGTATGGTATAGTGTCCTTGAAGGAGTCCAAGGCAAGATCCTCAAACTGTCAGAAGATCAGCTCCGCTTTTCTACGACCAGGAACCACTCTCCGCCATTTACGCATTTCATTGCCATTGTTTCATGCTAAAGAGGGAAAGACAGAACTGAGATGTGCTTCTAGTCCTCTCATTGTAACTAGTGATCCATGTGACTTTGAATAAATCGTTTGCCCCTCCAGGCCTCAGCATCTTTGTTTGATAAATGATGGGATTGAAAAAGAAACTCCTTGAGGCCCCTTCTTATATTGAAATTCGGGCGCTCCAACTCCATTGTTAGCCTTGGCTTTCTTACCTGAATTCCTTTCCTTGGCCACCCATGTAATTTCGGCATCAAGACCGTCACAAATATATGGTTTTTTTTTTTGCATTTGTCATATATTTGTAATTTTACTCCTTTTTATCTTCTTTTTTATTGACCTGAGCTACATTTTACCTTTGTTTGCTATTATTTGATGTTCGTTGACAAACCATGAAATGGCTGTGGTTTGGCACGTCTCAGTGGATACATAGTTTCAATCAAGGCAAGCAGCACAAGTGCAACTCGTATGTCACAGAATTTTCTTCGCGGCTGTGTCTGTTGGGTGCTGTTTGTACTTGGTTCAGCCTTTGGGGCTAGGTCCTCACTGAATGAGGAAAGAATCTTGAGGAAGTTATCTGATAGCTTTGTCCACAAAGGAGTAGGAAGACAGAAGACATGGCTGATAGAGAGGGGATGGAGACAAAATCCATTAGTTCTAACCATCTCTTGTTCAGGCCTTGTGGTCTAATGGCTGTCCTAGGTGTTATTTGTAGACATGTCTTATCACAGGGAACATTTGTCTCAGTGCACCAAAGACCAAGGTATATACCGCACACATTTTGTGTACCAGATTAGAAATTGTCAATGTACTGGATTAAATGATCATTGGGCTAGATTTCGTGGGGTGAATGAACTACTCTCAGCACAGCAGATAATGCATTTCCCATTTTCCTAACTTTGTTCCTGACCAGTAAGATGCTATTTAATGCCCTGGAGATACAATTTACTAAATGGTACACTAGTAGCCTGAACAAGTTAATGCACCTCTCAAAATGTCTACCTTATACCCAGGGAGCAACTAATTCCTTATATTATCACATCCAATATATTATAGAAATGTCAGTATGACCATCACCATCAACATTTCGCTCTTACAACTTCTCTTCACCTTTGTTACACAATTAAGATAGGACTTGCTCAGCCCAAGAAAGAGGCTCATTTGTAGAAATAAGGCATATCTATCCCTACGGATTGGTGGGAATTGAGCTAGAATTATAATTTTTAATAATGTGCATATTTAAATGTCCTGTTTGTGACTGTAGTGCCACGAAAGAGTATTTAATGGCATTGTCAGTGATGATCATTGGACCAAAATGCGCATCTTTAATGGTACATTTTCGTGGTTGGTAATTTTAAATGAATTTATTCTTCAGCTTTCATTCAAATACCTGTACAATTCTGGACCAGCATTCTGTGCAGCTCTTGCATTTTCAAGATTCATTTTCTAATCAGTGATATCATTTACCTCTCTCAGATGCTAGGCCAGCAGTAATGGAGCTGAGAGACTCGTTAACTATGACACTCTGCCTTTTCTCTCATCTTTCTGGGAAAGGCAAGAAAAAGAATTGCCTTAGCATCATCTCTCTTCATCCAAAGAGGAAACGGACGCTAATCAACGTTCATTTCTGTCCCCACATTCAGCAGCTCAATAGTCCATAGTGTCACAGTGCTGTCTGTCATTTGGGCTTCCAATCATGAAGTCTTCTTACAAGAATGGCCAGTACCTTTGGTGTGCATCCCCGGTGTGTGCTCTGGTGCACTGCCCAGGACCATTTCACTTCTCCAGAAGGGAGAAATGATAATGATGGGCAAAGTGGTGGCATTTCTCTTTAAGATTCCCATCATACGATGTGACTTAGAGCTTTGCAAAATGCTAGACGGTATGCTCTGTTTTTACAACGATGAAATCAATATGTTTGGAAAGATTTACATTTTCATCAAGGAAAGGAACATGGCAAAGTTAGGCTTCTAGCAATTTATTGCAAGTGACAACGTTGGCCGAAATGATTTAAGGAATTGAAAAATCACTGACCCTTTAAAATGCTTTAGGAGAGCAATATTAGAAAACCAGATGAGGTGATAATCTGTATTAATTTATTGTTGTCTAGCATTCTTTGAGAGTGCATATAGAAGCCAAATTTTTATGCATCTTTAAGTCATTTGCACATTGGCAAAATGTATAAATTGGGAAGGGCAGGACCATGAGATTGACGGTGTCTGTTTAACTCTATCTGAGGTAAGTTTGATCTTGTCACATCTTTCACATAAAATCTGACTGTTCCCACGTATCTTTCACCAATTTTTAGTGGTAACCAAGGAAACACAGTAAAGGAGACCATCTCTCCAGGGATTGGCTCACTAGAATTTCTACTTCTGCTAGAATTTCTGTCTTCTCATAATTCTTACGGTTACATTAAAAGTTTACTTTTGATTTTCACCTTTTGGAAAGACCACGAGAGGGCATACAAAATTATTGTTTTAGAATAATTTTGATTTTGCCAAAGTACTCTGTCATCAGGTTGTTCGTTATCTGACACTTTTAGAAGTTCAAGCGACTGCTTACTATTCATCCTGATAGAAGGGACTAGAGACATGACTAATAGAAAACCACACGAAACCCACAGATTATTACAATTTGGTTTTTGACGAAAACTTACAGCCTTTTCATTTAAAATGTTTTAAATAAGAGGTCTGGACGTCCACCAATACTTGCAATATCTTTTTTTCTTCCGTCTCAGGTGAGGTTTCCTTCTTGGGGTTTTATGGTACCGTATACCATCTATTCATAGTTCTTAACGTGGTGCTTTTCATCTGTTGATTACCGTCGGTCTCTCCTTCATGAGGGCAGGAACAGAGTCTGTTTCTGCTCATCATTGTGTTCCCTGTGGGCTTAAGCAGTGCGTGGTACACGGTGGACTATCGATCTTTTGATGAATGAATGGAATGAACACAGTACAGTCATCATATTTCATAACAATCTTGTTACAAAATAACGAGAAGACATACTTTTTAGTAAAAAAAGCAATTATTTCTTCTTTTGGTTATCGAATGATTGAAGACATTTTAGAAAATGTAAAAAAGAATATTCAGGGATGTAGAAATTAGTATTTTGGTGTATATACTTCTAGTAACTTCTCTCTACTTGTAGTCACCCATATGTAAACATGTTACAGGCAAAATTAATTGGATTCAGCATTAAGTTGAAAGCAAGGAATGAAAGGGAAGTACAAAAGAGGATTCCTGTAATTCTGGTTTGAGAAAATGGATGGGTGATGGTACCATTTGCTGAGGTAGGAAATACTTGAAGAGGACCATGTTTGAGTATGCATATGTGTGTGGAAGGAAGGGCATGGGAGGTCCTGAGTTCAGTTTTGGACATGTAGAGTTTGAAGTACATTTCAGACAACGAGGCAAAATATCAGGTAGGTGGATTTATGTATACACAGCTTTGAAACCTACCGTAGCTTTGGACCAGAGATAGAAATTTATGAACTATCCGTATGAAGATGATGATCAAAGTCATGGTTGTGATTTTACATTGAGAGAACTGGGAATGCAAGAAGACCCCAAACCACGTCTTGAAGAATCCAGACATTTAATGGCTTGGTGGAGGATAAACTACGGAAAGGAGACTTAGAAGTAATGAACAGAAATATTAAAACAGGAGAAGGGAGTGTGCTGTGGAAGCCAAGGACAGAGAGCATTAAAAATTGATTGGGTCACAGTGTCACATGTTCTTGAGATATCAGAGAGAGTGAAAACGGAAAAACGTCCCCTTTGGGTTTAGCAATGTGGATGTCATTTGTGACTTTAGTAAGAGTCGCCGTGTGGTAGCCAGGTTAGAATAATTGGAGAACGACGAGGAGCTGAGCAGGTGGAGATCACACATGTAGACAACCTTCGGGAGAAGTTTCGCTTTGAAGCAGAAGATGGAGATAGGTCACTGTTTACTTGGAGGATATGGTATAAAAGGAGGCATTTTTTTAAATGGGAGAAATTTGAGCATATTGGAGATCTTATGGGAATTGTCTGTTTGAGGGAGGAGGTTGAATATATAAGAGAAAGTAGGAATAATTGAGAAGTAAGTTTCTGGGGGTGGGGGCAGAGGAAAATGGGATCCAAAGCATCAAGGGATTGGCCTTACCTGAGAAGCAGGCGTCAGTCGTACCGTAAAGGATCAGGTTGGGGAGAGCACTCAGGATGGGCCCAGATGTCTGTAGGTTTCTACGTTTGGTAGCAGAAAGTTGAGGGAGTTCCTGTCTAGTGGCCTCTATTTCATGTATAAAACAGCGGGTGATACGATGTTCTGAGAGTGAGGGGGGAGGTAATGAGTGTTGTGTTAGGGGAGCCAAACAAAGTTTGAGGAAACAAATGCTGTGGAGAGTAGAATGAGCTGTGGAAGGAAGTGCGGGAAGCCACAGCTCCTTTTCGCTCCATGTTTCAGACATATTGAAATTTCTCTAATCACTGCACCCCACTCACGCCTCTTCTCTCCTGAACTTTCACCTGTGTCGTCACCCCTGCCTGGAACACTCCTGCCACCTTCATCTAATGATTTTTAGTCATCCTCTAGGTCTCAATTTAGATGCACCTCCTCTTACAAGCCCCTTCTGCGGTTAGGTAGAAGAGGTTAGCTGCCCTGGGTATGTTCTTCCGGGGCCGTCCTTACCTTGTTCCCCGTGGCCTGTGTTGTTGTGGTTGCTTGTCTAACTGGCCACCTCTCCTACTAAAAGGTCAGCTTCCTGAGGTTCAGGGACCACATGGTTAGGGATGATGATAACATGGTTAGCCCTAACCTATAACCTATAGCACGTGGCCTGTCACATAATAGGCACTTGAGGTAAGGTTGCTGAATGACTGCAGTGAACTGACTGTCTTAAGAGAATTGATCACGTGGCTAGAAGGAGGGTGGCACCTGTCTGGGGGAGAGGTGTGGTCTGTTACAAGTGCCGTTTCATTAACTTAGGTACTGGCCACTTGGCAGCAGAGGCAGGAAGGAAAATATCAGAGAGATGACAGATTAAGATTTATTCTTCTCTCTGGGGGCTTGGGTGGCTCAGTTGGTTGAGCGTCTGACTTCGGCTCAGGTCATGATCTCACGGTTCGTGAGTTCAACCCCGCATCAGGCTGTGTGCTGATAGCTCGGAGCCTGGAGCCTGCTTCAGATTCTGTGTCTCTATCTCTCTCTGCCCTTCCCCCTTGCGCTCTCTCTCTCTCTCTCTCTCAAAAATAAATAAACATTAACAACAACAAAAAGATTTATTCTTCTTGGGGTGCCTGGGTGGCTCAGTCAGTTAAACATCCGACGCTTGATCTCAGCTCAGGTCATGATGTCATGGTTCGAGAGATCGAGCCGTGCATGAGGCTCTATGCTGGTGGTGCAGAGCCTGCTTGGGACAGTCTGTCTCTCTCTCTCTCTCTCTCTCTCTTCTCTCTCTCTCTCTCTTTCTCTTCTCTGTCTGTCTTTCTCTCTCTGCCCCTTCCCTGCTTGTGCTCTCTTTCTCTCTCAAAATAAATAATAAACTTAGGAAAAAAAAAGACTTATTCTTCTCTATGTGTGGTAAGTGCTGGGGGTGGGGGACACCCATCCCTGCTGTTCCCAGCTGCCTTAACAGCCTGATAGTGCTGCAAGGGGGCTGTTGTAGGTGCTAGGAGCGGCGGGGGGGGGGGGGGGGCACTGGCCAAGAGGAACACTGTCATTCCCAGTAAGGCTCTTTGTATGGGACCAAATGTGGTTGTGAGTCTTGGTGACTGATTTCGACTCTCTTATTTAATGTTGCTCATTATTTCAGCAACCTGAAAATAACAGCTGGACTGTGTGGGATGAAAGCAACTTTTTAGTGCAGGCAAACAGATCATGGCAGTTCTCTCGGAGAAATATCACTTGTTAGTTTGCAAAAATAAATCTGCTTTTTTGTCCTCGTTCTTAAAAAATGCCAAATTGCAAGATGTGCGTATGTGTGTAAGATGAGGCCAGGACAAATTTAAACCGGAGGAAATGCTTTACAGCTAGGCTGCCTCCTTCCCCCTCAAAGGCTGATAAGCACAAATGCCATTTCGGCACTGGATTTATGGTTACTTTCGTGTATGCCCTGCAAACTCACTTATCTTCAGGGGATACTAGTTCATGGAGAAAACAAGTTAGTACTGGGAGGTTCAATTACTCTCCTAAAATATCAATAGCTTAGCAGTAAGAAAGCCAAAACAACAGGCCCTTTTCTATATTGGATGTATTCTCAAGACATCTATAAAGGCTTGCTACAAACAGCAAGAAAGTAATAGCTATGAATGTTACTCAGTGGGAAGGATTGCGAATGGAGGTCCCTCCTCCCAGTCTCCAGTTTGAAACTGTGACTGGTGCTCCATCACTCACAGCGGGAGTTCCTCCGCCTGCATTTCCCCTTCCCTTTGTTTTAATTATGACTCTTATTTTTCATGGTGCTGGGAGCATTTTCCAGGTCTTTGGTATAGGATTTCTGTTTTGTCTTGTTTCTGCGGTGACTGTATTCCTTTAGAAGACCCAGCTTTGTGTTTCCTAAAGAGCACCTGCTAAGCTGGGGATTTTAGCGTCTCCTCGTCTGCCTTAGTCCTCTTCAGCAACACAGTAACACAATCAGCTGAAAATCCCCTAGGCTAACTGCATTTTTAGGGTTTCTGTTTCATTCTAAGCTGCTTAGTAAATGTATTTTGGGGGACGTGGGGTTGATTACTGAAATTCCTTCTTTGAAGGTATCTGCCCGCACTGGTAGCTCCCCAGTGAGTTCAGCGTATGGTGAGGGAGGATGTGTGTCACGGGAGGCAAAGTATCTGAAGAAGAGCTTGGCTTTGGAGGAGGCCTGACTTTGCCTTTGAGAATACATGGGTCATTGGGTCTTTCTCATGGCTGAAAGAAATTGATTTTTAATGTAACACTAAGTGTTTCCATTAGTTACGTTCATATTTGAAAACAGAAAACAGGGAGAAATGTGGTAAGTCATACATATATCTGGTGTGCAGTTACACAGAACTCTTACATTTCAAAGAAATTATTCACCCCCAAAGAAGTTCTATAGAACAAGCCCTCCTTTTTAACCTATAAATAGTGGTTGAGAAGGGGACTTTGGGGTTAGAGGATATAGGTTCTAGCTCTTTGGACTTGGGCAAGTCATTTGACTCTCTTAAGCCTCTGTTTGCCCATCTGTAAATGGAGAAAATAACAGTACTCAATGTATAGGGTTTTTATAAGGATCAAGTGAGATCGTGCAGTTAAAGTTTGGCACACTGCCTGACAGTGTTGAATAATTGTTCATGCAATTTAACAGAACTTTTAGCTATTTTTTTCTACGCTTGATCTTAGCCAAAAGGCCGAGAAGCGATTAGCTATTTTTTTTTCTAATCCTCTTCCAAGGAAAGTAGATCCAGTTATAGAAACAGCTCTTTGTTTTGCTACACACCTTGATAGTTTGGGGTAAGCAAGTTTGTGATTAGAGATAGCGAGAACTGAATTCCACTACCCACCCCTCTTTCTCACTCGATTACTCCTTTATTTTATTTGTTTTTATAGCATGTATCACTACCTCTTGTGGGTTAAATTGTGTCCCCCCCAAAAGATATCTTGAAATCTATGTTAATTTGCTACGACCTGCTGTAACAAATACCATACACTGGGGGGCTTAAACAACAGTTTGGCTGGAAGTCAAACTTCAAGATGTAGGCAAAGTTAGTTTCTTCTGAGGAGTCTCTCCTTGGCTTGTAAATGGCTCTCTTCTTCCTCTTTCTTCCCATGGTCTTCCTTCCGCACGTGTCTGTATCCTGTCCCCTCTTCTCATAAGGACACAGGTCATACTGGATTAGGGCCCACCCCAGTAACCTCATTTAACCTTAATTGCCTCTTTAAAGGCACTCTCTCCAAATACATTCACATTCTGAGGTACGAGGGGGTTAGGACTTCAACATAAGAATTGTGGGGCGGGGGACACAATTCAGCCCATAACAAAGTCCTAACCTCTGGTACCCATGAATATGACCTTATTTGGAAATAGCACCTTTGCAGATGTGATCAAATTAAGATGAAGTTGTACTAGATGAGGGTGGGCCCTAAATCCAATGAGTGATGTTCTCATAAAGAGAGAGTGCTACAGAGACACAGAGGAGACATACAGGGAAGAAAGCCATGTGAAGGCAGAGGCAGAGATTGTAGTTATATTGCCACAAGGCAAGGAATGGGAAGGATTGCTGACCACTACCAACAGCTAGAAGAGGTAAGGAAGGATTCTTCCTTAGAGACTTCAGAAGGAGCATGGCCTGGCCAAAATCTTGATTTCCGACTTCTGGCCTCCAGAACTGCGAGAGAATAAATTTCTGTTGTTTTTAAGCTATCTAGTTTGTGGCAATTTGTTATGGCAGCCCTGTACAGCTAATACATTGTCTGATATTTTATATTTGTTACTTGTCTTCTCTATCTTCCATTGGAATGTAAGTTCCATGAAGGCAGGGACTTGTCTGTCTTGTATTGCCAGCATAATGGATATGTAATGAATGAATGAATGAATGAATGAGGGAAATTTTCTTAGAAGAGGGTGAGGAACAGAGATGAGAGAAAGAAAAAAGGGTAGGAGACACTGAAAAGGCAAACGATCATGAGTCTCAAGTACAGTTGACCCTTGAACAAGATGGATTTGAACTGCACAGTTCCACTTATATATGGATTTTTTCAATAAACATATTGAACAATTTTTTGAAGATTTGTAGCCATTTGAAAAAATTTACAGATGAGACACACACCTAGAAATAGTGAAAATTTTAAGAAAAGGGTCTTATTTTAAGAATACAGCATATAATACATATACAAAATGTGTTATCAGTAAGCTTTCTGGTCAATAGTAGGCTGTTAGTAGTTGAGTTTTTGGGGAGTCAAAAGTTATACATGGATTTTCAACTCTGAGGCAGGTTGGTAGCCCTAAGCCCTGCATGTTCAAGGGTCAACTGTGTACTAATCTAATACTGGGTGGAATTCTGGTGGAGCTGGTTAAGGGGTTGAGTCCAGGTTTATATGGCAAGAAGTAGAGACAAAATATGGAAATTGGGGCCACAGGGACACCGGGAGCTTAAACCTCTAGTGAACAGAAATGGAAGGGATTGCATTGGACTTTCATGGGTCATAGAAATAGCAAGGCCCAAACCAATTACACCTAGATCCCCAAGGAGCAAGAAGGCCAGCTGACATCTGGTTTACAGTTAAAGACAAGTAGTCTCCTAGATTTATCCTTCATGTCTTCTACATTTTCCCATGACATGTATCTTTTTATCAATTTCCTCTGACTTTGGGGGAAATTTTTCAAACTCATTCTAATTCTCTAGTTTAGTTCTCTGCAGTAGTCCATCTAGCTCCAGTATATTTTATTTTCATCAGAAAGCAATCTTCCTTGACCTTAGGTGGTTCTGTTTTTAGAAATGAAATGGCATTTCCAATTTTAATATAAATCCAAAAGATAGATTTTTATATTATTCTCCTTTACTTTTTATAAGAGGTTCCTTAAAACCTTTTTGTTCCAAATCCTTATAGGGTCTTTATATTTTGACCTCTTGACTCTCTCTTCATCCAGTAAGATTTTTCCATTTGTTCTTCCTGATATCCTTGCTTAACAATTACTGGGATTGACATGTGTGTCCCAGTGTAATATTTTAATCTAAGACCCAAAGAAAAGTTTATATTTTCTATTGTTTTCCTTTGATAAATAGGGATTTAATTTTACTGGAGGGAATAAAGGAGACAGACATGGGGCAAGGAAGCTGCAATATAATGATGTATAAGAAATATATATTTGGTCGTTCAGATGACCAAAATATACTTCTCAGATATGTTTGGTCTTTATCCACAGTTCCTGAAAATGCTCCAGAGCCATGAAGGTAAAATAAGTGTTTTGTGATTAATGAAAGTGATTTTTAGACCCCACCCAAGGTGGAGGCTGGTTAGTAGGAGGACCAGCCCTTTGTGTAACCACTTTTGTGGAGGGGAGAGAGGCTGGGGGTTGAAATAGCCAGTGACCTGATCAATCATGACCGTGTAACGAAGCCTCCATAAAAATTCAAGAGGACAGCTTTTTGGTCCTTTTTTGAGAGAGTTTTACATAAACATTTTTATGTGCCACTGAGCTGGGCTCCAAGCTCTGCGAGGACAGATGTTCTTTGTTCGGGACCTTGCCCTGTGCATCTGGCTTCATCTGGCTGTTGAATGGTATCCTTTATCTTATCCTTTAAAAAACTGGTAAATGTAAGCATTTCCCTTAGTTCTGTGAGCTGTTCCAGCAAATTAATTGAACCTGCGGAGGTCACTGGAACCTCCAATCTGTAGAATGTTGGTCAGTAACACAGGTAACAACCTGGCGTTTGTAACTGGCATCTGCAGTGGGAGATGGCGGGCAGTCAAGGATTGAACGCTTGACCAGTGGAATCTGATGCTAGTGTCAGAATTGAATTGAATTCTCAGACTCTCTGCTGGTGTTTGAGAATTGCTTGGTATTATGTAGGAGCAACCCCCCCACCAAATTGGAATTGGGTCTGGGAACTCTAAAAGAAAAGCAAACTGCTAGGCCAAGTGTTTTCTCTTCCATGTTTTTTGTAGCAAATGGTGGGTCCTGACCCACTTCTTCCAAGATCACAGTTGTCCTTGTTAACAGTCTTCTAGCACAGTGCCCTTGCTTTTCTCAGCCCCTGTGTCTATCCAAGCTGAGCCTGATAGTGATGTCCACTGATTTCTCTCTGCCCCACATACAGCTACTTGCATACTTCTGGAAATGCTTGGGTTTTCTTGTTCTCGTGTAGTCCATAGTTTACCTTTTCCCATTTAGAGCTGCTCTGACTTTGGGAGCTTCTGCGAAATTGTATCCATTATTTCCCATATATTGGCCCACTGATAAATCCTTTCCTTAACCCAGTCCCATCTGCATAACATGCCACCCTTCCATGTTTCCCAGGACTGATACAGATTTTCTCATATTTTCTATTTCTTTGATTATCATAGTAGGAATTTGGGAGAGAAGGAAGTTAATGGCTTAGCATCAAGTTGCTATCTTGAAACAAAATTGAGAAAATGATAGGACAACTGGAGATTTTACAGAGGAGGTGGGTCTTAGAGGGTGGAAGGGGGCACACATGATCTGGGGTTAGAAAGTTCTGGGTTTTAATCCCAGTTTGGCCTTTTTTTGGTTATGTGCCTTCAGCTGTTTGATCTTTCAGTGTCAGTGTTTCTTTCTTACATCTCTGTGATCTTTAAGAATGGAAAGCATTTGTCTAGACAGAAAGGAAGAGAGAGGGCATAAGTTGTTGAAATCAAGAACAAAGGCACAAACATTGGAATGAGGGTAATCTATAGGGATAAGAACAAGGTGAGATATTGCAAATGTTGTGGTTGACTTTTCCGCAGTCATTCCCTCTTTTTCCAGGCCAAAAGACCCAGTTTCTTTTTCCAGGTGTTTATGTTCCTTTATACAGCCCCGGTGGTCCCTCTTCTCTTGCCAAGTTTGGATATAGATATGTGATACAGTAGCTAGGGAGTCATGAGGGGACATTTTGGGGACTTCTGGGAAAGCTCTACTTGTCTAAAAGAGAACAAGAGACAGAAATGCCTTCTCTTCTTGCCCTGGTCATTGCTGTGTGTGATGTCTTGAGCAGAGGAGTGTGATCCTGAGGACAGGCTCTCTGATGAGGGTGGGCTTTTGGGTTTGGGATTTTAGAGAGGAGAGGAAGAAACCAGGGTACCTGATGATGTTGTGAAGACACTGAATAAATCTTCTAATTTCTGTCTCTCTAGACTTCTTCACTTAAGAAAGCCAATGGAATGGTGTGGATTTTCTTTTTTTATTTGTAAGCCAAAGCATATAAAATAATGCAAGAGAGATGATTTGATATTTGGCTGGCCTAGGAAATAAATGTGGGTAGGGCAGAGGGACGAATAAATACCATTAAGAGCTTTAAAGACCAGAGAGAAGAGTTGAAGTTTGGTGTGGTAGATCACAGAGAGCTGCAGAAAGCTTCTGAATAAACTGAAGTTGGTCGATGTAGCATTTTAAGCAAGATTTATTTGAGAATGAATGATATGATGACTAAAGTAATGAGTCAAAGAGTGTGGACTTAAGACTAGCTAAAAAATTTGGCAGTGGGCCGAGTGTAAAACACTAGGCACCGAGCCAGAGTGTTGTATGAGGGGAAATCGCTGTATTCTTTTGCTTTTGTTTTTCCTTCTTTTCTCTTTTCTCCTGCAAGGCCTAGTGGAGAAGAACTTCCTTTCAGTGAGACAGGACATGTATTATTTGGGCAAAGTCTTCTGTATAAGAGATGTTACTGAGAAGCAGCTTGCTGGCTTATCAAGAAGAGAGATAAAGGAATGAGAGATGGAGAAATAAGGAAGAATTCTTTCTGAGATACCAACAGCAGGGTGCCTGGCTCCACCGTCTGAACCTGTTCAGTGTGCTGCATTCACTGGGATGGCAGAACCAAAGGGGAAGGAGAAATTGATACTCCCTGATGGCAGTTGGGGGCATCCAGCAGCATGACATCGGCTCCTTAGCTTGAGAAGCCTCTCAGATGGGAGCATTTACTCTATGGACTCTGGACACCTCCATGTATACTGACCTGTGTGATATCCTTTTCTAAAGAAAATATATTTCTCCGTAATTCTGAGCTCCACATGAAAGCCTATAAAATAGAGTCCTATACTCCGGTTCCACATTAAGCTAGTCTGATACTTGAATATTTAGATTTAAGATAAATTAAAATAGCGTTTCCATTGTAAAAATGTTCACCACCAGGTTACTTTAAATAGTAACTTTTTCTGGTGTACGTTAGAATATAATTAAATTTTCAGTTGACTTTACTAGCAACATGCCTCTTTTGTAAACTCCAACTGCAAAGAAAGTTATTTTCATGCTTGGTAAAGACGCATTGTTCTAAATAATGATTACAATGGAGAAATGAGAAGACACACACAGCTTTTACCCAGCAGGGAGTGTATTTTGAGACTCAGTAAATTTAAGCTAATCTGATTTTTTTTTTTTAAAAAGCACAGTTTCTTCTCTATACAAATTGTATCAGTTAGAGATTGCATTTGGCAGAAAATCCCAGAAGAGCTGACAAACAGTGGTTTAACAATTAATGGGATTATTTGTCTGATGCTTCAGGAGTGTGAGAGGAAACAGCTTGAGAAGAATACCATCAAGGAAGGTAATTCTTCCTGTCCTCTGATAGCACACTCATAACCAATGGCTGTTTTACTTTGAGCACTACCAAAGATCCAGACAAGTGGAAGGAGAAAGTTGGAAAGAAGCACCAGTTGACTTTTACTTGTGTTTCACTGCATGGGACTGAGTCCCATGGTCACTGCTAGAGGTGAGAGAGTCTGAGAAGATGAGTTTTCAGCTGTCCTGACTTTATAGTAAAAGAAGATAAGCAATAAAGGGTTGGAACGATATTGAACTGGACAATTCACAGTTGATGGTTTGATATGTTAGTTACTTTGAGAGAAGATGGGATGTCACACAAATTTCAGATGGCACACTGGCTAGATTTTGACGCAGTGGCCCTTAAAATACACTTATATGGTGTATTAGTCTGGCGTTGGTCAATAAAACAGAGCTATTCTAAATAATTTGGGAATAAAGTGGTTTAATCTAGGAATAAGAGCTTAGATGAGTATTGAGAAAGTGAGAACGAAGGTCAGGAAGCTGTGGCCTCCAGGAGGCCAACAAAGCAGACCATGGAGACTTCAGCCAAAAGCAGTGAAGTGAGTTTGTCTGAAAAGCTTTGTGTAATTAGTGTGATCCTCAGAGTCTCTGAGAAGCTCCCATCTCCTGGCAGGAGCTATGAGGGAAGGGTTTTCCGGGGGAATGGGAGCCCTGAACACACAGTTTTGCCCTGCAGGAAAAAGACAGTGGGGCAGAAGTACTCTGGATATTTTGTTTCTCCTGCCCTCCAGGCTTTGCCTGTACCTGCCATTGGCTGAACTAAGCCAGAAAAGCTGGTTGCCTGCAGGGCTCTGCCTCTCTGTGATCTGGAACACAGCAGGGAAGTACAAGAAAGGGATCTGAAAAGAAAAAAAAAAAATGACTGGTACAGTATGTGTATGTGTGTGATGCTTCGGGACCTTCTAGGGGTCTATGTGAACTGGCATTGGTCCTGATGCTTCCGCATGCCCTTTACATTTTGCAGAATCCTGGGGACCTAAGTTTTGACCTCCCGGGGTCTCCTGGCAGTGTTGTGGCTCGGCTGTTCGGCCCTGTGTTCGGTCCATGCTGTTTTTATGTTGCCCTTGTGGCCCAAAAAGCCAGGCTCTGGTAGAATCAATGCTTAGCAAGAGTGCACTTGTGCTGACTCTGTTGGTCCAGTTTGAGTTCCTTAACAAGTGGGGTAACTTGCAGAGATGAAGAAGGATATTTAAGATCTAGAGACAAGGGCTATTTCAGTTTTCCTTTAAAAAATACCAACGTAGGGGCGCCTGGGTGGCTCAGTCGGTTGAGTGTCCGACTTCAGCTCAGGTCACGATCTCACAGTCCGTGAGTTTGGGCCCCACGTCGGGCTCTGGGCTGATGGCCCAGAGCTTGGAGCCTGCTTCCGATTCTGTGTCTCCCTCTCTCTCTGCTCCTTCCCCGTTCATGCTCTGCCTCTCTCTGTCTCAAAAATAAATAAACGTTAAAAAAAATTTAAAAAAAAATACCAAGGTAGATGTAGAAGTTTTAGTATCGGTTGGGGAACAGGTCCTTAGTCGAAGAGTTATTTGATCTGTTGAAGAATCTATTATAAACTTTGTAATACTGAACTACGTTTACTCAGGAATTTAGATGCTAGAACACTGTATGCACCTGGGGAAGTTGATCTCTGTGGCATTGCCAAGCGCTTCAGACTGGTTTTCATCATTTATCTTAACATCTGTAACTGGCAAAGTGATTTTATTGACTGTCTTCATGCTAGGTTATCTAAAGGCAGCAATATCTGATTTTCCTGGTGAGCATTCTTAATGTTCAACTTGTCTTTGGGACATGTATGGAATGCGAAATTGGAATCCTGAGCCTTGTTGGTAAGTTAATTCATTTACACTCAAATTCAGCTTTACACACGTGTCTGTACATTTGACAGATGCATAAAAACATCCTATAGTACATTCTGGTAAATGAGATAAATCAGACAGAGGAAGACAAGTACTGTATGATCTCACTCATGTGTGGAATCTAAAAAAGCCGAACTCATTGAAACAGGTAGAATGGTAGTCACCAGGGGCTGGGGGCAGGGTAGAGGAAGTGAGAAGATGGTGTTTAAGCATACAGACTTGCAACCGGTAAATAAATAAGTCCTGGAGAGCTAATATACAGCATAGTGATCATAGACAACGATACTATAATATAAATTTCAAAGTTACCAAGGGGCTAGATCTTAATTGTTCCCAGCACAAAGAAGAAATGATCATTGTGTGATGTGATAGAGGTGTTAGTTAACGCCACGGTGGTAATTGTATTGCGGTATATAAATGTGTCAAATCAACATGTCATACACCTAAACTCACACAATATCATATGTCAGTTGTATCTCAGTTTCAAAAAAATGGCCTATAGTGGATAATGTCAGTGCTATATCCAGATGCAAAGAAAACTCTTTTAAACCTTTAACCTCCAACTACTGGCACCTGTGGCTCGTTCTCTGCAGCCTGCCCCCAATTTTGCCGCTCCCATGTAGAGAGAGAGAGAACTGCCTGGCAATTTGTGTTCCCTGGGGTGGCTCTCAGCTTGTGGGGGCTAGAGTTTGAATACACAGGCTCCCTTACCTCTCTGGTCAGGGTAACTCAGGAGGAACTTGGGCCCCAGAGTCCCCCTGCAGGATCAGGCTGATGTGACTCTCTGGAACCTGCTGGAGACCACCTCCTTGTTTGGCCTTGGAATTCCAATGACTATGTGATCGATTACTGCAATGACTCAGCAGCTGAAAACAACAGTAGTGTTTTAGTACACAGTTTCTGAGGGGTGGGAATCTGAGAATAGCTGAGCTGGTGCTTCTGGCTTTGGGTCTCATGGAGTTGTAGTTGAGCTGTCAGCTGGGAATGTGGTCATCTGAAGCTGGAGAGTCTGCTTCGGTGGTCGTTCATGTGGCTATTGGCTGGAGACCTCAAGCCCTTGCCTCAAGTGTGCCTTTATGCAGGGCTGCTTAGTGCCTCAAGACATGGCCGCTGGATCCTTTCAGAGCTAGTGAGAGCGAGAGAGCGAGAGAGCGAGTGAGAGTGCATGCAGGACCAAGGTGGCAGTCTTTTATACCTTAATCTTGGAAATGATACACCGTCACTTCTCTTGTGTTCTGTTGCACATAGAAACCATCCCTGGTACACTACGGGAGAGGACTGTACAAGGGCATGCATGCCAGGAGGTGGGAACCACTGGGAACCATCTCGAGGGCTGTCACAGTTTCTTTTCCTTCCCTGTTTCTTGCTCCCTCCTCTCCTTGACTGGTTTCCTATGGCAGCTTTTTCTTAATAAATTACTTATACACTAATTCTTGTCTTAGGATCTGTTTCTGGGGAGGCTGGCCTAAATTCATGCTAATTGTTTGTCTAAAACAGGGAAGCAAGCTACAGTCTGTGGCCCAAATCCAGTGTGTGGCCTGTTTCACTGCAGCTTGCAAGCTAAGCATGGCTTTAATGTTTATAAATGAGTGAAGAAATCAAACGAAGCATATTTTTTTTGTAAAATAGTGAAGTTTTCATAGTATCTGGAAATTACATGAAATTCAAACTTCATCCACAAATAAGGTTTGACTGGAACATATTTCTTTATGTTTTGCCTGTGGCTGCTGTCACACTTCAGTAACAGAGTTAAACAGTTGAGACAATTGCCACTTGGCCTTCAATATTTGTTCTCTGGCTCTTTACAGAAAAAGTTTGCTGAGCCGTAGTGTGAAGTGAACCAGCTTTGTGTGGTTTGTTCCATTCTGAGCATGTTCAAGGCTTTGGCACCACTGGCCTAACTTGACCATCAGTCTGTAGGTCTTTCCACTGTCCTTTTGTCACTCCAGGGAGAAATGAAAATGAAGTATTTAGGGGCAGAAAACATGAATAGACACTTCTCTAAAGAAGACATCCGGAGGGCCAACAGGCACATGAAAAGATGCTCCACGTCGCTCCTCACCAGGGAAATACAAATCAAAACCACACTCAGATATCACCTCATGCCAGTCAGAGTGGCCAAAATGAACACATCAGGAGACTATAGTTGCTGGAGAGGATGTGAAGAAACGGGAACCCTCTTGCACTGTTGGTGGGAATGCAAATTGGTGCAGCCGCTCTGGAAAGCAGTGTGGAGGTTCCTCAGAAAATTAAAAATAGACCTACCCAATGACCCAGCTATAGCACTGCTAGGAATTTATCCAAGGGATACTGATGCATAGGGGCACTTGTACCCCAATGTTTAGAGCAGCACTCTCGACAATAGCCAAATTATGGAAAGAGCCTAAATGTCCACCAAATGATGAATGGATCAAGAAATTGTGGTTTATATACACAATGGAATACTACGTGGCATTGAGAAAGAATGAAATATGGCCTTTTGTAGCAACGTGGATGGAACTGGAGAGTGTGATGCTAAGTGAAATAAGTCATACAGAGAAAGACAGATACCATATGGTTTCACTCTTACGTGGATCCTAAGAAACTTAACAGAAACCCATGGGGAAGGGAAGGAAAAAAAAAAAAAGAGGTTAGAGTGGGAGAGAGCCAAAACATAAGAGACTGTTAAAAACTGAGAACAAACTGAGGGTTGATGGGGGGTGGGAGGGAGGGGAGGGTGGGTGATGGGTATTGAGGAGGGCACCTTTTGGGATGAGCACTGGGTGTTGTATGGAAACCAATTTGACAATAAATTTCATATATTAAAAAAAAAAAAAAAAGAAAATGAAGTATTTAGGATTTTCCAGCCCCACTCTTCTGTAAGGTGAGGGAAGGGATGGATCTTTCTGTTGTGGGGGTCTCGTAGAAGAAACAAAGCTCTTGCTCAGTTTTCAGTGTGTGTCAGTTGTCAAAACACTAAAGGACTCTGGCTTGATTCTGAGAAGAGGGATTTTTTTTTTGTTATATTAATAGGAATTTCACATAACTTAGAGAGCAACCCTTCAAATATCGTTGATTTTACCATTTCATGTCCTGAAATTTATTTCTAGAAGGAGGTAGAATTTGATTGCGTTGGACTTTGGGACTTTGGGATATCGGATTGAGATGCAATCCGATATCGGTGTCTGCATATTAGGATTATAGACAAGGGGTAAATTAGCCAACTGAAAAATGTGTTATGTCAATAAGATGCTCATTCGCATTCATTCTCTCAATATCTTCACCCAGGCCTCTGAGGCAGGTGAGGTAGACTCAATTCCTATTTTACTGATGAGGGAATGGATAAAACGCTGGATTAAAACTTAGCTAATTACATGGTGGTGAAGCTAGGGCGAGAATCTAGACCTCTTGAGTTTTAACCAGTGTTCTTTCTACTGAACCACTTGACTGTTCACTGTGCGCTGAGCATTGTATGAAGCACAGTGGGGACTTACAATGAAATAATACTTACAATAGTACTTACATTTAAATGCCACTTTAAACTCCCCCCTCCCACAAACATTTATTTTCTCCACTGAAATTAGTATATATTAGATTACTCTTGTTCATGCTGTCTTATTTAGAGGCTGTCAAGTGAATTTCCATACTCTTGAATTTCACATTGTAATCGATGTAACACAATTGGTATCTAGAGGAGAAACCTTTTATCTATTAACTCCTCCTTTATCGGTTCCGGGTTCCTTATGAAATCGAGCTAACGCAAGAAACCGGTTGTAATTGTAGGCTTTGACTAATAACTCTATGTGCAAAGGATATTTCAGACACTTTTAAAGTTAAAATGGGGAAACAACTTCTTGGTTTGACACATCATATGGGTTTTCAAAGGAGAGAAGCAACAGTTTCAGTGACACTGGAAAAAGTGCTTCACGGGAGAGGCTCAGGGTGAAAGCTCGCCTCATTTACCTACCTGGTAAAGAGGGAAAACAATGTAAAGGATTTATCTCTATAGTTTATCTTGACATTTTGAAGATGTGCAAAATCTTTTTTCTGATTATAAGCTTAGTATGTGCTCATTGTAAAAAATAAGGAAACTGCAGAAAGTTGATAAGTCTTCTCCGTGGACTACCCAAGGGCATTTGCTATAGATTAACATTTTCGTGTATTTCCTTCTAGGTAGTTTTTCCTCTCAGACTATACACACTTGGCTGAGTCGTTGAAGTTGTCTCTCCTAGGTTTTAGCACACAGAGTCTGCTTGGACCCTGGGAAGAAAAGCTGTAATGCCTTTCTCTCTTTTACAAGAATTTCAGTCCTTGTCTAACAGGAAGTACTTTTTCACCGAAGACGGCCTCCCATCACGTGTTAGTATTTTATGCTTACGAAGCATCGTTTTTCTTCTCTTTAGGATTAAGAGTTCTGTAAGATGACTAGAGAGGTCATTCTTTTCCCAGTACCACAAGGATACTTTGGACTGACAGCCCTGAAAAGAGAATAAAACCGTTTTTTTTTGTTTTTTTTTTTAAGTTTTAATTTTAATTACGGTATAGTTAACATACAGTGTTATATTCAGCTGTATAGTATAGTCATTCAGCACTTCTGTACATCACCCACTGCTCATCACAACAAGTGCTCTCCTTAATGCCCATCACCTATTTCACCCGTCTCCCTCCCCGCTCCCCTCTGGTAACCATCAGTGTGTTCTCTGTAGTTAAGAGTCTGTTTCTTTTTCCCCCTTTGCTTATTTGTTTTGTTTCTTCAGTTCCACATATGAGTGAAATCATATGGTATTTGCCTTTCTCTGACTGACTTACCTCACTTAGCGTCATGCCCCCTAGCTCCATCCATGTCATTGCAAATGGCAAGATTTCAGATTTCATCATTTTTTTTTATTAAAGCCATTTTTAAAAATTTTATTTTGCCTTTAATCCCACTTAAATATTCTGTTGATGCATTTTGAACTTCTTTTATTTTCATAGTGAATCATTTAAAAGAGAGATCATCATGGACTTTTCCAGAATGAATGGCAAATTCTCTCCTTTGTAGGGGCTTCCTTTTTTAACTACTAATTTTCTTTTATGGTCTCTTATAAATATTCAGTGTGTTGAATTTTTTATTTTTTGCATAGAAAATCAAAGTCAGTGTTAGGGGACACACATCTGCATACACGCACACATCTTCCGTATAGTGTTTGCGCGGTTGGTGGCCATGATCTGATATTCCTAAGTATAAACTCTTTGAAGCCTGTGTTTTTTAATAAGGCTATATCCCTCATTTTGTGTGTGAGGTTCTTAAGAGATTTTCTCCCCTCAATCCCCACCCCTCTGTGCACTTCCATGGAGGGTAAGCATCTATCTTTCCTGTTTGTGAGTACATGTATCACCGAAGATCAGTTCACCAATAGCATGGCAAGGATTCTACTGCAATGCAAAAGAGTGTGGTGGCAAAGTTTGAAAAACTTGGGGCAATAATTATGGATAATTACACATGAGGGAAGAACTCACATGTGTCCTTAGGCCTTTGAGGTATAGATGGAAGGTCTCCAATAGTTTCTATTATACCCCCATAAGGCTTAGTGTCAGCGTGACTTACAAGTGCCATTTTCTTTGGCTAGCATTTCCTCCTCCTCCTGCTAGTGGTCTTTACTCACATAGTTCCCATCGTTGCGAAAGAAATATCGGAAGACAAATGTTTGAATTCACATACTAATTTAGTGAAGCAAGATGAAGACTCAAATGAGTGTTTGTTTGACGTTAGTCTTTTACGGTTGCCAAGCCATCTGCCTCATTCAGCAATGGTCTCATTATTTTTCCAGCTTATTCTGCATTTTGTTGACAGATTTATTTAATGGATTTTTCAGTTGCTGTTTGCCAATCTTGCTCCCTCTTTCCGAAAGCACCCAACACAACAAGAAATTATCTGTGATGGTCTTCCTGCATTCAGATACTGTCCATAGGAGCCAGGTGGAGTCAGTTGGGAAGTCGAGATACTCCTTTAGATGGAGACGTCTTTCAAGGAAGAGAGTTGACAGTTTAGTCTGGGAAAGAAGCTCTCCAGAGGTCATTCTGCTTCATGTGTGTGAGTTGTTTCAATAGCCGGTGAGTCCAATTCTGTGGAGTAAGTTGCCAACATCTTACTAGCTTTGTTAGCCCTGGGTCCTCTTACAGCTTCGGAGTTAGTATCTTACCCCTGCCTGAGCATGTGACTATGCTGGTTGCTAGAATCAGGACAATTATATTTATCATCTGTAGGGGTATTTAAAATATTTTAGTATTGGGGCACCTGGGTGGCTGAGCCGGTTAAGCATCTGCCTTCAGCTCAGGTCATGATCTCACAGTTCGTGGGTTCAAGCCCCGCATCTGGCTCTGTGCTGACAGCTCAGAGCCTGGAGCCTGCTTTCAGATTCTGTGTCTCCTTCTCTCTCTGCCCCTCTCCCACTCATGCTCTGTCTCTGTCTCTCTCTCAAAAATAAACATTAAAAAATTAAAATATATTTGTATTGACATTTACTTATACCCCATTTACTTCTAAAACCGTACTAAGACAGGTCACATGGAATCAAACTGAAAGTAGGATAATTATGAGGAAAACATAGGATCCCCAAAGTTAGAGAGGTTAATTAAAAAACAGTAATTTAAAATTATTATTAGTGACATAAATTTGGAAGTTAAGGATCTGTGACACACATATGATAAACTTATTTCTGAAAAGGATAATTTAATACAAATTGTTAAAATAGATTTAACGACCTCTCTGAAACCTTATTTACAAGGTAGAAATGGGGTATCATAAAGTGAATGATGGCTTCCATGGGAGAGATAGGTGTCGTTTCATTTATACTTTCCTCCTGGAGGAGGCCAGACAGGAAATTAATTCTCCTTTAGGGAAAGGGGGTCTGAAATGGTGGAGAGTTCCCCACCCCCTCCACTGTCTTCCCTCTGGACAACTGAGGGAGGCAAAGTCAATTGAAAATGGAGAAGCCCATATTCTCAGTATTTTCTTTGCGAGTGATGTTATTGAGGTTTAACAATTTCTACCTCAAAATCCACAGATCTCTAGAGAGTCTTAAGTTCTCCATCATGTGTATCTGATGGGGTACTAGTGAGGGAGAAGTGATTTTGGATCGAGGGACTTTTGGGGGGAAGGATAACCACTGCTGGGTGTCCTGAAGATTGGGGCTTTGGAGAGTCATAGATCATTAAGAGGACAGGAAATGGAAGAAAAGGAATGGGTTTGCATAAGAGCAGGATGGGGAAGAGGTGAAAGGAAAAGTGATTTAGAAAGGAAGGAAAGACTCCCGTGAAGAGTCTGCTTTGCGCTTTTGCCTCAGGCCTTGGAGAGAGAGAGCTGCATTTAGTCTTGTGTGATACTGAGAATGTGCTCACCCGGCCCTTTGAATAGTGCCAGAGGGCCTCCACCTTCGCACTGTGAGGCAAATTAGCCAGGTGGTCAGCCGCTCTGTACAGAACTGTTCAGAAAATGAGGTGGCTCAAACCAGCCACTGGTTGTCTGACTGTATTTCCTGGAAATAGATTCTGGCAGTCTTTGAATTGGACGAAGACCCCACATTGGCAAGGTGTCAGCAGCCCGCGTGCACGCTGCTTAGCCCCTTCCTTTCAATTCGGGAGCCCCGGGTGACCCGCCTAATACGTTATTACTCTCAGGCATCAGTCCAACAACGCAACGCCTGATGGATGAAGAGCGTTAGGGCTTTGACAGAGGAGTAGCCTCAGTACTGCTTACGTCCGCTCAAGAAGCGGCCTGGACACCGCCACCCCTGGGAGCTCAGTGAGGGAGCTGCGGGCTGATGATCTGTTGGCTGGCAGCACCAGTGCCTTGGCTGGCACCACCAGATGCCGTTGGTGGACTTTCGAGCACAACAGAGGCTGTGTTGCTTAAGGCTGTTTGTTCGTGGCTCGCCTCCCTGTATAGTTCTCTTTCTCATGCTGCGGAGTTGTTTTTATTCCCTCTGCAGCCAGAAACATACAGGGATATGAAACAAAGTTTTCTGGGTTTAAGGGAAGAATGAAGAGTGTCACTTGGGAGATTGTGAAAAAAATATCCAAGTAAAGCAGGTCTCATCACACGTAAGTCCTAAGCAGTACTCTAAGGACCGAGAACAGACCATGTTTATCTTCACGTGACCCAGTTTTCCGTGTAGTTTGTGTTTCAGTTCTGGAACTTTATATAAATTCAAGAAGAAAGAAAGAAAAGAGAAAGAAAGAAAGAGGAAAGGGAAAAGAAAAAAGAAAAGAAAGTCTCTCTCTCTCTCTCTCTATATATATATACACACATATATATGTATATGTATGTATATATATATATACATATGTATATGTATATATATGTGTGTGTATATGTATATTTGAGTATATGTATGGACTCATACACCTAATTGAGTTATGGAGTCAGAATCGACATACATTACATCCAGAATAAAAACTGAATTTAAAAAACCAGAGGTTTTCAGACTATTTCTGCTTTATGTCTATATTATATTCATATAATATATGAGTTGGTAGAGTGAGGTATGTAATGTCTGAGATGGCGGAGTGGGGGAGGAAGCCCTACCAGATGGTGGCACGATCTGCAAGAACAAAGCTCTAGGATCTTTAACTCTTGAGTGGGAAAAAGTCAGGATCTAGTCCTATACTTATTCCTTTCAAGTATGTTGGTCAAAGGTTTGATAGGCAACTGAGAATTTTTCTAAAGAGGTTCTGCTTGACTAAGGATATTGACCATCTACCATTAGGTAAAATTTAATTCGGTCGGATGGAAAACAGGTTTTAGCCCAATGGCTGAAGGTAATTGCATTTTTCAGGAAATTTGAATTATCCTGTGTGAAGGTGTGATTCCTAGGGAATGGGGAGGGGGGCTTCCAAAGTTGACTGTCAGGTAGATTCGTAGACTGTTTACACATCCAAGGCTTTAGACGTGGTCAGACTCCATAACTTTACTAAATAACATGGTCCTTGTTGTTCTTAGTTTTTTCTCTCTATTCCACTTCTTCTCGGATCTGTTGTCTATCCCTCTCTGCCCTGCCCTGGGTCCTAGAAGCCGACCACCAAGGCCTATATCACTTAAGCTCCCTTTCCAGTCGGCCTGTTGGGTTTACCCAATGAGAGACCCCAATAGGAAGATAGAGGAGAGAAACGATGTTTCCAAAGTTTTGAGTTGTGATATTGGCTTTGGGTCGTTCTTTCATGATGACAGCTCCTTCAAGTAAAGTCCCCTTTTCACGGCTTCATATCTCACTAGGTCCCTCTGATGTCATCACTTCTTCCTCTTGTATCTTCAGGATAGGGCAGAAACAGCTTCGCATTATTGTTAAAGTCTGGGTGTTCAAACACTTCTGACTGATACCCTTTACCTTTCAATGCTTTGGGAAGTCTCTTGAGCTACCTAACTTGACTTTTTTTTTCCCTGCTGAGACCTTGACAGATATAAATGTGAACTAACTTTTTGAAGACCACCATGTAAGTGGTAAAACTCCTCCCAGGACTCCTGATTTTTTGGTATGTGTGTGACATCCCTGCCTGTTTGTTCTTTTTTAGGAAGCTCTCGAAGGAAAGGTTTTGAGGCTTCATAAGCCATAAATGCATTTTTATCTGGGTCGGCCCTGGGTAGTACTTCTGTCCATGGTACTAAAGCCTTGCAAGAAAGAATC
Organism: Neofelis nebulosa; assembly: GCF_028018385.1. Taxonomy (NCBI): domain Eukaryota; kingdom Metazoa; phylum Chordata; class Mammalia; order Carnivora; family Felidae; genus Neofelis; species Neofelis nebulosa. The sequence continues at coordinate 21,396,295 of NC_080800.1, forward strand.
TGCTCTGGGGCGTTCTGTTTGCTCTGGCTCCAAACTGCATTGCACATCTAGCCTGGATGTAAAAGAAGACAGTGTGGCACACGCGAGGATGGTGAAACAGTGGGCAGATGCACTGGGATGAGAGACAGAGTGGTTTACCACTGTAGAGGGATTCGTGCAGTTCTTTTTCCTACCTAAATTTTTTATGTTTAAGGCCCCATTTACATACAGTAAAATTCACCCTTGCGGTATGAGTTTTGACTCCCCTCTGTGAATTTTGACAAACACATGCAGTCATATGACCTCCTTCACAATTGAGATACAAAAACAATTCCATCGCTCCAGAAAATTCCATCCAGCTGCCCATTTGTAGTTAGCCCCTCCCTGCACCTGCAACCCCTGTCAACCACAGATCGGGTTTCTGGTCTCACACGCTGGCCTTATCCAGGATGTCATTATAAATGGATTCATACAGTATGTGGCTTTTGAGTGTCTGGCTTCTTTCACTTAGGAGAAGACTGCTGGGAGTCATCCATGTTTTCGCCTATCTTGGTGGTTTGTTACATTTTGTTACTGACCCGTGTTCCTTTCTATTTATGTACCGCAGTGTGTTTACTACCCATTCCCCAGTCTCCCAGGGAGGGAAATTGTACTTGTTTCCAGTTTGGGGATATTCTGAGTAAAGCTGCTGTAAAGTAGTCATGCACAGGTTTTTGTGTGAGCATAAATTTTCATTTCAACCGGAGTGGGATTGCTGGGTCAGATGATCAGTATATATCCCCCGCTTTATAAGAAACTGCCAAACTGTTTCCCACAGTGTCTATCATTTTGCATCCCCACAGTTGTGTTAACTTTTGTTTTTAAAGAGTGGCAGACATTAGAACCATACACGTGAATAGTTTCTTAAAATGTATTTTAGACAGAAATGATTTGGCAAAACCCGTTTATGTTTTCTTTCTTTCACAATGCTTGGCAAATACTGCAGTGAGTTTTCCGAGCCTGATCTTACTAGGTTCTGCTCTTTCAGAAGACAAGTACACCTATGGGAAGAGAGCTTTTTGGGCCACCAGGACATAAGGCAGGTGATGAGTAGCGTGACACGCAGCCGAGGAGCCTTTGAGAGTGAATCCCCATTCTCAGTGAAGGTGTCCTGGTCACTAGGAATACACAAAACGTTGGGCTCTCCTCCTTAGTGTGGGAAATAGGAAAGGCAGAGTATGGAAAATGATGGTGGTGACATGAGGACTCTTCCCTTGTCATTCGTCTGTGGCAGAGTTGTTAGGAGATGTCCAGGTGCTTGGAATGCAGGGGGCGCCCAGCTAGTCTGTTTCTTAGTTTGAAGCAGCCTATCGATTTTGCTGTTGTTGAGCTCCAAGGCCAGTGAGATGGATAGCGCATGTTAACAACAAAGCACAGCAGTCTCTCCTTCCTGTGACCTGCCGCTGCTGCTGTGTAGGGGGTAGCTGCCTAGTAGATGTGAATAATTGATTTTTCAGCTGGCGCCCCGGCGTCAGTCATTTTCATCAGTCAGCAGGTGAGGACATTCTGCAGCTTCTGACTGTCCCTGGCTCGGAGCATGTGACAGCTTTGCTTAAGAAGGCCCGCGATGCAGTGACTGTTAATTGCCTGCACTTATGAAGTGAGTTTTCTTGAGCTCTCATCCTCTCTCCTCAAACCCATTTGCAAGTATTTATTACCGGGCTGCTTTTTTCCCCTTGACTTGGATTGGCTGATGAGCTCTGGGGAGCTGTGATTTGCTATCTCTATCATTATTTTCAGCTCTCAGATGACTGGGGATTAGAAAGCAGGCCAGGCAAGGAATGTGGTATTGGAGGCCATGGGGCACTGACCGCTGGGTCATTCTGAGGATCAAATAGCCCTTACTGTGTAACAGTAAATGTTCTCCTTGTGCTTCTAGCAAAATCAGTCACATAGGTGTACATTGAGATGAGGAACAGAAAAGTCTTCTTGTGTGTAGCTGCTCTAAAGGGAATCGCTTTAGGGCTTGGGAAGTTTCAGTGCTCTAAACTTCTAGAAATAAGGTCATTGGCTTTTTCATAATTATAGAAGTGATGTGTTAAGAGTTCTACACAGGCTAGAGTATGACATTATAAAGGTTTAAAAAAAAATCCTCCATGACCCTATGTGTACACAGATTGTAAAAATAGGATTATTCTGTTTCAACAGTTTTGTAAACCTACTGTTTTCCTTAACAGTATCTCATGACGTCTTTCCATGTCGGGTAATGGAAATATACGTCATCTTTTTTAGGGGTGCCTGGGTGGCTCAGTCTGTTAAGCGTCTGACTCTTGATTTGGGCTCACGTCATGATCTCACAATTCATGAGATTGAGCCCTGCGTCGGGCTCCATGCTAATAGCCAGAGCCTGTTTGGGATTCTTTCTCTCTCTCTCTCTGCCTCTCTCTCTGTCTCTCTCTTTCTCAAAATAAGTAAATAAACTCGAAAATAAAAGCGAAATAATTTTCCATATATAGAGGTATCATAGCATATTTAATCAATTTTCCATTTTCATTGTATTTTAATAAATATTATAAACAGTGCAATAATAATTTTCTTTAACCTGCATCTGCTTGTGCCTGTCTGATTATGTCTTTGGGAAAGTTACTAGAAGTATCCAAATTGTTGGTTCAAATTGTATGCATATTTGAGTGGTTGAATGGTATACCTATATCAAAACTATCCTCCAAGAATATTTTATCAATTTATCTTCCTACCACCAAAGAGATAATGTCCATGGGTATTATTCTTTTGTCTTTGCTAAACTGGCTAGGAGACAAATGGTATCTCGTTAGAGTTCTTATGATGCCTGGTGAGGATGAACATTTTTCATATTTTATAGGCCATTTACATTTCCTTTTTGTGAATTGTTTGGTCATAGCCCTTGTCCCTAGAAAATGGTATATTTTTCTGTTTCTTTTTTATTTGTAAGAGTTCTTAACATATCAATGACATGAAGCCTTTTTCATATTTATTTTGCTCATGTTTTCCAGGTTTTCTGTAGAGCCTCGTAATTCAGAACGTACACCTTGGAGCCAACACTGTTTGGATTCAAATACTGGCTATGTTACTTACCGCTTGACCTTGGTATCTTATACAACCATTCTGTGCCTTAGTTTGCTCACCTAAAAATAGGGGAAATAATAATATCTATCTTATAGGGCCATTAAGATCAAATGAACTGAAATATGCAAAGTACTTTCAATAGTACTTGGTGCTTAGTAAGGACTATAAGTGCTTATTCTTTTTATTCTTTTTTTAAAGTGATATATTTCTTTATTATACAGGTCTCTTAAATTTGTATATAAGCAAAGCTGCCACTCTTTTCATCTGTGGTTTCTGCCTGTGAGTCATGCTTAAAAAGATCTTCACCTAAATATTATTTAAAAAAAAGCTTCGCCCATATTTCCTCTTGGTACACCTTCTAACATTCAACTCTTAAATCCCTTTGACAAAAAACAAAAAAAAAAACTCTAGCACTTCCTTTCGTGGCGTTGTGTATTGGCAGTGCCGAATTTATAATCATCTTGAAAATGACTTGTGGTGATAACTATTCAGCATAATTTCTAATGCAGCATTTCTTTCAGGAGGGTTATTAATGTCTTTGACAATCACAATAGGGCAAGTACCACAGTGTCTTTCCGTAGAGAAACTTGAGGGTGGTGCAACTGAAAGATTTAGGTGTGCAATTCTAGAGAATTTCAATCCAGCAGTGTCACTTTCACTAGGTTTTAATGGCAGAAGAGTAGATTTTTGAGCCTGGGTCGGTGTTTGCGGGAAGGTGAAAAGTGCGGCTACTGTGTAGACTGTAATTATTGTCCCGCCCCCTGAGTCTGAGTTGGCTATGTCCCGGAGCCTTTCTTTGTCCTCTTGGGGACCGCCCAGCAGTCACCATGCATGGAGAAGTCCTGAATGAAGGACCAAGTGGAGAGAGAGAGGCTCAGCTATGCTCTGTCCCCACTGAGCATGGCCCCAGCTGATCTGCCAGCCAAACAAAGCTGCACACCTGCATCCAGGAGAGATGCCAGAAGAACCACCTAGTCAACCTGTAGAATTGGGAGACGTAATACATTGTTGTTATAAGCCTCTGAGGTTATGAGGTAGTTGGTTTCTGGTAATAAATTGAGTGCGTGATTCTAGAAGTTATCCGTTTCAGCCGTGCACATTTGTCTTAGTTCACACTGCGGTAACAGGAATGCCGTAGCCTGGGTGACTTAAATGACAAACATTTATTTCCCACAGTTCTGGAGACTGGGAAGTCCAAGATCAAGGCACTGGCAGATTTGATGTCAGGTGCGAACCTACTTCCAGGTTCATAGATGACCAAATTCATGCTGTGCCCTCACGTGGTAGAAGGGGCAAGGAATCTCTCTGGGGTCTCTTTTTATAAAAGCAGTGACCACCTGTGGACCTTCCAAAAGGCCCACCTCCTAGTACGATCCTATTGGGATTAGGTTTCTTTCTTTTTTTTAAATGTTTTAAATGTTTATTTATTTTTGAGAGGGAGAGAGAGAGAGCACGTGAGCAGGGAAGGGGCAGAGTGAGAGGGAGACACAGAATTTGAGGCAGGCTCCAGGCTCCAAGCTGTCAGCACAGGGTCTGATGCGGGGCTCGAACCCACGAACTGTGAGATCATGACCTGAGTCCAAGTTGGACACTTAACCGACTGAGCCACCCAGGTGCCCCGGGATTAGGTTTCTGCATATGAATTTCGAGGAGACCAAACATTCAGTCTACAGCAGAATTTTCATCGGGAGTTTGTGGCAGAAGAGAAATCTAAGGCTTTAATCAAATTCTTATGATCCCTTATTGCCAGTCAGAATCTATCTTCCTTCAAAATTCTATCTACCTTCAACTTTGGGGGCCTGTATTTTAGAGGAAGAGTACAAGGGTGCCATTAGAACCGAGCCAATGTTGATGGAGAGCTCCTTGGACTCGCTGTGACCTTATTACATCCATAAGCTGCCTGTTGTGATTTTCTTACGCTGGGCTCTTACTAAGTGTCAGGTGGTGTTCTGATTCAAAATTCCTAAACCCATTGTCTCTGAGGTTCTGAAATTGCCCTATGATTTGGGGTTAGAATCAAGAAATCTTTGCAATGCAGTGAAGCATTTTTTTGGAGTTGGCATAAGTTGTGTAAAACATAGGAAACCAGTTCACCTTTCTAAGTCGCTGTGTTCTCAACTGTAAAGTGAAGTGCAGGAATCTCATGAACCATAAATTCCTTTCCAGTTCAAAACATCTATGATTCTCCTGCCCATAACATTTCTCCTGAGAATTATATAGGAAGGAAAAATAATTGTAGAATGCTACTTGAACCTTGTAACTTTAAAAATGCCTTATTCATTACAGCTTTTATATATTGCTTTCAATTTCTACCTTCTGGCTTTAGTCATTTTTTTCGCTATGCTTTAGGCCAAACAAACTCAAATTATGATCTGTATTCACTGGTAAGTTCATCATTTTTATCAGTAAAATCTGTACAACGTGTACTTTACTCTTTTTTAAGGTTAATTTTTGAGAGAAAGAGAAAGAGAGAGAGGGAGAGAGAGAGAATGAGTGGGGGGAGGGGAAGAGAGAGAGGGAGACAGAGGATTGGAAGCAGGCTCTGAGCTGACAGCAGGGAGCCTGACACAGGGCTAAAACCCACGAACTGCAAGATCATCCCCTGAGCCAAAGTCAGATGCTTTACTAACTCACCCAGGTGCCCCTACTTTACTCTTTAAAATGATTAAACTAGAGGACATCCTGTATTTAAGAGGGTGTATAACGATCAACCACAAAACTTGTGGCTCTACAAATGGGACTATTTCTCACAGTGCTGTGGATCATCTGGCTGGCCCTTTCAGTCTGGGCCAGCATGGCCAGGGCTATATGGTTTAGTATGGTCCCATTCACATGTCTGGTGATTGGCTTGATATTGTCTAGGGCAACAAAGTTAACTTGGACACATGTCATCATCCAGCAGACTAGAGTGGCCTTGTTCACACGTGGTGTTCTCTGAGTTTCCAAGAACAGCAGGAAGGAGCAAGCTTCAATGTGCAAGTACTTTTCAAGTCTTAGCTCCCATCATGTTTGCCAGTGTCTCATGGACCAGTGCAAATCACATGGACAGGGTCACATTTGAAGGGGTGGGGGAATAGTTTCTATCTCTTATTGGAGAGAACGGCACAGTCTAAGGGCACTTGGGTGTCTCGGTAGGTTGAGCATCCGACTCTAGGTTTGGGCTCAGGTTGTGATCCCAGGGCTCATCGGGCTCTGCACTAAGTTGGAGTCTGCTTGAGATTCTCTCTCTCCCTCTGCCCCTTTCCCCCACTTGTGTTTTCTCTCTCTGTCTCTAAAATAATAAAAAGAAAAAAAAGTGCACAGTCATTTTGCAAAAGGGTGTAGATACAGAAATGGAGAGAATTTGTGACCAGTTTTGTAAGCTACCACAGTATCTGAAATTATATACTTGGCTCTTGACCGTTACTATATCATCTGTCACTTAACAGTGAATATATCTTAATTTCCTGAACAGAATTCCCTTGGAAAAGCCATTGCAGTCCTTTTTATAAGATTGATAATAACCTGTACTTTACTTCAAACATATTATAAGTTAATTTTAGAAAATTTACAAAATGAAGACAAGCATGAAGAAGAGAGTAAAAATAATGTCTAATTCTACCCCCCAGAGATAACTATTGTTATTCTTTTACTTGTGTAAGAATCTAATGTTAGAAAGAGTAAGAAATATGCTATTAATATATATCTTAGTATTATGGTTACATAAAATGCTACATATTATGTAATAAAATGTACTCATAAACCCTATGGGTCCATTATTTTAAAATATTTTGGCCATACTCTGGTTTCTCTTCAGATTGTATAAATCTTTCGCCTTTTAAAATACTTTGGGGTGCCTGAGTGGCTCAGTCAGTTAAGCGTCTGACTCTTGGTTTTGGCTCAGGTCATGATCTCCCGGTTTTGTGGGTTCAAGTTCCGCATCGGCCTCTGCACTGACAGCACGGAGACTACTTGGGATTCTCTGTCTCCCTCTCTTTCTGCCCCTCTCCCACTCGCGCTGTCTCTGTGTCTCTCAAAAATAAATAAATAAACTTAAAAAAAGTTAAAATAATTTGGCCGTTTTTCTTTAGAACTCGGCTGCAGTGAGTCTTATATTAGTTAGGGTGTAAGGTAAACAAAAAGACTCCCAAAATACTGTGGGTTAAATAAGACATAAAAGATAGATGGACAAGGTGCTAACTTGTATCTCAGGTAAAAGTCCAAAGGTAGTTGGGTAGTTTAGGTTGGGTAGACCTTTCTGCTCTCCCAGGTCATTTAGTGATCCAGGCTAGTGGGTCAACTTTGTCATCTTCAATATATGGCTTCTATATCTTGGTTCAGAATAGTAGCTGCAGTTGTGGCTATTTCTCACGTAGCAAGAAGGGAGAAAGAATTTCCTGGAAGCAACTTTATCTCTGAGATGATCTGAAAGTTGCACATGACTTTCTCGCTCATCCCATCAACTTGAACTTAGACAGCCACACCTAACTTTAAGGGTGGTGGTGTACAAGAAGAGACTTGGGAAATTTAGTATCAGTAAAAAGAAAGAGAAAATGGATATTGAGGGACATTTAGCAATTTCTCTCATATTAACTAAATTGTGCATGTTTTAGATTACGTTTCCTCCTTAAGCATGAAGCCCTAATGTGGTGGATATCTTTTGCTTTGTTCTTCCCTGTGTCAATTTCTCTCTGTTAGGGTAATAGCACTTCAGTTTTCCTTTGGAAAACTCTCAGACCAGGAACTGTGGGTTGGGCCAGTATGCCCCTCCCCACCATACTTACCTTCACTGCATGGAAGGGTATGTGAACTTGTAATGATCAATGGAACGCAAACCTGGGTGTTTTTATTGGACATAATGAGAAGGTTAAGCTCTTTTTTTTTTTATGCTGGGACAACTGAGTTGTTGGGATGAATGACAGGAAAGAACCTACTGAGAGAAACAGAGCTATAGAATGGAGAGATAGAGAAATGGTGTTCTGAAGACATTGTTTAAGTCCCTGGTTCAAACCATTCCTGAAGCTAGAATCTCTCTGGAGTTTTTAACTACATAATTGAAAAAAATCCCATTTATTTTTGTCATCTTGTGTTAGATTTTGTCAATTACAACTGAAAGAATTCTTAGGAATCCACCACCATAATCCTTCCTACACTTCATTTCTTCTAGGTCTCGTGACTTTTCCATTTAGGAGTGTTTGAATTCAAAATCCGTCCAAGAGCAAGACTGTTTCCCGTTGTGGTCTCACTGTCAAATTTATTTCTGAGTCTTTTCCAGTCTCCATGTCTTTGGTGGGATGATATCACAGGTTCTGGTATTGGGCCTTAGGGCCATGAGTGGTTGCTGAATCTCTCTCCTCTCAGTTCTTCTGGTTCTCTTTAACATTTTGTCCATCTAACAGACAAATATAGAAAGGAAGATCAGAACTGGGGAGGTGGGAGAGATATCATGGTGGCAGAGGAAGAATTATTTTGAGCCATTAACTTACCTTTGTTCCAACACTTTAACTGCAGTGATTGGATGGTTGAATTGGTCCAAAGAGTCACGGCAAATTGAAAATTGTCCATAAAAGTGATGCTGCTGGTATTGTGAGTAGCATTGAATGGGATGTTTAAAGGGAGGCCAGTGGCATCCAGCAGAGATCAAGCCATTTGAGTGTCATTAAATTCATTATATGGCTTTTTATGTTGCTTTCACTTGTATTCCCTCTGCTAACAGTTTGGGGGTTAAGGCCAGACATTTCCCTAAGCCTAGATTCCTTTCTGCAATGTACCTACTACCAGTGTCATGGCATACAGACATGCTGTTGATTCATTATTGAGATATCAGAGCAAATTACTGCAATATCAACTATGCCTTCCAAAATGTAACTGATTTTGAGGCTCTGATGTAAGATTATTTATGGCAATACAGAACATTACACCTAATTAAGGGAATCCCAGGTTAAGTTATTACCTTTCTTTTTCCTAACGTTTATGGAACTTAATCTCTGGTAAATGCTCATACAAAATCAGTATTCCTTGGGATGGGAAGGCCAGGAAGATACATGGTATCGATTTCAGTCTTCCGTAGGAAGTCTCATAAATGACTGAAAATTATTGTTGTTTCCTAAAAATGGAGGCATGGTGATGAAGCTCACAGATCATAAAATTATTGTATTCATGTTATGTACTACATATCCATTATGAACTGTGTCCATTTCTGGCCACATGACCTACTGTTGGCTGCCTCCAACACTACCCTTAAGTTGGGTGGTAAGAAGGGCAGGGAGAAGGGGTGGCATAGATAAGGGATATTTCCTGTAGATGGGCTAACGCCCTTGGACTCTATTATTTGATGTGTGCCAGTAGAGCTCCCATGGCAATGTTTTGAATAGACTTGAAACTTCATCTTTATGAATCATTTTGACCAGTGTAGGTGAATTTCAGCACTGTATGACCATATTATAGTCTTATTTTAAAAAGGCGTTTCTCCCCGTCCCCACACCAGATCTGTTAGCTGACTTCTTGTTATTTTCGCTCATGATTGTGTCTCGGCAGGAGCCATATTGGAGAGAATGAGCAGATCAACAGAACGCTGGTGCGCTGGAGCTTTTGTGTGTGCCCGCGTGCCAGTGTAAACACGAGCAGCATTTCTTTCACCCCGCCGGTGCTCATTATATGAAGCCATTTCCGCAGCATGGTATCCCACAATACTGAGGAAAAGTTGAGTCCACTATTACTTGAATGAAACTGAGAATAAAAGAACCCATTCTTAGTAGAGAGAAAATTTGTTCATGCTCGAACCGAAGGAAATCACCACAAATAGGCCATCTATATTCTATATATACATATATATACATATACATATATATATATGTGTGTGTGTGTGTGTGTGTGTATATATATATATATATATATATATATATATATATATATAATTGTTGTTAAGCTTGAGCAGACCAATTCATTGGAGTATAATATGTACTCAGTCTTTGATTTTTTTCTGCACTTCTCTTCATTAATTTTTGTAGATTTCCTTTCAGTATATTTTCATTGCTATGAGATTTTTTTTTAGAGTTAAAAAATCTCATTAGCATTCTCTGAGCTCTTAAATGTAAATAAGCATCCCCTTTTTCATTTTGTTTGTGCACGTTATTCCTAGTGGCCCTAAAGAAATACAATAGGAAGAAAATGAATAATGTGACTGAGAAAACAACTCTCTCCTCCCATTTGGAGATGATTATCTTTTCTTAAAATGCCCAGGTTCCTTTTGGAAAATGAGTTTTGTGGGTCAACTCGCATGTAGCTGTTTTCTTGTTTTCACTCAGCCAATTGGAATCACAGCAGGTGCGAAATGCTTTGAGCTATCCAATCAGAACCTTCAAAGTTTGATAAAAATCACAACTCTTTAAAGAAAAGACTGATGTGGATGAAATCTACTTGTGGTTGGGTATGACCACTAAGAGCAAAGCCAGATCTGTGTTTGAAAGTGGTTAGCACTAAGAATAGTCCTGGTAGAAGGTAACTACATCCTTTTCAGGAAAATAATAGCTATTATCTTTGCAATGATGATGTTCTCTTTTATGGATATTATCTGAGATTGACATTTTTTACTGTATATGCAGCTCAACAAACTTTTATTGTGAATATACTATGCGCTAGCACTGTGGTGGGCTGTATACATATTTATAAAATTTTCTATTCTCCCAAAAAATCTTGCATATTACTGTCCTAAATTTATAGAGAAAAAACACCCTGAGGCCTGGAGAAATTAAATAAGTTAGTAGTATCACAAGCTAGTAAGTGACAAAACCAGAATTTGGACCCTGTTCACCAAATTTTAAAACCTATTTTTTCAGCATCAAATTGTTTCTCTCACCATACAAAATAGGCATTATTCCCAGAGAGAGCTCTTCATTTTGGCAGTGGCTCAAATACTCATTTTAGTGGAAAACATTCTGTGGGAGTCAAAAGAAGGTATGAGAAACATAAGCCACTTTGCCATTGGTATTCTGGAGAGTTTCTCTGTTGATTTCACTCCCATTTTAGAATATTGCATTTAATTACCTGTCAAACATATATCTTAACTTTCTGGAGGCTGGAGGGTCAGCCCAATTAGTGTTGTTATTTTTCCATTTAGTTTTCTCAATATACCTGATGCATTTTAAATCTGTCCTCAACAATAACAATTTCGAGTAGAAAGCTTCTTAAGAGTAAATCTTTTAACCCTGAGACTCTTGAAGTAAATTAACTTAATTTTGTAACCAAATTGTAAAATCACTAGGAATATCCAAAGTTGGGATATTTTGATCCTCTTTGTTTATCTTTTAGGGTAAATAAATATAATTTCCAAATTCCTTAGACCATGTGCTTCTTCAGTAGAGTCTGGGGATATATTTTTTTTTTCCCTAGAAATTCAACAAGTCCAAGAGCTTTGTAATTTTCTTTTTCAAAGTTGAAATTTTTATTCTATGGGCTGTTTCTGTCTGGCTCTGTCCTTGTATCCCTGTGTCACACTGTCATAACAGAGAAGCCTTTGCTTATATTCTTGAAGGTCATTGTAGAAGGAGGTAAGACTCCCAGTTTAGTTGGCTAGAACATAATGTTGATGAGGCCAAGGCAATACAGTTAGGTTAGGAACCAGTTAAGATTTTTGGCTCAGTTAACAGAAATTATTTCCAACTGAAACATTTGGATTTCTAATAAGCGTGACCTTTACCGTGGTATCTAGATTCTACCAAGGAGAAAGATCTCATTAGATATTGGCTGTGTATACTAGGGTCATGATGCAGTTTACAAGCTTATATACAACTTATTTGATGACTTCATTATTTCATGCTTTTTTTTTTTTTAAATAAGGGTTTTTGCCTCATCTCTGGAAAATTATGAAGCTCTTGTCTGCTGAATATGTTAAACACTCCCTTCAAACATTCCCAAACCAAATGTCGGTTACTTCAGTGAATTTTTTGAATAAGCCCTGGGAATTGGTCCAGACACATGGTCCCATTTACGATCCTATTAATTACTGCCCTGGAATTTAACACATGTTCTGAAATATGAATTCACTTTCCTAAGGATTTGATATCATGTTGGACTTTTTGATGCAAGAGTTTTGCTGACAGTTCAGCTCCTTGTCTGTGGTTGGGATAAGTTCAGTTTCACTCCTGAAATTCATAATGTCAACATGATATTGTATAGTACTTTCTGGCTTCCAAAGGTGTGTCCAAGGTTGCTAGTAGTCTCATTTGACTGTCAAAACAACTTTGTGAGATCAGTGGAGCAGACACTTTTAAATGCACATGGAAACTGAGAAATAAGTAGGTAGAGACTTGCTGGGTGCTTAAACATAACCTCCTGACAATTCATTTACTGTTTGTCCACTTGTCAGGACAGTTTGACAAGTCCTTCCTATAAGTTATATTCATAATGGTTGTGTTAGGGATACTGTTACCAGATTTCAGATGAGATACAATAAATTTATTTCATTGGTGTCTTATTATAGCCTTCATCTGATGTCAAGTTAATAAAGGAGTAAGGGGTTATTCCTTGAATACTTTAAAAGATCAGTGTTTTCAAGAACATTGTACATATTATTTTCCGGGTTCAAAGTTTTTGCTAAATTCTTTTGGTAGACCTTGATCTCTTAAGTGTTTGATGTATAATTTTTTTATTGCTCTGTAAACTACCACTGTGATAGCAGCAAGCAGGTTAACAAGGGCTTGGGATTTTGTGTGGGATATGGACTTTATGAAACTACTTTAATATAATGTATTAAAATCTGTTTGAATAGTAAAACTTGATCCAGAATAGCCAGTCAGAAGTCATAATGAGTCATTGGTACAGATGTTCATTATATGGAAAACTCCTAACATAGGCTAATTAATTCATGCTGACCTGAAAGAAATCTATGGCCAAAGGTATTGATTATTTTAAGGAGTAACTTTTGGGCTCAGTTGGTAGAATGTTCAACTCTTGATTTTGGTTCAAGTCGTGATTCAAGGGTGGTGGGATAGGGCCCTGCACCAGGCTCCATGCTGAGCATAGAGCCTGCTTGGGATTCTCTCTCTCTCTCTCTCTCTCTCTCTCTCTCTCTCTCTCTCTCTCTCCCTCTCTCTCTCTCTCTCTCTCTCCCACTCCTCCTGTTCCCCACTAGTGCTCTCTCTCTCTCTCTCAGAAAATAAAAATTAAAAAAAAAAGAAGTAACTTTCAGCATCTGCTATGTGCATTACACTGAGGAGGATATAAAGAAGCATGATTTACTACCAACAAGATCTTATGATCTAGTTATATACCTCCATGCGGATCATTGAAAAATAATGCAGTAGCACTCAGTTGATGTTTATCCCTCCCTGGCTTGAAAAAAATCACTCCAGGCAATGGCAAGGGGCCTCAGGGATTCTCTTTTCTTGAAATGTACATTAATTTTTTAAAATATAATGTATTGTCAAATTTGTTTCCATACAACACCCAGTGCTCGTCCCAACAAGTGCCCTCCTCCCTGTCCATCACCCACTTTCCCCTCTCCCCCCCACCATCTACCTTTAGTTTGTTCTCAGTCCTTAAGAGTCTCTTATGTTTGTCCCTCCCTCTCTGTAACCTTTCCCCCCCCTCCTCACCCCGCCATGGTCTTCTGTTAAGTTTCTCAAGATCCACATATGAGTGAGATGGTATCTGTCTTTCTCTGCCTGGCTTATTTCACTTAGCATAATACCCTCCAAATTATGGAAAGAGCCTAAATGTTCATCAACTGATGAATGGATAAAGAAGATGTGGTTTATATATACAGTGGAATACCACTTGGCAATGAGAAAGGATGAAACCTGGCCATTTGCAGCAACGTGGAGGGAACTGTACATTAATTTTTTATTGCCGTAAAACATACGTAAGATTTACCTTTTTAACCCTATCAGGTGTTCGATTCAGTGGCACAAGTACATTTACAATGTTGTGCAACCATGTCCGCTATCCATTTCTAGAACTTTTTATCCTCCTAAACAGAAACTCTTTACCCATTAAACAACAACTTCCCATCCGCCCCCCTCCCTCCAGCTCCTGGTAAACTCTGTTCTACTTTTTGCCTCCAGGAATTTGTTCTAGGTACTCCATGTAGGTGAAACCATACAACAGTTGTTCTTTTTGTGTCTGCCTGATTTCACTTAGCATAATGTTTTCAAGGTTACCCCGTGTTGTCATAGTTTCATTCCTTTTTAAGGCTGTGTAAAATTCCATTGTAATTATACACTACATTTTGTTTATCTAGTCATGTTAATGAAAAATAGACATTTCGGGACATCCCGTCTCTTCTGCCCCTTTCTTGAGCAGCCGCTGCCTGAGACCACCCCATCACCCCATCACCGTTTCTTGTTACTGGCTCAATCCTGGGCAGCAGTGAAGGAGAGGGACATTTGTCCAGATCTCCTAAATAAAAGTATAGGATGCTGACTCAAATTTTAATTTTAGATAAACAACAAATACTTCTTTAGTGTAAAAATGTGGCATGCAGTATTTGAGATGTACTTTTATTTAAACAGTAGTTGTTTATCTGAAACTGAAGTTGAACCAGGTAGCCTATATTTTATCTGGTAACCTGCCAGGCCCTTCAGACATTCCCCTCTGCGAGCTTGCCCTGCTGCTGTTCCCTGTGCTCTGCCCTGTTGATCGGCTAGTGTCAGGACAGTTCCCCATTCTCCACCTGTAGCCTCCAAGGCTGAGTTATACTTGGGAGTTGGAGCCTAAGGAGAGAGAGGTATGGCGGGAACAGAGACCTTGATTCCTCTGTGCCACAGGGGGTGTGTTCCTGTCAACTCAGAGTTTTACTCGCACTTTCTCATAAAAGTATGAGTATTAAAGTATTAACACATCGTCTACCCATTATCCAATTCCCAAGCCACTTCCGCATTTTTAGGTATCTGTTACAGAAGTATCCCACTTCTCAGTACCCAAATCTGTGTCTGTTTGCTGAGGCTGCTGCAACAAATATCATAGAGTGGGTGGATTACACAACAAATTTCTCACACTCCCGAAAGCTAGAAGCCTGAGATTAACGTGTCAGTCTGGTGGGTTTCTTCTGAGGCTTTTCTTCTTGGCCTATAGATGGCTGTCTGTTGGGTCTGTGACTCCACATGGTCTTTCCTGTGTTTGTGTCTGTGTCCTAAGCTCTTCCTATAAGGACACCAGTCATACTGGATTAGAGCCCACCCTAATGACCTCATTTAACCCAATTACTTATTTAAAGGTCCTATTTCCAAATATAGTCACATTCTGAGGTACTTGGGTACTGGAGATTAGGAATTCAACCTATAAATTTTGGGGAGACACAATTCAGCCCTTAAGTTACCTCTAAATAACATTTTATTTCTAACATATATTTTAGGCATTAATTCTTTTTTTTAAATGTTTATTTGTTTTGAGAGAGAGAAAGGGAGAACACGAGTAGGGTTGAGGTGGGGGCAGAGAGACAGAGAGAGAGAGGGAGACACAGAATCCCAAGCAGGCTTCCCACCATCAGCACAGAGCCCAAGGCAGGGCTAGATCTCACCAACCGTGAGATCATGACCTGAGCCAAAATCAAGAGTCAGATGCTTAACCAACTGAGCCACCCAGGTGCCCCGAGGCATTAATTCTTAATTGTGAAATAAAGCACTTTCTTCTTTTAAAATAGAACTCAAGGTACCAGCAGATGTGTAGGTTAAGTTGTTTTTTATGTGGGAATGAGTATATAAACGTGATGAAACCACATTTTATATCTGTTTCCAGAACTGGATTAATTAGATGTTTGAGTTAGCTATTGCCACAGCAATGTTGCACGGCAAACTATCTCAAAACTCAGTGGCTTCAAACAACAATTTATTACCGCTCACATATCTGTGTATTAACTGAGGGACTTCTTGTCTAGGTTTGGGCTGGCTGGGCCTGACTCAGACTGCAAGTTAGTTCAGATTTCTACATGTTTGTCATCTTTCTTGGGCCACTGGGTTAGCTGGGTGTGTTCTTATGGATATGGTGGAGGTGCAAGAGAGCTGAGAGCCCAAGTACACAATGTCTTTTAATGTCTGAAGTCTTTTATTTCATTTATTTATTTATTTATTTATTTACTTACTTACTTATTTACTTACTTACTTATTTATTTATTTATTTATTATTTTGGTTTTAAGATACCCTTTATTTGATTTTGGAAATCGCATGTAACATATATGGTGTAGATAGCACATGCACACAAAATCCACATCTGGAGTTTCGAGTATACCCAGATGAATCCAGAAAAGTATTAAAATGAGACATATTTAAATATGCTCTCTAAGATTTAGTTAATCAGACATATTATACAACATCAATGAGAAATTACTTCTAGAATTCTGCCTGCTAAATTCTTAAAAAATTTAAACATATTAAAGAGGTCAGTTTTAATAAAAATGACTAATTACAGGATTGACAAAGGGAAAGCAATTCCATGACCTTTAATGTGACTTAATTTAGTATAACATCTCTGGATGTCTGTTTAAAGGATTATATAGAAAATACATATAACTAGCATATCATATTAACAGATTTCTTTTAAAATATGTAGATCAGTTTACTTTTTTGACTCATTTAATTCATATCCTTGAAATGTTTATGATGTCTGAAGTCTTAACAGACACAATCACATCTCTCCTCATTCCATTGGCTAGACCAAGGCTTAAGGCCCAGACCAACAGTAATGACTTGGGGAAATTCACTGTGCCTCTAGTGAGAAGGACTGTTGAGAAACTTGGCCAGGGTGTATGGATATAGGGATGAGTGAAATTTAGGACCAATAATGCAATATGTCACATGCTGAAGTAATGGGGTTCACAGAGACTATCTTAGGTTCCAAGCTTTAGGATCTTTGCTAAGTAGAAGTGAGACCAACCCCAATACAGATGATGTAGGCTTAATACGACTTGGTGGTTAATGTTCTTGAAGACCCTGTGGGCCATTGTCACAAATATCTGGGAACTTGGACCTGCCCTGTCCTTATACAGGCTCACCCAAGGAGATCTCTTCTTCTAGACACTCCTGTCCATATCTGGATTGGCTCTGTCTCCTCTTCCTAACTTCTAACCCTTTTTCTTTTCCACTTCTATGAGACTCTTTCACATGTGGTAACAGCTGGTATACTGGCTGGAGTGAAGGGTACATTTGGGGAATTAAAGACGGGTCGATGGTTTGGGACCAACTTGTAGAAAAGGCAAAGGGACTTGGAATTTCACTACGCTAAGGGAGCCCCTGAAATGTGGTTTCTTAGGGAAACTTAAGATATTTGGGGAGGAATTAAGTAAAAAAAGGTGTTGAATTGTCTTTTGTAATCTAATTAAAGTGGATAAAGTATAAGACTGAAGAAATCTTTCACAACATTTAAAAAGTTAGTCGATACTGTTTAATTTTACATTTAAGGTTCTGTATGTTCCCATGGTTCAAATTCTTGTCCTTGTCCTCCCTAATCTCTACCCTTGCCCCCATGAATTCCCATTTATTTTAGTTTATTTGCTCTTCCAGTATTTATGCTAATACAAAAGATACATGGGGGCGCCTGGGTGGCTCAGTCGGTTGAGCGTCCAACTTCAGCTCAGGTCATGATCTCACACTCCATGAGTTCCAGCTCCGCGTCGGGCTCTGTGCTGACAGCTCAGAGCCTGGAGCCTGCTTCAGATCCTGTGTCTCCCTCTCTCTCTGCCCCTCCCCTGTTCATGCTCTGTCTCTCTCTGTCTCAAAAATAAATAAAAAAACATTACAAAAAGTTACATGTATTTTTCCTCTTTCCCACACAGTAGGTAGTATGCTGCATGTATTGTTCCGCATTGTTTTCATTAATAGTATATCATGGGAATCTTTCTTATTCAGAAAGAACATGGAGAGCTTCCTGATTGCTTAGTCATTTACTGTGTGAATGTCCTACAGTGTACATAGTCAGCATCCTCTTGTTGGACACTTGGTTTGTTTCCAATCATTTGGTATTACAAACAATGCTACAAGAAAATAACCCGTGGGGCGCCTGGGGTGGCTCAGTTGATTAAGCCACTTGATTTCAACTCTTGACTTCAGCTCAGGTCACATGATCTCACAATTGTGGGATTGAGCTCTGTGTCAGGCTCTGTGTTGAGTGTGGAGCCTGCTTAAGATTCTCTCTCTCTCCCCCTCTCTCTTCCCATCCCCCTTCTTTCTCTCTTTCTCTCAAAAAAAAAAAAAAAAAAGAAAAGAAAAGAAAAGAAAAGAAAAGAAAAGAAAAAAGAAAAGAACCCAGATACACATTATTTACTCTATGTACAGACACACCTATAGGTTTAATTGTTAGAAGACGGATCGTTAAGTCCGAGGGCAAATTTGTTTGTAATTTTGGTCGACATTGCCAAATTGCTCTTCATAGAAGTTCTGCCATTTTGCACTGTACTGATCACGTATAAATTACTTTCACATTCTTGGCAGCAGACTGTGATTGCTTTCAAGTTTTTGGATCTTAGGAGTAAGATTGGGCTCATCACATGTGTAAGGGTCTTGCATTTTCATCTGTAACTGGACATGTCTTGCGTCCATTTTTTCTATTGGGATATTCCTCTTTTCCATCTCAATTTCTATATATTTTTTTAAAAAACTTAAAATGGAGATTAGTACTTAATGCCATGTTTGAAATGAATTTCCTTGTATTTGTCTTTTGACTGGGTTTACATATTTTTTCCATGAAAAAATTAATTTTTACTTCATTGACTTTTATCTTTTAGGCTTTTGCACTTTAAGGCATAGCTAGAAAGGCTTTTACCCTGCCACAGTTATCAGTTCTCTTACATTTCCTTCTAGCCCTTTAATGGTTTCAAAGCTGATTGGTTAAACATTTGATGCATTTAGAGTTTATTTTGGGGTACAGTGTGAAATGTAGATGCAAGAGATTTTCCCAGAGCCACCAAGGCCAAGAATGTTCCTCTTCATTCTTCTTCTTTTCTTGAGTTCTTCTAGCTGTTTTCCCCTCATTTTTCCACATAGACCTTTGAATCAGCTTATCTCCTATAAACAAATCTGGTAGAATTTTTATGAGGATTATGTTAACATTTATAATTAACTTAGGGCAACTGATACATTTGTGATGCTGAGCTTTCCTTTCCAATGGTCTGTTTTTCCATTTTTTGAGTCTGCTTTGGTATCCTTTGGGATGATTTCACAGTCTTTCTCATGCAGGTTTTGTACATTGCTTGGCTAGTTTATTCCCAGGCATTTTACCCTCCTTGCCGCTCTTGTATAGATGGTCTTGTCTTCCATTTTCTTGTTGTTTGGTTGTGGGATGACTATTGGTTTCTGTGTATGGATTTTATATCCCACTTTCTATTTTTTTTTTCCAGTTGGTTCTCTTTGGTTATCCAGGAATATAATCGTCTGAGCTGCAAATAGGGATAGTTTTGCCTTTCCTTTCCCATAGTTGCATCTCAATAGTTCTTTCTGCTGTTTAGTTTAATTGTTAAAAATCTGAAGTGCAGGGGCGCCTGGGTGGCTCAGTCGGTTGAGCGTCCGACTTCAGCTCAGGTCACGATCTCACGGTTTGTGAGTTCGAGCCCCGCGTCGGGCTCTGGGCTGATGGCTCAGAGCCTGGAGCCTGTTTCCGATTCTGTGTCTCCCTCTCTCTCTGCTCCTGCCCCGTTCATGCTCTGTCTCTCTCTGTCTCAAAAATAAATACACATTAAAAACAATTAAAAAAAATCTGAAGTGCAATCCATGAGCTAATTTTAATCTTTGTAAATATGATCATGCCCAGACTTAAATTATGACTTGAAGCTAATAATTTCACATCTTTTCTTATTCATATCATAGTGAGGTTCCAAATGACAGCAATTCTAAGTACCATGCTGCTCTGCCCTTAGTCTCACATGCTAGACTTGAAGCTCTGCCTAGGATACTTGGGGCTTTGGGCTGGTGGGCAGGTAGAGGACCCTCAAGGCATGATGGATGTCAGAGGCACTGACCTCGTGCAGAGAAGCCTTTGTATCTATTCCTGGGCCGGCAAGGCACAGGCAGAGTTAGTGCTATTAGAATCACATTTTGCTCTTTGACTTACTCCTGATGTTTGCATTTCTCTAAGTACAATTTTTCCCTCTTCTTCTTCTTCTTGTCCTCCTGCTTGCCCTCTACCTCCTTGTCCTTCTCTCTTTCCCTATTTTGTAATTAACAAAGTTTAAGGATGTTTTCTGACATTTGGGTTGGATTTAAATCTCACGCCATCGTTTTTTTAAGTTTATTTATTTTTGAGAGAGACTGAGACAGCATGAATGTGGGAAGGGGAGAGAGAGAGAGAGAGAGAGAGAGAGAGAGGGAGAGAGAGAGAGAGAGAAAATCCCAAGTAGGCTCCATGCCATCAGCACAGAGCCTGATGCGGGGCTTGAACTCATGAAACCATGAGATCATGACCTGAGCCAAAACCAAGAGTCAGATGCTTAACTGATTGAGCCACCCAGGTGCCCCTAAATCTCACTCCATCTTGAAGACTATTTAAAGTAGGAGCCCATACTACGTGGCAATGAGAAATGAAATATGGCCTTTTGTAGCAACGTGGATGGAACTGGAGAGTGTGATGCTAAGTGAAATAAGCCATACAGAGAAAGACAGATACCATATGGTTTCATTCTTATGTGGATCCTGAGAAACTTAACAGAAACCCAAGGGGGAGGGGAAGGAAAAAAAAAAAAAGAGGTTAGAGTGGGAGAGAGCCAAAGCATAAGAGACTGTTAAAAACTGAGAACAAACTGAGGGTTGATGGGGGGTGGGAGGGAGGGGAGGCTGGGTGATGGGTATTGAGGAGGGCACCTTTTGGGATGAGCAGTGGGTGTTGTATGGAGACCAATTTGACAATAAACTTCATATATTGAAAAAAAATAAAATAAAATAAAGTAGGAGCCCATTTTAGGGGTTGGGGGGCAAGAAATGAAACCCAAACGATAATGGGGGAAATGTTTTAGAAACTCCAAATCTAGGCAGCTCTGTTACATAGGAGGTACAGTGGCATGTGAAATCAGACCTGTGAAAGAGTGGCTTTCATGTTGGACCTCTGTCAGGAAGTCACTCTTCCCTGGAGAAAACCAGAACCACAAACACCCCTCCTGCTGCTGGCTGCTGGGCAGAATACAGAGGACATTGGAGGTCAGAGAACCCAGAGGAAAGCCAACACAAGCGAGGTGGTGGGGATTCATTAACTGTGGTAGGCCGTTTCCACAGAGCATAGTGAAGGTGCACCATTGAGCAAGATTCAGTACTTCAAGCGATCTCTGTGTAACTGTAGACAGAGATTGAGCCCATCTGTAATGTTACTGCAGGTTCACATGAACTAAATTGTCACCCCAGTAAAAGCGGGTCTGAGACCAGAAATGCATAAGCCACACAAAAGGAGATCCACAGAACCTGGGTCACGTGCCAAGAGGAAGATGGACGGGATCTTGGCAGAGATCGTTTTCTTACCTACATTTGCTAATGGTTTGAAAGAACTGGAAATGAAGAACCATAACGAATTACATTTGTGGTTTGTTAAATAATGTTTGTCGCTCAGCTGGTTGTTGATCCACTGTTTCATTCCACAGTGGGTTTCCAGTCTTTATTGTTGTTTTCAACAAAGTTCTACCGTGCCGAGCCCTCCAGAAGTCATTACAGTCATTTCCACTGGGAGGAACTAACTGTCCGCACAGGCCGAGATTCCTGGGCACAGAATGGATAAAAACAGGCAGCAAAGAAAACCCCCTTTACACAACGTTGCTTTTCTCAGTTTCTACCCATTTGGGTGTTTCAGTGCCCGGTAAGCCTTCCTGGTGTCAGCCAAGAGGAGAACAGGGCCTGAGGGACAGAATTGGGAGGTCATTGTTACTTAATTGTTGTGATCCTGTGCTTTTTCATTTGTAAAACAGGAGTAATATCTACTTGCCAGAAATGTTCTGGGAGAGTAAATAAATGCTGTACGTAAGTGGTTTAGCCTCATACCTGGAGCATACTGAGTGCTCTCTGAATGGTAATTAGCATTAGTATTACCACTGCATTTATAATAAAGGCTTGGCCCGATCCCTCATTAAACTTCCATTTTATTTTTCTCAACTGTTTAAACTAAGACACAGAGCAAAGTTAATTACAGCTCTGGGTTTCTAAAATAACTAGAGGATTAGAGAACAAAAATGCAACATGAGACTTCTCATATGAATTGAATAACTTCAGTTACACCGCATCCTCTTGACCTGCTCCAGCTTGGGGGTTTAACACTGCAGGACAGCCTTTCTGTCCGGGTCTAAAATGAAGGGAGGAAGAATAATTGCATTGCTTTTTTCTTGTCAATGTGAAACCTGTAGATTATAGGCCTGCCTTTGAGGAGATTATTTTGGAGTATGGCAATTTGGGGAACAGAGGATTCCTTTATAAAGCTCCTAATATGATACCTCCCCCACCCCATCCTCTTAAATGTCCTCTTTCTCTGTGTGATATGTTGTGCTGATTTGCTACCTTTTTCCCCTTCAAGCTGTATATAGCCAATGACTCTTCACTAAACTGGCGAGGATAGTTTCTCCTCCAGAGAGCTAATAGTGGAGACTCTTAACCCTAAGGCACCATTATCTAATCTGTAAATTATTTTTCTTCTCACTTATTTTATGTATCCTTCTATTTGCTTGGTTTGTTCCCTGGTTGTGTTATCAGAAATCGATGACTCCTAGTCTTTTTCTTGTCACAATAACATTAGAAGCCGTAAAGAACACTGTCTTGCGGTGATTAATTTAGTGGGATTCTTCAGGTTGATTTAATCAGTGCTGGGCAGGAAGAAGGGAAACTTTTCTAATTTTTCTATTCGTACCACATAAATTAAACTGAAAATAGTCAGACAACCATGTAAATGCCTTCTCTTATCTTACTGGCTTTTAGCAAAATTTATAACATATAACATCTGTTGTCTTTGCCTGAGTAAATCAAATTTACCCTCCTTTATCTTCAAGTTTATCAATAGAAGGTAGAGGAGAAGCAACAAGCAATTAAGATACTTCAAGCTCCTTGCCTCAAGGCTAATCAAACACAGACTCTATACTTTGGTAATAATACGTTACAATTTGGTGAATGCAAGCCTTTTATTATATGCCTCTAGTCATTTGTAATAGGACTATGTTGAGTCTCATTTTTCAAAAAGGTTAAAGAGCTAATTTACTTTAGTTAATTTCTTAACCCCAAGAAGAACTTTCCCTGCTTTTCAATGTTTTTATTATCTCCTCACGTGGTAGAGAAATGGTTTTGTGAATTTTAGATCACCTTGATGACAGCGGAACCAACAAAGATGGCAGAATCTATCTCAATAAATTGTGATTTTTGACGGAAGTAATGCAATTTAAAAAATGACAATAGCTGACATTTCGTTTCAGCTGTGTTTCAGCTGCTGTTCTCAGTGCTTTATCTATTTTAACACTTAACTGTGTCCTTATAACAATACACTTACGTTCTCAGCTTTTACAGAAAAAGAAATGGAAGCATACATTAAATGACTTGTCGAGATTTCAATGGCTTTAAGTGCCAGAGCTGGGATGTGAATTCCTGTTCAGCTTCCCACCCCACCCTCTTTCAAGC
Organism: Neofelis nebulosa; assembly: GCF_028018385.1. Classification (NCBI taxonomy): domain Eukaryota; kingdom Metazoa; phylum Chordata; class Mammalia; order Carnivora; family Felidae; genus Neofelis; species Neofelis nebulosa. The sequence goes on from NC_080800.1 coordinate 21,419,896, forward strand.
ATCCAAGTGCTTCCCAACCCTACCCTCCTTCAAGTACCCAGATCCCTTTGTGTAAAGTGTAGCAGATTAAGTTGATTTTGACTTTGAAACGAATTTGTTTCTCTTCTTAAAGGTAACTTGTCTGCATGGCCAGGATCCTCATCAATCTAGCCCCGAGTAGGTTTTCCGTGAAGTTGCCATTAAACGTTCTCATGTGTGGAGGCTGTAGTCCAAATGGTTTCAGGTGAGTGGATCTGAATGACCTTAAACCTTCAACAGACTGTGAGCAGTGTGAGGACGGAGGTGGTGTTGATTCTGTTTGCTGATCTGTTCCCAAAGCCTAACATGAAGACTCAGTACATAGTAAGTGCTCATAAAAATATTCACATAACTGAATTGAAAACCAGTTTGGCCTATTGCAACTTGGTTTATATTTTTAATACTATCGCTTCTTTTGTTTTGGTAACATTCTTGCTGATTATAAATCTTTTAATTAAAGGAAAAGAAGCTACTACGTAAAAAGAATCAATATTATCATTAGGGACCACCATCCAGATACTATTCTGTGCTCCTGTATGGAAAGAAGAACAAGTAGATAAAATAGTTTAAAATAGGGTGTAGTATAACTTTAATTTCACTCGGATTTAGCAAAATTAAAATACATAAAAATGAACCTAAAGGAATTGTTATAATTTAAATCAGCTTTTCTCTACCACAGTTATTCTCTCCTAAATGATCGCATGATACCTCTTAGGTTAAGATAAAAGCCAATATGAAAAATTAAGGGTGTGTGTGTGTGGGTGTGTGTATGCTTTGGTTTTTTACAGAATTAATTTAAACTCCTGAAGACATTAGCATTTTTATTCTTCCACCTCTCCACCTCATCTTCCTTTTACTATTTTTGAATTGTTAAGATTTACATTTGTTTTATTCGATTTTGGTAATTCACACGGTTCTCTGGAATTGGTCTATTTTTAAATGGGACTGTTACTGCCAATTGTCTTACGATGTGTTCTTCATCCCCAAGTTGTCATTTTGGTGCCTATCTTAATTAGGTAGATTAGATACTCATGTAGTTGTTTCTAAGAAAGGCTTATGTGTGTTTCAGTCCCTGGGTTGTTCACCGATGGGAATGTCGGCCTATTGCCTTTTTAGTTGAGTGTCATCATGATTGGGTGTAATATTCTTGGGCATACTTTGCTTTAGAATGTTGTAGGTGTGTCCCATTTTTCTGTCTTGGAATGTTATTATGAGAAGACTGGTTGCAGCCTGATCCAACCCACTTGCCCCATCATCCCTTGCATTAATTTGCTTTCTTTCCCCGGGATGCCTGAAGAACTCTTTCCTGATCTTTGACAGTAAATAACCCTGACCAGAGCATGAAGTGTGTCCTGTGTAAGCTTTCCTGGACGTGTGTGCTTTTTTATTTTGCATATTATGGCTTTACATTATCTTTGATGAGTTCTCTGCTTTAATGACACCAGTTATCTTTCTTTTGGACTGTTTTTTTTTTTTTTTTTTGTCTTTCCTTCTTATTGTTAGCTTTTCTCCACTAGCTTTGACTTTTTTATTTACACTCTTTGTGATACCTTGGTTTTCTTTTTTCCCCCTTGCCAGTTGAGTGAATCTCCACCTTATCAATAATGTGCCTTCTCTCTATTTTATCTCTTAGTCTTGTATCGCATGGTTTTGACCCTCGGTTTGTTTCTCATATCTGCAATCTCTCTCTTCGTCTCTTTTTATCATCTTGCTTTTAAGCCTCCGTTCTTTTCTGTTAACCAGAACTTTTTTTTGGTATAGTTTTGTATAGTTTTTACTGTATTTGCATCGTTGGAAAATGAAAGAACAAATCTGTAGAAAAAGACCCACTCTCATCTTCCACCCATCCAGTTAACTTGCTGTGGACATAACCAGTGTTATTAGTGACTTCAGTGCCCTTTTGGAGATTATGAATAGTTAAGCAAAATAAAAACCTAGTCTCTTTTTTTAAATCTTTTTTTGAATGGAGCTCCTGTTAGGTTGTTATGTTTATTTGTGGAGTAATTTCTTTCTGTTCTTTGGATAACATATTTCCTTAGAGTGATTTCTTAGTCTTTTTTTCTTTTCCTTCTCTTTCCTTTTTTGGTGCGGTGTGCTTGCATATTTTCCTTGGTGCTTTTTATTTTTCTCATACTTTACTTGGACGGCTCCGTCTATAATTTTTGATTGTTCTAATACAGTATAGAAAATTTCCTTACTCCTCACTTTATATGAGATTAATTTTATTTGTACTTTAAGCCACAGTTGAAATTGGACATGTAGTACTTAATCTCTGTTAAACTGGGGACATAGCAGAGGATGGGGGGCTAAGGAAGGGAGCATGTGTTTTAGTTAAAGTCCCTGGGCTTTCCGGCGTTAAGGGCCCTGCACCAGGTACCCTCCACCCAGCCAAGATGTAGGTCTCCTTCACATGTGGGCGGCAGCTGTGTACCATAGACTTCACATCTGTTCCCCGATTCAGCCCTCATCTTGGGAGCCTCATTTCATCCAGAGGTTAGCCTCTTTAGTTACGTATTTATTTATTTTCAATGTTTATTTATTTTTGAGAGAGCACAAGTGGGGGAGGGGCAGAGCAAGCTCCATGCGGGGCTCAAACTCACGAACCCGTGAGATCGTGACCTGAGTCGAAGTCGGATGCGCAACCGACTGAGCCACCCAGGCGCCCCAGAGGTTAGCCTCTTTAAACTTCTTATATTTCATCTGTTTCTCTCCCGCAGCCATTTCCACTGTGCCCCTGTGAAAAGAGGGACAGGGGAGTGATACCAGCTTAGATTCTCTCCAAATTTGGGGATATGAGTGAGAACTTCCATGATTTTGATGATGCAAAATTTAGCATCTGAGGGGCGGGAAAAAATTAAAAGGACATCTTTGCCCTATACCATGTTGGCTTGGTTTTGGAATTTTGTTTCCTTCCTTTGGTACCGACTTATGAAGTTTTCTGTTTTCTTCCTTCTAAATGACTTCCCAGAAATCTTTGTTTTTCAACAAGGTATTTGGCTTCTGTGGTTCCCCCATTCCCTACCTATAACCAAATTTCAACATTATATGAAAACTATTATTACAATGTATGAAAACACATAATTCCTTTGTGAGACTGGGAAATAGGAGTGAGCGCTTTTACTCGGGAAGGAGTCTGCTTATTTTTATTGAATTTCAGGGTTGGGGGCAGGTTGGAATAACATTTTGGACTTTCAGTCTGTAGCTGTGTTGTGTTTGTTGTGTTCGTTGTTTGTGCGGCCGTGTCATTTGTGGCCCATCGCTCCAAATGGCCACAGTCTAGAAGAAACTGGGAAGTCTGAGGACGATCCTGGTTGGAGGATTAAGGAAGGCCTTTCCTGAGAGGTGGCGCGATGTCCTGTCCCATCAGAGCCCTGTGTGACCTCGCTGCTCAAAGAGACTGGCCGAATCCTCAGCTTTACGCTCAGCCCCGGCAAGGCCACAGCTGCACCCTCCCATCGCTCTCGAAGGAACTGGCTGCCGCCTCAGCGAAGGAGCTGGCTGCCGCCTCTGCTGCTGAATTGGAGCCAAGGTAGTTGATAGAAACTGGTCACAAAACCAGTGGCCAGGGAGTGGGAATTGGAAGCACTTGAGAAAGGGAATGGAGGAGTGCAGGACCGGCCAGGAGCCCCGCCAGGCCCTCCGGGCGCGCCAAGCCCTTTGCAGACTGCTGTTACGTGCCAAGCCCTACCACCTGTGCAATTCGTATTTCTACATCACAATATGACTTTCTTTTCTCCAAAGGAGGAGGAAGACAATAAATGTAAGTTTCAAAGACTCCAAAACCGAATCCAGCTAAGCTGGGACCTGAATCCTGTGATTCAGAAACAAGTTGTGTTTTGGGGCAGGAGTCAAACCTGTCTGGTTTCTTAAGACAGATTATTTTGAGATATTAAAAAACAGAATCTTGACAGGGGAAGAAAATGACCCTTAGGCCTGTAGGGCACAGAACTGCTGGAACCTGCTCCAAGTGCACAATGTTAAAGGAGCAGTAGATCGGGCTTCCCTCTTCTCTTTTCAGTTTCGGAGTTTGCCTGGCAGACGTGTGAATGCTGTTATTCAGCAGGTGAGGCTCCTCACCCCAAAACCAAATGACCCTTTGCTGTGTGATAAGTTTGGAAGTTTGTGTCACCTTCCTATCCACAGATAAAGTGCGAATGACCCAACTTAGGTATTACTGCACTACGATTGAGTTCTCAAGGAAGCATAGCTAGCAAGATTTCTGTAGCTAGGACTTGAGGGTTACAGTATCCACTGCTGGCCCCTCCCTCTTCTCTATGAAGTCAAGATGGCTCAAAGGCTTAAACTATAAACGAAATATAATAGATCCTAGCACAGTTATGCAGAAACACCCTAAAGATGCTAATTGTTACCTTTATTGAGGCTAGTCCTTAGGCCATCTAATGAAATACTGCGTCCCTGGGGGTGGGATTGAGAGTGGGGGAGGGCTAATCAGTTATACAACATAGAGAACAGTGATAAAGGGACATGATGACTCTGTCTGTAGCATGTCTTGGAAGAGAGGGTGCCACGAGGAGGGCATGCCCTGGCTCAGTCACTGCTTTGAGAAACAGGTGTATCCCATCGTATCTCATTTATCTTCCAAACTGGGACATTGTTACAGAGTGTGAAGTGTGTGTGGCTATTAATAATTAATTCAGGGCATCAGTGTGAATAGGACTGTTCTAGGACTAACCCATTTCCCCTAACTGTGATGTGTTTACTAAGCAAGCTTTTGATTACACTTGGCCTTCCTATGGAGTTTTGGCTACAGAGAGAATGTAATGACCATGGGCGATTTAGCTATCTTTCATTACTACCCTCTTCCCCCACGTCATACATATGTAGTCGTCTCCCCTCCCTTTTCCCAATTTAATTGTATTGTGGTTTATTTTATAATATCGGTATCCCATGTTTGCATTATTATGTCTACATAATGGACATAGCAGATTTATAGTTGAGCAAGTTATTATTTCTTTGTATTTTTTCTTACTCTTCATGGTGCTAATAATTGCTTAGTTTTCTCCAAACCTTCACTAATTCTGCCCCAAACTTTTGAACATGATGATTGATACAGTCAATGGGGAAACCTACCAGTTGCATTTTTTTTTTCTTTTGCACCATTGTCTAAAATTTCATCTTTCTGTTCCAGGCTGGATGGGTTGTTCGGCAGGTGCACTGCACAATCTGTGTCTCAGAGCTGTTCCTTTTGGTCACTCTGGGGGTTCCTTTTGCCTCTGTTCTATGTTAAGATCCCTCATGCATGCCTCTTTCCTGATTCAGACTGGACCTTTTTTGCTCCTCAAAGAAAGCTGAGATATCGTCTAGGGATGGAAACAGGAGATTGACCGAACAAAGGACGTCTGCAAATAATGGTGGGAGAAAAAGCCACTTCCTGCTTTCACCCTAGTGAGTCTAGTTTATTCAAGAAGCTAGTTATGTAAGTGAGGGAATATATGTTAGGATATTGTTTTAGAAGCATTCGTTCAACATCATAGGTTTATGGGCATGTGTTACACAGTAGGGACACAACAGGCATGGGGCTTGCCCTCTTACATCAACTCTACCCAAGTGCAGACCAGCGAGCACGTACACTACAGCACGCAAGCAAGTACACACGGAGCTAGGGTGGTGCGTGAGAGTGGCACTCCATTCTGGAGTAGAGTTAAGTGTGGATCGGAGGAGCAGCCGTCAAAGGTCACATCTTTTGCGTGATTCTGTGTATGTGAAATGTCCAGGATGGGCACATCTACAGAGACACAAAGCAGGTTGGCGGTTGCCATGCGGAGTGACTGTTCAATAGGTATGGGGCTTCCTTCTGGGGTGAGGAAAATGTCCTGCAGCTAGATAGTTGTGACAGTTGCAGAACACTGTGAAAGTACTCAAACCCATTGAATCGTATACTTTAGAACGGTTGATTAAAAAATTTTTTTTATTTATTTGGAAAGAGAGACAGCGAGTTGGGGAGAGGCAGAGAGAGAGAGAGAGAGAGAGAGAGAGAGAGAGAGAGAGAGAAAGAAAGAATCCCAAGCAGGCTCCACCCTGTTAGCCCGTAGCCTGATGCGGGGCTTGATCCCATGAGCTGTGAGATTATCGCCTGAGGTGAGACCAAGAGTCGGATGCCGGACCGACTGAGCCACCCAGGTGCCCCTAAAATGGTTAATTTTATGTTATGTAAATTCCACCTCAATATAAAAGATAGAGTGGGAGAGAGCAGTTAAAAGACTTGTCTGGCGATAGCTCTGATGCAAGCTACATTTTAAAAGTATTTTCTTTTTTCTAAAGGCATTGTATTTATGTGGTTTGTAAATAGTCATGCACATGGTACCAGTTTAAAAAAAGAAAGGACGAAGGGTCTCAAGAAGATGTAAGTCTCCTTCCTTCCCCATCTCCCAGTCACCCAGTTCCTTTTCCTGTGAGGAAGACATGATTATCAGATTCAGATATATTTTGAGCCTGTGCGTAAGTGTGTGTATGTGTGTGTACATAAAATAGTGTGCTTGTATATGTATAATGATGTATGTGTACATATGTATCTGTGTATTCTAATATATATGTATTATCAGAAGTCCAGAAAGAGTGAAAATTAAAACCAGAACAGTAAAATTGTATTTAGTAAGAGTTTGTGTATACAAAAGAACAGTTCATGAGTCTTCAATATCAACTGATAGGAAGCCCAGAAGCTTGTCATTACAGGACGGCTTATAAAGTGAAAATGAGGAAGTTGTTAACCTTTACAAGGATTGGTTATCACAGTAGGGGTTTCCAGACAGCAGGGTATTGCTTAAAAGTGATTATCTTGTATTATTTTAGGAAGGTGACTTCCTTCTTTGATGATTATCAGAGGCATCTATGAGAATAACCTAAGTTGAGTTTTGGTTGTGTTCATGAAATAAGTGAGATTTAGTTTTGCTCATGTGGCTTAAATGACTTCGCTTGCCTGGGGATTTTCAAGCCTGGTCTCCATTTTATTTTAACACTCTCACCTTAAAGTCGAATTGTAGTCTACTGTAAGCAAGTTTTGCATATTGTCTCGCTTTCTTCACTTTATATCTTAGAGATTATTTCACATCAATACATGGAAAGTTCCCTTGTTCTTTTTTTGGTAAGTTTATTTTTTTACTTTGAGAGAGAGTGGGAGTGAGTACATGTCAGTAGGGGAGGGACAGAGAGAGAGGGAGGGGGACCAAGAGAATCCCAAGCAGGCTCTGCACTGTCAGAGCAGAACCCAGCATGGGGCTCAATCCCATGAATCATGAGATCATGACCTGAGCCAAAATCCGGAGTCTGATGCTCAACTGACAGAGCCACCCAGGCCCCCCTGTTGCCTTGTTTTTTTTCTTTTTAACAGCTTCATAGAATTTGATTATTGGACCATAACTTATTTAACCAGTGCCCTATTATGGATATTTAGATATTTAGGCTGCTTTCAGCCATTCACTACTGTGCATAGACAGTGCTATAGTGACTTTTCTTTTGTGTATATATGTCATTTTGCCCAGATGTGAGCATGTGATAAACCCTTGAACTAAGGCGGAAGCAACCTGGAGGGAGAGGAGGAGCTGAGAGAATGTGCGAGAGCAAGACTGCAAGGAGGCAGAATTGATAAAACGTGATGTATATGACGTGTGATGCTGTATGATGGATGAGGTAGAGTGAGAGGGGGAGGTTTGTACTGCTGTCTTCTTCTAGTCCCTAGCAGAGGGCAGGTGCTTCACAAATATTTTCTTTTTTTTTTTTTTTTAAATTTTTTTTTCAACGTTTTTATTTATTTTTGGGACAGAGAGAGACAGAGCATGAACGGGGGAGGGGCAGAGAGAGAGGGAGACACAGAATCGGAAACAGGCTCCAGGCTCCGAGCCATCAGCCCAGAGCCCGACGCGGGGCTCGAACTCACGGACCGCGAGATCGTGACCTGGCTGAAGTCGGACGCTTAACCGACTGCGCCACCCAGGCGCCCCCACAAATATTTTCTTAATTCAGCCACAAGAAGAGCTTAAAATGTTCTAGTATAAATTAAGGGTTCTAGTAAATGAACCATTCTTACACCCACAGGTGTTTGGATTCTCATGACCTCTCCCCCTCCGCTTTCCTGGAGGGCTTGAACTTGACAGTTTACTGACAACCAGTCAATGACTTTTATCAAGCAACCCATTCTGCGACTTCAGGGTTTTTATGTGTGTTGTTGTCGATGGGCACTGCAGCAGTTACTAAATGATTGCTAATCTGATTGTGGGCTGCCAGTGTTCTTAAGTCGAGTGAGTGTTTTATGAATCAGAACAAACATAATATTTAGGTCGCTAGTTAATACCAAGGTTAATGATATTTAACAAAACCGAAATTTATAGTAGGTAGTACTTCTAATCAGTGTTCAGGAGTAGACTTGCTGTTTTCTCCATCTCTTCCTACCGAGGAGTGGCTGTATATATTTGTCTCCCTTTAGAAACCTAAATTTGTTTCTTCTCTGAATTCCCTTAAAACCTGCTTTCCTCCCTAATTAAACTATGATTTAAAGGCACAGTAAGATTATGAGTAAGCTAGGTTTTGACCCCCACACGGTAAGCACTCAGAATCTCAGTATATTCCTGATTTATGATATGGTTTCTCAACGTTAGTGATTGCTATAATCAAATCACCATAATAACTATGACATTTGTGTTTAGGACAATTTTCAGCTGCCAACTTACAAGTTGTAGAGAGTCTTATTTCATGTTGGCATGTGATTCTTTACATTCCATAATCAGAATTAGCAGTTAGTGTAAATTTCTTGCCTTCATGCACCTAAATGTCTCTCTCTCTCTCTCAGTACACATGTGTATACACACACACACACACACACACACACACACACACACACATTCTATCATCTATGTGATTTTGGCAACAAAGTATAAAATTTCTACTTGTGTGATTTTTATTAACTTTACATAAACTTTTTGAGATTATTTGATTTACACAAGGTGGGCCAGATTCAATCTTCTGAAAAAAAATCGTCCTCGAGCAATCTAGCAACTCCTTGGCTGCTATGTAAGTGAGAATATAAGTGTGAGAGCTTTTATAGGCAAACCTTATGGTTAGGGACCTTTACTATAATAAAAAAAAAAAGAAGCAAAACTTGAAAAGATAATGAATAAAGCAATATGATTGCCTTGCCTCCTACCATATTGGTTGGTAAATTAAGGATTTGATGTGCCCAAAGGTCTTTTTTTTTTTTTTTTTTTTTTTTATTTATTTTTGGGACAGAGAGAGACATAGCATGAACTGGGGAGGGGCAGAGAGAGAGGGAGACACAGAATCGGAAACAGGCTCCAGGCTCCGAGCCATCAGCCCAGAGCCCGACGTGGGGCTCGAACTCACAGACAGCGAGATCGTGACCTGGCTGAAGTCGGACGCTTAACCGACTGCGCCACCCAGGTGCCCCCAAAGGTCTTTATTAATAGCTCAGACAGTTCCTCTGGAGGCATTACCAAAAACCCTAGTAAGCTGACTTGGGCTTCTTCCCTCCTTTTCCTTGCCCTTTTTTCCTTCCTTCTTTCCTTCAGTAGACATATACATTCTCAGTTTCTTCTCATGTCAGCTGTACAGATTCATAGTTCTACCAGCAGTGTAAGGAAGCTGTTTTTCCACAGTCCTGCCAACACAGTGTATTATTTCATTTACTTTTTGTAAACCTTCCTTAGCTTGATTGTATCTTTTCTAAAATTTGGTGACCAGACCATCATCATTCTGGTCACAGACCACTTGCTATGGAACCCACTTTATTGTACTTAATGAGGTTGGAGAAAGAAGAGAAGAAAGCCTCAAAACGTTATATTTTATATACAAATATATTTTCTTAAAAATACTTCAAGCATGCAAAACAGAATAAATATCAGAATGAACGTTCTTGTTCGCCACCTTACAATGCTATGATTTATCCTTTTTGCAACATTTACTTTAAATCCTTTTTTGGAAGTGAAATAGTACATATAGATTTGAAGCTGCTTGTAATCCCTCCCTGATGTCATTTATCTCCTTTCTACAGAAATGTCATTCTCAAGCACCTTTTTACTTCTACAGTAAATATTACAGTTTTTCATGTTTCGTTGACACTGTGTGAATTCTTTTGTGACTTCTTTTTTCCTTAACATCGTGTGTTTGAAATTTATCCGTGTTGATACATGTCATTTATTTTACTGCCTGTGGTTTTATCTGAATATATCATAATTCATTTATCTATTCTCCCGTGGATGGGCATTTGAGTTGTTGCTGACTGTCTATGACTACACACAATGCTGCGATGAATGTCTTCTAATAATGTGTCTTTGCCTCTCTTTCGACATGGATGAGGGTGTATATAGTTCTAAGAGCTTCTACATCCATCTGGGAGGAGGAAACTAGAGCATTGTGGGGAGAGCAGTTCTGGCAAGGTAGTGTGGTGTAGGGGAACATCGCAGTGTTCCTGAAACAAAAAAGGTCCTTGGAATTTCTGGATGTGTGTATTAGGCAGATTCAAAGACCATAAAATGAGTTTGGAGAGGTAAATGAGGGAAAGGGCCCAGTGTATGGGGCTAAGGCCATGGGGAAGCTTTCACTGATTTTAAGTGGGGGATTATTTGATCAGGTTTTCATTTTAAAGACCTTGTTCCAGTGGGTTATGTGGAGGTCACACCGGGATTGGGATGAGGAGTGTTTCAATTAGCATTCTTGATATTGTATATAATAGAAAGTCAAACTCAAATTGGATTAAATGACAAGGGAATTTATTGACACACGTAAGTGGAATGTCTAGAGGTAGCAAGGTGGGTTTGAACACAGCTGAATGATGTCACCAAAGATAAATTTTTTTTCCACCTCTGCCTTCCAGGGTGTCCCTGCTACTTCCGGGCTGCAAGATGGCTGCCAACAGCTCCTGAGACTCTATACTTCATTTCCTATAACCAAAGTGAGAAAACAGGGACATAAAGACCATGTCTCACTGAATCAAACCAAGATTCTGATTGTACATGCCCACTGAATCAGTCACTGGATGGAGGGGGATAGAACTATTCTGATTGACTAATTCCATCTAGAAGCCGCCCCTGAGTCTAGGGGATGGTATTACTCCAATCTGGATAGCAAGGCTGCTAAGTCATTGAGGAGAGGTGGTTTTCCAAAAGACAACCTCCCCAGAGGCTGTTAGGAAGGTGGAATGGAGAACTATTAACTTGATGGGAACCTAAGAAATATCCTTTACAGCAGAGAAATGAGCAAGCCTGGAGTGACAGACGTATGTAATGAGGTGGTGGACCAGTGAAAGTCAGGAGGAAGTAAACTAGAGAAATACGTAGGAAGAAGGACTTGGTGATTTGTCATTGTTAGGAGACAAGAGTGGTGTATTAATTAGGCGAGGCTAAACTACCATAATGAAGAAGGCCCAAATGTAACAGCTTCAGAAATCAAAGTTTATTTCTTTTTCAGGTTCAGAGTGTGTTCTAGGTCACTAATGTTGATGGTGGGTGGATCTGTTCCAGTTTTCAGGCATCCCAGTTCATCACACCTGGGCCATCTTCAACATACATTTTCCGAGATTGCTTTGATTATTGCCATTCTCATCCTCAGGAAGGAGGAAAGTGCATGAAGGCGTGAACACAGGACAGCTTATTGGCCAGACCCAAAAGTAGGCCCCTCGCACTTCTGTTCTCATTTCATCGCAGAGAACCTTGTCGTAAGACCACTCTTAAAGTGCAACAGATGCGTGTCGTAGGGGAGCATAGATTTCGGTGGACAGCTGGCAGTCTCTGCTATGGGTGGAATGTGGTGACTTCGACATTTCTGGCGTGAGCATTTGATGATTGATGGTGCTAGAAAATGTGTAGGAGACTAGAGGAGGATGTGAAGTACGGAAGAAGGGGAGATGAATAGTTCATATTGAGATATCTTGAGTTTGAGGTACATGTGGGCCATACAGGGGGAAATATGTCGTTGGCAGATGGCTATACAAGCCTGGTCTTCATGAAGGGAGGTCAGGATTAAAGATCTAGATTTGAGAGTCATCCATGACTAAGTGGTTGATTCTTGGGGTAATTCTTGCTTAAAAGTGTTACTCGGCATTCACCTTGAAGCCCTTGTACCTCTTTTCTGCTGTCCACTCCTTCAATCATGTGACATTTTAAAGCAGTTTACCCCTAACTAGTTTGACAGCTCACTACTTAGAAAAGGTAAATAAATTCTTCAAATCCGGAGATGTCTCCCTCTCACAGATTGTTTATAAAAATGTCAAAATAATATCAGTGCTGGCACGATGGCTGGGGGAATCCCATTGTTAGCATGACTCCAGCTAGATGAGTGCTTTATAATCACTGCCTTTGATCGCCTGTCTTTAATTCAGCTATGATCGGCAAAACAATTAAATTTTAAACAGATTATCTATGGGTTGCCCCTTATTCAAACGCTTATTATGTTTGTAGTCCTGTAGGATTTTTCCTTAGAGAAACTATGTTCTTGTTCTTCCAGTAGGTTGAGTGATAGTATTTCCCATGATCCTCTATTTGTAATTGAGTCTAAGAATTTTACATGTAGGGGATGGGACTCACTGTTTTCAAGGTTAGCTCTACCGCACCACCCCTGTAGAAGGGATTGTGTTACTAGAAAACTTCAGAAAGAGGGAAGATTGTTGCAGTTTTTTGTTTTTGTTTTTGTTTTTGTTTTGGCTTTGGAAAATACTTGCTTTGGGATTGAAATATGGTACTGTGTTTTCCAGATATTTTGTTCTATTGCATGGATTTTCAGTGTTTCAGAGATTATGACCCTATTTACTCTGGTGACCACTATTATAACCATTCACATAAACCTGTGGATTATGCTTTAATACTTTCAGTATTGGGCAGCTCAGTGCTTTTCTAGAAAGATCATTTCCTTGATGAAACAAGGTTTTTGGTTTTTTTTTTGGTAGAGCTCAAATGTGCCTGCTTTTAATTCTCCTCATTAGCTCTAGAATACAACGTTTTTGTATTATGGTACTTGCGCCTTAGGGAAGTTACTGTTTGACACATGTATGGGAATATAGATAGTATAGGTAATTGGCTCTACATGTAACCACACTTCTGGAGCATTTAAGAAAACACTGAAATGCAAATGAGGGAGAGGGAGTATCTTGGTAACACTGACCTCTTTCTTGTCTATATAAAACTAAACTGCTTGCAAAATCCACACTGTATTATAAATAACAGATTTTTTTTTTGCTACTCATCTCCAGAGCAAAACACAAGTCCATCAAATATTTGAAGACGGATCTAATATCCATCCTTAAACTTCTTATCATTCATACCCATTTCTATCCATTTCTCATAAACTATGATTTCTAGAGTCTCACTGTCTTGGTCATTCTCCTCTAGACAAATAAATGTCAGTGTCTTTCTTAAATTTTGAACATGTCCAGAATTAGACATGATATTCTAAATATCCTCTGTATAATGCGTGGCTCATTGCTTGGTGGAAATAGTATGTTCCAAAGCACTAGAGGGCTGAGGGAGTATGATGATAGAAAAAAGGATGTTTTCTTTCAGTTTTTAAGTGTTACCTGCACAGGATTCAAGGTGTGTGTGTGTGTGTGTGTGTGTGTGTGTGTGTGTGTGTGTGTATGCGTGTGTGTATGCAGGTGTTTGTGTATGTACTCCAATCCAAAAAGCATTTGCTATTAGTAAGGGCATATTATAAATCTTTACAATCTGAGTATTTACTAATTACTTCAAAGGATTTGAATGATCAAATCCATTATAGGGAATAATAGAATTAATAATTATTGTGCTTTTTACCTTCTATTTTGAAAATAAAATAATTTGTTAGTTTCAGTTAAGTTCTGTATATTTGTTCCAGGTATCAATAACTCAATATGTTCACATTTGAACAGTTGAATATGTTATAAGGAATGATGTCCTTGTTGTGAAATGTGCTGCCGTCTTTCCATACCTTTCTGGGGATTGAGGGCCACTGCACAGACTACTGCCACATTACCTTGCTCTTTCCTCCGGAAGTCATTCATTCCTCATTTGAATTCTCTTAGTTCTTTCATGACACTTGTCCAACCTCCATCATGTTATGGATGCTTGTGTATGTGTTTAATCTGCTCTGAGAGAGTACAGATTTTTAAGAGGATCTAATATGTTTTGTTCATGTCTGAATGCCTTAGACAGCCTAACCCAGTCTAGTCTGTACTCAGTAGTCACCAAAAGAACTCATAAATTCAAGAAGGCTAAATATTTAAAGATAAGTTTAATGTATTTATGGCCAGTAGTAGATTTAGTTAGAAGTAAAAACACGTAATATGGAATAACAAAAATTTTGACAATAAGGTGCAAAAATACTCAGTTGCACCGAAAGGCTATTAACAGCATCATCGGCTATGGTGTATACAGAATCTAGCTATTTCTGATTTGCTGATGCCTATTTGCACATTTTAAATAGTGAATTGAAATTTGACTTCTGCAAAGCCATTTGGGGAAGGAGGTATCCCTCTTGTGAGAGTCCTTGTTATTGTGTAAATTAATAGTGTCTTCTCATCTTAAAGAAGCTAGTACAGTTGTTAGGCAAAGAGAAACATCCTTCTGGATCCTACTGATGATAATCTTAAAAAAATCTATCATTGTTTGAGGTTTATTTGTGCTAAGCCACCGTGAAATAATAGAAAATATGTATGTTGGTTTCTGCCCCCAGTTCCTGGCACAGGACTCCTAAATCCTTTTGGATTTCCCAAGTGACAAGAGCACTTAGGAGCATCTTTTGTCCTGATGTTTGGTCTTTGACTCCATTTCCTGACACAGGCCTCCTAAATCCCTTGGAGTTTTTTGGGTGATCGGACTGTCTTTTGTTTTGGCGAGGCAATGTTTGCTCGGTTCCTGGATAGGTTCACGATGGGGGCCAGTGGGTCGGTGAACACATCTGTGTATCGGGAGGGTGGTGCACCTCATCTCCATGGGACAGAAGCTCCTGTGCTCAGGACCCTTCCAGATCGCACCCTGTGTGTCTCTTCATCTGGCTGTTCATCTGTATTCATTAGCATATCCTTTATTATAGAACACACCAGTAAATGGAAACATTTCCTAGATTTCTGCAAAGTGGTCCAGCAAATTATCAAACCTGAGGAAGGAGGGGGTTACGGGAACCCTGATTTATAGCAGGTCAGTCAAAAGTACAGCTGACAAGCTGGGACTTGCCATTGGCTTCTGAAGTGCAGGTTGTCCTTTGGGGTTGAGCCCTTAACTTGTGGGATTTGGTGCTAACTCCAGGTAGATGGTGTCAGAAATGGAACTGAACTGTAGGCCACCCAGCTGATGTTGCAGAATTGCTTGATGTGTGGAAAACCCTGTGCACCTGGTGTCAGGAGTATTGTGAGTATGAGAATACAGAGGGAACACAGGGAGTTTTTCTCACAGGCGCCTGGTATTACCTTAGTTCATCTCTGCAAATCATTACAACAGCCCAGTGAGGTCGATTCTATACTTATCCTTTTTTTGTTGATGAGAAAATGGAGTCAGAGAGGTTAAGTAAATTAATAGTAAACAGTACAACTCGTACTTGATCTACAACCTAAACTCTTTTTTTATGTTTGTTTATTTATTTATTTTGAGAGTGAGCGAACGAGCAGGGGAGGGGCAGAGAGAGAGGAGAGAGAGAATCCCAAGCAGGCTCTGTGCTGTCAGTGCAGATCCCAACGAGGGGCTCGAACCCACGAACCATGAGATCATGACCTGAGCTGAAATCAGGAGTCGGACACTCAACCTACTGAGCCACTCAGGTGCCCCCACAACCTAGACTCTTTTTTTTTTTTTAATTTTAATTTTTATTTTTAATTTTTTAATATATGAAATTTACTGTCAAATTGGTTTCCATACAGCACCCAGTGCTCATCCCAAAAGGTGCCCTCCTCAATACCCATCACCCACCCTCCCCTCCCTCCCACCCCCCATCAACCCTCAGTTTGTTCTCAGTTTTTAACAGTCTCCTATGCTTTGGCTCTCTCCCACTCTAACCTCTTTTTTTTTTTTCTTCCCCTCCCCCATGGGTTTCTGTTAAGTTTCTCAGGATCCACGTAAGAGTGAAACCGTATGGTATCTGTCTTTCTCTGTATGGCTTATTTCACTTAGCATAACACTCTCTAGTTCCATCCACGTTGCTACAAAAGGCCATATTTCATTTCTTCTCATTGCCACGTAGTATTCCATTGTGTATATAAACCACAATTTCTTGATCCATTCATCAGTTGATGGACATTTAGGCTCTTTCCATAATTTGGCTATTGTTGAGAGTGCTGCTCTAAACATTGGGGTACAAGTGCCCCTATGCATCAGTACTCCTGTGTCCCTTGGATAAATTCCTAGCAGTGCTATTGCTGGGTCATAGGGTAGGTCTATTTTTAATTTTCTGAGGAACCTCCACACTGCTTTCCAGAGCGGCTGCACCAATTTGCATTCCCACCAACAGTGCAAGAGGGTTCCCGTCTCTCCACATCCTCTCCAGCATCTATAGTGTCCTGATTTCTTCATTTTGGCCACTCTGACTGGCGTGAGGTGATAACTGAGTGTGGTTTTCATTTGTATTTCCCTGATGAGGAGCGACGTTGAACATCTTTTCATGTGCCTGTTGGCCATCCGGATGTCTTCTTTAGAGAAGTGTCTATTCATGTTTTCTGCCCATTTCTTCACTGGGTTATTTGTTTTTCGGGTGTGGAGTTTGATGAGCTCTTTATAGATTTTGGATACTAGCCCTTTGTCCGATATGTCATTTGCAAATATCTTTTCCCATTCCGTTGGTTGCCTTTTAGTTTTGTTGGTTGTTTCCTTTGCTGTGCAGAAGCTTTTTTATCTTCATAAGGTCCCAGTAATTCACTTTTGCTTTTAATTCCCTTGCCTTTGGGGATGTGCCGAGTAAGAGATTGCTACGGCTGAGGTCAGAGAGGTCTTTTCCTGCTTTCTCCTCTAAGGTTTTGATGGTTTCCTGTCTCACATTCAGGTCCTTTATCCATTTTGAGTTTATTTTTGTGAATGGTGTGAGAAAGTGGTCTAGTTTCAACCTTCTGCATGTTGCTGTCCAGTTCTCCCAGCACCATTTGTTAAAGAGACTGTCTTTTTTCCATTGGATGTTCTTTCCTGCTTTGTCAAAGATGAGTTGGCCATACGTTTGTGGGTCTAGTTCTGGGGTTTCTATTCTATTCCATTGATCTATGTGTCTGTTTTTATGCCAATACCATGCTGTCTTGATGATGACAGCTTTGTAGTAGAGGCTAAAGTCTGGGATTGGGATGCCTCCTGCTTTGGTCTTCTTCTTCAAAATTACTTTGGCTATTCGGGGCCTTTTGTGGTTCCATATGAATTTTAGGATTGCTTGTTCTAGTTTCGAGAAGCATGCTGGTGCAATTTTGATTGGGATTGCATTGAATGTGTAGATAGCTTTGGGTAGTATTGACATTTTGACAATATTTATTCTTCCAGTCCATGAGCAGGGAATGTCTTTCCATTTCTTTATATCTTCTTCAATTACCTGCATAAGCTTTCTATAGTTTTCAGCATACAGATCTTTTACATCTTTGGTTAGATTTATTCCTAGGTATTTTATGCTTCTTGGTGCAATTGTGAATGGGATCAGTTTCTTTATTTGTCTTTCTGTTGCTTCATTGTTAGTGTATAAGAATGCAACTGATTTCTGTACGTTGATTTTGTATCCTGCAACTTTGCTGAATTCATGTATCAGTTCTAGCAGACTTTTGGTGGAGTCTATCGGATTTTCCATGTATAATATCATGTCATCTGCAAAAAGCGAAAGCTTGACTTCATCCTTGCCAATTTTGATGCCTTTGATTTCCTTTTGTTGTCTGATTGCTGATGCTAGAACTTCCAGCACTATGTTAAACAACAGCGGTGAGAGTGGGCATCCCTGTCGTGTTCCTGATCTCAGGGAAAAAGCTCTCAGTTTTTCCCCGTTGAGGATGATGTTAGCTGTGGGCTTTTCATAAATGGCTTTTATGATCTTTAAGTATGTTCCTTCTATCCCGACTTTCTCAAGGGTTTTTATTAAGAAATGGTGCTGGATTTTGTCAAAGGCCTTTTCTGCATCGATTGACAGGATCATATGGTTCTTCTCTTTTTTTTTGTTAATGTGATGTATCACGTTGATCGATTTGCGAATGTTGAACCAGCCCTGCATCCCAGGAATGGATCCCACTTGATCATGGTGAATAATTCTTTTTATATGCTGTTGAATTCGATTTGCTAGTATCTTATTGAGAATTTTTGCATCCATATTCATCAGGGATATTGGCCTGTAGTTCTCTTTTTTTACTGGGTCTTTGTCTGGTTTAGGAATCAAAGTAATACTGGCTTCATAGAATGAGTCTGGAAGTTTTCCTTCCCTTTCTATTTCCTGGAATAGCTTGAGAAGGATAGGTATTATCTCTGCTTTAAACGTCTGGTAGAACTCCCCTGGGAAGCCATCTGGTCCTGGACTCTTATTTGTTGGGAGATTTTTGATAACCGATTCAATTTCTTCGCTGGTTATGGGTCTGTTCAAGCTTTCTATTTCCTCCTGATTGAGTTTTGGAAGAGTGTGGGTGTTTAGGAATTTGTCCATTTCTTCCAGGTTGTCCAATTTGTTGGCATATAATTTTTCATAGTATTCCCTGATAATTGTTTGTATCTCTGAGGGATTGGTTGTAATAATTCCATTTTCATTCATGATTTTATCTATTTGGGTCATCTCCCTTTTCTTTTTGAGAAGCCTGGCTAGAGGTTTGTCAATTTTGTTTATTTTTTCAAAAAACCAACTCTTGGTTTCGTTGATCTGCTCTACAGTTTTTTTAGCTTCTATATTGTTTATTTCTGCTCTGATCTTTATTATTTCTCTTCTTCTGCTGGGTTTAGGCTGCCTTTGCTGTTCTGCTTCTATTTCCTTTAGGTGTGTTGTTAGATTTTGTATTTGGGATTTTTCTTGTTTCTTGAGATAGGCCTGGATTGCAATGTATTTTCCTCTCAGGACTGCCTTCGCTGCGTCCCAAAGCGTTTGGATTGTTGTATTTTCGTTTTCGTTTGTTTCCATATATTTTTTAATTTCTTCTCTAATTGCCTGGTTGACCCACTCATTCGTTAGTAGGGTGTTCTTTAACCTCCATGCTTTTGGAGGTTTTCCAGACTTTTTCCTGTGGTTGATTTCAAGCTTCATCGCATTGTGGTCTGAAAGTATGCATGGTATGATCTCAATTCTTGTATACTTAGGAAGGGCTGTTTTGTGACCCAGTATGTGATCTATGTTGGAGACTGTTCCTTGTGCACTCGAGAAGAAAGTATATTCTGTTGCTTTGGGATGCAGAGTTCTAAATATATCTGTCAAGTCCATCTGATCCAATGTATCATTCAGGGCCCTTGTTTCTTTATTGACCGTGTGTCTAGATGATCTATCCATTTCTGTAAGTGGGGTGTTAAAGTCCCCTGCAATGACCACATTCTTATCAATAAGGTTGCTTATGTTTGTGAGTAATTGTTTTATATATCTGGGGGCTCCTGTATTTGGCGCATAGACATTTATAATTGTTAGCTCTTCCTGATGGATAGACCCTGTGATTATTATATAATGCCCTTCTTCATCTCTTGTTACAGCCTTTAATTTAAAGTCTAGTTTGTCTGATATAAGTATGGCTACTCCAGCTTTCTTTTGACTTCCAGTGGCATGATAAATAGTTCTCCATCCCCTCACTCTCAATCTAAAGGTGTCCTCAGATCTCAAATGAGTCTCTTGTAGACAGCAAATAGATGGGTCTTGTTTTTTTATCCATTCTGATACCCTGTGTCTTTTGGTTGGCGCATTTAATCCATTTACATTCAGTGTTATTATAGAAAGATACGGGTTTAGAGTCATTGTGATGTCTGTATGTTTTATGCTTGTAGTGATGTCTCTGGTACTTTGTCTCACAGGATCCCCCTTAGGATCTCTTGTAGGGCTGGTTTAGTGGTGACGAATTCCTTCAGTTTTTGTTTGTTTGGGAAGACCTTTATCTCTCCTTCTATTCTAAATGACAGACTTGCTGGATAAAGGATTCTCGGCTGCATATTTTTTCTGTTTAGCACACTGAAGATATCGTGCCAAGCCTTTCTGGCCTGCCAAGTTTCAAAGGAGAGATCAGTCACGAGTCTTTTTTTTTTTTTTTCAACGTTTTTTATTTATTTTTGGGACAGAGAGAGACAGAGCATGAACGGGGGAAGGGCAGAGAGAGAGAGGGAGACACAGAATCGGAAACAGGCTCCAGGCTCCGAGCCATCAGCCCAGAGCCTGACGCGGGGCTCGAACTCACGGACCGCGAGATCGTGACCTGGCTGAAGTCGGACGCTTAACCGACTGCGCCACCCAGGCGCCCCAGTCACGAGTCTTATAGGTCTCCCTTTATATGTGAGCGCACATTTATCCCTTGCTGCTTTCAGAATTTTCTCTTTATCCTTGTATTTTGCCAGTTTCACTCTGATATGTCATGCAGAAGATCGATTCAAGTTACGTCTGAAGGGAGTTCTCTGTGCCTCTTGGATTTCAATGCCTTTTTCCTTCCCCAGTTCAGGGAAGTTCTCAGCTATAATTTCTTCAAGTACCCCTTCAGCACCTTTCCCTCTCTCTTCCTCCTCTGGGATACCAATTATGCGTATATTATTTCTTTTTAGTGTATCACTTAGTTCTCTAATTTTTCCCTCATACTCCTGGATTTTTTTTTATCTCTCTTTCTCTCGGCTTCCTCTTTTTCCATAATTTTATCTTCTAGTTCTCCTATTTTCTCCTCTGCCTCTTCAATCCGAGCCGTGGACGTTTCCATTTTATTTTGCATCTCGTTTAAAGCGGTTTTCAGCTCCTCCTGACTGTTCCTTAGTCCCTTGATCTCTGTAGCAAGAGATTCTCTGCTGTCCTGTATACTGTTTTCAAGCCCAGCGATTAATTTTATGACTATTATTCTAAATTCACTTTCTGTTATATTATTTAAATCCTTTTTGATCAGTTCATTAGCTGTTGTTATTTCCTGGAGATTCTTCTGAGGGGATTTCTTCCGTTTGGTCATTTTGGATAGTCCCTGGAGTGGTGAGGACCTGCAGGGCACTTCCCCCGTGCTGTGGTGTATAACTGGAGTTGGTGGGCGGGGCCGCAGTCCGACCTGATGTCTGCCCCCAGCCCACCGCTGGGGCCACAGTCAGACTGGTGAGTGCCTTCTCTTGCCCTCTCCTAGGGGCGGGATTCACTGTGGGGTGGCGTGGCCCGTCTGGGCTACTTGCACACTGCCAGGCTTGTGGTGCTGGGGGTCTGGCGTATTAGCTGGGGTGGGTGGGCAAGGTGCACGGGGGCAGGAGGGGCAGGCTTAGCTCGCTTCTCCTTAGGTGATCTACTTCAGGAGGGGCCCTGTGGCAGCGGGAGGGAGTCAGATCCGCTGCCGGAGGTTTGGCTCCGTAGAAGCACAGAGTTGGGTGTTTGCGCGGAGCGAGCAAGTTCCCTGGCAGGAACTGGTTCTCGTTGGGATTTTGGCTGGGGGATGGGCGGGGGAGATGGCGCTGGCGAGCGCCTTTGTTCCCCGCCAAGCTGAGCTCTGCCGTCCGTCCGGGGGCTCAGCAGCTCTCCCTCCTTTTGTCCTCCAGCCTTCCCGCTTTCTGAGCAGAGCTGTTAACTTATGACCTCCCAGACGCTAAGTCGCGCTTGCTGTCGGAACACAGTCCGTCCGGCCCCTCCGCTTTTGCCAGCCCGACTCGGGGGCTCTGCTTGGCCGGCGAGCCGCCCCTCCGCCCCGGCTCCCTCCCGCCAGTCCGTGGAGCGCGCACCGCCTCGCCGCCCTTCCTACCCTCTTCCGTGGGCCTCTCGTCTGCGCTTGGCTCTGGAGACTCCGTTCTGCTAATCCTCTGGAGGTTTTCTGGGTTCTTTAGGCAGGTGTAGGTGGAATCTAAGTGATCAGCAGGACGCGCGGTGAGCCCAGCGTCCTCCTACGCCGCCATCTTCCCTCCAACCTCTCCAACCTAGACTCTTGAATACAGTAGTCTCCTTATCAAGCAGATCTGTATGTACTCATCCAGCTCTTAATAAATGCAAGGCAGTTTTTAGGCATTGTCCTCAAAATAAAGATCTATAAAGCAAGACATATCGAGCAGGATTCCTGTTCTGTAAGAACTATTAACCATTTTCTGGAAGGACCACAGGTCTGCCTAATGGAATATTAGTGTCAGCCACGCTGAGTGCCGAGTGACACTGACATGGTGTTCTCTAGGAATGAATTTACAGGAAGGCATTGGAGCAGACCAGGAAGACTTCAGTGGAGGAGGCCAGACTTTAGCTAACTCTTGAAGGAGAAAAAGAGTGTATATCAAGAGACATATGGAGGAGGACATTTCAGACAGGAACAAAAGGCAAAGGAAGAACACAACATAAGCCAAACACAGGCTGGGAGAACATCAAAGGCATGGCCAAGGGATCTCATTGCATGTTGTCAAGATTATTTTTTCAGACTTTCATATTACCAAATAATAATGCAATCATGAATGTAAATTACAGTCACTGAATTATACAAAAAACAACTTTTATAACTGGAGATGTCAGAAGCAAGGTTTCTGATAGAAACATTTTATTAGGGACCAAATATTTATTCAGGTTTCCAAAAGTAAAAAATGCTACAAATGGTCAATGTGAAAAATTGGTCATTATCATCCATACTATGTATTAGTGTTTCATATTAGCTGTATGCAATTTTAATCAGTTTTGAGTCTAAGGGATGAGAAACATTTGAAGGCCCTTTTCCAAAAGGTATATGAAAACAATACATCTTTTCCACCAAGAATAAATGCAATCCTGTTCTGTAAACAAAGATCAAATATCACTGAGGAAATATATAAGGTTGGAAATTGAAAGGACTCACAAGGCTCTACTCACATAAGGCTTCAAGGAATGTAAAGAAATAGCAGGAGGAAGGAAGCCCAGGCAGTCATTGAGAGGGCTGAGCCTCTCACATTCAGCTCCCAAGAACCATTCTTGTTTGCCCAGAACGAGCTTCATCTTTTGATTATAGACCACTAAGATATGTGTGAGGTACCTGGGCCTCAGGGGAGCTGAGACACAAATTTACTCAAGGGTCTTTTATATCCTGCCAGTCATATAGCTAAAACCAGGCTGTACAACTGGTTAAAAATATGGGGATGGTAATTTGGGACAGTGACTACTTTGGGGGGATGGAATTGTGATACACGGGCAACATGGCAGTTGTAGGGATGAGGTTTTATTCGTCTGTTCTGGTGGCTAGTATGTAGTTGTTAGGTAATTCTCCATTTTGTTTTGTGTGTCTGGACTATTTCATAGCAAAGAGGGTTAGGTGCAAAACTTTTCCTCATGTTATGGAGAAATGAGCTTACAAGTTAAGAATCACTTTCACATTATCCATTGCAGGAGCCTAAGTAGCCTCTTCATGGGTCCAAAGCTCATGGGACTCACTGTATTTATCTTAGTAAGTCAACAAATCCACCCTTCTGAAGGGTTTTAGGCCCAACATGTTGATTAATCAGGCAGTTGTGAGAAAATGAAAACAAGAAAATATATTGCAGGTAGGGGCACCTGGCTGGCTCAGCCGGTTAGGTAGAGGTCGTAATCTCACGGTTTTTGAGTTCAAGCCCTGCATTGGGCTCTGTGCTGACAGCTCAGAGCCTGGAGCCTGCTTCAGGCTTCAAATTCTGTGTCTCCCTCTCTCTCTTCCCCTCCCCTGCTCACACTCTGTCTTTCTCTCTCTCTCTCTCTCTCTCTCTCTCAAAAATAAATAAACATTAAAAAAAGAAAATATGTTGCAGGTACTGTTACACTCCTAATTATACAGCATTTACTCTGATAAACACTATTTTTTATTATCGTACAGTTTGGACAAGCATAGAACTTTTCACAGAGGTCTTAAGATTAGAAATGCACGTGTAGTACTCAGTCTTTTTTCTCATGACAAAAGTCTGCTGAAGATCAGATCTTTCTTCTAAAAGTTAGTGGTTCGCAACTGGGGGCGATTTTGTTTCCCAGGTAACATTTGACAATATCTGGACATATTTTGAGGTGTCACAACTTGGGGGGGGGGCTTACTACTAGTATGTAGTGAGTAGAAATGGGGGAAGCTGCTAAACTTCCTACAGTACACAGGACAGCCCCACGGCAAAGAATTATCTGGCTCAAAATGTCAACATTACCAAGGTTGAGAACTCTGATCTAAGCTAAAAATATTTTTTAGTTATTTTAACATTTTCCTGACTAGTAAGGAAAAACCTATTAATTGTAGAAAATCTCAAATATACAAAAAGCACAAAAATACGTAAGTTTCCCATAATCCCATCTCTCAGAAATAACTAACATTTTATCACAGTGACTCTCAAACCTGGCTATGTCTATGAAGCTTTGGAAAAACTTGGGGCTCCAATCCTGGACCTTCTGATTCTAGTCTTTCTCCATGTTTTGATATTCTTAGTAACCTACCCTACTCCCTTAACAGTATTTTCTGAGCATTTCCCCATGCCAGGAGTTGGCAAGCCACAGCCGCTGGCCAAATCCAACCTGCCACCTGTTTCTGCACACCCTGCCAGGTAAGAATGGGTTTTACATTTTCAAATGGTTGAAAAAAATCACAAGAGGAATACCCTATGACCCATGGAAATGATAGGCAATTCAAATTACAGTGTCCTTCACTAAACTTGTATCAGACTACAACCATGCCCTTTCATTTCACATATTGTCTGCGACTACTTCTGTATCACCATGCCAGAGTCAAGTAGTTGTGACAGAGACTCTAGCCCTGTAAAGAAAAAAGTTTGAAGACCTCTGTCCTATGCCATTAAGTACTTCTATAGTTCTCTCCTGGACTTTACAGCATTCTGTTTCCTCATTTTGGTCAGTTAAGCTGTTTTTAATTTTTGGCTATTATAAATGATTTTTTGAAAAATGTCCTAGTTGATTAACCCATGCATAGGTACATGATTATTTGTCTAAGCGAATATCCTACAGGAAATCACTTTTTAAGGCATTGGTGCATAGAGCTACATCAGTCTCCTGAAAATTTTAACCCACTTTGACTCTAAATCAGAAATGTGTGTGAATGCCTGTTTTCCCACCCACCTTACTGCCTGTGGGTGCTTTGCATTTTTTGTCTCCGCCAATGCCAACGTGACAAGTTGTTCTAACATGCATTCCTTTGTTAGCTAATGAAGTTGAATATTTTTTTCCCCATGTGCTTTTTGGCCCTTGGTGTTTATTTTGTAAATTGCTTCTTTTTGCCCATTCTCTATTCTGGCTTTTATTATTTTCTTGCTGCCTTGTAACAATATTTTTCTTTTTATTTATCTATTTTTTCTTTTTCCTTTATTTTATTTTTTTAATTATTATGTGTATTAATGTATTTATTTATTTTTAATTTAAATCCAAGTTAGTTAACATATAGTGTAATAATTTCAGGAATAGAATTTAGTGATTCATCACTTACATATCACATCCAGTGGTCATCCCAGCAAATGTCCTCCTTAATGCCCATCAACCCTTTAGCCCTTCCTCCCACTCAACATCCCACCAGCAACCCTCGGTTTGTTCTCTGTATGTAAGAATCTCTTATGGTTTGTTTCCCTCTGTTTTCATATCATTTTTGCTTCCCTTCCCTTATGTTCATCTGTTTTGTATCTTAAATTCTTTGTATCTTAAATTCTACATAGGAGTGAAATCCTATGTTATTTGTCTTTCTTTGACTCATTTTGCTTAGCATAATACACTGTAGTTCTATCCATGTTGTTGCACATGGCAAGATTTCATTCTTTTTGATTACCAAGTAACATTCCATTGTATATATATACCACATCTTCTTTATCCATTCATCAGTCAATGGACATTTGGGCTCCTTCCATCCTTTTGCTGTTGTCGATAGTGCTGCTGTAAACATTGGGGTGCATGTACCCCTTTGAATCAGCACTCCGATATGCTTTGGATAAATACTTAGTAGTGCAATTGCTGGGTCATAGGGTAGTTCTTTTTTTAATTTTTTGAGGAACCTCCATACTGTTTTCCAGAGTGGCTGCACCAGTTTGCTTTCCCACCAGCAGTGTAAAAGGGTTCCTCTTTCTCTGAATTCTTGCCAACATCTGTTGCCTGAATTGTTGATTTTAGCTATTCTGACAGGTGTGAGATGATATCTCATTGTGGTTTTGACTTGGATTTCCCTGATGATGAGTGATGTTGAGCATTTTTTCATGTGTCTGTTAGCCATCTGGATGTCTTTGGAGAAGTGTCTATTCATGTCTTTTGCTCATTTCTTCATTGGATTATTTGTTTTTTTGGGTGTTGAGTTTGATAACTTCTTTATAGATTTTGGATATTAATCCTTTATCTGGTATGTCATTTGCAAATATCTTCTCCCATTCTGTTGGTGGCATTTTAGTTTTGCTGATTGTTTCCTTGTCTGTGCAGAAGCTTTTTATCTTGATGAGGTCCCAATAGTTTATCCTTTGCCTCTGGAGACATGCCAAGTAAGAAGTTGCTGCGGTCAAGGTCACAGATGTTGCCTGTTTTCTCTTCTAGGATTTTGATGGCTTCCTATCTCACATTTAGGGCTTTCATCCATTTTGAGTTTATTTTTGTGGATGGTATAAGAAAGTGGTCCAGGTTCATTCTTCTGCGTGTTGCTGTCCAGTTTTCCCAACACCATTTTCTGAAGAAATGGTCGTTTTTACATTGGATATTCTTTCCTGCTTTGTCAAAGATAAGTTGGCCATTCATTTGTGGGTCTATTTCTGGGTCCTCTATTCTGTTCCATTGATCTATGTGTCTGTTCTT
Organism: Neofelis nebulosa; assembly: GCF_028018385.1. Lineage (NCBI taxonomy): Eukaryota > Metazoa > Chordata > Mammalia > Carnivora > Felidae > Neofelis > Neofelis nebulosa. The sequence goes on from NC_080800.1 coordinate 21,446,707, forward strand.
ATGCCAATACAATACTGTCTTGATGATTACAGCTTTGTAATACAGCTTGAAGTCTGGAATTGTGATGTCTCCAGTTTTTTTTTTTTCAGGATTGCTTTGGTTATTTGGGGTCTTTTCTGGTTCCATACAAATTTTAGGATTGTTTGTTCTTGCCCTGTGAAGAATGCTGGTGTTATTTTGACAGGGATTGCATTGAATATGTAGACTACTTTGGGTAGTATCGACATTTTAACAATATTTGTTCTTCCAATCCATGAGCAGGGGGTGTTTTCACCTTTTTTGTGTGTCTTCTTTAATTTCTTTCATATGCTCTCTATAGTTTTCAGTGTATAGATTTTTCACCTCTTTGGCTAGGTTTACTCCTAGGTATCTTATGGCTTTTGATGTAATTGTAAATGGGATTGATTACTTGATTTCTCTTTCTGCTTCTTCATTATTGGTGTATAGAAATGCAACCAATTTATGTACATTGATTTGATATCCTGTTACTTTACTGAATTCATGAATCAGTTCTCGCAGTTTTCTGGTGGAGTCTTTTGGGTTTTCCACACGGAGTATCTGTCATCTGTGAAGAGTGAAAGTTTGACTTCTTCCTTGCTGATTTAGATGCCTTTTATATCTTTGTATTGTCTGATTGCTCAGTCTAGGATTTCCAACAGTGTGTTGAGTAACAGTGGTGAGAATGGACATCCTTGTTGTGTTCCTGACCTTAGGGGGGAAGGTCTCAGTTTTTCCCCATTGAGGATGATATTAGTGGTGGGTCTTTTGTACATGGCCTTTATGATCTTGAGGTATGATCCTTCTATCCCTACTTTCTTGAGGGTTTTTATCAAGAAATTCTGTATTTTGTCAAATGCCTTTTTAGCACCTATTGAGAGGATCATGTGATTTTTAAAAATATTTTTTTAATGTTTATTTTTGAGAGAGAGTGAGAGGGAGAGACAGACAGACAGACAGACAAGACAGATAGTATGAGCAGGGCATGGGCAGAGGGAGACAGACACAGAATCTGAAGCAGGCTTCAGGCTCTGAGCTGTTAGCCCAGAGCCCAACGTGGGCTTTAAACCCACAAGCCATGAGATCATGACCTGAGCTGAAGTTGGATGCTTAACTGACTGAGCCACCCAGGTGCCTGGAGGATCATGTAGTTCTTTCCTTTTATTAATGTAATGTATCACATTGATTAATTTGTGGATATTGAACCATGTAAACCCCACTTGATCGTGGTGAAGAATTATTTTAATGTATTGGTGGATCTGGTTTGCTAGTATCTTTTTGGGAATTTTTGCATCCATGTTCATCAGGGAAATGGGTCTGTAGTTCTCCTTTTTAGTGGGGTCCTTCTCTGGTTTTGGAATCAAGGTAATGCTGGCTTCATACAATGAGTTTGGAAGTTTTCCTTCCATTTCTATTTTTTGGGAACAGCTTCAAAAGAATAGTTGTTGGGGCGCCTGGGTGGCGCAGTCGGTTAAGCGTCCGACTTCAGCCAGGTCACGATCTCGCGGTCCGTGAGTTCGAGCCCCGCGTCAGGCTCTGGGCTGATGGCTCGGAGCCTGGAGCCTGTTTCCGATTCTGTGTCTCCCTCTCTCTCTCTGCCCCTCCCCCGTTCATGCTCTGTCTCTCTCTATCCAAAAATAAAAATAAAAAACGTTGAAAAAAAAATTAAAAAAAAAAAAAAAAAAGAATAGTTGTTAACTCTTCTTTAAATGTTTGGTAGAATTCCTGTGGAAAGCCATGTGGCCCTGGAATCTTGTTTGTTGGAAGATTTTCGATTACTAATTCCATTTCTTTACTGGTTATGGGTCTGTTCAAAATTTCTATTTCTTCCTGTTTCAGTTTTGGTACTTTATATGTTTCTAGGAATTTGTCCATTTCTTCCATATTGCCTAATTTGTTGGCATATAATTGCTGATAATATTCTCATTATTGTTTGCATTTCTGTGGTGTTTGTTGTTATCTCTCTTCTTTCATTCATGATTTTATTTATTTGGGTCCTTTCCTTTTTTTTTTTTTTTGATCATCCTGGCTAGGGCTTTATCGATTTTGTTAATTCTTTCAAAGAACCAGCTTCTGGTTTCATCGGTCTGTTCTACTGTTTTTTTCTATATCATTGATTTCTGCTTTAATCTTTATTATTTACATTCTTCTGCTGGTTTTGGGCTTTATTTGCTATTCTTTTTCTAGCTTCTGTAGGTGTAAGGTTAGGTCGTATATTTGAGACCTTTTTCTTTCTTTAGGAAGGCCTGATTGCTATATACTTCCCTCTTAGGGGCACATTTGCTGCATCCCAGAGGTTTTGGGCTCTTGTACTTTCATTTTCATTGGCTTCCATGTACTTTCAATTTTCTCTTTAATTTCTTGGTTAACCCAGTCATTCTTTAGTAGGATGTTCTTTAATCTCCAAGCTTTCGTGGTCTTTCCACATTTTCCCTTGTGGTTGATTTCACGTTTCATAGCACTGTGGTCTGAAAATATGCATGGTATGATATTGATATTTTTGTACTTGTTGAGGGCTGATTTGTGACCCAGTATGTAATCTATTCTGAAAATGTTGCATGTGCACTTGAGAAGAATGTGTATTCTGCCTTAGGATGAAATGTTCTGAATATATCTATTAAGTCCATCCTGTCCAGTGTGTCATTCAAAACCATTGTTTCCTTGTTGATTTTCTGCTTAGATAATCTGCCCATTGCTATAAATGGGGTGTTGAAGTCCCCTACTATTATGGTATTTTTTCTTTTTAAATTAAAGGTAAGAAATTTGCTGACATGTAAGCTGCTAATGTTTCCCCTGATAGTACATTTTTCCTTTAAATTTTTAAAAAAATATGTGGACATCTTAAAATGTGACACTTAAAAAAAGCATTTCCCACTTTGGTGTCCTTCTTACTTTATTTGTTGTTTGTTCATTGCGGGTGGACGTATACTGAGGAAATGTGACAGATGAGACATAAAAGGGCACTGAAGGAGGCCAAGAAGATGTTGTATGCATGGAACTTTCTAAGAAACTGCCAAATTGTCTTTCAAAGTGGCTCTACCATTGTGCATTCCCATTAGCGGTAAATGAGGGGTCCTGTTGCTCCACAGCCTTGTCAGCATGTGGTGTTGTCAGTGTTTCGAATTGTAGCCATTCTAATATGGATATAGTGGTACCTCATTGTTGTTTTAATTTGCAATTCCCTAATAACATATGATGTTAAGCATTCTTTCATATGCTTCTTTGCCATTAGTGTATCTTCTCTGGTGACATTTTGGGTCACATCTTTTGTTTTCTTTTTAATTGGGTTCTTTTTCTTGCTGTTGAGTTTTAAGAGTTCTTTGTATATTTTGGATACATGTCCTTATCAAATGTATGTTTTGCAAGTATTTTCTCCTAGTCCATAGCTTGTGTTTTCATTCTTTTAACGTTGTCTTTTGCAGAGCAGAAGTTTGTAATTGTAATGAAGCCCATCGTATCATTTTTTTTTTCTTTCATGGGTTGTACTTTTCATGTTGTATCCAAAGACTCGTTGCCAAACCCAAGATCACCTGGATTTTATCCTGTGTTATCTTATAGAAGTTTTATAGTTTTACATTTTACATTTTGATCAATGATTAATTTTGAGTTTATTTTTGTGAAAGATGTGAGTCTATATCTGGATTCATTTTTTTTCTTGCTTTTAGATGTCCAATTTTTCCAGCACCATTTGTTAGAAACACTATCCTTTCTCCATCAAATTGCCTTTGTTCCTTTGTTAAGAAGGGGAGACTGTATTTGTGTAGCTCTATTTCTGTGCTCCATGTTCTGACCCATTGAGTGTATTTGTTTATTCCTTGCCAATACCACACTGTCTTTATTACTGTAGCTTTATAGTAAGTCTTGAAATCAGGTAGTACCAGTCCTTCAGCTTTGTTCTTTTTCTTCAATATTGTGTTGGCTACTCTAGCTCTTTTGCCTTTCCATGTAAACTTTTGCATTAGTTTCTCCATATCCACAAAATAATTTGCCTGGATTTTTATTGAGATTGCATTGCATCTATAAATTATATTGGAAAGAACTGGTATCTTAACAATATTGAGTCTTCCTATCTAGAAACACGGACTATCTATTTATTTAGATCTTCACTGACTTCTTCCGTCAGAGTGTTGTAGTTTTCCCTGTATAGAGTTTGTACATATTTTGTCATATTTATGTGTAAGCATTTCATTTTTTGTGCTGATGCAGATGATAATTTGAAATTCTCGTTATTTCTTACTGATGTATTGGCAACCAATTGAATTTATAGATTAACTTTGTATCCTGTACCTTGCTACAATCACTTCATTAGTTCTAGGAGTTTATTGGTCAATTCTTAGGCATTTTCTACGTAGACAGTCATGTTGAATACATAATTCGATGGTTTTCTGTCTTCCTTCTCAATCTATATACCTTTTTTTTCCTTTCCTTTTATTTCCTTATTACGTTAGTTTGGACTTCCAGTATGGTGTTGAATAGGAGCAGTGAAGGCGATGCCCTATTTTTTTGATACTGGCATTTGATCCTGTCAACATTTCTTTTGCCAGGTGACACAATGTTAAGCCTTGTCAGTAGAGGGTGTTGTAGCGATAGTACAAAGCATGGCAGAGGAAGGGGTTTCTCTTGCTGGTTTTCAGGTGCTTTTTACCTTTTGCTCTTGTGACATGGCTGCTAGTGGCATATGTGAGACCCAGTAATACTCACCATCCAGGGAATTTCCCTAGTACCTGGTGGGTAGATTCTTGTTCATCACTCTGGACCGCTGGCTGTGAACCAGCTCTGCCTATGGCACTCCACTGATCTTCTCTGTCATCCAGGCAACTACCGTCACACCCTTTCCAATGGTAAATCTGTCTTGGGTGGAGTGGGGTCTCTTCCAAGTTTGTTCCTTCCTTGCATTATCTCCCTTAGTCCTAGAAGGAGTAGCCACCCCCTACATTTGCTATTCCTCTATTCTCAGAGTTCCTTTTTACCCTATTAGTAGTTAGCCACCTTTTACTTGTTAATTATTTATATTGAATTTTCCCTATTCAAATTAATGGTTTGGTTTCTGTGTCCTGACTAGAATGACCCAGGTTCTTTTACATTTTTGGTTAACTTAAACCCTCAGGTAGTTGTTTTTCACCCAAATGAATTGCTATGGTTGGGTTTGAGGATGGGGGGTGGGGGTGGGGGGTTAGAGTGGAAGAAAGGGCACCTGGCTGTGCTGGTGGGCACAGTGGTTTCTGGCTCTGTGAGGAGCTCAGCTGTCTTGGCTGGCTGGGTGGGTGTGATGTGAGCAGGACAAAATGGCATGTGGAGTGAATGCGACCTGGCATTCTTGAGAACGCTTCCCTCAAGATTGTATTCTAGAGATGTGGTTGGGAGAGGAGGTCGGTTACACCCTGATAGATGTGGTGGGCTTGAAATAATAAGGAGGAGGAGCCTTCTTGATTATTATCCTGAGGAAAATGGCATAGATTAGGGAGTCCAGATGGGGTCAGGGCCTCTGGATAAATCGTGAGCAGCCCCCAGAGCAGCTATGATAGCCCATCTGCTCTGGCATGTAAGAAACTGGTTGCCATGTTGATTGCCATGAAAAGAGAAGCTTCATGGCCCTGAAGGACTTTATCCTTCTGATCAGCAGACAAGGTGCAGATACTCATACGAGATTGTTTAAGCATTATAATAAGATACAACGTTTTAGGGAATGGTTTCTATGAACTGTACATTTTGATTAATAGAAGTAATTTGCATTATGAGTTTGTTTTCCTTGGTGTATACTCTCGTCCCCAGGGAGGTGGATGAGCAAAGTGTTAGGTTATACTGCCTCATTCCTGCTGGCAGTGACACAGGTGCAAAACTGTGGGCACGATGAATCAAATGCCAGTTTTATCACCACTGCCTGTGCTTGGCTTAAATTGCCGTCAGTGGAAGAAATAGAATTCATTAGTTGTCTTTCAGGGTACGTGCAAACACATGGCAGCAAGGAGAAATGGGCAAAGCCCAACCTTTCCTTCTTTGAGGAGCTCTGGCAACAGATGAACCGTTGAGCCTTTGGACATACTGTCTTTGTCAGTAGATGTTTGAGAAGACAGTATTCCTGTGGCAGAATGCTCTGTGGATAGCTGATCAATTTTTTACTCTCTCCCAGAGCTGTTGAGAAAATAATATTGATTTGTGAGACAATCCAAAATGCTGAAAAAGCTGACAGAAAATATAACTAAATACTCAAACAACTCTTTTACAGGATTCAGATAGACATGAAATGCATGCAAATCACTTTCCTGGCTTTTGTGATGAGTTATCTAGTGTGGAGAGTTGAAATAATAAGGAGGAGGAGCCTTCTTGATTGTTATCCAAAAAAAAAAAAAAAAAAAGGAACAGATTAGAGAGTCCAGATGGGGTCAGGGCCTCTGGTTAAATCCTTTTCTTTTTATTTCTATTTTCCTCCTGGCTGTGGTTATGCTAATACCATTTGACGATAAGCATGGGGCTCTGGCACGATGCTAGAGCACTGCATTTGGAGAAAAAGAAAGGCTCTCATAAAAAAAATTAATCTTCCCAGGGCTCCTGAGATGGATGGGGACCAAGAGCAAGCTTGACGCAAGTTCCAGCTTCATGTTGCCCAAACTGCACTGATCTTGGAGATTTTGACTGGAATCCTGTGATAGGACCCAGGAATCTGTGTTTCTAACGAGTACCCAAGTTGCAAACCTGATACTGCCAGTTTGCAAAACATCATTCTTGTGTATCTATTCAAAAGTGAAGTTTATTAATAAATGTAATTAGATTTCCTGCTTGTCCAGCCAGATTTAGGTTGCAATGACTCACCTACATAAATATGTTTTTTAAGGCTTGGGAACACTGCTCTCAGCATTTGGGAGAACACATTAAAAACAAGAACAAGAACAGCAAGAACAACAACAAAAAACCAACTTACTGTATTGAATTGAGCAGCTGAAAGGCAAACACCTGGCCTTTTCTTCCCAATTATTCTGCTTGGACTGGTAGACTTTGGGATGAAATGTATTCACATCAAAAACCCTCCTTCTTGCTCCTTCCTGAACTATGCTTCTTTTTTTCCTTTAATATATAACATTTATTGCCTTTGTCTAATTATGAAAATAATTCGTGCTCAATGCCAAAAATTCCAAAGAAAAAACAAAACAAAAATCTGTAATTTCACCACCCAGAGATAACCTTGCTATCTGTTTTCTAAAGACACGGTGATGTGTGCTTCTTGAGGCTTGTAATTACAATACATCATGACCACTTTGTGAGAAACAGTAATTGTAAGTTAAATCAGGAACGTTAAAGGTAACCTATAGAAACTAGAATTTCACTCCTACTGCATTTTCATATCTAAAGAAATGCTAATCTGTCAAACTGTCCTTGAATTCTAAGAGAATCCATATTTTTAGAATTTATAATGTCTTCTAAAGTTGTCATGCGTTATATTTTTTCTGTAAAGAGTTTAGATATCTATCATTCATTCATTCATTATATAGTCATTGAACATTAATGATGGAGATCCATCATTTAACAAGACTGATAAAGTCTGTGCCTCCAGCGAGTTTGTTTTCTGGGATACGCGCAAGAAATAATAAATAAGCTATTAACAAACATTTTCAGATTTCTTTGTATTGGGTGACCAAAGAAAGTCACGTCTCCACTCTGACACCAGCGTTGACACCTAAAAGATGAAAAGGAACCCAGTCTTGGGAGAAGGAGAGAGTCTGTTTCCCTCAACAAAATATGTTGCAAAGTGGTTTTGGTTTGATTTGGTTTAGTTAATCTGCTAGGTGAGAACTGATGTAGATTTAATTTGCTTTTCCATCAGTTTGAGAGAAGTTAAATAAATACAATATAGTGTTGTTAACTCTGGGCATGATGTTGTACAGTGGATCTCTAGAACTTAATCATCTTGCATGACTGAAACTTTATACTCACTAAACAGCAACACCATTTCCCCTAACCCCCAGCCCTTGGCAACTACCATTCCGTTCTCTTCTTTTATGAGTTCAACTTATTTAGATTCCACATAAAAGTGAGATCATACAGTATTTGTCTTTCTTTGCCTGGCGTGTTTGTTTCACTTAGCATGATGTCCTTCAGGCTCACTCATGTTGCAACAAATGGCAGAATTTCCTTCTTTTAAAAGGCTGAATAATATTTCATAGTACGTGTGAGCTCGTGTATTACATTTTATTTATCTCTTCATCTCTGGACAGACACATAGGTTGTTCTATATTTTGGGTACTGTAAACACTGCTGCAATGAACAAGATAATACAAATATCTCTTTGAGATAATGATTTTATTTCCTTTGGATATATATCCAGAAGCGAGATTGCTGGATCATATGCTAGTTTTGTTTTTAACTTTCTGTGGAATCTACGTCCTCTTTTATATAGGGCTTTCCCAATTTACATTCCCATCCATAGTGCACAGGGGTTCCCTCTTCTCCACATCATTGCTGACACTTGTTATCTTTTTAATAATAGCCATTCTAACAGATGTGATGTGGCACACTTTTGTGGTTTTGACTTGTATTTCCTGGATGATTAGTGATGTTAAGTACCTTTTCACATACGTGTTGGCTATTTGTATGTCTTCTTTGGGAAAAGATCTATTTTAGTCCTTTGCTCATTTTTAATGGGAACATTTGAGTTTTTGCTGTTGAGTTACAGCATGTATGTTTTGGATATTCACTCTTATCAGATGATCTGGTTTGCAAATTTTTTTTGCCATTCCATGGGGTGCCTTTTCCCTCTAATGATTGCTTAAGTATTTCATCCATTTTGAGTTGATTTTTGTATGTGATGTAAGATAAGGGTCTTTCTGAGAATTATTTTCGTTCAGTCTTAGGGCCTTTGTTGTCCTCTTTTCTCCACTGCATTTTTTTCTGGGTCACCCTAGCTTTCTGCAAATGCTTGAGGAGGGAACTTGGAAGATAGCTCTAATGGAAATTGGTGTTTATTTTCCCACTTAGAGGTAATTTGATGTTTAAAAATTTTTTTGTGTGTGTTCTAGTTATGATGATCTCATGGAACTTGTGTGATTTTATAGTTCTTGTTAATCTGTTGTTTTTTAGAGGATATGCAAAAAAATTCTGACTTAGGTTGTTATAGTTACCTTACTGAATTGCCATTTTTTAAAACAGAAACTTCAGCTCACATCCAAAATACTATTGTTCTCATAGAAAAGCTCCTGTCAGTATTCAAAAATGCTTTAACTTTTTCCTACCCTAGTCAGAGCCATAGCTGATAGGAAGACAGAGGAGTAGAAAATAGGGACCTAAGACCAATACAAAAGCTATTACAGTTTCTCAGAAATGCATTAATTTGTCAAAAATGAGTAATAGTAGTAAGTTTTTCCTATAATGGGATTAGCATTTTCTAGCAGGACTTTTAATAATACCAATTTTTTATATACTTTCAAAGAACTTTGATATCAATTGAATTATTTACTTATGATTTAGGAATTAGTTCTTATAGGCCTTCTGGCTATCACTTAGTGCAAAGACAAAGCATGTAATTCAGATAATGTCACTCTGTTCTTACAGGCTTGTTTGTAGCCCTATAAATATTGGCCAGAAATGATTTACCCTGCCTTATTACCACTGTGCCTTTAACATGTACTTTTAAATGAGAAAAGTAATTGCTTGAACTATATAATGTCTGGGGGGAAAGTGACTTCAAATTACCAGTTATATTTGGGGGTTTGAAACTAATAGGAAGTATTGGCATCCTAGTTCTTTAAAATTATACTTCACTGACCTTGAAAACAGTATTTTTGGTGACATTACTCTGATAATTTTGTTTATCAGAGTATTATTAGATAGACTAATTGCCTTTGTAAAGGATTAGTGTGATAAGATTATATCCTTGATGTGATACAGTTGTATCTTAAAATAAAGTCATAACTATATTTTTTAGTAAAAGGCAAAAAATGTATTCAGTCAGAAGAGCAACTACAGTATCATCAGTGTTAAGTGTATTTGCATTGTTGTAAGAGAGATCTCCAGAAATTTTTCATCTTTCAAATCTGAAACTCTGTACCTACTAAACTCCCTTTCCTCTCCTTCTCCTAGCCCTTGGTATCCACCATTCTACTTTATATTTCTATGAATTTGACTACTTTCTGTACCTGTTATAAGTAGAATCATACAGTATTTGTTTTTCTGTGGCTGGCTTATTGAACTTAGCATAATGTAAGAATTTACAGTGTAAAGAAAGGCTTTTATGTTATGTAATCTTATAAACTATGAGGCAGAGTATATGACTATGCTAAGTTGATTAATAATGTGAGGGTAGGTCCATAAATTGTACACTAACAGTTTAATTCTGATTAAGATTGGATGGACCAAAAATTAATTACTATTACTGACTTTTGGGTCTATTTCACAAAGTAGAGATACCTAACCATAGTTAATACTGGAGACCAATGAATGGATGAGAGACCTACATTCTAAATTTATCTGGAAGAAGTAGGTAATGGAGTGTTATGAAAGGAAATGAATCATTTTTAAATCAAAGTAATTTAAAATAGTGTGTACACACACACACACACACACACACACACACACAGCTGTATGATGAGAGATTATTTGCTTCTGGGAATTCTGACATTTTGCAAATATTCTTGATTCAGATTGTTCTGATTTTTTATTTATGCATCAGTCATAGAGTTTTTGGACCCACTAAAGTTATAGAAAAGTTCCTTCTATATAGAACCCTATGGGATTAATTTGAATTTATTAATCCCCTTTCCAGATGTGTTAAAGGAATAGTGATGTCACTTTGGTATTGAGTAATTTACATATAATAGATATCCTTTTTAAAATTATTTTAATTTTAAAAAATTTTTTAAATGTTTTATTTATTTTTGACAGAGAGAGAGACAGAGCATGAATGGGGGAGGAGCAGAGAGAGAGGGAGACACAGAATCCGAAGCAGGCTCCAGGCTCTGAGCTGTCAGCACAGAGCCTGACGTGGTGCTCGAACTCACAGACCACGAGATCATGACCCGAGCCGAAGTCGAATGCTCAACCGACTGAGCCACCCAGGTGCCCCAATTATTTTAATTTTTTAATTTTTATTTGAGGGAGAGTGTGTGAGTGAGGGAAAGGAGCAGAGGGAGAGAGAGAGAATCTCAAGCAGACTCCACACTCAGCATAGAGCCCAATATGGGGCTTGATCCCAGGACCCTAGGATCATGACCTGAACTGAAATCAAGAGTTGTACAGATGCTCAACCAACTGAGCCACCTAGGCACCCCTGATAAATATTCTTATAATGGAAGCCAGACTTAAACTTTGAAGTAGTTACATAACTTGGAGAAATGGAGATGGGAAATATAATCTGTATCTAAGATAAATGTATTTAGTGTTTTTTACAAACCCTGTCTTGAGGAAATTCAACAACTGAGAACTTTTAAAAAATACCTGCTTAGCATCTTCCTTTTGAAAAGCTCCTCTTTCCTTTTATGTTTCAAAAGAAAGGTATGGAGGAGGAGGAGAATAGCAAGTTGGAGAATTATTATTTTTTCTTGGCCAATTAGAAGGGGAAATATGTGATTTCTCAGATAAAGAGGATATTATTTTTTCAGAAATCTAGGTGTATCCAGTCACTTGTAAGCTAAGTAAAAACTGTCAGTGATTTCATATATATACAGAGTAGCAGGATTGGACCAGCCTTTTCTCTTTTCCTGTGTAATTATTAGTCTCTACTGTTATTTAAATTTGCCATATATTCCCAGTGAATAGTTTTAGATAATCAATTTTATGAATATTGATAACGCATTGAATTAGTAGTTCAGAATAGATAATTTGAGAATTTTAAGATGAAATTGTTTGTGAGAATGATATTAAACAGAAATTAATGGGGACTACTTAAAAAAACATTAAAGTGGCAGCTTAATGTCTTCAAAGAAATAAAAGACAAGATTAATAATCTCAGGGGCAAATTAGAATCTCTCAAAAAGAACCAAATGGAAATATAAATGAAAACTACAACAATTGATTTTGATAATTCATTGGATGAATTTCAAGGATTTTAGATACTGAGAAATAAAGAATTAGGTAACTGGAATGTAGGTCAGAAGAAAATATCCAAAATGAAACATCAAGACACAAAGGAATAGGAAATATATAAAAGAGCATAAAAGACAAAGATTCAATAAAAATTTCTTACATACATTTAATTGGAGTCCCAGGAGGAGAGAAGATACATAATAGTTCAAAAATAGCATTTGAAGTGATACTGGCTGAGAATTATAATAAACTGATGAAAGACATTAATCCATGTACTCAGGAGCACTATAAAACCCAATAAGGATAAATATAAAGAAACACACCCCCCACAATGAGGTGAATCATAGCAGACTCTATAAAGACCCAAACCAGTGGGGAAGTATTGAAAATATTCAGAGAAAAGAGATATATGACCTTCAAAAGCAGCAATAATAATACAACTAACTTGTCAATCAAAAAAATAAGCCAGAATATAAGGGAATGATGTCTTTAAAGTGCAGAAAGAAATTAATGGTTAATCCAGGATCCTATATTAAGTGAAAATATCCTTCAAAAATGTAGATAAAATAAGAACATTTTCAGAAAAGCAAATACCAAGAGAATATGATACCAACGGACCCAGAAGGAAGGTTGAAAATGTAGTAAGAAATTAAGAGTAATGGAAAAGATAAATATGTGGAAAAATCTAAGTGAATATTAGATGTATAAAACCAAAATAATGTATTCTGAGTGTTAAAACATATGTGGCATTAAAATGTAAAATAGAGCTTAAGTTGATAGTAGAATAAATATTCTATGGTTTTCTCATTGTCCAAAGAGTGGAAAATGCATCAATTTATGTTAAACTTAGTATGTTAAGGAAACATGTTAAAATCTATAGGCTAACTACTAAAGCAGTGTCAAAGAATGAGCCATTACCAAACTAACAGAGGAGTAAAGTAACAGACGAACACAATTTCATTCTATTCAAAGAAAAGCAAGAAAAAAGAAAAAAAAAAAAGGAATTCAGACATAGTGAGACAATGGAAAAAAAAAAATAGTGTAATGGTATATTTATACCCCAGTATATCAACAACTGCTTTAAATTGCAAGGGCCAAACTTTCCAATTAGAGTAAAACATTCTCATACTGGAACAAAGAACAGAACCCAGCTCTCCATTCCTCACAAGAGATAAACTTAAAATATAAAGGTATAGAAAGGTTGAAAGTGAAAGGAAGAAAAAATACACCATGGAAATACTCATGCCTCTTTTTGCGCATGCACGCTCAAAAGCTAGTAGAACTATAATAATAACAGACAAAGTAGAATTTAAGGGGAAAAAGTGTTACTAGGCAATATAAAAAGATACTGCATAATGATAAAAGTCCAGTTATCAAGGAAGATAAAAAAAATTCTAAATCTGTGTTCACCTAATAGTGTATGTTCAAAATACGTAAAGCCAAAATTGACAGAATAACGCAGAGAACTAGATAAATCTGCAATAATGATGGGAGAGTTTGTTTTAATTTTTTTCTTAAGACTTTGTTTTTAGAGCAGTTTCAGGTTCACAGCAAAATTGAGAGGAAGGTAAAGAGATTTACCATATATTCCCTGTTCCCACGCATGCGTGACTTCCTCCATTACCACCATCCTCCATCAGAATAATATACTTGTTAAAATTGATGAACTACATTGACACATCATAATCACCTAAAGTCTATAGTTTACATTATTGTTAACTCTTGGTGTTGTACATTGTGTGGTTTTGGAAAAATGTATAATAACATGTATCCATTGTTATGGTATTATAGGGAGTATTTTCATGGCCCCCACATCCTTTGTGCTCTACCACTAATCCCTGGAACACACTGATCTTTTTACTGTCTCCATAGTTTTCCCTTTTCCAGAGTATCATACAATTTGGATCATACAATATATAGCCTTTCACTTTGGCTTCTTTCATTTAGTAATATACATTTAAGTTTCCTCTTTGTCTTTTCATGGCTTGCTAGCTCACTTCATTTTAGCACTAAATAATATTCTGTCATCCGTATGGATCACAGTTTATATCTATCCATTCACCTAATGAAGAACATTTTGGTTTTTTCCAAGTTTTAACAGTTATGAATAAAGCTGTGTGCAGGTTTTTGTGTGGACATAATTTTCGTTCCCTTTGGGTAAATACCAAGGAATGTGATTGCTGGATTGTGTGGTAAGAGTATGTATAGTTTTTAAAGAGATTGCTAAACTGTCTTCCATAGCAGCTATATCATTTTGTATTCCCACCAGCAGTAATGAGACTTCCTTTTCCTCCACATCCTCATTTGTATTTGGTGTTGTCAGTATTCTGGATTTTGACCATTCTAATAGGTGTATGATGGTATCTCATTGTTTTGATTTGAATTCCCCTGATGACAGATGATGTGGAGTATCTTTTCATATGCTTATTTGCTATCTGTATAGCTTCTTTAGTGAGGAATCTCCTAAGATATTTGGCCTTTATTTTCATTTCATTATTTTCATATTGTTGAGTCTTAAGAGTTCTTTGTAAATTTTGATAACAGTCTTTTATCAGATGTGTCTTTTTACAAGTATTTTTTTTCCTAGTCTGTGGCTTCTCAATCTCTTGACATCATCTTTTTTAGAGCAGAAGTTTTAAATTTTTATCAAGTCTTGGTTATCAGGGATTCCTCATGGATCATGTCTTTGGTGTTGTATTTAAAAGGCATCACCAAATTCGAGGTCATCTACATTCTTCCCTGCATTATCTTGTAGGAGTTTTGTGGTTTTGCACTTTACATTTAGGTCTGTGATTCATTTTGAGTTAATTTTTGTGAAGAGTGAATGAACCATTTCTAGACTTTTTTTTTGCATGTGTATCTCCAGGTGTTCTAGCAACATTTACTGAAGAGACTATCTTTGTTCTATTGTATTGCCTTTGTTGTTTGGTCAAAGATCAGTTGACTATATTTATGGTGATCTGTTTCATTGATCTCTATTCTGTGCCATCTATTTGTTTATTCTTTTGCCAGTTATCATAATGTTTTGATTACTGCAGCTTTATCGTAAGTCTTGAAGTTGGGCAGTGTTTGTCCTCCAAGTTTGTTCTTTTTCAATATTGTGTTGGCTATTCTGAGTCTTTTGCCTATCCATGTAAACTTTAGAATCATTTTGTCAATATTCATAAAATAACTTGCTTGGATTTTGATTAGCATTGCATTGAATTTATGAGTCCTTTTGGGAGGAACTGACATCTTGACAATATTGATTCTTCTTATTCATGGAGCATGGACTATCTCGCCATTTATTTAGTTCTTCTTTAATTTTATTCATCAGAATTTTATACTTTTCCTCATGGATATCTTGTGCATATTTTGTTAGCTTTATAAGTGTTTCTTTGTTTGGGTTCAAATGTTAATAGTGTTGTGTTTTTAATGTCAAATTCCACTGGTCCGTTGTTGGTATAGAGGAAAGAAATTGAGTTTTGTAAATTAACCTTGTATCCTACAACCTTGCTATTATAGTTTATTAGTTCCAGAAGTTTTTTTTATTCTTTCAAATTTTCTATATAGATGATCATGTTATCTGAAAACAATGACAGTTTTATGTTCTCTTCCCAATCTATATACCTTTTCTTTTCTCTTCTTTTCTTTTCTTGACTTATTAGCAAGGGCTTCTAATACAGTGTTGAAAAGGAGTGGTGAGAGAAGACATTGTTGCCTTGTACCTGATCTTAGAAAGCTTGTGATTTTTACCGTTAAGTATGATGTCAGCTATAGGTTTTTTGTAGATGAACTTTATCAAGTTGAGAAAGTTCCTGTCTATTCCTAGTTTTTTTAAATCATGATTCACTGTTGGATTTTGTCAAACGCTTTTTCTGTGACTATTGATCATATGATTTTTCTTTTTTAGTAGGTTGATGTGATGGATTGCATTAATTGATGTTCAAAAAATAATTTCTTCAAATAAAACAAATAGGTATGTTAGTATATCTAAGTTTGGCTTAAAGTAGAAAAATACAGTTTTCCCTTTACATTATTTCTAAGGAGAAATCCCAAATATACTGAAATATATCCTAAAACTACTGAGAGACTTAAGCTACTTTAACCTGGGCATATCCCTCTTACACCCCTGTTAAAAAGCTGATAGGTATTACACAGTTAGGATAATTGTAGCACTTTATCAAATTGGCAGATGCTCAGTAATCATTTTTGTCCCCATTAGGCAACAATAGGTACAAAATAAAAGGATACCTGTTGGTGTCCTTACAGCTGTGTCTGAATTGGAAGGCACTAGCACTCATCATTCCAGACAGTGGGTGAACCAAAGGAGCACGGACATTTTTCATGAGGAGAGCTGCATATAAACATTTGGCCCATCCTGGAGACTCCTACTGCCCAGACAAGTGATTCTGTTGAGGCAGTTCTTCTCCTGCTGTATTTGTAAGCTCCAGATTATTTATAAAGCTGTGGTACAAAAAACTAAAATTAAAATCAAAGACCCTCCGGTACTCTGCAGTTGTGAGACAAAGCATTAGAGGGAAGTGTTTCCAAACTTAGGAATGCATTATTTCAGCTTTAGTACATGTAGACGCACAATATGCTAAGTGGCTTTTTCAGGCAAATAGTTAATTATCCAGTGACCCAGTTATGAACAATCCATTCATGAGGAAATAGTAAGACTCCTTACCTTATTATGAGAGGTGGTTTGTTTTTCAACTTTACACCGATTTATATACCCACATACTGGAGGCAATAAAAAAGGAATTAGTCCATTTAACTTTTATTAGATTTTACTGCATAGAATATAGCGATAAGGAAATAATGTTTAAAAATATGCTGTGTCCTAGATATTAAAATAAACTCATTGTTCAAAAATATCACCCTGGGATAAGGGACTTATTACATGGATGTTACCATTGCTCAAACATTTTTGAAAACCATTCCTGGAACTTCCTTGAAGCTAGTTTATGTGTCATGCAAGAAACTAATGAAAGAATGTACTGATATCTCTTATCAAACTGAAGCACAATTTTCTAATATTTAGAAGCAAAAACAAAGTCACTGGAAATAATCTTGTATTTTAAGCATAATAAGCCTAAGTTGAAAGCAGTACAATCATATTAGAAGTCTCTGTTTTGAACTGGTTACTGGATGGGTCTATGTAAATTAGTGAAATATTTAAATTGTTGCCATTAAAAAATGACAGTCGAGAATATTGATGTATTCTGGACACAGGACAAAAACAGTAATCTAATATATGTCTTAATTTATTAAAGAATCAGTTTTTGTCTTGGTTAATACATAATTGCCTTGTGTGTTAGTGAATACTCAGAGGCTTTTGGAATTAATTAATTTTAAAAAGTTGAGAATTCACTTAAATTGATACTATAAATTTGCTTCGTAAGACTCTGTTTTTATAATCAGTACCAAGTGATACTTCAGCTTAGCACCTGCCCAAATGATTAAAAATATGGAATGCAGCCTAGATGATACAAATTGTTCTAGTTATATATTCTTGTCCTAGTTTAAACATTATCCCATGTATTTATTTCTTACCATGTATCCACTATGTGTGTTTATGTGTGTGCGCAAAACATGTGGATACATGGATACGTATGGATATATATGTAACCATGTGCAACTATATATAATATATAGTTTTATATAAAAGTTATAGTTATATGTAAGTGATATACATGGAGCCATATAAATATATCACTGTTTGTGTATGTATATATACAAAACTGTATCAGACCATGTATGTAAATAGAGCTATATATATAGTTATATGGTTATATATATCATATATATAGTTATAGTAATATACACATATATTTCTTGGCACGTGCCAAAGTGCGAAATGGTGGTCTTTAGTCCAGATTTGTTTTTGTTTGTTCTGCAGAATATTGGCTTCCATAGTGTTTTAAGTGTGAATTATTTAAAAATCTCGTGCATTGTTGGTGGGAATGCAAACTGGTATAGCCACTGTGGAAAATGGTATGGAGGTTCCTTGAAAAGGAAATAAAAATAGTTCTAAAAATAGTTCTAAAAATAGTTCTAAAAATAGAACTACCTTATGATCCAGCAATTGCACTGGGTATTTACCCAAAGAATACATGAACACTAATTCAGAGGGATACATGCACCCTTATGTTTATATCAGCATTATTTTTTTTTAATTAAAAAACATTTTTTAATATGAAATTTATTGTCAAATTGGTTTCCATACAACACCCAGTGCTCATCCCAACAGGTGCCCTCCTCGATGCCCATCACCCACTTTCCCCTCCCTCCCACCCCCTATCAACCCTCAGTTTATTCTCAGTTTTTAAGAGTCTCTTATGGTTTGCCACCTTCCCTCTCTAACTTTTTTTCCCCCTTCTCCTCCCCCATGGTCTTCTGTTAAGTTTCTCAGGATCCACATAAGAGTAAAAACATGTGGTATCTGTCTTTCTCTGCCTGACTTATTTCACTTAGCATAACACTTTCAAGTTCCATCCACGTTGGTACAAAAGACCATATTTCATTCTTTCTCATTGCCAAGTAGTATTCCATCGTATATATAAACCACAACTTCTTTATCCAGTCATCAGTTGATGGACATTTAGGCTCTTTCCATAATTTCGCCATTGTTGAAAGTGCTGCTCTAAACATTGGGGTACAAGTGCCCCTATGCATCAGCACTCCTGTATCCCTTGGGTAAATTGCCAGCAGTGCTGGGTCATATTTTTAATTTTTTGAGGAACCTCCACACTGCTTTCCAGAGCGGCTGCACCAGTTTGCATTCCCACCAACAGTGCAAGAGGGTTCCCGTTTCTCCACATCCTCTCCAGCATCTATAGTCTCCTGATGTGTTCATTTTAGCCACTCTGACTGGCATGAGGTGGTATCTGAGTGTGGTTTTGATTTGTATTTCCCTGATGAGGAGCGACGTTGAGCATCTTTTCATGTGCCTGTTGGCCATCCGGATGTCTCTTTTAGAGAAGTGTCTATTCATGTCTTCTGCCCATTTCTCCACTGGGTTATTTGTTTTTCGGGTGTGGAGTTTGGTGAGTTCTTTATAGATTTTGGATACTAGCCCTTTGTCTGATATGTCATTTGCAAATATCTTTTCCCATCCCGTCGGTTGCCTTTTAGTTTTGTTGATTGTTTCCTTTGCAGTGCAGAAGGTTTTTATCTTCATGAGGTCCCAATAGTTCATTTTTGCTTTTAATTCCCTTGCCTTTGGAGATGTGTCAAGTAAGAGATTGCTGCGGCTGAGGTCAGAGAGATTTTTTCCTGCTTTCTCCTCTAAGGTTTTGATGGTTTCCTGTCTCACATTCAGGTCTTTCATCCATTTTGAGTTTATTTTTGTGAATGGTGTAAGAAAGTGGTCTAGTTTCATTCTTGTATAGCAGCATTATTTACAATAGCCAAGATATGGAAGTATCCCAAGTGTCCATCGATGGAATATTGTTCAGCCACAAACAAGAATGAAATCTTGCCATTTGCAATGACGAATTTGCTAGAGAGTATAATGCTAAGTGAAATAAGTCAGAAAAAGACAAATACCATATGATTTCATGCATATGTGGAGCTTAAGAAACAAAACAAGCAAAAGGAAGAAATAAGAGAGAGACAAATCAAGGAATAGACTTAATTATAGAGAACAAACTGATGGTGGGTGGGGGATGGGTGAAACAGTTGCTGGGAATTAAGGAGTATCCTTGTGATGAGTACAGGAAGATGTATGGAAGTGCTGAATGACTATCCTGTCCACCTGAAACTAATATAACATTGTATTTTAATTAACTGGAATTAAAACAACAACTTAAAAAATAAAAATAAAAACCATATTTCAAAATCTAGTTCTCTTGCTTCTCTTCATCCCTCGGAAGGTCGGGCATTCCTATCCTCATCCAGAAACAAGTTGGGTCAAATGCCCCCTGTGCTCTGTCATTCAACACAGTCCCCATCCCTTCCTATACCTTCCTGACACACAGGCCTAGGGTCAGTTGTCATTTATCATCTAACACCGGGCCTGAAATCCTTGAATAAGTTCTACTAAGGATTTTTATTTTACCCTTAAGGTCAATGGGCACGGTTTTAAGCAGGTTTTAAGTAAGGTGGTGTGAGGTCATGGAAATGTGGCTCATTTGGGGGAGATTATTCAGTTCCCGTAAGGATAAGTGTTTGTTTGCACATGGTTGCTTCTCGCAAGCTAGATATAATGGTTGTTTGCTGTCTGGCAGGTTTGTGATTTTTCCCCCTCACTTTTTGACCAGAAAGGAGTCACATGGTCTCTGATGCTCTTAACCAGCTTGTTCTGTGTATTTGTCTACTGAGTGTGATTTTCTTAGCTCCTGGGGCTATACCGCATTGTGGGAAACTGTGATGTTGGACCCCTATGGCTATAACCACCAGAGCTTAGTTCAGGAAGCCCCTTGGATTGCCAGTGAGGATGAAGCGAATGATGATACCGTTCAAATGCCTTCCTCACTGTTCTCCTGCATGGCCAAGCATCCCAGCTTTTTAGACCCAGCCATTACACATTAAGGTGACAGAAACAAAATTAATATGACAGAATGACAGTGTTGCTTTTGCTAGAACTAAATGATGCAAATGCCTTTAATTAGATTCAATTCCATATGCCTAGAGAGTAAACTCTTCTTCTAAAAAGATAGAATACTAATGTCTTGCACTGATGAAGAGCCTTTCATCTGGCAGTTTTCCCACGTGGTTTATAAACCAATATGACACCGTAAAAGCAAAGCGGAGAGAACTTCAACCACAAATGGAATGTAACGACTGTTTAATGGTGTATAACAAAACAGTCGGGCAGGAACTAGAAAAAGCTATTTAAAACATCATTAATATGTGTCCCGAGTAGAAATTGTTATTTTATACGTGAAGTTAAATTTTAAGCAGAGTAAGTTTTTGGAGAGTGAGAGCTAGCTGTTTTAAGTTCTGAAGCCAGAACAAGAAGTAGTCTCCCCATATGTAAGATATAGTTACACTTGACCTACAAAGGTGATTTGAGCGGGGGAGGGGAAGAAGAAGGAGAGAAGGAAGAACTAAGATCTTTCATACCTCCACATGCCCGCCCTCACAGTGATATTCCAGATATGTTATTACTGGCACCGTAGAGAAAAGTGAGGCTCATAGAAAGTGAGGAATTGACCCAAGATAACCTTTACTGAGTGAAACGCGAATTGAAATTAGATCCGTTTGATTTCAAGCTCCTGTTTTCCCCTACTTGCCAGACTACTTTCCCCTGAAGCTGTTGACACCTCTTATGCTCTGAAATAGAAGTTCTGTTTTCTATGTAGCAGATCTTTTGTCTCCCTCCTCAGAAATTTAGATTACATGTTCTAGAAGCATATGGAGGAGCTGGTCTTGTGACAGCTCCATATGCTTCCTTAGGCAACACTGGCTCATGCCCCCTAAATAGTGTACATACTGTCTCTGGCTTCTGGTTGCTGCAAGGTAAGTTCCTTGACTTTCCAAGGGCACTTTCCCCAAGTTGCTCGAGTGTCTGGGAACGTGGCTCATTGTCTGGGAGTGGGACTGAGAGTTCCAAAGTTGTTCTTGTCATTCTTGAAGAGACTCTAGGGTCCTAATGCAAAAATGTTTCCTACCTCCATATCCCAGAGCTACAGAGGTTCTTGACTACTGTCTACTGTGTCTCTACCTTGGGCAATATTAAGTTAGCTAGTAACTTCTTGCCTCCTCACACTTTTCCAGAGTGTCTATTCTTTAGTGATTTCCTTTTACTCTTACAAGGCAAACGTATTCTTCTTTCCTTGCAGTCTCCTCTTCTTCTGATTTTGATAGTTGTATTATCTATCTATAGTATATCTATGTATAATCTGCATTGCTAGAGCATACAATAATTACCTGCTCTCCTTATCCTCATTAAAAGAAGAAAAAAGGTAGAAAACTGATATTTTTGCATATCAAATTGCATGCTCCCCTTTTCTGCTGCTCATGTTTAAGTAAGAGAAGTTTACCTGTACTTTTACGAGGAAGTTCGTGCGGGTTCGACCAGGGTAGCTTTCCAAGCTGCAGAACTCTTGGGCTCCCTCTTCTCGTGTTACTTTGACATATTAAAAAACATGGTCTTTCAGGGCACCTGGGTGGCTCAGTTGGTTACGGTTCATGGGTTCAAGCCCTGTGTCGGGCTTTGTTCTGACAGCTCAGAGCCTGGAGCCTGCTTCAAATTCTGTGTCACCCCCCCCCCTCACTCTCTGCCCCTTCCCTGCTCACGTTCTGTCTCCTTCTCTCTCAAATATGGATAATAAAACATTTAAAAAAATTTAAAAAATAAAATAAAAAAACATGGTCTCTAAATGCAGCCATCTGTCCATTTATTTCTGAAAATTGCCTCTATTGGCTTCCCGTCCCATCATCACCCAGATCTGGACTATCCCTTTTCCTCCCTCAAAGTTCTTGCCCTGGGATGTCCTCATTGCAGAGCTCTTTCTCAGAAGCTTGTGGGATCAGGCTGCCCAGCAAATGAGCCCTCCCTGTGGTGCTCTCGGACTCACCTCACATGTGCAAATGTGTGTCTGAGAAGCCCCCTCCTGTTTCTGTCGTTTTTTCTCAAAGTATTCCATTGAGCCTTCCCTTCTCAGGAGGGACTCCTCCTCTTTGTGGTGATGATTTGTTGGCAATTTCTGGGTTCTCTAGCTCTTAAGACCACGAGAAATCCCTTGGTCTTTTCTCCTTTTGTGCAGAGCTGCTATTCCCACATTACTCTTGCATCCAATTTGTATTCTGGGTTCATGTAGATGCATTTCAATTAATTTTTTTCTAAGCTACCTCCTTGATTTTTCTGTTTCCAAGAAGAACATAGGGAGATTGGAAGTCTATGCTGTCTCCCCCGACATCGTGCCAAAGGGCAGCAACCTCTTAACTCGTCTTCCTGCTTCTGCTCAGCCTCCTCACCTTAGTCTATTTGCAACCTAGAATGAGCCTGTAAGTTAGACCATATTTGCTGAAGACTCTTTTAGAGGCTTCCCGTCTTATTCAGAGAATAGCCAAGGTCCTCATCAGGATCACCAAAGCCCTCTGGTCTGACCTGGCTCCTCCTTTCCATTCTCATCTCATCTCCTTCTATTCTCCCTCTTATTCTCTCTGCCTCTTCATTCTTTCACCAGAACTCTGACCTGCTTCAGACCTGGGGACTTTGCATTTGTTGTTCTCTCCGTCCTGAATGAACTTCCCTGAGATACCCGCTTGGTCCACTTGCTTACTACCTTCTGGTCTTTTGTCAAATGTCGCCTTTCCTGAGACCTTCTGTGCCCATCTTATCTAGTATGGTACCCTCCATGACATTTGCTAACCCCTTCACCCCTTCTCTTCTCACTTTTTCTCTGAACACTCACTAGCCTACTAAACATTTTATGATTTTTGTTTATTTTCTGTCTGCCAAGGATTAATGTCTTTATTTCCAGCCCTTAGAACAGTACCTGGTGCAGAGTAGGTTCGCGTTAAATATTAGTTGAATGCACTAGTAGGGGTAGGAAAAGAGGCAAATTGTGCTAGGAAAGTTCAGGTTGAAGAGTGGTTATATCTGGCTAGGCATAGGAGGCAGGGATAAGGCAAGAGCTGACTTTGAACTAGTTCTCAAGGAATGAGTGAGATTTAAACAGGTTTATCTGCTGCTGTGATTTCACAGAGGTCTGCATTTATTTTAGACAGATGTGTGACATGTTAAAGAGGTAGAAATGACGGGTGGTGAGGCAGATGAAGTTGTTAAAGTGATGCCAGGTTTGAGTGTGAGTGATTTGGAAGGTGATGGCTCTACATGTGTTGAAGGCAGATGTTAAGTTTGGATGGGGCTTTGTACCTTTCAGCGTTCTTGATTGCAAGAAACATAAACCAGGCCTGGCTATGATAAGAAAAAAGGAAATTTTCTGGAGGAATTGGGGCTTACCGAGTTGATAGGAGGTGTCTTAGCGCTGTATGAAAAATATCACAAACTGGTGGCTTAGAAGCAACATTTATTTCTTACACTTCTGGAGGCTGGAAAGTCCAAAATCATGCGTGGCATTTGGCAGACTTGGTGTCTAGTGAGAGCCAGCCTCTTTGCTGATCACCATCTTCTCCCTGTAATTTTACATGGCAGAAGGTCCAGGCTAGCTCTCTGGCGTCTCTTTTATAAGGGTGCTAATCCCAATCCAATCAACTCCACATACCATCACCTTGGGATTTAGGATTTCAATACCTGAATTTTGAGGGGATACAAACATTCAGACCCTATCAGGAGGTTTGCAGAATCAAGAGCTGGCCAATAGGAGCTACTGCCGAGGTCAAGTAGCAAGAGCAACCTACTGTAACACCCCTGAACTGAATATTGCCCCTAGGTATTTCCCAATACATTCGTCCATTTTCCTGCTAGTGGAAATCTGTTTCCAGATGTTTTTTTTTATTACAAAGTACTGTATGGGTATATATATGTTATGGGTATATTTGTGGGTTATATATGTATGAGGGGAATACACACACACACACACACACACACACACACACACACATATACATACACACACATACATGTTTTCTGGCACAAGCTTCTCCATGGAGCGAAATTGCCAGACTATCAGATATGTTCATACTCAACTCTATGAGATGATACTAAATTGTTTCCAAAACGATTATTCCAATTTGCACCCCAACAAAATTGTATAAATGTCCATTTGCTCTATATCCTCACCCACACTTCATATTTTTTTACAAATTTTATTTAAAAATTTGCAGTATCATAAAGTTTACTCTTGTAAATTACTGTTGTGCTATGACTTTTGACAAATGTGTACAGCCACGTGTCCACCGCCATAATCAGGATGCAGAACAGTTCCGTCGCCCCAATACATTCCCTCCGCTCCCTCTTTTTAGCCACTCCCTTCTCCATTTCTGGGCTCTGGCATTTGTTGATCTGTTCTCCATCCCTATCATTTTGCCTTTTCCAGAAATGTCATGTAAATGGAATAATACAATATGAAGTTTCATGGGTCTGGTTTCTTTTCCTCAGCACAGTACATTTGAGAGTCATCTATGCCGTTGGATGTATCAGTACTTCATTTTTGTTGTTGTTGTTGGGTATCATTCCATCTAAACAATGTGTTTAAATAATTCCATTGTTTAGATGGAATGATACCCAACAGTTGGTTTGCCCATTTCCCAGTTGAGGATCATTTGGGTTGCTTCCGTGTTGGTAATTATGAATAAAGCTGGCGTTAACAATTGGGTACAGATTTTTGTGTGGACATGCTTCCATTTCTGAGGTAAATACCTAAAAGTGGGATTTCTTGGGTATATGCTCACTATATTTAACTTTATTAGAAACTCTAGGACTGTTTTGCAGAGTAGATTTGTGCTACACGTACGGTAACGAGAGTTCCAGTGGCTCTGCATCCTTGTCCTCACTTAGTGTTGCCATTTTTAAAAGTCATTCTAATAGATGCATGGTGGTACCTCACTGTGTGGCTTGTTGGCATTTCCCTGAAGACAAGTAATGTTGAGCATCTTTTCATGTGCTTATTTGCCGTTCATATTTCTTCTCGCGCCAAGAGTTCTTAGATATGAGGCATAAAAGAAAATAATGTAGTAAACTGGGCTTTAGAAAAATTAGTCATGTTTAGGTAGACATGAATGCTGTCTAATAGAGTGAAGAAATGTAGATTCTATTATCTGCATCAATTAAACATTTTGGTGGCATCACATATCACCACAAGGAATGTATTCTCCTTTTCCTGGGGGATAGCAAAACATTAGAGCCTGAGGAATGAGAAAAAAAGGTAGGTAGAATTGAGGGATGTAACAGGTTGAAGGACAGGAAAGTGTGACTCGAGAAGGCAGTCTCAGAGCTGGAAATCAGTGAGCTGGAGCCGAGTTTCAAGTGATTCCAATGCCTGTGAAGTGGCCCTGGCTGGGGGTAGAGATGACGATGCTTAAGGCTTAGAAGACCCAGGGCTCCAAGGCCAGAGGGGAAAAAGGTGAATCAGTAGAAGGATGAAGGAACCAAAGACATAGGCAGAGAATGAAATGTGCAGATTATGAAGCACTTGTTGGAACCATTGAGGAAGGGAGTATCTGCCACATGCAGACATGAACCCCAGATAATCTAGTCTATGTACTCTGCTTAACCCATTCTTGTCTTCTCCAGGTGTTCTCCTTTTGTTTATAAATAGATTTTCATGGAATCAGTAACATATGAAGCATCGTTCCTAAGAAGCGTTAATACTTTTCTCATTTTGGGAAGTATTCTATAGGGTGGAAATTTAAATCTCTCCTAAGACTGACTGTAGGGAACATAAAAAAAATCGGCTTTTGACATCCAGTTAGAACATAGTCACTGTGTTGTAGTCAGACACCTGCCATATCACAAAAGCTTTCCTCCCATTCTTACTGCCTTCGGCTGCCTGGTTTCCTCTTTTTTTAAGTTTATTTATTTATTTTGAAAGATAGAGAAGGGGGAGAGAGAGAGAGAGAGAGAGAGAGAGAGAGCAGAGGAGGGGCAGAGAAAGAGGGAGAGAGAGAGAGAATCCCAGGCAGCTTCTGTGCTGTTAGTGCAGAGCCCAAAGCTGGGCTTGATCCCACAAACTGTGAGATCATGACCGCCAAAATCAAGAGTCGGGTGCCCAACCTACTGAGCCACTCTGGTGCCTCAGGTTTCATATTTTTTTACAAGCCAGATGTCTGTGCATAAAATACTATTTATCACAATAATGTGATAAACTGTGATCCTCAGACATATAAACACCTAAATGAATCAGCCTGAAGATGCATTTAAAGATGTGTATTTTGTAAAATGTTTTTGATAGTTTCTTTTTTTTCATTTTCTGCTTTATCATCCTGAAGTAATATGTCAGAATGCATCCACAAGCTGATTCTGCATTGTATTCATGTGTTATTTTATAAAGTGAAGTTTATGTTGTATGATTGTCTTTGGTAATCATTATTTTTATTGGGGGGAGATGTCATCTCTCACGTGTTTGTCTGTGGTTTGTCTAGATCTCTGCCAGTTGGTGTGAAGGGGTACAATACATTGCCCTTGGAGGATTACAGCCTAGCTGAAGAGAAAGAAGAAATGCTCATAGCAGCCAAATTTAGTACCATAGGGTTTAGACATTAATTATACACTGTCATATCGTTTCTAATCATTTTGTGGGTGTTGGAGGCAGTTTATGAGCTGAAGAATCACTGAAGTGTTTGTGGAAGTTTGGTTGTGGAACTGTGATTTTTTAAATAACTTGGGGAAAGGAAGAAGAACATCGGAGGATGGAAAAACTGAAAAAGAAATACAGGGATGCGTACGCGCGCGTCTGTGTAGGTGTGTGTAGGGAACAAGTGAGGAAATAATGACCAAAGGGTTGGAAGAGGATTTGAGAATCTGGATATCATAAAGAGTTGAAATACAAGTTCAGTGGGAAAGAAGGTGAAGAGAGAGAAGGCTGGATTCAAAGGAAGGATTTTATTGTTCAGGATTTCAGGAAGCAGTGATTGGTGTTGAAGAGGTCCCAGTTCAAGGTTATGTTTCCTTCATGGCTAACTTGCAGATTGACCCCCTTTAGAATGTCTTTCAGATTAAACTTAGCATTTTCTCTTTTTCTGAATGGTGTTGATGTTTGACTGTACATCGACTTAGCATCCAGTGATTTTATATATGTTTATTTTATCTTCCCAAATAGATTTAAGTTATATCTTGTTTTCTTTTTTTTAGTTTTCTTTTTTTTACTTTATCCACATTAGTTAGCATATAGTGCAACATTAGTTAGCACATTAGTTAGCATCTAGTGCAACAATGATTTCAGGAGTAGATTCCTTAATGCCTCTTACCCATTTAGCCCATCCCCCTCCCACAACCCCACCAGTAACCCTCTGTTTGTTCTCCATATTTAAGAGAGACTGTATTTCTAATACTCTATACAACATAGGTTTACTTACTAATTGGGCGAAGTAATATGGATAAGATGAAAACTGTGATGTGGCGAGGAGTATGACAACAAAGTAAATGATATTGTTGATGTGAGACCTGTTTCTTCCAGAGAAAAATGTTTTTTCTTTGTGACCATGAAGATCACATCTTCCATTTACATGACCATTAAAATACGACAATATCTACAAGCAGTCATAGGAATCTCAGCCGACAGCTTCCTCCTTCTCTTCCACATCTTCACACACCTTCTGGATCGCAGGCCTAAGCCCACCAACCTGATCATCTGTCACTTGGCATTTGTCCACACGATGAAACTCTTCACTGTGCTGTTGTCTACAGACCTGTTGGAAACACTAAACTTTCTGAACGATTTCAAATATAAGGCTTTATTTTGCATGAACAGAGTGACACGATGTCTGTCCATGAACATCACCTGCCTCCTGAGCATCCTCCAGGCCTTCATCACCAGCACCAGCACCTCCTGGTTGGTCAGGTTTAAACATAAATGCACAAAATGCGTCTTCCGTCCTTTTATTGTCTTATGGCTTCTTAGTTTGTCTCTCAATAGTAAGTGCATCTTGTATACTGCTGCTTCTTCTAACATGACCCAGATCCATCTACTGCATGTCAGTAAATACTGCTCGGTTTCCCCCATACACTCCATCATCAGGGGACGGCTTCTCATTTTGACATTACCCAGGGATGTTTTCTTTATAGGTGCCATGCTGCTCTCTAGTGCATATATGGTGATTCTCTTGTCCAGGCATCAGAGGCAGTGCCAGCAGCTACACAGCTCCAGCCTCTCCTCGAGGGTCTCCCCAGAGAGAAGGGCCACCCAGACTATCCTGTTGTTGGTGAGTTTCTTTGTAGTCGTGTACTGGGTGGACATCATTATCTCCTCCTCTGCAACTGTGTTATGGAGATATGACCCAGTAATCCTGGATTTCCAGAAGCTTGTATCCAATGTGTATGCCACTGTCAGTGCATTGGTGTTAATTTGTTTGGATAAAAGGATAAAAAATGTGTTTCAAAAATGTGGAAAAATTACGATCAGTTTATAACTACTTATTCGTGAAATATTTATACCCCAAAATGATTATTTTTGCTTTAATTTTATGACAGATAAAATTTTGATAGCCAGATAAAGAATTCACAGGTGTTTTTATAGCTGAACTCTTGTTCATTTTATGCTATTGGGGAAAGAATTAACAAGAAAACAATTGGGAAAAAATAATGTCTAGTTTCATTTTCCATACTGTGACACTTTCTCTTCCTCCTCCTTCCACATTTAGAGATTGTGAAATAGTTGTCTTATCCTGATAATTCAGCATAATCTGACCTTAAAATCAGATAATTATTAAACATCCTTCTATCTACAACCTTAATTTTCATTGTCATATAACCTAATGTATTCATATCAGGGATAGGGAGATTCGGTTCTAGATACCTTAGGAATAGGAATAACTATTTTCTTACAAATCCTATTAACCCAATTGATTCAAGTTGAACCTGGCTCACTCCCCTTTCTTTTCTTTTTTTTAGATTTGTTTTTAGATTTTTAAAATCTAATTTCTTGTCAAATTGGTTTCCATACAACACCCAGTGCTGATCCCAACAAGTGCCCTCCTCCCTGCACATCACCCACTTTCCCCTCTCTCCCACCCCCCATCTACCCTTAGTTTGTTCTCAATCCCTAAGAGTCTCTTATGGATTATATCTTCTAGATTAAATATAAAAGACTCTTGTTGAAATTTGAATCAGAAAACTTGCTTAGAGGTCACCTACTCCAAAACCCTCTGTAGTGGCCATTGACCTCTACCCAGAATGCTGTGCCTCCCACAGCTTCTATGTTCTTTTGCTTCTAAAGGCCTTTACCTGTGACTTTCTTCTGAAGGATGGCCAGGACTTGCACTACTGGAGCCGCTTTGCCCAGACACACAGAGCAGGAAGTGCCTGGGACTTTAGTGTTACGGTCCCACTCCTAGTCCCACCCTGCAACAGGGCATCTTGGCCAATGACTGACAGGTGTTGAGTATGACTCAAGTAGGGCAGTGTTGGAGCTTTTATATGTGTGACTGGAGCTCCCCTGGTCAGGGTTATGCTGGGAGTTTACCTGAGATCACACCTTTGTTTGGATTTTTCCCTTTCTGACACCCCCAACCTTCGTCTTTCTTGGGAGCATTTGTACATGAATCTGCATCTTAAGGTTCTTTGGGAACGCTGACCTAAGGTATTCTCGTTTTACTATGGGGAAAATGAGGCCTAATGTGGTTAATGTGCCTAGAGTCATGCACAGCCTAATTTTGGACCCAAATCTCTTGAGTCCATGTGTATGCTCTTTTAACTTCTTAGTAGTTCTAGGCATGCAATAGACATATAATAATTTTCTTTGAATTTACAAATAAGTGATGAGTGCTTTGGGTGCAAGGCATTTTACTGGCTACGAAAGGAGGCATGAATTTGAGATGCAATTCTTGCCTTCCAGAAGCTTAAAAAAGAAGGGCAGTTAGATTGCTATTGGAATCCAGAAGAACAAGGGATGGGGGTATCATGCATGATTCAAGCAGGCAAAGAGAGGGAGACAGATTCAAAAATGGTGTGTGACATCTGGATTGGGGCTGAGAGGGTTAGGTTTATTTTTATTTATTTATTTATTTATTTATTTATTTATTTATTTATTTATTTATTTATTTATTTTCAATATATGAAGTTTATTGTCAAATTGGTTTCCATACAACACCCAGTGCTCATCCCAAAAGGTGCCCTCCTCAATACCCATCACCCACCCTCCCCTCCCTCCCACCCCCCATCAACCCTCAGTTTGTTCTCAGTTTTTAACAGTCTCTTATGCTTTGGCTCTCTCCCACTCTAACCTTTTTTTTCCCCTTCCCCTCCCCCATGGGTTTCTGTTAAGTTTCTCAGGATCCACTTAAGAGTGAAAACATATGATATCTGTCTTTCTCTGTATGGCTTATTTCGCTTAGCATCACACTCTCCAGTTCCATCCACGTTGCTACAAAGGGCCATATTTCGTTCTTTCTCATTGCCATGTAGTACTCCATTGTGTATATAAACCACAATTTCTTTATCCATTCATCAGTTGATGGACATTTAGGCTCTTTCCATAATTTGGCTATTGTTGAGAGTGCTGCTATGAACATTGGGGTACAAGTGCCCCTATGCATCAGTACTCCTGTATCCCTTGGATAAATTCCTAGCAGTGCTCTTGCTGGGTCATAGGGTAGGTCTATTTTTAATTTTCTGAGGAACCTCCACACTGTTTTCCAGACCGGCTGCACCAGTTTGCATTCCCACCAACAGTGCAAGAGGGTTCCCGTTTCTCCACCTCCTCTCCAGCATCTATAGTCTCCTGATGTGTTCATTTTGGCCACTCTGACTGGCATGAGGTGATATCTGAGTGTGGTTTTGATTTGTATTTCCCTGATGAGGAGCGACGTTGAGCATCTTTTCATGTGCCTGTTGGCCATCTGGATGTCTTCTTTAGAGAAGTGTCTATTCATGTCTTCTGCCCATTTCTTCACTGGGTTATTTGTTTTTCGGGTGTGGAGTTTGGTGAGCTCTTTATAGATTTTGGATACTAGCCCTTTGTCCGATGTGTCATTTGCAAATATCTTTTCCCATTCCGTTGGTTGCCTTTTAGTTTTGTTGGTTGTTACCTTTGCTGTGCAGAAGCTTTTTATCTTCATAAGGTCCCAGTAGTTTATTTTTGCTTTTAATTCCCTTGCCTTTGGGGATGTGTCAAGTAAGAAATTGCTACGGCTGAGGTCGGAGAGGTCTTTTCCTGCTTTCTCCTCTAGGGTTTTGATGGTTTCCTGTCTCACATTCAGGTCCTTTATCCATTTTGAGTTTATTTTTGTGAATGGTGTGAGAAAGTGGTCTAGTTTCATTCCTCTGCATGTTGCTGTCCAGTTCTCCCAGCACCATTTGTTAAAGAGACTGTCTTTTTTCCATTGGATGTTCTTTCCTGCTTTGTCAAAGATGAGTTGGCCATACGTTTGTGGGTCTAGTTCTGGGGTTTCTATTCTATTCCATTGGTCTATGTGTCTGTTTTTGTGCCAATACCATGCTGTCTTGAGGATTACAGCTTTGTAGTAGAGGCTAAAGTCTGGGATTGTGATGCCTCCTGCTTTGGTCTTCTTCTTCAAAATTACTTTGGCTATTCGGGGCCTTTTGTGGTTCCATATGAGGGTTAGGTTTAAACAAAAGTTTATTTCGAAGTTGTTGACATTTTCAAACTTGATATAGTTTACTTCTTTTTTTTTTTTTTTTAATTTTTTTTTTCAACATTTTTTATTTATTTTTGGGACAGAGAGAGACAGAGCATGAACGGGGGAGGGGCAGAGAGAGAGGGAGACACAGAATCGGAAACAGGCTCCAGGCTCCGAGCCATCAGCCCAGAGCCTGACACGGGGCTCGAACTCACGGACCGCGAGATTGTGACCTGGCTGAAGTCGGACGCTTAACCGACTGCGCCACCCAGGCGCCCCGATATAGTTTACTTCTTTTTGTGTCCTACCATTTTCACCCATCATTGGGAACATTTCCATATTATCATAAAATGGCCTTCAAAATCACATTTTAATGAGTTTCACTAACTTGTATAAGTATATTCAATATATTTACTGAAACTTCTGTTACTGAATATTTAGATTTCCCTAAGTTTCTGATTATGGAACGATACTGCAGCGAAGATCTTTGCACATAAACATTTGCTTATATTTCTGAGAGTATTTGCCAAGGATAAATTACTGGAAATATAATTATTGGGGTAACTTTCTTGTGCATTTCTGAGACATATTGCTCAATTGCTTTCCAGAAAAGATTTACTATGCCAGCATATCGCTTCTCAGCGGCACATGGCTTGTTGCTTCTCCTGAAGTTCTCTAGTCGTTCATTGATTTATTTGTTAATGTACAAAGTATTTGTTGAGCACCCACTAGGCAGGAGACCACAGACAGTACCAGGTGGCACATCATTGTCATGTAGAATTTCTTAGTTTTCGTTTACCATTTTTTCCCTCTTCCATTCACAGTATTCAAATATTGCTTTGTCTCTGCCTTGCTAGACCCATGGCCCCATGGGTTTCCTTTTTGAATTATTTTCTTAGTTCTAACCAGGAGTTGTTTTATTTCATTCTTTGTTGTTCTTTTACTTTTGTTCTTTGCTAGCATTCCATTGTTGATCAGGGTCACAGTATCTTCTCATATCTCCCTTCATGCTTTCTGTTCCCAGTGGCTTCTTTCCCTGTTTTTTTATTTGATTTCTATCTTTCATTGCAAACACTTTCCTTAACTGCCTGGCATGCTTTATCTAGTCACATTTAAGAATGGGGCATAAATAATCACTGTAAAAATAATTAGAGGCTTAAACTTATGCCATGCCTTGTTTGTGTTTACATTTAATTCTCACAACAATCCCATAATATAAATTCTGTGATTATTCCCATTTTATAGATGAGGCATGAGAGGTTAATAACTTACCAGAGGCCTCTCAGCCAGTAGCCAGCACAGTTAGGTTTCTGGCCTAGAGAATGGAGATCCATAGTCAGTGTCCATAACCACCACACCATAATACCTGCTTACCACTGTTACGCACGAGGGCTCCACGTCAGGCAGGTACTTCATCTTTTGTCTTGGTTTTATGAGACAGTCCCTCATACAGATCCTGCCTGCCAACCAGGGTTCTGGGATCTGAATGGGAAAGAAGGCTAAGAATCTCTATGTTTAGTACGTGAAATTTCCCTTATTCAAATTCTGCTGCTTTCATTTTTTTTTTTTAATGTTTATTTATTTTTGACAGAGAGACACAGACAGAACATGAGCGGGGGAGGGGCAGAGGCAGAGGGAGACACAGAATCCAGAGCAGGCTCCAGGCCCTGAGCTGTCAGCACAGAGCCTGACACAGGGCTCGAACTCGTGGACAGTGAGACCATGACCTGAGCTGAAGTTGGACGCTCAACCGACTGAGCCACCCAGGTGCCCCATAGTCCGCTGCTTTCATAAGAGCTCTTGCCTTCAACTGGCCTGCTGTCACCCATTCCAGAAGCCTGCTGGTTTACCCTCACAAGAGAACAGGTCTCTGAGTTTCTGAAGAGGTGGGGAAGGGTCCATGGCCTGACTGTGCAAAGTAAGGAGGACATCTGGGAATGTAACCTACTACTTTGTTTTTTATTGAAGTATAATTAACATACAGTGTGATATTAGTTTCAGGTGTATAATACAATGATGCAACAACTGTATATATTACCAAGTGTCCACCAATGGATGAATGGATAAAGATGTGGGGTGGGTATATATTAATATATATATCTTTATTTATTCCTTATCACAACATCCCAATTGAAAAACAGGTGTAATATTGCTGTCCAGTGTCTGTATTCATTCATCAGGTTTCACTAGGTGCCTCCTGTATGTTTGATGCTGTGCAGGTGCCAGGGATATGATGGTGAAGAAAGCAGACAGGGACTCTGCCTGCAAATATAAATATAAATATATATATATATATATTAATATATTACATATATAATTATATATATTATATTATATATATATAACTAAATACATAATATATTATATATTATAATATATTATATATATTATATATTTTATATATATATATATATATATATATATATATATACACACACACACACACACACACACATATATATATTACTCAGCCATAAAAAAGAATGAGATCTTGGAGCACCTGGGTGGCTCAGTTGGTTGAACATCCAACTTTGGCTCGGGTCATGATCTAGCGGTTTGTGAGTTCGAGCCCCATTTCAGGCTTGCTCATGTCCACACGGAGCCTGGAGCCTGCTTCAGATCTTCTGTCCCTCTCTTTCTGCCCCTCCCCTGCTTATGTTCTTTCAAAAATAAAAATAAAAAACATTAAAAAAAATGACATCTTGAAATTTACAGCAACATGGATGGATCTAGATGGTATGATGCTAAGTAAAATAAATCAGACTAAGAAAGACAAATACCATGTGATTTTCATTCATAGGTGGAATTTAAGAAACAATTACTTATTTAAAAAAATAGCTTTGAGATACAGTTCACCCATTGACGCTATTAAGTTAAGTACTTTTTAGTATGTTCACAGAGTTGTGTAAATATCACCATGATACTTTTTAGACATTTTTGGAAAGCAAAATCCTGTACCTGTTAGGAGTCACTCCCCCTTCTCCTCCACCTGCCCAGCCCCTGGCACCCCCTAACCTACTTTCTATCTCTGTGGATTTGCCAATATATTCTGGACCCTTAATATCAATGGAATCATGTAACATGTGACCTTCGGTGAGTGGTTTTTGTAACTTGTAATAATGTTTTTGAGGTTCACCCATGTTGTAGCCTGTGTCAGCGTTTCATTCCTTTTTATGACCAAATAATATTCCATTGCACAGTTCTAGCACATCCTGTTTTTTCATTCATCAGCTGTCAGCCATTTGAGTTGTTTAGGCTTTTTGGCTCTTATAAAAATGCTGCTGTCAGCATTCATGCACAAGCTTTTGTGTGGATCTAGGTTTTCACTTCTCTTGGGAGTGGATTGCTTGGTCATACCACGACTGTGTTCAGCTGTTTGAGGAACGGTCCCATCGTTTTTCAAGGTACCTGCAACACTTTACATTGACTGTGCATGAGGGTTCTATCTGCTTCTTTTTAAAAATTTTTTTTAACCTTTATTCATTCTTCAAAGACAGAGACAGAGCATGAAAGGGGGGGAGGGGCAGAGAGAGAGGGAGACACAGAATCAGAAGCAGGCTCCAGGCTCCGAGCTGTCAGCACAGAGCCAGACATGGGGCTCGAAACCACAAACCGTGAGATCATGACATGAGCTGAAGTCGGATGCTTAACCGACTGAGCCACCCAGGCACCCCTCTATCTGCTTCTTAAAGCAGCTTTCTAGCAGTGTTTAAGCACTGCCTTCCATGTCGCCACCTGGAGTCACTAGGAATCTGTGATGTGTTTCACCTTTTCTCACTGCTGGCTTCACACACGGGTATATGGGTTTCCACTCATCTCTGGGCTTTCACTTCTCCAAAATAGTGTGCTATGGGCTCTTCCCCATTCTCTTTTATCCTTGGGGACCTACACTGTTTTCTTCTTTATTCATTTGTTCTCATTTTAATGACGTTTCAGGATGTATTAGAGGTAACCACATGTGTTCAACCTACCAGTTTAAACTGGAAATGCCTTCAGTTTCTTCTCTTCCTTTTAAATTCATATAAATTTTAATGCATCTTATTTAACACAACATTTAGAATATAATCCCATTAAATTTTTAAAAAATATTTATTTATTTTTGAGACAGAGAGAGACAGAGAGAGACAGAGCATGAATGGGGGAGGGTCAGAGAGAGAGGGAGACAAGCAGGCTCCAGGCTGTCAGCACAGAGCCCGACGCGGGGCTTGAACTCACGGACTGTGAGATCATGACCTGAGCTGAAGTCGGACGCTTAACCGACTGAGCCACCCACGTGCCCCAAATATAATCCCATTTTATAAGGAGGTCTTTATCACTCTATCTTTTCCTGTTTGTTTTCCTATCTCTTTTTTTCTCTCTCTAATCTACGTACATCCCTACCCATCTCTCTGTCCCATCTCTACAGTCATAGAAGTTTGGCATATTGTTCACTGTGTTTAACAATGTTTATTTTTGTTTGATGTGATTTGGAGTAAGTCTTTGCTTTTTGATACTTTTCTCTATGGCTTATCTTTTTTATTTTTTTAAAAAGAGTTTCTTTTTAAAATTTTTTTAAATTTTATTTTAGAGAGAGAGAGGGGACGTGAATAGGGGAGAGGGACGGAGGGAGAGAGAAAGAGAATCCCAAGCAGGCTCCATGGTCAGTGTGGAGCCCAATGCGGGGCTCGATCCCATGACCCTGGGATCATGACCTGAGCTGAAATCAAGAGTCGGATGCTCAACCGACTGGGCCATTCATGTGTCCCGCTATTGCTTATCTTGAAAAAACATAATAAGCATGGATGAATTTTATAAAAAAATGATAAAAATCATTATGTAAAAAAATCTAAAACTTGGTGTCCTGGAAGTTAAGGCAGTAGGATGCCTCAAAGAGAGCACAAATAACAACATCAAATAGAGTAGAGAAATTGAAGAGGGTGAAGATTGAGAAACAATCATTATTTCTCCAATTGTAGGCTCTGGATCCTTGTTTTCAAATGGCACCTTTCATTTTGGTCTCACAGGGCAGGGCGTGTATAGTATACATACACCATGTCATGCTTAATAAGTAACAGGGTAAGTAGTATCTCTAAAGACTCATATTCAGCTGTCTCTGAGGTTAAGGAAAACTGTCCTTACAAAAATAAAGCTATGATTTGGCCTAATTTCTCAGAATGGCATAAAAATCACATAAGAAACATTTTCAAGTAAAACCTGTTACATAATGTGTTTCTTGGTCTGCCACTATGACGAATGCCAATGTGAATGTGCATGCCTTGAACATACTGGATCAAGAGATAAATGTTTCTGAGGTGGAGAAATTCAGTGTCACCCCCTCAGGAAACCTTCAGTATCAAGGGCCGGGTAAAATGGAGCGCAACAGAAGAAGGAAACAAACGAGAACGGGCACTCTTGTTAAGCAGTGACTTTACCTCTCAGACTGGGCTTGCGTAGGATCACACCTCACCAGTTTTGAGCCCTGAGCTTAGGAAAGAAAAATAACTTTGTCACCACCTAGCTGAAAGTCACAGGGAAAAATTCATTGCTATGCATAGAGGCCTGAAATCCAAACCCTAGTATGGCTCACCCTGAGGAAGAGCAGACTAACTCCTCTGCTTACTCCATTTTTCTTTATATGCTTTTAATTGTGGGCTTTGTCACCTGTTCATTCTATTCTAATTCCAGTGATTTTCTAGACATCAATAAACTGTCATCTACAATAGTGCAGAAAGGATGGTCTAGGATCCACCATCATTAGGGGCGCCTGGGTGCTCAGTCGGTTAAACATCCCACTTCGGCTCAGGTCATGATCTCACAGCTCGTGAGTTCGAGCCCCGCCTTGGGCTCTGTGATGACTGCTCAGAACCTAGAGCTTGCTTCAGATTCTGTGTCTCCCTCTCTCTCTGCCCCTCCCCTGCTCGCACTTTCTGTCTGTCTCTCTCTCAAAAGTAAATAAACATGAATTTAAAAAAAATTTAAAAAAAGAAATGACTATTGTAAGCCTCACCCCAGACTTACTGAATCAGAATCTCTGGGGTGGGACCTATGAATATGCATGTCTATTAGTTCTCTAGGTATGGACCAAAAGTCTACCAGATATTATTTGGGATAACTGGTGAAAATCATTTTCTGAATAGCGGTGGGAGACAATTCTTCATGGGTCTCTTATTTTTGCACATCTCGTGAGTAGAGGCACTGTTGGACCTTTGTTCTGGACTCTCTTTCCGAGGATGTCTGTACAGCAAACCTCCTTGGAAGATACAGATCACAGCCCTTTGGAGAAGAAGGCAGATTTGCTTACTGTCCAGTAGAATAAAAATCTTTTCTCCCACTGGGACAAAGAGCAGGCATGCTGGCTTCCCATTATACAAGATTCAGGTTCCCTAAGCTTGGGGATCCTCATCTGTGGTGCATACCCACTGCAGGCAAGGATCCATTGGAGCCCTTCTGTGTCACCCCGTGGGTCATGTGGGTAAGAGGAATTGACACAAACTTGAGACTCATGCGGCAGGCTGTACTGTGGGTAATCAAGTCCTTTGTGCTTTGATCCGGGGTTCTCCTGCCTTCTGTCAGCACCTGTGAAACTGGCAGGTTAATTTGTCAGCTTGAAAGTAGGTTACCTCAGACCATTCTCAGACCATAATCTCAGACCATTCTCAGTTCTCAGGAAATGGGTCCTTACTGACCTAATGTGGAACAAGGTATGTTTTGTTTTAGAAATGATTGCTTTAGGTTAGAGTATAGAATTTCTAGGCATTCCCTATGGAAATATAAGATCATCTGGAAAGTATGGTGTTAGCCATTCATTTTATCAGGTCTTGAGAAAATGAAAGATGGCTTTAAAGAATTGAAAAGTGGACATATCTTGAATAGAGATACAAGGGAGATGGTCAGGCTCCAAGGGATTGCCCCATAGTGGGAAAGGCCCAGAAGATACACTTTCATGCTCTGAAATTTTGCCTGGAGCCTCCTCTGCCAGCTTCCATCTCAGCTGGACACACAATGCACACTGATTTCCTATAATTCCCTTTCTCATTCACAGTGAATCAAGGGCATCTGCTGGCAACGCTGTGGATTCTGTTGTTTGCAAACAGCAAGTAAACATCATCCATTGTCTGGGCTTTTTGGAATGGAAGTTGTTATAACATGGGCACTAAGAAGGTTTGCTACGCAGTGAGACAAGAAGAACGGGAAAAGAGGCTGAGAAAAACCACGAAGAGGACAAAAGGGGAATTTCTGTGATCACTGATTTGTGCTGAAGCAAAATTGACCCAAATCCATTCTTGGGAATCCCTTCACTTTGATAAGTCCACATATGAAATGACACACAAGTGGTAAAGAAATATTTCTTATAAAGCATAAATCAGATACTTGAATTAGGAAGCACAGTCCTAGTGACCTGGAATGGAGTTTCTGGGTCATTATACATTTCAGTTAACTGAGGACTTTAAATATGGAGACCATAATTTTTGCATCCCAAATTGGGACATATGGTCTGACAAACACATGTCTATTTACACAATGATAGAAAACGTGAAACTGAGATGGTCCTGGAAAAGCCAGAATGGTCACGATACAGTGAAATCATACACATTTTAACCATGTTACAATTATTAGTTGATGAAATACACTTAATACAGATTATGTGTCTGTTGAATCAATGACCTCAGGGTCATGTGAACACCAATGAAAAAAATTTTTAATATTAGGCTATTTTAATTGATATCTATTTTGGACAAATGGTACTTAGGTGGATACAGGTTTGGGTTTGGGTTTTGGTTCTTTGGTTTAACTGTGGTCGTACTTCTCTCTGAATGGTTCTCTGAGAAATGATGAAGATTTTCATTCAAAAGCTTTCTATCATGTCTGAGGATTTAGTTGCGAATTCATTTCTGATCTGAAGTCTTGTTTCATATGGATTTCCAAAGTGACTGAAATAGTGATAATAGTAATAGCAAAAATAAAATAGTACTGTCCGTGAAAGCAGAGATGGGGCCATCCTGTCCACATATTCTCTCTTCATCTTGTTAGTACTTCGCATTACAGAGCGTTCATGTCTCCCAATTATTCCAACATCTCCCAGGGCCCTCTCATTAGTGAAATGGAGGCACCTTTGCTCACCTACATTGGTTCAAATGGACATGAGCTTTGTTTGTTCTCTTAGGCCTGAATACCATTTTTTTTTTTACATTTAAAAATGAGGTTTTGAAGGTAAGTAACGCCTCTTGTTTGCACATAGGCTAGTTATATGAGCATTATAAAATGGCCACTCTCTGTTTCCTTACTTGGTAAGTTTATTTCCTGGTGGTCTTATATTTTTCAAAGCAGTATTTCACTAAATCTTGGTTACTTCCCATGTACCTCATTCAGTAAACTTTTGTTGAACTCTCAGACTCAGTCACATCTGTCATAATATCTCTTAAAATTTTTTTTAATGTTTATTAATTTTTGAGAGAGAGAGAGAGAGCGAGCCACCCAGGAACCCCATAATATCTCTTTTAATCTCAAAATGAACTTTCTTAGGTGGGTGTTATTAATCTCCTTTACAGATGGGGAGCCCTGGGCTGGCACAATTTGGTATATGGTTCCAGGTCATGCTTGTCCAAGGTCATAGAGTCAGGAGAATCAAGATAAGAATTAAAATATTTTCACCTGTCTTCTGTTTGTTCCAAAAGATCAGAGGGTCTTCTTATGAATGGAATGAGACTATCCCTCCGTGAGTTGGTCAAGAAAAAACAGGAACACATTAAACAATTCAAGATACTCAATATCTGTTTGTATCAAAAGATTGGCCTAGCAAGTGTTAAGGGGTGAAGTCCATGTGGGCTATGGTAATCAGAGATGGGGTCTGGCTAAGTGCATAGAAAAGAGGAAAAGGGAGGCTTGCTTGACTGAAAGAAAAGCATCAGCAAATAGGTTGAGTTACGGTTGGGCACGTGATTTGTGGGCAAATTAAACGTCTTCCAGACATGAATCATTTGAATTATTTCATAAATACATTTTTCAGTACTTAGAGCGTTTGCCCTGGATACTTTATGGACTAAGATGGTATGAAATTAAACAAAGCACAGAAGGAGAACCTGGAGATATTTCTGTTAAAGTGCAGAAAACCAGAATGGTGGTTGCTTAGCTTGACAGACAGGTGACCATGTACATATAAAAACATGGGGTTATAGACAAGGCAGGTTAAACAAGGTGTGTTTAATGGCAGGTCTGCACCGTGAAAGTAGGATCTTTGTTTTTAATTTTATCTCATTGAATACAAGCATATTATATATTCCACTTGCAATCATTTGCTCCGCAGTTTATCCATTGACATGCACACACACGCATGTGAGCAGATGTTTTCTAGTACCTTTGGCAGAAGAATTTAGTGCCTTGTACACATCACACCTGCCATGTCATGCTTATTGATTGAACGATTCAGCTTGCTGAAAGGTACCGGGTGAGATATTAATTTTAAAATGAAAGCCTTCACATCTGCTAATGCCTGTCAGTCTCTGGAGTGAATGTGCCATTCGAGCCAACGGAAGTGGGCAAAAGCAGCCTTCATGGGTAGGGCTGACAAGTTATTTTGAGTCTGCTGAATTACCTTTATTGTTGCCCGGTACTTAAAGGCAGACCTCTCCTTCCATTAAACTCCGGCGCTCAAAATAGCTCTAGTGGTTTGGAGCTCGTCTTCCTGGGTTTTCAGATAAATGGAATATTTGTGGTAGTTGAGCGATAAATGGTGAGATAATGGTGTTTTACAGGCAGTGAAATGACAAGGTCAGTTTTAATTAAGCTGAGATCAACCTCAGTCTGTATCGCACACTTCTGATTAGGTTATTTCAAATTAACATAAGTTTTTGGAGACTTCGCTGAAGTCAGTGGTGTTAAACACCAGCTGTGCTGGCAGAGAAGCGTGGGATATGAGAAGGAGATAGCATTCACATTGAAATTAGCACTTGGCACAATATAATTCTCTGATTGCAAACTATGTGGAGTTGCCTGTGCTAATTGGTTGATTTTATTTGAAGCAGATGTTGTTAGCTTTCCCACTAATGATCTGGAGAGAAATTCTTTTGAAAGACATGCCATGTTAGGATCTCTGCAGTATAATAAGCTAATTACAACTTTAAGTACTTGCAGTAATTAGCACAATGTGTATAAAGTGTTCCTGATCTTTTCACCCTGCCGCATTATTGTCAGGGCAGCTTGAAAAACAAAAAGGAACGCTAGATGGATTGAGTCTCTCTGGTCTAGCCTCTTCGTTTCCCAGACTTCTGCGCTAAAGAGATAATGAACTCAACTTAAATCCTTCTCTTTCAGGCACGTCAAAAAGGTTTAGTGCCAATCCCCATCCTACAACACCCAAAAAACGTAGAGTGAAATTGGCCAAACTAAAATGTTACTTCGCACACAAATGCCTCCGGGGCCCGTGAGGTCTTCATCACGTTAGCAAACCGAAGTATTGGGGGACGCCATTGGCATATTTATCAAGTGTTCATTGTTTTTGTTGTTTGCCAATTCGGTCCAAGGATCAAACCTGTATTTTACTTGAGAACATTGCCCTATTATAGTTCCAAGCCAAAACGCTAACCTCCCTGTGTAGAACGTTTTACATGCTTGATATTTCTGTAAGCCTAAAATCTAGTCTTTCTATATTTTTCCAAACCAAGTTGTTACATATTTAGCTTATAGTAATTATGGGAGTGAAGACATAATAGTAGATGTGGGGAATGGGAGCCAAAGGGAAAAAAACGAATTGGGAGGAAAAGACACTGCTCTTAATAAGAGTGAACCTGACTTTTGAGGCCGGCGACTAAAATTCTGGTATCTCTGTGAAGGCACGAAGTTGACCACTAGGAAATAACTTATAGTAAGATGTTACTATTTCAATGGTTCTTTGTGGTCTTTTTAAGAGAGTTTCAGAGTTTAGGTTTTTAAGATGACTTCATAAAGTTAAAAATGCAGCCATCCAAAATGGAGCCTTCTCCTGGAACATGTCAATGTATCGAAGCTTTTATGTTTTCTTATGGCTTTCTCTGATTTCAGGATACTTCTGGGAGCGGCAGAGACTGAACAAGTTCTCCTTGTAAAGTACCTCTGAACAAGTTGGATAGCTCCCATGGCTCTAGTTTCTGGAGAGTAGGCAACTTGATATCATATTCTGAACTCGGCTGCAGAAATAAGGCAGAAAGTTCCCTTATTCGCACCTCTAGTGCTGTTGTCTCACTGGTTCTGGGATTGAAAACTGAGATTTCTGTGGTTGCTGGATTTTTGTCAACCTCCAATGATGTAGAGTTTCACGAGATAAATAGCCAGGCTCCTGATAAATTCAACAGGTTATATCCTAAAGAAAAGAGTCAAAAAAAATAGTGCAGTTATTTGAGAAAGGCAGAGAGAGAGAGAGAGCACTGCCAGAGATGTGCCCTCTCAAACTATGAAAAGAAAGGAAGGTTGTAGATTTTAAAGGATTCTAATACTTTAAACACTCTCCATGAATAAAAATAAATGTTTTAGGGGGATGAAAATTTATTGCTATAAGTAATAAAAAATTTTTAACAGAAAAGACCCTGTTTATTCCTAAATTTCTGGAACCTCAGGTGCTTAGTGGAACTCGCTGAGGGAAATAATTATGCTCAAGCCCAACATTCGAGGACGGAGTTGAGACCTAGGGCCCAGATTTTATCCCTGGCACAGTGTCTGGCATGTCTTAGGCACATAATCAATGGCAAAGGGATGAATGATTTTGGTGCAAAGTTAGTGACTCATTCTTTGTCCCTGCCATGAGGTTTGGTGAGTTTCTACCCTCCGGGAAGTATTGTCATGAATTAGAACTACTCGAAATGCCGTTCATATATAGTTATTTGACTAAGTGCTGTGAAGATACTCATGAGTGCTTTAGTACAAAAGGTTAAAAGCACACACTGGGTGTTAGTTTTGACCTCGAGCATCCTTATTGATAGAACTTAAAAGTCATTTATGGGGGCGCCTGGGTGGCTCAGTCGGTTAAGCCTCCGACTTTGGCTCAGGTCACGATCTCACAGTCTGTGAGTTCGAGCCCCGCGTCAGGCTCTGGGCTGATGGCTCAGAGCCTGGAGCCTGCTTCCGATTCTGTGTCTTCCTCTCTCTCTGCCCCTCCCCCATTCATGCTCTGTCTCTCTCTGTCTCAAAAATAAATAAAAACGTTAAAAAATTTAAAAAAAAAGTCATTTATGGCTCTGGAAGAGATTAACTTACTTAGTAAT
Organism: Neofelis nebulosa; assembly: GCF_028018385.1. NCBI lineage: Eukaryota > Metazoa > Chordata > Mammalia > Carnivora > Felidae > Neofelis > Neofelis nebulosa. The sequence continues at coordinate 21,491,061 of NC_080800.1, forward strand.
GGAGACTCTACCAGAGTAACAGAAACTTATTTGACAATAAACTGATGGATTTACATTATTTGGTCAGTAAGGACCCTTTATTATTATCTCGTTTTTGTTTACTTAAACCCAAAGCTTCTATTACTTACTCCTAATGTAGTACCATGGTCGTAGACATATACGCTAGGTTCCTAACAAAAATTTTTTTGCCCTCACTATAGTCTGTCTTTTTATGCTTGAGAAAAGGTGAAGTTGCCAAACTATAGCTAGAAGTTTGCAATATAATAGTGTATATACATATGATATTGTATATTTATTACATATCATCTCAGTTATAGATGTATATATAACATATTGCGTATATAATGTTGCATATTACGCTATAAACTATCTATCATATAGGTTTAAAAAATCTGTCTGTCACCTTTCAAGAGAGGTCACCATTGGAAAAACCATAACCAGACCAGATGATCAACATTATAACAGTATTGTGTTCTGGTAACACTTATGTGGAAAGAGTTAACAGCTAATCCATTCCTTTTTTTCATACACTTTTTCACGAAAAGAGAATAGTCTGATACACAGAAGGGAAAAGTGATGTTTTTAAACCTTTCAGCTTTCTAGGACTGAAGAGTTTTCCTAAAGAGAAGGTCCCCAGCTCTCAGGGGAGTCAGCAGATTGAGACGTGACCTTTTGTAATACATCTGCTCACTGCTGGCCCTCCGCCTTCCAACACGGCACTCCACTGTCCTGTCAGGGTCTAATGAAGCATGCAGCTCCATGAGACTGATTCCTGAGATGCCAGCAGGAGTGGTCATTTCTTTTACTTCCAAATGTGCAAAGTGGGGACCAGAAACCCTATTTGATTGTTGGGAAATAATTAAAAACTAACTCCAGATTTTAACATCAAAGAACTGAGGTTGTTTGATCTTCAGAGGATACAGCAATTATATATGAAAATCTCTTTCATATAAGATTTAAAAAAAAAAAAGTCACTTGCATGCCTTCATCTTTGTCTCCTGTAGATTGCCAGGATAGGACTAAATAATATCATTTGAAGAACAGATTCTCCCCCCATTCCCCAATACATTTTTCTTTTTTTCCATAAAAAAAAAAACTTGAAAAACAAACTCCCTGAGGCACCAGAAGCAGGAGTAAGTGGGGTGGTTTGGCTGCAGACCAGAACAGCACAATGGGTTTCTGTTTCCTTTCTGTTCATCGCTTCCCCCCTTCCCACCAAAGCACACACAAAGCTCTGCATGACTTTCTGGTTTCAGGCTCCAGTTTTGCAATTTTTTCCGCCGTGTGCTGGGAAGAAATTGAAATGCAAAATTATATCCCCCGAAACAATCATATTGTTTTGGGAGCCTAGGAAGGAGAGGTACAGGGATGAGTTTTTCTTTTTTTTTCCTTGAAAGAAGAGGGGGGCTGCTATGAGCCACAATACCCATCCCTTGCTGCTCCATGAACCTCTCTGGTTTTTTTTTTATAACTCTTATTTAATTTTGCAAAAAAAAAAAGAGTCGCTTAACCACTGAGAAAATTGTGCAGAGGAAAGAAAATTTCTTCCTGATGAGGGATTATGCTCAGCCGAGATGCAATAATATACTGTGTCGCTTGTTTCTATCTGCTATTTTCTCTCCTCTGGGCATACCCCATTTCACATATACATCCCGTAAGTCACTGGATTGAGAGTTTGGCGGACCCACAAGTGCAGAAGGGGTAATTTCAGCTCTAGTCATAGCAGGTAATGTATTTGGCAAAGAAGGTCTCAGTATTGCTTCAAGGAAGTTGAAAATGACTAATGCAGTGACTAACAGTAGCATCCAAAACAAAAATATAGTTCTGCACTACAGTAAGAATGAGTGACCTTCTTGGCTTGGAAGAGGGAGGCGAGAGGGCGGAGGAATCTTTGAGAGGAAGATTTCAGAACAAATAGACCTATAATGTTGGTATTTAAGTGCAATTTACTCATTCGCTTCAGCAGATAAAGTCTTAATATGCCTGTCATCTGTGGGCAGAGCCTGAAGAATTATAAGCATTAATTTGTTTTAAATAATTTGAAAAAGAACAGTTTTCTTAAACACTATAGTCATCTAAGTAAAAATTTAAAATAAATCTCTTTATCTTTCATAAAATAATCTCTGCCTACAGGTCTTTTTTTAATGGTTAGATTTTAAAATGATAAATAATGTGTGCTTAAAAAAATCTTGCTGCATTGGTTGCCTCAGCATCAACTATACTTCCCCCAAGTGCTGAAGCCAGGGAAACTGTGGTTTAAGTCTGCGTCTGCTCCCTGCTTAGCCAGCCCCAGCAAGGTGCCTGCCCTATGGCACGGGTTTGAGGACACACGTGGGATGAGCTAGGTGAGTATGTGATGTAAACCCGTGGTGGACTTACATCTTTCTGTGCTTCTGTCTAGTGTCAGGCCTTTGATGAGATGAAATAGACTTCCTGTTTTTTGGATTCATCCCTTTGTTGCTTTGTTTGCCTGGAAACTTACTTCAGTGAAATGGTGTCATCTCTAGTATGAAGAGACTGGACACTTTGGGACTACTCATTCAGCACAGGGATTTTTATTGGAGATTCAAGGGTGAGGATCCCCAGTAATGGATGAAACATTGTGTATATCATGAACATTTTGTGGCAATGAGGTCCATAACTTTTACTCCAAGATTTATGAGTTAAGAAGTAGAGTATTTGATTCTGATCATTACTCTGAGACAAAGGTAAATTATCAATAGTACTTTATACCTGACTTCACTGAGACTTATGGAAGTTGAGTCACAAGTTTGAAGCGTGGATGTCTAATCCAGTAATCTTTCCCTATGCGATTAAGGCCATTACTTTCCTTGGCTTTCAAACAAGTTGGTTTTAATCTATGCAAATACTCCCCCCTCTAGGAAGTATAGGTTAATCTCCTGGTCTACCCAAGTTTGGGCTAGATATAGCATCTTGGTTCTAAATAATAGATTACAGAAAGGAAAAAAAAATAGTACATTTACAGCACAGAAACCTGGCTAATACTACATTAACCAAGTGAGGAAAGTTAATATGTTCGTTGACATCATAGGGATATCATGTCCCTCTCTAATACGATGTAACTTGAGAAGGGCACATCATCTCGATGATGTTCTTCCTTAAAACCCTTAACCCAGTCTAATCATGAGAGAAACATCAGAAAAATCCAGGGATTTTTTTTATGGGATACCAGGTCAGGACTCCTCAAGACTGTCAAAGTCATAAGGAATAAGGAAAAACTGAGAAACTGTCACAGACCAGAAGAGACTGGGGAGTCATGAAAAATAAATGCAATGTGGTATCGTGGACTGGATCCTGGAACAGAAAGAGAACATTAATGGCAATGTACCAATGTTGGTTTCTTAGTTTTGACAAATACGTGATGGAGATGTAAGATGTTAGCAAAGGGCTACATTGGTTGAGAGGATATAATAGAACTCTCTATTACCTGTATTTTCTAAAATTATTCCAAGGTAAAAAGTTAATTTTTAAATGTTGGTTGAACCTAAAAAGATGAACACAGGCTCCACTCATATTTTGTTCCTAGCTTGACCAGAGTAAATGTCCCCTTCTGTAGAAATCCTTCCGTATGGCATTACATACTAATCCACTAACAGAATTAATGGTACTCTCCTTGGGGCTATGAGAGTCATTATTGCCTAGTTGTTATGAGTTTGGACTCCTGGGTCTGGACTGCTGGGGTCTGAAGCCAGGCTCTACTTCTTACCAGTTGTGTGACTTTCAGCACGTTACTTGATGTTTCCATGGATTAACTATTACCTCATAGGGCTGTTGTGTGTGTGTAATTTGAAGTCACACACTAAAAGTTCTTAGAATAGTGCTGGTACATAGTAAGTACTCAATAAGTAGGGGTGGTGATGATGATGACGACATCCCCAAAGCATTGTTTTCATAACACTGTCATATGACATCCACTTGCTTACCCCTACTTCTTTTAGATGGTGAGATCCTTGAGGACAGAAACCATGTTTTACTTATCTTTATATCCCCATGCCTGATAAATAGTAAGTACTTGATAATTATTGATCAAATGGATGCTTGGTTAGTTGGAACCTGAGTTGCCTCATCTGGGACTTGGATATGACCTTTTATCACTGCTGCCAGATTCCAGGATCAGGTGGGACACAATTACCAATGAATCATCACTCTTTAGAGCTCTGTTAGGTTCAGTGAGGAATGCAAAGACATATATCTGAGGTCTCTACCCCGTAGAAACTCACTATCATATGTACTCCAATAAATATATCTTAATTTATTTGAAAATGACATAACTCTAGGTTGAACAATGCTAAGTAAGGACAAATGCTTGAGTTCTAAGAAGGTAGAGATTATAGGAAAACATGATAAATTAAGAGAATACAGGGTAATTCATTTATGTAGAACACTGAACAAACTTAACTCTCTGCAGAGTATGAGAGAAAATGAGTTAAATTTGTAAGAAGCCAACCAAAGTTTGTAAAACGTTCTTAGACATTCTAGAAGTATGGAGGTCCTGTTTTAGATTTATTGTGGTCTTATTTCATTATTGAGAGAGAATTTAAATAATTTAAGACTTTTACTTACATGTAGAGGGACTTCTTTTTTTATGATAATGTGTTCAGAAATGAGTTATACCGATATTAATAACAACATGTGGAACTGAGCTTGGTTCTCCTTAAAATTTTTTTTTTGGTAGAATAGGCTTTTTAAATGTTTATTTATTTTGAGAGAGAGAAAAAGAGAGAGGTGGGGGTGAGGGGCAGAGAGAGGGAGGGAGACAGAGAATCTCAAGTAGGCTCTGCACTGTCCGCTTAGAGCCTGATTCGGGGCTCAAACTCATCAACTGTGAGATTATGACCTGAGCTGAAACCAAGAGTCGGATGCTTAACCTACTGAGCCACCTCGGCACCTCGATTGAGCTTGGTTCTGAAATAAATGTAACACTGTCACTATAAAATGTACTGGAATGGTTGTAGCCAAACAAAAACAAAAACAAACAAACAAACAAAACCAAAAAACCAAAAGGAAGGGAGGGGAAGCATGGATTTCTTTGAGACTTGTGTTCTCTTTTGACAATGCCAAGTTATAACCTTTGAGTTGCCCCTTAACCAGCATCCCTAGGGAAAAAAATTTAATCAGCTTATATTCATCAACTTTAACAAATCTTTTTGCAAATGTTTCTCTCAGTAACCATAGGGTACATTGGGAGTAGGCAGGATGTTCAAAATGCCCGAAGCTACCTGGCCAGAGGATACTACCGTATGTTTGATAACTTAACCTTGCCCTGTTTCGTTATTCCAGGACAGCCAAGAGACAAGTTCACATCCCAGCCATATATTTGCAAGTCCAGATCCTACCCACATAATTCAGGCCCCTGAATTATAGTCTTATATCTTGTAGTCTTTGAGTAAAAGGGATGTAAAAGTAGCTCTTGTAAGCACCATTACTATTCTATCCAAGGCTGTGCATTACCACATGGTCTGGAAGAGATCATCTTAATTTGGGGGACAAAGCTACTTGGCAGTAGATGATATGGCTAATTCTTGAACCCTGCTTTTCAGATTGAATTGCCTGGGGTTGGAACTGACGAGATTTGGCTCATGGAATTCCAGATGCTCTGGAATATAATGGTAATTATAGTGCAAGACTAAATTTTCTGTTCTCATTTGTCTTTTTAAAATACTTTCATTCCTCATTTGGTCTCTTTCACCTAGTATTTAGGGGTTATAACTTCTATGAGCAAAATTTAGTTTTAAATGGAAGAAAATGTAGCTCCTGCTGCGATGGTACTAGTTAATCATAAGTTCATAAAAAAGCTAACATACTGGGTCAGAGAGCCAGCATTAAAATTTGATGCGTTTGGGGAAAATAAATTAAAAAGGTCTGGTAGAAAGCTTGCACTCTAGAGCTTTTTATCTGCCGTCTGTCATCTGAGGCATAAACCTGTGCCCTCATGCGCATCCAATTGCAATGTATCTCTTCTATCTAAAGCCACATAATTACAAGGTTCCATAGTCCCTTGGCAGATTGAATAAAGGGTTACTTTAATTTCTTTAGACTCTAGATGTATTTTGTGTTCTGTAAAGCTACTGTACATGGTTCTGTAGTAAGGCCGATTGTAAGCATTGTTTAAATTAATATTTCTGTTTAGCTCATAATAACCCAAGGCTGGCCCAAGAGCACATAGTGTGTGGTTGCCTTTAGGATGTAAGATGACCTTGTTGATTTTGCTCATTATCATCTTCATTAAGAAGTATCGCATACAAATGGAGTAGTAGACACTCATTAGATGTTTGTGGCCCGGCATCAGGGACATGTTGTCATCTAAACAACCATTCAGCGAGAAGACCCATAACTCATTGCCATTATCAGCCCAAGAGAAGTATGTTGTAGAGCAGTGATAAATGTAGTGGCAAGTAGAGAACATTGCTTCTTTAGCTACGGGACATTTTCTATCACTGTTCTGATTAATCAGGGAGTCATTAGGAAAAGGTTTGAGTTTCAAAAGGGAGGAAGATGGCTTTGTGACCAAGTGTTTAAAAATCAGGGATAGGAAGGTAGGGGTTGTTTAGCAAGCTTCTGTGGTGAAAGCTTGGAGCATGAGGGCCAGGCTGTTTTGCAAGAACTGTGAGGGTTAACGTGGAGGTGAAACAATACTTTTGTAAGATATGACAAAGAACAATACCTCAGCTGCTTTTTGCCCTTTTACATATAATTCAAGACCAGTTTTTAAAGATTGAGTAATGTATAGAATTGTTGAATCATTATGTTGTACAACTGAAACCAGTAGAACACTGTTAATTATACTTCAATTAAAAAGAGAAATTATAGTAATTTCTTTATTTAAATAATTAAATAATTTAAAATAACATTATGGAGAGCACTAAATATACTCAACTGACATACGAAAGAATAAAGTAGAGTTGCAAAGCACTCTGTGGATGTTCAATAAATACTACTTTATGGTGGTAAATGCAATCGGAATAATTTAAGGGCTGGTAAGTACAAGGGATGACAAAAGATTAATGTAATTCCCATTGTTTCTCTTTCAGAAGGGAAGAGTGTGGGATGACAGGCCGCTAGCTTCAAGTCTAGAGATCAGTCAGGCGAGCATTGGCAAAGGGTACATTTTTAGCTTTGCTGAAGAAGGAACAAGGTGAAATGTTCTTACCACGTAAGCTAGACTCTTTAAATGGTTATTTTTTAAGGATTTGGCAACCAAGTACACCTATTTTAACTGTTCTTTTTTGATGCGTTTTGAAAAATATCTACACACAGATATCCACTACCAAAATCAAGATACGGAACATTTCCATGACCCCAAAATGTTGTGCTTTTTCCGAGTCAGTCCCCTATTTATCACTGCCCCCAGGCAACTACTTACCAACTTTCTGTCACTATAGATTAGATTTGCTTGTTTTCATTGTTTACTTGTGTGAGAGAGAAGAGCATGTGGATAAGCAGGGGGAGGGGCAGAGAGAGAGAGGGAGAGAGAGAATCCCAATCGGGCTCCATGCTGTCAGCACAGAGCCCCATATGGGGCTTGGTCTCATGAACTGAGAGATCATGACCTGAGGCCAAATCAAGAGTCAGATGCTGAAGTGAATGAGCCACCCAGGCACTCCTAGATTTGCCTTATTAAAGAGTTTCAGGGGGAGGAGAGTTACGATGGTAGAGTGGTATGGGGACCTGAGCATGTCTCATCCCTGAAACACAGCTAGGTCAGCATCAAACCATTTTGAACACCTAGAAAATTGATCTAAGGATTAATGCAAGAATCTGCATAATTTGAGCCAGAGAAATTGACAGGTACATGGTGTAAGAGGTGAATTGGGGGAGAGAAAAGTTGCGGAGCCCTGGTGGGTAGGGAGCTGTTTTTGCAGAGAGAGGACAGAGAGAGGAAGAGAAAGGGGGAGAGTGCAGCATATCAGGATTTTGCAAGAAAAGCACTCCTCACAAAAGTAGCTGGAGAGAAAGAGTGAAAACACTTGCAGGAGATTGGACAAAACATCTGTTCCCCAAAACCATTGGTGGAGAGAAAGGAGAGGGTTTCAGTACCGCCAGGACTCTATAAACAGTGGAGCGCAGAGTCTGAAGATTCAGAGCTCAGTGCCTGTCAGTGCTCTGGTGAGGAAGTAGGGTGAATCCCCAGGAGCAGGCACTGTGGTCTGAAGAGTCCATGTGCCACACAGGGAGAAGCAGTTCCCCTGCTTGGAGAGCATTTGGTAGAGGCCATATGGCCTCCCTGCAGGCAAAAGTCCCAGTGGACCCCAGAGAGCTGCCACGTTTACTGATACAGGAACAAAGACACTAGAGTGCAGCAAAACCTGGTGCTGGTGTTGTGATTTACCATAAACTCTGAGCCTCTGCCACTGCACAATCATGTGAACATTTTCTGGGACAACCTGGCACCTGGCCATTGCTTGGTGAGACCCTCCCCCAGAGAATCAGCATGGGTCCAGGCCACAGGGGGTTTGGAAACACAGTTCCATCTGAGATAAAACTCTGGAGGGAGGTGCCACATGGCAGGTAGCTTGGACACAGACAGGGTAAAGGCGGAGAGTGGATGGAAGCCCGAGACAAAGGAGAGGTGCTTGATTGCATGTCTGCGAGGGCACAAAATTCCCGTGCCAGAGACTAGAGAGCTGGGTGAAGCCAATTTCACTTCTAGTGCCCGCCTGCACCCTCCAGGCACATCCCCCAGAAGACCAGCACAAATCTCTTTTACCTGCTTAGTCTATGGATCTTAGTCTATGTCCTGCAAAGTTTCAGTTCTAGGGGAAAATGGATGTAACTTCATTCGGGTTTCATTCTGTTTTTTGTTTCTCCATTCATTTTCTTTGCTTCTGTTTTTGTTTATGTTGTTTTCTTTTTGCTTTCTTGTTTCTTCTTCCTTGGATACAGAAAAAGCATTTTTTTTAAACTTAAATTTTTTAAAAAATTTTATTTTATTCTATTTTATTATTTAAAATTTTTTTTTAATTTTCAAAATTTTTTCGCTTTTTTCCCCTTTCTCTTTTTTTCTCCTTTCTGTCAAGCTTCTCTCAACAAACAGATTGAAACACACCTAGGATCTAGCTTCCTTTATTTGACTGTTTTGTTTTTAATTTTTTAATTTTAGTTTTCTCTTTTATTAATTTTTTGTTATTCCTCCAAAATGACAAGACGGAAGAATTCAGCCCAAAAGAGAGAAGAGGAAGAAATGACAGCTGGGGATTTAATCAATGCAGATATAAATAAGATATCTGAACTAGAATTTAAAACCACCATTATACGAATATTAGCGGAGGTTGAAAAAAAGCATAGAAGACACCACAGAGTTCCTTTCTGCAGAGATAAAAGAACTAAAATCTAGTCAGGCTGAAATTAAAAATTGCTATAACCAAGATACAGTCTTGAATGGGTGTTGGGATGTCAAGGATGGATGGTGCAGAGCGGTGAATCAATGATATAGAAAATAAAATTAGGGAAAATAATGAAGCAGAAAAAGAGAGGGGAAACACAGGTAAAAGATCACGATACAAGACTTAGAGAACTCAGCAACTTATTAAAGAGAAATCACATTTGTATCATAGGAGTCCCAGAAGAAGAGAAGGAAAAGGGGCAGAAGGTTTATGTGAGCAAATTATAGCTGAACGTGTTCCTAATCTGGGGAAGGACATAGACATCAAAATTCATGAAGCACAGAGAACTCCCATTAGATTCAACAAAAACCAACCCTTATCAAGGCATATCATAGTCAAATTCACAAAACACACAGATAAGGAAAGAATCGTGAAAGCAGCCAAGGAGAAAAACTCCTTAACTTACAAGGGAAGACAGATTAGGTTTGCAGCAGATCTGTCCACAGAACCTTGGCAGGCCAGAAAGGAGTGGCAGGATATATTCAACGTGCTGAATTGGGAAAATATGCAGCCAACAATTCTTCATCCAGCAAGGCTGTCATCCAGAATAGAAGGAGAGATAAAGAGTTTCCCAGACAAACAAAAGGAGTTTGTGATCACTAAACTGGCCCTGTGAGAAATTTTAAGGGAGTCTCTTTGAATGGAGAAAAAAACTAAACAAAACAAAAAAGGACCAAAAGCAACAAAGACTAGAAAGGACCACAGAACATGACCAAAAACACCAACTCTATAGGCAGCACAATGGCACTAAATTTATGTCTTTCAGTAACCACTCTAAATGTATATGGATTAAATGCTTGAATCAAAGACATAGGGTATCAGAATGGATAAAAAACCAAGACCCATTGGGAGGCCTGGGTGGCTCAGTCAGTTAAGTGTCCAACTTTGGGTCAGGTCATGATCTCATGGTTTGTGAGTTCGAGCCCTGCATTGGGCTCTCTGCTGTCAGCGTGGAACCCATTTTGATTGTTCTGTCCCCCTTCTCTCTGCCCCTTCCCAGCTTGCACTTAAAAAAAAAAAGACTTATCTGTATGCTGCCTATAGGAGACTCATTTTAGACCTCAAGACACCTTCAGATTGAAAGTAAGGGGATGGAGAACCATCTATCATGCTAATGGAAATCAAAAGAAAGCTTATATCAGGCAAACTACGTTTTAAAACAAAGACTGTAACAAGAGATAAAGAAGGGCATTATATCATAATTAAGGGGTCTATCCACCAAGAAGATCTAACAATTGTAAATATTTATGCTCCCACCTTGGTAGAACTCAAATATATAGATTGATTAATCATGAGCATAAAGAAACTCATCAATAGTAATACCCTAATAGTAGGGGACTTCAACACCCCACTTAGAGCAATGGACAGATCATCTAAGCAGAAAATCAACAAGGAAACAATGGCTTTGAATGGCACACCGGACCAGATGGACTTAACAGATATCTTCAGAACATTTCATCCTAAAGCAGAATACATTCTTCCCGAGTGCACATGTAACATTATCCAGAACAGGTCACATACTGGGTCACAAATCAGCCCAAAACAAGTACAAAAAGATTAATACCATACCATGCATATTTTCAGAACAGAATAATATGAAACTTGAAAAAATGTGGAAAGACCACAAATACTTGGAGATTAAAGAACATCCTACTAAAGAATGAATGGGTTAGCCAAGAAATTAAAGAAGAAATAAAAAAGTACATGGATATCAATGACCGTGAAAACACAATAGTCCAAAACCTGTGAGATGCAGCAAAGATGGCCATAAGAAGGAGGTATATAGCAGCCCAAGCCTTGCTAAAGAAAGAAAGGTCTCAAATACACAACCTAACCTTACACCTAAAATAGCTGGAAAAAGAACAGCAAATAAAGTCCCAAACCAGCAGAAGAGAAATAATAAAGATTAGAGCAGAAATCAGTGATACTAAAATTTAAAAATACCAGAAAAGATCAATGAAACCAGAAGCTGGTTCCTTGAAAGAATTAACGAAATTGATAAACCCCTAGCCAGATTGATCAAAGAGAAAAAGGAAAGGACCCAAATAAATAAAATCATGAATGAAAGAGGAGCGATCACAACCAACACCACAGAAATAAACATTAATAAGAGAATATTATGAGCAATTATATGCCAACAAATTGGGCAATCTGGAAGAAATGGACAAATTCCTAGAAACATATACACTACCAAAACTGAAACAGGAAGAAATAGAAAATTTGAACAGACCCATAACCAGTAAGGAAATAGAGTTAGTAATCAAAAATCTTCCAACAAACAAGAGTTCAGGGCAAGATGGCTTTCCAGGGGGAATTCTACCAAACATTTAAAGAAGAGTTAACACCTATTCTCTTGGAGCTGTTCCAAAAAATAGAAATGGAAGGAAAACTTCCAAACTCATTCCATGAGGCCAGCATTACCTTGATTCCAACACCAAAGACCTCACTAAAAAAAAAGAACTACAGGCCAATTTCCTTGATGAGCATGCAACAAGAATATAGCAGATCAAATACAACAATACATTGAAAGAATTATTTACCACAATCAAGTGGGATTTATTCCTGGGCTACCAGGGTGGTTAAATATCCTCAAATGAAACAATGATACATCACATTAATGAAAGGAAGGATAAAAACCACATGTTGGAAAAAAGCATTTGACAAAACGTAGCATCCTTTTTTGATTAAAACCCTCAAGAAAGTAGGGATAGAAGGATCATACCTCAACATCATGAAGACCATATGCAAAAGACCCACAGTTAATATCATTCTCAATGGGGAAAAACTGAGAGCTTTCCCCCTAAGGTCAGGAACATGACAGGGATGCCCACTCTCAACACTTTGTTCACAATAGCACTGGAAGTCCTGGCCTCAGCAATCAGACAACAAAAATAAAGGGCATTCAAATTGGCAAGGAAGAAGTCAAAGTTTTCCTCTTTGCAGACAACATGATAGTCTATGTGAAAAACCCAAAAGACTCCACCAAAAAACTGCTAGAACTGATACATGAATTCACCAAAGTCACAGGATATAAAATCAACATACAGAATTAGGTTGCATTTCTATACACCAATAATGAAGCAGCAGAAAGAGAAATCAAGGAATTGATCCCCTTTACAGTTGCACCAAAAGCCATAAGATACCTAGGAAGAAACCTAACTAACAAGATCTATACACTTAAAACTATAGAAAGCTTATGAGAGAAATTGAAGAAGACACAAAGAAATAGAAAAACATTCCATGTTCATGGATTGGAAGAACAAATATTGTTAAAATGTCTATACTACCGAAAGCAGTCTACACATTCAGTGAAATCCCTGTCAAAATAACCCCAGCATTCTTCACAGGGCTAGAACAAACAGTTCTAAAATTTGTATGGAACCAGAAAAGACCCTGAATAGCCAAAGCAATCCTGAAAAAGAACCAAAGATGGAGGCATCACAATCTCGAATTTCAAGCTGTATCACAAAGCTGTAATCATTAAGACAGTATGATACTGGCACAAAAACAGACACATAGATCAATGGAATGGAATAGAGGATCCAGAAATAGACCTACAAATGTATGCCCAAATGTATGCTTTGTATCTTCAACATAGCAGAAAAGAATACCCAATGGAAAAATGACTGTCCCTTCAGCAAATGGTATTGGGAAAACTGGACAGCTACATGCAGAAGAATGAACCTGGACCACTTTCTTATACCATACACAAAAATAAACTCAAAATGGATGAAAAACCTCAATGTAAGACAGGAAGCCATCACAATCCTAGAGGAGAAAACAGGCAACAACCTCTTTGACCTTGGCCGCAGCAACTTCTTACTAGACATGTCTCCATAGGGAGGGAAACATAAGCAAATATGAACTATTGGGACCTCATGAAGATAAAAAAAACTTCTGCATAGAGAGGGAAACAATCAGTAAAACTAAAAGGCAACTGATGGAATGGGAGAAGATATTTGCAAATGACATATCAGATAAAGCGTTAGTATCAGAAATCTATAAAGAACTTATCAAACTCATCACCCCAAAATCCCAAATAATCCAGTGAAGAAATGGGCAAAGGACACGAATAGATGCTTTTCCAAAGAAGACATCCAGATGGCTAACAGACACATGAAAAAATGCTCAGCCTCACTCATCATCAGGGAAATACAAACGAAAACCACATGAGATATCATCTCACACCTGTCAGAATGCCTAACATTAACAATTCAGGCAACAAGAGATGTTGGCGAGGATGCGGAGAAAGGGGAACCCTTTTGCACTGCTAGTGGGAATGCAAACAGGTGCAGACACTCTGGAAAATAGTGTGGAGGTTCCTCAATATATTAAAAATAGAACTACCCTACGACCCAACAATAGCACTACTGGGCATTTACCCAAGGGATACAGGAGTGCTGATTCAAAGGGACCCATGCACCCCAATGTTTACAGCAGTGCTGTCAACAATAGCCAAAGTACGGAAAGAGCCCAGATGTCCACTGACTGATGAATGGATAAAGATGTGGTTTATATGTACAATGCAGTACCACTTGGCAATGAGAAAGAATCAAATCCTGCCATTTGCAATAACATGGAAGGAACTAGAGGGTATTGTGCTAAGCGAAATAAGTCAGAGACAGACATCATGTGATTTCACTCACATGTGGAATTGGAGAAACTCAACAAATGAACATAGGGGAAGGGAAGGAAAAATAAGATACAAACAGAGAGGGAGGCAAACCTTAATAGAGTTAAATACAGAGAACAAACTGAGGTTTGCTGGATGGGTTCAATGGGTGATGGGCATTAAGGAGGGCATTTGTTGGAATGAGCACTTGGTGTTATATGTAAGTGATGAATCACTAAATTCTACTCCTGATACCACTATTACACTATATGTTAACTAACTTGGATTTAAATAAAATAAAAAATTTCACATAAATACAATCATACATATGCACCCTTTTTGTCTAGCATAAGGTTTTTGTCTTTTGCTCAGCATAAAGTTTTTGAGGTTTACCCATGTTGGTGCATGTATGAGTAGTTCATCCCTTTTTATTGCTAAGTGGTATACCATTGCATAGATATTCCGCAACTAACCTGTTTAGCTGTTGATGAACATATGGGTTCTATAGTAGTATGTTTCAGTCACCATAGTTTAACGGGCCTATGCCTCTGGGCTGTGAACACTGCAAATTTTTCTTGAGTTCTATAGGTTTTATAAACAATTCTATCTTCGGTGAGACAGAAATGCCATAAGGGACTGGTGTGGGAAAAATGCCCTTTACCCAGTGGTGATAAAGCACTGGAAAAGTCTTTTTCTCTGGAGAGTAGGCCTTCATTATGGAGAAGGCTCTGGACATGTTTCACTGTGATTACTTTTCCCTTTCCCCTGCTGGAGCCATGAGTGAGTCTTTCTTCAATCTTCAGTGTCAGAACCTGTTCAGATTCCTGGACGTAAAGCCTATGAGAGTGTTGGGTCCTGCTAAGACTTGGTGCCCAGAAATTTCTTGGTCTCATGCTAGTCCAGGCTTAGTACCCCACAGTTTGTCAAAACTACTTCTAAGTGTTCTTACCAATTTATGTCTTCTGTGGCTTTTGTTCCAGGCAAGCAGATCTTAGGTGAGCCTCTCTGAATGTATCTGTCTCTCTAATTTCGAGGTGGTCGTTTGCCCTGTGACCTCAGTTCTCTCACGGGTCTGAGAAAAGTCTTGAATGTAAGTTTGTCCAGATTATTCTGGACAAGGATGGGTGTGACAGCTTCTAAATTCTTTCCATGTTGGAGCTGAAACCATAACTCTCCTTCACCTTTTTTTTTTTGAAATATATTTTCACTAGGTATGTATATGTAATTCTAGGCAGTTATTTTTCCTTTTAGTGCTTGAAAGGTGTCATTCCGTTGTCTTTAGACTTGAATGGTTTCTCACAAGAAATCTGCATTAATTCTTATTCCTGTTCCTTTGTGTAATGCACCTTTCCCAACCCACCTCTGGCTGAATTTAATACTTTCTATTTTTAACAGTTTTACAGTGATATACCTTCCTGTGGTTTTCCTTTTGTTTATCCTCTTTGGGATTTGTTGATATCTTGGTTTTATAGGTTTATAGTTTACATAATTTTGGAAAAATTTCAGGCATTAATTTTTCAAATAATTTTCTATTCCTCTGCTATCTCTATCCTTTCTGGGACTCCAATTAGCTTCTTAGAACACTTACTATTGTTCCATAGGTCATTGAGTTTCTGTTCATTTTATTTCCAGATTTTCTTCTGCTTGTGCTTCAGTATGGGCAGTCTTTTTTGCTGTATCTTCAAGTTTACCAATATCTTCTTCTGTACTTAATCTACTGATAATCCAATTCAATGAATTTCTTATTTCACATATTATGTTTTTCATTTGGCTTTTATTTATATTTTCTATTCTCATCATGTTCATGTTTTTCTTTAAAATTTTGATCATGTTGATCATATTTTCTGTTGTAATTTTTAAAAAGTTTATTCATTTTGATAGAGAGAGCAAGTGGGGGAGGGGTAGAGAGAGAGGGAGAGAGAGAATCCCAAGCAGGCTCTACACTGTCAGTGCAGAGCCCCCATGCAGGGCTGGAACCCCCAAACCGTGAGATCATGACCTGAGCCAAAGTTGGATGTTTAACCAACTGAGCCACCTAGACATCAGTTCCATTGCCATTTTAATGTACTTTTATGTTGTTGTTAAAATTTTATAATGTTGGTAACTTTAACAGTTTTACATTTTTTGAATTAACAATTTAATGTTGTTGATTCTACCATCTGTGTTATTTCTTTTGAAAAAAATTTTTAAGTCTATTTTTTTTATTCCTGAGACAGAGAGACAGCGTGAGCAGGGGACGGACAGAGAAGGAGAGAGACAGAGAGAGAGAGAGACAGAGAGACAGAGAGACAGAGAGAGAGAGAGACAGAGAGAGAGAGACAGAGAGAGAGAGACAGAGAGAGAGAGAGAGAGAGAGAGAGAGAGAATCCCAAGCAGGCTCCACACTATCAGCAGGGAGCCCAACATGGGGCTCAAATTCATGAAAACATGAGATCCTAACCTGAGCTGAAACTGAGAGTTGATGCTTAACTGACTGAGCCACCCAGGCTCCCCCCATATCTGTTATTTCTTGGTCTCTTTCTTTTTTAAAAAATTAATTTATTTTTAAATTTACATTCGAGTTAGCATATAGTACAGCAATGATTTCAGGAGGAGATTCCTTAATGCCCCTTACCCATTTACCCCCTCCCCCCTCCCACAACCCCTCCAGCAACCCTGTTCTTTCTCCATATTTAAGTCTCTTATGTTTTGTCCCCTCCCTGTTTTTATATTATTTTTGCTTCCCTTCCCTTATGCTCATCTGTTTTGCATCTTAAAATCCTCATATGAGTGAAGTCATATGATATTTGTCTTTCTCTAATTTTGCTTAGCATAATACCTTCTAGTTCCATCCACATAGTTGCAAATGGTAAGATTTCATTTTTTTTTGATTGCCAAGTAATATTCATTGTGTATATGTACCACATCTTCTTTATCCATTCATCCATCAATGGACATTTGCGCTCTTTCTGTACTTTGGCTATTGTTGATAGCGCTGCTGTAAACACTGGGGTACGTGTGCCCCTTTGAAACACTATACCTGTATCCCTTGGATAAATACCTAGTAGTGCAATTGCTGGGCCTTAGGTCTTGGTCTCTTTCTATTAACTGATTCCTTTCCTGGTTATGCATCAAATTTTCTTGCTTCTTCACAGGTCCAGTAGTTTTTTATTGTATGCTGGACAGTGTGAAGTTTACATTGTTGAGTGTTGGATCTAGTTTTATTCTTTTAACGAGTGTTGGGCTTTGTGCTACAATTAGTTTACTCATGGATCAGTTTTATCGTTCAAATCTTACTTTGATTCTTTTTAAGGGACAGATCTAGTTGATGATTTGGCCTCACTTCCAACTAATAATTCTTATGAAGTCTCTAATAAATGATCCTTGTGGTCTCTGAAATATGTTTACTTTGGCTGGTGGGAGCACTTTAATGACTCTTAACCCCATATGAGTTCTAGAAATTTTTTTCTTACTGCTATCTAATAATTCTTTATAAGCAGAATGGATGAATTCAGTGGGGGGAAAGGTGAGTCAGAGGGGAAGAGGGAGAGAGAGAGAGGAGACAGAGACTACTAAATAGAGCAGGAACTAGGGTATGCAGGTAATGTATATTTGCCTGGTTTGGGACCTCTTTTGCTTCACTTTGATACTAAGCTCGTTCCAGTAAGTTTAGGTACAAACCTTATCTCACCTCCTCACTTCACAAATTTGTCTTAATTGTGAGCTATACCCAGGGCTACCTCCAATCACGAGGGCCAAATATGTATCTAGCTTTTGTTCTCTGACACTTGTCCTGATATAGCCGGTCAACCAGGAAATTAGCATGGTTGCTTGAATTTAATGAGGCCTGGATAGAAGATTCTTATATTCTTGATCTCCTGTTCTACTGTCAAAAGAGTTAGCAATGTTGCTGATGTAAAAACGCACTAAACTAGGTAGTGGACTCCAGATGTCAGGGTTCTAGAACTGGCTCTTTTATTCTCTGTGGGACTGAAAACTCACTTGATCCATCTAGTTCTCATTGAGTTAGATGATCTTTAGTTCCTTTAAATCTCAGATAGCATATGATTCTAATGTGAAACAGAGGTCAGATTTCTGGTATCCTCAGTAACCTCAAATTGGAAAGTAATAAGAAAATATTCTGGGTGTTATGAATCAGTTAGAAGATGATAATTCCTCTTTTTCTTTAGCTGCCAGTGAGCTCAAGTACAAATTGGCTTCTCTGTGCTATAAACTGTAGTATAGGCTCCCGTAGGTGCCATATATGCATCCTGAATTGCTCTTTAGGGTTTTTATCCATCAATTCTAATTTATATTTCACCTGCTCTCATTACTGTTTCTGTCTTTCTCAATTTTATTTTTTGTCTTACTTTGCCGTTTGGATTCCTGTATGTTACTTCAAAATCTTTGAATATGGTGCTGTAGGTGAGAAATGTGAAAATTCTTAAATAAGGAAACAAAGAAAACAGGTGAAATAATATCACAATAATCTTCACTTATTCAGATATTTATGCATTTAAATATGCAGTTCTCAACACATTTCCGTATGTGTTTTTTCTTAAGATAGCAAATGGATAGCCTACACTAGAAGGTAAGTGGAAAGCTGATCAAGACAGGAAAAAATGGCCACGGCAAGAGGTGACCATTTATTTTCTATATTAGTGGGAGAAGGCAAATCCCAAAGGAGGTAGAAACTGCCTTGTATTTCATAGCACATCACATAAGTTGATATTCAGAATGAAGACAGACATCTCATCAGGGCTAGATTAAATAGTTTTCATTAATGTTATACTTGAGAAGCCAGGGAAAAAGTGCCTTTTGGGATTGGGATTGAAAGAGTCAAAAAACTTTACTTTTATTATGGTGCGAGTTCACTTCTCACCCAAAACATGGACAATACCTTCTCTTGATTTCCTTGGTAGATATGTTTCTAATGTAATTGGTAAGTTATGGTAACAGAAATACCTTTCATGGTCCCTTGCTTTTAGGGGACACAAAGAATGCATTCTGATGTCACAGGTCCTGGGAGGAACGGCTTTTCATAGTAGCCTTCCTGATGTTTGAGGTATGAACTTTTCATCTCTGCCCTTCATGTGTCAGGCTAAGACTGTCTGATGATTCTGCTTTCCCCAAATCCCACAGCTCTGTGCTGAAATGTGCTAGGTTAGAGACCCTCATCATTGGGTGCAGGTTATTATCGTCTACATACCTAGAGACTCCATCATGAGCGGAGTCTTTGGATCACCTCTCAAAGTGACACCTCTACTCTGCCCGCTTAGTTGAGGTGAGAGAGTCCTTTTGTTCTGAGAAAGTCCTTGTTCTGTTCTTGGTTCAAAGACATTGGTTCTAACACTTTATACAATTAGGATGACCTAAGCCTTATCTCAGCCATAGCATTCTCTCAGCCTTGCTTAAAAGAAGGAGAGGGGCGCCTGGGTGGCTCAGTCGGTTGAGCGTCCGACTTCAGCTCAGGTCATGATCTCGCGGTCCGTGGGTTCGAGCCCCGCGTCGGGTTCTGTGCTGACAGCCTGGAGCCTGCTTCGCATTCTGTGTCTCCCGCTCTCTGCCCCTCCCCCGCTCATGCTGTGTGTCTCTGTCAAAAATAAATAAACTTAAAAAAAAAAAAAAGAAGGAGAGATATGCTTAGGACAGGAACTCCATCCTGCCTACATCTTTATAAATATTAAACTCTTTTACTTTTTAAGATGGAACTTTATTTTTGGGACAGAGAGAGACAGAGCATGAACGGGGGAGGGGCAGAGAGAGAGGGAGACACAGAATTGGAAACAGGCTCCAGGCTCCGAGCCATCAGCCCAGAGCCTGACGCGGGGCTCGAACTCACGGACCGCGAGATCGTGACCTGGCTGAAGTCGGACGCTTAACCGACTGCGCCACCCAGGCGCCCCTTAAGATGGAACTTTTAACTTATTTCATTATTTTAATCTGAGTGCCTCATCTCAGGACACTTGACTGAGACATAACGCAATAGCAGTGGATTTAGAGGTTTGTTTGGAATATAACTTAATGAGTGTTTGTATTGTGCAATCTGTTTTAGAATCATTCTTCTGTGTGTCAAACTTTAGTTCTTGGGTGATTTTGCCTCTTTGCATTTATTTTTTAATCCTAATTCCTGCCAAGAATAGTGAAATTATATCTTCTTTGTTATAAGAAATGATTAGTCAGTACTATATTATATGTTCTGTCCGTGAAATGGGATCTTTTGGGTTATCATATTCTTGTTTATGTACAGTTATTTTGCATAAGGTAATCTGTTTATTTGAGAGATAAGAATATATATTTTATAGCATAATAAAAATATTTCAAAATAAAGCTAGGTCAATTTAATTTTTCCTGTGTAATTTAGAAGGAACTTTAGGATTTGTTTTCAGTACTAAGGATATTTTAAACTTTATTTTTCATAGTATTCTTGCAGAAGTTATATGTTCTGGTTAAGAGATTTGAAGGAACATTGTAATCTTTTTTAAAAAGGAAATGTGTTCTGACATTATTTGGGATGGAATACCTTTCTGGGTAGATGTATGAGAAACAGGGAGAAGAGAATGCACTCAGCTGGCACTTGGGAAAGAAATCATTTTCCTTTTCCTGTCTCTGTGGGCAAGGAACATGAGATAAAAATAATCAGAATAAGGTCCTTAGGTAATGAGAATTTATTAGAATCAGGGCACTTACTAATTCAGAGCAAATGAGATCTATAGATCGTTAATTGCAGCTTGGTGTCTTTTATAAGAATGCCTCATGTAGTGAGCACATTGTCCCTTCACTAAATGAATAGTGATTATCAAGGAGATTACTGTGATTTATAAGCTAATTTTCTTCATTTTACTTTACATGTGCCAGATACTGACTCATACAATGGAGAAACAAAACAAGCCTGATTTTTAGAAATTAAATGCTTTATTGATTATTGTTGTTCACACCAGAAAGTTAAAGTGTATGGGATTGTGGGGTACATAGCATATAAATTTTTTCAAAAAATGACTTCGCTGCAAGTTTAGATGATAAACTTTGGTTTTGGTGAACTATATTCTTGCCAGAATCTAAAGGGTGCTGCCCAAATGGATTAAATGATATTATTTACAGTTATAAAAGGGGAAATTATTTTCTTAGAAAAAGATTCTACTTTATCCTGAATTGTGCCCTTTTCATCTTAAGTATCACTTCTATATTAATATGCAGAATTAAATATCTTCAGTCTTCATGGAGAAAAAGAGCCATAAACCAAAGTGTGGCAAAGTCATCAGAGAATCTGACTTGCAAACAACATGCTACTCGTTGTTTTTCAATAAATAGCTTTTGGTAGCTTCAGTTACCAAAGGAATCAATTAGATCCTTAAATTATTTCTACACGCAAAGTTAAGTGGAGAATTTACACAATTATTTTGATTGTTTAGAGGCAGTAAAACATTGTGGGCTCTGCAGCTGGACCGCCTGGATTCTGACCACAGCTCTGTCAGCAGGGTATTCGGCCACTTACCTAACTTCTCTGTGCTTGGTTTCTTCACCTGTAATATAGGGATGTTAATATCACCTAGCTCATAGGATTAAATGAGCTAATATTCATAAATTGAAAACTGTGTCAAACACATAATAAGCAATGAATAAGTGCTAGCTATTACTATTATTTAGGCAAAAGAAGTCTATGTACAGATTCATGGGCTAATTTGTTGATCAGGAAGTAAATTACTCTGGGAATTTCAACATTTAAAAAACATTTTGGGGGCATCTGGGTGGCTCAGTTCGTTGAGCATCCAACTCATGATTTCTGCTCAGGTCATGATCCCAGGGTCACGAGATTGAGCCCCACGTTGGGCTCTGCATTGTGCGTGGAGCCTGCTTAAGATTCTCTCTCTCTCCCTCTGCCCCTCTCCCCTGCTTGTTCTTGCTCTCTCTCTCTCTAAAATAAGAAAAAAAAGCCCACATTTTGAAGCAATCTGTTGATTTATATGTACTGGTGTAGTGAGGGGGGAAATGTGGTATAGTGAGAAAGGAATGCACCGTTTTAAAGAAACCTTATATACTTGGAAAGCATACATGTAAGAGGTCACATTCTGGTTTTGTTTCTTGCTTATGTGTGAACCCAGGAACATTATTTAACTTTATAAAGTCTCACTTTCCCCATCTGTCAAATGAGGGCAATGCTACCTGGCAGTGTTGTGAGGGTTTGCAGTAATAAATGTAAAGTTCTTAGCATGATGCTAGTACATCGTAGGAAACAGACAGTAATTTCGTGGCTCTCTTCTACCAACTTGAGGAATCCCACCTCTTCCAAATGTCTCTCTTGGGGTCAAAGTGAGGAAAGGGAACTGGAGGAAAGTCAATCCACTGCCACTGTTTTTTTGGTTCTTTCTTTCTTCCTTCCTTTCTTTTAATGTTTATTTTTTTTTTTTGAGAGAGAGACAGAGTGTGCGTGGGGGAGGAGCAGAGAGAGAGGGAGACATAGAGTCCGAAGCAGGCTCTAGGCTCTGAGCTGTCAGCACAGAGCCCGACGTGGGGCTCGAACTCACGGACCGCGAGATCATGACCCGAGCCGAAGTTGGACGCTTACCAACTGAGCCACCCAGGCGCTTCTTTCTTTCTTTCTTTCTTTCTTTCTTTCTTTCTTTCTTTCTTTCTTTCTTTCTTTCTTTCTTTCTTTCTTTCTTTCTTCCTTCCTTCCTTCCTTCCTTCCTTCCTTCCTTCCTTCCTTCCTTCCTTTTTCTTTATTTCTTTCTTTTTCTTTTTTCCTTCCTTCTTCTTTCTTTCTTTCTTTCTTTCTTTCTTTCTTTCTTTCTTTCTTTCTTTCTTTCTTTCTTTCTTTCTTTCTCTCGAAACACTTATGATATATGAGTGTCAAGAGGCATTCCATGGGTAGACCCAGTGAGTCATCTCAGCAGGATCTTAGTGACTGTTGTTAGTGGAATCACCCAGTGCATTGGGGGCAGGTACTAGGGTACAAATCCAGCTTCACACAATGTGGAGCTGTTGAGCCAGGATGGAGCATAGCATTTTGAGAGAACATTAGGAAAGAAGAAAATACCAGTCACTTACCTCCTAAGGAGCATGGGTCCCACAGAGGTCAATAATGGGCAAAGTTAGAGATTTGAGTAGGCAGGAGATGTTGCTGACTTACGTAAGTAGGAGTAGAGGCTTAGCCTCAGGGCTGCCATAGAGATTTGGAAGAGCAGCAAGATGAATTCCAATTTCAGAGGTTCCAATA
This sequence comes from Neofelis nebulosa, assembly GCF_028018385.1. Lineage (NCBI taxonomy): Eukaryota > Metazoa > Chordata > Mammalia > Carnivora > Felidae > Neofelis > Neofelis nebulosa. The sequence continues at coordinate 21,514,273 of NC_080800.1, forward strand.
CTCTGCTCAGATTATCAAGGAAAAATAAAAAAGATACAAGTATGGGGATTAACATTTACCTGCATTTACTATGTGCTGTATACTATGCTAAATTTTCTATATGATAGGGATTTTTATTCTGCATTTTTAAGATAATAAAATTGTGGTTTGGGGAAACAGGAAACTTGCTCACAATAAGAGCTGGCACAGTGGTGGAGCTGAGACCCAAACAAAAGTCTGTCCTATTTAGCCTCTAGGTTCTCAGGGATTCTGGAACTAGAGAACAAGGCCTGGACCAAACTCCTAGATCAAGAATGCTGGTAGAAACTTCATTTTAAGAAGATGGAAGAAACCCACAGATAATACTTAGGCACACCATTAGACAAAACCACAGGTATAGGGTAACTTGATCCTGAGTGAGGGTGATACATTATACCACCTTCTAATTCTAAAGATTAAGGTCAAGGTATATCTGAAAGCCTGGGGCTGGATGAGCCATAAGGAGAGGGCAGGTGATCTCAGTGACAGGAGGAGGGCTGCAGGGAAACAACCTCACAATTCATTCCCATGAACTCCCCCCTCCCCTGCACCTCAGTACAGTACTTTAAATGGTCCCCTGGAGTCAGCAAAGTGCGAAGCATTAATGTACGGCTCTAAGTGCTGTCTAATTTGTTATCATGGAGTGACCAAGTAATATTTATGGTGAGCAACAGGGATCCTGAAATTAGGGGTATAGAGGTATATTGGCAGTGTTTTATGTGAAAATTCTGTTCTCTGAATTTCATTAAAATAAATCATGGCCTGAACATCCTGCTTCTAAGGGAACTAGGAAAATGAAAGGGAATAATATCCCAAGTTGGAAACAGGGCGAAAATAGAGACTTCTCTATCACTAAGTTGTTCTAAGTGCTTTACATTTAACTGCTTTTTTTGGGGGGGGGGGCACAGGATAGAAACTGTATCTTCCCAGATACTTAAATTACTATATGAAGTTTGGAATTTTGAGGCTTTATAAAGTCAGGATTGATTCCATCAAATGGATTACTGCTTAAGGCTGCTCAAAGGCAAAACATTTTACATCACACTCAATTATTTGATTTCTGAATTTTTTATGTGTATCAGAGGATTTGTTTACTATCAGGGGAACTGGGAAGTAGTTTGGGACCAATTGCATATTCTCTTTAATCACGAAGTAAGTTGCCTGTCTGGTTAAAAAGCAAATCCCTCTTATATACTCTGGGAAGGCCTGGTTGGACCCAGAAATATTTTTACATCAGGCAAGTGTTTTGTTGGATTATAAAGATTTGTGAGTAAGGTTATAGTTAAGTTGAAATTTTAAACAGTCCAAGGATATATTTATCTTATTTCTAGATTGTGTACCAGTGACACATTTTAGAATGGAAGATTTGCTTGCCACCCTCTTCAAACTTTTGTTTCCAAAATCTTCTTGTAATGTTTGGTAATATTTACAGTGTCTTATTGGGTTGGACCATCCATACAAACCCAGCTTCATCTAAAACTCTAGGAAATTTTAAACATTTTAAAAAATATTTGTTTATTTTTGAAGGAACCCGACACAGAGTGCAAGTTGGGGAGGGACAGAAAGAGAGGGAGACACAGAATCCCAAGCAGGCTGCAGGCTCTGAGCTGTCGGCACAGAGCCCAATGTGGGGCTTAAACTCACAAGTCATGAGATCATGACCTGAGCCAAAGTCGGATACCTAACTGACTGAGCCACTCAGGTGCCCCTAGGATGTTTGTTTTTTTTTTTTAGAGGCTTACAGTCACACCATCTTAAATGAAACAAAAACAAACATGGAATTGTTTTCATTAAAAACTTTTTCTTCTTTCTTTTCAGGATCTGTCTACATACACACATGACCTTTACATTTTAATTGGTTGGTTTTAATTGGACAATTACATGGATACATTCTCAGTGTAAAAATTCAAATACAGAAGTATATACTTCTCTCTCCTTAAGGCTCATAACCCTAATTAGGCCGTCCTTAACTGCTATTAAAGGCTTAATATGTATCAATTTGATTCTTTCAATGTACTGTAATGTATACAAATGTACACAAACAAACACATATACTCTTTTTTTTTTTTTTTTTTCAAACACATATACTCTTAAGCTAAACCGGTTGGGTAACAAATTTTCTTCACTTAATATATTTTTGACACATCTTTTGACTGAGATCCACTTAAACTTTGAAAACTGCTGCATGGTATTTCAAAATATAGATGGAGCATAATATAGTTCGCTACTCTTTCTAATTTTTTAATGTTTACTTATTTTTGAAGGAGAGAGAGACAGAGTGTGAGTGGGGGAGGAGCAGAGAGAGAGAGAGAGGAAGACACAGAATCCGAAGCATGCTCCAGGCTCTGAGCTGTCTGCTCAGAGCCCGATGCGGGGCTCGAACCCACCAACCGTGAGATCATGGCTTGAGCCCGAAGTCGGATGCTTAACAGACTGAGCCACCCAGGAACCCCAATCCACTCTTCTATTTATGGACATTTAGATTGTTCCTCATCTTCGGGGTGCCTGGGTGGCTCAGTTGGTTGAGCATCTGACTGGTTCAGGTCATGATCTCACACTCCGTGAGTTCGAGCCCCGTGTTGGGCTCTGTGCTGACAGCTCAGAGCCTGGAGCCTGCTTCAGATTCTGTGTCCCCCTCTCTCTTCGCCCCACCCCTGCTTGTACTCTGTCTATCTCTGTCTTTCAAAAATGAATAAACAAAAAAATAAAAAAAAATTGTTCCTTATCTTCTACTCTTCTAAATGAAAGAACAGGATAAGGCCCTGTCCAGAGATCTAAGGGAAAGATTTGTAAGTAACATACCTGATGGAGAATTTAAAGCAACAATCTTGGGGCGCCTGGGTGGCTCAGTCAGCTAAGCGTCCGACTTCGGCTCAGGTCAGGATCTCACGGTCCGTGAGTTCGAGCCCCGCATCGGGCTCTGTGCTGACAGCTCAGAGCCTGGAGCCTGTTTCAGATTCTGTGTCTCCCTCTCTCTCTGCCCCTCCCCTGTTCATGCTCTGTCTCTCTCTGTCTCAAAAATAAATAAACGTTAAAAAAAAATTTAAAGCAACAATCCTTAGGATACTCATTGGTTTTGAAAGAATAGAAGACATCACTGAGACCCTTACCACAGAGGTAAAAGTTAAAAAAGAAATCAGAGAGGAAGGGTGCAATAAACGAGATTATACACACATACTTGATGCAATAAACAGCCGGCTGGAAGAATCAGATGAATGAATTAGTGACCTAGAAGACAAAATAATGGAAAATAAGGAAGCTGAACAAAAGAGAGAAAGAATAATTATGGAAAATGAGATTAGACTTAGGGAATTCAGTTACTCCATCAGACATAAGAACTTTCATAATATAAGTGTCCCAGTGAAGAACAGAGAGAAAAGGGTGCAGAAAATGCATTTGAAGAGATAGTAGCTGATAACTTCCCTAATCTGAAGAAGGAAACAGACATTATAAATAATGTTGAAACAAGCACCCTTGAACATACATATTTGTCCAAATATTTCTCCATACCACTGCCAACACGGAATATCATAAATCTTTTAATGTTTTGCTAATTTGATGGGCAAAAGGGTAAAAATATTTCCATTTTAGTTACTTGATCCTAACATATTATTACTTTATTTTTTATTTTTTTAAATATAGTTTATTGTTAAATTGGCTAACATACAGTGTGTAAAGTGTGCTCTTGGTTTTTGGGGTAGATTCCCGTCGTTCATCACTTACATACAACAGCCAGTGCTCATCCCAACAAGTGCCCTCCTTGATGCCCCTCACCCATTTTCCCCTCTTCCCTGCCCCCCATCCACCCTCAGTTTATTATTGCTTTAATCACAGACTCAATTTGCTAATATTTAACTAGAATTTTTCATCTATCCTTATAAATCAATGTCATATAATTTTATTTAAAAAATTTTGGGAACTGCTTTAGTGATGAGGTTAAACCAAGCTTATGTTATAATTTGACAAGATTTTTTATTTTCCTATGGTCTGGAACTATTTATATATAATACAGAAATATTTTCTCTAAAACTTTCTCTGCCAGGGGACTTTTGTCATGGTAGGTTTTGAAATTTCTTTCATGGTCAGCAGTCAATTTATGTTTTTTTACATCTTAATAATTCTATTTTGGTAACTAACTTACATAGCTTAGACAATCATTCAGGTCATCTGTATTCCAAATTTATTAGATATAAAATGATACATTTTATTCCTTTTACAATTTTATTCAGTATTATATCTGTTTCCAGTTATGTCTCATTTCATAGTCTGTGTGTTTGTGTTCTTTTTTTCTTGGCAAATTTTTTTGTTACTTAATTAGCTTTTTCAGAAAACCAATTTTAGGTTTACTGTGGTTATTTTCTTCGTTATTTTGGCTTTTTATTAATATTTTTAAATTTACTTTTCATTTTTGAAAGAGTCACACATGCCCATTGTTTAAAGAGTCAAGCAGTTCTATAAGACAAAAGGAACATGAAGCTCCCACCCCCACTTCTATTTCTCACTCTCAAGTGATTTAGATGATTCATTTGGTATTTATCTCCATATCTCTATATAGCATGCTTAATGGTTACTTCTTGATGGGTCAGTTTCAAGCAATATCAACTGACTTACCATCACATAAGATGGAGAACTAACTGCGTTCAATTACTCCCCATTTCTACCATCCCTCCACTTTCTGACCATGTTTCCCAAGCTCCCAGTTTGTGGTGGTTTTGCTTACATCAATAGTCAGGATTTACGTTATTATGGACAAGTCAGTGGTTTTTGTACTGGCTGACCATTTGAATCTCTTGAGGAGCTCAAAAAAATATTGCTGCCTATTTCGGATTTAATTGACGTAGTTGTAGTTTGGCTTCTGGAAGTTTAAAAGTTCCTTAGATGATTTTAATGTTCAGCCAAGGTTGAGAACCAAGGAAATGTTATTCACAGCTAATTACTCTAATTTTCCTTGGAGCTAATAATTATCTTGTTTTTATATTTGCTTAATCTTCTATGTTCTTATTCCTAATTCAACCCCAAGCTTCTCTCACTATATTCATGTCTGTCAGGTACTCAGCCGGTTTCATCTTCGTGAAGATCTCACTCAGGGAGTTTTCAGGACAGTACTCGGCTTGCCTAGTTGTTTTCTTTAGGCTGTGCCAAGTGGTCATCTCAGTACCTCATTCCACCATTCTCCTGGGACTTCCCGTCTCTTCTCTTGTGTTCATGCCTGTTTACGTGGAATCTGTGTTGTCTTTCCTCTTGGTTTTCTACCTAATTATGGTACATCACCTCTCTCAAAAACTTCCATACAGAGACAAGTTCATAGAAGGTGAATTTTTAGAAATTATCTTTATAATAATAGTTTAGGTGGCTATAGAAATGTTGTTTGGAGATCATTTTCTTCAGAATTTGCAATAAAATGCCTCATTGTCCTCTCATTTCCACCGATGCCACTGAGAAGTCTGATGTTTTTTTTATGAGTTCTTTTTTTTTTTCTTTCCCTGAAAACTGAGGATCTTCTCCTTATTCAGTGTTCTCAGATTTCCTGTGAAATATAGATCCTTGGAGAGGATTTTTAGCTATTGGTGGGAACTTTCTTTCTGGAAACTTATGTCTTTCAGTTGTGGGAAGGATTTTTGAATACTGTTTTTGGTGATTTCTTCCTCTCCATTCACTCTTCTGTCTTCCTGGAACTCCTTTTAGTAGGATTTTAGACTTCCTGGAAGAGTCCTGTGTTTTAATTTCTTTCCCCTTTTCCATCTCTTTGCCTTTTGCTGTGATTTCTGGGAGATTTCCTCAAGAGTATTTTTCCTCCTATTGAGATTTTAAAACCAGCACCATTTATTTTTTATTTCCTAGGGCTTTTTTTAAATTCTTGGAATATTCTTTTGTTTTATAGCATCCTTCTTTCAGAGAAGCAATATTTTCTCATTTCTGTGTGAGGGAAATAACAATAGTTTTTCTTAAAGTTTTTTTCCTCTGTATCATCTATTTCTTCCAAGTTGCTTTTCCTTTTTTGTCAATCTATTTGTGTGTGTGTGTGTGTGTGTGTGTGTGTGTGTGTGTGTGTGTGAGACAGAGAGAGAGAGAGAGAGAGCGAGCATAGGAGGATTTCTAATGTCTGAACATTTTCGACTATTCACTTGTGCTTACCTTGAGCACAAAACTGGTCATCTGGGACTTCTTTGTACATAGCTGAGTGAGACTAGTTGACTATAGCTTCTGGACATACCTATTTGTAGAGAAACTCCACAGTGCCAGTATTTTATCTATATCTATGTCTTTGGTCTGTATCTATATATCTATATATCTTTATCTCTATCTCTATCTCTATCTCTATCTCTCTATCTCTCTATCTCTCTATCTCTATATCTATATATCTGCTGGGTGGCTAGAGTTCCTAGAAAAATACTCTTCTGGTTCCCTGCCTAGAGGGTATAAGTCTGGCTGACATATTTTGAGAGCCAAGTAGAAGAAAGTTGGAAGTCTTAACATTTAGCATGTGAACTTTTGCTTATTATCCCGCTTTTCATATGGTACTCTTCTCTCAATTGTGCCTGATACCCCATAGTCCACAAAACCTGTAGTTTCTCTCCTCCAGGGAATAAACTGCAGTTTTCTTCTAAGGGAAGAGAGGGAGCTTACCTGACTGCATGGAGTGAGAGGTGAGGTCTTTTATTCCCTCCCCTGATGTTGATTTCATTTTCTTGTTTTAGCTACATCATCACTCTACTTCAGAGGTAATGGGAACAACAAATTCTCAAGCATTTGCGGGGACATGTAGTATAGTCATGCTCCTCCTTGGCTTTGTCCTTTTCTGACATGGGATTCAGCTTTTTCCATTCTGGTACATAGGCAACCGTTTGTTCATTTGATTTTCAGCCTCCAAAATTGTGTTTTTGTTTGCTCTTCTTTGCTCTTATCTTCGGATATATATAACCATTTTCATGATCTATTTATTTATTTGTTTATTTACTTTAATATTTATTTTTGAGAAAGAGAGAGGAAGAGAGACAGAGTGTGAGTGGGGGAGGGGCAGAGAGAGACAAAGACACAGAATCCAAGCAGGCTCCAGGCTCTGAGCTGCCAGCACAGAGCCCAGCATGATGCTTGAACTCAGGAGCTACGAGATCATGACCTGAGCTGAAGTTGGATACTTAACTGACTGAGTCACCCAGGCGCCCTTCTATAACTATTTTTAAATAAATAATTCCTTTACTGTCATTTAAATGTGTTTTTGAAGGTATCAAGAGGAAATATATGTGCTCTCTCCTCTATACATGGCTTAATTCTGTTATTTTAAGAGAACATAGTTTGTATTATTTCAGTCCTTTTCAATTTGTTAAGAGTTGTTTTATGCCCAGAAGATTGTCTGTCTTGGTGAATGTCTTGAAATGGATGTGTATTCTATTAGTGGGTGAAGTGTTCTGTAAATGTCAGTCAGTTCAAGTTGGTTGACAGTATTGTTCAGGTTATCTATGTCCTTATGATTTTCTATAAATGAAGTTTAACTTTTATTGTTATAATTGTCTCATCTACTTTTTGGATTTTTTTAAAAATCTTGGAGTGATGCTATTTTCACTTTTTGGTTTTCTCATAAATGCTTTTAATACAATGACTTTATCTCTGGGCATCACCTGGCCTGCAGTATAATGTTTTGATATCAAGTACTCTGATTATCAGTCACCTCTAGAGGATTTTTAAATACAATTTTCAAATGCACCTTAACACAAGAAGAGTATTTTTAAAATTTAACTTTTAGTAAAGTACATACAGTAAAATTGACTTTTTTTGTTGTAAAGAATCTATACATGTGCTGGAATTGATAGGATATTTTAAAGCAATCTTTTTGTTTATTTATTTTGAGAGACTGAGAAAGCATGCTCTCTCTCTCTCTCTCTCTTTCCCTCCGGTCTCCATCTCAAGACCATGAGCTCATGACCTGAGCTAGTATCAAGAGTCAGACGCTTAACTGAGTCACCCAGGCACCCCAAACTTTTAAGAATTTTAAATTTGTATTTTTCCACAGTTGTGGCCCAAATGTTCTTTTAAAAACTTTTTGTAAATTTCCATACAGCTTAACACAGCCATTTGTAAAAAAAAATATATATGAATATTTAAAAAGATGGTATATTTTCTGCTTGTTGGGCATCAACGATGTTCCAAGATATCTAGTATATGCAGTTCCATTGTTACTCATCTCCTCAGTCTTTTGACTTAGTTTGTAAACCGAATTTCTGAGAAAAGTGGTTGGTGTTCCCCTGCAATTCATGACTTAAAATTTATCTTCTTTGTTTGCTTTATAAGTAGTTTTAATTTAAATATTGTAAGCAATGATGTTACATGCATAAAAGTTTGTGATTATTGTATCTTCTTATTGGATTGTACTATTCATCAGTTTAAAAACATATAAAATATTTTTGTCCATTTTAATATTTTGTCTTGAATCCTACTCTTTTCATTTAGCTAAGATTTGCTGGGGAATCATCTTCCATACCTTTATTTTAAAGCATTATTTTTTTAAATTGTTAATACTTGTATATTTTTATTTTAGAGAGAGAGCGGGGAGGGGGAGAGGGGCAGAGGCAGAGAGAGAATCCAAGCAGGTTCCATGCTCAGTGCAGAGCCTTAGGTGGGGCTCGATCTCACTGTGAGATCATGACCTGAGCTGAAATCACGAGTTGGACCCTTAACCAACTGAACCACTCAGGTGCCCCTTAAAGCATTATTTTTTATTTGAAGAGTATTGTTTATAAGCAACATATGTCTGGAATTTATTTTATTTTTGTTTTTGCCCTATCTGAGAGTTTCTGTCTTCTAGCCTGATTATCTAACAACTTTCACATTTATTGTTACTTCTAACATCTTGGATACATTCTTGCCATCTGATTTTATATTGTATCTTAACCATGATTTTTCTTTTCTTTTTCCAGCCTTTTTTTACTTAATGAATTTTATTTGTTTTGACTTTTATCTCCAGTAGTTTGATAAGTGCACATGGTATTTGTGCTATTCTATTAGCTACCTTTAAAACTTAGCACACATTTAAGCATGTTTTTCTAAGACTTCTAGAATCCATTAGTACCACTATTTTCTTACAGCATTTCCATAGCTATAAAAAATGCAGAGAAGTATTTTCATGATAGATTTTTATTGATATTTATTATTACATATGCACATTCATTGCTAAATAGTTTTAATAATTTTTATTTTAATAGATGTTTCATATTGTTTAATATTTATCATGTAATATTATATATATGTATATTCTGCTATTGTGAGTAGTTTTGGTTAATTAAATGATTGATTATGATTTCCAGTGGTGTAGTTGGCATTTTAATGCCTATAGTGTTTCTATTTCAGTACATAATTTTAGAATTCATTTTCTGGATTGAGTTTATGGAACAACACAGTCTTCTCTTTAAGAGTATCAAAAGTTTTATCTCCAGTGGATCACATTCCTTTCAATACATAGTAGAAAGGGATTGTAGAGACAATGTAGTGAGTTGGGTAAGGCAATAAAGGAGAGCAGGATAGATGAATGATAGGTATAGAGCAGAGAAGAAGGCCTCAGAGTGAGATCTGGGTAGATAAATAGTGGAAAGTTCAGTTAGAATATGTTTGAAAACATTGAGGGGAATTAAGTAGAAACAGAAGTGAATAGGAAAGGTTAAAAGGTAAAGTCTCTTTTCTCCATTTATGTGCAGAGGACAGGTAGTAACAGTCACAGGGGAGTAAAAAGTGATGAATTCAGGAAAGGGGTTGCAGCAGTTGTCATCCCAGGTGGTAAATGAGTGTCTGGAGTTCGTATCAGCTAAGAGATCAGGTTGAATTCCTTACTCTGTAAGTTACAAGAGAGCATTTTAACTGAGTCTATGCATAAGACTATGGCCTGGAATAAGTTAATAATAGTTCAGAAGGCTACCAGGTAATGTCTGCATGCCTGTTTACTTTAAATGCTTACTCCAAATTATAAACTTTTTAAACCTTCAGGTATTTAAGGATGAGTTGTGTAAAAATATGCTTTTCTCCATTTTACATATACTATAATTTTCAAGAATGAAGCTGTTATGGGTTGTACTATCTCCCCCAAGAAAAAGATATGCTGAATCCCTAACTCCCAGTACCTCAGACTGTGATATTATTTGGGACCAGGGTCATCACAGATGTAATTAGTTAAGGTGAGGTCATCCTAGAGCCTTTTGGGTCCTTCATCCAATATGACCGATGTCCTTAGAAGAAGAGGAGAAACACAGGCACAGACTCCATGGCTGGATGGAACGGGCTGTGTGACACTGAAGGCAGGGATTGAAATGCTGCAGCTGTAGGTCACTGATCACTAAGGATTGACGGCTACTACTAGAAGCTAGCAAGAGGCAAGAATGGATTCCATCTAAAGTCTCAGAGGAACATGGCTCTGGTGACGCCTTGACTTTGGGCTTCTTGCTTCTAGAACTGTAGGAGAATACATTTCTGTTGTTTTGAGGACAGTTTGTGGTAAACCCTAGGCAACTAATATAGAATAGAATGTATTAATTTTACCAGAGATCTCTGACTGAAGCATCACAGCCAAATGAGCCTGCTTGTACTAAGAGAAGCAGGAAATAATGTTTTCTGTGTGGAAGTCCTAATGTGATTATGGAGTCAAAATTACGATGGGCCCTGAAGGGATATCAAATTGTAGAGAAACTACCTTCTCTATTCTAGTAAATTATTGTCTTCCCGCTCTCTTGCCCAGCTTACAAATGGGGGTAAGAAAATTGGATGAAATAGAATTGAATATCCATGATGTGAGGCTTATTCTAGGAACTCTGGATAGGGTTCCAGAGTTATAGTGAAGCATATATTATATGCTTATTATATTGAAGCATACGAAGTTGCTATTTGGTAAAATATTGGTTAAATAGTGACACCTTCATATTGTTCAATATAATAGGTTATGCTGGAATTCAGAAGGTGATATTATCCAGATTTCAAAAAATAAAAGGGAGCATATAATAAACTTCAGATGATAGTTACTGCATCTTGAAGGATTGGAAAGATTCAGGAAGATGCTGGAAAGTGATGAGGTTTGGGGGTGGGAAAAGCATACTTTTTAAAATTTATTCATTTTTGGGAGAGCGTAAGCAAGGGAGGGGCAGAGAAAGGGGGACAGAAGATCCAAAGGAGCCTCTTTGCTGATAGGCTGATAGCAGTGAGCCAGATGTGGGGCTTGAGCTCACAAACCACGAGATCATGACCTGAGGTGAAGTTGGACACTGAACCGACTGAGCCACCCAGGTGCCCCAAAAGGATCATTTTAACTGGAGATATAAGCTCACATGCAGGAATTGGAAGGGAAAATTCTAGAAAAGAATCTTGGGGCCATATTAAGAAAGATCTTCTAGCGCATGGGTGGCTTAGTTAGGCGTTTGACTCTTGATTTAGGCTCAGGTCATGATATCACGGTTTGTGAATTTGAACCCTGAGTTGAGCCCCATGTTGGGCTCTGCAGTGACAGTGCAGAGCCTGCTTGGGATTCTCTCTCCCTCTGTGTCCCTTCCCTGCTTGTGCTCTCTCTCTCTCTCTCTCAAAATAAATAAATAAACTTAAAAAAAGAAATCTTCAATGCTAGAGTTAAAAAGCTCTGGTTTATTCTTATGAAATCAGGGAGTGAATTGCCAAAGAGTTTCTGGGGAGGGGAGGATATGAAAGAATGGCTTAGGAAAATTAATCTGGCATGTATTTATTTAGTAAATATCTGTAGTCAATTTTGTATGGAGGTAGATGGATGAGTTATATGACTGAAGGCCTGGAAACCAATTAAGAGGTTATTAACTGGTAACTCTGTTGTTCCCAGAGTGTAACTATGATGTGCTTATTATACTGAGGTGGTAGGGGTGGAAAAGAAAAATTAAGGTTGTCCAGAGAATGCCTAAGACAATTTGGTGGTACATTTAATTGCACAAAGCTGACTCCAGAGTTTTGCATTTGAGTGAATTTGAGAATGGCATTAATAATAAAAATGGAGAAGGCAAGAGAGGAAGCTGGTTCAGGGACTGAGGTGATAATTTTTTTTAAATGTCCTAAATTTTATTTATTATTTTTTGTTATTTTTTTATCAGAGAGAGAGAGAGAGAGAGAGAGAGAGAGAGAGAGAGAGAATGCTAGCAGGGGAGAGGGGCAGAGGGCAAGAGAGAGAGAATATTAGGCAGGCTCCATGCTCAGTGTGGAGCCCAATGCAGGGCTGGATCCCATGACCCTGGGATCATGACCTGAGCCAAAATCAAGAGTTGAATGCTCAACCAACTGAGCCACCCATGTGCCCCAAATGTCCTAAGTTCTAGAAGGCAGGAAGACACCTTAGTAGAACTTGAGAGCATTGAGCAGAGAATGAAGTTAACTCAGAATCCCCAAGAGGAAGGTGATGGTTGAGGTCATGAAACTGGGCCACATCTCTGAGGCAGAAATAATATTAGAGAAAAGCAGAAGGTTGGATATTGCAGGATGGCCATAATTAAATTTAAATTATGCATATTATTCCCAATTGTATTAGCTTTTAATCCTAATCCCTCTCTGACATTGTCCTTCCAGACAGAAAGATCCTACTGGTTTCCATACTCCATAAAGTAGTATCTCTACCTCATAACATTCTTGAAGTTCAGACACTAATGTGTGTTCATCTCATATTTTCTCTTATTACCAGATGATTTTATAAAAGGACAGACTGGAATTTGTGGTTTGGTTTTCAGCAGTATTATGTTTTGGAAACTTACGGCCCATGAAGAAGGGAGTTTGTCTTACTTAACTTTGTGTCTCCAGCATTTAGCACAGAATTCATCCCAGAATAGGTGGTTAACACATATTTCTCAAACAGATGAATTTTGGAGACACTGTAAAAAGAGGTATAAAATGAATTAAAATGTTTAATAGAATAGCACAGTAGTTCATTCAAACTTCTGAAGTTTTGGTTTTTCATTTTTTTTTGAACCATGACTTTTATCAAGTGAAAACCACAGGGTTAAAAAGCACAAGTCTGGTTTAAAAAATGTATCTCTACTTTTAGAAACTAGCCATCGTACAGTATCAATCATTCTATCTAGTAAACCCTAGTTGTTAAAATCAATTGTCAAAATTCTACTCGATCTCTAAAATCCAGTATATTAGGCTTACTATAAAGTTTCCTTCAGTTTATCTATTTTTTCTTTCTTTAAACAGAGTTAAAGAGATCTTTTTTTTTCCTTGGCATGTAAACCAAAAGAGAGACAAGGACAAATTGGGTCCTCTTACAACCTTGCAGACTGGTCTGCTCCAGGCAGCAGCAGAAAACATCAGGTAGCCTGATTGAATTCATTTCTTCTATGCACCAGCTGGCATCACATTCCAGATCTTGAAATTCCCAGGGTTCATTTATCTTCACAGTTTCTTACCTGACAATGAAAAGAGGACTACCAAGCTGATTCTGCATTTAATGTATGATAATGCCAATCCTGATGCATTGTTTTATGAGTTATAGCTAAAAGAGCTTATATAGTATTTGACAAGAAGGTAATTCCCCACTTGTGCGTGAAGCTAGTTAACCACAAGAGTAAGCACTAGGACAGTGCTATTTCCTTTTTTCATTTAAATATGATTTTATGATCAATTTACATAGAATTAGAATCAGAACTCAGGACAGAGGTATCAGCTGCTTATTAAAAATCAGTGGAAGACAGTGAAATTTATTTGCCTATTTTATTTTTGAGAGAGAGATGGAGCGAGAGTGAGCGAGCAGGGAAGGGGCAGAGAGAGAGGAGAGAGAGAATCCCAAACAGCCTCTGTGCTGTTAGCACAGAGCCCAACACGGGGCTTGATATCATGATAGTGAGATCATGACCTGACCTGAAATCAAGAGTTGGGTGCTCAACTGACTGAGCCACCCATGTGCCCTTATTTGCTTTTTTTTTTTATCACCACACGTAAGAAGTAGTGGCAAAATGACATCATTAAATAAACTCACTTTGAGCATTTTCTTTTTTGTAAATTCTTATTTTAGATGTAAATTTATTTTTTGGTGTTTATAATTAAATTTGTGGTGATAATTGTAGCACTGTCAGTGTTTCTTCACTGAATCAAATATATGCTATTAAAAAAAAACAAATCATTGCTGGTGGATCTGAACTATTTTGGTGGATCATCTTAATTATGTCTCATTTTGCTTTAATGTCATTTGCCATTTTCCCTATTTCTGCATGTTGATAACCCTTAGCCGGGAATGAAGAGATTAGCATTAACTGAACTTGGACAAGCACTAAGGAGGGCTTTGGCCAAGTTGATTTCTAAGGTCTGTTTCTGCACTGAAGTCTTGTACCCTGTGCTGGGAGCATCTATATGGGCCTCTTATGGGGCATAAAGACAGAAAAGAAGAGAACAGAAAGTGTAGTGAAGCCAAAGGACAAAGAGGGAGTGGTAGATCTCCCTTTCATGGCATGGCCTTGTCATCTCACCCGGTTTTATTTGGGTTCTGATGAATTAATGTTGGGTGAGTTCAAAAGACTTCAAAACAGTCCAGATTTTTATATTTCTAACATATTTTCTGTTAGTTCAAGAAAGCAATTGTATCCATATATATATATGTGGGCAACCCTTGAAGAATCGGCAGCAACACTTATTCGGAAGTTGATCTTGATAGTCACTGCCTGTTGAAATTGAGTTTCCACACTTGATCTTAGCCAAAAGGCCAAGAAGCGATGAAATTGAGTTTCCACATAAAAACTTTCATTTGCTATTCATTTTGGAGTAGAATAGTTAATGTTAGGATTAAAAAGGAAGAAGGTTATTTTTCAATTGAAAATTTATTTTATTTATTTTAAAATTTATATTCAAATTTGTTGACATACAGTGTAGTCTTGGCTTCAGGAGTAGAACCCAGTGATTCATCTCTTACATATGACACCCAATGCGCATCCCGAGACGTGCCCTCCTTAATGTTCATCACCCATTTAACACCCCTCCCGCAGTCCCTTCCTCCAACAACCCTCAGTTTGTTCTCTGTGTTTAAGAATCTCTTATCGGGGCACCTGGGTGGCGCAGTCGGTTAAGCGTCCGACTTCAGCCAGGTCACGATCTCGCGGTCCGTGAGTTCGAGCCCCGCGTCAGGCTCTGGGCTGATGGCTCGGAGCCTGGAGCCTCTTTCCGATTCTGTGTCTCCCTCTCTCTCTGCCCCTCCCCCGTTCATGCTCTGTCTCTCTCTGTCCCAAAAATAAAAAAAAAATTTAAAAAAAAAAAAAAAAAAAGAATCTCTTATGGTTTGCTTCCCTCTCTTTTTGTATTGTATTTTTCCTTCCCTGTCCCTATGTTCATCTGTTGAGTTTCTCAATTCCACATATGAGTGAAATCATATGATATCTGTCTTTGACTGACTTATTTCGCTCAGCATAATACCCTCCAGTTCCATCCATGTTGTTGCAAATAGCAAGATTTCATTCTTTTTCATCACTGAGTAGTATTCCATTGTATATATAAACCACATCTTCTTTATGCCTTGATCAGTTGATGGACATTTGGGCTCTTTCCATAATTTGCCTATTGTTGATAGTACTGCTATGAACATTGGGGTACATGTGCCCCTTTGAATCAGCAGTTTTGTACTCTTTGTATAAATACCTAATAGAGAAATTGCTGGGTAGTTCTATTTTTCATACTTTGAAGAAGCTCCATACTATTTTCCAGAGTGGCTGCACCAGTTTTCATTTCCAGCAGCAGTGCAAAAGAATTCTCCTTTTTCTACATCCTTGCCTGTTGTTTCCTGAGTTGTTAATTTTAGCCATCCTGACCAGTGTGAGGCAGTATGTCATTGTGGTTGTACTTAACCTATGTCCTCCTGGGGTGCCAAGCCCACAGCAGGTATTTAGGGTGTGCTGGATAATAGTGTTTAATTCATCAGTGTGGATCTCCAAGTGCTTCCCAATTTTGGCAGCTAAGGGAGAAGCCATTCCTTGGGTGTAGCAGAAACGGGTAAGGTTTCCAGACACAGTGGTCATGGTGGAGGTCAGCAGTCTGTGGATGATTAGTATGATCCATGGGTGGTGGTAAACGTGACATGAGCAGGGGCAACTAGTGGAGCACAACACCACGGGTCTATTCCAGTTTCATTGCAGTACGTAACTCTGGGAACTGTAATGTCATTCACCACGGACCAGGCATACAGAACTTGATAGGTGTGACGTGTAAGGTGGAGCCGTCCATTTTCATGGCTGTGTCCGGTAAGTGCTAAGATCTAGAAAATGCTCAGGATTCTCTCTATTGGTAGGTTACCAAATTTCCCTTTATAGGCTTAATATAGGTGGTGAGGCCTCCATTTCAGTGGGTTCCTCCGTTCTCTCACCTATAATACCCTTGACATTCATGAATAACTACCACGTCAGCCGATTTTTCTTCAGTAGACGACAAACATAGCAGTAAGTAAAAACTAACAAGCCCAAATTAGGGGAGAATAGTGGATAATAGACTAGGTTCACTCACTAAGTGACTCACTTCTGCATACCAGCCTCCTGATACATGAAATTCTGAGTTGTGCGTTAGAGCAGTTATGAAAGATTACGTCATAGGTATTTGTTGTCTCTTAGGAAGAGCTGAAGCTATTCCTTTCCAATATGAGACTGCCAGTGGTTTACTAGAATTTGTACATCTTAGAGTGCCCAAAAGAGAAGACAGGACATTTCTTTTCATACTTATCACTGTGGATGCCAGGGTGTCATTTAGCTCAAAGAGAAAACCGAAGGTTTCTCATCTTCTGTTTGTGCAGTTTTTTTTTCTACTTCATTGTAGATGCCCTTGAGACCTGTGTATGTTTGTGTCCTTTAATCTCCTGGAGTGTCAATGGGTCTGATTTTAGAACCAGATGATTCTTAGTATGGTCTCTTGGCCCTGCCACTTATTAGCTGTTTGACGTTGGGCAAGGTACTAGACCTTTCTAAGCCGCCTATGTTTTCTCATCTCACAATGCTCTTGTTACAAGGATTATATAAGGATTTAATGAAATGAAGAAAAAAAAACATGCTATATAGGGCATGGTACAAATTAGCTGCTCAACCAGTACTGGTTCCCTTCCCCCTCCTCTTTATTTTGTTAAATTATATTTCATCAGTATCCTAAAGGTCTTGTAGAGAATTGTAAACATTACTAAATATGAGTACCCTTTTCCAAAGTTCTGGCATTCCTGTCATCTAAACAGGGAACTGTGTGTTTGTGTGTCCACAGTGAGGGCATGAGTGTGTATGCTTGTGAGTGTGTGTGTGTGTGTGTGTGTGTGAAGTGAAAGTAGGGATAAAACAGTAAGCAGGTGCAGGTCCTGGTGCACTTATTATGATCTATGAGTTGGCTGTAAGTCAATGAGTCTTGCTAACCCAATTCTAGAAGTCTACTCAAGTGAAGCATTGGGACCAATATGTGATATTTGGATAATCCAGGCAAGCAACAATCCAGGCAGGAAGTAATTTTATTTTCCTACTAAGCCAAACTGTCAGGTAGCATCATATTTATAAAATATTCCTTCACACCAGACATAAAGTTTAAGGCAGGAGCAAAGAAGGTATATTTCCTTTAAACTTACTGTAAATAGAAAGCCATTATTACATCTCCAGTGTTCCATCTATTGTGAAAATGGAGCCCAGAGAAGCAAACACATTTATGTCAATCATCAGGAAGCGAGTTCTGAAGCTGAATTATCCAGATAATTGCCCTAATTTTTCATCCTGGCCTGTGATTGTTTCCTTTTCTACTGCTCTACACAGTTTTGCCTTTTTTTCTTGGTCCTCATCATTTTGCACTTCCTGGCATTCTGTGTGTCAGCTGGCCGTGTTATTGACTTTTATTTTTGTGGAGGTCACTTTTTTTAGGAGCATCTCTTCAGCTTCTGATTGCCCTTCGTGGACAGGAATTTGAATAAAAAAGTATGAGAGATGCTATTGAGGTGGGGGAAGGGTTTGCCAGTGGAGAGGTGAATCATACTGTGAAAGCTGTGGAACTCACTCCCCCAAACACCTACTCCAATTTTGGCTCTTTGACAATGCTGTCTCTTTGAGAAAGAAGAACAGTTTGATCTGAATTCTTATTAGGTTTTGAGCCACCAAATTGGAATGTAATAAGCTCATTTGGAAGGGTTTTGAATTAGCTTAAAACAGACCCACGCTGAGCTCATAGAGGAGACCCTCCTACACTTTCCAGGCAACCTGTAGTCTGCAGACTGAATTTTCAAACTCTCTTCTTTGTCTCTCCTCTCATCTTATGCTTGTGTTCTTTTCTCCTTTCGAACTGACTACTTCTAGGTATATTGTACACTTCTTGGGAAGACTGTAACCGATCTCATTTGTAAGCTTCTTTCAGAAAATCATAGATTTAGAGAGAAAAAAGCAAGACACCTTTCTTCAATAGGAGGGAAACTTAGCTTCTGGAATCTTTCAGTTTGGCATTCTCCAGTAGTGCTAATAACCTCTGAATGAGGAGTGTTTTGGCATACATCAAAACACTCCAGAAATACCAAAATATATCACTGTCTTACTTGTGGACGTACACCAATAGAAAATTGTTTAGGAAAGAAGAGTCTGGGACCTTTAGATGGGCAGGAGGGGGAAGAAATAGTGTTACAGGCAGCCTGTTGCACCTCTGAGCAAATGAAAGAAGTCCAGGACGAAGGAGAAGACTGGTTATTTGGTGGAGACAGCTTGCTGAGCTTTGTTGGGGCCTCTCTGTTTAGCCCATCGTTATGCGTCTCTGCACATCATTTTGTACCCATGTGCATTTACCTGTAGGATCTATTCCCAGGAGCACAGCTGCGTGGCCAAAGGATATGTGCATTCTTTCTTCTTAAACACTTAAAAAAAAGTTTATTCATCCATTTTTAGACACAGAGATAGAGCAAGCATGAGTCGGGGAGGGGCAGAGAGAGAAAGAATCCCAAGAAGGCCCCATACGGCAAGCACAGAGCCCGAGGCAGGGCTAGATCTCATGAAGTGTGAGATCGTGACCTCAGCTAAAGTCAACAGCCAGATACCTGATGGACTGAGCCACTTAGGTGCCCCAAAGGGTTATGTGTGTCCTTAATTTTGCTAGTTAATGCCAAGTTGCTCACTATGAAGGTTGTTATCAGTTTACACTTCCACGAGCCATGTATCCATAGAATTTAGCGCCCTCACTCCCCCCCAGTGTCTTTCAGCATCCCATGTTATGGGTAAGAACTGTGATGTCAGTCAAGTTCTCATTTCTTGGTAACTAACTTGGTTTACTTCTAGGAAGCTTTTGTCCTTGTTCAGAAATGTGACCGGTACTTGCGTACATTGATGTCCTCGAATTACAATGGCAGGACACCTGGTGAATTTTACAACCTGAAGAGTTATCTTTCCTCACCTCTGTGAACATTTTCTCTTCTATTTCTTTGATTCTCTTCTCAACTCCGTTCTCCCCGTTCTCTCTTTTCTCCCTCTGAAACCCCTGTTAATAGGATGTTGGAACCACTGACACCACCCTCCAGGCCTTTGGCTTTTTGTCTCCCAGTCCCCCACTTTGCCCTTCTTATTAAGGTAGAGTACTCCAGGAGGATCCCTTGACTTGATTTTCCTGCTTCAAATGATGCCTTGGGCCCCTGCACTGAGCGTTTGAAAAGTGGCCAGGCTATTTTAAATCTTCAAATACTGGGTTGCTTCTTGTTGGAGGTCAAAGAGAAGACGTGACCGCCCGTTGACCCCGGAGTCAGACCCTTGCAACTGGAGGCTCCTCCCCCCTCCCCGTCCTTGCCATGCGCACTCCCCGGGCCACTCGTGCTCCCACAGCTGGAGCCATTTGGCGGGACGCAGCCTCGAGGGAGCGCTGTGTGATTGAATCCACCCGGATGGTGCAGATGAGTAGGCTTCGGTGCAAACGGGGTGGGTGTGGATGCCTCTGGCTGGGCGTAGAGACCTCGCATCGTGGCGCGGGAGACAGGCCTGGTGGTAAGTTCTTTCGCTTTTTGCGCCCGCCCCCCACCCCGTGGCCGCCTCTGTCCTCGCCCTGTCCTTGCGCCCCGCGCCCTGGCCGCTTTCGCATCTCGCCCGCGAAGCTGCCCAGGTTGCCAGCCCATGCTTCTTGTTGACGGACGCCTGTTGTTTCCAAATCGATCCCAAACAAAGCTCGGTGGACAGCTTCCTAACTTTTCCTCTATTGTCTGTATCGGCAGTGGCTCTTGTCGGTCGTTCCGGTTGTGGAGTTGGGCGCCTGGCTTTCGTTTCGTTGGCTTCCCTCCGTCGTGTGAGGGGTCCTGGAGTTTTGTGCACGCGTGGAGGCGCCGGCCTCGGGGGGCCCTGCTCGGGCCGGGTCCAGTGCAGCTCCTCCGTGCGGGGAGGGCGTGCGGGGCTCCTCCGAGGTGAGTCGTGCGGAGGCCCCGGGAGGTAGAGGCCGGCCGGCTGCCCTCCCTTTGGGGCGTGGGGTGGCGTGTTTCCTGGGGGTGGGAGCCGCCCCGGCCTCCCCGTGGCCTTACTTTGCGGGTGGAGTGGCGGGGCGCGCTCTAGCCTGTGTGCCAAATGGCACAGCCCCGGTCCTGTGGTCACAGGGTCAGCCCAGCCCTCTCCCATTCCTTTGGGGGATCACCCTTCTTACCGCCTGTTCCTTTTCTCAGCCTCCATGCCTTCTGGTTTGGAGGTTCCGTGCTCCTTCGGGGAAGAAGTCCTGTTTTACCGCCTTTCTCCCGCTTCGGTCTTGACGCTTAGGAATTCCTCAAGAGTGTCGCAATTTGCTGTCAGCTGGAGTCGCTTTATGCCTTTGAGAGTTTGCTCACTGCTCTGGTCTTCTGATGTTCTCCTTCTCACCTTTCTGGCACTAATACAGATACGTTTGTTGTTGGGGTTCTCCTCTATTTTCAATAGGCTGTGAAACTGCAGAGGTTGTCCATGTGTTCTCCATTGCTGGCGAATAATTTTGCTTTCCTAACGTGTAGCTGTTTTCGGAGAAATTTAGCATTTTCTTCTTCAGTGAGGTAAAATTGACAAGAATGATACTTCAGGTAGTGTGCCGGTCTTGTTTGTTCTTTTCATCTTTTGTCAAGTTGGTTGGCCTACAGTGTATCCAGTGTGCTCTTGGTTTGGGGGTAGATTCCTGGGATTCACTGCGGACGTACAACACCTAGTGCTGGTCCCAGCAAGACAGTGTGATGGTTTGATGTATGTCCCTCGGGAACTGCTCACCACGATAAGCTAATTAACATTCATCAACTCCTACAGTTGATACCTGTGAGTATGGTGTGAGTGTGTGTGTGTGTGTGTGTGTGTGATAACAACAGTTTGGATGTATTCTCACCGAACTTAATGTATACAATACCTTTTGATGAACTATACGCACTGTGATGTACATGAAATCTCCAGAATTTATTCACGCTACATAGCTGCGACATGGTACCCTAGGATCAACATGGCCCCATTTCCCTCTCCCTCAAGCCCCTAACAACTACCATTGTATCCTGTGCTTTTAGTAGATGAAAACTGGTGAGATTGCACATGTGAAATCCTGCCATATTTGTCTGTATCTGGCTGATTTTGCTTTGTATAGTGTCCTCCAGGCTTGCTCACGTTGTTGCAAAAGACAGGATTTCTTTCTTCCTAAAATTTTTTAAATGTTTATTTAGAGAGACAAACAGTGGGGGTGGGAGGGTGCACGGAGACAGACAGAATCCAAAGCAGGCTCCAGGCCCCAGGCCCCAAGCTGCCAGCACAGAGCCCGATGTGCGGCTCAAACCCCCGGACTGTTACATCATGACCTGAGCCCAAGTCGGACGCTTGATTGACTGAGCCACCCAGGCGCCACGGATTTCTTTACTTCTAAAGGCTGAGTAGTAGAATATTCCATTGCGTAAGAACACCACATTTTTTTTTTGTCTGTTCATCCGTTGATGTCCACCGAGGCTGCTTTCATATCTCAGCTGTTGTGAACAATGCCCTAGTGAACATAGCAGTGAGTGTAAGGATCTCTTCAAGATAGGGATATAAATCTAGTAAATAAGGCATTTAAAAGGCCATTCTGTCTAATTTCTGAGGGAATATGTAAAATTATTTTTTGATAACTACTAACCAAAAATTGAAATCCCTGATTGTGAAATTGATAACTACACAGGGAGGCAGGGCTGGAATTTTACCAAGATCTTATTTTCACTTTTCATAATGTAATTATCATTGCTTACATTGTCATTTCACAGTTGAAATGGCAGAATTGAAGAATATTGTCTATTTTAGTTTTGCACGATGATTTTTGAGCAAGACTTATTTGATCTTGATCACTCTAACTTTCTGTAAGAACTTATCACCTACCACAGTTTAGACTGAGGAACACAACAAAATCATGGACCCTCTGACTTAAATTGTTTCATGATAATACATTGGTTTCAGATGAGATTCCAGCTTTATTAAGAATCCCTATGCTATTTTGAAGAATTGCCCCATTTTTTTTAAAAGCAGGCAAAGCCTTTAAAATCTATGAGAGATGCTAAAATTATGATTGATTCTTTTGCTTTTAAAACTTCCAATCTCTTTTCTCATTTTGAACTGGGAAAACATATTGACTTTTTTGGTAGAGATGTAGGAACATTCATATTTATTCAGCTGGAGAGGGAAGATTATGAATTTGAAATTTCACAGCCATTTCTTAGTCAAAGGGTAATGGGATTTTAGAGCCAAAAGGCCTCTCCAAATAGCTTTGTGGTGATGAGTAGAGAGCAGAGAACTGAAATCAGAAAACAGGAGGTCAAGTTCCTACTTTGCACTTGGTAGCTGTGTGACCCAAGTCGAGTTATATAAGTTCTTTATTTTTTTATTAAAAAAAATTTTAATGTTCGTTTATTTTTGAGAGAGACAGAGACAGAATGCACGTGGGTTAGGGGCAGAGAGAGAGAGAAGGAGACGCAGAGGCAGGCCCCAGGCTCTGAGCTGTCAGCACAGAGCCCGACGAAGGCTCCAACTCGGGAGCTGTGAGATCATGACCTGAGCCGAAGTCCGATGCTCAACCGACTGAGCCACCCAGGCGCCCGAGTTCTATAAATTCTTTAAGCTCTGTTTGCTTATCTGTGAATGGAAGTTAATCCCTGCCCTGTTAATTTTACTGCTTTATCTTAAGGATCAAATGACACAGTGTACAAAAAATACTCTGGGATTGTGAGCTGCTGTCAAATATACAGGGATTATTTTCTTTTTGCAAAGGAGAAAAACCTATATCGGTTCCTCCTGCATGAGAGGAGGCAGTGGGTTTATTTTGCCATGTTGTGGTGGGGTAAACTCCTGAAGCTGGTTCTGTTTTTTTGTTTTTGTTTGTTTGTTTGTTTGTTTTAACCGGTTGAGCTATCATAAACTCTGAGATTGATACTTGGACTGCTATTTCCCTGCCTTAAATCTCCCTCTTACCCCAGCTTGTATGAGCTGCTTCTATAGACCCGTTTTTATTAATTCGAAGCCAAGCACTGCAGAAAGGGCTTTTATTTTTGTTTCTTATTTAATAAACTAGATAGAAATCCCCACTCAATCTACTTGGCCAAATGACTGTAAAAGTCTTGATTGTTACATTGCCTTTTATAGCTGTTTCTCCCAAGTATCTAAAACATCTGGAGGATGACTTTTCACTTCAGTCCAAGGTCAGCTGGAACAAAGGGGTCCCAATTCTCTTCCAGAGTTCTCAAGATAATTAAAAGGAAGCTGAGTGCCTCATGTTGAATAGCATCATTTAGATTCATTAAGTAAAAGGGTTCAGGATAAGGACATTGAATATTCAGGTTTAAGATGAGATTAATGGAAGCTTACAATGCTGTTCACTTAACCAGATGTGGGAAAAGAAGCACTAGGTCATTCAAATAGGGAAAAGTGAAGATTCGTGTCTAGCTAGAGAGAAGAATGGGAGGAAAGTATATGAAAACTTTCCAGTCCCTTCGTAGAAAGGGATAAGCTAGAAAGTAGGGAAGCTGTGAAGACATTAAGAATGCTTCAGAACTTGTAGAACAACACTTTTTTTTTTTCTGAAATAAGTATTTTCCTATTAAGGAGAAGACTTGGCATGCAAATGGTTTTCTATGTGCTTATCAGGAAGAGAGACTGAATTTCTAAAACTTAGTTTTGAGTAGTTTTAGACTTCCAGAAAAAATGAAACGATAGTGCAGAGACCTCTCCTATACTCAGTTTCCCCTATTATAATGTCTTAAGTTGACGTGGTACATTTTTCACAAGTGCTGAATCAGTATTGATGGGAATATTAGGTACAGTGCATACTTTATTCAGATTTCCTGAGCACTTTTTTTCTTTTTTCTTTAACACCTTTTTGTGTTTGAAAACCCACCCAGGACTCCACGTTAATTTTAGTCCTGAGGTCTCCTCAGGCTTCCCGAGATGGTGACAGTTTCTCACCTGGGATTTGTCTATGGTTTTCTCCTGGATAGACCAGGGTTATGGCTTCTTGGGAAGAAGGATACAGGGGTAAAGTGCTGTTTTCATTTCTTCATTGTAAAGTTCTACTCCCCCTCTCCCCTCCCATTTCCACACTGTATTCTCTGGAAGGGAGTCACTATGTGCAGCCCACATGGGGTATAGAGGAAAAATCTAATTTTAATTAAGAAAAAATCATTGTTGGCAAACATTTGAATCATTAAGTGACCTCATCATTGCACTTAACAGGCTCATTTGACCAATAAACTTCCAGATAGGTGTGTGGCAGCCAACATCTTAGGAGGCAAATGGAGTGGACCTAATTTTTAGAGCAGGGCCCTCCTTGAGGGCATCACCCAAATTGCAGGGTCTGAAAATTCAGTCTACCACTGGGACCACTTTTGTGACGTCCATTAGGTCTTGCCTGGAGTTGAGTCAGGTCAGAAGAAGAATCCTCACACTGGAGCAAACTTCCATATCCCCTGGGGGGCTTGTTAAAACACTCATTCCCGGTCTCCACCCCCAAGTTGTCTGACTCTGTAGGTCTGGAGCTGGTTCTGAGAATTCGGTTTGAACAAGTTCTCAGGTGATACTACTGCTGCAGACCACACTTGGAGAACCACTGGGGTCGCTGGTAGGGTCAAAACAATTCAGCCACGTTATTTTAATCCCATGCTGAGCTGTTGACACAGCATCACAGTATATTGCTAGGCCTTTATCTTGGACTTGAGGCTGCTACAGGAAACAACTGCTTAATGTTGATTGACTTCAGACTTTTCTGCGAAGCTCATTCTATGGACGCTGCTGTGAGAATTTCCTCCATAGCATTCCTCATTGGAATTCCTCTGCTCTCAGAAACGCAGGTAGGATCTGTTCTTGGAGACAGAGTGATAGGATGTCTTGCTTTGGCCTCTGGAAGGCTTACAGTTTGAGTTAACACAACTGTATTGACTTTGTTCCTGTGTTCCTTTATTCCTTTATGCTAAGGTCCTTGCTCGGTTTTATCCAGTGTATTGTTGGATTTGTATTGTAAGCAGTGTATAAGCATAACCTTTTTGGAAATTAATAATTGTAACTGGCCTACACTAAGCACTCATTGTCTGTATCCACTCTGATAATCAGATCTATTTCCCCACTTTACAGATGAGAAAATGAATCCGGTCAATCAACTTTTTAAACACCAATCAACTACGGAATGGTGGACCAGGGGCTGCAATCCCTGTCACCCCCAGCTAGTGCTTCCGGTTGCTCTTGAATTTAAGAAGGGCTATGTGGTATGGAGGACAGAACCCAGGTGGCTAGTTGTTGGTTGTATCCCTGGAGTGTGGGGCTTGTTCAGGACTCCCCTTCATCATCTCTACCCTGGGGGATACCAGTACTTTGCTCAGAGTTGTCTCAAGTGGTGAAGAAAATTTTAAAGTACTTAACAGAATGCCATGTTCATGGCAAGTACTCAGGATATTCTTTATTTCAAAGCCTCTGCCCACATGAGATCATTTCATTTAATTGTGTAACTCACAGCATCTAAGGTAGTAGTATTTGTAAAGGAATAAAGACTCCATAAAGAAAATATTTCTAGCTTTATTCATATGGGCCCTGAAGTTTGTATATATACTTAGAGTTCTTGAATTTGGAGATTTGTTACAGATTTTAAGAAATAAAGTTTAGGAGGGTGAAGAAACTTAGAAAAACTATGCAACTTACATAGGATTGGTATTGTATCTTTGGATAAAATAATCCCACTGCCTGGGGAACTTAAATTGAGTTTGTGTTCTTAAGCATGGGTCAGAGAACTCTGTCTAGTACACCAGAAATGAGAAATCTTTGAGCTACGAGCTTTTGAAGTGGGGTAGTCAAACCCTCCATTAAGTGCCTTGTGGTTTTGTGTAAAATTTTGCCAGTGGAATTCTTTGTCTTCACCTTTAATGTTTTGGCTGCTTTTTTTTTTTTTTAAAGTGAATAGCAAATAGATGACATTTTCATTACATAATTCATTCTTGTTCAGAGCCACAAAACAGCTCCTCTCTTTACTTGTACTAATGAGCTTTCTGCCCCTTCTTTCTAGTTACTAGTTTGCTTGTGTTCGAGCTTTTTTTTTTTTCTTTTGAAGCAGTGCTGTGTCTGAAAGCAGATCAATCTGGGGATGGGAGGATTTTGGTCTCACCGTTCCCTGACAACAGTCTAGACGTATGAACTGATTTGAGGAGAAATCAAACAGGCTGGAATGGGAAGGCAGGAGAGGACATCCAGTACCTCTGAATCAGTCTGTTCAGCATGGGATAAATTCGCCTTGAAAAAAAAAATGTTTTGGAAGCTAGTGTCCAGGAAATAGGATCTTGTAATATGATAGTGATAATTTACTATTAAAACTCAAAGGAGAAAAAAATGCAGTCCGTAGTCACTAATTTAGAAGGTCTATATTCCCAGATTGTCTACACATCCGCTTTCTTATGTATCAGCAATCCAGAATTGACTAAAGATGTTCAGTGTTCCTCTGCCTGTTGGTAAATCGGACATTTGCATTCATCATTCTTTATCATTCCTTCTTGATTGGGAGAGCTGGCTCATTTCAATGCTAAAAATTCCCAGAGATGAAGATGCTGTCTCTTTTTTGCTTAGGCTCTTATCTGAAAACATTTTGTTGAAGTTTTGACAGCTGCAGGAGGAAGTAGCTGTACAGTAGGAGGAGCATAAGGCTTTGGAGGCAGATCAAAAGCTTGGAATCCCTGAATGAATTACTCAAATTCCATGTCCACTTCCACATACATAAAAATCTACACATAGTAGTGCGTATTTGGCAAGATTGTGGTAGGGGTTAAAGGAAATGACACCCAGGTCCTGGGATGATGTGAGGGACATAGGAGGTGCTCAAATTGTTCCTTTTCATTCCTTGGTAGTAAGAAGTCCTCAATGCCATTGGTTCTATATGAAAAGGCCTCCAAGAAGAATGCCTTGCAGAATTTTTAACCCTAAGGAACTGAGAGAACTCAGTGCCTGTAGAAGAGTCAAAACATCTCCCTCCTCACCATCATCTAGAAATGACAAATGTCATTAAATGATAAACTGATGGGTGCATTTCCCTTCACAGGAATTATACTATCTGGAGGATTTCTAATAGCCTAAAGTCTAGCTGACACTCGATGACTAATATTTAAATAATAGACAACAAAATTAATAGCTGGCATTTTAAGTGCCGCAACTTGTCACCAAATACTGTAGCGCCCTAAATCATTAGCTGCCACCTCCTATAATTGGTAGAGCAGTACTGTACTATGCCCAATATTGCTGAGATGTTCTCTGATACCCGCAGACAATTCTCTGGCCTATTTTTGGTGCTCCAATTAACTTTTTGCCAAATTTGAATTACTGGGATTGGAACTATTCAAATGCTACCTCATGCTAGCTTTCAGATTGATCTTAATTGCATTAATTGATAGTAATTTCCCCATCCAAAACTTTTGGGGAGTAATTTAGTCTTGGTAAGAGTGCTGAAGCCACTGAGGTGCCACCACCTGAACACTTAGTGCACTACAGTGACACAAAAAATGCATGCCAGAGCTCTGAGCTATGAAGAAATGTTTTATTTATAAACCATATCTTGGGTGACAACAATTCTCAAACAGTTGGCAAATACTCCTTTGGCTAGATACGAGATGTGAGAAGACAGTGAAAACTTGTGTTGAGGTTAGAATTTTCCTAGGTATTCTCCTGTAGAACCCATTTTTCTTGGATTTCTCCAGGGTTCCTGTTCAGTGCTCTGACTAAACAGGAGAAGGATGGAGGGCTCCTGTGGGTTAAATGAGGCTGCCAGGCATTGCATGTGTCTATGGGAAAAGGATAGATGAGATAGGAAGGATCATGTTCTTGATCTTGTGTGACTTTGCGTTTGAATTTGAGACCCAGCTTCTATTAGCCCCATCCCCAGGCTAAGTGTATAATAAATCAAAGACCGGTAGTGAAGTGAATACATAGTTACTCTCATAAGTGGACAGTATGTAAGGCGATATGACCTGTTCAGAGACCCATTTGGCAATATATATAAAACATTAAAAAAAAAATCACTTCAGACCTAGGTTTGCCATCGCTAGGAATTTATTCTAGGTATTTGTACTATAAGCACAGAAACAACCTGAATGGGGATCAGTGGGGGGCTGGTTAAATCAAGATCCATCTAGGAAATGAAATAGGATGTTAAGAACAAGATAGCACTATAGTTGCTGACACGGGAGATGTTGGATGAAAGTTTTCTCTAGCTTTATTGTAAGAATGTAGTATGTAACGTATATAATACAAAATAAGTATTAATCGAGTGTTAAGGCTTCCAGTCAACTGTAGGCTATTTTCAGATTTTGGGGAGTGAAAAGTTAGATGTGGATTTTTTGACTGGGAGAGGGCCCCAATCCTTGTGTTAACAGTACATTTATGTATATAAATACACAAACATACACACTATATGCTAGTAAAATGGAAGGATAAGTTGTAAAATTCTGATGGTTAATTTTAGCAAGATCTCAAAGTAGTAATATAGAGACTGAATGGGACCTTTTTGTTGTAGACCTTGCACTGTTGTTTACCTATCCATATACTTTGGTAATTGTAAAAATCTATAAAAAAGTAAAGGCTCTAAAAGTAGAAAGTAATGAGATAATGAGAAGCAGTTGGCATTGACAAATATTGTTACTAATGAGGATAATAACTGAAATATCTAGAAGGCTTACTATGCCAAAAGCCGAACGCTTGACATAAATTATTTCCTTTAATTTTGCATAGCTGCAAATGCTGATTTAAGCCTAGAAAACCAGGGCATTGCAAGGTTAAGTACCTAGCCCAAGATCACACAGTTAACTAAATAAGTGGTGGAACCTTGGCTGAACTACCAAGCCTTTCTGGTAACTACTAAGCTATGCTGCTATTCTGTCCTCTACAGCTTTCTCTCTACCTTTGAAGCCTGTTGAGGCACATGAGGCTTTTGGAGTGTCCTAAGCATAACCATGTTATGGGGCTGGGAAAGGAGAAGAAAGAACTTACCTGACTTGAAGCATTGTTTTGAAGCAAAAAGGAAGGTTTCGTTTCTGTAATGTTTTCTCTTTGAAACCATCAATTTTTTAATATGGAGTTTGCATGCCAGACCATTGATATTTTCAGCAATTTGGAGTAATAGCTTAGTTTTCATAGCATTGATAGCTGTGCTGAACACACATGATTATAAAAGAAAAGCGCTTACATAGTTCTGGTAACAGTGGGATAGAGGGTGAGCAACAGACTGAGCAGGAATAGGTGTGTATTCACCCCCTCTGACCAACGCAGCCTGATCATTGTACTTTGACCCAGATAAGGCGGGAAGGTAGTTCTTCAGCATCTGACGTTGTAACTGTAATCTTGGATACTACAAGGGAAAGACAGCATTCCTCGGCTTCCATCCACTTGTCATTGCAGAGTGCCCTCTGCTGAAGAAGCAGGGAGGCTTACTAAAGGTTTTGTGCATGAATAGTACTGTGCGTTCCCACCTCCACCCCCCACCCGCTTGTTGCTGTTTTAGGGGAGAAAAAATAATTTTCCCTCTAACCTTTTAGGTTCGTGTCTGAGGACCCTCTGGAATAAAAGATTAGCAGGAGAAAAAAAAGAAGTTGAATAAGTTGTATTCCTCCTATATACGTGGGAGAAACCCGGGAAAATTAAACAACTCTCCACAAGGCCCAAGCCATAACCTGAAATCTTACCTCCAGCTAAAGATAAGATGTTGGGGTGAAAGGGTGGATCCAGTTAAGAGAGGTTTCAGGCGCAGCACCGTAGACAAGGGAAAGGTTGTTACGCAAATTGAAGTCTTTGCTTTTTCTAGTGGTGCAGGTTTCTAGAGATTGACTGTTTCCACCACCCCCACCCCCGGTACAAAGAGGGTGGTACCGTTTAAAAAAAAAAAAAAAAAAGTAAATTTTTCTCTTTTAAAAGATAATATCTAGGTTGTCAGAGCTTTTCCTATGTCTGCTGTTAATTTTTTAATTTATAAAAATTTTTAATTTTAATTATACTATTTTAGGTCTGCTGTTTCCTAAGGATGATCTTGAGCTGATTATTATGTTGCCAAAGAGGACTATTTTGAAGTGGCAGTTTCTCCCCGCCTTCAGTATGTTGTTTTTTTTTTTTCATACATAAATTCATACATATGTGTATGTGTGCATGTACACATATATAATGAAAGCCATTTACCTGTGTTCAGCATAAACCTTTATTTGACTTTGAAGTCTACCACAGCACATCTGACACTGCCCAAACACTAAAACAGACCAAACATAACTATGTGATCACCTTACTTTGTTATTTTTACCTTGGAGCAACATTGACACTTGGGCTTGTCAAGAAGGAAAACCCCATCAAAATTACCACTTTGTGCAATGTTCCATGAGGTACACACATCCTTCTAGATTCTTTATTGCATGCTTAGCTGAATTCTTTGCAAACCCTTTGCTCTCCCTCTATTCTGATCCGGCTCTGAGACTTCGTTTACTTGACTTTTCAAGTATGGACAAGTTTTTACGAGTAAACCTATTTTACATGTTTGGAAAATTCTTTATAAATGGAATGATGGGTTATGGTTTAGTTAACTCGATATCCAGGTTTTCACATAAAACTTCGGGAAATTTCTTCTAGTGTTTGGCATAACCTTTGTGAAATATGCATGTATATTAAAGATCTAAACTTTGCTTTAAAGCAAGCTGTGGTTTTAGCAAAACTTACCCAGAGGTTTGTGAACCTTATTAATGGCAATTAGATAGAAATGAGACCTTTTCCTTAGCTTTTCAACCTGGGTTAATAGGATAAAAAGGAAATATCTGAAGTGGATTGTTATCAACATGATTGCGTTTCCTTGGGCAAGCATCCTTTTGTTACTATTTTTTTTAATTTGAGAGTGCACACACAAGTGGAGAAGAGGGGCTGAGGGAGAGCGTGAGAATCTTAAGTAGGCTTCATGCTCAACATGGAGTCTGATGTGGGGCTCGATCTCACAATCCTGGGATCGTGACTTGAACCTAAATCAAGGCTTGGATGCTTAACTGACTGTACCACTCAGGTGCCCTGCAAACATTTTCTTTTAAATAAAACTGTTAACCAGCTTTAACTGCTATCCACCATAGCAAAAACATTTTTAATTGACTTCAGAGTAAAGAAGTATAAGGCCATGAATTACAGGTTTTGTGTTTATTTTTTACTTTATTTTCATGAGTTTAGTACCTCCTATAGTTAAAACACTACCAAACCTATCTCTCTAAATCTTAGAGTATGCCAGAGGGCCTGGGTGGCTCAGTCACTTAAGCTTCTGACTCTTGATTCTGCTGCTGTCACGATTTCCTCTCTCTCTGCCCCTCCTCTCATGTGTGTGCTCTGTTTCTCTTTATCTCTCAAAATAAATACACTTTAAAAATAAGATAAAATAATTTTCCTCTATCAAAAAAAAATCTTAGAGTATGTCATATATTCCAAGTAAAAATTTGCACCCATTATCTGTTCGTAATGTGAGGGTAAGGAATTTAAATTTTGTGGTGTCTTGGAGCCTTTGGGAAGTGAGGTTGTGTAACAGTAGCTATGACTAATTCCTCAGGTTTCTTTGCCTGAGATGTTGATAATGGCATTAATTACCTGCAGCATCCATTATTTCACTGGTGAATTCAGGGCTTAAAATGTCATTTATGGCCATGGTCCTTCCTTGTAAGAGCCTCCTTTTTGTGCTTATTGAACATTTATAGCTTTTACATTAAGGGCCAACCCCTTCATGTTAATTTTTTTGTTTCATTTAGTTTTGTTTTCAGTTAGGTCTCAGTGCTAATGTTGGAAATAGGTTTCTTGGTAGGATTTTAAAACTATTCTTGAAAGTGTTCTGTTTTTCTCCTCGTAAATATATTTACTCTGGTTTACAAATTTACAAAAAGAGTATTGTTTGAGGGAAAATGTCAAAATATCTTCAGATACCTTCCATTATATTCTTTGTTGCATAGCCACATTTTCATCTTGATTTCTATTAAGAGGTTTTCTTTTACTTGAGGAATTTGAAATCTGTCAAAACAGTGCATTAAATTATTCTGAATCCTCATGATACAGTGTTTGATTTTCTTCTCGTGGTGATGGGCAGCCTGTGATGCAATTGTGACATGTCTATAACCTTCTCCATACATCCTGACCAAGAGAGCTTTCAAGTGTCTAGACTTGATCTAGAATTAGGATGTGAAGAAAGTGGTTGGCCAGTAAGGATGGGTAAGAGCTTTCTGGAAATCTCAGTACTTGTAATGGTGGTTTGGAAGCAAGGCATTTGATTTTTTCCATTTTTTTAAAAGGTATTTATATATAGAAAATGCTTTCTTGTGCACTGGGTACATTGAAAATCTCCTGTTCTGTTAGTTTACAACGTTATTAACAGAAAAAGAGCAAACAAAAAATCTACACAACTTGCATTGGTTTTCAAGTTGGTAACTTATTATAAAGATCTATAAATCATAACAGGGTTACGTCACATGAAGGTCTGTATATTGTACCACTTTGTTTTTGAGAAAATGTTTTCAATGGAAGAAGTGTCAGTTGAATTTTGGCAAATACTATTGGGTCAGCTACTGGACCACCTGAGCTCCTGACCTCTTCCTGCTAAGAGTGTTACCCTAGAATCCATTTTGACTACTGACATCCCATGGTGGCTCTTTTTCCTTGAATTGTACTTACACAACAGATGGTGTTGAATGTATGCATATATTTTTTTGTGATCAATGTCAAGTTGAAGTTTGAATTAGTATAGTAGCGAAGTGTGTAATGGCAACATAGCTGTAAAGTGTTAGAGTTGGGTGTTACATTATTTAGTTGCCATCTGTCTTTATTTTGCTCATCTACTTGCAAGAACCCCATACGAGCATTCTAAATGCTTTTTCAAAACTGGTGTGTGTGTGTGTGTGCGCGTGCGCCAGCATGTAAAATTTCAACAAGAGCCACAACACTCTTGCCTCTACCCGGGGTAAAAAACAAAAACAAAAACAAAAACAAAACAAAAGCACAAGTTGAAAAAACACCCTTTTGTTTGATTTCTATTGGCGTTTCTAATCTTCCTGTAGGTTTGATCTTTTTTTTTTTTTTCTTATCCACAGTTTTCTATAGGGAGAGGGCAAGTCATTGTGTTGGAAAGGTTATGGGGATTGTACTCCAGAACCCTAAAAAAGAAACCTATTGGTCATTTTTGTGTTGCTGTGTTTTCTCAGTACAACTGTGTTCACTATAAAATGTTAAGGTAAGTGGGAAGGTTTTGTAAACACTAGCTCTTTGTGAGAAAGGAGTACATAGGAACCAGTGGTCCTCAGGACATCTTCTTTGGTGGAATCCATTGATTAAACGTGTATCATTAGCACAGGGGGTGCAGTATGCACAGTATTTTCTAAGGGAAAGTAGCCGTTTACTTGCACATGACTCAAGGGAATTAATAGAGTTTATACATTTGTTACAATTCATGATGAAATGAGGCTTCATTGATTTTTGGAAAAGGAAAATGAGGAGTGGGCATTTTACTAATTTCGGTGTGACTAGGAACAGAATTTGGCACCCTTACATGTGTCTCTTTGATAAAAATGTTACTTTAGGCTGATAATTTAAGAATCTTCAGACACAGGAGAAGCTCTGAACACAAACTAGAAGTTGGGCTTTTGTAAGAGACCGTTACGTGTACAAGGAGAGTCTGCCCTGCTAAAAGCATCTCCCACCCTGTGCCAGGGAGAAGGTGACCCTAAATCTCTAGAGACTCTGATCAGTGGAGAAGGCAACAATTTCAGTCTAACACCTTTACCCTTGTTCACTGTGCTTTTTCTGATAGCCTCCCCCTAGCCGACTCCCCACCCCCAGCATCTTTTTTTTTTTTTTTTTAAGCTGAAGATGGTGTTCACGGTGGTGCCTCAGGCCATTTCAGAGGTTACTGAGTTTGCCCGGGTCTCTGCTGCGTACACAGGAGGTGTACCAGACCATAATGGGAATAGAATTTTAAAAAATGAGTCTGTTTTATGAATTACCTGGGTTTATGAATGTTTATATGAAAGCTTATCAAAGAGCCCTAAATACTGCAGTAACCAAAATTAGTCTTCTTAATGGAGGCAGGAAAGTTCATTACTTTTGCTTGGACTCTTGTATATTTTATTTCTGTGAGCTTGTGTTGATGTTTCATACCTTTGTAGATGGTATAATTTTGAATATTTATTTCATTTTAGAGGTGACCCGTGTGCATGTGTATATATGCGTGTATAGGGTTTTCTATCAGAAATCATACCAAAAATGAAGTCCTCTTTTACCTTGGCTCTGCCAATTCACAAATATTCAAGCCAGCAGCTTTGGGGAATACTATGTTTTCAGTTACTTCTACAGGAGTCAAAACCATAGTGCCCCAGGGTAGAAGCCCCTTGCCAGTTGATGTGCTCTCAGCCCTCTTGGAGTGCCATGCTCGAACCTTCTAGGACCAACTGATTGTGTCACTTCACCATCCTGTAACTGGTGGTATAGATGGCTAGATGTAGGTGTACAGATCCAGGTTGAAAACATTTCCGTTTGGGAAGACCACCCAGCTCTCTTGTTTCTTCATTTGCAAGTCCACCGTAGGAAGACTTGGTTCTTGACCCACATGAATGTTGTTCCAAGTGGGTGCTTCATGCCTGGAAAGTGGCTTGAATTCTTAGAATAAAAGATGCCCTCTAAATACCAAGTTTTACATGATCGATTGCTTGCTGGAGGGTGCTTTTTGTGTATCCTGTCCAACCTCATTTTCTCACTGAAAAACTTTGCCATATTGCCTGCTGAGACTTCTTTTCACTACTTTCTGTTGGCTTCTCTCCTCTCCTCTGCCCATGCTGTGATAAAAATCACCATGGTTAAAGCTAAAGTCAAACCTTTTAAAAACCTAATTAAGTATTGTGTTTTTTTCCCCCCTCTATCTATGATAAATTATCACTGACCAGAAATCTAAAGAGCATCAGGAGAAAAGAAACATAAATAACTTGCCAAAATGTAAGGATGCACATTAGTACAGAAGGAAACAACTCCTTGAGTCCTGCTACCGCGCTGGGGCACTTTCATGAGGCTTAGGGTATAAAGTGACGCTTAGATAGCCACTGATCAGAACTGTAATTGGAATAGTGTTGCTGGCTAGTACTGCTGTAAATGCTGGTATTTCAAAAATGAGGACTTTCTTTTATTGTTTTACCATAAACAAATCAGCTAGCAAAAATGGATTTATTCATAAATTGCATAGATTGAGAAAGACCTCAAGCTGAAAGCAGGTCAGCTTTAGCTCCATATGCTAGAAGTCCTGAGCATTTCAGAAAAAGGATTTTCTAGAAGTTTACACAAGTGGCGTGACTTATGAAGCCCTTAAACTATGGTTGGGTCTATAATTTTTCAGGAGGCTGGAAAATCACCAAGAAAATGACTAATAAGACATTTAATACATTGCCATATAGTTGGTAAAGTTCAAGTGGTAAACAAATAAAGGATGGAAATGTCATTCTGGTTTCTAAATATACCATAATTTCTTTATGAGATTCCTCTTATCAGGAAACATCCGCCCTTAGGATTCTTTGACATCTAATTTATTGAACTGTTTATAAAACATAGAAATGTGAAGATGCATTAGATGTTGTTTACAAAATACTCCTGGAGCAAGCTGGAAAAAAACGCCATTTTGAATAAACTCCTAACTGTTGAATATAGTCTAATTTTGGTACATTATTGGGGGGGGGGTTGCTTTGATGTTTCTGTTTCTAGGAAGAATTGAATATGAGAGGACTCCGGACTTGAGGTGTTAGATTAGATTATTATTTGGCAAATAACGATCCTCTCTATCTTTATCTCCATGAGAAGGTAGCATGTCACCCTGTCCCACTGCTAATGACGTTGGCCATGTGTCTTAATGTGACCAATGGAATGCTGGTGAATGTGATGTGTGTCGAGGTTTAAAACGTACCAGTGCTCTTGGGCTTTACCCCCTTGTGTCTGTGCCTCTGCCATGAAATGGATGTGCGCCAGCTAACTCTAGTGAAAGGGGGAGGCTACTCCTGTGAAACAGTCTTGAACCTAACCTAAAGCTTAGAATTAAGCCTGAGCCCAGTATAGATGATCTGAACTCATTGATCACACAGATGTATGAGCAAGAAATAAGTGCCTATTATTAAATTTCATGAATTGGGAATGATTTGTTGTACAGGAAAAGCTAACTGAGGCACTTGGCATTAGTTCTTGGAACATTTACAATTTCAGCTCTCCTCACACATGTCTGTGAAATTGAGAAACTTGAATTTTGCTGCAGCATGAAATTGAGTTTTTAGCACTCATCTAGCAAGCAGAGCCTGCACTTCCTTGCCATAGTAATTGGGTTTCCTGTTCATAGCACGCTTACTTTAGGGAGGTGGGAAATGGTGTTCTAAGGTGGCATTTGAGAATGAGTTTGGGAGCTGACTTTTGAGAATGTCTAAGGTTTACCGAATGTTGCAGATTCTCTATAGTAAACTTCAATGTACATTGCTTAGCTGTACACATTCCAGCAGGCATAGCAGATTAGAAGGGCTTACTCCCTATTTTTTTTTTTTTTGATTAATAGAAATGATGAGGTGTGCATGTGTAAAACAGAGGGAGAATGTGGAGAGCTTCAAAGACTGAATGATGGAGTAGAGGAAGCAGTAACCAGTTCCTGAAGTAGAGGGATCTGAACTTGAGAAAAATGAGAACAGACATTTTTGAGATTGGTAAAATTTCTCAAAGGCCAAACAGCTTTTTTTTTTCCCTTTAGGAAGGCACGGGGAGTACAACAGACACTCTGGGTACAGATGCCCAATGCAGAGACTGCTTCTTAACACCCCTTTTATTAGCTTTGTTCCTTTTGCTGTGTCTTTTCTACTCCTTCATAGTGATTTCTGGGATCACTTCTGAAACAAAACACCTGAACCCAAATGCTTGTCTGAGCGTCTGCTTTTTGGGGGGTGGTGGTGAATCTCAAATTCCAGATTGTAGCCTAATGTGAATTTTTCTTCCTGATTGATAGAGGAATCCTGTTAGATATAAAGGAAGTAGTCATTGTCTTGTGTTCACGGTTTATTGTTTTAAAGAAAGATAATCTAATGGGCATTGAGGAGGGCACTTGTTGGGATGAGCCCTGGGCATTGCATGTAAGCGATGAACCACAGGAATCTACCCCAAGACCAAGAGCGCACACTTCACACATTATATGTTAGCCAATTTGACAATAAATTGTATTAAAAAATAAATAAAAATGGAAAAAAAAGATAATCTCAGTGAATTTAAAAAAGCCACATTTCAATATAAAATATTACAGAAATACCAGAAAAGCAATCATGCATTTTTCAATGTTTATTGTCTAGTATTTTTTGAGTTATGTTTCCAGTATCTGTTACATAATTAGGAAATGGTTCTAGAATCAATGAATTAAAGGGATAGAACATGGTATGTACCCTTCAGGAGCTCATAGGATAGTTACAGAGCCAGACACGTATGCATGCAACAGCAATGTGAGACTGGCAGCACAGGAACACAGGGGACGTGGAGTTAACTGAATTTTCCCATTGGAGATGCTGGGTAAACTGAGTCTGAGAGGAGTTAGTTTGGCAGACAAGTGGATGGGGAAACAAGTTTCACGTAGGAAGAAAGGAATGATGAAAAGGTATAAAATTCTAAGGCCATGTTGTAATAGGGGAGGAAAACTTTTCCTTCTGTGTTCTTGGACAGTTCTAATTAAATTGATACACAAAGAGATTAAGAGGAGAAAAACTGAATTTCATACATACAGGACCACATAGAAAGGAGACTTAGAGTGACTAAAGTGGGTGGCTTTTATACCTTGGAGACAAGCGATATATCAATAAGAGACAAGATGCAAACTTGGATTTGCGATAGCACATAAGTAAAGCAAGTTTGTTGATACACCTTTTTTGGTCCTAAATTCCACATATCTGGTTATAAGGATGCCTTCTTAACACCCCCCAACCCGTACTGGGGGGGATACCTCTCACGTGGGAGATTTTTTATTTTCAGGGGGACAAAGAATTAGATGGGCCTTCTTGTATTGGCCTTTTTTTTTTTTTTAAGTTTATTTGTTCTTGAAAGAGACAGAATGTGAGTGGGGCAGGGGCAGAGAGAGAGGGAGACACAGAATCCGCAGCAGGTTCCGGGCTCTGAGCTGTCAACACGGAGCATGATGTGTGGGGTTTGAACCCACGAACTGCGAGATCATGACCTGAGGCCCCCCCCCCCAGGTGCCCCTTGTATTGGCTATTTCTTAAATAACTTTAATTCAAAATAAGCAAATGCCAAAGTGGTATATTTTGGGGTTTCATATTTTGTTTTCTTTCATATATTTTCAAAATAGCAGAATTTTAGGTAAGGCTGAAGTGTAGAGTGTTCATGATGCAGTACAAAGAAGAGAACCCAGGCACCCAGTACTCTTGCTTTGGGTCCTGTGCTGAGTGTGCACTATTGTGTTCATTTGATGGCTATACCCTCTTTAGTTATTTTTTTAAATACTTGTTTTGAGAGAGCGCCAGCAAACATGCAGTGGAGAGGCAGGGGCAGACAGAAGAGAGAATCCCAAGTAGACCCCACAAACCACAAAAACATGACCTCAGCCAAAATCAAGAGTCGGCCGCTTAACCAACTGAGCTCCCCAGGTGCCCCAGCTAATAGTCACTTTAAAGGGAGAGAAGTCCATGGAACTAATGGATATGCCTACCCAGAGCTTGAGATTCCCCTTCTAAACCATGCTCTAGGTGCCCAAGACATTGGAATTGTCTTCCCATATATCTCTGCTGGCTTTGAGGGCCCACGCAATTTTCTTACAAAGTCTGTCTTCCTGAGGGAGGAGTATGACGTTAGGTGTTAGGATACTTGGGACTGAGGGGTGGCCAAGATAACTGTTTGGGGCATGTTGATGGAGTATAGCCATATGAGTGGCGGGGTGCTTAAGTTTGTTAGGGAGGCTCCTCCTGGTGTGGGAAAGAGCAGGGTACAGGAAAGAGGGAAGCGAAGGTTGTAGTGGAAGGCTTCCCTCTGTATTTTTGTCCTGGTGTTTGAAAATGTTGGCACTGGACTTTGAAGAGAGTGTTAACTTGCAGCTGTGATTCAGGAGAAAAGCTTGCTTCCTGAAGGGAGCTAAGGGGACTGCTGGGTTTTTTAGAGAGTGGTCAATGTTCACAAAAGCTTCTGGAAATAGGAAAGCGAGACCCAAATGGCTGAAAAAATAAGTATTACATATTTTTTACCAAGATGGAAAAAATTTTTCAGGGAAAGCAAGGGTAGTTTAGGGATTTCTAGCAGGATTGTTGAGTGACACTTGGAGAGCACCTGCAGTTGGAGACCATGACTCTGTTATGGAAACTTTCTGTGCCACTGTCGTCTTTTTCTCTCCCTAGCAGGCTCAGCAGGCTGGACATCGGGGAGAAGGTGGCTACTAGTACTCCTGAGAGGGTGATTGATGTCAGATTTAATATCAATGAGATAACTAGTTATAAGTGCTGTCAAGAAAGTTATTGAACTGATTCTTGATGGGATTTAAGTTTTATAGGGAAATAAGTGGAACTGGAAGGGTGGGTAGAACCTGAGAGGAACACTGAAGGAAGCACCATAGATAGTCTGGCTCAAAGAAGCAATGGAAGAAGAGGTGTTGTTTCAGCCAGTGGGACCTTGGGAGTTTGGTATCGAATGGGAGTGGAATTTGCCACCCGAAAATACGGCTCTTTGGCATAAGGATTATTTTGAGCTGATTCTTTTTAAGAAACTGCAGACACAGGAGAAGCTCTGCAAAGTAAGAATTATTTTGTAAGCGACATTTACATGTATAAGGGAAATCTTGATTTTGTAAGGATGTCTCCTTCTCTGTACTGGGAAGAGGATGACTCTGGATTTCTAAGGTTCTTAGCATTGGAAAAGGCAAGGACTTGAATCAGCATATCAACTATACTCTTGTTTCCTGTGCTTTTCCTGGTACCTTCCCATAACTGCTTTCCCCACCCCTAACATTTTTTGTCTTCAGCTGGAGATTGTAAGGTGATGGCTCCGGCCCTTTTGGTGTTGTTCACTTTCCCTGGGTGTCCCTTATGTACACAAGAGGTATACATGTTATTAATCTTGTATTTTTTCTCTTTTCTTATTCCAGGGGGAAGGTAGAGGGAAAATTCTTCTTCCCTCACAGTATATTTCCAGTGGGAGATTTGCTGGAGAAATGAAAGTCCAGGATGTGGTCTTGTAGGAGATGGTAGCTGAAGTAGAATGTGGTTGAAAAAGTATCAGAAGTTAGTGGCTATTGTCAGGAAGAATTCCTGTACTCTTCCAGCATCCTTCTAGCTGGATTAAGAATCATTGACATGAGAGAGAGGAATAGGGGAAGATCAAATTTAAGAACATGGGTACTGGCAATCTGCACAGACACGGAAATTGCAAAGACAGGAAAAATGAGATATATGTGTCATCCTGACCTGAGGAAAGGGGAATAAGAGTCTGGGACTTCAAAGGGAAGGAATACAATTGACAGGAAGATGTACAAGCAAATGTTTGGTAAGCAAATGTTTGGTAAACAAATGTTCATCCTGCCATATAGATGGCTTACTCAGATAAAATTGATGTCTGCTCATAAGCTTTATTCTGAAAAGACCTTCCACTTTAGTTGCTTCTGTGTAGTTAAGGAACCGGCAGAAGTTTCTCTTAAAGCCAAAGGGTCTTGATTGCCTTCAGCTTAAAATAATTTGCATGCCATGGGCACCTTGGTGGCTCAGTCAGTTGAGCAGCAGACTCTTGATTTTGGCCAGAGTCACGATCTCAAGGTTTGTGAGTTTGAGTCCCACATCAGGCTTTGTACCGACAGCGTGGAACCTGCTTGGGATATTCTCTCTCTGTCTCTGTCTCTGTCTCTTCCTGCCCCTCCCCCACTTGAACTCGCCCTCTCTCAAATCAACTTAAAAAAATAATTCGAATGCCAAAATGGCTCACCTTACGGCAGCCTGCCATTGGCCCCTATATTCTAAATTGCATCACACATTCTTAAGGATGTTCAAGTTGCCCAGCAGGAGAGTGGGCATTAGGTTTGAAGGGAGGACTGTAAATTCTCATGGACTGTGAGGGAGCTGCTTGAGATTCAAATGTGACTGCAGGGAAGAGCTGCAGAGGGAAATCGAGCCAGGTGGTACCATGTTGAAATTGAAATACTGGTACAGGATGATGAGAAGAGCCATGTTGAACAGCAATAAGAAGCCAGAAGAATCAACCAGATGTGTAGTGGTAACCATAACAGGGCTCCCACCCTCAAGTTGCTTTCAGGAAGGTGGGGAGGCAGACTTAGAACAAAATTGAATGAGTTAAAGGATTATAGATTTTATGTAATATATGTATAATTATATGAAATATAAAATCAGATGGTATAATGACATAAAGGAAAAGTATTTCTTCAATACAATGTTTTTAAGAGCTTCCTGAAAGCAATCTGTTCTAGGAATAGGGTCTAATGGTCACTTGAGAGGTCTTCACAATATATGGCGATGTCTTGGAACCATTTTTTAGTGGACTAATTAGAAAAAGGTAACAAAAAGAGGAAACTAATTCTGTGAGAGTAGGAGAACTTTGTCATTCTGGAAAACCTAATGTCTGGTAAATCTCTAAAAATTGGCTCTTAACTTGCACGAAGCCCTGATTGGTAGTGTTTGCTGATTTCCATAGTATAAATACTCCCATCATGGCTGATTTCAGGCTACAATATAACGTTGCTGAGTGTAGAGTGGGGAGCTGTACACACCTGGTTGTGTCTAGCCGGCCTGTATGAACCAGTTCCAGCATACCATGGAGTGAAAGTTGTAGAAATAAAAGCGTTAGAAGAAGATTTTCAGTTGAAGGAGGAGTTGGTTATGTGTAGGGAAATGGCGAGGGTAAAACTAAAGAGCTTTAAATGATAGGATCTCAAGCCTTACAGGCTTGGTTGGATCAGCTGTCCTTGAAGTATCAGGCAGTTACAGCCCGGAAGCCCAGTCTTGTCGCAGGATGGTTAACATAGTGTTGGTGAAATCTCATTTTGGGCTCTCTCAGGAAGGTTTTGCCTGTGGCTACTTTTATTTATTTATTTATTTATTTATTTATTTATTTATTTATTTATTTTTTCAATATATGAAATTTATTGTCAAATTGGTTTCCATACAACACCCAGTGCTCATCCCAAAAGGTGCCCTCCTCAATACCCATCACTCACCCTCCCCTCCCACTCACCCCCCATCAACCCTCAGTTTGTTCTCAGTTTTTTTTGTTTAAAAAAAATTTTTTTTTTACATTTATTTAGTTTTGAGACAGAGCATGAACAGGGGAGGGGCAGAGAGAGAGACACACACAGAATCAGAAGCAGGCTCCAGGCTCTGAGCCATCAGCCCAGAGCCCGACGCGGGGCTCGAACTCACGGACCGTGAGATCGTGACCTGGGCTGAAGTCGGAAGTCTAACCGACTGAGCCACCCAGGCGCCCCTGTTCTCAGTTTTTAAGAGTCTCTTATGCTTTGGCTCTCTCCCCCTCTAACCTCTTTTTTTTTTTTTTCCTTCCCCTCCCACATGGGTTTCTGTTAAGTTTCTCA
This sequence comes from Neofelis nebulosa, assembly GCF_028018385.1. NCBI lineage: Eukaryota > Metazoa > Chordata > Mammalia > Carnivora > Felidae > Neofelis > Neofelis nebulosa. The sequence continues at coordinate 21,557,272 of NC_080800.1, forward strand.
GGATCCACATAAGAGTGAAACCATATGGTATCTGTCTTTCTCTGTATGACTTATTTCACTTAGCATCACACTCTCCAGTTCCATCCACGTTGCTACAAAGGGCCATATTTCATTCTTATTGTGTGGCTAATTACTTTTAGAGAGCATCAAACAGAAATATGGAAGCTTCCAAGGAAATGAGAACTGAGTCCATTGACCATCAGCAGGCAGCCTAGTATCATAGAGAAATACTCCAGGTCGTGGGGGCTGGTCAGAGCTGAAATCGAACCCAGGGCACAGCCTTGCTCTGGTGGAGCAGTGTCTGTCTACCAGGGCACTTTAGTTTGCTAATTTACCAAAACCCAGCATGTTTGGAAGCTACGACCCTAAGTATACTCTGTTCCCTAGGAACATTTGCATTTTTCATAAAAATTTTTATGAGAGTGTGCACAAGTGGGGGAGGGGGGAGAGACAGAAGGGGGCAGAGGATCCAAAGCAGGGTCCGTGCTGCCCGACGTGGGCCTCGAACTCGCGAACCACAAGGTCACCAAAGCTGAAGTTGGATTTTAACTGAGTGAGCCACCCAGGTACCCCGGGAATATTTGCATTTTGAAGGAGACATCTGGAGGCAGTGATGACAAGATGTGATTTAATATGGAAGTTCAGATGTTGAGGCAGCATGTTGACTAAGGCGTTTTTAATTAGGGTGTCTTACCATAGCCTTTTAAATGACAAATAATACTGTTGGAGATGGTGGACTCTGCAGAATGTCTTCCTTTGGCCTGGTGAAGCTAACCAATTACAAACTCCAATTGAGTCATCTATTTTATTCACAAAGTGAGTAATTACTAATTTTTCTAAAAAAAAAAAAAAAGGCCAAATGTACTCACAAAGTCTTTCCTTCTTGTAAGGTGGAAGTCTAACAATCTGGGCAGTCCAGTTGGTATGTTGAGGGTCCGTGCATTGCAATGTGGAAACCCAGAGATGACAGAATTCTTTTTGTTGACATTTTAGAATTGGGTGGTTCTCTCTTGTGACTCTGCTGACATGTTTTTGATCGATCTTTTCTGAGAGAGTTTAATCAATGTTGCCTTGCTGTATGCTTGACCCTTAAGATGTGTCAAATTCAATTTGTTGTTTTGGCTGGATTATTGAATGCTGCTTTCCTATTTGCTTGGAGATGTTTTGTTTGTGTGGCAATGAAGTGGAACTCCGTGATCAACCCTGTGGCCTCTGTGCTCTGCAGCTTTAAAATTGTGTAATGATAATTACGGACTGTGAAAGTGTAGTTCAGTCCCGAATAAGATTTGTATAATTGGCTAAATACGGTTTTAGGTTAAGTTGCAACTAAGCCCTCTGTCCCCACACCAAATAAACAGAGATGCTTGGTTATCCTAAACAGTTGGTGACCAGTGGTCTACTCAGTGAGGAAAGACTGGAGTGTGTCTAGTCAGACAAATTAAAAGATAAAGACCATCATTAAGGAGGAATAGTTAAGCTGTCACTTGACTTTATGTTGGTACTTGGAGACACCAAATGACCTGGTAATCTAATAAGGTTAACAGGTTGGGTTCTAAGAATCAAGAAAAACATTTCTGTTCATGCACATAGAAAAATACTAGAATTAAATATTATCTAACAGTGGACATTAGACAAAAGTGCCACTGTCACCTAGAGGCTTCAAAGTGAATTTGGCAGGATTTACAATATTGTTGGAAACAGTTTGCATTTACAACAAAAATTTCCATTGTTATGGAAATGTCCAAATTAGGTGGCCACTAATTTACGTAGTGCTTGCAAGGGTGGTGGTGGTGGTTTTATAAAAGTAGTGTGAATAGCGTGATGTGAAATTATTAAAAAAACAAAAGTGGTTGCAGATATCAATTACTGTGATACTTGTAATCAATACTGCCAAAAAAAAATGATGCTAAATTTCCCAGTGGTGGGTTTTGAAAGGTGAGACATTAGTGGATTACAAGGGGGGGTTGGCAGGCACAATGAAAATGTGTGGCCCTGAAGCTTGGTTGTTTGTGTCTCTTTGGCTGAAGAATGAGTCTGTGGTATCAGGGATAGTTAGACTTTTTGATCAATTCCAGAGCTTGGGGGAAAGTACAGATGGAGGAGGAAGGAAAAAGCCTGCCAAGGAGCAGATTTACCGGATCTACCCTCGAGATGAATGGAGTGGCTTCTATGGCAGCCATATTACTCTAAATCCAGCTGACTGCTTGAAGGACCAAATGTTGTTGGTAAAAGGGACTGGCATTTGTAGAAATTGGTGCTATAAATGCTTCACGTAGAAATGAGACTTGTTCATCTATTCATAGGCTCTCCTCACCTGCTCCTTTCTCTGGGCTTTGCAGAATTTTGACTAGAATACATACTCTCTTCTCTTAAAAGTCTGATTTTTCTTTTCTTTTTTTTTTAATTTTTTTTTTTTAACGTTTATTTATTTTTGAGACAGAGACCGAGCATGAACGGGGGAGGGTCAGAGAGACGGAGACACAGAATCCGAAACAGGCTCCAGGCTCTGAGCTGTCCGCACAGAGCCTGACGCGGGGCTCAAACTCACGGACCGCGAGTTTATGACCTGAGCCGAAGTTGGCCCCTTAACCCACTGAGCCACCCAGGCGCCCCAAAAGTCTGATTTTTCTAATGAGCCTCTTAAGTGTTTGTTACTTGAGGGCACTAGTCTTATTGATGAGACACAGTCTAAACTCAGGGAACACCTTCCTTCACGTGCACCCCTAACCCAATCCCCATCCTAACAAAAACATGGTCAACTCCAAGAAGCTCTGAGGAAAACAATTGTTTAGTCTTTGTCAAAGGAATTGGAAAACCAACCTATGCTTACCTAGATTCCATAAGTCACTCTAATTTATTACCATTGCTTGTGAATTAAAAAAAACAAGCAAGAAACTTTTTACAATACAAAGATTGTTCTGAGACCTTAATTCTAGGACTCCACTATTATTTAGATAAGGTGATATGACCCCATGAAACATTGGCTGTGGATAGAATAAGGATTTTTATGCGTATAATAAAAGCTGTATTGTGTAGATTGATGAATGTCTTTCATTTGTAAAAAAGGTGATTTCCTGTTGGATGGGGAAGAAGGTCCTGCAGTGAGCAGTAAACAATTGAGCAGAATAAAAATCTGACAGTTTATGATAGTTCATCTGACTGCTGATCACTTTTTAACCTGTTGACAGGGAGTGTATCTTCAGCTCAAACCTTTTCCTCCTTAACTGAAAACAGATAAATAACTCCTAAGAAAATATGGCAAAGGAGGCATTTTTATTTCTATTTTAGTTTTCTAGATATATTCAGTGTAGTCTCCCCCCCGCCATCCTAACCACATCTGTCCTAACGGCATTACATTTTAAAGTATAATGTCCCCTTTCAATCACTGTGACTGCTAACTTTATCATCTGTGAAAGCTTCCTGAGAGGTTTGTCTCTTCAGAAGCAGAGATTTTTCTTAACTGGTCTATGAAGATTTTTTTGATCAGGGGATTTATCTAAAAACAAAGGTTTTTCCTCCTCCCACCCCTTACACAATTCCTAATCTAATCAGTGTCGATTTTGCTTCACATTTCTTCCTTACTATTCTTAGAGGTCAGCGAGTGAAAGTATTAAGGCCCCAGGAGGACGTGATGGCCTCCAAGTCCAGTGTAAGCCACTTTGCTATTTATGTTATAAAATGATGTGATTAAAAGCCAGTTTTAGAGAAAAATGCATGATTGTGTTGCACTTCTGCCATTACCTTGCAGAAGAAGAGCACAGCTGGAATGAGCTTTGATGCCTGAAGGCCCTGATTTTTTTTGATAGATTAGAAGGAATCCATCCAGCAGGTTTTATTGATAAGTTTATCTTTCTCCATGTATAAGTAGCACAATGGACAGCTGGTTTTATCAAGTAGAGCAGCACAGAAAAAAGGACTCAAAGGGCATGTTAAAGAACGAGTGGGGTAATCATAAGTCAAAGGCAAGTGTATTGATGTTACCATGGTACCCCTTTGGAAATACTTAATGCCTGCAGTGTTCAATAGTGGACAATAGATAAGTAAGATTTAAGAGCTATCATTTCCATCCCTCCAGGCTTGGGAGCATTCTCTACAGGTAGAAGAGAGCCATAAAATGAGACTTTAAAATATTCCACATGCATTATGTATGTGACTTAGGTATTTTAATGTGTGACCTTGAGGTTGCTTAGTCCTTAGACCTACCCCATCCTCATTGTTTGCCAAGAATGTTGTTCACCTTCCTAATTCGCTTTGCTTTCATGTCCTTTGCCAGTAAGTTGGAGACTCCCTTGAGCACAGGAGCCAGGTTCTTTCCTGTCCTTCTCTACCACTTGATGCAATGCTTTGCACCTGTTCGGTAGTCAAGGCAGATTTGGAAAAGAGCATATACAGTAAGGGTGCATTTACAATGTTAGGAAATGATACAGAGAATAAATTCTTAGGTTTAGTCATACCTGCACTTGGTGAATGGGTCGTCACGTTTGTTTGTTAAATGCGGATCTTTGTCACCTGCACAGTCCTGGCCTTTTCCTCTTCCTGTTTTCTCTCCTTGAGATTCCATTTCTCCCATAACTTGGATCAATCATCTCTGTATCGATGACTTTGTAACCTGGAGGTGAAAGCTTGTCCTCTGGTCTAGTTTCTACTTGGATTTCTTGGTACCACCTCAAACTCCACATCCTGTCTAGAGCACTCGCCAGAATGAGCTTTCTCCTCTTGAATTCCATGTTGGCCACCGATTGACCTCTTTATCATTTTTGGAAATGCTTTGGTTTTGTTCCTCATTACTAAGCCTTCTGACTTCAATTCCTTCTCTTTGGTGCATTTGTTATCTCTTGGCTTCATCTCTTTCCCCTTCTTGTTGTCAGCCACCCTGTCCAGACATGACCTCAAGCCATGCTTATTTTGTGGCCTCCTAATTAGCCTTTTTGACTCTGTTCACTTTCTTCTCTAGGTCAGGAGTTGACATACCTTTTCTGCACAAGGCCACGTAGCCTACAGACAGATGAGAATGTTGGACATAAGTTGTACTCCTCTCCTTGTGGCCCGAGGGAGAGAACCAGGGATGGGATCACTTCATCCTGACTGTCACTGCACTAGGCAGGGAGGTTTTGGCAAAGGCAAGTAAAAGGTAAAATTTCAACCACTTGGAAAGTACCTTTTCCTTGATTAGGTGTTAGTTGGTTATTGTAGATTTTTGACTCACAGAAAGTTATATTAGTCAGTCTTTAGTTATAAAAATGTTTCTACGGAAGAATGAGGGCCTGGAGCTTCCTATTCTGCCATCTCACTGATGTCACTCTTAGAGTATACATTTTTTTAAAAAAACATGTATTTGTTTTTGATAGTGAGAGAAAGAGCACGATTTGGGAAGGGGCAGAGAGAGGGAGACAGAAGATCTCAGACAGGCTTTGTGCTGTTAGTGCAGAGCCTGATGGGGGGCTTGGATTCACTAACTGCAAGATCATGACCTGAGCTGAAACCAAGAGTCAGACACTTAACTGAATCAGCTGCCCAGGTGCCCCTAGAGTATAAGTTTTGAAACAGGGGAAAACAAATATGAATAGAAAAACAGAATTTGATTTGGAAAGTTGACATTTAGGCTCAATTAGGTCTCCATGAACTTGTTTTCTGACGTGTACTAGTAACAGTTGTAAACATTTTTGCCTTGAACAGAGACTAGAACCAGAGATCCATTTGAGTATATCTGACAGTTAGGTGGAGTGGGTCTGAAGGAGACCATTTGCAAGAGGGAATGAGATGATCTTTGGGAGATAATGGATTCAGGGCTCCAGATGATATAAGCCATAAGGTATTTGGATGTGCTATGTGTCTAGTGGTAAGTGTTGTGACCATGGTGATGGAGGAGGAGGAGGCCAGGTACCTTGATGTAGCTTTGTCATATGTGGGAGCCTCAGCAGTCATTGCTGAAGAATACAAGTTCAAGACATTAAAGAAATAGTGTCAAGTATGAACTTATAGACCTTGTTCATGAGTACACAGGAGACATTCCTTGGCAACCCCTAGAAATAAATAGCTGAATGGCGTGTGTCAGGGGATACTTGTATGGGGCTAGAAATGTGGGATGGTGAGATCCAGAGAAATTTGATTCCATAGACTGATGAGGTCTGAGGATTCTGTGTAATAATGAAATAAATTAAAATCTAAAACAGAGATCCTATGAAAATGCGTTTTTTAAACCATTTTCCATTCGATGGTATGGGAATAATCCTAGAGTCAATGTACATAGTTGGTGACACATGGCCTCATGTAGAGTTTCCCAATTGTATGGACTTTAGTGTGAGGTCTGTGCTTTGTTCCACTTGGTCATTAGCCAGTCTTGGGCAGTAGGAATGCTTAACAATAAGAGCACCAATGCTATCTTAATTGCCCGGTGACAAAGCATGCATGTGTAGTTGGCATTCCATTTAATTTGCAAAGTAGAGATTACTGGGAACTCTGATTACATGTCTGTGGAGTTTATTGATCTGGCTTCATTTTTGCCAGGGAATTCAAGTGAAGGCTCACTTGAACTGGTTAAAGCCCATCACTTGTCAGTAATCAAAATGTAGGTTATTTATATCCTGAAAGATGGCTCTGAAACAATGGAAGATAGTGGAAAACTGCTTTGTAGAAAATGAATGTTTTGAACTTGACAAACGTATAGTTTGCAAAATCTCCCATTTTCTCTAATACAGGCAGATACGTTAAATTTAGTGGTTTTTTTTTTTTTTTTTTTTTACACAGGTGATAGGATCTTGATAATTTGCCAAGGAATATTCTTTTTTTTTTTTTAAATTTTTTCAATGTTTTTTATTTATTTTTGGGACAGAGAGAGACAGAGCATGAACGGGGAAGGGGCAGAGAGAGAGGGAGACACACAGAATTGGAAACAGGCTCCAGGCTCCGAGCCATCAGCCCAGAGCCTGACGCGGGGCTCGAACTCACAGACCGCGAGATCGTGACCTGGCTGAAGTCGGACGCTTAACCGACTGCGCCACCCAGGCGCCCCTTTTTTCTTTTTTTTTTTTTTTTTTAAATTTTTTTTCAATGTTTTTTATTTATTTTTGGGACAGAGAGAGACAAGCCAAGGAATATTCTATAGATGAAATTATAAAGAGGAAAGAAAAAGATTTCTTCGTTTCACAATGTACACTTTTTTGAATACAGATGAGATCAGGAAAATACACTTGGCACTGTAGAAAATGCAGTCTGTTCCCCTAAAAACAAACTTTTTTTGTCCATTGAAGAAATATATTTACAACTTTCAAAATTATATTCCTAATTCACCCGCTTAGCACCCTTCATCGCCGTACTTAGTTTTTCTTATCTTATCTTTTTCTCTTATTTATTTTTTAATTTTATTTTTTAAAAGTTAACTACAAGTTAGTTAACACATAGTGTAGTAATAATTTCAGGAATAGAATTTAGTGATTCACTACTTAAATATAACACCCAGTGCTCATACCAACAATGTTGTCTTTAATGCCCATCAGCCATTTAGCCCGTCCCCTCACCCAACACCCTGCCAGCAAACCTCAGTTTCCTTGTGTTAAAGAGTATCTCATAGTTTGTCTCCCCTCTGTTTTTATATTTTTGCTTCCCTTCCCTTATGTTCATCCGTTGTGAATCCTAGATTCCACAAAAGAGTGAAATCCTATTATAGTTGTCTGTCTGTGATTAACAGTCATTGAAACATTTTTTAAAATTCTCAAGTTAGCTAACATACAGTGTAGTCTTGGCTTCAGGAGTAGATTTCCGTGATTAATTATAACACCTGGGGCTCGTCCCAACAAGTGTCCCCCTCCATGCCCATCACCCACTTTCCCCTCTCCCCTCCCCCCCCATCAACCCTCAGTTCTCAGTTTTTAAGAGTCTCTTATGGTTTGCCTCCCTCCCTCTCTGTTTGAAACTATTTGTTCCACCTTTCATTCCCCTATGGTCTTCTGTTAAGTTTCTCAAATTCCACATATGAGTGAAAACATATGATACCTGTCTTTCTCTGCCTGACTTACTTAACTTAGCATAAGAGCCACTAGTTCCACCAAATTGTTGCACATGGCAAGATTTCATTCTTTTTGATTGCTGAGTAGTATTTCATTGTATGTATATACCACTTCTTTGTCCATTTATCTGTCGATAATGTGCTCTTATTTTGGGCTCTTTCCATACTTTGGTTATTGTCAATAGTGCTGCTGTAAACACTGGGGTGCCTGTACCCCTTTATATCAGCATTTCTGTACCCTTTGGATAAATGGCTAGTAGTGCAATTGCTGGGCTATAGGATAGTTGTATTTTTAACTTTTTGAGGAACCTTCACACTATTTTCCAGAGTGGCTGCGCCAGTTATGTTCCCACCATCAGTGCAAAAGGGTTTCTCTTGGTTTGCAGCCTCACCAGTATCTGTTGTTGTCTGAATTGTTAATTTTAGCCATTCTGATTGGTGTGAGGGTGGTATCTCATTGTTGTGATTTTGATTTCTATTTCCCTGATGATGAGTGATGTTGAGCGTCTTTTCATGTGTCGGTTGGCCATCTGGATGTCTTCCTTGGAGAAGTGTCTGTTCATGTCTTTTGCCCATTTCTTCACTGGATTATTGGTTTTTTGGGTGTTGAGTTTGATAAGTTCTTTATAGATTTTGGATACTAACCTTTAACTGATAGGTCATTTGCAAATACCTTCTCCCATCCTGTCAGTTGCCTTTAGGTTTTGCTGATTGTTACCTTTGCTGTGCAGGACCTTTTTATCTTGATGAGGTCCCGATACTTCATGTTTACTTTTGTTTCCCTTGCCTCCGGAGACCTGTCTAGTAAGAACTGGCTGATAAATGTATGTGATTTCTTTGCAGAGCCCTCAGTATGGACTAGTTTCTATGAATGATTTTGTGACATGAAATTGATATATTATAGAGTATGGCTTTTTCATCAAGATTTGGCTTTGATATGGAACAATTATGCATGTTTGATATATCTTCAACTTTTTCTGTATTCCCACTACAGAGTATGCAGTATGATCCCCCTCCCTCCGCCTTTAGTATCAGTATTACATAAATTAGCTGAATAGGAGACAAAGTGGTGTTCAAAGTTTAGGTCCTAACCTTTTCAGTTGTTTGGGCCTCTGTCATATTTCCTAAATGCCATATTTGCGTTTTCTTGCCAGTAATTGCAGGAAAGAGGGTCAAGGAGAGGAAGCAAGAAGTATGGGAACGTCTGGGTCCTATTGTGTAGCTACAGTCATTGCCATCAATATTTGAGATCCTCACCCCCACTTACTAATAAACAGCAAGTTCATTCACAGTAACACAGCAAAGTTAAGTGGCAAAGTTAACTGGAATCCAGCATCCTCCTGTATCCCCATTCTGCAGCCATTATGTGTTAAGCACAAAAGTGTTCGATGAGACTGGTTATCTGTTAGCCTCAAGAGGGGAGCTAGAAGGAAGTGATAGAAAAGAACATGATGGATTTAGATTTTGTAATTGATTGTATTTTCCATTCAGGTTTGAGACTTGGATCCCCTGGTGCTTCTTTTCCTCTTTTTAGCCCTACGAAGTTGGAGGCACAACATGTAGCAACCTCCTACCTGGGAGAGGAAAGAGGAGGGTAGCATGAAGGGGTGAAACCTGATGGCCTCCCCGATTGTCCCTTCGTCCGTTGCAGATGGGATTTAACTTCTGGACTTAACCAGCGTGAATCCTTTCTTAAGGTGGTTGGTGTGCTTCTCATCCAGTGTTTGAGGGCACGCCTCACACAGGGAAAGAGTAAAACTCAAGGTCTTTGGCTGTCAGCTTGCCTTTACTTCGCAACCCTTGTTGTGTCTGTTAGGAAGAGGGATCACACACAGACATGTGAACATCCCACCCAGCCTCTCTCTATGGCTTAGGAAACAGCTGCCCTAGGCTGAGGGGGGGTGTGCCTGCGCTGCCAGCCTTGGGAGGCCAGATTCAGGGAAGTGATCTGTTACTATAGACTTAGGGAATTCCAGGGCTTTGGTATCCCACGTCAGGGCAGGGAATGGTTTCCAAGTGAAGATGTACCCTTGGATCTTCAGCTTCCTCTTCGTACCCAGAGGGTGGTGCCTCGAGGAAGACCAGAGCTGGTCCCTCCGAATTGAGTACCCAGGGTGGGGGTTGGGGTTGCCTGGTCTTAGGGCAGTACTGATGACCATATTCTGCTTGGAAGCACCTCAGCTGGGATTAACTAAAATAGGCAAACACAAAGGCTGTGGGGGAAAATAATTGAACTTGTTTCTCTTGATTTTATATGAGCTGTATTCCAAAGATAAAATAGAAATTGGCTACCTAACCAAGCCACTCCATTCCTTCCCAGTAATGAAATTTGCTGATATTCCAAAAGTTGACACTGCAAAGATGGGCCTGTATTTTCTCACATTTGGAGAAACTCCAGATTAATATCCTTGACCATGTTTCATACATGGGAATTATGAATCAATCACCTAGAAGAAAGGTAGGCTTAGGTAGGTGGGAGTAGGTATTGATACTGTCCTCTAAGTAACTCTTCAAAGGGGTGACATGTTGCAGCCCTGTAATTTTTTTCCCTCTTATGAAGATAAAAGCTGAATCAAGCAGAGGAATGTAAATGTCTTTCAGAAGATCTTTTTCTTTAGCTTTCACTGGGAGAGACCCAAAGTCGAAGGCGTTTTAGAGACATCTCCCTGAATGACTATAATTAATGTTGGGTGTGCTATAGCCCACTAGGGATACAGAGAATGACCCTGAAGCTGGCTTGCTGGCTTTTTTGAGAAGCTCCTTAAAATGTGAAAACATTACATCAGTGATACAATGCCTTTTAGTCCCCTTACACTGCTAATGAAGCAATAGCCATCCTCCTTCCCTCATTTTTGTCCTTTAGCTATTCATTTTAACCTGATGAAATAAAAATTTTTTTGGCCTGCTGCACAGCCTTTTTTTCTCCTACTGTGTTTTAAAAATGACTCCTTTAGGTTAGTGTGTGAAATCATAAATTGGAAGGAACTTGGGATCCTGTGTCTTTTAACTCCCTAACTAAATTCAAGTTTCATAAGTAGTGGTGCTAAGAGCCAGGTACTTAGCTTTTTTCCTTGCATACTACCATACCAGTGATGGACCCTCCTGGCCCCAAAGGCCGGTTGACTCAGGAGGAAATGGGAATGTTTTTTTCTTGTGGATTTTGGATGAGAATTCAGAGCCATCAGATGATGGATACCCACATACTCTAAAGAGAGGGGAGCATATCTATGTAGGACTTGATTGAGTTGGTGGTCACTCCAGTCTTAATACTGTCTGTTACCATTGCCATCTCCAGGAGGCCAGAGAATGCGGGATAGAGTTAGGGAGAGTCTCTAGTTCACCACTGACCACTGCGTACTTGGGAAGGAACTACCAGAAGCTGTGGCGACAGTCACTGGACAAGATTTGAGGGAGCAATTCTCAGTGCTCACACAGGGCCAGCAATAGCTACTATTCCCAGAACCCCGAGTGAAAAAGTCCTCATTCACGGGCCAGTGGGTAAAGTACTCAGAAGTGGAGAAAAACTGGCTCTAGATTAGATGTTCTGATCTCAAGGAATAAAGCTTAATAGCAAGTCTGACACAGAAAACAAAGCAATAGAAAACGAAGGAGTTGGGGCACCTGGGTGGGTGGCTCAGTTAATTGAGCGTCTGACTCTTGACTTCGGCTCGGGTCGTGATCTCACAGTTCCTGAGTTGGAGCCCATGTCAGGCTCTGCAGCGATAGTGTGGAGCCTGCTTGGGACTCTGTCTCCTTCTCACTCTGGCCCTCCCCCACTTGGATGTGTGAGTGTGCTCTATTGCATGCTCTCAAAAAAAAAAAAACAACAACTTGAAAAAGAAGAGCAAATGAAACAAAAATAAGTAGAAGAAACAAGGGTAAGAGTGGGCATCAATATTTTCAACAGAAAACAAAAGGTTAAAAAAAAAAAAAGGAAGCCAAAATGTAATTTTTTTTGAAGATCAATAAAATTGAAAAACCTCTGGTTACACTCATCAGGTAAAGTGAAAACAGTCAACATCAGTATCAATAATAGGTAAAACCACTACAGATTCCCCAGATAACAAAAGGATAAGGGAATTTTATGAAAAACTTTGTCAGTTTATTTAATGACTTAGATTTTACAGATATTCAAAGGCTTTATTGTCCTGTGATGCAATCACTGAATCTTAAAGATTCTGACCTCTAAGTATTTCCAAAACTTTATGTCTCTGCATCTTCGCTCTTTTCTGGCTTTGGCTACTATCTTACCTCATTGTATGAAACTTTTAGCTGAGCTCACTGACTGTCTCTTCACCCTCCCTCTTTTTTTCCTCTGTATAATAGCCAGGACGATCCTTAAAATCTGGAGACCTGATTATATCACACCTCCTGTTCCTGTTTAAATGGTTTTCCATTGCTCTCAGAAGTCAGAATCCTTAATCTGATTAAATTCGTCTCAGCCTTTTTCCCCATCATCCCTGTCCCTTCACATTGTGTGCTCCAGCAAGGAGATGTGCTTTTCTCCTGAGCCTCTGGGCCACATGCTTTTCTCCTTGGCCTTGAACTCTTTTCTTCCCTGTATTAATGTGGCTTACTTTGATTCTTAAGTCTCTGCTTTTAAAGGTATTTTTTTCCCCAGAAAGTTGGTTCTGACCTCTCACATTGGAAATAAATGCTCCTTACATACTGTCAGAGCTCTTTGCCAGTCTTCATTCCAATACTTAAAACAATGCATCATCACTGCCTCTTCTCTGTGACCCTCATTGAGCAGAGAGCTCCTCAGCATCTTGACTCCTCCATATGACCAAAGCACATGGTCCTCTATAAATAATTGTTAGTGATTAAAAAAACAGTACTCTTAAAACTTCCAGTAGCCCTCTGCTTTTTTTAATTTTTTTTTTTTCAACGCTTTTTATTTATTTTTGGGACAGAGAGAGACAGAGCATGAACGGGGAAGGGGCAGAGAGAGAGGGAGACACAGAATCGGAAACAGGCTCCAGGCTCCGAGCCATCAGCCCAGAGCCTGACGCGGGGCTCGAACTCACGGACCGCGAGATCGCGACCTGGCTGAAGTCGGACGCTCAACCGACTGCGCCACCCAGGCGCCCCAGCCCTCTGCTTTTTAACACAGATGACTTTAAGCAGGACACAAACAAGAAGGTCTTGATTTCAAATTGGGATTGTCTGCTGATACATGCTCCATATTAGAAACCTGATTTTTCTCCCTCTTACATTTCCCTAATTTTATGTGTATTAACAGTATCAATCTATTATCCGAAAGTGAATACTGATATAGTAATTCACCTGTAGACTTTTGTGACTATTCATAAACCATAAGATGGAAGTAGAGTGCTTTCAGTTGGATTATAGTGTTTTATTTGGTCTCAGAGTATATAATTGAGCGTATATTATACTTTGTGAATCTGCTTTTAGTATATTCCAAAGTTCTATTCCTTCGACTTTGTCCTTTTGACCATAGCCCCTTCCAGAATGAGGCACTGAGTAACCCACCTTCCAGGAGAGAGCCCTTTGCCTTATTTTTATGCTAAGTCTTACATCAGTGGCCTTCTGTTCCTTTAAAGTATTTTTTTTTTTTAATTCTTTAACCAAAAAGACTTCTTGGCAATTCATTCCTCTCATTTTTACTTGGCTTCTCCTTTCTCCTAATAACATTTTTTTTCTAATTACATAAGTCATTTTGTTTACTGCTGAAAACTTGAAATACACTTAAAGTTAGAGGAGCGGAAGAAGCGCACCCAGGGATGAAGCCCTGTTAACCATTGGGTAGCTTTTCCTACCACCATTCTGCCCAGTGTTAGAGCTGCTTATGGACTACAAACAGTAATCCTTTGCCATGGTTGCTTCCAATGTTTTTCACTGATTTGCTTTTCATTTTTGCCTTTAAAATTTAGTTTTAACATGTTAAATACAGAAGCTTTGCTGTTTTGTGCAGTGAAATCCATTACACTGTTAACAGGCTGATAAATGAATTTTTCACAGAGTGCATGTGCTTATCTACCTGCATTGGCTTTTTAAGGTTTCAGTTTTTAGAGTTAATGGTATCATTTGTATATAATTTAATTTTACAAGTATATTGGCTATTTCCCAGTAGTCATTATTCTTTACATTCAGTTTTGTCCATCTTTTCCATTGACTTGTAAGTGCTTCTTGAAACAAATACTAAAGTCTTTTATAGACTAGTATCTGTTCATAAGCTATTCTATGCTTACGTGATCTTGTACCAATACAACACTGTATTCTAGTTTTTTAAAATAGCTGCTGTTTAATACAGTTATTTCTCTTCTATAAACTTTTTCTTTTCATTAAATTTTGTTGGCTATTTCAACCTTTTCTATGATTGCTAAATTTGGGGCTATTTTTGTCAAATGATCCTACTGGGATTCTGATATTTTGGTACTATAAGGTGATTTGGAAACTGTTGACATAAATAGGAAATACATTCATTTTTTCTGTAAAAACATGTTATCTTTGTTTTACTCATTTATTTGGTGGATCCTATATATTTTGGCTGAAGATATTTCTAGGTATGTTGGGTATCTTTTGTTACTGTAGCGGAAATCAACTTTATTTTTTTTTTTCTATTTTTGGTTTTAATTATTGGTGGATTGAAAAAATATTTGGAAACCTACTTGGTTTATTTCCATATGTATAAGATCAGTGAAAATGGGTGCTATGAGCAGTAGGTTTGATGGAGAGGAAGAAGTTGGTATAGGCTGCCATAGTTGATAGAAGTTATTAAGGAAGGAGAAGGAACTTGAAAACAGCTCAAACGGATGAAGACATTCCTGACTATTCAGGGCAACAATTGTGGAGATGAGCAAGGTATATTCAGGTGTAGTGAGCAAAACACCTAAATTTTGTTAGAGTTTGGAAATACAGTTAGAAGTACTAAGATTGTGGAAGACCTTGGACGCCAGCCAAGAGCTGTAATTCAAGCAGCCTTGTATTGACATAAGAACGGCTAAGCCTATCACCCAAGTGTATGTTACTGAGCTATGTCTCAAGAGTTACTTTTGAGAGGTAATCACTGGATGATGTTTAGGTTTGGTTTATTAGTCTGTTTAGGCTGCCATAATAAAATATCACAGACCAAGTGGATTAAACAACAGAAATTTGTTTCTCTGACTGTTGTTGATGCTGGAAGTCCATAGTCAAGGTGTTGCCTTCTGTGATTCATGGTGAGAGTGCTTTTCCTGGCCTGAAGATGGCCTTGGTGCTGTGTTGTCTTTTGACAGTGTTGTGTGCATATGTGTAGTGGGGGACACCCTGGCCTGACTTCCTCTTTATATAAAGGACATCAGTACTACCAGATGAGGGCCCCAAATAGGGACCTGTTGGTGGGCAGAACTCTAATACATGAATTCCACGGGGATACAGTCATTTCAGTTCACAGCACTTGGTGTGCAGAGGAGAGAGCCTGGAAGAAGACTGGTAAGATGGGCAAGAATGAGAACATGGGGCTGTAAGAGAAATTTTGAAGGAGGTTGTGGTGAAAAACAAACATTGAAGGTACCGGTTGAATTTTTACTTTGGAAAGCTAAAAGAAGAAGCCTGATTTTCAGTCTTTAAGTACATTCCTGCGAATATGCTTACAACACTATCTCATTTGGAATGCATGTTTCTGGAAGGGACTATGAAGATACCATTGTGAAAAACAACCCAATGATAAATTTACGTTCTGCCTTTGTGGATACTTTGTGATCCTGTCATGCCACCTGTTGGGACCCAGATTGTCCTTCCCAGAATGGAAAGTTTGAAAGAATGGTCTTGTAATTTAAAGTGAACTTTACTGCTACTAGGACAGTACTTTCTGCTGGTGTATACTTACTACTTGAAAATGATGAATAACCTCTTTGACATCAGTAACTTAGAACAATTTTGAAAAGGCAAAGGAAGTTTAACAAAGAACAAGAGGACTTGAATCTTGGTTGGTTGGATTTTACTTTATTTGGGAAAAGATATAATGTTGATGTTCTAGGCGTTGTTGTGAATGTTACAGAAGCCTTTGAATAGAGTCAAGGGAACGGTTTTTGATACGGTTAGGACAAGATTTCCATGAAATGGGGAGAACATTCTGAAGTCCTATTAAAATCCAGCAATCAGAAAACTTTTTATGTAAATTGATACATAGTAAATATTTTAGCTTTGCAGGCCATAGAGTTTCTACCAGCAACTACTGTCTTTGTAGTACAAAAATAGCCATAGATGATACATGAATGAATGAGGATGTCTGTGTTACAATAAAACTTTATTTATAAAAAAAAATAAAGGTACTGGGTGGGACTTACGGGCTTTAATGGCTGACTTTAGGTCTAATCAGTTATGTGGAGTATTTTATAAATTTAATCATTATTAGGATCAATAGGTTGGAGGCAGATGAATAACAAGGCAGTTTATGGCTACTGTGCTCTGAAAGATACAAGTTGTAATATTTTATTAACAGGCCTGAGAAAGCTTAGCCAGTGTATTCTTCAGTAATCAAAGGACTTAGTTCTAACATATTATTAAGTGTTGGTACCTTGAGAGTACAGATTGGGATGATCACTGACTTTTTTTTAATGTCCAATTACCATTTTAGTCACTTGTCTTTTTGACATTCGTTAATAATGACTGGAAGGAAATAAATTTCTCTTTATTCATCTCAAATACTAGTGTCTCTGTGATACCTTCTACAGTCGTTCAGTTAGAAAGGGTGCCTCCATTCTCAACTTTTTATTTCATTCAATTATATTTAGCTATTTAATACATTACAAGGAGCGTTGTAGCACAGAAATTAAGACCATGGGTTGTGAAGCCAGAGTGTATGACTTACTGGTTCTCTGAACTTCTGCAGGTTACTTAAACCCCTATGGGTTTCACTTTCCTCAGCTATCAAATGGGGATAATAGCACCAACTCGTGGTTTTTTTTTTTTTTTTATGAGATTGACATAGTATACAGAAATAAAGCACTTAGAAGAGTGGACATACAATAACTGCTTGATAAACGATCATTAAAGTTTCTCTCTTTGGTTGTAAGCTTTTTGAAGGCATCGGCTAGATTATGCTCTTTGTTGACTGTCAAGCCATTTTCATGGAGCATGCTAATAGTCAACAAAGGGTTGGTAATGTTATTACTGTTGTTATGACAGGGTCTAAGCAGTCACCTTTTTGTTAAATTGAATCACTGCCATTCCCCTTTTTATCCTTTGGAGACGGTGTTGAGTGTGCAGGTAATGTCTATAGGGCAAAGAGAAAAACAAGGTAAATAAGTAAATTTCTGTGAGGAATCTTACAAATGAGCTAAATAATTTGTGTACATTTGCCAAGAATAATTCATGAATCTGTATGTGAGGAAACTGTAGTGTCCACCTGAGCCAACTCCATATCTTCATAAATTAATGTATTAGTTTTTGGCATTGCTGCATTTAATTCCTCTCCATCTAGTGTAGTGGGTGGGTAATAGCTACTTTGCTGCTATTGATGCTAACCTTAAATCAAAGTTTATGGGAACAGAACTGTATTAATGAGTCTCAATATCTACTAACTCCCTTTTCCACCCCATAATGCTAGTATCCCTACTCTTGGCCCATCCTCATTATTATCCCTGGTACTTGTTAACTTTAGTTCTGGGATGGTCTTCCACTTAATGCATCATGGTAATCTCTAGCTGAAATCAGTGAAGTTCTTCAGTTGTTCTTTTTCTCCCTCTCTTGCTCAAATTCAGTTTCTTCCCAATTTGTGCTCAGTTTTGCTCTTGAACTTTGCATTGGTTCCTCAATCTTTACCCAGTGTGGACATATTTGTTCATCAAGCTTTAAAGATGTCCACAATTTTATATTTAGTCTCCAGTGTCAGCAATAGTTTTTTTCTTTGTCCTTGGACTTCTTTATTAGAAAAACGTGCTCACATTGTTCCTGTAAATTTTAACAGTCTGACCAAATCAGGGGAATCCAGAGCTTCTAGAAAGCTGGCTGGTCAAGAGTCCTAGCAATTCTATAGTTTACTTAACCCCAGTGCTGATTTTTCTTAAAACATGTACATAATCCCTTGGATTTATCATTCACTGGTTTTGTAAAAACACATCTTCCTACTTGGAGTGCTAAATTTAGAAATGAGCTTTGAATAAACACTGAGGTTCTAGGGCTCAGTTTATTTTCTTGTCAAGATCTTTAATAGCTCTTCCTTTTTTGTGCAAGTGCAGTTGACTATTATGATAAAATCCATCTAATTAGCTATCAATATTTGACAGTGTACTTTTTAGCAGTGCCATTCATCCAACTCAACAGAGCAGTCATTTCAATCAAGAAAACCACACCAGCCATTCAAATGAGAGAATACTGCCAGAGCTGGATTTCATCTTAATGGGCTCAATAAAGAAAATAAAACTTGAGGGTTTCTGTTAGCCAATATATCTCATTAATATTGTGACTGAGACTGTCAGTATCCATTCTCCTAGCCCTCAGTGTTTACAACCAATTCTGAATAGATAAAGCCAAATGGAAAACAGGCTTTATATATGTTGTTTTTCATCTAGCAAGATGGAAATTTCCCTTTTATTGGCATCAAACACCTATCAAACACAGCCTCATAAATGTCACTGACCTTCTGTTGTTCCTTTCAGATGGGCAATTACAGCTCTGTTAGGTAATTACTGGGGAAACTCCGAGCATGTAACATGACTTCTGAGTCTTATTTTCTCCTTCTTTGCAAAGGGAGCTGGCGGGGGGGTGGGGGGGCGGTGGTGGTGGGGGGTGGGTAATGACATCAGGTGTATCCATCAGCTTTTGTTGTGTAACAACCACCGTATCACCAAGTCTTACAACAGTACACATTTATTTTGGATTGTGTGTCTGCAGGTCAGTTGGGATGAAGATGATCTAAGCTGGGCTCAGCCAGGCTTGGCTCCAGGCTGTATGTTGGGTCCAGGTCTGCCCCACTTGTTTGTCATTCTTTGGAGACGAGCTTCCTAGGATAGGTTCTTCTCACAGCAATGGCAAAAGCTTATTTTTGCAAGTACAGTTCAAGTCTTGGGTTTTCTCATGTCTGCTAATACCCCACTGACCAAAGCAAGTCACAGAGTCATCATCAGTGGTGTGTGGAAGTGTTCTTTCTGGGATGTGAGATGGGACAGGACATGAATGTTTTCCGAACAATAACCCACCATGCTACCTTGCATGATGATTGGGAAGGTTCTATGAACTTGTGTATATGAGAGCTCTTTGTGAATTGTAAGGCACTGTGTAGCTGTGATATTTCTAAATTCTCTGTCATCATAAATTATAGCATTCTTTTCGATAGGGAAGTACTCATTTCGTAACTTTGTACCAAGAGAGACCATATACAACACTTGTTGGCAGCTGTTGACTTAAAGTACTAAAATATCATTGCATGTTATTATAGTGGGAGGCTAAAAATCAGGAGTATCTATTACAGTCTGGTATGTTTAAACTACTTCTTGGCTTACCATAAGACTTTAAATTCAAGGAGAAAGCAAGCCAAGGAAAGAGGATTACGCTTGAACAGTCTTCATGATAAAATAGTAGTAATTAGTTGGAGCAAAATCCCATAATAGTTTTTTTTCCCTGCACTTCGCAGGAAACCAAATGGCAGACAGATAAAACAAATTACTTTACTCAGGGTAATTAGCAAGCGATTATAAGGTTTTGCCTATGTTCTCCCAAGAGTACAAAGATCATGCCCTGTTTATCGAAGAACTTTATGTTGCTTAATACCTAATCCATCTAAACTCAACTGCAGAATCTGAGGGAAACCTTGCCACAAACACAACCATCAGAGGACCTGGGAGACCACAGCAATGCTAATTTAATGATGAGCAGCAGGAGGGAAGATAAAGCACAGTGTTTTTCTCTTATTGTTCTGCCACCTTTTGTGAGTTTGCCCCCTCTTTGCATTTGCCTTGACACAGGTATCATGCAATTCCTAAGAATTAAGCTCTGCATGTTTGTGTACCAAGGTCTAGGATTGTGAACTAAAAGAGTGTATCTTTTAGTCCAGAGCATTTTGAGAACAATAACGTCGTTGAAAGAGAGGATCATCCTCTTGCTAGGGGTCATAGAAAATTCAAATTAATTCCTAATCAAAGATCACTCAGGAAAACAGTTCACATAATACGTTGATTGAAGGGCACCGAGACCTTCAGTCTAAGGGTGCTGCCAACTGACAGGAATAAGGACATCTCTCTATTCTGAAAGTGGGCAAAGATAGCAGAGAGGTTCAGGGTTCTCTTTGGACATGGAGGCTACATGACCTAGCCACATTAGATATGGCAAACCACTAATGCAGTCACATTGACTTATTGACAAACAGCATTAAAAAAACCTAATTTGCTTATTTGCTGTAGAGGAAAATAAACACATGGAGTTTTATATTTTGGTTGAATTACATATTTTCTCTTCTTAATGTATAAAATTGTGAAGATTGTGTCTTGACTCCTTTGTCTAATTCTCAGTCATAGAACTTTTTTTTTTTCTCTTCAGTAGAGCGAATTGGGCAAGTCTTCCTGAGTATTTATCATGTTTTCATTTTTATAGGCAGTTGTATTTAAGAACTATTTTTAACTTAGGATATTTGCGATATCAAGTTCGTCTGCATTCCTCCTCATTCTTACATGTTCTTGATTATAAACAGGCTGGTGTGTTACTCAGTAAGAATCAGAAGGATTGGACTCTGGACGCTTGGGAAGCATTTGAGAAAGCAGAAATGCCTGACAGGATTGTAGAGCACCGGATATGCTGGATGTGCCATTTTGCGGAGTGGGTGTGGAAACAGACCATTAGCCCCTGTCACATGCACACAGTTTAGTTTGGGGCTTAAGACCTGAGTTCAAGCTCGACCTCTGCTGCTTTGTTGGGGTTGTATAAACCCCCTGGGCATGTTATTTGGTCTTATGAGACACAGATTTTTCATCTACAAAATGGAGCCAATGATACTACCCACATCATGAGGCTGTTTTAAGCATCAAATGAGCAATTGTACATAATATTACATGGAGTTGGTATGTAATGAATTTTATTAGTAATAGGTGATAGATGTATAGACATACACTGTACTGATAGATCAGATGACCTGGAGATTGGGGTAAGAAAGAGGCTAAGAATCTTAAAGAAAAACCCTTGAACCTATGAATAATAGAGTACTAGAAACAGAAACAGTATGATCCTAGCCAAATATAGGGATGCACAATGGTTATCTTCCCCTTGTAAAAGTTGGAGTTGGGACTGAAGACCTCATTTGTTAAAGTGACATGGTTATGTATCTACGTTAAATCCATGAGTCCTATTGTAAAATATTAAAATTCAGCTTTGTTCTTTTTTATTTGAAGACTTGGATAGATTGATAATATGCCCTAACATTCCATACTTTGCTGTACCCATGCCCTCTGGTTGAATGTCCACCCATCCAGACTGTGGGCATGGACTTGGGGATGGCCAGTTAGGATGGCCTGGGCTAACACACTTAGGCTTTCTTCCATGCTTTTCTTGAATTCCTCTAACATAGGCACATTTTCATGGTGGAGGCAGGGATCCAAAAATGGAACGACAAAGGTGAACTGCCTTTTGAAGTCTCTGTTCACATCTCTCCGTTACATCTCTGTTTACATTTCTTCATTGGCAGCTCTTTTACTTTTTTCCCCATAGTACTTGAAATTTATGTAATGAATTTTTAGAAAAACAGTATATTTCCCCATGTCAGCCATGCTACAGTTAGCAGGGATGCTTCTGAACTTTTATCTTGTACTTAATGTTCAGCACACTGATGGTGTAGGCATTTCTCTAGAAACGATTTCCAGTGGATCCCCCATTTAACCTTTGCAAGGTGACCCTATTCTATTTTGCCAATTTCATCTGTCATTACTAATTGTACATTTTACATTCTAGCCACATATTTTGATAAAAAATTTCCAAATACACAGTTTTTTCTTTTTTAATCTTTCTGCCTACATATATACTGTTTAATTTATTTGGAAAACAACTACCCCTGTTTCACACTCCAACTTAAATTTTTCTCCTAATGTTCCAGGAAAAGCTGGCCTATAATAACTGCTCCAGGTATATGTGGTATTTATTATAATTGTATATACTTGATAGTAGACAAAAGGCTGAGCAGTGATTTTTATTATAATTATATAAATGCAAACAATTGTGTCTGTCTCCAAAATTAGTGTGAATATGGGAAGCCTGATAAGTTTCTTAATCACCATTATGTTTTCTCTCATCCCAAGTGGCAAGCACAGTGCCTCATGTTGAGAATATATTTGTTAAAATGTGATTCAGCACTAAAAGAATAAATGAATAATGACACTGCTTTAAAAGCTGAGATAGAAGAATTGTAAGCCTCTAATGAAATTGGCAAGATATAGAACCAGAAGAAACACTGAAGATTGTTTCAGGGATCATTATTTTATAGACTAGGAATCAGTTTAAGGTTGTGTATTTAAGTGGATTGATTGAGTGCTCTGTGCCATGGCTGGTTTCATTCCTTTCTTGATGACTGGAATTGAAGCCTTGAAGCTAATATTTCCAGAATCTGAATTGGATGAATATTTTTGTTACATTTTTAAGTGGTAGAATATTAATGGATCACGTTCCCCCCTACCTCAAAACTCTAGAAACGTTATTCTGTCTCCTGGAAGTCTAGTTTTTCCCATTTGTAGCTGATGAACTATCACTACTGAATGCCTACAGGGTTCTTACCCTTGAAGTTCAAGAAATTCACCAGGCTAGGTCTTCATGTTGAGTACTTTATAATCTTTTTCCAGAATACATTGTGTTACACTGATTTGTAGATTTGAAACTTGATTTGAGAATGTTTTTCTATTAATTTGTTTATTTGGCTGTCTTTCTGGTACGATTATTTTTATCATTGCCATCACTAAGATGATGATCATTGGATTTTCCTTTCCTCTCTTCCTTCAGCTCTTCATTCATTTGCCTTTATCTCTTGGATTTACTGTTACTTTCTTAGGTCTCTTTTCCACATTGTTGACTTATTCTGAGCAGAATGGATTTTACTTCTCACTGTTTTTATTTTGAAGTACCTTTATTACTATCTTGAATTGTTTTTCATCATCACCATCAAATATTTTTTGAGCATTTACCATATGACAGTCCCTAAATGAAACATGTTGTGTGGGTTTATACAAAACCTATTAACACGCCCATCAATTTACAGGTAAGGAAACAGCTGGGAGAGTTTAGGTGACTTGTCTAAGAGACACAGGATTTGAAACTAGTTCTGGCATTATTTCATAACTGCTATGGCATGCAACCTCCAACTCCAATCATGACTTCTACTAAAGAGGAAAACGTGTTAGGTTTCAAAGTCATCAATGTTGGTGGCATTTAGTTGGTTAAAACACAGAAGAATAGAGATCAGGGCCCTATACTAAGGTAAGCTGGTGATGATGTATTTGGTCAAGTGGTTGGTGGACACCTGCTCTGCACGGGATGTTGGGAGCCAGGAGAACCACTGGATTTGATTGCCTTATGTCTGTGTCCTGTCCTTAACTCGAATGCCCTGGTCTTTTGGGATCTCTAAAAATCTCTCTTCATACATTTGCTCTGTTATCTTTGATCCAAAAGAAGTACCATGAGCTGTGCACTACCTGAAGCTCCAGGCTTGTGGGGATCCAGCTGAGAAATCCTGACAAGGCAGGAAGTTCATTCTGAAAATTCAGTATTTATGTAGCAACCTTGTGGAATTAACTCAAACATTGAATGAACTATGCCTTAATGCTCTGAAAGAGTCACGAATATTAGAGATCTCTGCATAACATGCAGGACATTCTGGAGTAAAGACAAATTAGGGAAAAAATCAGATTGTGACCTATTTGGTCTGTACTTCACTGGAGAAAGGTCACAAACTCCATCCTGTGCCAATTTTGCACTCATCCTTTCTGCAAACCCTTTCGAAAGAGATTAGATTCTTATTACTTTATTACCGCAATAAAATGTTGGGCCAGAATTCTGGAATGAACGAGCTGCCGCTACAGAAGCTGTGATGGAAGAAGCCATAACTTAAGTGTAGGTTTGAAAAATTGCCATAAAGGCAATCTTTGACAGAGAAAACACCTTCTAATTTCTCACAGCCAAATATTCACCACCACAGATGAAAAGTCATGGATACTGACTTCTCTCTAGAGTGATGCACACAATATGTTTGCCTGAAAGCCATTGTGTGAGTAATTTTTATAAGATAAAGCAGGGCATCATTGATTGGGTTAATGGTTCCTTAACATAACTAGGAGTTAACCAGTGAACACTAGGTAAATAGTGTATTTTTGCAGTGAGCATTATTTTTTGATTTTTGCATTTGGACCTCAAAACCTTTTTAATCCTAATCTTCTTTTTCTCTTTGGCTTCTCTTCTGTGTCCCCATCTCATGGATTTTAGAGTACACTTTCCCATCCCTAGGAGGTGTTGTGATGGAAGAGGCCCATCCATTTTTTTGGTCCTTTATTTCTCAGGTCATAAACGGTTGTTGTAATTCCATGCAGTGCAGATGCAGACACCAGATTGACTTCGGGGAGAGAAGGCCACAGTGAAGGTCACCCTTGCGAATTTTCATAGTAGTCCAGAGGAACTTTTGAGATATGACCCACTGACACTTGCCAGCAAGCATTGCAAACTAGAGAAACTTAGACATTTTTATATGCCCGAGTTGTCTTCAAAAGATATGGAATACATGACAGAAGAGGTTTTATGCAAGTATGGGAGACACTGTTTTAGTTGATGGGAACGGAAGTATGAAGCCATACACAAAAGGCAACATTACATTTTAATATAATACCTAACATAATTGGATCAGTACTAATGCGAATTGGAGGGAAACCATAGATTGAAGACACTTACATCCTTTAGTATACTGCTAAATCATTTTAGGGCACGGACACCAAAATTAAGCTTTCGTGTTGCTAAGAATTTATGAGAGGTTTTTACCTTGCCATTCCTACCATCTCCCCATCCTCCTAAGTAATAGCTTTCCCTTGAGTTGCCTTTATTCAGCTTATCTAATGCTTTCATGGGCATTACTTAATTTGTTCCTCACAAGCAGTTTTTAGCACATGGAAAGGGCAAGTATGGCTGTTTCATTTTACTAATGGGACATTAGAATCTCAGAGCAGTTAGGTAGACGAGAAAGTAAATGCCAGACGCCAGAAACTTAGCGCTTGTGGATTGTCTGCCAGAATAGACTAAAAGCAGAGGGTAGGTTGGCTGAGCGACTCCCAACATTAGGTGATGGTCTTGTTGCACTGGTCACTATGGGCAGTAGCACTTGAGTCTTTGCCCCATGCCACTACTTCACTCTGTAAGATGGGGTGCAACAGGGGCTTCGGTATTCTATAGAGGATGTCAAGTGTAGAGATAGATGTCTGATGAGATGATCAGAGGTTTAAAAAAAAACACAATAGCATAAGCCCCCGGACAAACTATTCTGCATCTCAGTTTGTTCTCGTGCATCATATGACAGCTGACAACTGAACACACTCCTAAATGTCACTGTGTCAGGAGCAGCAGGTGCTCTTTTTATCTGCCCTGGAGTGCCTGCATCCCTGTGGGCGGAATGTTCCCGTATGTTGCCTGGTCCAGATTGGATGGTTTATGCCAGTATTTAAATCACAAATTTACCTCTCCACCAGAGGTTTTGAAACACATGTAGACCAGTTAACTGCTCCGTTAACTGTGCTCCCACATTTTTATTATTATTTTGGTGCTTTTGCCAAAGTCCCTTTCCCACCAGAGTTTCTCTCTTCTTCCCTCTGTCTCCAGCTTTGTAGAGATAGAATTGACATAAAATATTGTGAATATTTTAGGCATACGGTGTGATGATTTGTTATGTGTATATGTTGTGAAATAATTACCATAGTAAAGTTACCCTTTCCATCACCTCACATAATGACCAGTTTGAGTGTATGTGGTGAGAGTATTTAAGATCTACTCTCTTGCTGCTATATCCATATATTATTTTTTCTTGCCACTCCATTTGTAGTTGCAGTTTTTGATGGACATCTTCTCAGTCCAGCTTTAGCTCCCAACCAGGCTTTTATCGTTCTTAATCCCAGTAACATTTCATGGAAACTTCATGGTTTAATAATTGATACCATCATTCTTTATATCCCATTTGATTGCATCCTTCTCTTAAGGTATGATGGCTTTTCTTTCCTACCAAGTGGCATTTGAAACTTGCTGGTCTCATCAGAAATCCCTTGGAAGCTCTTTTGGGTAATTTTAGGAGAGTTTCATAAAGGACTATTGATAAATGTGTGGATAAGGTAGAAGGATATCACGAGGCAGTATCCTGCATAGTAACAGCACTATCTAGGCTCAAAATGGTGAATGAATGGAGTGGTTTCTGAACCCCAGAGGTGGAGAGGGCTTCCAGACAAGAGCTGTGCGCAGTGAGCCTGCAGGAAATAAATATTCTCACTCTGTCACCTCTTGTTAATGCTTATCATTGGTCAGACGAATCCAGAAGTGAACCCATTATAGGAATTCATGCACATCACCTTTCCAGGGCACACAAAAGAATGCGAAATGGTGAAGAGTGGATCTGGAGGGGCAATAACTGGTGATAGCGAGTGATGACCAGCTCGGTCATTATAGTGTTTATCACACTGGTCTTGCATGTTTCAAGTTCCTAACAGATTGTAGAGCTGACTGAGAAATTTGTAAAACCACAGCGGCAGGGTCATAAACACCAGGCGTCGTGTAAAGTTGCTACAGTCCCTCAGCTAAGAAAATCTTTGTGGATTTTTCCACACATATTCCACTCAATACTGTTTTGATTTTTCATCAGAATTTGTGGTTACAGCTCACCAAGTATAGAACCATCATTAAAGAATGCCGAGGACAAAAACTTTTGAGTATATAGCAGTGACTTGATAAGTGGTTGGCATGTGGCAACCTCTGACTAGGATGATTCATGATTTCATCTAAAATCAGTTTTACAGCTTCTTGCATTTCAATGATTCCTTTGGAAAGACATCCTTTGGTTTGGAAACTTTGCTTGTCTCCAGAAAAATTTTATTTTCATATTCTGTCATTTAAATTTCAATTAATGTGACTAAATCCCCTCAAAAAGACTTCTTCCAGCGCTCTAGCTCTCTGCCTACTTGTGACAAAATGTATCTGGGCAGGTTTCAGGCTACTAAGGTAGCAATATCAAGAAAACATTTTCTGTTAAGGTTCAGATGGAATTGATTTGGATTAAAGTTTGTTGACATAAATAATGATAAAGGAAACAATGTTCAGCTGGTGAAAAACTTGGGCTTGAAAGATATTACAACCTGTGGGTCAATGTCAGACCTCTGAACAAATGCTGTTGAACATAAAAGGCATTGGAAGTGTCAACTGCTTTGAGAGAATATAAAGAAAACTTGATGAATTTCATTCAGAGGTTAGGTAACAAGAAAACTTGGCTAGAGATAAGGAAAAGAAAAAGAAGTTGTTTAGTCTTAAAAACATACTTTTGACCCCAGAACGCTAAAGTTCCTTAAAAAAAATTCCTGGGTTACTGAAGCTAAAGATGTATTAAATTCAGGGTTGAGTAATGCACTGTAAATGTTACTCATTTCCTCAGACATATACATGTTATTTATACTTGAGAGCATTTTAATTTAACAGGTGAATTTCTTTTTCTTGGCAGGGGGTTGGTAAACGAAAGAATTATCCAAAGATAATGGAAGGACAACTGATGGAAATGATCATTGATAAGGTAATGCTGATTTTAAATATGTAGTGATTTTAACAAATGATGATTAGGAAATTACTTGCAGGCATTGGATACGTGTATGAGAAGGGGGAGGGAGGCCCAGTGTTTGTTAGGAGTTGGCTTTGTCCTTTGTTCTTGTATCTAGCAAACTCTTTCCTCCATCTCTGTACAAATAGGTTTCAGGTCTCTTTTTACTAAGAACTTAGAGATGCCATAGAAACGCAATGGACATGTAAATGAAAACTGTTTAGTTACAGATGTCGACTTGCTGTTTGAGAAACTGCTTACCTCTCAACTTTCAGGCTAATCCACATCCACTCCTGCAGCAAGTATTGACTGTGTACCAGTTGAGGGAGGGAGGGGTGACCACCACAGAATAGTAGACTAGCCACATGAAGCATACATGGGAATGTCAGGGACTAGGTAATAATAAGTAGATGAATGAGAGATTTTCAGTGAAATGAATCAAAATGTGTGCTGATAGCTAAATGTAATGAAGAAAACCAGGAATGATAGAGTGACGGAGTATAACGGCGTGTTGGCAGCTATTTTAAATTGAGTTGTCTGGGAGGGCCTTTTGAAACAAATATTTAAGACCTCAATGATAGGTAAGAAGCAGGTAAGAATAGAGGAAAGGACAGAATGTTTTCGCTGAATTGACAAGTAAGAAGCAGGCAAGGAAACAACAAAGGACAGAATGTTTTAGCCAACTTAAAAGCAAATGCAGAAGCCCTGAAGTGGTGCTACACATTATGTTGAAGGTAAGTAAGGAATGGTCGAATGCCTTTAGAGAAGAGCCTAAAATGGTATTTAAGTTGATCTTTAAAAAATTATATTGGTCTAAACTTCTATGAAACGGTTCCAGAGTGCTTGGAAATTAGAAGTTCGTGTATAAAAATTCTCATCTGGTTAGGATTTTTGGAACTGGTTGTTGCTTAACTATATTTTGAATGCATAGGAAAAAAATTTTTCACAAATTGGGTAAGAACTGTAGTAACAAATTGACTTTGTCCTCAAGATGAGCAGAGTTCAGATACTGGAAAAATGTATAAGCCCATAAAAAGGTAATTAATGAAACAACATCATACCAAGCAAAAATGAATCGTGAAGTGATAAAGAGGAAAAGAAGGTTGCTTAGAGGATGGCTTCTTGGAGGAAAGGAGATTTGAACTGGAAGGAAGTTAAGAATTAAGATGTGAGAGACCAGTGGGCTTTGTGGTAATGAGGAGGGCTGATGGGGAGTAATGACATATCATTTACTTCTCACTGCCTTTCCCCACCCCCCACCCCCACAACTGCCTTTCTTCTTCATAAAGATGAATAAAGTTCAAATGAAGTGGAACAAAGTTATGAAAAATTGATGCTGCTTTTGGTGTGAGCAAAATTTACATCCAGAGCACTAGCAAATAGTCTGAAGCTTTTTCCTTACAGGAATACTCTCTGTTGTTTACAACAAGGTTTCTTACCCTACTAGATAGCAGCTTACCGCCTTAAGAAAACTCTAGTCCTCAAGTGGTTGATTTTTTACTTTGATGGTGCTTAACTAATGCAAACAAATGGAACAAATATAACCAGATTTGGTAATGACAAATAAGAGGGTAATGGTGGCAGAACTACCCACGGTTGATAACTATGCCATTTCTTCAATGGCAAAGTAGAGGATTTGGGTTGCTGGCCTTGAGGTATGGTAGCCACATGTTACAATGTCTGGTAAAGAGTGTTCTTGAACGTGAATCAAGGTTGTTGATGTATCCAAGGTTGCTAGATGCCTCTCTCTGGGACGTGATGTCCTGAAAAAGGACTGAAAGCAAATAAACACAGCACAGTGAGCAGCTCAATCAGTGGTGTCAATGGACTCTTGGCACTTAGTGACTCTGGTCATTGAGTCAGGTCCATGCTGTTTGTTCGTGGGTCAGTTCAGTAACTTACTCTCTTTATCACGTGTTGGGTATTTGTCTCTTTTGGAGCCGCTGTTGCTATAGACTGTCTGAGATGTTACTTTATGCGCGTGTGCGTGTGTATGCATGTGCGTACGTCTGCATGTATATTGAGGTCTTAAAATGGTTAATTGTTAGAAATACTTGGGGTCTCTGACAAAACACAGATGCTTGGCACTCATTCCAAACCAGTTAGATAAGAAGATCTGTGCTGGGGCCTAGGAATGAGTATGTATTTTTCAAAGCTCCCCCAGTGCTTCTAAAGTGGAGTCAGTTTTGAGATCCCCCGACCTCCTCTGAGAGGAGGAAATGCCTTGATTTATATGCCTGCATGTGTGTCAGATGTTTTAAGTGAAGTCATTAACCAAAATGCATTTCCAGAGTTCAGGTCATTGAGTTTAAAATCAAATAAAATACATTTCTGGGTGACAGAATAGTAAGGACATGAAGAACAGTCGGGTGATATACACAGAGGGAGCTCCCGTCTCGGCTGCAGCACACATAGTGACCCAAAGAAAGATAGCACCCAGGTCACAGCTGCAGCAGTACATTTAGGAGCCATCAGTGATTTGACAGTGCTATCACCGCAGGCCTCCGGTGGTCACCGGCACTCGTCTCCGTGGCCCTTGATCGGTAGGATCCCTGTCTAGCCCACATGGATAATCACATACTAACCTGATACACATGGGTGCCAGGATGCTCCAGTGAGGCAATATAGTCCTGACTCCTTTGTGGAATAACCGAAGAAGAAGAAAAAAGAAAGACTTCATATAGGAAAATCTTTATCTGTCAAAGGCGCTGCCGATGGTAAGCATACATCTTCCTCCTCAGGGCAGTACAGTCATTCTGTAGGTTGAGGTCTTTTTCATACCATTATAACTTGTAAAACAGTTACCAGGAGTATCAGATTTGGACTCAGATACCAGATTGAATGGTGGCTACAGCTCTTATTAGCTGAGTGACCTTGGACAAGTTCCTGGACATGTCTGAACCCCTTTTTCTCTAATATGTGGGCAATTAGATGGCTGCTGTAAGAATTAAAGATCTTGTGTTCATCAGTTCATTTTAAGAGTGTTTTTATGTAAGTACCATGGGTCAGGTACTATTCTAGAAACTAGAGATAAAGCAAAAAAAAAAGTCCACTTTTCATGGAACTTAGAGGGGTGCGGTGAAACAAAGACAATGAACAGATGAATAGGTGAAGACCTAGTATGTCAGGTGGTTGATATGGATCATGGGTAAAAAGGAAGCAGAGTCCATGGAATAGGAATTCTTGGGGGAACGCAGAGGGGTTGAGATGTTATATCAGGAAACTCTCATTGATTAGGTATCTGAGAAGAGTCCTGAAGGAATTAGGGTAACCATGACAGGTGGGTATCTAGGAAAGTTCTCTGCAGGCAGAAGACCTAGCAAGTGCAAAGCCTCTGAGGTGGGATTGTGTGTGGAATGTTCTAGAAATGAAAGGAGGCTGATATGGCTGGAGCTGAGCAAGAGAGAGGGAGATTGGAAGTCTATAAAGTCAGAGTTAGTAATGAGGCCAAGTCAAGTAGACAGCCCTTCTCAAGCTTTAATGTACACTGGAATCCTCCGGACATGTTGTTGAAGTGTGGACTCAGATTCATTGGATCTGGAGTGGGCTTTGGGGTTCTGCATTTCTAACATCTTCCACTTCCACAAACCATGCTTTGAGTAGAAGTGGTACAAGGCCGTGTAAGATATTGGACATAGAGATGCTAGCTTTTGCCCTGAGGGAGATGGGAAGCCACTGGCAGGGTTTGAGCAGATACCATTTTGATCCCTCTGGCTGCTGTAATTGAGGAGGTGTGGTCAAGAGTCCTGATAGGCCTGGCAAACAGTGTCTGGGCTTCCATCCTGGTGCCACTGCTCACTCCCTTCCTGTCTTTGATTAAGTTGAGCTTAAACTCCTTTCTCTCCCAACTTGGTGTTTTGAACAGTGTTAAATCTTGAGCAAAGGTTAAAGAAAAGTTAGAATCAGTGCCCGTATATCCTTCACCTAGATTGACCGCTTTTCTTTATTTGCTATATTTTCTACTCTCAATACCTATTACCCCTATTGTTACTAATCATTTAAGAGTAAGTTTTTGACATGATGACTCTTTAACGTTGCTGTTTTTTGAAAAGTCTGTGTCAATTTTGTAGAATGTCACCCTCTTTGGATTAAAGTTTTTTTTAATGACTTGATTCAGGTCATGCATTATTGATTAAAAAAAAAAATCCTGTGTGAATGATGATGTGTTCTGCTCACTGCATGCATTTGGAGAAACTTGTCTGTTTGCTTCATTTTTGGTGATGTTAATTTGGATCACTTGACTAAGGTGTTATCAATAAGATTTGTCCGCTCTAAAGGCACACATTTACCTTTGTAATTAACAAGCTATCCATGCAGAAATACTATGTAAATATCCTTTTCCCTAACAAACTTTCACCTAATATTTCCCACCCGTTAATAATTCTTATTGTATAAATTATTTCTACAGAGTTTGCAAAATGGTGATGCTTATAACTACTCTTTTATGTTTATCACTTGACATTTTATTATAAAGAGCTTTATTTTTACCCTATTTGTGGATACATGGATCCATCTATCTACCTACCTACCTACTTAATTGCTTATCTATTCATCTAACCATGTATGGTCTCAGTGTGAATTCATGGATTCTTTTTTTTTTTTTAATTCAGTTGTTATAAACCATTAATGTTGCCATTTTGATGACCAAATTGTCCCGATTTTGTCAGTAGGAGCTCATTAAATCTGTTTCCAGTGTATTTTTCATTTTTTGAATGTTGCATGATTTTATTGCCTCCCAGAATATTTCAGGTTCACCTTGTACTTGACCTTCCCTAGCCTTGGATCAGCAATTTCTCCCAGTGTTCCTGGTTTCTTTTAGTGGGACCTATAAGTGCCAATTTTGTAAATTTATGAAAAGGGATGTCAATATAACAATATTTGCAGAGTTGTTTTGAGGATTAAGCAAGAAAGATTGAGAAAAAAGTTTACACAGTATCTGGCACATAGTACAAGCTCAGTAAATTAATTTGATGCCATCTATTTCCAAGCCAATGTAAATAATAACAGCATGGCTGGATATTTCAGGGCAAAAAATAGGAAGGACAGTAGATGAATTCAGAAAATGTGAATTATAATGTCCTCTGAAGGAAAGCAAAAGGTTAACAGATTTTCATACTAGGCCCATAAATATATACTTTGCCTCTTGACGCATAGATGTGAAACAGTTTGCCATTACATGTGGCATCTTAGCATACGCAGTTACCAATCTTGTGCTTAAGTCCTTATGCAAATAATGTAGAAGATAAGTCATACTCTCAAGTAAATGAATTCTTAGTTTTGATGATGTGGAAAGAGATTTTACATAAGACTTTAAATCCTAAAACATTTCATTTGAAATTACTTGCAAAAATGTCTTTAAGAAGGGGGCTTCATGTGGAGAGGGATTGGTTGCATTTAGACTCCAATAGAGAACGAAGTAGTATGATAACATAAGAGTAGAGTCTTAGAGTGAAGAGGAGTTTGTGTTGCTTTGCCATTTCTAATTTGCCTCACCATGAACAATCTTACTTGGTTGGGAAGCTTGGTCTTCATGTGTGGTAACATTTTTTAACAAATTACCTTTAATTTTTCTTTACTATAATGTAGTACATGATCCTTGTAGACACATGAGAAAATACAAATAAACAGAAAAAAAATACTATCATCTCACAACCAAGAGATAATTAACATGCTAGCCAATATGTTATGTTTTTCTATAATATACATTTACATGCATACATATTATTAACATACAATAGGCATGTGTTGATGCCATATTGCATATAAGTGCCTTTTAATAAAATACCAAAAACATCATTTTATGTCAATATATATTCAGTAACTTCATTTTCATGGATCCAAAGTAGTTAAATATTGGTATAAAAAAGTAAGCAACACAATGTTGCTGAGCATTGTTGTAATATTTCCCTACAAGACACAATATCTCTTGGCAATTGAAGGAGTTACAATTCCCTTTTGTGTCTTCCATTACATACAGGGCTACTTGAAGACCTGAGATGTAACTTGTTTAAGTATCCCTAGCACCTAGTAATATGCCTGGATCTATCTGGCATTCAATAATTATTTCTTAAAAGCATGCATGGCATATAGATATCTCGAATTCATTCTTGTCTTTAGGGTTTGGTGTTTGTGGTGGGATAACAGGTAAGAGAGAATCTAAAAATAATTCTAGCAAAAGAAACTACAAATTGCTTGTCCAAGGTAAGTAAATAAGTCTGGGAATTGAGATTCTTTGAATCTCTCTTGAACCCCTAAGTGACATTATAGGTATACACATAGAAGTTAGATAGGCACTTGAGATTTTTATGAACTAATAAATGTTGCCTCTTAGGATACTCCTAGGTATACATAGTTGTTCACTTTTGGGGGTCGGGGGAGAACATATTTACATAAACACAAGGAGCTCCATGAGAGTAAAGGCATCGGAATGCTTTCCACTTGGTCAGTGAGGCTGAAGGTTATTAGACCCTCTTTGATCAGATGGTAATACCTTGATTCTACTGGAAGAAAAAGTTTTGAAGAGAAGCTCATGTAGAGAAAACAGGGAAGAGCCTTTCTTTTACTTCTAGTCTGGAAGGTATTAGGAGAGGCCTGGTTCTCACACAGCTTGTGCTTGAGGCTTTGATGCCCTCTCAACCTAGCTGCTTTGACCCAACAGTTGTGCTTTGAAGATGGGGAGACATAAGTAGACATTTTGAAAAGGCAGTAATGTCGAGAGTGCCAGGGATGTGATACTTTTGAGTCCTGCACAAACAATTGAGCTAGTGTGGCTATCACTGTGGTAGTGGAGAAGGAAAGCCATCTCTGTGGGATGAATTTTCACAGCAGTGTCCTGTAAATAGTGATGAGGGCAAAGGAAGCTGGAAACTGGGGGCTTTCTGCAGGGCTGGGAAAATTTTCTTTATTTATTGGTCTACTTTGGGTTGAGTTAGTGACTACAGTTACTGTACAAATGAGGAGGGTGGTGCTTTTTCGGAGGAAACACCAGAATTTCTACTAATAAAGATGAATGGAGTAGTGGATAATTAAATAAAAAATATGAAATAATCAAAGCTGGCAAAGCATGTTCTATTAAAAACAAGGACCATCTTACTGTTTTACCTTTTACCTATTCAACCTGTAACCCATCTCCAAGTGGATCAATCAGCTATTGTTAGGTAATAAAACTCAGTGGCTAAAAAAAAAAAAAAAAAAATTTTTGTCATGTGTCTGCAATTAGCTTAATCTAGGCTGAGCTCAGCTGGATAGCTGTACTTGAAACTGTAAGACCAGATGAATTTAGCTCTTTGGAGAAAGTTGGGCTTAGCTCTGCTCCATCTGTGTTCCTTCTGGGGCCCAGGATGAGGAAGCATCACTTACCTGGGTGATGCTCTTCTCACAGGGAGGATAGAGTGTAAAGGGGAGCACCCTACCACAGGAGCACATTGCAGACTTTTGCTTGCTAATATTTTATTGGTCAAAGCAAGTCACAAGATGATTCCCAAAGTCAAGGTGCAGGGGAAATACTGTCTTTGATGGAGGAACTGCTAAGTCCTATCTCAAAGCTTGTGGATAGAGGTTGGGGTGAAGAATAGAGCCAATAAGTAATCGATCATGTCTAAGGTTTATATTAACCTCTTCTCTTTGGGTTTTTCATTGTGTGTTTCTGTTTTCACTTAATTTTCCATCTTCAGAACTCCTCCAGAAGTACCATTATCTTAGGATTTGGTTGAATTTGGTCTTGGGTTGTTTGTGTTTCTTACTCTTTTTTCTTCAGCTACATTATAGGTAACTTAACATGGAGATCCTAGATTATTTTTCCAAGTATTTTTTGCACGTCCTACAACAGTGGTGAGCCATATACTAGAAACCCGCAAAAACCTAAGCAATGTATTTGTAGAAGTCACATGAGAAAGATTTCTGTGGAGAAAAACAGATCTTCTGATGGCTAAGGTCTTCATAGAAGATTCTCATAAAAGGTAGGCTATAAGCATACAACACTTTCTTAAAGAACTTGATATAGGGGCACCTGGGTGGCTCAGTCGGTTGAACGTCCGACTTCAGCTCAGGTCATGATCTGAAGGTTCGTGTGTTCGAGCCCCGTGTCAGGCTCTGTGCTGGCAGCTCAGACCCTGGAGCCTGCTTCAGATTTTGTGTCTCCCTCTCTCTTTTGGCCCTTCCCCTGCTCAGGCACTCGCGCGCGCGCTCTCTCTCTCTCTCTCTCTCAAATATATATATATATATAAAAGAATTTGGCGTAAACTAGATTTCCTAAATCTTTAAAAAAAATACAAATTGGAAAGCAGAAGGAGTTGTATGTTTCTGGGCTGCCTACTGCTGTAATATTAACTATTTCTGGTATAATGGCAGGCTGTCTCCTCTATAATCAAAGGAAAATGTGTAGATTGACATTTCTGCCAACTATTGAAATGTCTCTTAAAAATGGTGATAAGTAACAGGCATTTTGTATGTGCTGGTTATTTTGACCTGATGGATTTGCAAATTTCTCGGGAGCATGGAAAATAAAAACTGCAGCTTATTTTTAAGTACAAATGTTATGTGTAGCAAATGAAGTCACATTTTTATTTATTCATTTATTTGTTGGTGCTGTTAGAAAACCACTTTGCAGCGAGTGTGAGGGAGAATACTTATTAGGCTAATAACAGCAGAATCCTAGAAATGCAGCATGTAGACAAATCTTCCTCTAGAAAATAACGTGGAGTTATAGAAGGTTAAGAATTGGTAAAGATTGGTGGAAGCCAAGAGCTAAAAATAGATGAGCAGAATGGAGGAAAAAAGTGAGAAGAAAAGGAAAACATGAAGAAACCACGAATAGTGTTTAGGATGGCTATTTTGTCTTTGTTCCCTGTTGAAAGTTCCTAAAAATGCATTAAGAGACCTTTAGAAATTCTTGGAAAAGGATAATTTTTATTATGCACAATGTCTAAACTCCTGTGGGTATGTTGCTTTTTCATTTTAATGAGCATGCTCACACACCCTCTAGCACACACACGGTCGTGTATGTGTGCACATACATACACATACATGCTTTTGACTTATGTAATGAAACATACTGTCCCATTATGAATATAACTCAGTAAAATGTTTAAAACATTTTCAACAAAAGATGAAGATGTAATAAAGATGTGCTAAAAGATGAAGATGTTTGTAATGAGTAAAGCTGCTTTTTTTTTTTTTTTTTTTTTTTTTTTTTTTTTTTAGCGTTTATTTATTATTGAGACAGGGAGAGAGAGAGCATGAACGGGGGAAGGTCAGAGAGAGAGGGAGACACAGAATCTGAAACAGGCTCCAGGCTCTGAGCCGTCAGCACAGAGCCTGACGCGGGGCTCGAACCCACGGACCGTGAGATCATGACCTGAGCCGAAGTCGGACGCTTAACCGACTGAGCCACCCAGGGGCCCCAAGCTGATTCTTAAATACAATGCTCTCTATATCCAACTGGAAAATTTATAACTATTAATACTGAAACATCTTCATACAACTTGCAAGATAATGCCTCATGCTTTCTTTGACAGAAAGACAGATGTTTCTATGAGCGTTCTGTTTCTGATTTCCTCTCAGTTTTCAATGGAATATCAGGAAAAGTTTGCCCTTTCTGAAGGCATCTGTTTGGTGTGGAAAAGGAACACTGTGGTGCATAAGACCAGGCGGTTTGATTTGCCTACAGACCTTTCCATGTTTTATCCCTCCAGTCCCTGAAATCCCAAAGGACTCTGAGAATTCATGCTCAGTGTTGTAGAAAAATAGATGAAAGTTCCAAGAAAGCTGTCCTTTTTGTCTTTCTAGGCCTCTGGTGTTGATAATATTTTTGGCTTCAACCTGTTACTTACACCCCATTTTGAAAGCTGATAAGAACTATTAAAACCTGGTATTTTCCTGTTAGTTTAGCCTTTCCTGCCATTTACCTATTGTTATTTTGGAGTTCCTTTATTATCCTTGCCATATCCAAGGTTAAATAATTCCAGTCTCTGACTTGTGATCTTTGGGAACTTGGATGCAGACTGGGATCTGTAGGGCACACAGGGGTAGTCAGTTGGGGCTGCTATATCAAAGTGCCACACACTGGGTTGCTTAAAGAACAGAAATGGAATTTCGCACAGTTATGGAGGCTACAAATTGGAGATCCAGGTGCTGACATGATGGATTGCTTCTGAGGCCTCTCACCTTGGTTTGTAGATGGCCATCTTCTCCCTGGGTCTTTACTTGGTCTTCCCACTCTGTGTAGCTGTGTCCTGTCCTCTTAGAAGTACACTTTAATATTTGATCTTGTTTTACCTTAATTGCCTCTTTAAATGCTCTGTCACCAGATAGAATCACATTCCTAGGTATTGAAGGGTCAGGACTTGAGAGTTTGGGGGGAGCGTACTTGAGCCCGTAACACCTGTCTTTCACCAACATGGTGTAAGAATCTTAAGGCTGCTCTGTCTGTACAGAATAATCTGTTTCAAGTCATTTTTCTTGACCACATCTATGCAAATACTTGTGGTTCAGCATATGATGGGCAAGCCAGAAGTGCCTCATGGGTTTAAATAACTGTTTTTGATATTCCAACACATTTGATAGGTAATCCAATCCTATTAGACTGCCAGGATTTCACATCTACACCCATGTTGAATAAAAGCTAGATATGGAATAGTTTTCTCCCTGCCGCCCCCTCCCCAAGTTGCACCCTGTTCTGACCAAGTGATAGGGAATTGCTTGGAAAAAAGAAAATGAGTGGGAGAATTAGGGAGAAATTATAGATTCTCTCCTAAAACCCTTCCAGGCTTTCATCTAAAACATGATACATTTCCGGAGATGTATTATCACAGTGACAATGGCATAACATCTATCATGTAACATCTCTTCTAGGTGCATTGCTATAAATGTCTGAAACGTGACATTTACTCCTCCCTTCCTCTCCTCCTTTATACCTCCTTCTTTCCCCCTCCCCTCTCTAGTTCCCTTGACTCTCTAATTCTCTAATTCACACATACAAGGAAGAGGGGTCAAGTAAACTGATTGCTAATGTGATTCATTTACCTACCAATCATCACTCTGCGATGGCTCAGAGTCATCTGATGAGGACAATGAAGTTAATGAGGATGTGGAAATGAAGGGAAGCAGGGAGGAATGATAAGAAGGAAACAGTTGCAGGGCTGAGAAGCCTGGGGAAAGGGGGCAGGCTGTGACCTCAGTCAGGGGCGCGCTGGAACCCAGAAGGGAAGAGAAATGGTGGAGGCTTCTCCCTGTGACCCTCAATGCATTCGGATACAGCCGATCGTGCTGTCCAATTGGATTTTCTGACAAAGTCTCAGTTGAAGCAAAAATGTTATTCTGCAGATATGTATATAGGAGTGGTTATATGGCTTTGGTATATTATTTCCTTGCTGTAGAGCAGAATATGTTATTTATTTATAGAAGTAGCACAAGCCTCACACAGTTTGCCCCGGTATGAGGGATAATTTACACACAAAATATTAGAATCCACCAATGTAGAAAGCATCAAGGTTGTAATGGGGAAGATGTGTTTTGGTTTTGAGCAGAAGGAGGAGTGCCAGCTGTCACTGGGGAGAACTGAGTAGCTGCTCGCAGGCCATGCTGCTCCGTAAACTGGTCCAAGGCTATTAGGAAGGAATTACAGAAAGCACATTTGTTGTTCTGCTTCATGGCCAGAAGTAATTTTAATAGATTCCTGAATTTTGTCTTTAGGTAAGCCAGGAACATACAGAAATCAGTTTCAGTTAATAATTTTGTTGCCGATGGGAATTGTAAAGAGGATTTGTTTTAATCATTTTAGGGCTTAATAAAGGAACTGCTGATGAGTGGGAGCCCAGGGGTTTGGTTAGTTCAGGTGAGTTCACAGGGCAGGCCCATGTGAAGGTGGGCTTCTCTCTGTAGGAAATAACACCCCCACTCCGATTGTTCCAATGACTTAGATATTAAAGGAACGTGGGACCCCAGGAAAGTGAGGAGGCAAAGCCCGGCTTTCAATAAATAAAACCTCTTTCGTGGCTTAAGATGTTTTCTCAGCCAAGTAAAACATGCTAAAACAGTGAAGGTCTTGGGTTTGGCTTAGGCAGTTTTGAATTCCATGGTCCTGGGCAAGTGCCTTCATTCTTCTCTGCCTCGGTGTTTTTATCGCCGAGAATGGTGATAACAGCGGCAACTGCCCGTCTACCTTAGCCCTTGGAAGACCAAATAGGGTCGTGTATGTGAGTCTTAAAGCATCGGGCCTGAGAGAGTGAGTGCTCAGTAAATTGTAGTTAGTCTTACTAATACTGTTGTTGTCATGCTTAAAATAAGTGTCGCCTTCATTATACATGTTAGACAAACTCAAACTTGAAGAATATCGAGAGGAGCCTAGGCCTAGAATGTTGACAGTTTATATGTCCCAAAATCATTGGACTATAATTTGGAAAACAGAACTCACAACATTTATCTGCATAGAAAAATTCCTGGTGTTATAATTGTCTCCAGCTCCTTTAACTATCTAGATATCAAGTCACGAACTACTGTCATGCTCGGTTTTATTTTGTTTGTACCTTTGCTACTTGAAACTATTGTTCCTATCTAATTAAGGGCTTGTGGTATTTTCTACGGTTATTTTTAAAATGTAAAGTTTATAGGATCAGATTGAGTCTTTTTTTTACTTTTATCCAGTCTAACCGTTTCCTAAAATTAAATCTCCGTAACCTTTCCTGTGAATAAGCAGGGTTCATGGGGTGTAATTATAAAGCAACTTTATTTTTGTCTCCCAGTGTCTGTTCACATTTATTCTGAAGGCCTGGTTCTTTGGGAGGCTTTTGATGACCTTTAAGGGAGGTCCCATGATTTGGATGGTCACTTTTTGGTAATAAAACAACCTTTACTCAGTAATGTGTCCTGTCAAAATAGTAAATTTCACTTGAAGGTAAAGCTTCTCCCCTCTAGTCCGCCTGCTGCAGGCTGGCTGCCAGCGGGTGGGTAGAGATGGTGTTCTTTTGGTTCTTGTTTATCCTTCAGCCCGGTAATGGTAATCCCTCTCCCCCCAAAGCAATTTCAGGCCACTCTAGGTTCAGAGCTGAGGAAGGCAAAGGGTAGAGAGGACAAGAATATTCTTGCTTGCCTGCCAGTGTTTGGTGATGCTCTCTTGATACAGAAGTGTCAAGCTGAGCTTTGGTAGGGCATCTTTAGGGAATGCTTTGCCTTTCCATCTCATTGCTGGGATTTGGGTTCTTGGTGTCCCTTTTAGTTCCTTCCATAAAGACCCCTGCGTTTCTGAATGCCCTCGGCTGCCTGGTTATTAATATGTTCCTTAGCATCTAGTTTTCTGGCACTTTCAGCCTCTGGGTGTTTCTTCAACAGACGAGACATGGGACGAAGCTGCACTAACTCTCATGTGTTTGTCCCATGGCCCTCCAGTGAAGTGATCTTTATTTCAACTTTGTTACAAAGCACACTAGCTGGATTCTAGACCCTTCCATTACTTAGGGATGAATCTGACTCTTATTCAGGGTATTTGTCAGCCTCTGAGAAATCTATGAAATTTTCCAGGTGGTGTCATTATACTCCTTAGGTTTAGAAACTGCAGTCACCACAAGTCCATTTATTTTTCCAAAATTGCTCTTCTAATATCCACGTACCTTTAATCCTTTTATATGCTCAATTTGGGTATTAGGTAGAGAGTAGAATAACAGGGTTTTTTTTTTTTTTCCTAAATAAGAGGTAACATTCTATACTGGAAAATACCATTATTATGTGGGTATACCATAAGACAAGATGATTTGTTCTCGACCTCTCTATACGCACCAAGTCCCCTTCTTTATTTCCTGTATATTGTCTCATAGAGGGAAATAAGGATATATTTGTGATAGAAAACTGATAACATAAATGTACTCTCCTAACCATTTTTAAAGGTAAAGTTGAGTAGCATCAACTATATTCATATTGTTGTGAAATGTGAACCACATTTAAAAAAATCTCATTGTATACTGAAAAAATCCAGCTTTCTCTGAGATTAAGGTTTTTAAAAGCACGATGATTATGACAGTGGTTGGTAGATGCTTACTCAAGTTTGTTCATATAAGGGGAACTGGTTTCAAACTATAGGTGGCCAACAAGGAGACTCTCTGGAAAACTGAGTACTATGGCTATAAGGAAAGGTAGCAACAGAAAGTGTTCTTGAAACCTTAGCTTAATGAGTCTCCATCCCGTAGCTATCCTCTTAATAAAATTTGAGTTTTCCTAGGCAGCCTGCTTCCTTTTGAACCAATAACTGTCCACTTAGGTTCCCTCTGCCTTACGTATCATTTCTTGGTACATCATAATTTTGGTTTTTTCATAGTTTCTGAATCATCATAATTTCTCTTGACTGCCTGTGTCTCTGACAAACTGGTAATAACTCCAGCTCATCTTCACACAGTGACACCCCCCCCCCTTTTTTGGTATTGGTATTTCCTAACTTAAATTTTCAAAAATGGCAAGTGGACTGTCTTCTCTTTTCATCTTATGTGGGCACTGCCAGCCAAGGATTGGCTACCCTCGAGTCAAAATGTGGCTACTCACAGCTGCCTTTGAAGCAGAGGCTGGGGGGAGGTGGTTCCTGAGAAAAGAACCCAAAGCATAGCAGGTGATATGATAGATTTTGTGCACTTAGTAAAAAGATCTTGTGTGTACAGGTAAGCAGTAAGTCTTTTTATGTTCGATTTTTGTGGACTTTGGCAGAGAACAGAAACCCTTTGAGGAGAAGGACGCGAGTAAAGTCCCCTTGCGAACAATGAATTGAAAAGGGACTTCTGAATTTCCAATCATAGTGGATTTTTTTGAGGGAGGGGCTGTTTTCTTGCTTTGGTTTTCCCTAGCACCTGATCCTGGAACAAAGATGCTATTGCACATAGTTAATTAGGAAGGCCTAACAGGAAACACTGTTGGAGGAAGAGAAGAAATGAGACGGGGCAAGGAATGCAGCCAACAAAAAGTACATTAGGTGGCTACTACTGTGGCTTATTCCACTGGTTAATTGTGGAATATGTGCAATGCATCTCAAAGTTCTCTCAAATGAGTACTCAGGAACCTGGATATTTATCTACCAACTTCCAATGTATCATGGGCTGAGGGCTGCTTTTCTGGGCCGTTAATTCTGGCACTTTTGGCTTGTCCCATGCACAGCTTACAGCTTCATGCTCAGTAAAAAGCCCTCAAGCCAGGAGTCACAGGGTTTGCAGTCAGCAAGCCTTGAATGTATAGGGTCGTAAGTAGAGTATCTGTGAGCAGGACACTGACAGCATCTCCTCCTTATCCCCCTTTGCACTGTCTGCTTTCATGAAAGAAGCCTGATTTTATGCAGGTATTTGTCTCTTAGGGAAGGTGGCCTTACCTGAAGCTCAAGGGTGCATCTGGGTTAATGTTAACCACTCATGGAGATTCCATTCCTTGTGCTTGCCTTTTGGCGTGTGTATGGATACGTGGTGCCAGGGGGCCTCTGGGAAAGGTGTCTTCATTGTTATAAAAGAGAACCTTCTAGAAAAAGGCAGTACTGTATTTTGCACTAGAAATGTTACATACTCATGTACCACTTAGAAACGTGAGACTCTCCGTGGTACCATGAGCCCTAAAATAACCAACCTTGAAGATGCTCTACCTTGGGATTTCTCATTTTGAGAGTTGACAACTTTTCCTGATAATCTAAATCATTTTGAGTAAGGTTTATTATTAACTACAAAGGCATCTTAATGGGCATGAGGAAGAAGTTTAAGTACCAGATGACAAAGCTCATTTTTTGAAGTTTACAGAAAGTTTTACTAAGAGATTATAGGGTGATGCCCATATGTGGTAACAATTCCAACCCCATTTCTACAACACTTAGACCCCTCCTGTAGTACAAACAAT
Organism: Neofelis nebulosa; assembly: GCF_028018385.1. NCBI lineage: Eukaryota > Metazoa > Chordata > Mammalia > Carnivora > Felidae > Neofelis > Neofelis nebulosa. Next base: position 21,600,867 of record NC_080800.1, read on the forward strand.
ATGGAGTGACTTTTGCTGATGATTGATGGTGCGTTCTAGAGCAGCGGTTTATTTGATCTCCATGCTTGGTTGCATGTCTCTTGAATATACTGTGATTCAGTAGGATATATTCACAGAATAGGTTTTCTACTTACCAAGCTAACATGGTTGGCTTAGGAACAGCACAGGTGCAACTCATTGAGCTGCCTGCTGAACTAACAAACTTTCCCCCTGAAAATTGTTCTTGCTTGTAATAGTAACATGAAAAACAAAACAAAACCAGAAACAAAAACAAAAAAACAATGGATACCGAGACTTGGGTATGTGGCAGTTCCCCATGAGTGAATGACGTGAACTTAAAGGAAAATGATTGACAATATATGTTGCCAGTGATAAAAATTTGAGCTTTTAGGTATAGTTTTGACTTTTCAAAAATTTTATGCACCATAGACACTCTTGATGCGATTAGTGGTGATAGTAAGAGATGTAATTTTTAAAAACTGTACAGTGAGATGTGTCAATGTTTGGGACATCTGGGTAACTGAAGCAATGGCTTTCAAACAAGTGATGCATCGTGTTACAAAATCATGCATAGGTAAACTGTCCACTCCAAGTGCAAGACAGTTGAATGGATTTTAATGTGACAAAGTTAAACTAAGTTTATTAACATGGTTTTAGGTTCCATATTGTAACTCACTTTTAAGAACCTACCATTTGTTGAGTTTTGATACAGTGTTAAAGAATATCCACAGTGATCTGAAAAGATGCTTAAAATATGCCTCCCTTTTCTAGCCATATATCTGGGTGAGGCCGGATTTTCTTCATATACTTCAACTAAAATAGCATATCACAACAGATTGAATGCAGAAGCAGATATAAGACTCCAGCTGTCTTCTATTAAGCCAAGCCCTAAAGAGGCTTGCAAAGATGTAAAATAATGCCACTCTTCTATTTTTTTTTTGTTTCAGAAACATTGAATTTTTTTTGTAAAATAAATTTATGTTAACAGGTAATGGGTCTATTATTTTTTGATGAATTAATAAATACTTTAAAATTTCCTTTAAAGTTTGAACACAGTAAAGATGAGTAAACATAGCCCATGTAAACAAAAGCTCCTTGGAGATCCTCAATTATTTTTAGTAGTTTACAGGGTCCTGTGACAAAAAACTTTGACCCTTGTAATAGAGGGCACGGAAGAGAGGGTTCGGAGCTTTGAAGCTAAATGTGGGTTGGTAGTTGGCAAAAACAGAAGTAGAAGGTATTGTGGGATTACAGCTAATGATCTTGAAATAGTGGTGGAGAGGCAGTGGAACTTTCTAGGGGCATGGAAGTCCTGAGCTCCCTTTGGACCCGTTTGGATGGAGGACTGGAGGTCCATGGAAGGGGGAGGATAGATCTGGGGTGATATATTAACGCATCTTACATTGTCATGGTTCTTTTTGTTAAACCAGCAGTAAACAAAAATTAAACATTTAGCTTTAAAATGGCTTTCTTCAGAAATGAGTACATTCAATACTTAAATTTTGTTTCATATTTGTTTATTTTTGAGAGAGAGAAACAGCATGTGGGGGGGGAGGGGCAGAGAGAGAGAGGGAGACATAGAATCCAAAGCAGACTCCAGGTTCTGAGCTGTCAGCACAGAACCTGACATGGGACTTGAACTCCTGAACTGTGAGATCATGACCTGAGATGAAGTCAGAAACTCAACCGAGTGAGCCACCCAGCTACCCCAGTTCATGCAATATTTCTAAATTCAGAAGGTGCAGACTTGATGAAGTTTTTGCTCTGCAGCAAGTGAGCTTTACTGGAAAACCAGGGAACATATTGGCATGTTACGATGACTGAATATCAGATTGTTGGTGGGGGGGTGGGGGAATCCTGTCCAGTGTGCTAAATATCAGTGAATGTTCCAGACGTGTTTCAGCTGTCCAGACTGCACATAAAAATTGAATGATGGGGATCTTCAGAATGAGTAACAGCATTTACTGAAACTGAAAATTTTAAGACTTCTGGATTCAGAATCCACAGTGTCCAGCCTCAGCCTTGATATTGAACCTATTTTACTGTAGAATACATCATCCTTACTCCTTAGATGACAAGTCTTGTGTATTTGACATTTAAGCTTCAAAGTGTAGGCCACTCCTTGAAGAAATCTTGTTCATTATTTGCTGGTAGAAAAAGAATGATGGTTTTAAGTAAATACATGCTACCCAGCCACCAGTAATTATTAATGCCACTATGTACAAGGAATCGTCCACGTCTACCTGCTTTGAATGAATTAGACAAACTACAGAAAAACTTGGAAGAGTTTTGTAATAGTCACATCCCATAATTACATAACATCTATCTGAGACACAGAGGTGGGTAAAACCACTACCGAAACCAGATCCAAAACCAAACCAAAAGTGATGCTTGAATGAACTCTGAGCAGTAATTTTTATTCTAAAACTAGCTGGGAAAAGGAGGAAAGGCTATTACTTTGCTCTTGAGGGAGGGAGGGAGGTTGACATAGGACCTAACACCTGTGGATGCCTCCTCTGTTCCAGACCCTCCATATCCTTTAAAAACTTCGGAAGTGTTTTTGGCCTTGCGTTTCATAGATCATAGCTCAAGTTGAAGGAAAATTCTACCAGATGAAAGATCTAGAAGATTGCCCAACTGAGGTTCCAGCCCCAGATACCTCTTTGAAGGCCTTTCTTTTTAAGGCTCCCTGGAAATTCCCACCTCCCATTCAATAGAGAGCATGCCTATTAAGGGTAGAGGAACATGAGAGGAGAGCATGTTACTACAAATCTTGTTTCCATTTTCTATCTCCATCACTTTTATTCATTGAAATGGCTCAGGAGTAAGTAAGGAAGTATTCTTTAGGAAAAGACACCCAGCTTTGGGAGATTGTAGAGGAAGACTCAATCAGCAGACCTGCTGCTACTTGCTCCTTTGTCCATTGAGCCAGATCTTTGACCCAGGGTCAGAAAACCTAATTTTTCCTGCCTAAAAGTAGATGAATTCTCTGCTTTACGTTTCTCACTGTTAAGCGCACCACCATGCTCAAAGCATCATGCACAAGATACATGGTTCTGTAGTGGGGGCTTCAGAGAAAAGATACCTTTCATGGACTTTGAGCTCTGTGGAATAAGAGCCCAAACCTAATTTTTCATTGTTAGTTTAATATTTGCCATGCTATCATCCCAGGCGTACAGTAGTCACCGGCACCCATCTCTGTGGCCCTTGATTGATAGGAGGATCTCTGACTAGCCTGTCTAGATCCCTTTGTAGCCTCAAAGAACAGTCAAAAAGGGGGCAAATGGTATGCCTTAAAATGATTTTGCCATGTTAGGGCCATGACTATCATACCTTAGAGTGCTGTGGGGGTAGGTCTGAATTTTTAAATGCTGTGCTAATTTGTTGTCAGCATTTTAGCAGCCTCCTCTTGTGTTCTCAGAAGTACCTGTTGAGGTTTGAACTTACTCTTCTTTTTTTTGTCCTTGTGAAGTTGCCAACAGTGTCCTTAATTAGTGCTGTTGTGTTGGACACTACTTCACATAAATTAGATAACTTCCTTAATTTCAGTTTCTGAAAACTAGGAATAAAAAAAATAACTCCTACCCTTGTCAGAAGTAAATAAGGTAATACTTGTGAAGTTGTCAGTCCAATGCCTGACTTAGTAAATGCCAGCCATTGTCACTGTTAGTAATATTTGATGAATGTTATAAAACAAGTCCAAATTTAACCAATGTAAAGTTTATTTTGTCAAAGTATTGACTTTTGAAAGAAAAATTTATACTGTACTTGGAAAATTTGAAAAGATTGACCATTGAAGGCATACTAAAAATAAAACTTCATAGGGGGCACCTGGGTGGCTCTGTTGGTTGAGTGTCCAGCTCTTGATCTCGGCTCTGGTCATGTTCTCACAGTTGGTGGGATCAAGCCCCATGTTGAGCGTTATAGGGACAGCATGGAGCCTGCCTGGGATTCTCTCTCCCTCTGTCTCTAACCCCTCCCCTGCTAGCTAACTCTGTCTCAAAATTAAAAAATAAAAATAAAAAAAATAGTTTGCAAAAGTTGAAAAAAATAAGGCTTAATGATGGGAGTAAAAATCAAAAGTCTGACAAAGTGAATTGCCTCAGAAGCATAAGGCCACAATGGTTTCTCCCTATAGATACTGGAATCCCCTTTTTTTGTCACAGGAATGCTGGGAATGGTTGATGAAGTCAACATTGTTCCAAGTATAGTACCGTCTGCTCAGCTGCATCTTTTTTTTTTTTTTTTTTTTGTTTCTAATTTCCACTTGGCTATCTTCTTCCTTGGCTCTCATTTCTCCTGTTCAGTCCAGACCTTTGCTCTTGGGCCTCCAAACACCATTTTATGTTGTCCTTGATCTCTCAGATAGTTCCTTATTGTTGGAATGGGCAGTCTTCAGCATGCAGTCTTTTGACACTAACTGGGCTGCCTAAGAATGGGCCGTGGGCGTGGAACATTGGCTTATCGAGGATGGAGTCCTCACACATTGTGATGGGCTTATCATCTTGTATGGGAAAATAGTTCTCTTTTGCAGACTACTTTGTTCTGCTTAAGTGGGTGTAACAGGTGGCACTTGGCCAAGCTCAGTATTCTCTCACCTGTGGGGAGGGGATGGAGCCCTTCATACCATGGTACAAGAACGTGCTTGCAGGCTGGGAGGGATCTGCTGGCCTTGAGAGACAGATGACTGCTACTGAAACTGATCTTGCTGACTCTCTATGTGAGAGAGGCGTTGTTCTATCCGGTGCTGGACCATATTATTTTCCTTGCTGACAGTGATACCAAAATACAGTGGGCAGACGTGTTGACATTTCTACTCCTGGTAAAAGGCAACAAATGGCATTTGCTGGACACTTGCACCTTGCCCTAGCTAAATCCTTTAAAGGCACTGCTTTCCTTGCAGCTCTACCCATTGGGTGCATCCTTGCTAACCAACCACTCGGTTAATTGTTGGGATTGACTTGTTCAGTGGATTGTCATCTTCATTGCTATGCTTCTGCATCATTTTGTGCCTATTGCTCTGGATTTTTTGTCATCTTGCTGCCTTACCCAATGCCTTTCTTCTTGGTGTCCTTGGACTTACTGTCCATGTCATCAGTGAATACTTGATACCTGGCCAGCAGCATTATTTTCTACCCTCCCATCATTGTGGGTAAAGTTAATAAGACCTGTGCAACAAATCTCTTCTTACCTTGAGCTCTAATACTTCAGTGAACTTCATTTTTGTCTTATTCAGCCACCTACTCCCACTTAGAATTGTTTTTCCCTCTGAAATCTTAATGTGCACAACTCTTCACCACACCCTATAGTTAAGTTCTCTGTTTTCATTTGCCCATTGTCCCTTTTCTTGGAAGTCCTGGGACCAAAGGTTCCAGGAGCCCCCTCTAGTTTATTTTTCTTAGACCGCTTAAGATCTAGCTCCTTATCCATAGACCATCAGTTTGTCTAGTCTCTTGCTAATGTCTTTAATCCTGTTGAGCCGTTGTCATTGCCTGCACCAGGAAGAAGCAAATGCAGTAGGTAAAAGCTCAACAATCATCTCTGTATGCCATTGGTACTTTAGATATGGGCCTCTGTGTACCCCTAGAGATTGTTTCATTCTCTTTGCTTGCTGCTGCTACAAATTCGTGGTTTCCGTCCTCAGCTGTCTGTCAGCATTGATACTTTTTCATTCACTGCATCATTTCTGTACATCCCCATTTGGCTCCAACTTAATCTATCATTTTGTTTGAAAACTTCTGGCCTGTTGGAGTGGAAGGTAGACTCTCTTGAAGTGAAAACTAATGTTTTCGTGCATACTCTGGATGTCCGTGACTCCTGACTTAGGAATTACATTTTCTAATTTTGGTCTGCTCTCCTGTGATCCATTCTATAAACGAAACCCCCAAACCCTTTCTTGGCAGTTTATTCCTTTTGAGTCACTGAACTCCGTCCTTCCTTTCATAGCCCAACTTCATGATGGTATTACTTACATCTAGTTCCTTCACTTCCTTAGATCCTGTTAGCTCCTCCACCTACCAAGACATTTAAAGTGGTTCCTAGGGTTCCTTCTGAGCTTCTAGATAATGGAAGGCCAGTGGAAGGTAAGGACACTGTTTTCAATGACTTGAAATACCTGTTTAGGGGCGCCTGGGTGGCTCAGTCAGTAGAGTGTCCGGCTTTGGCTCAGGTCATGATCTCACAGTTTGTGGGTTTGAGCCCCACATCAGGTTCCGTGCTGACAGCTTAGAGCCTGGAGCCTGCTTCAGATTCTGTCTCTCCCTCTCTCTCTGCTCCTCCCCTGCTCATGTTCTCTCTCTCTCTCTCTCTCTCTCTCTCTCTCTCCTTCAAAAATAAACAAAAACATTAAAAAAAATTTTTTTAATAAAAAAAAGAAATCTGTTCAACAAGAAAGAAAAAGGTCATGTCTATAAATTTCTAAAGGAAGTGATTGATTTGAAACTTGATAATAGAGACATTGATCCATATTACAGGTGTAATTTTATGGTTCTGCATTTATATCCATTGTTTCAACTAGCAACTGAACAACATTGAGTGTAAGATTGAGCTCTCTGGTGAGGACCCTCCTAACAACCACTTTGTACTTGGAGAGGAAAGCTGTACATAACTTCCATGATGAGATCTGCAAGCAGGAAATTTTAATTTTGAAAACTGAAATGTCATTATACATATATATACACACACACATATATATACATATATATATATATATATATATATACTGTATGTGTGTATATATATGCACAAATACATATATATTACAAATATATATACATGTATATGTGTATATATATGGAATCCTGTCCCCCCTCCCCTAATTGGGTAAAGGGTCACAGTACCAACAGAAGATGAACTTCTTCAATAAAACAAGAAACTTTAAATTTGTAAAAGTTCATTATTATATGGGAAAGATACTGGAGAAAAATTAACATCAGGAGTTAACAGTTGCCTGCAGCTTAATTTCTAATAATAGTTACTGATTGTGTGTGTGATAGAGGATAAAAGTAAGAATTTAAGAATCTTCAATATTCATCTTTTTTCAACAATAATAGTACATGGTTTGTGATATTTCAAATCTTAAAGTTATAAAGATTGAAATTTGTAGGTGCAAGTGGCAAAATGTCTAGGAGGAAAGCTTGGCTGGGCTAGCCATGACCTTGCTTGGGAATATTTCTTGGGGAAATGCACACAGGATGCAGACAGGCATCAGGATGCCAGGATCAAGGTCCCATGAGACGTAATGGTCCGGAGCACTAGAACCCTCAGTGTCTGCAGCACTGCGTCCTCACCTGTTGTCAGTCCATTCAACAATCCAGTTTGCTTTGCTAGGTAAGAGACAAAGCTCAAGATGATGTCATGCAAGGTCCCTTAGCGAAAATAGACGAGCAAACCTTCCTACACAGGAGTTGATTGCTGCTTTCCTACTGGGAACCAGGATATTTGTGGCTTCTTGGTAGTTTCTTGGACAGAGCTGTGTACCCATTGTTGGTATCTGCTGTCTATTCATCATTCCTATGCTTCATTGTATCTGTTTGCACAGGTACCAGAGAATGTTGGAGGGTTGGCAAACTGACATATTCCTCCTTTGCCTGGGGTGGTCGTTCTCAATGCTGGCTGCACATCAGAATCACCTGGGAGGCTTTTAAATATATCAATTTAATCAATTAAATCAAAACCCTTGGGCCTGGGGCTTAGGCATTGGCAAGTTTAAAAAATTCCCCAGGTAATTCTAATGTGTAGCCAGGGCTGGAAACCCTGGGTCAGACTATTGGGAAAGCCTGCTTATTTAACTTTTTAAATCTCTTTTTTTCCTCCTGGGTTGACTAAGTTACACCTCTATGTAGTAACCTTCTGTGTTTATTTTCACATGGCAATATGTTTACATATTTCCAAGTTGTCAGGGATTTCTCTTTGTAGCCTCAAAGAACAGTCAATAAGTGGGCAAATGGTATACTTTAAAATGATTTTGCCACGTTAGGGCTTTTTATTGCTCTTTCTGAATATTTGAATGTGCATGTGTTTCCTAACCTTGACTGCATTTGTCTGCAATTGATTGCAGCTGGGAAACTTTAAAAACTACTGATGCCCTAGTAGGGTCCCATCCCCAGACATTGTAATGATATTGGTCTGGGGTGCAGCCTGGACATTGGGATTTGCATAAAAAAAATTCCCAGGCAATATTATAATATACGATTAGCAGAAAATTCCTGTAAATATTTTCAAGATTGGTAAATTGCCTGTTAGGTAAATGATGTGCCTAATCCATCCTCAGACTGAGGCTGAAAACCCAGCAATTTCACTGGCAGCCATTCACCCCTGACAGCAGAAGGGAATGGCTTAGAATCACAGAGCTTTAAGGGATAATGATGCCTGTGCCCAGCCCTAGCAATTATGATGTAATTCGCAGTGTAGCCTGGATTTCAGGACTCTGAAAAGGTTCCTTGGTGATTCTGATACCCAGCAAAGTTTGAGAAACACAATTTAGCCTTACCTACCAAACACATACCTGTTCAGTCCCTTTCAATAGTTTGTCATATTAAGGATGTTTTTAAGTGTACCTGCATGTGAATTTGCTCTAATGGAGCCCTCAGTGACTTAACAGTATATTCTTGGTTCCTCTCACCCAAGCCTGACACACGTATTAGAGAATGAGAGGACTCAACTGTGAAAACTGAATATGGTACATTACCTCACTTCATTATTTCAAGTTCGTCTTCAGACTTGTGTTACCAAATGTTTGCTTCCTTTGATCTGATTTCTTTTGTTGGGTTGAATGGCAAGTTTCTAGAGGGCATGCCTAGTCTTGTCAACTTGTTTTGACTATTTAACACACATCTATATCTTTTCAGGTTTCATTCAGATTGTTAACTTTCCACATTTTACTTAGACTTCACTTAGACTTCTAGACGTAGCTGCGGATTAATTTCCCCCAAGACTGACACTCAGAACCCAGTGAGCCCACAAAGGTGGATGCAAACCCAGCTTGGTATAAAGCCTCTTCTTGCCTCCCTCTCGGGGTAAAGTGCTGTTAGACGAGTACTGGTCAGGCCTTCCAGAAACTGCTTTATTCACTTTCCAGAGTCTCTTTGGAAAGGAAAATGCCTGTGTTTAACAAGTGACAATAAAGTAGAGGAGAGGGTCATGACTTTTTGGAACCAGCATACCATTAGTTTTATTACAGTTCAACAAGATTGCCAATACCCTTCTTAAGGAAAGCATTTTAATAAAATTGACATCCTTGGCAGAGAAACCCAGCCAGTTATTCATTTGCAAACATGTGCCACTAGGGGTCACCATTACAATTGCTAAGCTTTGCCTGTGGCTGTGGAGCTGTGGTTGCAGCTTGCCTGAGGTGAGGAGGAATGTGGGGAGATGCAGATCTTTTAACCAAGTTTTTTTCCTCAGTTTTGCAGAAATACCGTGCTCAAATACAAAGATAAATATTTTGTGTGTTGTGGGTAGGATACTTACCTGTGGTTAGAAGGGATCCAATAAATTGTCTTGTCTAATACATGAAACAATTCTTCGTGGTTACAGCTCGTCTCTGAGGGCTGTGCCATCCCTCAGACACCAACATGCACTTCTCTGCCCTTTGGCAGTTTTCAAAAAATTAATGAGGATTTGTCTGAAGGCATGTTTTTAAATCATTCAGACTTGGTGTTTTTTTTTGTTTTTTTTTGTTTTTCTTTTATTGGACCAGCCCTTACTATTTTACCTTATTAGTCAATACATCATTTCTGCCTAGAAAATTCCTTCAGCTTTTGGCTTCTTTAACATATTAATTCACTGCCATTGTCATTGCATGAGGGAAATCTAATAACCAAACTGAAGTCAGAGTCCCCTGGAATGGGAGTCAACATAGGACAAACAGGCCCTTTGGACTCTGTGAGGATTTGTATGAGCAAATTGTGCAGTCCCAACACTGGAGGTAGGCAGCCTGGGCAGCAGAGGGAGTATGACAGCAGATGGCACTCCTGACTGTGTCTTAGGCCATGTTAACTATAGGGTGGACTCCACTCCTGTTAAACTTTGGCCAAGTAAATCTCCACTTTCCATATAAACCTCCTGACCTCTATTGTTTACTCAGTACATCTAATAAACACTTACCAAATGTTTCCATGATGGAAGCCATGGTGAAAACAGTGCAGGAGACAGAATTAGTGCCCTCAAGGCCATCTTCCTGGGTCGTGACCTGTGCACATAAGGCCCTCAGCTCAGACGTACCTCCACACCCCTGGTCCCTGTGTTGAAATCCAGATACTTAGGAAAGGGGGGGCCCTGCATTTGATTTTGCTTTGGGCCTGGCAAGTTGTATAGCTGGTCCTGACCACCATGGAGGGGCTCACGCTGTGGGGGTAAGACAGAAGAAATAAAATACAGTTGGTAATAAAATGCTGAGATTGGACACTCTGTTAGCTATATGAACAAAATATTATGCAAAGCGTATTATTTCTGCAGGGAAGTAGAGCAAATTTAGGTGGGTTTTATTCGTGATTCACATGTTACCAAGTACTTACTATGTGCAAGGCGCTGTGCTAAATGGTTCAGAGGATTCAAAAAGGAATTAGCTGTGAATGCTGCCATCCTTCTCAAGTTAAGCCAGTGTATGAAAAGCATATATACAACAGAATGGATTTGATATGATTAAGCAGGACGTGAGACTGGAATGGAATATTTATGTGAGTGATCCATCTTGGCTACCTTCATGCTTTTTTTCCCCCTAATGTGTTCTGGACAAGTCTGCTGAACCAATCTTCTAATAGGCTCCTTTGGTAACTCCCCTATTCAGAAATACTATTAGGATCCTCATTGTCTCTTGACTACAAATCCAGACCCCTTAGCATGGTATTCAAGATCCCCTGCAATAAGCCTTGGGTTTTCATTTTTAACCTAATGCTTTATTGTTCTCCTGTGTGATTCCTTCCTCTTTGACCAAATTGGGCTGCCTGAAGTCCTAATGTATTAGTTATATTTTGCTTTATAATAGATTATCCCCCCAGATGTAGCAGCTTGAAACAAAAATATTTGTTACCTCATACTTTCTATTAGGAATCTGGGAGCAGCTTAGCTGGGTGGTTCTGTGCTTGATAGTAACAAAAGTAAAAAAAAAAAAAAGGAGAGAGAAGCTGACCATATAAAGAGAAGCAGAAACAGTATCTGATAGGTAAATGGGGTAGCATCTCGAGGGAAAGAGGTGCTCCCAAATTCTCTGATCTCTTAGTTGAGTTGAATTACCCTGCTTGGTAACATGTCCTGTCCCCTGCCCTTCCCCTGCAGTGGCTGAAGACAAGGGGATTCACTGAATGAGTTAGGGAGAAATTAGAGTTTTAGAGTTACTTTTCTTAGTTACCATTGGAATCTTTGGATTTTAGTAGCTGTTACTAGCTTAATACTCCTCTAGCTTTTATTCAGTCTTACATGCAGGGTGTGTTCATTATGGTGAAATTCCATCATTTAGTGCATGGATGTAGGATGATGAGGACTACCACCTGGATTGGTTAATGACAGAATTCAGGGAGAAATGGACATCCCTGACTGTCATGGATCCTGAAACTGACAAACAACTTTTACAGTGGTTCTCAAAGCCCCTCTCTTGGATGACTGACACACATGTTATACAGGAAAGCAGAGAACATGTTTGTAGTTGTTCAAAACGTTGTTTGAATATATTGGTTGGAGCTCACATTTATGCTTTGTATTCCTCAGAAGAAGACTCTTCTGGCCAGCAAGCAGATGCTGAAATGTACTAGGTACATACTTCTGCCATTTTATGTATGTGTGTGTGTGTGTGTGTGTGTGTGTATACATATATATATATATATATATATATATATATATATATATATATATATCAGATCTAGAAATGATAGACATGTCATTGGAGACTTGATGTTGACAGGATGCATTATTCAAGCACCCATTAATTCAACCTTTAAACCTATGTAAATACATCAGTAAGCTCTGATTCTTCCATCTAAGCCATAAGGATATTATGATACTGGTCGAGCACACTCAGAAGTAGAATGAAAGAAAAGGACAAGGGAGAGGGGGTGCCCTCATTGATAAAGGGGCCTCTGGGATTGTGGGCTCTCTGTCCTTGATCCTGGGTATCTGTGTCTCTTATTTGAATTTATTTATTTATTTATTTATTTATTTATTTTATTTTATTTTTTTTAAATTTTTTTTACATTTATTTATTTTTGAGACAGAGAGATACAGAGCATGAATGGGGGAGGGTCAGAGAGAGGGAGACACAGAATCTGAAACAGGCTCCAGGCTCTGAGCTGTCAGCACAGAGCCCGACGCGGGGCTCGAACTCACGGACCACGAGATCATGACCTGAGCTGAAGTCGGCCGCTTAACCGACTAAGCCACCCAGGCGCCCCTCTCTTATTTGAATTTAAATGGTTGTCCAGGGACACGGGGACAAGCTTGTCACCATGGGGCTAGAAGTGAAGGTATATTTTCTAAGGAGGAGGTAGCTGTCACATAATGACCTGAAACTATTGCACAGTGTTCAGTGTTAAATCTCCTGTGGCCCTGCCCTAGTTGGAAGTAATCTGAAAGGGTGTCTTGTATAAACCATGTCTGGATTTCCTCGGTTCCATAGTTAAGTGTGCACATGTACAAGGTGCTCCGTAGAGTTAACTTTTATTGTACACAAGTACCGCCATATATAGAACTGGATTCTATCTTCCTATAACTTCTTTGATTGGTCTTTTGGGGTAATAATGAGAAAACTGAATCACAAAACAGTTCTTTAAATTTTTCACACAGCATGATTCCTAAACATAAGTCAGCTAGCATATCTGTGCTTTCTTGATGAAACAGGGAAAAGATCCGAAGGTTTTAACTGTTAAACCTGACCCTGCATGAGATGTGACTCTACGTAACTTAGACTCCCAGCTTCCATTCTTGCCTCTTACAGTCTGGTTTCAACCCAGTTGTTAGAGTTAGATTTTTTTTTATGTATAATTTAGTTTTTACCAGTGTTAAGTTTTTTTACAAATTATTTTTATTTTTTCCTTTTTTTAAATGGAAGTACAAATCACATACTGTATAAGGAGGTCAAAAGATAAAAATTTCCAACTGTTAGTGTTCATGGAAAAAACTGAAGTCTGATCATGTTGCTCATTGGCTAAAAACCTGTTAATGGCTCTGCATTTCACCCACAAAGCAGTATACAGTCCTCATAATAGTCCACAATTCCCTATATGATGTGTCCCCGATTACCTAGTTGACCTTTGCTGCTACTGTGTCCCCCTTTGCTAGCCCTGCTTCATCCGCACTGACCACTTTGCCATTCCTGGATCACACCTCCACATTAGGGGGCTGCTTCTAGCTGTTTGTCACATTCTTCTCCCATGAACATCTCCTTGGCTTACCATCTTCATTTTCTCTGAGCTCACCCTTTCAATGTAGCCCACTCTTTCTATACAGTTTAATACTGTGAACCGCAGCACTGTCCTGTTAAGTTCTTTACTTCTCTTTATCCACCCCCACCCAGCAGACCCATCCCTTTTAACTCTTGACTATTTAATTTATGTATTCAGTATGTCTGTTGCTTATTCCCACTACCCCCGCCCCTTCCAGAATGTGAGCTGTGTGTGGACTGGAATCTTCACCTGTTCCGTTCACTGTTGACTTTCTCATCTTCCTTTCCCATCTCCCCAATACTGCATTTGTTTGTTTAAGGCCTGGAGACAAAAGTTGATTTCAAGTGGCTTTTATTTCTTATTTGGCCTTCGGTTTCAATGAAATTTGCTCTATTCTTGGCAATTGGATGATGGTGTTTTCTTGATGGAAAGATTGGAAGTAACATAGGAATCGAGAAGTATTCCTGTTTTATATGGCATGTGAAGTCTCTTCTAAAGACTTAGCTTAAACTTTTCTTAACATTTTTCTCCTGCCTCAGTCCTTGCAGAGTTGTTTTTGGGGTTCTGGTGTTCATGGGTCCATTCTATTTGTGGTGATTCCCAGTGGCTGCATGCTTCTCTTTCACTGTGAAATGTGTGAACTTGTCAAATTAAGACAGATTACTAATGGGAATAGAATTCTGATGTAAGGGCTTATTAATCACAGAATTTATTCCTCTTCTCCCTCCTGCCCCGAGATACCTGTTCTAATATAAAGAAATAAGAGGCGTTAGTATTGCCTGTGGAATATCCTAGGAAGTTCTCTTCCCTCGGGTACTTGATCCAACACTAGAGATACTGCCCAAGTCCCCTTAGCATGGGGTGATGCTCTGAGCTCCATTAGCATATTTGTTAGTTCGTGGTTTTGGAGATTGTGGAATTCATCTGCACTGTTATAATCTCTTCAATTCTGTTTCACAAACACTTAAAGAACACCTACTCTGTGCCAATCGCTGTGTAGCTAGCATAACAGAGATGTGCATGAACCCCCTTCTTGGGGGCCTTAGGGGAGATAGACATATAAAGGAAACAAGTACACTGTACTGTAGTATCACATGGACACAAGGTACAGACATAGCAGGCAGGGAACAGGGAGGGTGTAGGCTAAGTGGGGAGCAGAGATGGGCAGGGAAGTCTTCACAAGGGAAGCCTCATTTTTTTTTTTCTTTGTAAAGAATGAGAGGAAGGCTTGTTTCCATGAGAGGGCATTGTAGCTGAGGAGACCACGAGTACTAGAATTCTGCCTTCACTTACTTACCACTGGATAATTGCTTCCTCTGTGAGGTTCCTAAAGAAACTGTTCACAAAAACAAAAGAGAACAGACTGTTCCCTGTCCTGTGTCTTGGAGTAGTGTGCCAGAAAGAGATGGGAGAGAGCCAGAAGCCTGCAATCAGATCATCTTAGCCCCTTAGATGCAGGAAGTAGAAAAGAAGATTGCCTTAAGATGAATGACCGGTTAACTTGCAGTAGATTGTTTGCCAAGTTCATGACAGTGCTTCCCTAAGCAACATGCCTTTGCCACTCATTGAATCAAGAAAGGGTGGAGTGTATTTCTCCACCTCTTGAATCTGGGCCAGCTTAGTGACTTGATTTGGTCAATACACTGTGGCCAAAGTGTGTCATAGAGCCGTGTGAAGAAGCCAGGTTAGTGTTTTTGTGGATAGGCCTTGTGGAGGAGAGAGAGGCCCAGCTGACTGTCAGTTGGACCTGCCGGACATGGGCATGAGGCCATAATGGGCCCCTGAGTCCATACTGAGCAGCAAGACCAGCAGAATATCTGCCCAGCTGAGTCTGGAACAAGTGGTTCATGCACAGAATCTTGTGTGGCATTTAAGCTGCTGTGTACTGGTGTGGTTTGCTTTGCAGTGCTAGATAACCAGCGTGTGCATCTGATGATGGCTAGTTAATGGGCTGGAATCTGACCAGTTGGATTTGAAACCCCTTTTCTTGGAAAGGCTCTAGGGCAAAAACTGCACAAAGGGGATAAAGCCTCCTCTGTATGGGTATGAGGAGGTTTGTTGTCCAGACAACTTTCTAAAAGTTTCATTCCTTAGGTTTTTTATAAATGTTCTTAGGCAGGTTGGAGACTTGGATGGTAGGAAATAATTCAAAGCCTTTAACAGCTCTTTTGCTCAGAGTTGGCAGTATTAAAGGCCAAAGAACTCTGCAAACTGTTGCTTCAAGGATCTTTTCTTACTTGCTTATTCTCTGTTGAGATCTCAATTTTCTATTAGTATTAATATTGTTAATGAACTTGATGTTTCAGGTGCTGCCTTGTTCTTTTCAGCAATCTCGGTACCCTTTCTCATGTGCCTCTCATCCCCACCTTGGGCTTAGATTTGATCATGTTTATTAGTGCCACAATGGATCACCTCTCCATTCAACTTTGGATTCTAGGACAATCCCGAGCCTGGGCTGTTACTTCTCCTCATGAGGGAAAGGAGATCAGACACAGTTAGTTCTCTACACTTGGAATCATCACTTTTTTCCTCAGCATCTCCTGCATTGTTAATTATATAGTTACTTTATATTGCTGGGATAAAATACAATCTTGGTTAAATTAAAAAACAAGAGAAAATTCAACTGACTTCCTTGCCCCACCTCTTTCTGTCTATAAGAATTTTTGATTTTGTACAGCTCTTTGGAGTGCCTTTCCATCAGCTCTAAGGTATGCCACCAAATAATGAATCATTGAATAAAACCAGTAAGATATGTAACATTTACTCAGTTGAACATTCCAGTCTTCAGGGGATCATTTTCTTGCATTTAGCAGCTGCAAACATACATTTAAAGCTTTTGAGAGAAGACCGTGTGCCAGGTTGGTACATGACTATTAGAAGCAAGATAATTCTCAGTGTTTGAAGTGCACTTTGTAGCCATGGTTCCCAAGAACCAAACCAGTTAAAATCAAATAGGTCAAAGAAAGACTCCATTCAAGGAATCACTTTCTTAAGTCAAGTGGCTTGTTTAGTGATACTGTGTAGGTGAGTTTCAACTTTGCCAGAAAGGTTAATCCAGGTGTAGCAAGTGGTGTTAAACACAGCAAAGACACCTCCTCATTCAGCTAAAAGGTAATCAAGGGCTCTCTCAGTACCAAGAAGAAGCTTGATCAGATAGTCTAAGGATTTTTGTAGGGTAGCTATTGCTTTTACAACAGACTGTGCAATATTTTCAAAAGTTAAGGAAAAGTTTCTGATCATAACCTCATTCGTACTCTTAACCAGGAAAGTGGGGACCTGCCCAAGGAAGGGAATCTTGAATCGTGAATACCTCCTGGGAGGTCCTTTTTAAATCAGCACTGCAAATTCAGGAGACTTGACCAAAGAGGTATCTCAGTTTGTGAATCGTTAAGGGCCCAGTTAGGTAAACTAACAGGCTTTGCATAGTTGTGTGCCAGCCATCTAGGCACCATAGGCCCAAGGAGAATGATAATCACCAGAGTCACGGCTCTGTTAATGGATTCATTTGCAGGGATTGTTGCAGTTGCCAATCCAAACTAGGAGTCAATCAGGTTTTCATGGCATCTGGGAAGTAAATCTGCTAGCTTGAATTAAAAAGTTGTTTTGAATTCCTTGCAAAGATGGGTGCTTCTGATGAGATATTTTTATGATTGGGCATGGATCTGATTTAGATTCTCATGAGAACATGGCAGTATGGGTATATTACGATTTGCATAGGTATTTGTATTTACCTACAGTTAGAATTGGAGAAAGCTAAAAATAAGGCACTGGATGTTCGAGCCATCTAAGTTGGACTCTGTTAATGACTTGTATGGGGAGGGTCAATTGTATTTTATACTGAAACTGGGAATAGAAGAAAAATTAGTCACAGGGAGGGTCGGGGGTTTCTAGCATCATGGACAGATAGGAGTTTTTTTTTTTTTTTAATACATGAAATTTATTGTCAAATTGGTTTCCATACAACACCCAGTGTTCATCCCAAAAGATGCCCTCTTCAATGCTCATCACCTACCCTACCCTCCCTCCCACCCCCCATCAACCCTCAGTTTGTTCCCAGTTTTTAAGAGTCTCTTATTGGAGTTTTTGATGACAAATCCAGCAGTCTGAAAGGTAACTTTACACCCTGTTGGTAGTAGTCTGGGAGATAGGGACACGGGTGTTACCTTTCCAGGCCAATGCCAGAGTAAAAAAAAGAAAACAGAGGTTTTCACGTTCAGTTAAAGTATGAAATCTCGATCTGGCATCTTAAGTGGGAGTAGTCTATGTTGATGACACCTATTTTTCTTCCTCATCAATTGGCATTTGAAGTCTCCATAGTCTGCGTAGGACCAGATGTCCAGTGGAGCCTCCTTTAGCTGTGAGGTATGTATCCAAGGCTCAGTGCTTTCTAATTTTGCAGCAGTGTCAGTGGTCAGGAGGCTTGGTAAGGTCTCTTACAATGGGGTTCCAGGAATGTCTTCTTCTGATGATGATTTGAGAATATCCACCCGACAGGCCCCAGACTGTGAACAATAAGATCCTTTTAATTGGGATCCAGGAAACCTTCTTTAACCTCTTGTTGATAGGTTTTATCGTAAGACATTAAAGACTTCCATAGCTGGTCATATTGGCGTGAGACAACAAGGGATCAACAGAAAGTTGTATACCAGTAGACACTGGTCTGCTGGTGACCATCTCATATGGAGTGACTTTGTTTCCCAAATCAGGTACCGTGAACAGTCAGTAAGTGCAAAGGCAGTACCTTAGGCCAAGAAATTTGAGTATTTTCAGTTAATTGGGAGAATTTAAGTTTGAGGATGCCATTAGTTGTCTCCACCGTACCCATTGATGGAGGGTGATAGAGACAGTGATAATTCCAAGAAATTTGCAAGGTTTTCATTGAGGCATGTACACTTTGCCCAGTGCAGTGAGTGCCTCAGTCACTGCAGAGTCTGGAAGACATAACCCAGGTGGGAAACATGTTTCCTAAAAACTGCATTGCCACTGTGAGGGGGTCAGCCTTAGGCCAGGGGGAAGGCTTCACCCCATCAGGAAAACATACATGAAACAACAAGAACATATCAAGGACCCATACTAAATGGTAACTGAATCAAGCCCAGCTGCAGGTGCTCAAGGCAGAGGACGTTTGATGCTTCTGGGAACCACAGTAGTTTTTCTGGGATTATGGACCTGACAGGTCAGGCATTGGTGATAAACTGCTTGTGCATTTTTACAGAAGTCTCCCCACAATGTTTGTTGACAATTGAATCATCTGAAATGTACCATGTGTTTGAAGGAATGTAAAAACTGAAAAATGATGTTTGCTGGGGAACTGGGAAGAACCAGGTAGCCATCTTGGGTTTACCATAGTCCCAGCTGTTCAGTGGATTTGCATTCATTGTTTGCCCATTGCGATTTCTCTAACTCAAAACGGACTGTTTCTGTCTTCCAAAGACATCAGGATGGCAAAATCTGGCAAAAAGAGGTAATTTTTTTGCAGAAGCAGAATGGACTTCAACCACATGAGTCACAACCCTTACACAGTCTGTCATTGCTACCTTTGCAGGAGAGTCAGCCAGGGCATTTCTCTGATACTCAGGTTCAGTCTTTTTAGTGTGAACCTCAATTTTGATACCAGCAATTTTAGAAGGTAAGAGAATAGAAGCAGGAAGGCCATTTATTTGTTGTCCATTCTTGATTGGGGTCCCCATGGACATAATAAAACCCTTTTGTTCCATAATGTCCCCAAATTATGGGTGATCCCAAAGGCAAATGGGCTGTCAGTACAAATATTAATAATTTGTCCTGATAATTGCTATACTCTGGAAAGGGCATGGAGCTCTGCTTACATGGGCTGATGTAGCTTGTGGGAGACTTACCCTCTCAAGTGGTTCGAGTGGGGTGGTGACAACATAGCCAGTTTGCATTTTACCTTTTTCAACTTCATGGTATGACCCATCAACAAACAAAATTAGATAAGGTTTAGTCCAAGGGGCATCTCATAAATCAGAACTTGTGTTATGAAATGGATTGCCTCACTAGTGCTGAGCAAGTAATTCCAGACTGACTGGTTAGGAATGAACTCCCAGGAGAGGTCGAAACTGCAATAAGGATCAGTATTCAGTGTTGATATGGTGGTGTGGACTTAGCACAAGTGACTCCATTTTGAGCCTATTGTCTCTTTTTTAATGTGTCTTAATGCAGTCTAGATACTGCCTATTTTGAGGCAAAATATGTTCAAATTTGGGGCAAGTCCCATTTCTATTTCAGGGTCTTTGAACCTAGTTGTTTCCTTATTTCTCACCTCTTGCCACGGATTTTGCACTTAAGTCATGTATCTGTTCAAATGTCACCTCTGCAAAGAACCCTTCCTTGACCATCTAACTTCCTTGCCAATCTCGAGCCTCTTAAGCTGGTTAATTTTTTTCATAAGTATCACTACCTGACCCCTTGATTATATTTTTATTTCTCTACCACAGGGTGGCATTTTTGTCTTGTTTTCTTCTGTATCTAGGACCTAGATACATGCTCAGTGTAATAGGTACTCAGTAAATATTTGTTAATATAAATAAGTGAGTATTTACTGAATCTCTTAGGTTTGTATCATCGATGATTTTCCTAGAGATTCCTTCTCTAATTTAATTCAAGTCGTAAGTAATATTGTAAGACTACCTTCTCCACTGAATGAAAATAATCAAGGCTTCAAGGCTTTGTTTAAATAACTGTACATTTCCCTAACAAGAATATCATCCAGGGTTGTTGAGTATTTTACCCACAAGACCAACACATGACAGTGACCAGCTTGTTTTGGTTCTCCTGGGATTTTGCTGGTTTTAAATTTTTTTTTTTTTTCAACGTTTTTTATTTATTTTTGGGACAGAGAGAGACAGAGCATGAACGGGGGAGGGGCAGAGAGAGAGGGAGACACAGAATCGGAAACAGGCTCCAGGCTCTGAGCCATCAGCTCAGAGCCTGACGCGGGGCTCGAACTCACGGACCGCGAGATCGTGACCTGGCTGAAGTCGGACGCTTAACCGACTGCGCCACCCAGGCGCCCCAAGGGATTTTGCTGGTTTTAAAACAGGAAGTGTATGTTAGAGATCCCCCCTTAATCCTGGGTGTCAAACCAGGACAGTTGGTATCACCCTAACATGGGATACTTGACTGAATGCTACATACATAATGCTCATGTCAATTTTAGGAGACAGTACTTTGGTTTTCGACCAAAAACAGGTTAACTTGCCATGCTTGGTTAATAAACTTGTGTTGACACTTAGGATCTAAATGTTTATAGCTCATCTTTACTAATCCTTTCTGCCACTTTTTCATGGATTAATGCCAAGCTAGCTCTTCTGTACCTCCCAATAGCCATGATACACATTTGTCAGTACTGAGATGTTTGAAATTCGAGTACTCTGGTATATCCCCCCTCCCCTGACCCCTCTTTGAAAATTTTCAAATATGAAAGACTGTGGTGCCACCTGCTTTGTCCTTAAGACACCTGGAGGCAATATATGCTGGAAGGCATTTGTTGTCAGAGAAACCCAGAGGTATTAGGAAGCTCATCTTTTGGGATTTGTGGGTCTATTCCTAAGCGGGATGGCAGCTGACGGTATGACCAGGGAAACCCATTCTGATTCTATTAGGCTCTCACTTAGAATCTTTGATTAGGCTGTTAGGAATTAGCCTGCATACAGCATCTTCTGGAATTTTTTGGAAAGTTTTCATTTCAAATCTCACAATATATATTTCTCATTTATAGGCCAATTTAAGCTTGCCTAAATTTATAGACTGTAAAGTCTTAGAAAGTGTGTAGGGAGCTTTGTTTTTAATATGGTTGAAGTACTTAGAATCATAAATGTTTCCTAAATGTTACTCTTTCTAGATTTCATCAAGTCTGAATGATTTCATACTTTGTATACTGCCTCTTAAATAATTGGTGCTTCCTGATGCTCTGTGTTTCTTGTATTTATCACCTCATACAGTAGCATCTTGTTTTACCCATGGTTTTGACTACTTCCCATAAACCACTGTCTCTCAAATCTTTATACCTCTGGCCCTTACTTTTTCCCCCTGAGCTTCTTACTTAAATAGTGAAGTGTCTCCACTAAGAATTGTATCCAACAACTCTCCATTCTACCTGCGTTCTGATTTGTTCCTCCAATGTTTCTTACCTTACATATTAAGAGTATAATCTAGATGCCCAGCTCCAGTTCCAGGTAAGAACAATATGGTTATCAGGGGAATAAACCTAAAAGAATCCCTAACGATGACCTTGGAAGGCCAGGTGTAGATCAAGGACAGATAGAAACCTGAAAGACTTCAAATATTTGGATATAAAGTACAAAAAAAAAAAAAAAAGGAAAGGATTTTGGAGGAATGAAGAGGAAAAAAAATGTCATGAGCAGCAACATAAAGGTCTAATCCAGTCAGAGGGCACCTGAGGAAGGATTTTACCAAGTTAAGGTTCTAGCTCTAGCATTCATCTCTTGTGTGGTGTACTTGGTGTTTAGCTCCTTTTACTTAGTAGATAAAATACCACCGTGCTGGGAAAAACGGTGCATAGACCAACCTGAATTGTACATTATACGTCATTCCCAATTTTACCAGTTGCATGTGAACTCATTCATCCATAAAGGGACATGGAATGGAATAGGTGATCATTTACCTAGTATCTTACTAATCTTTTTTATCCCAATGATGCTTTGTCCTTTTGGGCTGCTACAACAAAATACCTTAAACTAGGTATCTTAGAAACAGCAGAAATTGACTTCTCACAGTTAAAGGAGGGTAAAAGTCCAAGATCAAGATGCCAGCACGTTTTGAGTCTGATGAGGACTCACTTCCTGGTTCATAGATGGCTCTGTTTTTGCTGTGTCCTCACAGGTTGGAAGGGGACAGGCATCTCTCTGGGGTCTCTCTTAAAAGGGTACTAATCCCATTCAGGAGGGCTTCACCCTCATGACCTAGTAGTCTCCTAAAGGCCCCACCTACAGATAACCTGACACTGGGGATAAGGGTTCAACATGGGAATTTTGGCAGAATAAATTCATTCCATGACAACGTATCATTCTTTTTTTTTCCTGAAGAGAAAACTGAGAACTACAAAGAAATAACATGTCTTGGCCAAAGACCTATAATTCAAATATTTATGAAGATAGGATAGGCTATTATATGGGAAGAATTAACACTGGAATATAAGTAGTTTAACATAATAAAAGTTTATTGTGCTTATTGTGTTGTCACTGCATATTACATATCCAGTGTGGGTTAGTTGAGGGCTCTGCTCCATACAATTACTAAGAGACCCAAGATGATGGAGGCTGTGCCCTCTTGTATCTATATAATCTGGAACAGGTTTCCATGAAAGAAAAGGTGGAAGTAACAAACTAGACACACTTTTGTAAAATGTTTTCCTTTTGGCCAGAACTTGTCATGTGACAACAGTCTGACTGGATGAGGGGCTGGGAGTTTGAGGCTGCAAATAGAATATTTGGTGGGCACTGCCTTTACTAAACCTGTTAGTGTTGGGGCAGAGATGTAAACTCCGGTCTGTTTAGTTTCAAATCCTGTACCGATTTCACACCTAACCTTTTGCCACAAGGTTCCTTCTTTTTAAAGTTTATTTTGAAAGAGACAGAGACAGCACAAGTGGGGAAGGGGCAGAGAACAAGGGTGAGTGAGAGGATCCCAAGCAAGCCCTGCACCGCCAGTGTAGAGCCCGATGTGGGGCTCAAACCCACAAAGGCATGAGATCATGACTTGAGCTGACACCAAGAGTTGGATGCTTAACTGAGTTAGCTACCTGGGCACCCCTGACACAAGTTTCTTACAGAGCAGGGTCTCTGGAATCAAAGGTGTCAAGGAGAGTCAAGGATACTGCATTTCACTCAACAGGGCTGCTTATTGGCGTAGACCACTAAGTGTCTTTTTTTTTAATTTTTAATTTTTTTAAAATTTACATCCAAATTAGTTAGCATATAGTGCAACAGTGATTTCAGGAGTAGATTCCTTAGTGCCCCTTACCCATTTAGCCCATCTCCCCTCCCCCAACCCCTCCAGTAACCCTCAGTTTGTTCTCCATATTTAGGAGTCTCTTCTGTTTTGTCCCCCTCCCTGCTTTTATATTTTTGTTTCCCTTCCCTTATGTTCATCTGTTTTGTCTCTTAAAGTCCTCATATGAGTGAAGTCATATGATTTTTGTCTTTCTCTGACTCATTTCACTTAGTAATACCCTCCAGTTCCATCCACGTAGTTGCAAATGGCAAGATTTCATTCTTTTTGATGGCCGAGGAATACTCCATTTTGTATATATATATATACCACATCTTCTTTATCCATTCATCCATCGATGGACATTTGGGCTCTTTCCATACTTTGGCTATTGTGGATAGTGCTGCTATAAACATGGGGGTGCATGTGTCCCTTCGAAACAGCACACCTGTATCCCTTGGATAAATGCCTAGTAGTGCCATTGCTGGGTCGTAGGGTAATTCTATTTTTAGTTTTTTGAGGAACCTCCATACTGTTTTCCAGAGTGGCTGCACCTGCTCGCATTCCCATCAACAATGTAAAAGAGATCCTCTTTCTCTGCATCCTCACCAACATCTGTTGTTGCCTGAGTTGTTCGTGTTAGCCATTCTGACAGGTGTGAGGTGGTATCTCATTGTGATTTTGATTTGTATTTCCCTGATGATGAGTGATGTTGAGCATTTTGTCACGTGTCGGTTGGCCATCTGGATGTCGTCTTTGGAGAAGTGTCTATTCATGAGACCACTAAGTGTCTTAACAGGACCAAATTGAATAGATAAAGTAGAAGCAGTCATGCCTAGAACAAGAACAACACCATGAAATAAGAGGCATCACGAGAAGGAAGACATCAAGCAGCAATCGATAGAGAGCAAGCCAAGATGGATTGAAGAGTGGGTAGATGAAAGGTAGTTTAAGAACCATCTGGGCACGTATCCCGTTTAGACTGACGGGAGGCTGTAGGGTCCTCTCACTGGGCAAACTGGCAAAACCCGTGCAGGGAGGAAGTGTCATTGACGTATGAAGATACTGTTTAAAAATCCATTGGTGACTCCCCATTTCTTTACCAGCTTAACCAGGCCCATACTTTGATGCATACCAGCCTCGATACTGCCATAAATTATTCACAGATTTTCAAGTATGTTATACTTTCCCACACCTCCATGCCCTTTACCATTGGGATCCCTTTCCTAGGATGTTTCTTGCCCCTTCACCATCCAGCTACAATTTTCTCACTGTCGTTGTAGCAGTAGGTACCAAAGAAAGTGATGCAAGCATACAAAAGATTTCCTTTGTTCCCATGGCAACCTGGGCCTATTTCTATTGCTGTGCTTGTCACATGGTCTTTTATCTATTGGTGTTTTTGGAGGTAAGCACTCTGTATCCCCATCACATAATGTAGAGCTTGGCCCATGGAGGGTGCTCTATAAATATTGGTTGAAGGAACAGAGCTGCAGATTGTGTCATTTGATGGCCTTTAGTGCCACATAGCGTCTATGCATTAATTTAAAAATGAATGTAAACATTAAAATCAACCTGTAGAAGAAGATCAAATGTACCTGATGATATCTGGCATAAGGTAATACCATGAGCGTTTTTGATTTCTTCAGAAAATAAAAGTATCTTGGTTAAATATTTATTATTTTTTGAAATTATTTTTTACGTATCAGCTTATTAGTGAGAGTTGATGTTTTCTCTTTATTTAATACCCAGTATATTAGAGTAGTAAAGAAAGGTTTATCAGTGAAGGTCCATTCAGAAGATCACCAGATGTTTTAACTGATAGAATTTAATAAAAAGAATTGGTAACCAGGTATTAGAGAACCAAAAAGGCAAAGAGAGGACATGGAGGTGCATCATGGGTAGTAATAGTGGGAAACTGTTAACACTACCAGCACTGTAGGAACAAAGGAAAGAGGTTGGGATTATTAAAACCTAGACCTTGGAGGGGGAGTCTTAAGGAAGTGGGTTCAGACCTGTGAAGATGGGGTGTGGGCCATCTCTACAGGCGTAGCTCACAGATACTACAGGTCTGGTTCAGGCCGCCACAATAAAGCAACTGACACAATCAAGTGACTGTCACAATAAAGGAAGTCATAGGAATTTTTTTATTTCCCCATGCATATTATGTTTATCCTATGCTGTAGTCCATCAAGTGTGCAATAGAATCAAGTCCAAAAAATGTACATACCTTGATTGAAAAAATACTGGATAGCTAAAAAATGCCAGCCATCATCTGAGCTTTTAGTGAGTTGTAATATTTTTGCTGGTGAAGGGTCCTGTCTCACTGTTGAGGGCTGCTGACCCATCAGGGTGGTGACTGCTGAAGGTTGGGGTTGCTGTGGCAGTTTTGTAACATAAGATACCAGTGAAGTCTGCTGCATCAGTTGACTCTTCCTTTCATGCATGACTTCTCGGTGGCATGTGATACCGTTTGATAGCCTTTTACCCAGAGTAGACCTTTTTTTGGAAATTGGAGTCAGTCCTCTAAAATCCTGCCACTGTTTGGTCAACTAAATTTATGAAGCATTCTAAGTCCTTGGTTGTTATTTTAACAGTCTTCACAGCATCTTCAACAGAAGTAGATTCTGTCTCAAGAAAGCTCTTGCTTAGCTCACCCATAGGAAACAACTCTTCATCCTTTAAGATGTTGTCATGAGATGGCAGCAATTCACGCAGACCTTTAGGCTCCACTTGTAATTCTGGTTCTCTTGCTATTTCTGCCACATCTGCAGTTCATTGTGCACTGAAGTCTTGAACCCCTCAAAGTCCTCAACCTCAAAAATTTGAAATACTGGAAGAATGACCAAAAGGTGACTCAGGGATGTGAAGTGAGCAAATGCTGTTGTGAAAATGGTGCTAATAGGTTTGCTTGGCAAAGGGTTACCAGGGACCCTAAGTCTGTTGAAAAACAAAAAAAGAGGAGGAGGTGGTGGCAGCATTATCAGCAAAGCACAACAAAATGGGTTTGTGAGGAAATGTCACGAGGCTGGTTCTGGGTATGTGAAAAACTGCAAACCAGAATGAAGAGCTGCTGCTGCCAGGGTGAGGAGCCTTGCTTGAGATGACTCAGAACAGGAAACAAAGCAAATCCTTTTGTCTTCCTCTAACGCCCCCTAGTGGTAGAGCCTTGCGAGTAGCGGCTGGACCAGCAGAAATGGGATTCCCAGAGTCCCAGCCCTAGGATAACAGAGCCATATAGAAGGGTCGGTTTGGGACTCAGAGTTAAGGTCTTAATAACCAGTAGATAAAACAACCCCACCAACAACCACAAAGCATCTTTCTGTTTTTGCAGCTTCACTTCCACATGAATTCATCTTTACATAGCTTCAGCATTATTCTGTATTTGATACAAAATCATAATTGTTTCCATATTTCTACCTTCATAGTCTTTGTTAATATGCACTGTTGTGCGATACCATAATTTATTGTTCCCCTAAAGTTGGGCATTTGTTTAGTTTCTAATTGATGGTTACTAAGGATAAAACTTGAACATCTTTGTGTACATACTTTCCCTCTTCTATTTAACATTCCTGGGAGTGGAATTAGTATTTTAAAAGATAGGAGCATTTTATGTGCTGCTTTATTGCTTTTCAAAAGCAGTTGATGCTACCATCAGCGATAAATGAATATACCTGTTTAGCCAGTAAATACTGATTTTTAAGCATCCCATTGAAATCATGGGAAAAACAAAGACACATATTTTAGGGGCACTGGCAAAATAAATTACGGGGGAGAGGGCATTTAAAACTTACCTTTCAAGGGGCGCCTGGGTGGCGCAGTCGGTTAAGCGTCCGACTTCAGCCAGGTCACGATCTCGCGGTCCGTGAGTTCGAGCCCCGCGTCAGGCTCTGGGCTGATGGCTCGGAGCCTGGAGCCTGTTTACGATTCTGTGTCTCCCTCTCTCTCTGCCCCTCCCCCGTTCATGCTCTGTCTCTCTCTGTCCCAAAAATAAATAAAAAATGTTGAAAAAAAAAATTTAAAAAAAAAAACAACTTACCTTTCAAAATCTGTGCTTTTGCTCTTTAAACGAGAGATATAGCTACAATGTTAAGCTGACAGATTTCTTAGCTTAGTCTTCCTTAGGCTAGAATTTTCCTATGAATTATTTAAGACACTGGTTCTCAAAGTGCGGTCCTTGACCCAGCAGCATTGGCATCATTTGAGAACTTGTGAGAAAAGGAAATTTTGGGTGCTCCTGGTTGGCTCAGTGACGTTAGATTCCACCTTTGGCACAGGTCATCATCTCATGGTTTGTGAGTTGAAGCCCCACGTCGGGCTCTATGCTGACAGCACAGAGCCTAGAGCCTTCTTTGATTCGGTCTCCCCTCACCCCTCTATCTGCCCCTCCCCTGCTTGTGTGTGCGTGTTTGTGCACGTGCATGCTCTCTCTTGCTCTCTTTCTCAAAACCAAACTTAAAATATTAAAAAAAAAAAAACAACAGTCAATTCTTGGCCTCCTCCACAATTAGATCTACCCTAGATAGATCTATTGATTCCAAAATTCTAAGCAGGGAGCCCGCAGCCTGTGTTTTATGAAGACTTCCAGGAGATTCTGACACATGCTAAAATGGAAGAACCACTAACATAAGAAGAATTCTACAGAAATGGCTTGTCACTTTAATTCCATTATTGACTTGAAACACATTTCAAAAACTATTCACTTTTGTTGAGAAATAATAAAGTAAAAATTTTTTTAACATAAGTCTATTTTAAAATTGAAAACATATTTTTCCTGCAGCTTGAACTTTACAAGTGTTACAAGAATATTTTAAAAAGTGAAAGTACAGGGGTGCATGGGTGGCTTAGTCAGTTGAGCATCTGCCTCTTGATTTTGGCTCAGGTCATGATCCCAGGGTCATGGATCAAGCCCTGTTTAAGGCTCCATGCTGAGCCTGGATCCTGCTTAAGACTGATTCACTCTCTCTCTCTGTCTCAGTCTCCCCCTCCCCCTTTCCCTCCCACCCCCTCATGCACATGTTCTGTCTCTCTCTAAAATTAAAAAAAAAGTTAATGGGGTGCCTGGCTGGCTCACCTGGTAATGGTCCAACTCTTAATTTCGGCTCAGTTCATGATCTCACAGTTCCTGAGTTCTAGCCACATGTTGGGCTCTGTGCTGACAGTGCAGAGCCTGCTTAGGATTCATTCTCTCTGTCTCTCTGTCTCTCTCTTTCTGTCTCCCTCCCTCTCCCTCTGTCCCTCTCCTGCTCACATGTATTCTCCCTCTCTCTTTCTCTCTGTCAAGATAAACATTTTAAAAAATTAAAAAAATCAAAAATATTAACAAGTGAAAGTAGGAAGGTTACAACATTGGTTCAGTTTATAAGCTGTGTTTCCAAGTAGATATTTTTTAGTTCTTGTAGTTTTTGCAATCATTCTTGTGGTGCTGAGGCAAAGAAATTAAATTGTATTTAGAGGAGAAATGCAAGGTTTGTAGATGCTATTCCAAATATATTAAAGTTTTAAAATTTTGAAATATTAGAAAAGGAATGAACGTATAATTCACTAATTCCACTTTTAGGTATTTATGGGAAGAAAACAAATGCATAATTCAAAAAGATACGTGGACTCCCATGTTCATTGCAGCATTATTTACAATAGCCAAGATATGGGAACAAACTTAAGTGTCCCTACACAGATGAATACATAAAGGTGTGTGTGTGTGTGTGTGCGCGCGCACGTGCGCACACACTAGAATGTTACTCAGCCATGAAAAAGATGGACTTGTGCCATTTGTGACAACATGGTTGGACCTTGAAGGCATTATGCTAAGTAAAGTAAATCAGAGAAAGACAAATACTGTATGATCTCATGTGGAGGTGGAACCTAAAAGAACAAAGAACCCTGAGCTCTCAGAGAACAGATGGATGGTTGGCAGAGGTGGAGGGATGTGATCCAAATGGGTGAAGGGGGTCAAAAGGTTCAAACGTCAAATCATGTAGTAAATAAATCATGGGGATGTAACATATACAGTATGATGACTATAGTTAAGAATACTGTTTTACATGTTTAAAAGTTGCTAAGACAGAAGATCTTAAAAAATCTAAGCACAAGAAAAAAATTTTTTAACTATGTATTGTGATGGATGCTACCTAGAATTATTGTGGTGATAGGTTAGCATTACATGCAAATAGTGAATCATTACATTGTACACCTGAAACTAATGTGTCACTTGCATTTCAAGAAAAAAGTTCATGTATGTAAAGCCATAAGCACAGTGCCTGGACCAGTTAATGTCAACTGGCATTAGTATTACTCATGTTAGGGTTGTCAATATTATTTGGCCCAAAGTCCGTAACATATTATCAGAAACCTAAAGGACCATTAATAAATACATTTTGACTATTTTCAGATCGTTGAGTCAGTTAATTCACATTTACAGGAAGTAAGTGAAACTATTCAAATAATTCGAGGCAAAATACGTTCCACTTTACATGTCAAAATTTATGAGGAATGTGTTCTGACCCTTGAGCCTTGATTTAACTAATTGTACTTGTTCATGATTTCTTTATACATAGAGAATAACTGCATTGACTGTAGCTTAGAAGATTTAGAATGGACAAACAATATCTGAAGAATAAAGTCAGAATATAAAAAATTACAGAAGGTTTAGGACAGCCAGATATTACCATTCAAGGATATTACACAATATTAAGTGTGATAAGGTCATGATCAGAATAATAATAGTAATAATAACTGGCCATATACAGTATTGTATTTCCTCACCGTAGACAAATCTAGTAAGTGATCTGATAAATCTTGATACTCTGCCCCTTCATTTTATAGATCAGTAAGCTGAGTCTCTACTAATTACTATGTAATTAGAACGCAGAAAGGAGAATTTTCCAGGAGACATACAGTGTTGTTTTCAGCTAAGAATACAGTATTAGGTGTTAAAAGATAAACTGGGGGATATTAAAACTTTGGAGCTTGAGCAAAAATTGATTCAAAACAGGCAGGGGATTCCAGATGTTTATCAGGCAGCTTACCTAACTAGTACTGACCAGGTGATTCCTGATTGGTTTAAGATTTCATTTCTGGGAAAGCCAACACTGTAATTAAGTCTTGGTTTTGTGACAGGGGGCTTAGCATAAGCAACTCCATTTTGGGCACTTTTTTTTTTTTTTTAAGACAGGATGCTAAATCGAACTTGGACAGTTACTGTTCACTGTAAGGCATTTTTACCAGCTACACTTCATAGCTTTAGAGGTTTAAGTAATTTGCCTCAGATAATCCAGCAATTCATCAGCAGAGTTGGAACTAAAATTAGGTATTCTGACTCACAGATTGGTGTGCTTTTCATTATAAAATTCTCTGGTTTTGTATCCAGCACGTTCTATTACTCGGTGAATTAACTTGTCCTTCCGGGTCTATTTCTGCTGCAGTTGTATGAACTTTTCTGCCTTGGCTGGGTAAAGCCTATGTCAGCTCCTCTCCCTTTTCCCTTGACTTACCCAGCCCCCTCTCAGTCTCAGGCAGATTAAAGGGCAGCACTTTCTAGCCTCTTCTTGGGCTTGGTGAACACGTTGATCATAGCAAGTACCTTGTTTACTTCTACTTGTTTGTTGGCATGTATGTCTCCCCACCAGAATATAAGTATGGTTAAGGCAGAACCCCGTTTTCCCTACTTGTGTATGTAGACCCATCTAATGTGAATCACACAGTAAGACTCTGATCTATACTTGAATGGTTAAATTGTCAGAGACTGTTGATTTACTCATTTCACAAATCTCTATGGAACACCTCTCCTGAAAGACATTGTGAGGGGATAATTGAAAATAAGAGACTCTGGCCTCAAGGGATTTACTGTCTTAACAGAAGAGACAAGTTGTGGGTCATAAATAACTGTAATACAAGGTAGAAATTTAGACCTAGAGTAAAAGCAATCCTGCCTAGAATGAAAACCTTCCCTATTCTCACTGTGGGAATGCAACTCATGCCTGCCCCTCTGAAATAGAATTCTGTTGAAATGAGTAAGACAGAATGGAAGTTTCATTCATTCTCCAGTGCCACTACTTAAATGAACCTCCGATCACTAGGTTGTTGTTTCTGTTAATGTTAGTTGATTTACCTTTGGAAGTAGACTTTTGTGGTAACATAACAAATCCACTTTATGAAAATAATAGATACCTTGCTGGGTTGATAGTACCTTACTGGGTTGTGGTAAGAATTAAATATGTCAACACATTTTACGTAATAAGTATCCAAAATGTTTTTCTTGGCACTGGGCTTAATGAAATAAGCTTGGAGCATTCCACATGGAAAGAAAGAGTATCCATAAAAACACATAGCTGACAAAATGAATTGTTACATTAAAGAATATCTTTGTTAGGCTACAAGCATGCACTTCTGAGCCTGTTCACAGAAATGACCTGGTACTCCACTGGATCTTACCTATCATCCCAGACTTGTTTGAAAGCAGACTTTCTTGCATCAGTAATGTGAAATCTGAAAGTGACAACTCCAGCAATTGATTACAGTATGCCTGGTAAGACAAGCCGATGATGAGATCTAGAATATTATTTTATTTGGGGTTCTTTCTCCTGAAGAGCAGCAGTATATAACACCCCCAATATATGCCTCTTTGGCATTAAGATTATCTTCAGCTGTTTTCTTTTAAAAGAATAGCAGACATAGGAAAACCTCTGAAAACACAATAGAAATTACTCTTTTGTAAGACACAGTTAGTTTTATAAGGGAAAGGTTCATTTGTAAGGGTGTCTCCTTCTCTCTGTACCCAGAAATGGAGTATGACTCAATCTCTAGGAACACTTATGAATGGAGAAAGCAAGGACTTAAATCTGCAAAACAACCTTCCATTCCCCTTGTTTACTTGGTTTTGCCTGGTAACCTCCCATAACTAGCCTCCTTTGTCCCCAGATCTCCTTTGTCTTTAACTGAAGGTGGTATTCGAGGTGGTGGCTTGGGTCTTTGCACAGAGTGACTTAGTTTTCCTGGGTGTCTCTCATGTACACAGGAGATATACACGTTATTAAACTTGGGTTTGTTTTTCTTCTGTTAACCTGTTTTTTATTACAGGGAGTCTCAGTCGAGAACCTGGAAGGGGAGAGGAAAAATTATTTCCCCCCACTACACTGCCTTTTCCTTAAATATTTGTCTCAAAAATTTCTTCTTAAAGAGACCTGCTGAATGCATCCCTAAGGGACATGGCTCTCCCTTGCAAGGCAAGCAAATAAATTGAGCTTTGTTTCTTATTTAACACCTGTCCTCTGGCTCCTCTAAGTTTGGAAGAGGTGCATGTCTGTCTGCATCTTAGCTGAAAAGAAATCAATATATTGGGGAAATCCATTGTAGAATAGAAAATCCTCCCAGTCTAATAAAGGGCTCAAGAGGATGATGATAATAAATTTTTATGGACTGTGAAATAATAGTATTTCCTCCTAAAAGAATAGCAAAGCTTTGAAATATTTTAGAAGTGAGAAGGGTGCCATTTATAAGTGTGAAAATTAAACCAAGAATTTCATTTGTTAAGGTATGTTCTATATTTTGTTAAAATTTTGTTTGTTAGTTTGTCCTTCCTCTACCTTGTCAGTTTGCACACATTGGAGCCCTCTGGTTTTTTTTTTTTTTTTTTTAATTTTTAAATTTATTTATTTATGAGAGAAAGACAGACAGCATGAGTGGGGGAGGGGCAGAAAGAGAAGGAGACACAGAACCCGAAGGAGGCTCCAGGCTCTGAGCTGTCAGCACAGAGCTTGATGCGGGGTCCGTACTCACAAATGGTGAGATTATGATCTGAGCCAAAGTTGGATGCTTAACTTACTGAGCCACCCAGGAGCCCCTGGAGCACTCTGTTTTAAAATTAATTTACAGTGAGCAAGTGCGTGAGTGAGGGGGCAGAGGGAGAGAGAGAAAATCTTAAGCAGACTCCATGCTCAGCCTGGAGCCTGAAAAGGGGCTTGATCCCACAGCCCTGGTGTCATAACCTGAGCCAAAACCAAGAGTTTTACCTCAACTAAATGAGCCACCCAGGTGTCCCTGGAGCATTCTTAAAGAGAGTTTGGGTCAATGATACTGTAGACTTCTGTTTCCTCTTTTATTTACCTTTTTCTGGGTAAGATGATGTTGCAAAGAACATGAAGGGGTTTTAAAACAGGAAATGGGTCTTAAAATAGACAACTTGAAAGGTAGGGGTAGAAATTATAAATATGGAATGAAGGAGAGACCTTCCCATCCATTTAACTTTCTTTCATCAGGTTAAGGTGGAAATAGTTAAGGACTGGTAGGCATATAAGGCTTCCCTCAAAGCTGCATAATTGGTAGTCTCCTTTCCAAGGACCAAAAGACATTAAAAATGTGATTCTAGGAAGGTAATTGAACTGTTATTTTACCTGCCTACCTACCACCTAACAAATGTATCCCTTTCAATGTCTTCTTCTTCCATTTATTCCATTCTCTATCCATCCCTTGCCCCCCACCCCCACCCCCAACTCCTATACTGTATTCATTACTGCTGTAGGGTAGGAAAATTATTTTCCTCCCCTTTAGGGTTCTTCCAGCTAGTCTAAGAATTAAGTGGACAGGAGATAGATGAATAGTATAAAAAAATCAAAATTCTCTTATGTGTGCATGGAGACCCAATAATGAAATGTAGTCATAAAGAAATGATCAAGGCAGGCAGTTTCTATACTTGTTAAACAGGGAGAAAACAAATTTGTGAGTAATTGACAGGACAAAGAAAACTTAGGTTTAGGAGCTTAAGTCAGTAAGGAATTCTAAACAAAATTTGGGCTGGGGTGGTAAATTAGTAGAAGTAACAAGGGTTGTTTATACAGCTCTTTTGGCTCTGAATCCCCTATCTTTGGTGATGAGGATGTCTCTTGACTCTCTGGTACAGGTAGGGTACCTTTCATGGGAGACTGATTTCATGTTTTCTGGAGACAAAGAGGGGTTAGTGTGTTCTTACACTGGCTGTTTCTTTTTCTTTTTCTTTCTTTCTTTCTTTTTTTTTTTTTTTTGATAGTGTGAGAGAAAGCAAGCAGGGCAGGAGTAGAGAGAGAGAGAGAGAGGGAGAGAGAATCCTAAGCAGGCTGTACACAGTCAGTGCAGAGCCCGATGCAGGGCTCAAACTCAATGTGTGAGATCATAACCTGAGCTGAAATCAAGAGTCAGACTCTTGACTGACTGAGCCACCCAGGCACCCGACCCTAGATGTTTCTTAAGTAACTTCTGTTTGCAAAAATCAGTATGCCCTAGTGGCACATTTTGTGGCAGCCTGCCCTTGGCCCCTTCACCACACCTTTAGCCTGTGTCTTCTTCCTGAGGCTTCTCTCTTTAAAATTGCTTATTGAAACACTGACTCAGAGAGCAACTGCTCCGTAAGTCTGGAGAGAAATGGATTAATTGATTTTTAATTTTTCAAGAGGGAGTGGGGCAAATTTGACCAAATACTTAGGAATTAGAATATGAAAAACAAGAATTGCCCATTTCGTGTCAGTAGGGATGATGACTGCAGTATGCTGGGATTGATGAATGTCTTCCCGTTGCAGATGAAGGCAGATATTTTGTTGTGTGGATGATGTAGAGAGATGTAATGTGTGTGTAACTCTAAAGGACGTGGGCTCTTGTGGTTGACTGGTGTCTTTAAAAATTGGAGTAACAATTCCCCTTTTGTGCTTGCTTCTTCTAAGGCAGTTTTAAGAGCCTCAGCACCTTGACTGCCAAAACATGGAAGATTTCCTGGAAGACTGAGGGAAAAGGTTCTTAAACTTCCACCTTGCTTTCTGTCCTTGAAGGGGTTATGTGACATGCTGATGAAGGAAATGAAAGAGACAGCAAAATTCGGCATAGCAAAATAATGACAAATAGTGCCTGGCTTTTGTGATCACAACCAAAGCCGTTCAGGCAAACCAGAAGCTTTCAGAAAGTTAATAGTTGAAAAAATGTATTGATTGTTACCAGAACCCTTAGAGAATGGGTTAGAATTTTCCAGTTGATCACAGGTGACATTCTAAGAAAAATGAACTTTTCTAGACAGCAAATAATCTCCAGAGATGTTAAAATTACATAAAAATTTTGGGTGCTATCATTGGGGTAAAAAAATGGAAGCATGATCAAAATTAGCATATGTGCTAGCAACCACAAAATGATTTTCCTACTCCCCAAGTGAATTTGTTTACCACTAAAATTGACTGAATACAAGCAATATAGGAGAAAGGCAAATTTGAAAATTCTAAAATGGAATTCCATCTACTAATTAACAATGCTTGATTTTGAGTACTTGATAATGTAAAAAAACAAAAACAAAACAGAAACAATAACCTTGGGTTTTGTCTGGGGTTGGACAAGGGTGAGTTTAAAGCTCTCTGGGCCAGTTATTAGTATTGAACCCTTAGAAAACTTACCCTTTTCAAACCTCTGTTTTCTTTTCTATGAAATGGAGGTAATACCTGCCATAATATTTCCTAAATGCTTAATGAAAGTTGTACCCTATTCCTTTACTTTTCCTGAGCATTTCATTATTACGTGTTGGAAGAATTAGCAATCTTATTGTTTGTTGTGAACAGCAAACCCTAAAGGCGTTTCACTTTTGAGAAAACCTCTGCCATATTCACTTTATCTGCGATGCTCTGGTTGGGTTTTGAATGGGAAGCGAAAGGACAGACTGGATGCCGTGTCAGGGCTTTGTGGGAGTAGAGTAACTTAGTCACTGCAAACAACTTAAACATTCATTTCTTAATGCCTGTGCAGAGTGACGCCACACCTCCCTTTTCCGCTTGGCGTTTCTGCTTTGGCTTCTCTTTCATGGTCTATCACTGCTTTAACTGAGCCACCACCTGGTTAATGTGTTCAATGTGTTTGCTGCTGTGCACGCTCAGGAACTTATTGATGTGTCACTTTGGATTACAGTACGCTTCATTGCTAGATGAGGTACACATGCAGTAGGAACTTTGACTTGAATACCCGTTACTCAGCAGTATTCATGTACACTATTATCACCACACAACTAAATTTGAAAAAAGCACAAGAGAATTATTTGTTGATGTTAAGGAGCATCTGAGATCTGGATTTTATGTATGACATCATGGCGATCCTGAGAGATGGGTTCATGTAGCCCCCTGCGTTGTACGTTCTACACACATAAAACAGAAGTGTTTGCCCTTTTCCAAATTGGACTAATAATGAGGACTAACCTAATAGATGGTAAACAAAAGTTACTAATTATGTAAAATAAAACTAGGGCATTAAACTCTTATTTGGAGCTTTATTTCTCAATTTATACATTTCAACTGAGGCACCAGAAGATCAGGAAACCATTACCTACACTGTAGGATATTTTTTTTGAACTTTTACTTAAATTCAAGCAGTTAGTGAACATACAGTGCAGTATTGGTTTACAGAGTAGAATTCAGTGACCTATCACCTGCATACAGCAAACACCCAGTGCTTAACATGAGTGCCCTCTTTAATACCCATCACTCATCTAGCCCATCCCCCACCCCCTTCCCTGCTTCAACCCTCAGTTCTCTGTCTTGAATAGTTTCTTACTCTTTGTTTCCCCCACTTCTCTCTTCCCCTCCGATCTCTTACCCCCTCCCATATTTCCATGTGTTTTTTTCTTAAATTCCACTTAGGAATGAAATCATATAGTATTTGTCTTTACCTGACTTACTTCACTTAGTTCCATACAAATAATTGCAAATGGTAAGATTTAACTCTTTTTGATGGCTGAGTAATATTTCAGTGTGTGTGTGTGTGTGTGTGTGTACACCACATCTTCTTTATCCATTCATCAGTTGATGGACATTTGGCCTCTCTCCATAGTTTGGCCATTGTTGATAATGGTGCTGTAAATATAACTGTTGGATAGTTTAGAATGTGAAAATTTGTCTTTATTACTTCTTTTAGAAATTTTTTTGAGGTTTATTTTTGAGAGAGAAACGGAGTGTGAGCAGGGGAGGGGCAGAGAGAGAGAGAGAGACAGAC
This sequence comes from Neofelis nebulosa, assembly GCF_028018385.1. Taxonomy (NCBI): domain Eukaryota; kingdom Metazoa; phylum Chordata; class Mammalia; order Carnivora; family Felidae; genus Neofelis; species Neofelis nebulosa. The sequence goes on from NC_080800.1 coordinate 21,638,198, forward strand.
AGACAGACAGACAGACAGAATCTGAAGCAGGCTCCAGGTTCTGAGCTGTCAGACAGAGCCTGACGTGGGTCTCAAACCCATGGACTTTGAGATCATGACCTGAGCCAAAGTCGGACACTTAACCGACTAAGCCACCTGGGTGCCTGTCTTCACTAATTACAGCTCATTTATTTTGAGGAAAAAAAAGTGTGAACGGGAGAAAACAGTTTAGCCATATGCAGATTGTTGAAGTTAACATTCTTTGAGAATGGAGTCCCAAGCTTAATGGTATCATTTCATTAAATAGGGAGGGAGCATCTCATCAGGCATTTGGCAAACTGGGTTTGATTTCATAGCTATTTCGGTTTCTAGTAATTTGCATGAGAACATGCATATACAGATGCTGGAAGTATGTCCATGTTTCTTTGTGAAAGTCTTCTTTCTGAGGGGCAAAGCATACATTAAAGATAAGATTCTAGGAAAGTCATTTGACCTGGGTTTGTTCATACCAGAACTCACATGGAGAAGGATAGAATATTAAGTGTTGAGTCTGAGCAAGAACTAGTTACTGCTTGGACAGTGGGAAATAATGCTTTCATTTGAGAGAGTGCTCTTGAAAGCTTTGGGAAGAAAATAAAGAGACAAATTTATTAAGCTTCACTCTTAAAGGCTCTGAACATCCTTATTTTCATGTCATGTTGTTTATTCCAACGGGGTGTATTCTATCACTATAGGCAAGCCACACATGAAGCAAAGTTAAGATCACAGGGTTCTTGGGTGAGTGTGGAATCAGAGTTGATTGTACAATAGGAATGTTTACTGTGTGTGACAACCTCTCTGGTAAATATATGCCTGTACACATAGATCAGAGATCTTGTGTTGCTGGGTGTGATTTATCTCGCTTTTCGGTGGTTCTTGGATAGGGACGTTTGCCAGTCAGACTTGGTCTTTTTTTGTTTGTTTGTTTCTGCGGCTGGCCACCCGTTTCTGACAGACCCTGGCCTGGGGGAGATTGTTTCTTTAAGATTGTTGAATTAGATAGTTTTTACTCCAAAACATGCAACTTTGAAAATCTCAGGGATGACAGCATCAAAAATTTATTTTCAAGCTCCTGGGTCTTGAGGTCAACCATGATTCAGCTGATCTAGGCTGAACTTAGCTGTGTCAGGGTAGACCCAAGGCTTCTGGTCAGGTTTGTCTCTGTTCTTCCTGTCTTCTGGGGCTGGGGCTGTCTGCAGTATATTTTTCTAATGACAAATCACAGGAGCACAGAAGGCAAGCAGAAATATGTGATAGTTCTTAAGGACTCACCTTGTAGCTGTCACACTGTCACTTCCCTCATTCCCTGTTAAGTAAATAAAATCACAGAATAAACACAGCATCAATACAGTGGGAGAATTATACTCTTCTCAAAGGAAGAATTAATCTGAAAAGAGCGTAGATGTAACTCTGCAAGAAAAGAGAAGGAGGAGTGAAGGGTTGGGAACAGTGATCCCATCTGCCAGAGTAACTTTGAAGATACGACTCTAATCCATTATGGGTTGATATCATAGCTCTCAGAGGACTAGTTGCTTTAGATTCGTGGGTGTGACACAGGAGTGCAACATCTTATTTTGGCCTTTTCTCACCTGCGGGGAAGGGTCAAGATTGGATATTAGGCTTTGCCTTTGAGCATTCGCTCTGTAAACCAGATTGACTCTTAGCTCTGCCACCAGGTATATTAATGATGTAAAGAATTGGATAGGAGGTCAAAAACCTGAGGGATATCAGGTTTTTGTGACTTGATGTCAAGATAGATGACAAATTCTATTAAATCAGAGCCTTTTCCCTTGGTGGCAAATCAGGCTCATCGCTTTTTGCTAAAGTTAATTTATGAGCCATCCCAAGGCATTGGTGATATTTGGACACCTGTGTTTCTGCTATATTAGTTGCTCTTGAAAATTGCTCACCTGTTTCACAAATATAAAGATGACTGTTTTCATATGGAAAAATTATGAAAAACACAGGAGAGTATATAGAACATATGTATAGATCAAGGCTAATTATAAAGCCATAGAGTATTTAGAGCCATAGAGTATTGTAATTAGTGAATGTAGCATAATTTGTTGATCTATTCTTAAGAACATTTGAATTTTTTCCTGCTGGGGACTATTTTGAACAATGTTTCTATGAATGTTCTTGTATATATCTTCCACGGGCATTTGTGTTTATCTTGGGTGTTTTCCTAGGATAGAAAACCAGGAGTAGACTTTGTGAGTCAACGGATAGAAACACTGAATCAGTTAACTGTTTCAAGCCATTATAAAAATAGTGACTTAAACCGGTATTGTACTCATCAATTCTGTGGGTCAACAATTGTGACTGGGTTCAGGTGGGCTGTTCTTTTGCTGGTCTCTCCTGCGCTCAATTATGTGACAGTAGTCCTCTGACAGCTCAACTAAAATGAGATAGCTCTTGGGGCACCCGGCTGAATGAGTCCATACAGCATGTGATTCTTAATCTCAGGGCTGTGAACCCAAGCCCCATGTTGGGTGTGGAGCCTAGTTAAAAAAAAATGAGGTGGCCCAAGATTGCCTCATTAATATGTTTGGCAGTTGGTACTGGCTTTTGACCGGATTGTTTCTTGTGGTGTCTCTTCCTCAAGGACTCTCCTGGTTTCTTTGCTTGGTAGCCTCATGTCTGCAAAGGAGGCAAGGGTGGAAGCTGCCGGGCTTGTTGAGGTGTGGACTAAGTATTCTCACACCATCACGTCCACCTCACTCTACTAGTTAAAGCCATCTTGGGTAAAGAGCATAGAGAAATACTCAATTGTTGACAGGAGGGGCAAAGTCACCTTAAAAAGGGGGCTTGTCGACAGGAGTAGGTGGAATTTGTGGTCATGTGTTTGCACAAGACACATCCCTAAGTTTCCTAGGGAATGATGGACCACTTTTCAATGTGTTTGTACTTGAAAATTTATGTACTCCAGTAGTGAATGAGAGTTTCCATTGCTCCATATCCGTAACAACTCTCGGTGATGTTAGACTTCTGAGTTTTGCCGATTTGCAGAGGATTTAATACCATCTTACTATGGCTTCAATTTGCTTTTTCCTAATTGGTAACAAAGTTGAACATCTTATGTTTATTTGCCATTTAGATTTTCTGTTGTATAAAGTATCTATGTCTTTAGGTCATTTTGCCTTTTTTTAAAAAAAAGTTTTATTTATTTTTAAAGTTTATTAATTTTGAGAGAGAGAGCAAATGGGGAAGGGGCAGAGAGTGAGAGAGAGAATCTCAAGCAGGCTCTGCACTGTCAGCACATAGCCCGATGCAGGGCTTGAACCTATAAACAGTGAGATCAGGACCTGAGCCGAAATCAGGAGTCTGGATGCTTAACTGAATCAGGCACCCAGGCACCTCCCATGCCCCCACCCCCTCTTTTTTTTTTTTTTTTTTTTTTTCTTTTAACTCCTGGAACTTTTCTTTCTATGTGTGTTCTGGATGTTAGTCCTTTGTTAATGATGACATTTGTGGATTATCTTTAACCTCTTTTCATGGTATCTTATGATGAACCAAAGTTCTTAATGCAATCGAATTAAATGTTGTTTATGATTTTATAGATTTATTCTTAAAATACTGCCTTACCCTGATGGCATGAAGGTATTCTCCTTTATTACCATCTAAATGCTTTTTTGTCTTTCATGCCTAGAGTTTTTTTAAAAACATATATATAATATATACTATGTTATGTAATATATATATTATATATGTGTATATATGTAATATAATTATATGTGTATTAAATGTATATTATATATAAAATATATATCTGTAATATATATTATATATCTAATATGTTACATATATATGTAATATACATATTATATATATAAAATTGGAGCCAAGTTTTATATATATAATACATAATATATACATATATGTGTTATATATGTATTATATGCATTATATATAATATATAAAAATTAAATATATATGCATATATATGTGTATTGTGTATATATATATATATGCCTATATATATGTATGTATGTATATATACATATATACATACACACACACACACACAATTGGAGCCAAGTTTTGTTGTAGTAGTTGTAGCTGACTTCTGATTGAATGAAAAATCTTGTTCTTATTGAGGTGTGAGCAAGTTATTACCAGCTTCTTTTCAAACTGAAAGATAGGTTAAGGAGTCAGATATATGGAAGTAACAAATACCTGCTTAAATTGCCAAAAAAAAAAAAAAAAGGTACATTTACGTGTATCCTGAGAGCAGGAACTTTTTGAAAGAAGCAAGCCCACAAGAACCAAGGCCCACATGCTCCTCTCAGTCCTGTTACTTTGGTAAGAACCTTTTCCTTCCTCCTTTGGGAGGCATGGCTTAGTAAGGAGGAGGAAGCTCCATGGATTTGTTTCTTTCCCATTGTGGAATAGAGTGAGAATTCTTTTCCCTTAGGAGAAATTTAGGGACTGGGGAATACTCTGCAGCTTTTTGCATATATTTCTCTTCACACTAAAGGATGGAGTTAAACAGAAATGGTATCTAAGCTTACTTTGCTCATATGAAGGAATTCCTTTCAAAATTCCTGAGCCAGGCAAGTAGGTAAATAATTGCACTGACTAGAGTGCCTCATAAAGGAAGCTGAACTATGTAAAAATGAGGAGTTTTGGATTCTGGATCCTGCTGCCATTGATGATATCCAGGAAGAAGTCACCTTCATTCTCAGGGCTTAAAATTCATCACCTACAAAATAAGAGAGTTTACCCAAATTATCTTTAAGGTCCCTTCCATCTCTAGCAATCTTTGTTTTCTTTATGCTCTTCAGTTGAGTTGTTTAAGGGACTGCATATTCAGCAGTTGTCTACAGTGGCTAATGTAGTAAAACCTTCCCCTAGCATGGATGGTCCATGTGGCATGACTGGCTGTACTGATAGTATCTAAAAATGATTTTTTTTAACGTTTTTTATTTATTTTTGAGACAGAGAGAGACAGAGCATGAACGGGGGAGGGGCAGAGAGAGAGGGAGACACAGAATCGGAAGCAGGCTCCAGGCTCTGAGCCATCAGCCCAGAGCCTGACGCGGGGCTCGAACTCACGGACCGTGAGATCGTGACCTGAGCCGAAGTTGGACGCTTAACCGACTGAGCCACCCAGGCGCCCCAAAAATGATTTTTAATAGCAACTTGTATGCAGTGCAGTTAGATGTTTTTTAAGTGTGAATACAAAAATTTACAGAATGCTTAACCACCCGCCCCCCGAAAAAAGGGCCTTTTTGTTAAATCATCTTTTTTAGATTCTAATAAAATACCAACCTGTTATTGTTGTGAAATAAACAATGCTTTTTTTTTTTTTTCAAGTATGATAATGACTGTAACACATTGCCTCTCTCACCTCTTTGCATGTATCAGGAAGATGATTTATGAGTTCTCGCCTGTGGATAAGACTTTGCTGGTGAGCTCTCTGAAGAGGCCTTTGGGACTATAGAGTCTCTTTCCTCTAGTAGAGTGGAGAGGCTATAGAATTTGATTAGTGGATACAGATTGTTTTGCTTCATCTGATGATTCAAGTAAGTGAGATTTGTGTGCCCATTGAAAGCTCAGGCAGTATTTACCATTTACTCTGTGGAATATTTGACTATAATGGAAATAAAGTCCTGTTTAGTAGTTATTATTTTTAAACACTGGTGTTAGATTATTTTGATGCCATTTTATGTATGCAATCTGTAAGACACACGGTTTAGAATAGAGGCTTAATTCCAATTTTCTTAGTCATTTGGTACTTCCAGCCTTTTGGAAATCCAAATTTACATCAACAGAAGCAATATGAACTTCTTATATCTTAGTAATTTCTACAGCTGGAGTCACTTTGGGAAGACTTAAATTTTTTTTAAATTTTTTTATTGTTTAATGTTTATTTTTGAGAGAGAGCGTGAATAGGAGAGGGGCAGAGAGAGATGGAGACACAGAATCGGAAGCAGGCTCCAGGCTCTGAGCTGTCAGCACAGAGCCCCATGTGGGGCTTGAACTCACAAACGATAAGATGATGACCTGAGCTGAAGTCTGTCGCTTAACCGATTGAGCCACCCAGGCGCCCCAAGACTTAAATTTTTTAAAAAATCATTTTTTTAAATGAAAATTTTTCCTTAGAATCTTAAAATGAAAAATTGAGGTTTACCACACTAGACATTATCTAGAAGGGTCTATTAATAGGTCAAGGAAAGAGTATGATGTCATAGTGGGAGAATAGCTTTTGGTCTCACATTGACCTACTCTGTTAGTAACAAGTTATTTAACTTTGGTTAATTTATTCAAACGCTAATGTAGTGATAGCAAAATTTAGTGTGTGTGTGAATCCCTTGGAGGGCTTATTAAAACAAATGGCAGAGCTCCCTTCCAGGAATTTCTGATCCACCAGGTTTAGAATGGGGCCCCCAAATCTGCATTTCTTTTTTTTTTTAATGTTTATTTATTGAGAGAGAATGAGAACAAGAACAAGAATGTATGCAGGGAAGAGGCAGAGAGAGAGAGAGAGAAAGAGAATCCCAAGCAGCCTCTGCACCATCAGTGCAGACCCTAACACAGGGCTCAAACTCATGAAGTGTGAGATCATGACCTGAGCTGAAACCAAGAGTTGGACACTTAACTGACTGAACCATTCAGGCAGCCCCCAAATCTGTATTTGTAACAAATTCCCAGTTGATGCCAATGTTGCTGGTTCTACCACCATTCTTTGGGAGTCATTCCCTCAGTTAGTTTAATAACTGTTCATCCTAGAATGGTTTTATTAAGTTGCTCTCTCCAAGGCAAATCCCAAGCTGTTGGACAAAGAGGAAACTTTAATATTCGTTGCCTTTTTCCTCAGTCTTGCCTCTTTGTCCAATAAGTACTAACAAGGTGCTCTGTGGGTTACGATAGGGGGTACATGATGTATTAGGGTAGGAACCCTGTATTTGTGTATCTTTTAATTAAGAAAAAATGAGTGCATGAGACTATTAATAAAAATACGGAGATCATTAGGTAATGAAATACTAAATTACTTGCTATGGTATGAATGTGTATGCCAAAATTCACATGTTGAAACCAAACCCCCAAGGTAAGATTAATGCCTTTAAAAAAGAGGCCCCAGAAAGCTCCCTTGCCCCCTTCCACCATGTGAGGACACAACCAGAAGTCTGCAACCCAGAAGTGGGCCTTCACCCTAACATGCTGATACTCTGATCTTGGGCTATACAAGTCCCCAGAACTGTGAGAAAGAAATTTGTTGCTTAAGACATTACTTTTTATATTTACTTCTTGACCTTGGAGGATTCAAGAAGAGGGAGAGATTATGAGTGTGGAGATGGAGGAGTAGTTACTGGTCAGGAAAAGCCTCAGTGAATGGGTAAAGTTTAATTAGTTCTAGAGCAAGAAGTTCTGTATTACCTGCAGGCTGGTAGCAGATTATGAAGACGCCTGGCATCTAGGGAGAAGGATTTGGATTGGAAATGGTTAGCATTAGGACAGACACATATTTTAGAAAGTACTCTTTAAGCAGAGGAAAAATGAGACCGGTGCTTCTTGGGAAGGGCAAGCCTGAACACAGTGTTCAGGTAGTGAGAATGTGGAAATGTGCTAATGTGTGCTCCTTCTGAAGAGGCTGTTAGAATGGTGGACATAGCATCCTGGCTTACACTGGGGAGCAGTTGGAGCCAAGACGAGACCAACCATTTAGTAGAAAGGACTTTTGATATCTCTTTCTTGTATTATATAGTTGTTTCCATCTGCTTCCACACCAAAGCATGGGGTCTAGTCATTGGATCCTCTTAGACTTTTCACAGATGGATGGGTGTGCAGTAAATGTGGACTGTAGGAAATGAAAGGAGGCTTGAAAAGTCTTGGTAATGACTGATTATGGGGGAAGAAGGAGAAATGAGGATGCGGAAAATGATAGCTCTAATGAGCACGGTTTCAAGGTTAATGTTAATATTGAGTGTAAACAGAGAGATTTGGACAGGCAGCCGTTTGGGTCTATAATTTGATGGTTGTGGCATTGATTTAATGTCCAGGCATGCAAATAGAAATGTTCAGAGATTGCAGCCCTTGGAAAGTATCAGAATGGGAGGATGTGGCTGTCGTTGAAATTGGGAATTAGAGCTTAGGAAGGACTCTGGTATATTCCAGTTGCTTACCTAATAAAGGAATTGGCTCTGTCCCCTTCATACTAGAAGTGTGGTTTTCAGAACATCAGCCTTAACATCGTGTGGGAGCATGGGAATTGTGTAGACATTAAAGATAAAGAAGCACTTGCTATATACCATTCTTGATTTGTGCCTGCTGTTTCCTTACTTCTAGTAAAGGACTGCTTATTTAGCTCCTAAGTTAACCCATTCTTTTTGGACACTTCTAATTGTAATAGTTTTGGCCTAGGCGCAATCTGGTTCTCAATGTTGGCTACACGTTGGAAACACCTGGAAAGCTTTAAAAAATAAATACTGATGCCTACACTCCACACTCGGTAGAATAAGTAAAATTACAAAGGCCGACAATAGCAAACGTTGGTAAAGATGTGGAGTCACGGGAACTCTTATAAGTCATTGGTGAAACTGTGCTGTGAAACAACCCACTTTGGAAAGCTCTTCAGTTTCTTATAAAATTAAATACATATTTATCATGTGCCCCAGCACTTCAATTCCTGGGTGTTTATCCAAGGAAAATGCAAGTGTATGTCTATAGAAAAAGATGTGTCCAAGAATGTTCAAAGCCCCTTGCAGAGGAGCAAAATATACCACCCAAAAATATGCTTCTTTGCATAAGAATTATTTTAGGCTGATCATTTTTAAGAAAAAGCACACACAGGCAAAGCTCTGAAAACCAAGTAGAAGTTATCCTTTTGTAAGAGACATTTACATTTATAAGGGAAATCTCCGTTTGAAAGGGTCTCTCTCTCTCTCTTTCTCTCTCTCTCTCTCTCTCTCTACCAGGAAGAGGAAGATGACCAAATCTCTGGAGAAGGCAGCAACTTAAATCTGTGTAACAACTTTTCCCTAAATGTTCTGAGTAACCCTCCCCACATAACTGGCTCCCCACCCCCAGTATCATCTTTTGTCTGTAGCTGGAGATGATATTTAAGGTGGTCTCAGGGAGTTACTCATTTTTTCCCTGGGTCCCTCCCATGTATACAAGAGGCATAATAATATGTTATTAAACTTTCCTTCATTTTTTTTATGTGTTAATCTACTTTTTTATTACAGGGGTGTTTCAACCAAGAGCACAGAAGGGTAAAGATAAATTTTCTCCTCCATAGTCCTTTTTTATAATCCCAAACTGGAAGCAACTCAGAAGTCTAACAACAGAATAATGACTTTTTAAAAATGAAGCTATATTCATACAAGGGATGACCACTCAGCAATATAAAGAAACAAACTGCTAATACGTGGTGTATGATAGATGGAACTTGAAAACATGAAGTTAAGTGAGGGAAACCAGACAAAAAGTTGTGTATTATATGATTCAATTCATAGGAAGCTCTAGAATAGGCAGAACTAATCCATGTTGGTAAAAATCAAAATATTGGTTACTTTTGAGGAGTGGTAGGGTGACCACTGATTGTACAGGAACTGGAGAGAACTTGCTAGGGTGCCAGAAATGTTACCTATTGTGGTAAGGAGCTGGGTTACACAGGTCTGTGTATTTGCCTAATGATAGCAAAGATTTGTACATTACATGGCATGTAAGCTATAATTTGATGAAAAAGAGGAAAAAAAAAAACCACACCAAATTTCAGTGTCCGTGTCCCACCTCAGAGATTGTGATTTAACTGATTTAGGGTGTACCGTGAGCATCAGAATCTTAAAATCTCACCAAGTGATACTAAGTGGCAGCCACATTTGAACCACTGGTATAGGGCCTTTGGAGAGGGACAGTGCAGGGCCCTAGGGGTAGGGGAAGGAAGGCCAAGGGCACAAAGGAGGTAGGGAAAGAAGAATAAGAAAACACTAAGAAAACCGGGGGGGGGGGGGGATATTTCATGTTAAGATTCAACAAAGTGTCAATCAGAATAAAATAGATGCAAAAAGTCTGCTCTCGGGTGATTTGAATAGAAAAGTGTAGAGAGAAAGCATACTATAGTGTAAATGAAGAAATGTGTAGTAAGGAAAAGATAGTATCAGGTTTAACATAAACTGGAGTGATTTTAAATATTCGTACCTGTAAAAATCAAATCTGCCGGGGCGCCTGGGTGGCGCAGTCGGTTAAGCGTCCGACTTCAGCCAGGTCACGATCTCGCGGTCCGTGAGTTCGAGCCCCGCGTCAGGCTCTGGGCTGATGGCTCGGAGCCTGGAGCCTGTTTCCGATTCTGTGTCTCCCTCTCTCTCTGCCCCTCCCCCGTTCATGCTCTGTCTCTCTCTGTCCCAAAAATAAATTAAAAAACGTTGAAAAAAAAAATTAAAAAAAAAAAAAAAATCAAATCTGCCTTACTTTTATCCTCACATGAGTGACAAAATAGTCCTATGAAATTCTAATGTCCTAACAATGTGCATTTGTCTGACCTTGATTTTTGAGGGACATTTTTTTTTTTCCTAGGAGAAGTCTCAGTAGAGAGACTCCCTGTATGGATGGTTTTAGGTGTTAAAGACCAAAATTTCAACTAGGTAAAGTTGAAGATCTAATTGGCTTTATTAACTATTTTGTGAACTGAGGTCCTGTCTAGCAAGTAGAGAGGACATTCTGGAAGTTGTACAAAATGGAAGGTTTTTATGGGAAGGAATGTAGGGCAAGAAGTTGTTAGCAAAGGAAAAGAAAGGATTATTTGAGGCAAGATCGCTTTCCCTTAGGGAAAAAGCAGAGACTCGTGTCATGGAGATTTCCTCATCATCCTTTTGCAAGGATGGAGAGGAGGACCTCTGTGATAGATTACATCCTTGGTGCTGACCAGGAAGTTCCTGCCTGACTGGTTAAAACTACATTTCTGTGGGAGGTTGAAAGTACATTTAGTTTAAGTATAAAGACCCATAGTAACTTGGCCTAAATGGCTCCATTTTGGGCCTCTGGCTTTATATTTAACATAGGGGAAGTTTTGAATACATTGCTACTATTATCCAAGCCCTGAATGTCTTTGTTGTAAGGCAGTTTCCAACTGTAAGCTGATCCCATAGCAAGGACCTTTGGGAAGAGAGTTATTATAAAGGTTTTGGAAGGTTTTATAACTAACTGTCCTATCATTTCTAAGTAACATTGTAAATATTGGCTTCTGTCAACCTTTAACTGCACACTCTTACATCATGTGTCAGAGTTAAGTATTATTTTACCCATAGCCTTTCAGGAAATCTTGTCTGGCTTCTGTTTTGTGGTGAAAAACTCTGAAATTGAAACAAGAGCTAGAGAATTGCATAGCACCAAGAAAAGTAGGCATGAGAGGAAGAGCTTGGAACTGTAGAGGAGCAAGAATTCATGCCCCCTCAAAGGTCCTTCTAGGTGGACTAAGAATCAAACTGACATGAGACCGATGAACAGGAGAAAATGAAATTCAATTGGCATATGTATGGGGAATCCATGTAGACCTGGGAATTCCAGAGACAGGCAACATGAGGTTTATATGTCATTCTGAACTAAGGAGAAGTGAGGGAGGGGGTCTGGGACTTCAGAAGAAAGGAATGCAGTTAACAGGGTAATAAGAGCAGATGTTTGCTAATTAGTTGTTTGCCCTGCCATACACATGGGTCACTCAGATAAAATTTATTAATGACCCTTATTCTGGAAGAGACCCTGCCCCTTAATATATTTTCTTCAGTGTGGTTAAGGGAGGGGCAAAAGTTTCTCTTGAGCCTTCAGGCTCTCAAGTGCCTTCAGCTCAAAAATAGTCCACATGCCAAAGTGGAAGATTTTGGGGAGCCTTTCCTGAACCCCTTCAGAGCCTTAAGCTCTTTTTCCAGTGTAGGGTTGGATAAATCTTCCCTTCTTTCCTTCTAGGTTTTTTTGGCTAGTGTAATGATTAAATTGAGTTAAGACAGATCAACAGGAAAAAAAGTTTAACAAGCATACTTCTTAACATATATGGGAGAGACCCACAGAAACTGAGTAAGTCTTGGAAATGGTACAAGCTACCACCTTAAGTGTCATCCTTAGGTAAAGATACTGGAGGTGGGGAGTCAGTTATGCACAGTAAAGAAGGGTAAGATTGGTGGCTAGATTTGGGGGTACTTGGGTAACTCAGTTGCTTAAGTGTCTGACTCCCCATTTCAGCTTAGGTCAAGATCTCATGGTTTTGTGAGTTTGAGCCCTGAGCTGGGCTCTGTGCTCATGGTGCAGAGCCTGCTTGGGATTCTTCTCTATCTCTCTTTCTCTCTGCCCTTCCCCTGCTCACATTATTTCTCTCAAGATAAATAAACTTAAAAAAATTAAAAAAAAAGATGTTGGGGATGAAGAGGCCGTTGTTATGGGAGGCTACCAGAGAAAGCACAGCAAACAAGGGTAAGCTGGTAGGCAGATTTAAGTCCTCGTCTTCTCCAGTGATGAGTTTGTAGAGATTTTGTCATCTTTACTCGGTATAGAGAGGGAGATGCCCTTACAAATGGAGATTTCCCTTTAGAAAGGTAAAGGTGACTTATAGAAGGGTCACTTCAATTTGGGTTTCAGAACTTTGCTGATGTCTGCTTATTACAAATAATCAGCCTAAAGTAATCCTTTTGCCAAAGAGACATATTTTGGTGTGGCAACTTTTGCTACCCCATTAACACTTACCTCTTAGCCAAGCCAGAGTCCCTTAAACTAGGTGCAGGTGAAGGGCCCTGAAAACCTCAAGTGGGATTTTCTACAGAGGTCCTTTGACCTCACCATGAGGCATATCTCCGTGTATACTTGTGGAGAGAAATCCTCTCTGCTCATACTTCACTTCTCTCTGTGCACTGAGATTGATTTGGGTCCTTTAATAGTAAGGAGAATCAAGCAGTTCATACATTATGAATCAGTCTTTAAAATTCAGTGTTCACTGTCAGAGAAGCATATCTGCTCATCAGTGTCTTCTCCTGAGGACATCACAGCAAAGGCTACAGAAACATTTGGACAGACTGTGCCCTATCAAATATTTTTACCTGAGCCACATCACTCTTGCTGGGACAGTTAACACAGCAGGCGGTTCAGAGTAATGAGCTCTGTTTGATGTCCCTGAAGTTGATCTCCAGCACACTAGTTACATTAGCAAGCTGGTGTGTCCAGAGACAGAAGAACAGAACAATAATAAGCAGGCCTTAAAGAAATTTGTTTGCTTGACAGTGACAAATTAAGGTATTGCCACCTTTGGCAGAATGATGGGCCTTGAAGCAATATTGGCTTGAAAGCTTTGGCTTTCAGAAGTTTGTCAAGTGGAGTTCTCTTCTCTGTCAGGGTTTTCATATAGGGAGGAGATACTCTGCTCCATAACATCCCAGATTGGTATATTTCTGTCCTCTTGAACCGATCGATCCTCCCTGACCCACTCTGCCTGCCTCTCCCTGTCCCTACAGCCATGAGAAGAGGTTGGGAAATTTGCTTTATGGCTTATCTCTTACTTATTTCACAACCGTTGCCTTTCAGTAAATAAGAATATGCTTGAAATGCAGAAATATTGAAAGGCGATGTAAATATCGAAGACTTAGATGTTTTACAAATGATAAGGAAGAAGGGAAAAGCTGTAACTGGAAAATTTTAGATTTTGCTTTATTATTTTTTTCAAATGTGGAAAGGGAATTTCAGGATATTTGATGCCTTTTAAATTCTAATATTGATACAAATTACAAATTGTGTTCAGGGTTTTTGTTGGTATACTCTTGCTCATTTATTAGATTCTACTTCTTAAAGGCAGGAAATAAGTTATCCCTGCTTTTATGGAATCAAAACTATGGCAGAGAGAGACACTAGGAGAAAAGTAACAGGATTGAAATTAGGTGACCTTGAGAAAGTCATGTACATTGACATGAAACAGATTGATAGGAATAAAAAAACCCCCTAATTTCATATGTATGAGAACCACAAAGACAGGAGGCTCCCCAGCAGCCAGGTTCTTGAGGCTTATATGCTATATGATGAGCTAAGGAGAAAGGGATATGGGTTTGGGACTAAAAACAGGAAGAAAACAATTCACAGGAACATGTAAATGTGGCACATTCTGGGGCAACTTGTCCTGAATCCATCACCGGAAGGAGTTGAGAGTTTCATTGATGAACAAAGGAAGAACATTGGAAGGTCTGTACCGGACCTATAAATTGTTGAATTCTTGAGGTGATGGTGTCCTGAATAATGAACGAATTTTGTGGCAAAGTGGGTTCTTTGATTTTCGTTTTTGTTTGTTCTACCTTATGACATTATTCACCAATCTAATACATATTATGTGCCATCAACGTGGTGGAATTGCATTGAGTTTTATGGAAACTATGGAGATAAGGAAATAGGGCCATGTTTGGCCTTTTTTTTTTTTTTTTTTGCTCTCTTTAGCTTATAAATGGTCTTAATATTACTATCAAGATTAAAAACCTCTATGGAAGATAAGTAAATACTATTTTACAATATAAAGAACCTTGTTAGCTTAAAATACTTAGTTAAGGATGAAATGACACCTGCTTTCTTGGGCATGTTAACATAAAGGTACATAGGATGTTGGATAGGCTTTTGAGCTTTGTCTAATTTCCCCTAATTAGTAGTGCTGCTACAGTTTTGGCATTTCCGATGCTCTAATTACTTTTGGGGTAGTCTTTGTTTATATGCAGTGATGTCATTGCTAAAAAACTTGCCTTTAGCCCTTCAGTGTCGTGTCTTCTATCTTTTTTATTCTCAAAGTGAAAATATTTTCTCAAGATAGTTTTAAACATAGTATCACTTATTACTGCCACTCCAGAATTTAGTGCTTAAAACAGAGATCATTTCTTACTGCCTTTGAGTCTGTGGTTCAGATCAAAGGTTGGCTGGTCTGGGCTGAGATTCACTGAGTGGTTCTACTTGTCTCTTCTTGGTTCTCTCATGTGTCTATGAGTGGGACTTGGCCAATCCAGAGTGAGCTTGTCTGATGGTGCTCTGATCCATTTGTCCTTGTTCTTTTCATTGTGACAGTGTGGTGGTTGGCACACTGGGGGGTTCGTGGCACTCCACCCAGAATGTGCCATTTTGCCATATGTATTATTTTGAGCTTAAGACGATCAAGGCCCAGCAGACCTCCCCACTAACTGCCTACAAGAATTTACATAGGAAGTCTGTGCCAGGAAGAGAGCTATTACCAGAGATCGCTTTCTATACCAGGAGGATTTCTCTGCATGGCATAACAAACAACATTTTATCAAGCATTTGTTCCTCTCCTCTTCCTATGAAGTGTCTTTCCCCCTTTGAAGCCCCAGCCCTTGGTCCCCATTTTTCTTAGCTTGGGATGGTATATAAGCCTCATTTGCCTGATTGCAGGGAAGTCTCATGTGTTTGTGGGGTCCTATCCATACGTATGTATGTACATGCATATACACATACACACATAATTATATTTGTTTTTCTCCTGTTGTTCTCTCTAATTTTAATGCAATCTGGAAGGGAAGAAGGGAAAACTTTTCATCCCCAACATCTTTTCCTTGTCAGTGCTAAAAGATGAAGAGCAAACCTACTTCCCAAGCACTTTTCCAAGTGTCTGCTTGTGTCACATCTGCAAACATCCTAATGAAAACAAATCAGATGCCTAAACCAGTAATCAAAAGACAGGGAAATATTCTCCACCTCTTACTGGGAGGAACACCAAAATCACATAGCAAAAGGTGTGGATACAGGCAGGGATGAAGAATTAGCATCCAAGATTAAATCTGTTAGAGTAGCTAGCATTCTGATTTTCCTTCTATCCAAATATATTACTCATTTGTTTTTCTTAAGATAAATTCCAAATCTTGTTCATAGATTGGTTTTTGCCTCAATAACCTTCCTTAAGGTTATTTTTTTCCCCAAGACTTATGCCTTGTTAATTGGCATCCCAGAAGATAGTCTGTAAACCTCTCTGGAAATCAGTTATGATCCAGTGCCCATGACAGTCCATGCAGGTCAGCTGCAAGGTTGGCTTAGATTCTTGCTATTGCTCATTCCCACCAACACAAGGAGAATGATAATTGCTTCTGCAACTGTGATGGTTGATGGAGTGAATCCTGCTGCTAGTTGGCTGTCATTTAGCTGGAACCACAGGCTTAGATCACAACAGCTAACCCAACTCCTAAAGGTCCTGGTGCTTCTTCCAGTTATCAATGCTGTGCTGACATGATAGAGTTAGAGCCAGGGCTTGGTAAATCATAGTATTACTATATTCTGGCCTCTGCTTACACTTAGGCAAGGACTGAGGCTTCCCTCATCTGGCTCAGAATTTGGCATCTAGCCTTGTTAGATTTTTATGGGCTTCCCTAAGATGAATGGGCAGTTGGGGAGCTGCACATGTGCTACTGATCCTTCCTCTGATTTGTTCCCAACACACTGATCCAATATATTTGGTGTTGGTATTGCTCGGCCATTTGTACATCATTCTTAGTCTCCGTTTTATTTTGTGTTAAGACAAAACTCATGTAATGTTCTATTTGGACTCTATTCTTTTTATTTGTTTATTTTGAGAGAGAGAAAGTGTGTGCACAGAAGCAGAGGACGGGCGGAGAGAGAGAATTCCAAGCAGGCTCTGCACTGTCAGCACTGAGCCTGAAACGGGGCTCTACCCCACAAACCATGAGATCATGACCTGAGCTGAGATGAAGAGTAGGACGCTTAACCAACCGAGCCACCCAGGTGCCCTTCTCTTTGGACACTCATTGTTGATGAATCATTTGGTCCCTATGCTACTGTGACACATGATACATTTTTACTTGATCTGTATCTCTTTTCCTGGCTCTGATAGCTTCTAAATCCCTATGGAGTTTCCCCATAAGAGCAATGGGAGAATCTTTTATTATAATATTTGGTCTTCAGGCACCTGGGTGGGTCAGCCGCTTGAGCGGCCGGCTCTTGATTTCAGCTCAGGTCAGGATCCCAGGAGTGTGGGATCCACCACTGAATTGGGCTCTGTGCTGAGCATGGAGCCTGCTTTAAAGATACCCTCTCTCTCTTTTGCTCTCTCAGAGCCTGCTGAAAGATAATCTTGCTCTCTCTCTCTGGCCCTCTCCCCCACTCAAACTTGCTCACTCCCTCTAAAATGAAAAAAATATGTACATAGATAATATTTGGTCTTTTGTCCTCAAATAGTTCCAGTTCGTAAAATAGCCTCAGAATAATAAAGGTGAAAAGAGTGCCTGCTTATTCATAACAAGCCTCTTTCAACCTTACCCAAATTTATGTTAATGATGTGACTTTCAGAAAGCCCCTAAGGATGGCAGCCTGGTTGCCAGAAGACCCACTCATGTGACTAGAGGGTTGGAAATTGTAGTCCCACCCCTGATCCCCAGAGACGGGAGAGGGTCTGGAAGTTGGATCAGGCATCAGCGGCAAATTATTTAATCAAACACGTGTATATAGTGAAACCTCTATAAAAACTCAAATAGACATGGTGTGAAGAGTTGCCAGGTCGGTGAACAAGAGGGCATTTATACCCTGGAATGGTAGTACACCCCAGTCTCCACGGGGGCAGAAGCTCCTGGGCTTGGGACCCTATGTAATAAACACTGGTAAGCCAGTACATGGACTACTTTTTTCCGTTCTCATAGCTTCTCTAGCGAATGAATCCCATGAGGCTGTCGTGGTTACCTCTGATTTCTAGCTCTCTGGTCGGGGAACACCTGGACTGGTGCTTGGTGTCTGAAATGAAGGAGGTGGTGTGGGCACTCTTGTCGGAATGAACACTTGTGGGATTTGATGCTCTCTCCAGGTAGATGGTGAAAGAATGGACTTAAGTTGTAGGACACCGAGGCTCGTGTGGGAGAATTGCTTGATGTGTGGAGAAACCTGCACATCCAGTGTCAGAAGTGAAGTAGTTTGGAGTACTGAGAGTAGAGGAGACACACAAGAGTGTATTTTCACTTAGTATTACTTCATCCAAACTCCCAGTCTTGCAGATTTACCACCTAGAGTGCCATCTTCCACGATAATTGGGGTTTGGAGTTCCATCTATAACAACTCGTACTCACGTTTCTCATTCTCACAGACCTCATGAAATAACATGTGTAATAAAGAGCCTTACATGAGTGAGTTTCTAGGTAAAGCATGTGACAAAGAAATGAACTTTGGTATGCTGCGGTAAGCAGTGCTTAACCTGAATCTAATGTCAACAATTCTCACCCGTATCCTCTTGTGTGCTAGTTAAATACTCGAAGACAACGTATTAAGTATGTATCTCTAGAGGAAATGGACAGTGTACGTGCCAATGACTTCCCTCAGTGTGTGCATCTGAATCATCATTCAAAGAAATAGAGCGCAATTTGTGGCAGACGCTGAGTTTCAGACCTTCGCTTCTGCCTTTACCTGGTTAGGTTGTCTGTGTGATTTATTTTTATTTCAATAGGAATGATGTGGAGTAGGAGTAGGAAGTAACACTGAGCAACTGCTCTTGATAAACGAAGATACCTTTTCTACAATCAATAAAATCTTAGGAATTCTGACAAGACTGGACTGGAATTGAAGCAGCCTTTTCCCAACCACATGATGCTGGTTCTGTCCACCTTTACTGTACTCAGGTGCTTGATGATTTAGTGCCCTCCCTCTCGTGTACCATGCTTCAGCTACAGAGCACCCCAGGTGCCTGTCAAAAGAGCCTCATGTCTCACTGATGGCCTGCATGGTTATCTTGCCCAAGTCCATCCTCTCGAGGGCAGATGATGACACCAGCATGCACACTAGGCCCAAGGAGTAGTGGAAGGGTGACTGGGGGTATTGGGGAGCAGACATGAGGTATGCAGGCTGGGGTGTCCACACATGTGTGCCAATTTGCCACATGGAGTGAAGCCAGAAGAAAGAAAATAAGAGGATGGGCTGCAGGCTTTGTCATGAGGCCTCATTCTTACTTGAGGACTCCCAGAATGCTAAGTTCAAACCTGGGCTTCCAGGTTAAAGACATGTGATAGGTAAGTGTCTATGTGTACCCTTGCCCCAATCTCGCACATGTTATGAAAGGATGTGTCAGCAGTCATCTGCCAGTTCTGCCTATTTTTCTTCGATCTGCCTGTGTTTTTCTTCTTGTTAAATGGTGATAACAAACACTCCTTCTGGAAAGTAATGGGATTACAGGCTTTCCTTCAGTGAGATGTATAAATGCCCGGGGTTTCTGTAAAGTCATGTTTAGACAAATCATCTATTTACTTCACTCCAGGAGATCTCATGAAAATAATGAACACTAGCATGGCTTCCGGTGGTCATCTGATCATTTATGAACGCTGATCGAGAAAAACAAATGATTTCTTCCATTAAACTATTTTTAGACTTTTAGGCAGTTGAAGTTTAGTGACGCTTCTGGCGTGTGTTAAAGTTTTTAGCAATGCGTAAGAGAAACCTTACTTTACCCGTGATGTGTAAAAAGATCAAATGATCGCTCAAACGTAAAGAAAAAGCAAAAGACAAAGCAGGAGGTGCCATTTAGTGAAAATGACTTCACCACAAAGCTGTCTGCTAACCTTGAGTGGAAAGCACTCTGAAAAATGTCACAGTTTTCAGATTAGGTCCAGCCATACATAAGCAATTATGTTGCTGCCCTGACTGTTCCGTAGTCATTACGAAGTTAGTCTCACTCAATTGAATTTTTATTATTATTTTGTCCCTGTCCTCAACTTTTAGAGAGGAATTTTTTCCCTTCCTTCCATCGAATCAATTTTCCCCTAGCACGTTTTGTTCTAGGCAGATGTTGGATGGCATTATCGCCGGGTTCTTTGGCTCGGAGGTGGAAAGCATTGCAGTTGATTCATCTTCTTTGTCTTGTCAAACACTTCACTCATCTCGACATTTGCAGAATGCATCAAAGGTGTGTCTTCTATTAGGAATATTACATTGCGCTTGTTCTTAAGATTTTCAATAGAGTTTGAATAGGATGCAGAAAATTACTAGAATATTTGATTTTGGCATTTGTTAGCTGAATGATGAATTGTCAACAGCCTTGGCTTTATGTTCTGTTCAATGGAGGGAGAAAAGCACTCTGAAAATAATACCAGTAAAATTCTTGAGAACAGTCATGAGTTGACAGTATATATAGTGTTGGCTTTTGATTATTCTATATCTCTGAAGTTTTCATGCTAGGCCTGTGCACCGAGTGGTTCATGCATCCCTTGACCCCTCATGTACACTTTAGCTTGTACCTACTCATAAAAATAGTACTTAAATTAGAACAGCAGCCTAAAGAAATGTTTTTTAGGGGCGCCTGGGTGGCTCACTAGGTTAAGCTTCCAACTTTGGCTCACGTCATGATAATGTGGTTCATGGTTTTGAGTCCTGTGTCGGGCCCTGTGCTGGCAGCTTGGAGCCTGCTTTAGATTCTTTGTGTCTCTCTCTGCCCCTCCCCTGCTTATGTGCTCACTTGCTCTGTCTCTGTCTCTTTCTCTGAAAAATAAACAAGCATTAAAAAAAGAAGTTTTTGTTAACTGTATAAAATAACCATGGCAATGTTAACCTTAAGCCTGTTGTTTTACCAGCAAAATAGGTTTATTCAGAAAGAACACAGGATTTGCACTTTGGGACATGGAAAGTATAGGAAACCACAGGCAAGGCTGGAGATCAAAGGAGAGGAATGTTAATTTATAGAGAACAGGAGGAAGTTGGGAGGGGCTGCTTTGAAATGAAAGTCCATTGGAGGAAAGCAAGAATTCCGGGTGGTGATGGTTTCTATTGGCTGGCTTTGTTTTCTTTTTGGTTGAGCTTGTTGCCGGGCAAGGAGAAATTCTTTTCCCTGCTGGAATAGTAAAGTAGGCTTTTTCTTTTTGGGGTGTGTAATCCATGAGAAGTGGTAGGGTGTAGGAGCTGTCCCTTCTCATCTCTTGCCTCTGTTTTAAATAAAATGTCCTTTATTCATTTTTTCAGCAGTATTATTAGTTTTAACACAAAATTGGGAAGAACCCACAAAACCATTAGTAGGAAAGAAACATGATATAGTCACACAACACAATACTGAACATCAATGAGAAGGACTAAGTAAACCTACATAGATTAACACAGACAATTCTCAAAAGAACATTGAGCAAAAAGGAAGTTGCAAAGGGGAGGCACACACCGTGTGTGACTAGCATTGCTCCTGTTGTGCAATATCTAGCTCTTTTTTATGTGGAACACGCGGAGATTTCATTCTCCTGTTCCCTTGAGGGTAAGTGTGGTCATGTGACATGCTTTGGGTAATAAAATGTGAGCAGCAGTGATGTCGATCACTTTGTGGAAGCACTTTGTGCTGCTTGTGTAGGACTCTTTTTTTCCCCCTGGGCTGGTGACTGGAGGCACCTGCTGGGGAACAGCTTTCCTAAAGAGTCATTTGGACCTGCAGCAGAGGTGGAGTAAGTGAGAAATAGGCCTTTGTTGTTTTAAGCCACTGAAATTGGTGTACTGAGGGTTGGAGAAGCTGGACATTGAATGACCAAGTTGAATTCTTCAGTGGTTGAAGATGTTAACGTCTTGGTGCTTCTAAGCTGCCCAGACTCCATCACCAGATAGGCTTGCAGGCATGAAATCAGAGGAGCTTGGGTGGTTTGGGAATCTGTCAGTGTATGTAAGAATTGGTGGTTGAAGCTCTGCATTGAGTCAGAGGTGGACCCAGGGAACACGGAGTAATCTGTGCTCTGGGAGCACATAGTCTAGTGTACACATGTGCTACTTTCTGGAAGCTACAGACGTTTTGTTAACATTTGGTGGGGGGCAGAGAGGCATTACTGTATTTTGGAAGGGTCAAGAAAGAATGTCAGGTGAACATGAAGAAACGAAGTTGCATAGGAGAAAGAGAAGAGAGAACAGGACAAAAACGACAGTGAGGACTTGAGACTCTGTGATGGGACAAGAGAGTGGATAGTGGGAAGTTGTTGGTTCTCATTTCCTGCTTAGTTTCTCTAACCTTCAGTTGAGAGATGAGCTGTTTCTTGGGCACTTTCTCAGCATTTGTGTGTTGATGACTTCAGGAGAATTAGAACTAGTTCTATATCGTCTCTAGCATCAGAGGAATTGCTGTAGACTGAATATTGAAGCAAAAACATATCAGCGTTCCTTTCAATTAAGTTAAACTTAATCACACATCATTGGAGCGTGATATCTTTTGGATTTCATAATTTTGAGGGTTTTGAAAAACAATATGGTTCAGATGTATTACCTAACAATCCAGGACAGTCTGGGATCATACCATGTGATCAGATGCATTTATGCAGTAAAATACAGGAAAGTTGACACTAACTAGGTTAAATAGAGACTGTAATTAGCCTCTTCTATGCCATAAATTTTGCCGACAGATGAGTTCAGGTTGGCTAAAGTTTGGTAATAGAGTTTTAAGAAAACATTTGTTCTCAGGGCCTAATGGATTTTGCAATTGAATGAGGAAAAGTAGACTTAGATTAAACTACTCCTTAAAGTTGATACAGGGAATAAATGAACTGGGAAATAAAGTGTGGTGGCTAGCCTCTAAGAAAGCCCTAATGACTCTCATTTGCACACTGAATAAGGTTGATCTGTCTATCCAAAGCAGTATGGAAGGAATGACTGAGTGTGACTGCTAAGGCTAAGTCATAAAAGACACACATGACTTCTACCTTGCCCCTTCTCAGATCACTGGGTCTGGGGAAGCCATCTTCTCTATCATAAGGACACTCAAACTATCAGGCATGTGAATGAGCAGTTTTGGAAGTAGAGCTTCTAGGCCTTCTAACGACTGCAGCCCTGGCCAACATCCTAATGAAAGACCTTGAGCCAGAACCACCTAGCTGAGCTGTGCCCAAATATCTGACCCACAGAAACTAGAGAATAATAAAATACATTGTTTTAAACTCTTAAAAGTTTTTTTTTTATACATACAACAATAGATAACTCATACAGATTGTGATATCTGGTTGTGGGGTGCTGCCATATCAAAATCCTAAAATGGGGGAGTGGCTTTAGAACTGGGCAAGGGGTAAAGAAGCTGGTAGGACATTGATGGAGTGTTTGTGACATCCAGGCATGTGAGTAAAGTAGTTTAGAAGCAGATCGTTCCAGCCCCAGTCAAGCCTTTGGATGTCTATTGCTCCAGCTGACATCCTTACTGCAACCAACCTTGTGAGAGACTTGGAGGCCAAATCACCAGCTAAGACAGTTCTGAATTCCTGACCCACAGATACAATGTGCCATAGCACAGGCGTACCTCACACATTGCAGGTTCAGCTCTAAATTGCTGCAAAAAAGCAAATATTAGGGGAGGGGGTGCCTGGGTGGCTCAGTCGGTTGAGTGACTGACTTTGGCTCAGGTCATGATCTCACAGTTTGTGAGATGGAGCCCGTGTGGGGCTCTGTGCTGACAGCTCAGAGCCTGGAGCCTGCTTCAGATTCTGTGTCTCCCTCTCCCTCTGCCCCCCCCCCCCCACTCTGTCTCTCTCTGTCTCAGAAATAAACAAACATTAAAAAAAAATTTAAAAAAAAGCAAATATTGGAATAAAGCAAGTCAGATGAAAATTTGGGTTTCCCAGTGCATATAAAAGGTATGTTTACATTACACCATAGTCAACTAAGTTTGCAATAGCATTATGTCTAAACAAGTACATATTTTAATTAGAAAAGACTTGATGGCTAAAAAATGCTATCTATTATCTGAACTTTGAGCAAGTCATAGATCGCTGATCACAGATCACTGTAACAAATACGAGAAAGAAAAAGTTTGAAATATTTTGAGAATTAATAAAATGGAGTAAAGAGGCAGGAAGTGAGCAAATGGTGTTGCAAAAATGGTGCCTGCAGATATGTTTGATACAGCGTTGTTGTGAATTTTCTTTTTTTGCCACAAGCTTTCAATATGAAAAATGTGTGATCTATGAAGTGCAATAAAATGAGGTATGCCCATCGATGTTTATTGCTATTTTCAGTGGCCAAATTTTGGGTAAATTTGTTCATGCAACAGTAAATGACCAATTTATACAGTAAGAAGTAATATCTGAGATACATAGACTGACCCTTAGAGGTCATACAGATTTTGTGGTTATCCTGTAACAGCCATAAATTACTATTACTAAATTTTTGGTTTTTGTTGTTGAGAAGATATTTGCCACATTTGCTTCTAATGTGTATAATTTTGTAAAACTGAGATTTGCTATTTATAGTGCTTTAATGAGAAATTATTAAAGCTCATTCTCCTATTAGTGACAAGAGAATCAGCTTACAAAAGTTGGTCTCTCTGTGTTTAAGAGAGCTATTGTGTTTCCAGAATGACTGAAATTAATGTGGAGGCTGTCTTCAAGATCAGAAGCAGAAAGCTGAAGTAAACAAACAATTCATCTGTATTTTTGGGATAACTAGAATGAAGAAAAGCTTCTTGTTTATATAATTTTTTTTTTTTTTAACTTTTGAGAGAGCAAGAACATGTGAGCTGGGGAGGGGCAATGGGAGGGGGGGCAGAGGGCGGGAGAGAATCCCAAGCAGGCTACATGATTAACATAGAGCCTTATGTCGGGCTCAGTCCTTTAACCCTCACATTATGAGCTGAGCCAAAATCAAGAGTCGGATGTTTAACCCAATGAGCCACCCAGGGGACCAGAGAAAAAGCTTCTTTAGCAATTAAGTAATTAATTATTACCTCAGTCAACTCCACTGTCCCAAGTCCATGCCATGGCAGAGGTTCCTTTATTGTGGATTTTCAGGATTAGGATTTTAGTAGGTATGGTGAGATTGTGGGCTAAGAGACCAGCAGACTCTTTCTATGAAGGGCCACAGAATAAGTATTTTTGGCTTTGTGGGCCATGTACTCTATGTTGGAGCTACTGAACATAAAGTGTTCTAGTTCTAGGGCAACAGCAGCCATAGATAATATGTGAATGAATGAGCATGGCTATTTTCCAATAAAACTATAAAAACAGGTGGCAAGCTGGACTTTCCCCATGGGCTTTACTTTGACACCCCTATAGTATACTTAAAAAATTTTTAACATAGAGCAGCTAATAGTTCTTTCCACCTGTTTAATAAAGTACAAAAGCTATTTTATATAAATCCTTTGATACATGGAGGGATACAATGATTATGTTGTGCACGTAACGTGTAAACATACTAAACGTTGGCAAAATGTGTTCGAAGGAGTAACTGGAGGAACAGGTTTTATACATGGAGTAGATCTAGTGATTCTAGATACTTAATGAACAAGAAGGTTGCTTCACATTCTGATATTTGCCATTCAGCTGAAAGGACAGTTTCTCAGTGGCCCAGACTTTTGAGACAATAACTTCTATCATGAAACACCTTTTACCTTTTTTAAATCCAGTAAGCTTAGAGTTGGTATTGTTTTTGCCTCTGTAAAGAACATTATTGGTCAAAGTACAACTTGGTTGAAGAAAATACCCCATATTGGAGGAGAGAATAGTTTTTTATGTTACATAGAATATTTCATGTTTACAAAGTGATTTCATATAGAAAGTTTATTTGTTCCTCAAAGTATGCAGGAAAAAAAGCTAGAAATTTATAACACTGAGACACTGTGTTTTTATATCCCCTCCCCCCACCAAGGGGGCTAGAGATTTGGATAAACTAATAGAAAAAATAAAAAGAATGAAAGCTGCCCACTGAGTGTTGTTTTCATTTGTTCAGGAGAATTTATAGTAACCCTGGTGCTTTCTGGCTCAAAAGCAAAAGAACAGGGTCTGCTTAGGGCAGAGCCAATGAGTCTATGACTTGTCATTCTAGCAAGTCACTGTGATCTAAGTGGGATTCAACTTTTGACCTATGAAAAAGAGGTCTTAAGGTTTCTGATGAAAGTTATTTTCAGTGGCATCCAATTTAGAAGCTGCTGAAATGAGCCCAAACAGACAATTGGAGAAAAAAGTGTAAGGATACCCACCAACATAAGGATAAAGTATAGGGATTGGAGGGGTTACTAAACTGGTTGGCCATGCAAGACCAAAGCCAAAAGCTTATGTCAGACATGTAATAGATAAAATCACAAATTTTTAAAGATGACCTTTCTAAGTATTACTTTTTCTTTGCTTTAAAATACATAAATACATGCGTACATACGTGTGTACATAGATAACTGATTAGAGAGAAACAAGATTGAGTAGTTAAAAAACAAAATCAAGTATGTAATGGTTTCCTGCTACAGAGGAAGCCATAAAAATGCATTTATTTAAATGTTTGCCTGAACCAGGAAGGCTGTGACTGATTCTGATGCCCTTTTGTACCTCTCCGAGCACAAAAGGAAAAACCTGTCCTTGGATGACAAGTATGCATGAGTGGTAAAAATCGGGAAGTCCAGTGCAAAGCTAGCAGTGAGAAAAGGATCGGTGCTGAAAACTTAATACTGATGGGGTGTTTGAGACCCAGAAAAAACTAAGAAAGAAGACAGAAGGAATGAATTGGGTACTGTGTGATGAAAACCTGTGGTGAAGGGGGAATAGGAGGCTAACAAGAAAGACCACCTAGTGCCAAAGTGAAGGATTCATACATAATCGGTTAGTAGAAGAAAACAGAATGTATGTGAGGCCAGCAAGTTGGAACAAATGAAAGAAGGAAAAATGAAGAGCAAATAGAAGGACTGAGAAAAAAGCAATTCCAAATATACTAGATTTATTTTAGCGGATTGTTTTAGATGTGAAACAAGTATTTTAGGAAAAGCTCACTGAAAAAATGTTGTGTTTCCCCTATTAAGACAGCATGTACATACGGTTAGTGAGATCACTAAGAACAATGAAGATTTATTGATCACTTACTATGTGGCAGGTAAACTAACTTATATGTATTCATATTACAATCATGACATGTTGAGGGCAGTTCTGTTTTTTTCTTTCAGATAAACAGATTGAAGTACAGAGAGTTGAAATAACTTCTCCAAAGCTGTGTTTTTAAAAACAGTTGGCTTATTTTGAGAGAGAGAGAGAGAGAGAGAGAGAGAGAGAGCGCGCGAGAGTGTGCATGTGCAGGGGAGTGAGGGAGAGAGAATCCCAAGCAGGCTTCATGCAGTCGCTGCAGAGCCGGACACAGGGCTTGATCCCAAGAACTGCAAGATGTTTAACTTACTGAACCACCCAGGTGCCCCTCCAAAACTATTTTTGAAATAAGTTGTCCTGGCTCCAGATACTTAACGGACTTATATTTTATTTACTTTATTTTAAAACTTGGTCGTGTGTGTGTGTGTGTCTGTGTGCGCGCACGCGTGCATAATTGCTGTATTTCAACTTGTGTTTAAAATAGCAGAGTAAACATGCATTTCCTGTTTGTCCCTCTGAAATCCCTACAAAATGAAAAGATCAAGAAAAGCACAAAGAAGAGCCTAGAAGAGGAATACCACAAACTTGTTCGCAGCTGGAAAGCTGGATGACAGGTAACTCACTGGAGAGGGAAGGGGAGAAATAAATAGATTGATACCTGTGGACCCTCCAAAGGCCTCAGAGATTGTTGCCCTCTCTATACATGAAGGGTGGGGGGTTGAGGTTGACAAGAAGACAGAATTGGGTACAATTTTGTTTGAAAAGCAGATTGCCTAGTGCCCCTCCTCTGCCCTGATCAAGTTCTAGGGTTTTATTCTCAGGAGAGGTAACATAGAGTGGCCCCTATTTTTCTTACCTGAAAGATTTAACTTTTTTAAGTGAATTGTTACCTAGAAGAGAGACTTAGTTTATTCTCAGTTTAATTGTATTTAACCTTTTCAGGGAAACCTTTCCTGACCAACAGATCTAAAATTGCAACCTTTCTTCTTGATTTATTCTTAGGTTAGCACCATATTCACAGGCACTTACCCTTCATTTTTTTCTGTGTAAAAAAAGGAAACTAACAAAATGACTGACGTTGTGTATTGTTTGCCTATTACCCTGTACATTTTACTGTATTTGTTCTGTTTGTCTAGGATAATAGAATATAGAAACACTAGACTGTCAGCTCCCCAAGGGCACGAGTTTGTGCCATTGGCTTGGTTTGACTCCTGTATTCCCAGTAGTTAAAACACTGCCTGACACATAGTAATTGCTCAGTAATAGTGGATGTGTGTGTGTGTGTGTGTGTACACACATACAAATATGTATATATATATATACATATCTATATGAATAAAAGTATTCTAAGATAAAGGTGAGGAAATCTCTAGCAAAGTAGGGCAAAAAGATTAAGTAAAGGAGATTAGGGGATAAAGTGATCAGAAAATTTCAGGTCCAATCTAAGAGATCTATTATCCAAACAAAATGAGTTCTGGAAAGTAAAAAATGGCAAATAGAGGGGAGGATATATATCAGATAAGTAACTTAAAAAAAAAATTCCCGGGCATAATTTTCCTATTGGACACAGCTCACTTAGTACCTGGGTCAATGGCTGAAATTAGATTTACATCAAAGAACATGATTAGGGCATTTCAGAACACCAGAGCAAAAGAATTCTAAAAGTATGTAAAGAGAAAAAAGCAAATTACTTACAAAGGATCAATAATTATAATGTCCTCAGAGTTTTCAATAGCGGTACTGGAAGCTGGAAGTCATGTCTTCAGACTTGAGGGAGAAAGTACACATAAGCCTACATTCTATGCCATGCCAAACTGTGAAATAAATTGGCATCTGCAATAAAGATACTTTCAGATAGCCTGAGCCTCATAATACTTATGCATCCTTTATCAGAACATTAATAGACAAGAATTCACAAGAAAGGGAATCGACCTAGAAAGTGGAATATATGTAATTCAGAAAATGAACTCTAATACAAAAGACCAGAAGGGACCCAATCCCCAGCAGTACAGCTGTGAGTATGCCGGGAGAGCACCCAGCCCCCTCAGGTCAGAAGCTGTTAGGTGTCCCCAAGTTGAAGAACTGACCACTAGCTGAAATGATTGAATGTATTGATAGGAGTTTTACAAAGCAAAGGGAAAGTTTGGGGACAAATTGATAATAAGTAGATAGAAAATTAAGAAGAGGGGCAATACAGTGCTTAACTTCAGGGAGAAACAAAAGTTGTACAAGAAAGGAAAAGTAGCCATGATGTAGTCTGTGATTCAACTATGAATATTATTCACAAGCCAAAATCCTACAAATACTGATGAAACCAAAATTATGCTGTGGTTAGTATGGTGGCATCTTGGAGGAGATAGGGTACAAATGATCCAAATTCTTAGGTTTTGTAGTGGGATAGCAATAAATAACATCCAAAACAAAGAAAATATTTAGAAGTAGCAAAATAAGCAAATTATTTAGACTTAGAGTTAATATTATTACAAAATCCAGCTGCATTTGTTAAGAGTGTTTATCTCTGGCCTGTGAAATACAGTGTGGGGGGGGAGGGAAGACTACTGTTCCTTTGAAATATGATTATAGAATTAATATGGTTGTTTGAACTATGCGATGAACCACCTCAATAAATACAAAGGCAATATAGACAACTTCAGTAAATATGAAGACAGATCTATTTGTCTCATTTAATTTGGAGTTAAAGTATTGTTTTTTTCATAAACATGTCACAAGACCCCTTTAAGACTTCAGTGCAATCTCTTCTTTCCCATGTCACTGACATTTTAGAGAGGTGCACTTTGAAAGGCTTACCAGAGAACCTGCTTCCCACCTCTTCTTTTTTTTTTTTTTTTTTTTTTTTTTTTGAGGGATAACTCAATAAAGATAGCTGCTCTAACTTCTTGGATCTTGCTTCTGCTCCTATTCTCACATTAATTGATGGCAATTTTAGACAACTTGGTATGTCTCTAGTTTTTTTTTTTTTTTCCTTTTTTAAAAGATTACTTACTTTAAAATACTGAAATGTTTGGGACATCTGGATGGCTCATTTGGTTCAACATCTAACTCTTGGTTTGAGCTCGAGTCATGATCTCATGGTTTGTGAGTTTGAGGCCCCTGTGGGGTTCTGTGCTGACAGCTGGGAGCCTGGAGCCTACTTCAGATTCTGTGTCTCCTTTTCTCTCTGTCCCTCTACCACTCACGCTCTGTCTCTCTCAAAAATAAACAGTAAAAATAAATACTGCGATATTTAAAAATAAACACTAAAAAATAAGTTGGGAGGTCTAGTGGGAAGTAAATACTTTGAAAATGTTGGGAAGGAATATCTAAATGGACGTGGCTATGTTTGTAGAAACCATCTTCCCGTTAAGAATTACATTTTACATGAAGCAGTGTAGGAGTCCTGTTCTTCAAGTAGGTACAAGTGTACTTAAAATTGCAGAAATAGCTAGGTTATAATGATCATAACAATTTTGAGGCTTTGGACTGAAAGCATAATAAAAATAATACCAGTGCTATTGACTGCAGAAAAGTGTCATTGTTAGTACTAAATTGTGGCTTGATTTTTTTCTATAAATTTTCCAAGATTTATGTGAATTGACTTTCCATCTTTTTGTCCAGCTGAATTTAAAATGAAGCTAACTCAAAGTCCTTGTTTGAAAAAATGCTGTTGAATTATCTATCTCATGCTGGTCTGATTTATTTTCAAGAGCCTCCAGGAGTTTCTGGAAGACCCTATGATTGAGATAGAACTAAAATTTTATGGGAAAATTTTAAGTATGTTTCTGATTGTATTTATTCTGAGTTTTTCACCATTAGTTTTCCCCAAGCCAATTTCATTGGGACATGAAACACACACATTTTTTGTGGCCTACCCATTCTTTTGTAATAGGCGGTTTTGGGTTGCTGGTGCATTCACATAAGTATTTTCAATTTGGTCTCTTCATTTAGCTGCAATGTTGAACCTGTAATTAGAATAACCTTTAAGTTTGTTAATTTGAAAGGGTAGCATGGTATCCTGTACTTCATATTTACACTCCATCCACTAGATGTAGTTTACGAATTAGAACACCATGAAAGGTAGGATACAGAAGGTTAAAACAAAATCTGACACAGGAAGAAGAGGCAATAAGGTCAGGTATCAGAAATGAGCAGACAGTAGATGTGGGAAAAAGTGCGTTTGTGAAGTTTTTCATGGTAAAGGCTCCAGAGGAACAATATATTTGATAATGTTACTTTTTTTTCCTGACCGCCCAAAGCTCACACAGTAATCTATGGAGATGAAATATTTCCCTAAGCAAAATTGACTCTCCTGACAATAGGGACAAAAAGGACCATGCAGGAATTTATTCTGTGTAAATGACTTTAAGTCAACCTAGAGCCAGTATTTTGAATTACGTTTTATAGGAATAAAGCAGAAATGGTGTTGAGTAAGATCATTTTCATGTCTCCTCCCAGTAAAAGGTAGAAAAGGGAATCATCCAATAAAAGCATTTTGTGTGGGGCAGGCGGTTGGAAGAAGGTAAATGCATTACAAGTATGATCATCCTGAAAGAAATGATAGTGTGTAGGTTAGTAACAGGTAATTATCAGTGAAGGCAGTCTGGGTATTCAGCTCAGAATGATATAAGCCTAAGTCTATGTCAGAATATGAGGTCTGAAAACTGACTGTGGGTGTTTGTGTGCATGTCCACACACAGGTGTGCATATGCCCACACATGCATGTAGATTTACATGCCATATAATCATGAAAGGTAGAGAATGCAGAGGAGAGCATACCCATGAGTATCATTGTTTAATTGGCTAAAGAAAGCTGTAAGTTCAAGAGCTGCTGGGATATTGATGTACAGAGCCTGTACTTTCTGGCACCGAGATGGGTTATTAAAGTTACTTTCCATACCTTGGTCATGATTCTCTTCTATTGAACAGAGACTTATTTTGAGCACTTGTATGTTTGAAATCCAGACAAGATAAAGAAGAGCTAGGAGAGCTGACAAAGCAGATGGGAGTAAGTTTCCTGGGAAACGGGAAGAAGGCTAGACATGGGGTCAATATTGAGAACATCTAAGATTTTAAATCAGTGATGTCCTCAAGTTGCAACTCTTATGTGCCCCTCTCCTGTGCTGGGATTGGTCCCAGAGTCGGGCATGGGTGAACTAATTCATATGGCCTTTGATAGTCTCAGTGATGTGGGGGGTTCAAGGTGAGGACACAAAGTGTTCACTGTCACAGCAGTCAACAGATACTACACCGCGAATCTTGTCTTTAAGGTGCTGTTGGACTTTTATTCATATGCTTTAACTCACTTTGTGTTTATGTATCTGTACCTGCATTTTGGCTGGGTTACCCAAGAATTGGCTTTTTGTCGGGGGTGGTGGGAGGATCCACATTACCTCTTGAAACTCAGACACTTATTTTTTGTGTTGGCTATGATTTCTGGACAGTAGTGGAGGTCTGTGATAGTTAATTGCATGTGTCAACTTGACTGGGCTAAGGGATTCCCAGATAGCCAGCAAAATAATTTTTCTGGGTTTGTTTGCAATGGTGTTTCCAGAAGACATTAGCATTGGAATCAGTAGAGTAAGGAATATACTGTCACCAATGCAAGTGAGCATCATCATTCAATTCATGGAGGGCCTAAAAAGAATAAAAAGGTAGAAGAACGGTAAATTTGCTCTCTTTATTTGAGCTGGGACATCCCTCTTCTCCTGACCTTGGACATTCCCGCTCCTGGTAGTCAGGTCTTCACGTTTGGACTGGAACTGTACCTCCAGCTTTCCAGGCCTCCTGCTTGCAAACAGCAGATGATGGAACTTCTCAGCTCCATAATGAAGTGAGCCAAGCCCTCACTATATAGTTGTATATACCCTGTTGGTTTTCTTTATCAGGAGAACCCTGCCTAATAAAAGGTCTTTTAAAAATATTTGATTTTTAAGCAGAAGAGACTGTTAAAAACTGAGAACCAACTGAGGGTTGATGGGGGGTGGGAGGGAGGGTAGGGTGGGTGATGGGTATTGAGGAGGGCACCTTTTGGGATAAGCACTGGGTGTTGTATGGAAACCAATTTGACAGTAGATTTCATATATTAACAAAATAAAATAAAAATGACAAATTTATCCACATTAAAAAAAATAAATAAATTTAAATGCTACAATTAAAAAAAAAAATTTGATTTTTTGTGTGTTGGTTGGAGTTGTGTGTGCATATATGGGAAATATCACAACGTAAAATGTAAAAATAAATGAAAACTTCCAGGAATAGAGTAGTAACTTATTTCCCAAATAGTATTATATATTTACTTTTTGTGTTGATAAGCCACCAACCAAGAAGGCAAGACTTATGCCCTCAGAAAGGATTCTTAGGAAGTCTCTGGGTATAATAAGGGCCAAGGCTATAGGTGGAGATGACAGGATGTTTATATATGAAGAGAGCAACACTAATAGGTTTAGTATACACTAAGTGCCAGCTAATAGAGCTTGAATAATTAAAAAGGAGATGGAAAGATTATTTCAGGTAGGAGAGTTGTGTAAGCAAAAGCATGCACATAGGATATAATGATGAACGTACTTAATTGACTGGAGGTTAGGGCTTGTATAGGAAGTCCTGTCCTACTTTGGAATAGTGAAGGACAACATTTGAGAAGTGGATAGAGAGCAACTGAATACTTGTGAACAAGGAGGAGACCTGATAAAATTGGTGTTAGCACAGTTGACATGGAAATCAAATTGGGAAGTAGGATGCTGAAATAGAACAGAGATGGACTAAAGGTGATACCAGTGAGAATGCAGAGCTAGTGCAACATATCAGACATTAGAAATAAAGACTCAGTAGGCTTGGACTAGTGAATATGAGGCCTGAAGGAAAGAGAGGAGTGAAGGATCACTCCAGCATGTCTAACTTCATTTGTGACATAATGAGGTGACATTTGGACAAATGGAGGAGTCCAGATGGGAGACCGTTTGGGTGCATCATTGAGGAGTCACAATTTAGATAAGTACGGTCATGGAATTTGGGCAGAGAAGAGTTTAAGCTTATTCTAGCTTCATTTCCCCCAAGTTTGTCTTACCAACATTTTCAAATACAACAATTCTTTCTGGACAAACAGAACTGGCACAATTAACGTGTCTATATGCCATACATCTAGATCCAACAATTTCCATCTTGCCTTGTTAGTATCTTTTTGACTGAACCATTCAAAAGTAACTTGATGGTACAATAAAAATTCATTCCTAAATACTTTAGCATGAATATCTTAAGAACAGAAACTTCAGTTTTGAAAGAATTTAAGACAAAGGGTGTTTCACTTGGTGGTAAAGGCTGTATTAGACCTTCAGGTTACCTTGTGGTCCAATCCACTACTCTTGTCTCCTACCACGTGCCTTTCATGTTCGTATATGGTATTAATTGGTTGGAGTGTTCAGACATATACATAGGATTTGGGCAAGTTGAGAAACAATATAGGAGTATAAAAGAGGTTTAGAAAAATTTATGGACAGGAGAAGATTTTGAGAGCTTTAAAAGGAGAAGATGTGGGGTGATTGGCTAACTCAGTTCAAGGAATGTGCAATTCTTGATCTGGGGGTCGGGAGTCCAAGCCCCATGTTGGGTGTAGAAACTACATATGTACATGTGTAAACTTATAAAAAAGAGAAAATGAGTGAAAAGAAGAGTGGAGCCAAGATTTTATTTTTAGGAGAGAAATCTCTTGGTTGGATCCAGTGGCTTTTGGTGACATCTGACCATAACTGCTCATAGGGTCTAGGGAATTGGGAAGATAGGCCAAGGCCCTGTTTCAAGGTAGGCTTTATGGATCACCTCCTTTGTTTTATATGACAACCGTACTTACCACTGAAGAAAGCAGGATTTTGGATAGGTATGTAGGCATACCTAGTGGTGATGCTGTTTTATTACTGGCCTAGTAAAAACAGATGCATAATTGTTAGGCTATTGTGGTGGATATGGGATCTAAAGGAATATTTGAGGCCCGTGTCAAGGTAGGCAGGATTTTAAGAGTGACCTTATTAACTCTTAATGGTTACAGTTGGGCTATTCAAGTGCTGTGCAAGTTGCAAGGCTGTTGGGAACTTGTTATGAGTAACAATGGAAGCTCTTGGATACTCTATTAATGTTGTGACCCACAAGAACATGACTTGTGGGAAATGGGCTGCCATGGACTGATGCATGATTTACATGCTTAAAATAGTGAAAAAGATGCAGAAGGTATTCAAAGAATCCTGACAGGCTGCTTTAGTTGAGATATTTTTAGTGTATTTACCTTGTAATTTGTATTACATCTTTTACTTAGTGTTCATTCAATACAGGCTAGGTTTATGAACAGCAAAAAGTTGAATCATACAGAGGCTTAAAGTCTAATAGTTTAATCCAAAAGCTTACTTGACTTACTAACACTTGAATTCTGTACTGGGTTGAATGGTATAGTTCCCCTTGACCCAATTCATTTTCACTCAGAACCTCAGAATGTGACTTCAGGGTCTTGACAGATGTAATTAGTTGATTTTTGATGAAACTAGTGTGCAATAGAACTTGAAATACTTCACTAAAAAAGTTCATGTGGTTGAAAGCCAAATGAAATACTATTCATAAGTAGGTATAGACTCTGAAAATTTTCTGCATGGAGCTCAATTTCTCATTTCACTTGGTTATTAGAAAGAGTTAATAAAAAATAATACACATTTTTTAAAAAAATCAAGAAGTACTGCTAATTGAAAGAAGTAGCAGTCTACTTAAAGAGAGACAAGAATTTTTGTCTAAGGATCATTTATTTCTATTCCTGAATTTAATTTTCTTAAGTGGGAAATTTCTACCATCTCATTTTTTTCTTTTTAAGACCAAAGTCAAGACTTAGACATTTTTCTGAAGATAATATAAATACCATATTTGGAGTATTATAAAAGTAGATTTGTAGAAGTGATGATGTGGGAGGATAATGCACTGAGAATTTAGGAGGGAAAAACCTCTCTTATTTATAAATAGTAGTCCCCTGGTCTGTTAAACTCAGTTTTCCTCATCTTTAAAATGGGAGCCATATCATTGTCACATTATGAGCTTCTTGGTCCCTGTAAATTCTACACAACGTTGATGTACTTGAGTTGCTCGTGATCTAGCACCTAATTTTCTACTTAATTATCTGCCTTCAGTTGTACATTTTTTTCTCTTCTTGCTCACAGTGTTCTAGCTCTTACAATGCCTTTGTGATGCTGACTCTGGAATGAGATTACCAGCACCATCACCCTCACCTTTGATAAACCTTTCCTATCTGGCACCTCATTTCTGCTCAAAAGTGCAACAGTCTTAGATAGTCTGTACTTTTGGCTTAAGTCTCTAGATTCTAGCTTGATGATTTAATCAGAGATGCAGCTGGGTACTGCACTTAGTTTTGATAGCCTGGTTGAGCCTTCAAATATATGCTGCCTGTACACTTAGTCCCTTTGTTCAAGAGAACTGACATTGGTTTGGTGCCAACATTGATGTAGAACTAGGTCCTTCTACTGGCTTCCACAGTAAAGCCAGTCATACTAAACATAGCTTGAAGATTTGCAGGTCATCAAACAGGGTCCCTTGCACTGCACAAACATTTACTTTCAAAGAACATCATCACTACCCTTGTGCTTTATCCAAGAATTTTTCAGCCCCTACTGCCAACTGAGCCTTCTTTGTTTAGGCCCTTCCCGTGTACAGTGCCCAGTCTTGCTCCTTTATGATTTTACTGAGATTTACCCGTTGCTCTTACTGCTCTCTTCTTCCCCCTTAAATTTTAACTATGCCTTCTCCTCTTTTATCACGAAGAGCAATTCCAAGCTTTGACTTCTAAAGGTGCTCATGGCCAATCAACCAGCAAAGAGCTTTCCACAAGACCTGCTCTTAAAAGCTTATTTATGATACGGGTGCCTGTGTGGCTTAGTTGGTTAAGTGTCCGACTTCAGCTCACGTCATGATCTCCTGGTTTGTGAGTTCGAGCCCCACATCTGGCTCTCAGCTGTCAGCACACAGCCTGCTTCAGATCCTTTGTTGCACCTTGCTCTGTGCCTCTGCCTGCGCGCCTCTCCCTCCCTCCCTCCCTCCCTCCCTCCCTCCCTCTCTCTCACAAAAATAAATTAACATTGAAAAATTATTTGACAAATGCCTTTATCCTTCTTATATATAATCCATACTATCTGATTACTTTTAAAACAACCACAACAAAGTCACTGAAAGATGTCACAATATATTAGCTTCTATGTAAAGTGTCCATTTTACTTTGGTAGTTAGCAGTGTGGGGTTTAGAATCTAGTGTCCTGGCACATGAATTTGAACTAACCATCTTTTTAAACTGTCACTACACTAAAGGAAGAGAATAAATTTAGTCAAATGCAACTCAAGGATATTCAAAATGAATTTATCTTTCTGAATTGTGCTAATTAGTCTGTGGTTGGTCTCTGATAATCTAATAAACAGAAAATCCTAGATCACTGACTTCCCATTCAACAATATAATGTTCTGGTATGTAAGCATTTGGCTTCTGAATAGCAAATAGTAACATGGTCCTTGATGCAGCCAGGCAGGTACAGTTGACCCTTGAGAAATACAGGTTTGAACTACACTGGTCCACTTAGACACATATACTTGTAAAAAATTTTTTTTAATGTTTATTTCTTTTTCTTTAATTTTTTTAATGATTATTTATTATTGAGAGAGAGAGGGAGGCACAGTATCTGAAGCAGGCTCTGACCTGTCTGCACAGAGCCCGATGTGGGGCTCGAACTCAAAAGCCATGAGATTATGACTTGAGCTGAAGTCTGATGCTTAACTGACTGAGCCACCCAGGCACCCCTGTTCTATTTATTTCTGAGAGAGAGAGAGAGACAGAGACAGAGACAGAGACAGAGACACCAAGCATGAGTGGGGGAGAGACAGAAAGAGAGAGAGGGAGACACAGAATCTGAATCAGGCTCCAGGCTCTGAGATCATGACCCAAGCCAAAGTTGGACAGTCAACTTCTTAACATTTTCTTTCACTTTTTTAAAAGAAAGTAGTATGTCATATATACAGCATACAGAATATGTGTCAATTGACTGTTGATGTTTTTGATAAGTCTTCCAGTCAGTAGTAGGCTTTTAGTGGTTAAGTTGTAAGTATCAAGTAGGTGAGTCAGAGATTATTGGAAGATTTATGTGGGGAGGGTGGGGGTCATCAACACCCCTAACCCCGAGGCCAATCATGAACTGTATTTCTCTTTAAGCCAAATGGTCAGTGGTGGTCCCCTTCTGCAATTATATGTGCTGTAGAAGCAAAGATTAATGTTAGTTATGGCCTTCTCTTGGGGTATTGGTTGTGCTTACATGTTTGCTTTGTCAACTGAGACAATGCTTACTGGTTAGGTAGGCTAACTGGACCATATTTTATCAATATAAAGTGTCTGATAATTCTGTACACGTTGCTACTTTCTCTATTTCCTATAACCATGTGGCTTCATTCCAGACGTTGCTGCATTATGTTCTAGAAGTGTCCTCTTTGGCTTGCTGTGGATGATATTAACTCAGCCAGATAACTGTAAAGGGGTTGTAAGGGAGTTAGAAGGAATTACAATAATTACTCACTTTTCTTATGTACTTGCTGAGCTGAATGGACATTGAATTTGCTATAGTTTTAATAGTAAGGTCTGATTATGATCAAAGTAGGAAATCTTTTTATGAAATTTTATGCTGCTAGACAGCTCTACTTTCTGTGTTGAGTGTTTTGACCAGTAAAGATCATGTCCTTGAAGACAATTGGGCAGAGTGCAGTTTGGCCAATTTTGATTTTTTTGATGGTCCTGCCAGTTTGCTGTGAGGTCCTGCCAGGCATCCTAAAGGCTCTAAACTACTCATCTGCATAATCTGAGGTTTAACCTCCTTATCCAAATGCTAGTTTTTGGAGAATATTGATCCAAGTGACCATGTTAGCATCGTAAGCTGCCTGTAAAGATTATTTTGTGTGAGTGAAAACATCATGATTTTCTTTATTCAGTTTGAGCGAGTATATACCTGTTGTATTAATGAAAAAAAAAAAAAGAACACTTATTGAGCTCATAGGGCCCCTGACCCTGTTCTCTACACTGGAGGTTTAGTGGGTACCAGTATGTTACTTTCACCTAATAATTAGAAGTCGTATTCAGGACAGTATTGTAACCATGGGGGTAAAAAATGAAAGGAGGGAAATAACCTCATATGAACAGGCAGATGATCCAGTCAGGCTATAGGATCAGTGAGGTGGAACTACCCCTACTGTGACAGTGCATGAAATGGACAACACACACTTTTTTGCGGTGTCCGCCTCCACTCTGCCATGTGACCAAGCATAGACACCTGCTCTGGTCCCCTTGGTACTCTCTGAGCCACAATTCCTGCCTGCCTCCAAAGACAACTACGTCATTTGGATGTTCTTCTTTGTTGGATGTCCCTCTTTACTATAAAAGGAAAGGGCACAGGCTTCACAAAACAAAAATCTGAGTTTATATCCCAGTTCTATGGCTAACTAGCTTTGTTACTTCAGTTATGAGACTTGCCTGGACCTTATTCCTGTCATCTGTAAAATGGGGATAACAGTGTGTACTTTCCAGGGTTGCTGATGGATTCTATGAGGTGATGTCCATGAAGTGAACAACACTGTGTCTAGCACACAATGAGCATACCATGTTTTAGTTCCTTCATCATTCTTGCCTCTTTTTCCTTTGCCTTAAAAAAAGTTTATTTATTTAGAGAAAGATATTTATATAGAGAGCTGAGAAGGGGCAGAGAGAGTGGGAGCAAGAGAGAATCCCAAGCAGGCTCCATGCCATCAGCACAGAGCCTGATGTGGGGCTTGAACTCAGAAACTTTTAAGACCATGACCTGACACGAAATCAAGAGTTGGATGCTCAACCAACTGAGCCACCCAGGTGCCCCTCTTTTTCCTTTTTCATAAAGTCTAAAAGTTTACCTTAGGACATTACGATAGGATCTCCCAGATTTAATTTAGTTTGGTCCAGTCGTGGGCTTTAGTTGTCAAGATGTATATATTCTGCTTGTGCCTCATGTGCTCACGTGTCTTTGGTGGGCTGAAACCATTCTTGTTTAACATACCCCTGTGTGCTGTATGCTCCACATACCTGTTAGTCCATTGTACCCTTTGTCCTAGCCCCTTTGTCATACTTGTACATTCTCATGAACCCAGAGCTTGTTTCAGGCAGACTTAATAAATAAAAGTATTAACAAACCTTTCTAATTTCTTAGTTGACAGGGTACCTAATGAAAGACTTGTTACCAATGGAGGAGACACTTAAGCAGGGTTATCATTTGCATATTTTGATGATTGAAGGTTAGAGGCAGCATCTGGCATTGAAGGCATCGTAGGAGCTATGATTGGTATGCGGGGGTACAGCTAAGTGGGACAGTACAGCATAATAAAGCCAAGTTGAAATAATGGCCTCCCTCATCATTACCTGAGTGAATTTGAGGCAATTGATAAACTTCAACCTCCACATTAAAAAAATGTTAAAGAGAGAATAACATGATTCTGGTTTTGCTGGGCGTGTTAAATGAATTCATGGTCATAGAATGACTAGCATAGTACCTGGAATTTAGTAAGTATTCAGTGAAGGTGAGGTATTACTGTTTTCTGAGGTATTCAAGAACAATAAGCAGAATCCTGGAGACATGCTGGGCAGACGACAGTTGTGTGGTCCTTACTGGATTCAGTTGACTTGGCCTTTTTTCTCTGCTTTCAATGTGGACTGAAATTTGTTAGCATCATTTGGTGATTGTAGATCTGGTTTAGGGCAGTTTCCAAGCAGACGCTCCTCAGTGGCTTAGGTGCTTGAGCGTCCAATTTTGGCTCAAGTCATGATCTCGAGGTCTGTGAGTTTGAGCTCTGCATCAGGCTCACTGCTGTCAGTGCAGAGCCTGCTTCTGATCCCTCTCTCTGCCCCTTGCCTGTTCATGCTCTTTCTCTGTCAAAATGAATAAATACATAAAAAAAACCCCACCAGTTTCTGACCAGATGATTTTTTTACTATGAAATTTATTGTCAAATTGATTTCCATACAACACCCAGTGCTCATCCCAGCAGGTGTCCTCCTCAATGCCCATCACCCACTTTCCCCTCCCTCCCACCCCCCATCACCCCTCAGTTTATTCTCAGTTTTTAAGAGTCTCTTATGGTTTGACTCCCTCCCTTTTTTTTCCATTCCCCTCCCCCATGGTTTTATGTTAATTTTCTCAGGATCCGCATAAGAGTGAAACCATATGGTATCTGTGTTTCTCTGTATGACTTATTTCACTTAGCATCACACTCTCCAGTTCCATCCACGTGGCTACAAAAGGCCAGATTTCATTTTCTCATTGCCACGTAGTATTCCATTGTGTATATAAACCACAATTTCTTGACCCATTCATCAGTTGATGGACATTTAGGCTCTTTCCACCATTTGGCTATTGTTGAGAGTGCTGCTATAAACATTGGGGTACAAGTGCCCCTATGCATCAGTACTCCTGTATCCCTTGGATAAATTCCTAGCAGTGCTCTTGCTGGGTCATAGGGTAGGTCTATTTTTAATTTTCTGAGGAACCTCCACACTGCTTTCCAGAGCGGCTGCACCAATTTGCATTCCCACCAACAGTGCAAGAGGGTTCCCATTTCTCCACCTCCTCTCCAGCATCTATAGTCTCCTGATTTGTTCATTTTAGCCACTCTGACTGGCGTGAGGTGATATCTCGGTGTGGTTTTGATTTGTATTTCCCCGATGAGGAGTGACGTTGAGCATCTTTTCATGTGCCTGCTGGCTGTCTCTGACCAGATGATTTTTTTAATGGTTCGGTGGTATTACATCACAAAGGAGGAATGTAGCCCACTCAGCTGATGCTCTTGGCACTGTAACAGTTTATAATGCTCAAAAACATTACATATAAATTTATTTAAAAAAGAAAGAGGAAGAAACTAAATGCATATTCCTTCCGTTTGCTAAGGGTACGAGCTTTGAATGTGCATTTAGTTAATTGTGGCCAACTTTATCTTTTTAGTTTTTGACTCAGGACCTAAAATTAAGTATGTAACAGCTTCTAGCACATTGTTTCTAGGACTTGCTAGGTAAAAACACTCTGCTTAGGTATGTGAAGTTCATGTTGCTTGTTTTTAGATTTCAAAATACCATCGTTCTGTGTTAGAATTGCCTTGTGTCACTGTCACTTCCCTGGCTTCATTGAAAGCCAGAGAGACTAGGGCTTTGTAAAAAGGAAGGAGTGCTATCTATCCTATAAGCTTGCTGAGAACTATTTGCCTGTACCATGAGTATGGTTTAAAGCCAACAATGCTAGTCTTCGTTAACTCTGCTCAGAAAAATCACCACAGCGTTAACCTTTCAAAGTTTATCATTTCCTTGATTTTTGTGAGATACTTTAATGGCTCCTAGAGAAGAACCCACAGAGGTCAGCAAGAGCTGTTGTCTAAGCCCCCGGGGCTCTGTTCACTCCCTCAGGGTAGTGGGAATTAAGACATTGCAAAGACGAATTCTTAGAGTGAGGGCTGGGACCCCTGGGGCTTGCATGTCTGGATGTTGATGAAGCAGGTTTATCACCACATTCATCTAGTCCTCAAGAAAATTGTGATTTTTTTTTTTTTTCACACAGCCCGACAACTTGGGGCAATTTTTCATTTTCTTTCTCTTGGAGTTTCTCTTTCCCTCCTTCCTTCTTTCCTTCCTTCCAATTTGAAGTAAAAACTTAGGCAGACATCGTTGTGTGCTGGCTTTTCTCTCATGAAGTAGAATTTTGACTAAGGTCGTTTAGACAGCAGTCAATAAGCAGGTTGTGACCCTCTCACACCTTCTACTTTTAAGTGTCTCTGGTGTTTCTTAGTATCCAGAGGATCCTGAATGCAACTTTGGACAGCAGAGTATCTGTTTAAGCCCTCTGCTGGAGTTTGCCTGCTTCCCAAATTCTCTCTCATTCCTTGTCCCAAGAAGCCACTTCTGTGGAGCAAAGGGAGTCTTCGAGTCTTCAGAGGACCTTCAGAGTGAGAATTAAGAGTGATGCCTTATAGAAGAAAGGTAAAATTATTTTAGCGCTCTCAAAACTGTGTTGGCTCATAAGGCGGGAAGATGGGAGGCAGTGAACTTCAGAAAAGATTATGTTCCCAAGTGGCATTACCAACCTCTTCAATAGAAAAGTAAGCCTTGAGTGCAGGAAGCAGGACGATTGTCAGTGGTGCCAGGGAAGATGAGCAGAGCGGATAGCAAGCTTGGGGACACCAGGTGTAATAAGGACACGTGGTGCATCCGGGTTAAGGAAGTAGCTACTCAGCCTCTTGCTCCAGTGAAGCTGCCTTCTGCAGCTAAATGCGTGAACGCTTGCTCTAAATCTTCAAAATCCCGAGGTGGTTTCAGCAGCCAAGTCTTTGATAATTAATTGTGTGTGTATTCCCATTCATTTGGGAGGCAGGTGATTGCTTGGCTGAGCGTTACCCTAAGACATTACAATATCAATAGCACTACTGATTTTAATTAAAACTTCAAAATGTATGCCTGTTGAAATATTCATTACTGTACCCTTGATTGTGTGTGAGAGTTGATAGTCTTCTGTGCTTATTTTTTTCATATAATAATAGTAAGGGCAATTAACAGGAGACAGAGTTTGCCAAATGGTTTTCTTTCTTCGTAAGACAATGGAATGTTCCCATATGTGCTCACACATATGTATGCGCACATGATATTTTTGGTGTTCGTCTTTTTGGACTTGTCCTTTGAACTCTAAAAAACTGTCCGTTGTCAAAGCTAATAGACAAAATGAAATGAGACAAATGGGAGAGGAGAGGTAAAAGGCAGGATGAATAATCCTTTCATTTCCAGTTAATTGTATTCCAATCTTGATTTAGCCAGTGGTTCTGTACTCTGTAAAACTTACTGATCTTTAGTATAATGCCACACCTAGGTTTGCTTAATTAAGATATTTAGAGGAAATAGAAAAGTGTGCTGGCCGGGTGGAAGAATATAGGAAAAGCTGTGTGGAACAGGGAGGTGTTGATAGGGCTGTTGTGGATGAGGAGACATTTTAAGGGAGTCTGTGGTTTCTGCACCAAATATGTCAACTACCTTCCACAAGGGACAGTTGGGGACCATACAGGCTAGTTTCTTCATTTTTACAGGTTGCATTCCTAATTACCCTTTCTGAGAAGTATTATTTGAAACCCTACAACTGAAGAAACCTTTAATAAGGTAGATAACCTCATGAAATTTAGCAATATTAAAAAAAACCTTTAATGTTAATTTTTGACAGAAAACAGAGTGTGAGCAGGGAAGGGGCAGAAATAGAGCGAGACACAAAATCCTAAGCAGGCTCCAGGCTCCTAGCTGTCAGCACAGAGCCTGACTTGGGGCTTGATCCCATGAACTGTGAATTCATGACCTAAGCTAAAGTTGGACGCTTAACTGACTGAGCCACCCAGGCACTTAGCAATAGTTTCTTAATCCAAGTTTTTCGGGTCTTATATACAAAATATAGAGAATGATGGTGTGTGTGTGTGTGTGTGTGTGTGTGTGTCTACAATCTCTGTGGCCCTGCTTTGCTTTCTGAACATAGAAACTAAGGTTCTCAAACTTGGCAGGATGCTGGTCATTAAGTTATTGCTGCTGTTTTTGAAGAATGTTGATTGCCCTGTGCTTTTCTTTCCCCAAAGCCCTTAATACATGGTTATATTTTTACGGTTTTGAAGTTTTTGGTAACTCCATTAGGAGCATTTCTAGTGAGGCTGAATCATACTCAGGATATCACTTCCTTGCTGGGGGAAGAAAATGAAATTAATGCAGTAAAAACAGAACGCTACCAAAAAACAAAAAACAAGTGGTTTTATTTCAATGGATATTCACTGCTTAAAACAGCCGGATCTGAAGCAGGTAGGCTGCCGTGTCACTGTCGATTTGTTTACAGGGGAGAAAATCTGGCCTTGATTACCTCAACTCTATGCTGACTCTAGAGACCGGTTTCAATTAAAACTTTCCCGCTAGCTTCACAGACCTTTTTTTTTTTTTTTTTTTTTTTTTTGTCTTTTTTATTAAAGTTGGTCTGGGGATGAAAACTTTTGAAACCAGAAGGAGTCCTGTCATTAAGAGTTTAGATTCAGTGTGTGGAAAGAAATAAAAATCTAGATTTCTTTTGTAAGTTTCACATGAAAACAGTAATTACTGCAGTACTTTTAGGTAAGATAAGCAAAT
This sequence comes from Neofelis nebulosa, assembly GCF_028018385.1. NCBI lineage: Eukaryota > Metazoa > Chordata > Mammalia > Carnivora > Felidae > Neofelis > Neofelis nebulosa. Next base: position 21,683,156 of record NC_080800.1, read on the forward strand.
ACCCAGAGCAGTGGGACCTAGTTAGAATATCAGAATAAGAGGTCTGACCCCATCTGTTATTTGTTTAATGACTTGGGGGTGAATATCATTCGTCTTTTGACTCCAGTCTCTGTGTACAGTGGTGACCTTCTTCCCTCCCTTTCTGTTCTTGTCTTCCATCTCTGGTGCCAAAATTTCACCTCACAAAATGAATCCTTTTCAGTATGGCACTAGACATTGAGAAATCCCTTGATCCTTTATTTACTTGGCCTTTAACTTGAAACAAATTTAATTCTCAGGGCTGAAAGATTGCTATTCATTCAGTTGTTTACCAATATGTCTTCAGACAGATTTGAATTTTCACTTTGTTTTGGAAAACTTCAAAGAGGTGATAATTTGCTTCCTTTTCAACTCATTCCAATATTCAGTAGACCTTAAGTCTCTTTCTTTTTGTTTTTGATACTAATAATCACTTAGGTTGTAAGGTAACATTTATATACAAGGACATGTATAGATCTTAAGTGTATAATTTGATGAGTTTTGACCAATGTTTGCAACTGCATAATTGATATTCCTAATCAGGATACGGAACATTTCCATCACCCCTGCAATGTTGTTTGCAGGTCTTTTCAGTTATCTTTGTTTGCCCCAAGAAGCAGAAACTTTTCCAATATATTTTTTTTTTTACCATAGATTAATTGTTTCTGTTAAGAATTTCATATAAAAGGAATTATACAGTATGAACTTTTGAGTCCAGCTTATTTTGCTCAGTGTAGTATCTGTTACATCCATCCATATTGTTGCCTAAATCACAAGTTTGTTCCTTTTTGTTGGTGAGTAGTATTCCACTCTGTGGATCTATTATAATCTGCTTCTCTATTCTCCTCTTGATATTTGGGTTCTTTGCAGTTGGGGCTATTACGTATAGAACTACTATGAATATTCCTTTACAGGCTTTACTTTGTCTCTTTTCTTTTTTGCTTTTGGCCTCTACTGGCAGGCAGTCTCTAAGGTTGCCCCCAGAGATCCCTACCTTGTGGTGTTCATGGCCTTAGTGTCAGCTAGATTGATGGACTCAATTCTAATGAATAGGATATAACAGAAGTATTATAACAGTAATATAAGCAGAACTATGGGATGCTTCTTGTGAGATGGAGTGCTCTCTCTCACGCTCGCAGGGCCTCTAATGCTGGAGAGAGCCAATTTCATGTCATGAGGCAACCCTATGGAAAGGCTCACATGGTTCAGTTTGGAAGATGATCTGCTGAGACCTTGCCTTGCCAACAGCCCCACAAATGAACTTACAAGCTCATTCTTACCCACTTGAGCCTTGAGGTGACTGTAGCCCTGAGATGATACCTTGATTGCAACCTCAAGACATTCAGAGCTCAAACCACCTAAGTAAGCTCCTCTTGAATTCTTGACACTAAGAAAATGTGAGATGATAAATGTTGTTGGCAGGTCTCAGGTTTGGGGGGTTATTTCTTACATAGCAGTAAATAGCTAGTACAGTCCACTTCAGTGACCATGGTGTGGTTTTATTTTATTATTTTTAATTTTTTTACTTTTTTTCACTTTCATTGAGATATAATTGACTTACAACTTTGTATAATTTTAAGGTGTCCTGCTTAACAACTTGACGTGAATTCTGTGAAATAATTACCACCATTAATGTAATTAGTCCATGTCCTCAGTTACCCTGAAAAAAAAAATTGTTTGTCCTGGTGATGAGACCTTGCCAGATTTTCTGTTACCAGTTTTCAAATACATTATGCAGCCATGTTAACTACAGTCACCATGTTGGGTGTTAGATTCCCCAGTACTTACTTGTGTTATAATTGGAAGTTTGTACCTTTTGTCCCTTTTCATCCAATCTCCCCTTGCCTCCCTGTTCTGTTAAAGACAAAACTCATCTCTTTCTCTATGAGTTCGGTGTTTTTTATTTTGTTTTTTGTTTCTTTTAGATTCTATGCTGTGGTCTAAATCATTCATTCTGTGTGGATTTCTCAGTGGAGGTTAGTTCACTCAGAGCTGTGTGTTTCTCACATCCACAGCTGGTAACAGAAGATAGGGTAATCGTCTACAGAGAAAATTTTGTGTAGTTTTTTCATTCATTTTTGGAAAGTGGGTAAAGAACTTTGTCGTTTTTCTCAAAATGGAATTTTATGCGCTCTTTTTTGTGAAGTAACCCAAACTCCTTCTAAAAATACTCAGCAAATGAGGAAGGTATGAAGGAAAAGTGAAAACTTCCATAAGATCATCACCACCTCAATGCAGTAATTGTCAAAATTGTGTTACTCATTTTCCTTGATTTTTCCCTATAAAAATACACGTACACACAAGTATGTATACATAATCACAAACGTAATCATATTCGATGTGTTCTTTTAAAATCTTCTTTCCCCCTTGATGGTATCTCCTGATACTACTTCATTGTCAATAAAGACAGATGAAGGGGAGAAGAATACCTGACTCCAAAAGATAGCACTTTAGCATGTGGATTATTTTGAGCTAAGGGCAATCAAAACTCAGCCAACTGAGACAAAACTTGTACCTCTCCCTTGGTGCAGCCGCTCTGGAAAGCAGTGTGGAGGTTCCTCAGAAAATTAAAAATAGACCTACCCTATGACCCAGCAATAGCCCTGCTAGCAATTTACCCAAGGGATACAGGAGTACTGATGCATAGGGGCACTTGTACCCCAATGTTTATAGCAGCACTCTCGACAATAGCCAAATGATGGAAAGAGCCTAAATGTCCACCAACTGATGAATGGATCAAGAAATTGTGGTTTATATACACAATGGAATACTACGTGGCATTGAGAAAGAATGAAATATGGCCTTTTGTAGCAACGTGGATGGAACTGGAGAGTGTGATGCTAAGTGAAATAAGCCATACAGAGAAAGACAGATACCATATGGTTTCACTCTTATGTGGATCCTGAGAAACGTAACAGAAACCCATGGGGGAGGGGAAGGGAAAAAAAAAAAAAAAGAGGTTAGAGTGGGAGAGAGCCAAAGCATAGGAGACTGTTAAAAACTGAGAACAAACTGAGGGTTGATGGGGGGTGGGAGGGAGGGGAGGGTGGGTGATGGGTATTGAGGAGGGCACCTTTTGGGATGAGCACTGGGTGTTGTATGGAAACCAATTTGACAATAAATTTCATATATTGAGAAAAAAAAAAAAAACTTGTACCTCTCCCTTAACTACCTAGAAGAATTTACATAGGGGACCTAGCTCAGAGAGAGCACTAGTACCAGGGATAGCTTTCTTCTGAATGACTCATCTGTATGGTAGGGCAAACATCTGCTCTTTTTAATGTCCTGTGAAACACCTTCCTCACCTTTGAAGCCCCAGGCCCCATCCCCTTCCTTAGCACAGGATAGCACCTAAGCCTCAACTGCCCTACTTGCCCTTGGGTCTCAGATTCTTAGGGGATTCCTCTGTGTACATAATGAGATTTGGTTTTCTCCTGTTAATCTGTTTTATATCATTTTTACCAGCCAAAGAACCTAGAAGGGTATAAGAAAAATATTTTCCTCTCTCAACACAAACCCCCATGATCATTTTAATAGTTTCATGGTGTTATTATGTACCATAATTTATCCTATTTTGTGCTTTTAACCTGTTGTGTTCTCTCCTCCCACTGTATTGTTTTTTTTTTTTTTTGATAGTTAAAAACAGCCTTTGATAATCATCCTTGGTCATTCATTTGTGTTCACTTACCCAATATTTATGAAGCATAATTCATCAAGTGAATATTTCTACAAGGGTATGCATATTGAAAACCCTTGGAGGGGTGCCTAGGGGGCTCATTTGGTTAAGGTCCAACTCTTAGTTTCAGCTCAGGTCATGATCTCGCCGTTGGTGAGTTTGAGTCCCACATCGGGCTCCACGCTGCCATTGTGGAGCCTGCTCAGGATTCTCTGTCACTCTCTCTGTGCCTCTCCCCTGCTTGCTCTCTCTGTCTCTCTCTCAAAAATAAATAAATAACCTTAAAAATTTTAAAGGCCTTGGATAAATCCTATAAAATTGCTGTTCAGAAAGGTGAGACTCCCTAAGAAGATATGAGAGTATGTCCTTCCATAAGTATGATAACACTGAGCATTATGAAACTTATTGTTTGCCAATATGATGTTAAAACATACTGTCATTTTAAAATGCATTTCTTCGATTGTAAGTAATACTGAACATCTACGTATATCCTTGGCTATGTATTTTTTGAATTGTTATTATCACTTGTTAATTTTTGTAATAAGGTAGTAAAATATTTTCTCACTGATCAGTAAGTTGTCTCTCTCCTTATAAATTTATGTATATACACAAATATATTTTTATATGTGGGATATATTTAGATTTATGTGTATTTTGTCATGTATAGTAAGCATATTTCTTTTGCATATTGTAGTTTGACCTTGAATGTTCGGCATGGTGGGTTGTTTGGATGTAAAGAAATTTTACATATTAAGTGAGTTAAATTTATGCTTTCCTAAATAGTTTATGGCTTTGGCATCATGCTTAGTCTCTTTTCTACTGTAAAATTATAAAATTACTCACTTCATGTTTTCTGTTTTAAAGAATTATTACTGTGATTTCATTTTTTTTGCGTTTACATGTTATATCTCCTTTTTACTTTTTCCATCTTTAAAATTTATCATTTTTATATTTAAAGTTTTTAATTGATCTGGAATTTATTTAAAGTTTGAGAGAGAAAGTGTGAATCGGGGAGGAGCAGAGAGAGAGAGAGAGAGAGAGGAAGAGGGGGAGAGAATCCCTAGCAGGCTCCACACTGTCGGCACAGAGCCCGACGCAGGGCTTGAACCCATGAACTGTGAGATCATGACCTGAGTCGAAGTCAGATGCTTGACTGACTGAGCCACCCAAGCACCCCGTTGTGGAATTTATTTTTATATAAGGTGGGAGATAGGGATCCTATTTAATTTTTCCCCCAAACTATTGACCAGTTATCCCAACATAATTTATTGAATAATCCATTTTTATTATTACCAGTAATTTTAAGTGTACCATTGTAACTTTATAATTAATTTGCATTTTAAATATGCATCTCCCCTCACATATCTTCCTGAGTACTAATTAGACTTTAACATGTTAATTAAATGTGTGCTTTGAATTCTAAAAGTGTACTTGTCCCTGCATTTGTGTCTTCTCCATGATACACATGGGAAAGTACATCCAAAACCTTAGAGTTTCTGTACACGACTGAAGTTGTCTCCCAAGCCCTATCTACACATGGAATATTATTTCTTAATGTATAATAAAAGGACTCATTGCTACTGCGATGGATGTGGTACAGGAAAGAAGGGGTGCATCCTAATAAGTTTTATATTAAAGTTAGAATTGAAAATATTTAAATTCTTTTACTTTAAATTCCTCTTTAAACACATTTCAGTGAATTTATTTTTTTAAATTTTTTTTTTTTCAACGTTTTTTATTTATTTTTGGGACAGAGAGAGACAGAGCATGAACGGGGGAGGGGCAGAGAGAGAGGGAGACACAGAATCGGAAACAGGCTCCAGGCTCCGAGCCATCAGCCCAGAGCCTGACGCGGGGCTCGAACTCACGGACCGCGAGATCGTGACCTGGCTGAAGTCGGACGCTTAACCGACTGCGCCACCCAGGCGCCCCACATTTCAGTGAATTTAAATTTTATGTACGGAATACAGGCCAACTTAAACTTTCAAACGTGTGTTTTTTTAACCACCTACCTTTTAGACAATAGATACCACCTCACCATATTTCAATAATGAAATTCATACTTTTCTACGTGAATTGAGTAACAAACATTTGAAGCTATTGAATGAAGAGTTGGCTCACCAGGCACTGGTTTGCATCACACCATCTTTGTTGTTGTAAGCAGTTGTTTCAATATTATTCTTCATTGCATTTTTCTCTACGAGTATTTTTAAATGGGAAGAAAAGTTTTAAACAAAAATGCTAATAGTGTTGGTAAGATGTGTTGGTCTCATAAACTTAGTATAATTGAGGCAACCTTGGAAATGTGCTGAAAATGGTGATTGTTTATCCCCAATGCTTGCTCGCTCATGGATCTATGCCAGTTTGCTATGTGAAGAAAAAGAATACAGCTAAAGATTATATATAATATGTGTGAAGATTTGTGTCCAAGAGACAAAATGTAATTAGTGCTTTTATAATATTTTTAGTTTTCTGGGAACAGAACATTCCTTAAAAACAGGTTGTTAAATCCAACTGACATGTTCCAGTTCCCATTTTACTTGACCTCTTAACATTAAACACTTCTTAAAACGATCTCTTCTCTTAGCTTCTCTTCTTGACATCTTCTTGGTGACTTCTCTTTCTCTTTGCAGTTCATTCTCTTCTTCAGACTTTAAACATTGAAGTTATTTAATCGAATCTGGGTCATTTCCTCTGCTCCTGCTATGCTCTCCCTTTATGATCTATTCTAAGCTTGTGGCTTCAAGTTTATTCTCAGTATAGATCACTTAGAAATCTAAACTGGAGCCCAGAAACCCCCTCTGAAATACAAACTTTGATGTCCACTTTACTTGAAATTTTCTTGCTGCTGATGAAGGGGAGTGGAATATACTACCCCAAAATATGCCACTTTGGCATGAGGATTATTTTGAGCTGAAGGCAATCAGAACACGGGAGATTCAGGAAAAGCTCTTTACCTCCCCCTCAACTGTCTAAAAGTACATTGGAAAGGGGACTGTTACCAGGAAAAGAGCTATTATAAAGATAAAAGTTTTTACCCCAGAAGCTTACCTGCGTATCCGGGAAACCTTGATTTTCCACACATCTCCTCTGCCTTCCAGTCAGGCTTTCCTCCCCTTCATATCCTCAGTCCTTTGGCTCTTTTCTTAGCTCAGGACGTTATATAAGCCTCAATTGCTTGACTGCCTTTTGAGCCTCATATCTTTGGGGTTCTTGTACATATGAAATCGGATTTCTTTTTCTCCTGTTAATATGTCTTAAGTGATTTTGTTTGACCAGTCACAGAACCTAGAAGGGTAGAAGGAAACTTTTTCCATCATTACACTTACCTAATCTACAACCAAACCCAAACTCTGGTCTTTCTTTCAATTCTGTTTTTTATTTTAGGTCTCCTTACTTTAGTTGTAAAAGCTAGAAACCCAGAGTTTTGCACCTATCTCTCTCTGTCAACTCCATGTGTAATTCTTCACCAAGTCTTAATGATTTTTACTTTCCCAGCGTCTTTTGAGTTTGTCCAGTTCAAACTTCATCCCAGACAGCAATTTTTTCCTTTGATTTGTTCCTCACATTCCAACTTTGTATTTTTTTCACATATCAAATGTGATAGATGGTCTCTCTGTCCAAAATTCTTTGATAATTTAATTATTTTAAGATAAAGGTAAAGGTTTTTGTTTACGCTTTTTTTTAACTTTGCCTATAATTCACATGTGGTATGGTTTCTACATACCTCCTTACTCTCCTTTTTCACCTGTTTTCCCATTACCTCAGCAATCTAGCTATATGGTCTTTATATTTTTTTATTATTTTTTTTGTCATTGTCCTAGGAAAGCTGTCTCCAGGGAAGTCTTTGTCTCTTCTCAAAGATCTCTCTTGTTGGACTCCCCTCCCCCCTTGTTTCTCAGGATTCCTAGATCTTTGCTTTTGCCAGATGTCACCACCTTCACTTCTTTTCACATACACGGGAACTTAAGTTGGCTTTACCTAATATTTCTAACTTCGCATACATCCAGCGATTTCTAATACAGTTGTCAGGCATGCCAAAGGCCAAACTACTGGGGATGAAATGTCGTTTGTTCTTAGCAAAATAATGATCCTAGAGCCATATAGTGCCTCCTTCTTAAAAGATAAGGCCTGGTTGGAGAGAGATGGGATTACCATGAATAATTAAAAATGTGTGAAACACTTATTTGTAAAAGATGGGTGAGATAAGTGTGTGTTTAAATCCTAATGATGAGGATCTTGTTAACAGGAGAAGATGAACATACAGAGGAGATTATTTTATGGGAGTGATGTTCCTGAAAACGAGGAAGGTGGTGATGTGTCAGATATAGGCAGCCTGGCTGCATTTTCCTTCAGAGATAGGAACAAAGGTCAAGATTGACTGTGTACAGCCAATCGAGATGGCTACGTTCAGTTTGGTTGCTAACAGCATTTAATGGGAATTATCAGATATGGTCATCTTTTAAGATTGGAGGAGAGGTGGGGATCATAGGTTTGAGTAATGTGGAAAGTTTGAAAAACCTTTGGTGATAATGGGAGTTGAGAGAAATAGGAGAGGATTTCTGCTAAGTCTAGAGGTTCCAACTGAGGCTGGGATTGTGAATTTAGGAGATAAAGGTTGCCAGATTGTATGACCTTCCACAGCAGCACCCAGCTTACCTGGTCCAGGCTTTGAGGAAGCAAATACTTGGTTTCATCCAGATTGAGGGTTTAGTTAGACGGGTAATGATGTGAAACATTTTGGGGTTCAGAGCCAATGGCCAACAAAGAATTGTTGAGATGTCTTCATTGCAGAAAGGTGGTTTTTCTTATAGCACGGAGACAGGACCCATGGGCACTGGAATTGTGAGGAGTGACTGATTATATACCTTCAGGTTGGCAGGGGTTAGGGATAGTGTAAAACTCAAAGGTATTTTGGAAACAAATTTTCCAGGACCGTGAGGGGCTCGCTGCTCTTACGAAAAGGTCATTTATTACTGTTTAATAAAAACTCATTCATGAGACACTTCTGATGTGTATCAGGGGGCCATAAGCTTGGACTATACGATTGCCAACATACAGTTTGAGGGGGGTAGAGATGAAGTACATTTTCAAAGGAATTTTTGTATGTTAAATAGACTTACAGGGGTATGATGAAAAGACAGATGGGTAATGGGGTTTCTAGTATTTGCCTATTTTTTTTTTTTTTGAAATGCTAATTGTGGATTCTCTTGATGCTAGGAGGAAGATGAAAAAAAAGTTGGAGGGCTAATGATAGGGAGAGGCACAAAAGTCAATGGCTTTGTGTTCCAAATGAGGCCAAAGTATAACAAACAAAAATGATTTCATTTCCCGTCAATGTTTGGAACTGGTTGCCACTGTTTATTTGAAATTAAAAAAAAATTGTGAATCTCTTATCAATATACCGTGATTTTGTTTCCCATCTGTGGAGAATGTTCCAGTAAGTGATGCGCTAGCTCAGTGTTTCGTCTAAATCTAGGTGTGTAGTTTCGACCTCTAAAAAGAGTCATCGTGTAAATGTTATTCCTTGCTGATGGGCTTCTCTTGCCTTTTCTTGTATTAGCAAAAATAAAATCAGGTAACTCAGTCAGGGGCTCTACAGCAAACAAATGACATATTCAGAGGAAGATAATTGGAATTAAGAGGATTTCTTTGGAAAGGAGCTATTTTTAAAAAGCATGTCCGGGTGTAGTGGAATTCCACGGGAGATGGCACAGCTGAGTTTTGACCATTCCTGTCTGCCAGGGTGAGGGGAAGATGGACTCCATCCACGAGGATGGAGACGGCGCTGCAGAGCTGGCAGCTCTGAGAAGTGTGTTGACCTTTGCTCAAGGGACGTGACCAGGCCACACTGACCTTGGGGGTATAGAACATCAGTGCCCTGACCTCACGCTTCTGTTTCCCGTTAATCTTGTCAGGGCGCCCATTTGGCTAAACTCAATTGAAAGAGAATTCTGTTGATGTCTTACATACAGATTAGCTCTTTGAGGCTCAGACAGGGCGGAGGAGGGCGGAGCCTGACTTTGAAAGGCCAAATAGAAGACGACTGATAAATAAAGAGTGGGAATTAATGTTTTAGGACTTTTCTAAGGCAGATGCTCTTCTAATCTGTCGTTGGGCTTAAAGTGAGGACCTTTATGATCTTCTGTACCCTAGTCTTGTCAGTCATGCGTTCAAAGCTTGCTGTCGATGTGGTGGATACCATGTTAGGCACTGGGTATGTGAAGATGCATAAGACGTGATTCTGCCTTTGAGGTGCAATACGTGGTACGGAGATATATGGAAGGGCTGTGTAGGTAATACTCTTATGCTTATTATTTATTACGTTCAGCATGATTTGACACCTAAAGTCCTATGGTAGCCTGAAGAATGGAGGATGTACATTTTTGCCGGGGTGTGTTGTATATATGTTTAGTGTATATGTATGATTGTATGGAGGTTGGTTGAGGGAAGGAACGTGAACCCAATGAGTCATACTTATTACCGTCTGAGTAATGTAATGAAAGCATCACTTTCATTATATCCTCTTTTCTTGAGAACCTGTAATAGCTCTCTTTTAGAGGACCTCCCAAAAGTTTCCTCCTGGTTTTCAAAGGCCTCCATCCTTTGGTCTTATCTATCTTTGCAGTTGCATCTTCCAGAACTCTCCATTTGATATCAGCAGGTCTCTCTACCCCTCCGGGCATTTTTAATTTCTGTGATGGTTGTGGGCCACCAACTTCCCCCACCCCAAACTTACATACTTTTTAACTGATGCCTCCTTATTCAAAAATGGTGCTCAAATACTACCTTTTACAGTCAATTCTTCCTCAGTATTTTAATTCGTAATCAACTCTTCCTTTGCTCAATTTTGCTGGCTTTTATAGACATTTGTTCAGTGAAGTTAATTATTTTTTAGATGTTTTAGATGTGCTAATTTTCTCTTCACAGGTATGCTATGGACATGTCTATCACTTCCTCTGTATATCTCCTTCAACACCTAGGAAAGCTCTGAGTTTTAATAAATTCCCTTGACCCTTGAACACAGGTTTGAAATGCCCAGGTCTATGGGCATTTCAAATACATGAATTTTTTAAAATAAATCCAGTGCAATACTGTGAATGTATTTTCTCTTTCTTATGATTTTCTTAATATTTTCTTTAGCTTACTGTATTATGAGAATATAGTATATAATACATACAACATTTAAGATATGTATTAATTGACCGTTTATGTTATCAGTAAAGCCTCTGGTCCACAGTAGGCTTTTAGTAGTTAAGTTTTTGAGGAGTCATAAGTTAAAAATAGATTTTCAACTGTGCAGGGGGCTGGTGCCCCTAACCCCTACGTTGTTCAAGGGTTAACTGTACTTTGTTGAAAGTGTCCTGGAAAGTACCAAGACAGGGATGCCACTGCTATTAGAAAAATAACTCTAAGGATTCTCTGCTAACTGAGGGACTCAATGTGTATGGAAGAAAAAAGCATTATATTTGTTGGAATTACTTGTTCATACTGCTTTGTTGACACTGATACGATGTGGAGGTTAGATCTGAATACTTACTAAAACATGATTTTTAGCCATAGTCTGTGTAAATATAACTGACCTTCAATTAAAAAAAAAATTGAATGTTTATTTTGGAGACACAGAGCATGAGCGGGGGAGGGGCAGAGGGAGAGGGAGACACAGAATCTGAAGCAGGCTCCGTGTGGGGCTCGAACTCACAAACCGTGAGATCATGACCTGAGCTGAAGTCGGTCGCTCAACTGACTGAGCCACCCAGGCGTCCCAACTGACCTTCAATTTAAAAAATTTTTTTTTTTCAACGTTTTTTTTTTTTTTTTTATTTTTGGGACAGAGAGAGACAGAGCATGAACGGGGGAGGGGCAGAGAGAGAGGGAGACACAGAATCGGAAACAGGCTCCAGGCTCCGAGCCATCAGCCCAGAGCCTGACGCGGGGCTCGAACTCCCGGACCGCGAGATCGTGACCTGGCTGAAGTCGGACGCTTAACCCACTGCGCCAACCAGGCGCCCCATGACCTTCAATTTTAAATGTAAATGTCTGACTAGTGTGCAGCATCCTCAACCCATGTTATAATTAGCCCACCCTTCCTTTTGCTATTATTGTTGGGCTGTATATGAAGCCTTTTCAAGTTTCTTGTCTGTTAATCACTCTTCTGAATCTCTGTGTCTAGAGTCTACCATCTCTGGCTCCAGTCAAAGCATTGGTGTGACTACTACTTCTTCTCGGGTCTGGTCTGCTCTTTCCTGACCTCCTCTTTGAGGCTTTCCGCCCGCATTCAGGTTGCTTCTCTCCTACATAAACTTTCCTTGCATCTTCCAATTCATCATTCCCGTAGTACTCTTTTCAACCGACTGAGAAAGAACTAAAATTCCCAAGTAGAGCACTGCTTAAATAAAATATGAGCCATGCATAGGGTTTAATAATGTATATTAGAACATGTAATCAATGTTTATGATATACTAAGAGAAAACTCAGATGATAAAATAATGTGTATAATATTGTCTCAATTCTATAAAAATATGGTAAAATACATGTTTTATAAAAATGTAAAAGTAATATTTACCATAACATAGTTAGTAGGTAATAAGTGTTGTTAGCAGACATGAATGCTTTTGAGCATTAATATTTCTGCCTCTCTGCTCTCTGGGTAGATGAAAGGATTGCATTTCCCCATTTCTTTTAGCAATAAGTGTGACCATGTGACTTGGTCTGGCCTATGAAATGTGAGTATAAAATACATGTATCATTTCCAGTTAGTAGGTTTATGAGACAGTGCAAGATTTGTTTCCCTCCTACTGTTGCTGTACTTACAGAAGCACTTGTTCAAATGATGCTGCCATTTGCCAAGTTTTTGAGTGACCAGCAAGTGAGAAATAATGTTTTGTTAGGCTAAACTACAGAGATTTTGGAGGTTGTTAATGTAAGCACAATCTGGCCCATTCTGAGTGGTTTGGTATTTATTGGGTAATTTTTGGAAGATCTAGAATAGCAAGAAGGACCAAAGGAAAACCATGGGTGAAGCAATGCTTTAGGTGTGCAATGCGTTTCTTGGCACGGTGGTGTGTTTGCATGAGCTATGCCAACTTACCTGATTTTTTTAATACTGAAAATAATCCTGTTTTCTGCAAGTGATCATAAAGATGCCCTAAGTCTTGCTGAGAATCACATTGCTTTTATTCTGCCACACTAGTCCTTACCAGTGTTGAAGCATCGTGGGGAATACTGCTGCTTAGGGTCAGCTCCAGGCTAAATAAAGACTAAGTGATGTGGGGCACCCTGAGTCTCTTCTTTACTTGCATTCCATTTATTTACTTAAGGCTATTTGTGAAAAAACTATCAGGTCCTCTTGATGGAGGGTGAAATACATTCAGTGCTCTGCCAACTGAAGAACCCTCCATAGCTGTCTTAATGATGTTCTTAATTATCTCTATTATCCTTAGAATGATATTCAGTTATGTAAGTATTTCATAATAAATTGAAAGGTTGAAAAAGATACTTGCATAGTTCTCTTTTAGTGTGCACGTGCAGTACCTTAACAGAGGAAATGAAAGAATTTGTGAGGCTTTGAAACCATCATTGTGAATATTAACTTAGCTCAAATGAACAGTGAACTCCAGAAGATGAGTCAGAATTTATCCTAAGACATGTAGGAGGAACATCGTTTACAAAAACCATTCTATATTATAAACTATTACTCTGAAAGAACATGGAGAGCATTTTAGTATTTATTGCATCAATATTTTCTTTTATTTTGCTTTTCCCTAACTCTTCACCAACTTGTCTCAACTTACACATTATGATACATAAGCTTATGCACCCGGTACCCTAACTAATGTCAGCTGTAAAAGTGTGGTGTGGCACTTTACAAAAATTGCAAAACACATATTATGCAAATTCTCCTTCATATCCTGAACATTAAAAGAGAGAAGAATAGTGTCTGACTTTATAAATTCATTTTCCACTGTCAGAAGCAAGACTCCTGTGACCTTGCAGCTCACAATTAGGATTGCGAAAGGACTAGTTGGAACAGTCAGCCAATGCCATAAAAGAAAGGAAGGAGCAATTCTACAAGTCCAAAGCTGGCTGCTAGACTGAGGCGTGTGAGGAGGGGGGGGGGGGGGGGGGGCTCTTCGTCTGCAAGCAAAACGCATCATTACGGAATGACACCTTTCAGGACTCAAATTTTAAAACCTAGAAAAAATAATAAGGTGAAGTTGCCAAACAAAGATCGGGCTTTCATGCAAATGTCTTTGGTAATTAAGGGGAGGGTGCTAAATGTGCAATATTCCTTCTAAGCAGAATTGTTTCTAAATTCAGGGGTATGTTCACACTGTAGTCTGTGAGGCAACAGCTGTTCTTAAGAGGCCGCTGTCAGTGTTGATAAGTTACTTTTAAAACTAAATCTGTTTGCTGAGCTCATGTTGTTTGGAAAACTATAAAGAACAAAATCTTTAATGCATTTTTTTCCTTTGAAAAAAGGAAAATTCCTATCAATTGCAAGCAAAAGCAGTTTTCTAAAAGCCCACAACCTAGCAAGATCCTGGGGTAGGCTCATTTCTATGAGGGAGGGAGGAAAACAAAAAGCAGATTGGGATTCTGAGTCCCAGTCTGTGGGTGACAATTTACACTCTGAAAATGCACTGATTGCATTCTTTTAGCCCTTGTTTGGATTGGAGTGACTGAGTGCTGTTTTGAATAGCTGCCCTTTTGTTTGTTTCTTAGGACCCAGTCTTCATCGTGAATCTATTTGTTGTGAGTGATACACTGGTCGAACTAGCCCTGGACATTATTCGTCTTTTTGCTTCATGCGGTGCTTGAGGCCTTGTTCAGTTATCAGGGTAGAACAAAGCATGTCGTCTGGTGTCTGATGGGGCGACACAAACTTTGACCTCGAGGGGAAAAATGAGAGAAATTACTTTGTCTCGCCAGTGTGGTATACCTTTCTTTCTCTTACTCGGTTCCATAATTGTTCCGTGTTATTCAAGAGCCCAAACCAACCCCGGGAGACCCAGTCAGTCACATACTGTATTTGTCTGATTTGTTTCTTTTTTACATACGAACCAGTTTTCTATCTCATAAGCTTGGAGACCTTTGACAGGTATCAAAATGGTGGAGCTTGTGTTAAGATTTTCTAGTTCAACTTGTATGAACTACCAAATTGCTCTATACCTAATGATCTAGTCTCTGCTCAAACATTACATGTGGGGGCAGTTTCAGTTGTTAGAAAAATTTCTATTAGGCAAAATAGTTTCACCTGTAAATTTTTACACACTTTTTAGAGTGTTGACCTCTGGGCTAACAGAGTAATCCCACTTGGTTGCATAATTAAGGAGCATGAACACCAACTTTAACACAGGATACCAGCAACTCCACCAGAACTCAGCATTGGGGGATTAGCTGTTTTCAGAAGAAATGGTTGAGGATGGCCTGCTTGAGGATAGTAAGGATTTCGGGAGACACAATCAGTTTTGCATACACCTGTGTCACATACTTGAATGGCTGTCCAGTGAAAGAGTAATTAAGCCTGTTGAATATGGCTCCAAAAGGCAGAATCGGAACCAGTGGCTGGAATTAGTGGTAGGCAGGTTCTGGTTTAATCAAATGATGAACATGGCCTGTTCTCCATGAAGAGTGCATTTAAGATTAGACAGTTAGATTTTATGACCTTGAAGGTGCTATGGAATTCTTACAGGTGTGATACCTAACAGGAATGTAGAAGAAATAATCCTGTGTTTAGAAGATACATAATACGGTGCATGTGTTGAATATCAAGGTGGGAGCATGATGGAGAATTGGTAGATGAGGCTGAAGGGAGTGAAGCAGCGAAGTAATTTGGTGAATTTAGGATAGGTGATCTGGCTCGTGAAAGGTTACAGAACAGTACTTTTGTAATGATCAACTTCATCGCTGGATAACATACATAAGATAGATTAATGCTGTTTCTGTTTTGATGAGTTTTGACAGATGATGCACGTAGGTAACCGTGAGCACAATCATAGTGTACACAGCATCCCACCTGTCTCCAAAAGCTCCTTTGTGCTCTTTCCCATTCAAATCCCACTTTAGTCCCTATCTGGCTTCTTTGAGCCAGCGTTTTTTTTGTTTGTTTGTTTTTGTTTTTGTTTTTGTTTTTTTGAGGTTTGCACATATTGCTATGTATATCAATAGTTGATTCTTGTTTGGAGGGAGGGAGGGAGGGAGGGAGACAGAGAGAGAGAGAGAGAGAGAGAGAGAGAGAGAGAGAGAGAGAGAGAGAAGCCAAGAAACAGACTCTTAACTATAGAGAACGACCTGATGGTTACCAGACGGGAGGGGTTGGGGGAAAATAAGGGATGTGGAAGGAGGGCTCCTGTACTCATGAACACTGGGTGATGTATATGGAAGTGTTGAATCACAGTATTTGAAAAATAGTAACAATTAAAAAAAAGAATTTTATATCTGTGGATAAAAATTTCACTGTGAAAAAAGAATTTTACTTCTTCCCCTCCCCAAAATAGTTAATTGTTTAAAAAAATTTAAAAAAAATACTTACTTTTGAGAGGGGCAGAGAAGAGAGGGAGACACAGAACCCGAAGCAGGCTCCAGGCTCTGAGCTGTCAGCACAGAGCCTGACGCGGGGCTCAAACTCATGAGCCGTAAAATCATGACCTGAGCTGAAGTCGGATGCTTAATTGACTGAGCCACCCAGGGGCCCTTAGTTTATTCTTTTTTTAATGCTGAACAGTATGCTTTTGTCTGAATATGCTACAATTTGTTTATCCATTCATCGTTTGATGATTTGAGCAGGGTTAGCAAACTTTCTCTTAAAGGGCCAGATAATATTTCCAGCTTTGAGGTCCCTACAGTCTTTGTGGCACCTTAGTCAACTCTGCTGGTGTAGCCTGAAAGCAGCCATATACAACACACCTCTGTGTTCCAATAAAAAGAAAAAATAGGTGGTGGGTCAGATTTCCCTGACCTTGATCTGTAGAAAGGGTATAAATCCATTTTGTGGAAAATAGTGCCTTTGCTTAGAACATTATTTGCGGGAGCTAGAGACCGTCTTGAGGGGAACTGCTACTCTGGATTCAATTCTGCCAAAAAAGTGGGGATAGGTAAGAGGTAAGGAAGAGAGGACTGGACATCCCCAGGATGGCTGTTACATATCTTGAGTAGTTTTTAAAGTGTTAGATGTTTGAAGTAGAACATTTATGAGAAGCAGTAAGAATTAGCATCATCACCACTAAATCCTTCTGAGACTGTCCTAGAGGAACAGTCCAGAGGGATGTGAATAGCTTTGCCTTTCATCACTCTGGTACCAATTTGTACTAAAGCAAAATGAGATTTTTGCTCCAGTGTTCAGGTCATATGCACTGGAACTTTGTCTTAGAAGTAGTAAGTTGTTACTACTCTCTTGGTGATTCATTTACAGCATCTATTACAAACTGCTAATAGTGGGTTTGGGTTTGAAATACTCATCCCAAGAAGAATCCAGGCAAGTCTAAATCAGGGTTGGGGAGACAAGGAGACATTTTTCTCTGTATAGGAAGATCTGTTGGAGTTTCTTTATCCATCAGGAGATAGACCATATTTTTCCTAGTTGACTTTTAATAGCTTTTCTCTTACCCACGTATGAGGTTCACACTTACCTGAACAAACACAGAGTTAAAGTAGAGAAGCCAAAAAATATAAAGGAAATGTATAGTCACATTAACGGATCTTTATGATAAGCTTAAATGATCCCCAACAAAATGGAAGCCAACTATTTTTATCTACTCAGACATTTTTAACATCCTGAAATTTTTCCTCTGGACGCAAGCCTGCCTATTTGGCCACTCTTTGCTCCTACCTGCCTTGCTCACCATTTTCCTTCTGCAAGGTTTAGAGAAGACTGTTATTTGCTGGTAGAAATGCCTTCAGTTACTCTCCTTTCTGTCTGCTCGAAACTGCAAAGTTCCCTGATAATTCTTCTCAATTTAAAATTAATTTGTCAAATACTTAGTATATGTGACTGTCACTGCATCACATGCTGTGGGGTGTACAAAGGTAACATAACATTTGATTCTTCTCAGTGTTTAAAATGTAACTAGAAGGGAAAAAGAGGAAAGTTGTTAGCTATTTATTATGTGCTTCAATTAACATCGTTTGGGATTATATTTTCTTTGGCTCTAAAGATGTTAAAATGAAAGTTTTGCTGGAACTTTGAGTCCAATTAATTTTGCTTTCACGGTCAACTTTCTTTTTTCAGTTATGGAGAATGATATAGGCCACAGTCCTCTTCAAGGTGGTAATGTACCTTGCACAGCTTTATTCACCAAGCTCATGGCACACAATGTATTTCAAGACCTAGTTCTTCAATGAAGTTGAATTGGCTGTAGTGTCAGTGAAAAACATAGGCTTGTTTTGGATGGGCTGCTGGGTTTAGAATCACTGTGTAACTGATTCGTTAGGTAAAAAAGGAAAAGTGTATTTTTTAAAAATATATTTCGTTCATGTATGATAAATCTTAGTGGCAAAGCACTTGAGAAATTGTCACTTATCAAAATATTTTGAATGATTTAGGAAGCGAGAGAGTAGCCAAAGTACTAAAAACGGATTGTGAATACACGTGTTGATAAAATATATAGTGGTGGTTGTAATTTAGGAAAAAATAAACGATTGATTTGGCTGGAGAAAAGAAGAGTGAGACAAAATGAAAAACTTCCTCACCTGTGCCGTCTTACGAGGAGTCGAGCCAGGTGCTAGTTTGAGGTGCTAGTGCCAGAAGTAAGTAGCCTTGCTCACTAACCCCGTGGACAGATGAGAACATTGCAGGCATCGTTCTAAGACTTTAAATTTACTGCACGTGGCCTTTAGAATGCTGACATTTTTCTTTTATTCTTACCACATTGACTCTGAACAATATAGAGTAGATTTTTCACACATTCTATTTGGAGTCTAGGCTAAAAAAGAAATCAGAGGTCACTTCAAGCTCACAGGTGTGTATATTAACCCCTGGAAGGGATTCTTAACTTAGAAAATGAGTGCATCCCTTGACCACTTCGTGTCTGCCCCGCCCCCCCCCCCCCCCCCCCCCCACCTCTGGCTCCTCACTGCCTGACTTAATGCTTTGAGGTTGGCAAAGAGGCTGGGCTCTCCTCCCTCTTGACTTGTTCCCAGCCTCCTAATTCATCTCTGTAATCCTGAGTCAGCAGAAAAGGTATATGTTTTGGCTCTGTGAATTTATTTATTAATTTTCTCTCTCACATTGTTGGTTCGATATTGGCATTCCATTGTAGTCCATTTTGCACCAGCCTGTAGAACACGGAAATCCTGCTGGATTATGTTTTTCTCTTCTACCTCTCCATGGCAGGTCCATGTGGTTGGAATGCAGACACATACAACACAAGGAAAGAATGCACGGGATAATCTTAACAGTTCAGTAGGCCTGAGGCTTCCATGTCTCTGCAGCAGTATGTCCTTGAAATTGTCATTGAGCTTTCAGTAACCTTTCAGGATAAGAGTCTGCTGTCAGTGAAACATAATGGATTTTGTCTTTATTTATTCTACGTTATTAAAATGAATATAAGCAATCTCTTTTAATGCCTTGCCCTTTCTTCCAATGAACATACTTGACAGGGGTGGGAAGGGTAGGGAGAAATACCATTATTTGCTCTCTGATGAATATATGTAAAAATAAATCTCTATTATGAAGCTTCTTTCAATGAGTATGGCTTAGATATTAAACTATTATATCTAACATTCCAATTCAACTACATTATTATATACATCTGCAGTGAAAATCATCATGAGATGTATAGTCAAAAAACACATTGCAAAAGTGGAAATGCATTCAGACTTAATAGGTATTTAAATGATTTGGATTGTGGAAAATTGTTTTGGGGAGCTATAACAAAGCATTTATTTTTATATTAACAATGCAGGTATTAATAAAGTATGACTGGGTAGATTG
Source organism: Neofelis nebulosa (assembly GCF_028018385.1). NCBI lineage: Eukaryota > Metazoa > Chordata > Mammalia > Carnivora > Felidae > Neofelis > Neofelis nebulosa. The sequence goes on from NC_080800.1 coordinate 21,702,784, forward strand.
TAATATCTGAAAGTACATTAAAGACATTTTTCAGTGTAAAAAGATGACATTCTCCTTCAATAGTTTAGTAGTTTCAGTGCTTTGTGGTATTTAGATGAAGCAATGGAATTGTTCTCAAACTTTACTTAAAACACTGAAATGCTCAGAGCGGGTGGGGAGCATAAACTTGACTTATGTGTTAGAAATCTTAGCCCATTGTAGGGGTTTAATTGCCAAGACAGTGCAGTTGCCATGAAAGGAATCTGCAGTAATCGGGAAAGCCGAAGTGGGTGTCAGTTAGGTGCCAGGGCCTGCATCTGCACACTGACATGTAAGGAAGCTGGGATGGGTAGATTCATATGGAGAGTTCCGGAAGGTATCTTGAAACCCAACACTGGGTTGCATCTCTCAAAGGGCCCCCAAAGAGCTCCAGACTGTGTTGTCCCCTCCTACTTTCTTGTGTATATAAGTCACCTAGGAATCTGGTGAAAATGTGGATTCTGATTCGCCAGCTCTGGGGTAGAACCCAGGGGAAGCATTTTTAACCAGCTCCTAGAGGAGGCCGATGCAGCTGGTCCTAAGACGGACATCGAACAGCAGAGGCCCAGGGGGCACTTTCCAACCACTCAGGGAAGAGGGCCATAGACATTGAAAGAACCAGGTGGCATTTGCACTCTTCAGTCATAGTTGTATTTCCTGTCTGAGGAGAGAAAAAAACATCCTTCCGTCTCAAGCACCCCTATGATTGCTGACAGAGCACAGAAGCAATGACAGAAATGCCAACAACCCCTGTAGTGGCACTGTTGGGCCTTCTCACAGGTAGTAGGTAATAATTGGCATCGTCATCAGAAGAGCACCTAGTGTTTATATGGGGCTTGCTGAGTGCCAGGCATTATGCCAAGTGATATTCATGGGTGTTTCATCTTAGTGCTCACACCCACCCTGTCAGACAGGTATCGTTATCATCTACAGTTTACAGACAAGGAAACTGAAACACAGGTGGTGTTAAGTGATGAGTGAAGATCACACACAACTACTCAAGATTCAAACCAGGATTATAGGAGTACAGAATCTATTATTCCAACCATTTTTAAAGTTCTTGCTGTGTGCCAGGAACATTTCATTACATCCAGCATCACAGAGGGCAAAGAAGTATCATTGGAGATGCAGACACTGAGGTTCAGAGAGGGAAATTGACTTATCTAGATTGGAATTATCTGTCATAAACTCTGGATTCAAATTTAGGCTGTCTGACTCCAAAGCACAGAGAAATCAGAATGAACCGTGAAAAAGCTCCAATAGCCACAAAGTAGCATTGATGAGTAATTTGAGGCCGATCACGTAGGAGAAGATGCTGGGAACTTGGAGTTCCAGTAACGTTATTTTGTGGGACTCAGGAACCAACGACATTAGGAATATCATCTAAGCCCTTGCTTTAATCCCCCAGTGCTGATATGGCTTTGGAATACAAGATTTTACAATGTTATCTAGAAAAGAATTACATATTTGAATGACTATATGTACAGTTCAGTAATTTTATACCTTAACCAACTGCAAATTTAATATTAACCACTATTCTAGAGGATGGAGCTGGTTGATCAAGGAATGTTGGAGGAATGTAGGTATATGTCTATACAGGCATATAACTGGAGGTTATTCAAAGTTCACTTATTATTTCTAAATTGCTGCACAGATTATTTGCATTTAAATCAATATAAGCAATGGGTGAGTTGCTCCACAGTTATTTACTTACTTTTTTGTTATAAAACATTTATGTGTGTGTATATATTTCTTAAATAAAAAGTGATACCAGGCGGCACCTGGGTGGCTCAGTCAGTTACCCCTCTGACTTTACTTCAACTCAGGTCATGATCTCACGGTTTGTGAGTTCGAGCCCTGCGCTAGGCTCTGTGATGATGGTGCAGACTCTTCTTTGGATCTTCTGCCTCCCTCTCTGTCTCTCTGCCCTTTTCCCGCTCTCTCTCTCTCTCTCTCTCTCTCTCCCTCTCCCTCTCTTAAAAATGATTAAGTATTTTAGGGGCGCCTGGGTGGCGCAGTCGGTTAAGCGTCCGACTTCAGCCAGGTCACGATCTCGTGGTCCGTGAGTTCGAGCCCCGCGTCAGGCTCTGGGCTGATGGCTCGGAGCCTGGAGCCTGTTTCCGATTCTGTGTCTCCCTCTCTCTCTGCCCCTCCCCCGTTCATGCTCTGTCTCTCTCTGTCCCAAAAATAAATAAAAAATGTTGAAAAAAATTAAAAAAAAAAAAGATTAAGTATTTTAAAAAACAGTGATGCTGAGTAGAAACAATTACATTCTACCAAAGTTTGCTTATCTCATTTAACTTGTCCTTCAAAATCATGTAGTAGTACACTTTAAATAACTACCTGAATTTCGGTTCATGTAACTTTTCCTGTAATTTTTATTTTGAAATAATTTATTTTTAATTTTCTTACTATAATTTTTAAGTTTTACTTAAGTAATCTCTACACCCAACGTGGGGCTCAAATTCATGACCCCAAGATCAGGGGTCACACATTGTTGTGAGCCAGCCAGTGCCCATGAAATAATTTTTAATTTCGAAGTTGAAAATACAGTACCGAATTCTCATATGCCCTTCACTTAGTTTCCCCTTATTTTAACATCTTAATTGCTGTAACATAATTATTAAAACCACAAGGCTAATATTGTTTCAATATTAATAAGTAATCTACAGATATAATTGAAAATTTTCTTATCTCACTAATAACTTAGTTTCCAAGAAGATAGTTTTGAACTTAGTCTGAGAAATTTTTCTTGATGATGGCTGTTCAGGAATAAGGATGATGAGCAGGGAAAGAAGAGCAGGTAGATGCAAATTGAAAATGTACTTTCCTCTTATGGCTTGAATTGTATCCCCCCTAAAAAATGCCTAACCCTCAGTACCTGTGAATAGGATCTTATTTGGAAATAGGGTCTTTGAAGATGATCAGGTTAAGATGAGGTTTTTAGGGTGGACTCTTAGCTAGTATTCCATATTTTCATAAAAAGGGGAAACTTGGGGGTGCCTAGGTGGCCCACCGGTTAAGCATCTGACTCTTGATTTTGGCTCAGGTTGTGATCTCATGCATGGTTCATGAGCTTGAGCCCTGCGTTGGGCTCTGTGCTGACAGCATGGAGCTTGCTTGGGATTCTCTCCCTCTCCCTCCCCCTCCCCCTATCTCTTCCTCCCCTGCTTGTGCTTTTGCTCTCTTAAATAAACAAACTTTAAAAAAGGGGAGGGGCTAATTTGGACCCTGAGACAGATAAAGACACAAGGAGAACACCATGAGAAGATAGGATTTATACTGCCGTAAGCTGAGGATTTTTCAGGAGCTGGGAGACAGACCTGAAAGAAACCTTTCCCTACCTCTTTCAGAGGGAGTGTATCCCTGCTGTCACTTGGATCTCAAACTTCTAGCCTCCAACACTGTGAGACAATAATCTGTTACTGAAGCTGCTTACTTTGTGGTATCTTGTTACAGCAGCTCTGGCAAACATATATTTGCTATGCCTGACAAATCACCTGAAGCTTGGGGACTTTTCTTGCATGTTGTGCTGTTCTGACTATGGTACTTGAAAGGTGCCTTGAGAAGTGACTGGCCAGGCTGAAGCCAGGGACTGAGATAATGTGTGAGTAGACTCTATTTTGGACTGGTAACACATGCGTCAAAGCATGAGGAAGAATCACCAGGCTGAATAACAGATCTGTGGATGGTGAGAGATGTTGCCTTAATGTGGTGAGTCAAGTGTGAATCATGTACTATTAGTTACAAGTGAGTAGAGCCCACCAAGAAAGACGTTGACTTCAGCTGTCCACTGTACCCTACCCTGTCACTGCTTCCACTGTCACCTTGGTTGGTGGTGGAAGTATGGGTCATTGTTATCCTTCTTCATGAAACTTACATGTATTTTTATGGTACACTTTCCTTGAATTCCTTGTGCCATCCTGGAAGGCAGAATTACTATAGGTGTCTCAGCACTCTTAAGGATATTTCAAAGGATCTTTTATAGATTCAAGGCCATATGTATAAAAAAAATTAAAAATCTTGGGCACATATGAAGTATAAATTGAGTAGAGGCATAGATTTCCAGCACAACAATGTAGAATCAGGTAGCAAAGTTATGCTTGTATTAATTCTTGGGGATGGTTGTTGAAGACTTACAAGGTTCTTTACAAATGTGAGTTTTTGTGATTTTTATGGTATGCCTATTCTAAAAATCAGTGGTATTTTTCTTTTAAATGTTAATTTTGAGAGAGAGTGTGCACAAGTAGGGGAGGGGCAGAGAGAGAGGGAGAAGGAGACAGAGAAACCTACAGCACAGAGCCCAACCCGCGGCTCCATCCCAGGAACCATGAGGTCATGAGCTGAAATCACAAGTCAAATGCTTAACCAATTGAGCCACCAGGGCTCCCCCAAAATCAGTTGTATTTCTATAGAGCCATGCATTGTGTTACTCTGTTACGTAATATTTTATACTACTTTATCAGGTGCGTTATCTGTTGGCCAGGATAAATTGCCCTGGACCTGAGCATTCTGATACACACAAAAATACCCCATTTGTATAAAACTCAGTAATGGGTGAGAGGAAGCTCAAACTGTTTTGTAAACTCATGAGTTAATTCAAGGATCAGGAATTCCTCCTATAAGCATTGTTTATTTTCACAAAATTAGACTGATGAAGAGAAAATATAGTTTGTTTATTTTGGTTGTGTGTGTGTGTGTGTATGTGTGAATTCTATTTTGCTCTACCTGTAACTCATAAGATATAGCCCCAACAAGGAATTGACTTTATATGCAAAATTTGAGAACCAGCCTGGGCTATTTTAACCCTGTTTGTTAATATGAACCTAAGGAATGAAAGGCTGTGTGTGTGTGTGTGTGTGTGTGTGTGTGCGTGCGCGTGTGTGCTCACGTGTACACATGCACGCGATTTCAGAGCTTAATGCTTTTCGTAAAAAGAAAGTGTGATTTGACTAGAGCCATCCCTGACCTTTAAATACTGGTGTTATTTTCCTGCCATCCTTATCACTAGAAAATTTCTAACGCCAGAGTACTCCTCTAGATAGGGACACTTGTGTATGCCTGAACTTCTGTCTCTTCTAGATCTAGTGAATCTTTCTGGAGTACCAGTTAGCCATTGTCAGTCACTGAGTCATTGGCATCTTCATGGGATTGTTGAGGAATGATTCTGCAGCTTGCTAGAAACTTAATTAGGCTTATTCTTGGGGGGATGGCTGTCGGAATGCAGTCACTTTAGGGATCTGGCTGGATCTGTCAGGTCCTATGATAATGGGGCTGGTTGTCTGGGACAGTCTGCATCTTCCTGGAGCCTGACAAGTTCAACTGGAACTGAATCAGTTGGGGGAATGAAACAAGTCTAACAGCTGTTGGACTTCCTGCATTCAGCTAGCTGTGAAGCTTCCAGTTTACCTGGCAGTGTATGCTGAATAAATAGGAAAAAATTGTCCAAAATTTCTATTGGAGTTAAAATTCCCAGAGAAAGAGTCAGCTTTCCAGGAGTCCTCTCCAAGTTGTAATAAACCACCTGCCTTCAGCAGGCAGAGTCCACAGAAATGGAATATTGGCCAACACAACTAGTCACATTTAATTTGATTCCTTCCCCTAGCCTCCTCTCAGAATTCTATGTACAGGTTAAATGGTCACGTTTTTACTTGCTTGTTAAGATGTTATTATTGAATATCTTGTGTTAAATTTATTTTTCTTGAAGAGAAGTGGCTATAATAAACTTAATTAAAGATGATTGGAAAGAAAGATAACAAAGCCCTACTTAGAATCTAGTAATACAAGAAAAAATTTGAGGAACTTGGCAGTTGACTACTTAGCTTGATAACTGCTTTCAAGGAAACACACATTTTGTATGGGATAACAGGTTTAATATTCCAGCAGAGAAAAGGAAGGGTGTGAGGCAGACGGGAAGGAAAACTTGAGGGATCTGACCTCATCTTCAAGTGAAATATCCTGATTACCAGGCATCTGCATAGTGTGGATCCTTTCTATTCTTTCTTCCTTTTCCAAGTATTGATTGAGAAAGTTACTGCTAACTCCTTGCCTCTCTTTTATCTATAAATATGGGTAACCAGGGTGTGATTCTGTGGTTTGTAATCAGAAATGTATATATTGGTCTCTGCCCCCAGCTCCTGACACAGCACTCATGAAACCCTTGTAATTTCCTCGGTGATGAAAGTGTGTTTTGTTCTTACCAGGGACTCTGGGTGGGCTCCTGCACACGGGCTGGTTGCTAGAAAGACCCACCCATGATTAGAAGCTTGGAATCTTGAACCTTGCCCCCGTTTTCTTGAGAAGGGAAAATGGCTGAATGTGGAATTAATGATAGATCATGCCTCTGTGATGAAGCCTCTGTAAATTACCTGGAGTTGGAGGGTTTGGAGAGCTTTTGGCTTGACAGACACATGGAGGTGCTGGGTCGGGAGAGGTGTACCACGAGAAGGCTTGGCGGTATGCACCCCATTCCATACACCTTGCTCTTGCTCATACACATATCTCTTCCATCTGGATTTTCATCTCTTTCCTTTATCATCTTTTAAAATAAACCAGTAAATGTAACTAAATTGGTCTTGTGAGTTCTGTGGGCCCCTCTAGCAAATCATTTGAACCTGAGAAGGGTGTCTGGGGAACCTCTGATAAATAGCTGATCAGAAGTACAGGTGACGATCTGGACTTTGAAATGTAGTCCGAAGTCCAAGAGAGGAGGGTCATCAGAACCTCCAGCCCTAGCTGGTTGGTCAGAAACACATGTGGGCATGTGACTGGTGTGTGAAGTAGAGAGGGGGATGGACTTGTAGGCCTGAGCTCTTACCTGTGGAGTAAGTAGTAAAGAAAACTCAGAGACATAGTAGAGAAGAACTGGTTTTTCCCTATACAAGTGTGAAGCCGAGTTTGTGCTTTTTACTGGGGTCAGCAAATTTGAAATATCAAGGTTTGCAATTGCCCTTGATCATATTTTACCTAATGGTATATCACAAAGATGGTAACTCTCTCCCACCCTTTCCTGATCAGTGAATAAAATATAATTGAGTAGTTTCTCCTGCTGTTGCTTGTGGTAGAAATGTCTGTGGTTCTTCCTAAATCTGAGCCAAACTACATCTATTTTATGGAGCAGTGGGTAAGATACTCCCCAGTGATGTTTTTATATGCATGAAATTGTGACTATTTTTCTATAATTCACCTTATTTCTACTTTAAGCCCCTAGTCTTCCCAGGGGCAGAAGCCTTAAAAGCCTTCAGTTTTGGACAAGTGGTTATTGAACGTTGGAATGCATGTAGGGATTTTCTCTCTTTACCTCTTTCTTTTCAAGATGGCAGCCAAGTTCCAGGGTTTATGTAACATTATGGCTCTGGGTAGCATATGGTAATGAGTTGACAATGGCCGGGCAGAAAGGGGTGGTGGTGGTGGTGGGAAAGTGGCCTTAAAGTGTCCAGCTGTGGTAACATGACTTGATCTGGTGTCTCCTCAGGTGGACTACGCTTTTTGTCGTCAGCTATGGTCACTCCTCCTCCCTGGCTTCAGGCAACTTGTCTGTGTTCTCACTGGTGCTCTGGGTCTCATCATTGCCACGTGGAAAGGTACTGTCCTTTTCCCCAGGATGTGCAATGGTGGCAGGGAGCAGCTACAAGGTTTGCAAAGCTTATTTGGTTCTATTGCGTTTCATGCCCTGGTGGCTCAGGGAGTTCTGGGAGTCCCTGTGGGCCAGATACCTTCTTTTCTCAGCTCTCAAAACTTTGTCTTTTGGTATTATATTCTCCGCACTTCATAGGTTCTCTTAGAATAATCACTCCTGCAGGATAGTGGCAGCCTCATGTCCTGGCAGCTTCAAGTTAGGATGATACTGGGGTGAGATTGTGTGGTGGAGTTGGTAAGCATGTAAATTAATGCTGAGAGAGTTCATTTGACCATAGGAGGCTACCCAGTGGAATCAAAGAAATCTCAGCTGTTGTGGGGAGGGATTCTGTTACCAGAAACAGAAATAACTAGATAGAAATAAATGTGTGGATATAGGTGATATCTGGTAGAGGTAGGTCTTGATTTGGAAGTTAGAATAGGCTTTTGAAGGAAAGAGTCAGGTTTATATGGAGAAGAAGGAGGGGCTGAGACCTCTGCCCAGGAATGAAAAACAGACTAAGTAGAAGACTGCAAATCAAGACTGAGAGTATGTGTTATTTCCAGGTATCACACATGTACATGTACGCATGTGTGTACACACACACACACACAAATACATACATACATTTTTTGATAGTAAAAATGGATATTTTGCCCATTACATTTTCTAGCTGGTTACTGCTGGTATGCAGGGAAACTATTAATTTTTTAGGTGTATATAATATAAATATAGTTTACTCAACTCCCTTTTTAGTTTTACTAGCTTTTGTTTTAGTTTTCTGGGAAGACAATTCTGTAAGTAATTGTACGTTTAAGTTCTTTGCCTAGTTTACCTAAAGTTTAGTTTTTATTTTATGAAAGTAGGTACTAAAAATTAGCATTTATCTTTTGGCGTTTACGTGGATTTACATGTAGTTTCTTGTTGGAAGAGAGTCTGCACATCAAACCGTCACTGAATTCCTGGAAAAAATTTGATGGACAGGATTTTTCTTGGAAAATGTCTGTTTTAAATAAGAGTGCGTTTTATATTTGATTTGCTGGTGACTCACTGGGGATTTTTTTTTTTTTTTTTTTAAATTTTTTTTTTTTCAACGTTTATTTATTTTTGGGACAGAGAGAGACAGAGCATGAACGGGGGAGGGGCAGAGAGAGGGAGACACAGAATCGGAAACAGGCTCCAGGCTCTGAGCCATCAGCCCAGAGCCTGACGCGGGGCTCGAACTCACGGACCGCGAGATCGTGACCTGGCTGAAGTCGGACGCCCAACCGACTGCGCCACCCAGGCGCCCCACACTGGGGATTTTTATTGAATACGTGTCCTACTTGGGTAAAGCTGTAGACTCAGATATGTGTTTCGTTCACAAAATGACTTGAGAAGCTTTGCCTTCTTTGATCAGATAGACAGTACGCCCATGTCATCTGCAGTTTGGCTTTCTTTGGATTTACTTCCTGTGGTTTCGGTTACCTAAGGTCTGGAAGCTGATGATCCTTCTTCTGACCTTTTGTCAGAAGGTCCGAAGTAACCTAATGCTGTGCCATCAGACTACATCACTCTCTTCGTCCCCTCATGGAGGCCTTTTGTCATCTCACATCATCATGAGAACAGTGAGCACAGTCCACTAAGATACTTGGAGAGAGAAGTAGACAAAGACCACATTCATATAACTTTGATTACAGTCTAGTGTTAAAATTGTTCTATTTGTAGTTATTGCTGTTGATCTCCAACTGTATCTAATTTATAAACGATCATACGTACGTATGTATAGGACACAACATGGTATATACAATTGACCCTTAAACAACATGGGGGTTAGGGGCATCGACCTCCAAACTGGAAAATTCACTTGTAGCTTTTGACTCCTCCAGAACTTAACTACTAATAGCCTGTTGTTGATATTGTTGACTGGAAGCCTTACTGATAATGTAAACAGTTGATTAACACCTGTTTTGTATGTTAAATGTTTTTAAGGTTTATTTATTTTTGAGAGGAGACAGAGGTGCAAGCCGAGGAAGGGCATAGAGAGAGGGAGATGCAGAATCTGAAGCAGTCAGCACAGAGTCCAACACGGGGCTCCAACTCAGGAGCCATGAGATCATGACCCGAGCTGAAGTCGGATACTTAGCTGACTGAACCACCCATGTGCTCCACATGTATCTTGCATGTTATATGTATTATATATTGTATTCTTAGAATAAAGTAAGCTAAAGAAAAGAGTATGTTCTTAAGAAAATAAAAGGAAGAGAAAATAGGTTTATAGTACTGTACTGTTTGAAAACAAAATCCACACGTAAGTGGACCTGTGGTGTTCAAACCTCTGTTGTTGGAGTGTCACCTGTGTAGGGTTCAGCACTACCCTCAGTTTCAGGCACCCCCTGGGAGTCTTGGAATGTATCTTCTACAGAGAAAAGGGGGAGACTGCCGTAGATGATCAAATAAAGGAATTATCTGTTCTACGTAATAATGAATGAACTTAAGTATAAAATTGGTACTGGGCCAGGATTTTGAAGTAATTCTTACATATTTCCATTGATTTAAATTTTTAAAGAGTTACCTCCTTTATTCTTTCTAAAGAACAGGATTTTTGTTGTACTGATTGATGTGGAGAACTAAGGCAAAAGAAATGGAGATAAAAGTAAATTTCCTTATAATCTGCAGTCTACTGACAAATACTTGAGGCTGGCGGGGTAGGACATTCCTCCTGGAACTCCCAACTATTCTAATGTTAATGCTTTGCTAGAGGGAAAAACAACCTAAGCTTGACAATAGCTAGGCCTCCAGGATCCCGTGGTTTTCTTTAACATGCGAAAAATCTTTTGGAAATGTCCTTTGTTTTTACCACCCTCCCCCATCCAAAATGTATAATCAGTTGCTCTTTATAATCCCTTTGCAGCTCTTTAAGCCCCTGGGTCCTGTCCCCTTGCTATAATAAGAATACCTTTTGGCATCCATAAAGTCTCAAGAATTCTTTCTTGGTCATTGGCTCACCGACCCAGTCTTCAAACCACATCACTGATTACTTGTTTTCTCAGTTACCATTATCAACTTTTTTCTTCTTTCATTGGGCATTTTGTTTTTCTACTTCTTGCTTCTTGAATGGACTGTTTGGCCCTTTGTTTTTAATCTTTTGTGTGTTCATATGTGTATTCTCCTCTGAAGTAGACTTTGGTTACCTTCCATAGTGTAGTGAGTGCTTTATCGAATGAGCTAAAGATAATAATTTCAGTTCTGATTTTTTTCTGTAACGGAAGTGTTTCTTGGAAGAGTGTTTGAATTTTTTTTTTTTTTTTTTTTTTTGCATTTTTAAAAAATGTTTATTTGTGACCGAGAGACAGAACACCAGTGGGGGAGGGGCTGAGAGAGAGGGAGACACAGAAACTGAAGCAGGCTCTAGGCTTGGAGCTGTCAGCGCAAAATCCAATGCAGGGCTCGAACTCAAAAATCATGAGATCATCATAACCTGAGCCGAAGGCCTATGCTTAACTGACTGAGCCACCCAGGCACCCCCGAAAGAATGTTTTACATTTCTTTTTTTTTTTTTTTTTTTTTTTAAATGTTTTTATTTATTTTTGAGAGAGAGAGAGAGAGAGAGAGAGAGAGAGAGAGACAGAACATGAGCAGGGGAGGGGCAGAGAGAGGGGGAGACACAGAATCGGAAGCAGACTCCAGGCTCTGAGCAGTCAGCACAGAGCCCGACGTGGGGCTCGAACTCACAAACCGTGAGATCATGACCTGCGTCGAAGTCGGACGCTCAACCAACTGAGCCACCCAGGTGCCCCTGTTTTACATTTCTAAATAGATAGACCTCTTTATCCTTTGTTTTAAAAATTTCTTGTTTTACTGTTTTTTTAAAAAAGATATGTAAAAAAATGTGGCCTATACAGTTTCAACTTTTTAAGGCTTTGTGAGATCTTGGTGGTTGAGTAAAAATTATAAACACTCCATGTTGTTTCAACCATTAAATTCCTATTTTGGAGATTGAATGTTTTGTGTATGTATTAGTTATATCGTTTATTCAAAAGTAATTAGTAATGCTCATCACTTACACTAAGGGGGTCAAAAAGAATCTCGATTGTATACTTTGAGAATAATCCATTTCCTATGATATTTTCCCATGGGCCAATGCCGCATGAATTCATCAACTCCAGATTCATTTACCATAAGCCACCATATCCTGTGAAAATCATTCCAAACGCTTGTCAGCCAATACCATCAATGTATAAGGAGATTTGGCCAAATCTTTATTTTTCTTCCCAGGAAATAAGGGGTGGGATACAGACAAGCTATTAGTATATTCCTTCCTAATTGTTAAAAAAAAAAAACAAAAAACAAAAAACAATTTCCAGTAAAGAAGGGGAAATGTTGAAAATCTCAAAATAAAGTTCCACATGCTTTCAAAACAAATTGAAAGCTGGAATAAAGGTAATAAAGGGAACTAAAGACTAGAATACTAATTTATTTTTAACTGTGATAAAAAAAATAAAGGCTAAAATATCCAATATTTCTAATTTCATTCGTCCCTCTTCCCCTCTTACTGCCATGGCCTGCCTACTTTTTATTTCTCACACATGAGAAGTTTCTTTCCTCCCGTCCCCTTTGCGTTGCCTGGTCCCTCTTTGCCACATCCTTCTGTCAGATCTCCAGTTAGCTAATTCCTTCTTGTAACTGACAGTGCAGGCAATTATGGAGACGTACGCTCTGAAGCCAGGCTTCATGGGCCCAAAGCCTGTCTCCACCACTGGATAGCAGGGTTATGCAGCCTTGCTGGGCCTCAGTTTTGCCCTTTGTGAAATGGAGATAACTCATTTTGTAGAGTTTGAGAATTAGTTGGGTCACTCCATAGCATGTGACACCTTATTACTGGTCATTATTATCATTCATGTGTTCATTATTTGTCCATTGTCTTACTGTGTAATTTGAATATTCAAAAAATACTTGTATATCTATGAATTATTCTTTGCTTTTGCTTTTTTCAGCGTGGAAATTAAGTGAACTAACTCTTGGTGGTACCCACCAAATTGATTGGGTAGATGTTGATGTCGGTTAGTATTCACACAATTTCATTATTTGGAGAGTGGAAAACATTCTAGAACAAGTTAATATTATCACTGAGTGCTGTATCAGCATATCCCTGATTGTACCTGAACGTGTGTTCCACTGTTTGCCTTGTGGTTGGATGTCAAAACTAATACACGGTTACCTTAAGCTTTATTTTTATTCTCAGGGGCACTGTTCCGTAACAAAAGACATATTGTATAGGTTATTATAAGCTTCATTACTCTTGACCCTGGCTGCTCTTTATAATTTGGATCAACATTTATTGACCAACATGATCCAATTGACTCATTTGGATTCAGTCAATATGATCGACCTACTATTAATCTCAATGGAAGTCAATAAATTTATATTCAGACATTAATGACTTACTAGATTGAAAGCTTTATGAAGCAATTCAAGGCACTATCTTGTTAGCTACATTAGTTCTGTCATTCATTTGACTTGGAGGTTCTGGCCTTGGGTGAGAAGAAGGTTGAAGCAGTTTAAGCAAAGTTTTAGCATCAGTTTGAAATCAAAGATGTTCTGGCAGAGCTTTTGACATCAAGCATTTCAAGCTACAGAATGCGTAAGGGTTCATAGGCCAACATTTTTAAATGGTGAGGCTTTCAATACATATGTTATAGTAGACTTGAGAGAGGAAAGGAGTTTGTGTTCATTTTTGTGCCCTTTGTTTGCTCTCAGTACTTGCCAATCAGAATACTTGTTTCTCCTGAATCCATGTCCTATATGCATTGTTTATCATTGTGAATATACATCCTTCTCAGCAGGCCGTTGTGATTTGAATAGTTTCACGCATTCAGTATTAATAAAGGGTTGGTCTTTATCAGGTTTCCCTACCTTTGCAACCCAGAACACTGCTTTGTGTATAGGATTTATCAGGACACCAAAAGAAAAACATCAAAGGACGGTTAAGTCACTTCTTTGCAGTTCTTTTTTATCCTGTTATGTGATCTGAACTAACATACCCTTATTTTACTTCTCTTGGGTAGGGGCTTGGTGGAAGGATGGGACAGTTAATAAATGGTATATCTTTCAAAGTGGTTCTGAATTCAGGAATGAAAGCAAAGAAAGAAAGCAAATGAGACCAGAATCAAATCAGAAATGTCTATAAAGCCATGCTGTGAGCCTTGCAACATCATAAACTTCTGCCTTCTAGCGGACCAGTGGTTCTCAAGCAGGGGTGAGTTTCCTGCCTCAGCAGACATTTGACAATGTCTGGAGACATTCTTGGTTCACACAACTGGTGGGGATGGGTGATGTCACTGGCATCTGGTGGGTAAAGGCCACAGGGGCTGCTAAACAGCCTACGGTGCACATGACCATCCCTGCAACTGAGTTCCCCAACTCCAAATGTCAGTAGTGCCAAGTTGAGAAGCCCAGATAGAGAGCAAGTGCTACACCTTGGGTTTTAGCTCTGGTCATTCGGAAGGAACATCCTGGATTCATTTTCCCAGCTAACTCACATTATGCAACCCTGTTTTAAAATTCCAGTCTGTCCGTCAGATGCACTGCAGTAAGCCTGCTTCTCGCTATGAGGGAAATTGTTTTCTGCTAACTGATGACCTCAGCTTAGCATTTCCTTTTCTAGCACATCAGAGCTCACAGTCAGACTTGGTGCAGCAAGTGCACTTTGGAGTGGCTTTATGACATATAAAGACCCTCTTTGGCATTCATACTGTGCTGCTGTATTGTTTACAAGCTAGCAGTCAATTATTTATGGTTATTGCTGGAGACAGGACTCACTTGCTCTCTTTTTAAACCCCAAAGCTATTTTTTTTATCTGGTGGCAAGATTTTAATGTGAAAGCTATTGTGTGTGTGTGTGGGGGGGGGGGTGGAGAGGGGTTATGTCCTCTTTGCATTTATGTGACCGGTTTTATGGTACCAGTCCCATCGACTTTTTATTATTTGAGACTTGTTCTGGAAATTATTAACTACATCATGAACTCAACAGATAGTAATTTTTTCCTTTAGAATTACTAATTTAACATGATTTCATAAAGGTTCTTCTTGTGTCAGTATAGAGAAAAACTCTGAGAAAAATCTCATTTTGGATCTACTGCAAAGCAAAAGATCTTTTTTGCTTTGGAGCACTGATCTATAAATGGATTTGTAAATGGATAAGACCATAAGCGTATGAGAGTGTGGTTTTTTTGCCTGTAATAATTAGGTGATCACCGAGGGAATCATGTAGAATGTGCAGTAATTTTTGCCAACATCAACATGGTTCAGTTCTTTTTTAAATCTATATATGCAGAACATTATTTCCTTTTGAGTTTATATGGACATTGTCAGCCACTGCCTTTGATTTGGGGACATTTTTTCTTGATCTTCATTACTCCTTCTCCTAAGTGCTGACTAACTTTTTGTTCTTAAATTTGCCAGGCATTTATCAGATTGGCCATTTTCTAAAAAAACAGTGATACTGAAAGTGTATGTAGAAGGCAGTGCTCATCAGAATGCATAACTTAACCCAGAACCCCACAGATGTCTTTAGTAGATCTTTGCTTTTTTATTGGAGCTGACAAATGACTGGTTGTAAATTAAAGAATGACTTATTAATGAATTGACAAGGGGCAACTACAGGATGTTGATAAGATTGTCCTTCCTAGTGGTTTTCATTGTGGACTGAAAGTTTGTGGCAGGAGTTTAGGCTCTAAGGAGACTCTGAAACCTGGATAGAAATGAGAGCAGAGACAGTGTATACTTGGAATCAAGTCATGAGTCCTTGGGTATGAGAGAGTCATTGGCAATATGGAAAAAGAGAACTGAAGAAAAGATAAGCAAGGTAATATTATTTTAATTTGATTTCTTTGTTTTATACATGCATCCTATTAGAGCCTTGGATTTCCTCGTTTTAGAGGTGGGGTAAATTAAAAACACAGTGTGAATCACTGTGGATCTCTGCTGTAGAGAGTTTGAGGGAGTCATCTGGCCTGTTGGATTCTCTAAGAATCTTGGTCCTTGCATGCAAATGGATTTTATAGGTTGGATTTTTTTCTTGACGAGAAAGTAAAATTTGTAGGTAAGGACTTAAAAAAAAAAGTCTCATGAAAATTGCATTTCTAAAGTTGCATAAGTTGTAATATATAAGGTTGGTGTCTGGTATCATTATATAGCTGTAGATCGGGGCCTTCAGTAAAAAAACCAAAGCAAATGAAATGGAAAAAAAAAAAAAAACCCAGCAACACAATAATAACAATAATAAAAACTCAAGCGTAGTGTTTTTAATATGTGGGAAAACACTGAGATGGCCATGTATCCTGGTTTGACTCTTGATTATTTTTATTGCTCTGTTTCATTATCAAAAACATTCCTGTTGAGAGAAGAAAGTATATGTTTACACAAAGAAACATAGATGAGCCCTATGTTTGATTCTACTTAACTCATTTCCTCCTCTTTTCATAAGGTGATTCAATTCACCAAAACATTCCTTTTATGTTCCCCTTGCAAAGTTAAACCACATTTGATATTTTAAATGACTTTTAAGACTATTTCTTACAGTCCTGTCTTATTTAAGTGATTTTGATCATTTCAGTGGGTTCTGTTAAATAAAAGCTTCTAATTTAATTTTTGGTAGTTTTCCTGTGCTGTAAAAATACTAATTAACAAATTGTTGCTCAAATGATTTTGAGAAATTCAATTTTTAAAGAGCTTATGTAGGAAAATTATATTTAAGGTTCCTGACGCTGTCACTGAATCCACAGTTGTATTTAAATTAGTGGCTCGGGGCGCCTGGGTGGCTCAGTCGGTTAAGCGGCCGACTTCGGCTCAGGTCACGATCTCGCGGTCCGTGAGTTCGAGCCCCGCGTCGGGCTCTGTGCTGACAGCTCAGAGCCTGGAGCCTGTTTCCGATTCTGTGTCTCCCTCTCTCTGACCCTCCCCCGTTCATGCTCTGTCTCTCTCTGTCTCAAAAATCAATAAATGTTAAAAAAAAATTAAAAAAAAAATAAATTAGTGGCTCTTAATTTATTTTGAATCTTGGAGGGGAGCAGAATTTGCCACCTCAAAGTATGTTTCTTTGGCATTAGGATTAATTTAAGCTGATTATTTTTAAGAAACAGCAGATACAAGGGGCGCCTGGGTGGCTCAGTCCGTTAAGCGTCCGACTTTGGCTCAAGTCATGATCTCATGGTCCGTGGGTTCGAACCCTGTGTCGGGCTCTGTGCTGACAGCTCAGGGCCTGGAGCCTGCTTCAGAGTCTGTGTCTCTTCTCTCTCTGCCCCTTCCCTGCTCATGCTCTGTCTCTCTCTGTCTCTCAAAAATGAATAAACATTAAAAAAAATTATAAAAAAAAGAAACAGCAGATACAAGAAAAGCTCTGAAAACTGAGTAGAAGTTACCCTTTTGTAAGAGATGTTTATATTTATATGGGAAATCTCCATTTATAAGCATGTCTGCCTCTCTGTACCAGGAAAGGAAGGACGACTCTAAATCTCTCGAAACTGTTATCATTGGGAAAGGCAAGGACTTAAATCTGTATGATAACCTTATCTTGTTTACTATGCTTTTACCTGATAGACTCCCATACCTAACTTCCCTGCCCCCTTCACATCCAACACCTTTATAATATGTAGAGATGGTATTAAAATAGTGGTATGGGCCATTTCGAGGAGTTGCTTAGTTTTCTTGGGTCTTTCCCATGTACACAGGAGGTATACATGTTAGTAAACTTATGTTTTTCTCCCATGAATCTGTCTTTTATTACAGGGAGTCTCAGCCAAGAACCTAGAAGGGTAGAGGGGCAATTATTTTTCTAACCTTCTAATCTCATTTCATTACTACCCTTGAGAATCCTATTATCCTATTATAATCCTATTATATATCCATAACATTTTTAAAAAATGGTTTTGGGCTCAAGAACCCCATGATGTCCTTCAAAGCATTTAGTTTATGAAATCCAACTATAGACCTGAGAAGTTCAGGAGTGTGAACTGTATATTTTCCTTCTTTTTCTTGTTTTTTTTTTACTCTCATCTGAATCGCCAGTAATTTTTTTTTTTTTTTTTTTTTTTTCATTTTTAGCATCAACGTGTTGTTGGGAAAAGTTTCCCACGCATTTAGCAGAAGTGCTGGATCCAGTACTTGCAGTCTCTGTGTCCTAGAGTTATTTGTGTAAGCCTCTTGGAGGCTCAGTTTCCTCATTTGTAAAACACAGATAACAATATGTACTTCATGGGATGGTGAAAGTCCCTTTAGGTCTGTGGAGTCCTTACCTATAAGTTCTCTCAACTGCCTGCCCACAGAAAGTGAAGTTTCGCATCAAACCATCCTTTGTGCTGATGAAATTGTTACTCTTCTTGTACTTAGTATTTGGTCCTCTATAGAAATATATGAATTGCCTAACTGCTCATTTGTCTCAAATCCGTTCATGTGTCCTGTTCGGGCTGGTGTGCTTTAAGAAAAGCCATACTATCTCAAATCCTAATTGAAACCAATGTATTTTCCCCTGATGGCTATGTTTTATTGTCTAAAATACCCATCATTCCCAAATAATTTCCACCTTCTTCTCTGGGTTAGAAATTGACTTTCGGAGACATTTGCTAAACAGGAGCCTAGGGAATAAACTAAAGATTTTAATGAGGATGAGAGGGTCAGCTGGGAGCCAGAGAAGGTTGTGCACTTTGGGGTGAATAACATGGTGAGCATATGGAAAACACTGGGCAGAGGCTAGCAGGAAGCTGTAGAGTTGAAGAGATAGACACAAAATTGTTGGATTATCTGCAGAAAGAGATCAAAGACAAAGCTTGCACATATCATAATGCTACTTCCTGGCCCGTTAGCTTCCTCCTCCATTTTTAAAGTTGATGAGCTTCAAATTACATGTATTAGTTGAGTCCGAATGTTGTGTATAGTAGACAAATAAATTATGTTGCTAATTTGATTTCCTTTTACCTGAGGCATCCTAATATGGTAGTAATTTCTGAGTTAGGCATAAAAATCTATTCAGTACACTGGGACCAATGTGGACAGTGGATCAAAGAGATAGGAGATCATTTCCCACCTTGGAACCTTAGTGTTCTCATTTCTCAAGTGCAAATCATTTTACTGCTTTGAGGTGATGTTTGCATTTGATGACACATTTTGGAAAAGTGGCTCATTGAGGGACAGGCAAATTGGGCACTAAATAATTACCTTAAATGTAGGATGTATTGCCTTTAAAAAAATAAAATTTTGGTGTTGACTAGGAGGCTTAGTTTCTTATAAATTACTAGTATTTCTTTTTAACTTGTTTATTTTATAGTGGTTTTCAGCTTGGGCACATACCAGTCACATGTGGGGCTCTTAAAAAACATAGATGTTCGTGGCCATTCTTCATCTGTACTTTATTTTTTTTTTATTTTTATTTAAAAAAATTTTTTTTTAACGTTTTATTTATTTTTGAGACAGAGAGAGACAGAGCAGGAACGGGGGAGGGGCAGAGAGAGAGGGAGACACAGAATCTGAAGCAGGCTCCAGGCTCTGAGCCATCAGCCCAGAGCCCGACGCGGGGCTCGAACTCACGGACCGCGAGATTGTGACCTGAGCTGAAGTCGGACACTTAACCGACTGAGCCACCCAGGCGCCCCTCTTCATCTGTACTTAAAAAAAAAATGTTTATTTTTGAGAGACAGAGGGTGTGTGTTGTGTGTGCATGTGCGCAAGCCGGGGAGGGGCAGACCGAGAGAATCTTAAGCAGGATCCACCCTGTCAGCACAGAGCCTGACTGGGGCTCGAACCCATGAACCATGAGATCATGACCAGAGCTGAAGTCAAGAGTTGGATGTTAAACCAACTGATCCACCCAGGCACCCTCTTCATCTGTACTTTTAAAAGTTTCCTAGATGGTTCTAATTATGCTCTAATGAATTAGTTTGGGATTCTTGCATATTTTATTTTTACTCCCTTCGTTGGTTTTGTAATCTCCAACTAACCAGATAGCCAAATAGAAATGGGAGTGTAACTAACACTTCAAAGGTAACATCATCACCACCACTATCTATGATTGTGGTGTGATAGGCGCTCCTAGGTTGTATTTCATTTTTTAGTGCTCTTCCAACATCACTTTTCACAGGTGATAGGAGCTTTCTTCATCATCTTTTTCTGCCTCTACTGATGATATTATGAGAAGCATTCATATTCAGATATTAGCTTTCTGCAGAAACCTATGGATTTTTTAAATTTAGTGGAAGTATTTCATATATGCTTATTAATGTAAGTTCTCTGATAAACATCAAGAGGATGTTCTTGATAGGAGATTCAAAGGGAGGCCTTTTAGGTTCTTAAAAGGCTGTAGTTATGCTTAGGGTATTTGAAGATCAGATACCTGTTCTCAAAATACTGCTCCTAAGGTGGCTAAAATATCTTCACAGAGGTAGACCCAATGAAGAAAAACACCATTAGTCTTGGTAATATAAAAACTAGAAAACTATTGATCTGTTTTATATAGAGAGTAACTCCATAGGAAAATAGAATTAAGCATAGGTCAGAAGATTTCACATGAGGGGCAGTTGATTAAGCCTCTGACTTTGGTTCAGGTCATGATCTCAGGGTTCGTGAGTTCGAGCCCTGCATCAGGCACTCTGCTGTCAGCATAGAGCCGACTTTGAATCCTCTGACCCCCTCTCTCTGCCCCTCCCCAGCTTGTGCTGTGTCTCTTACAAAATAAATTAACTCAAAAAAAAGATTTTACATGAAATTTTGTATACTTGTTATGTTTTTATTATTTTCTTTTGCTTGACTTGGGAAAGATTATACTTAATTTATAGTGTTTTATTTTTCTTTTGTTTATGTGGTAGATACATAAGTAAATCATTTTTATGGTAATTATTTTAAAAGAATTTTATTTTTAAATGTTTTTATTAGAGAATTTTTCAAACCTACAGAAAAGTAGAGGGAATAATGGGGTCAAAATTCAGTGTAGCGGGCTTGATCAATTTTCACTGTTTGGACATTTTTCCCCCCAATATATGTCCTCCTTTTTAGGGGTATTTTAAAATTTTAGATACTGTGTCATTTCACCCTTGCATACTTCACTATATGTCTTTTGTAGTTATTGCTTCTACTATAACATACAACCCCAGTACTGAGTACATGCTTCTGTGGTTTGATTTGGGTTCAGCTCTGTGACTGAGGTCTGCTTGGTGTCGTGTCATTTGGGTTTACTCCTGAATTCTCAGTCAGCTCTCAACTAAGTTTGGTCTGGCATTTGGTAATGGCTGTAGGTTGGAGCACCTTGATTTTGTACACACCGCCTGTCACTTTGCCATCAGCTAAACCTGGTTTTTTCATAGGAAAGCGGTTTTGGGATTCCAAGAGTGAGAAAACAGATCTCCTAAACCCTGGCCTTGGAAGTCAGGCGCCACCACTTGCTGCCGCATTCCACTGGTGATAAAAAGTTACAAGGCCAGCCCCAGTTCAAGGGGAGTGAAATAGATTCTACCTATAGATTGGAAGAAGGGCATAGTTACATTGCACAGAAGCATGCGGGCAATGAGAGGAATTGTTGCTGTGTTTTCAACAAGACTCTATTTTCTAGAGCAGTTTTGGGTTCATAGCAGTATTAAGCCAAAAGGTAGAGAGAGTTCCCATATACCTTCCACCCTCACACATGTGTAGCCTCTCCCATTATCAGCATCCCCCAGCAGAGTGGTATATTTGTTACAACTGATGAACCTACATTGACAACTTACTATCACCCAGAGTACATAGTTTACATTAGGGTTCACCCTTGATGTTGTGCATTCTGTGGATTTGGACAAATATATGACATGTTTCTACCATAACAGTAGCATACAGAGAAGTTTCACTGCCCTGAAACATTTCTGTGCTCTGCCTGTAGATTACCTGCCCCAAACCCTGGTAACCACTGATACTCGTACTGTCCCAATAGTTTTGCCTTGTCTAGAATGTCATATTCTTGGAATCCTACACTTACACAGCCTTTCTAGATTGGCTTCTTTCAGTTAAGACGATACATTTAAGGTTCCTGCACATCTTTTTATGGTTCAGTATCTCATTGTTTTTAGTACTAAATAATACTCCATTGTCTGGGTGGACCACAGTTTATCCATTCACCTACTGAATTACATCTTGGTTGCTTCCGAGTTTTGGCAATTATGAATAAAGCTGCTCAGATATCAATGGACAGATTTTTGTGTGGATGTAAGTTTTCAGCTCCTTTGAATAAATACCAAGTAGTGCAATCGATGGATTGTATGGTAAGACTAGGTTTAGTTTTGTAAAAACTGCCAAGCTGTCCTCTCAGGTGGCTGTGCCATTTTGCCTTTATAAGCCATGTTTCGTAGCACATCTAACTGATCGGTTTTCAATATTGCCATGCTGCCAAGAGTTAACAAATTTAACAGTATTTTAAAAATTGATTTATTTTTAACGTTATGTTTTAGTTTATGTAGGAATTTTATGTGTGTTTGTGTCTATACACTTCACAGTGCTTTGGCAAATGTATAGAGTTCTGTAACAGTCATCACAGTTAGCATACAGGACTGTTTCCTCACCACCAAAAATTCCCACCGTGTGCTGCCCACTTGAAATCAAGCCCTCCTTGTACTCCTAACCACTAGAAAGTACTGATTTGTTGTTCTCAATAGTTGTGCTTTTTTCACGATGACTTAGGAGTGAAAATTGACTGAATGGAATCTTGTGAGTCTGTTTTGTTTCACTTAGCATAATGCATTCAAGGTTGATCCATATTACTGAGTGGGTCAATAACAGGTTCCTTTTATTTTTTTGCTGAGTAGTAGTACATTTTTAGGATGTACCAGAGTTGGCTCTTCCATTCTTCAGTTGGATAACATGTAGGTTTTTGTAGTTTTGGAGGATTATAAGCAATGCTGTGATAAATGTTTATATACAGGTTTTTGTGTGAACACAAGTTTTAATTTCTGTAGATCAAATATCTAGGAGGTGAGTCATATGGTAGGTGTATGTTTAAAT
Source organism: Neofelis nebulosa (assembly GCF_028018385.1). Classification (NCBI taxonomy): domain Eukaryota; kingdom Metazoa; phylum Chordata; class Mammalia; order Carnivora; family Felidae; genus Neofelis; species Neofelis nebulosa. The sequence goes on from NC_080800.1 coordinate 21,725,413, forward strand.
TCAAGAAATAGCCAACCTTTTTTCCAGAATGGCTGTACCATTTTATCTTCTCATAATGATTGATAGATCTAGTCCGTTGTTCTTACTAGCACTTTGTATTGTCAAGCTATGTGTTTCTTTTAGCCATTCAAATAGGTAGATAGGGGTATGTTACTGATTTTAATTTGTATTTTCTTAATGACCAATGGTGTTGAATATCTCTGTGTGTTTATTTCCATTCTATGTATCTCCTTTGGTGAAGGTATATAATAGGCAAAACATTTGCCTGTTCTTAAAATTGGTGTTTTTTCTTTTTGTAACTTTTGAGACTTTTTATGTTCTACATACAAGTCTTTTGTTGGATAACAGAAACGCCAATATTTTCTCCCATGTAAATTGTCCTTTTATTCTCTCAGTATTGTCATGTGAAGAGCAAAGCTTTTTTTTTTTAATTTTGGTAAATTCACATTTGTCTTCTTTACCTTTTATGGATCAGAACTCTTTGCTTAACTAACCAAGATCATAAAGATTTTCTCCTCAAAATTTATTATTTAAAAGTTTACATTTATACCTGTGATCTATTTTAAGTTAATTTTGTGCAAAGTTGGAGATGTAGGTTGAAGTTTTTTCTCTCCCTCTCTTGCTTTTTTTGGTGGGTGGTGGGGTGAAGGGAAGAGTACAGATGTACAATTGTCCAGCAACGTTTCTTTAGAAGACTACTTTCTTGACTGAATTGATCTTTAAACTTAACAGTTGACTACATTTGTGTGGATCTGTTTCTCTGCCCTCTGATTTGTGGAGTTGATCTGTGTGTCTTAATTCCACCAATACCACAGTCTCTTGCTTATGGTAGCTTTATCATAAGTTTTAAAATCCGGTAGTGTGCATTTTCCCACTTTGCCCTTCTAATAGTAATTTGTTAATATTATTTAATATCACTCTATTTTCAATTTTTCCCAGCTGCCTCAGGATTATTTTTGTTGGGTTGTTTTGTTTGAATCAACACCTAAATCCACTTTCACACACTGAATTTGGTTGTATGTCTCTTAAATTTTTTCTATAATACTTCTCCATTCTGCTGTCCCCTTTCATGTGTTAAGAAACCAGGTTGTTGGTCCAGTGGAGTGTCCCACTTACTGGTTTGGGCTGACATTTTTCTTCCTGGTGTCATTCAAATTGTTGTATTCTTCATACATCTTGTGAACAGGTAATTAGATCTCGATTGGATTTGGGTTTAGATTTTGACTGGGTGACTTGCCAGGCTCCTTTCTAAGTTTTACATTAAGGGGTGCACAGTGGTGATATTTGGATTTTAGAATTCATTTTGCATTTATTAGAAGGTTTATATACAGAAGGACTACTTGATCAACTCTTTGATTACCCTGGAATGTATTTTGGGTCCCTTAGCCAGGACACAGATTTCTTTCCTTAATTTGTCAGTTTTCATATGATGAGTTGGTGCCCTGGCAACTTCTAATTGAGACCAATAGTTATGAACTTAAGGATTTATAGTAACTTGGCATATTTAAATCCACTGAAGTCTTTATTCTTTTTGATACTCAAATTATCTCCTCTTAGTCCACTGGAAGCTCCTTCACCTTGACATTAACCCATTAGTTCTTACTAGCTTTCTTGCTTTCTGCTTCAGTAATATCCTAAATTAATCTTGTACACTTCGTATCCTATTGCTGAATTTGGCCTTTTCTCCAAAGAATCTTTGGAACCTTGTAATCGCTGATAGACTCCAGAGACCATATTTTGGGAACTATGGAAAAATAGGTAAATTTTAAATGTTGGCTGTGTGGTGGTTTTCAGGCTTTTGGTTCTAAAGCATAAAAATCCTCAGAGGAGTACCTGGGTGGCTCGGTCGGTTAAGGACCCAACTTTGGCTCAGGTCACAATCTCAGGGTTGGTGAGTTCCAGCCCGACATCAGGCTGTCTGCTGTCAGTACAGAGCCTGCTTCGGATCCTGTCTCCCTCTCTCTCTGCCCTTTGCCTGTGCTCTCTCTCTCTCTCTCTTTCTCAAAAATAAACATTAAAAAATTTTTAAAAAATGCTTTTAACGTTTATTTATTTTTGAGAGACAGAGAGTGACAGAAAATGATCAGGGGAGGGGCAGGGGGAAAGGAAGACATCGAATCCAAAACAGGCTCCAGGCTCTGAGCTGTCAGCACAGAGCCTGACACGGGGCTTGAACCCACAAACCATGAGATCGTGACCTGAACTGAAGTTAGATGCTTAAGTAACTTGAATGAGCAACCCAGGCGCCCCCCCCTTCCAAATGTTTGTAATTATTAAAAAAAATCCCCGGAGAAAGTTTATAATATCCTCATAATCCATTATTAAGACTCAGTTAAAAGGACTGGCCCTGGGATAGGAATTTACCAACCCCAAGTCCTAAAGTGGCTGCCCTGAATTTGCATATTAGTCTACTTAGTTAATGAAACCGTTAGAGCTTTCTCAGGGGACAAATTCAGTGAAAGATTTCTTTGAGGCAATGATTCACTACAATGTAAATGAATTGTTGCTGCCAATAGGGCTGGAAGGTCCTTACATTAAAAGGGGGACCACTCCTAGCCATATATCAAGATTTGGTTTATATCAGGTCACCAACTTCGTTTTCACCAGTGTCAGACTTCCTTTCCTGTCATATTTGCTCAGTGGAAATTGGGAGAAAAAGGCATGCTCCAGCTTTAAATCTGCTATGAATATACAGATTTTTATTAAGCTAGACAACAGTGTGAATACAAAACTTTAAAGTGACACTTTTTATGTGGAACTAGCTAGATATTTCCATGTCATTACCCTGAATAAAGTTATGCTACACCTTGCATAAATGTATTTATACTCCTGTTTGCATTGGGAAATGACGTTTCACTCAGTACTGATGCCAGCTGCAGTGCACAAGGCACTATATAACTTAGCGGTCCTGTTGACAATATTGAGGCAGGTGCAGTATATTGCCTCAGTCTGTCTCCTTTCTCATATTAAAAAAACAAGGAAGGTCAAAGATTGTTGGATTCTGTTATTTAAAATTCACATGAGGAACTGTCTCTTGTTCTGTGAACCCAGTCATTATCCGTGATCTGTACGTCCTTTGCCTACTTGGTTTTATGTTATGTTATGTCTTATGTTATGTTATGTTACGTTACGTTACGTTACGTTACGTTACGTTACGTTACGTTACGTTACGTTACGTTATGTTATGTTATGTTATTGTGCAGAATAACATTTTGCATTTGCAAAATGTATATGAGAAGTTCCCCTAACCTTAGACTCCCTTTATCTCCATCTGTATTATATCTACATCTGTACTTATAGCTGTATCTACATCTGTATCTACATTTAGCCAGCTAGCTAGACTAGTAAATTTTTGGTGAGCTTTTCATTATGTTTCTTTATCCATTGTTGGCTAGCATGTATCACCCAACATCCTAGAGTACTAATATTTTCTTCTAAACCATTTATGGATATCCTAGCAAGTAACTATTTACAGGCATCTGAATGTTGACATGTATGTGTACTTGATGTCAAACTAAACTTGTAATGTGAAAGATAATTTCCCAAGGAAAGATGTGCATAATACACTCTATATCCGGTCCTCCATCATGCACCTTGATGACTGGCTTGTGCTCCCTGTAATTTCCCCAGGTTCTCCTACCAATGATGACATTCACAGTACTTTTGTAGGGAGAACAGAGCATATCCATTTATCATACAGCATGGTATCAGAGGCCTTTATAAATATTTTGGTTCTATGTATATTTAAACTGAAAAAAAAAAAAAAAAAAACAACCTCTGCAGTTATGGCCTTAAAAACGGCTCCATTGACTTAGCCCTCATACCACATGACAATCCATTGTGTAGCACTGGGGCACACCATTCCTCTTGTCTTAGCATTTATTTATGAATTTTACATGAAATCATTACCATTTCTGCATTCAGTTTTTCTGCAGCGGCGGAAGCAGGGATCTAAACAGGCTGTTACATCTCAAAGACACGTTCATTAGGCCTGAATTATGAGTTCAGCATATCCTGAAAATAGGAACTGCTCAGAACCTCCTCACAGCTGTGGTTTTGCTTCTCTCCTGCAACTGCCATTGCCCTGTACAAAATGACGACTCCATTCCACACCCACCAGATGTTTTTGCCCTTGTTTTATGGTGTTAGCTTTGATTACAGAAAGCTTGGGTTTTATCAAAATCTATATAGGCTGCTTTTAAGAAAGATGGGGAGAGAAAACAGAAGGTTGTTGACACTAGTATAAAGGTGCTAGGAAAATCTGTCTACTGGCTTCAGTCACTTCAGAAGATAGAAGAATATGAGGATTTTATATTGGGAAAGATGAATTGAAGAGAGGTAACATTTTAAAAAGATGGTGGCTTACAAAATAGCATGTGCTTTCATCATAAACAGAAGGTAATAAATATCACCACCAATCTTGTCTGGAACCAAACACTTAAAGTAACCTTTATTAATTTTTGTTAATGTTAATATCCTCATGGTAGAGTCAGTGGACAATTTTATGAAAATCTCATTATCCAAATAGAGATACCTCTTGGAAGGTACCAATTATGTATTTAGGCCACCCATATTGTGTAAGGTTAATGAAATCTCCTACGTGGAAAATATTTATCCTGAAGGCAGAAAAAGGAATAAAGGAGTTTAAGATTCCATAAAAATAAGTAAATAAGTAAAAGTAGTGAAGAAATTACAATTAATACATAGCCTTCTTGGCTTTGGGTCCATCCATGTTCATTCATGTTAATAGGTTTAATACATATTTACTCTGTGTTTATTACTTGTCAAATACTCTTGTAGTTGGAGGTAATTATAATATGAAAGCCAGGATGGAGGAATAAAAATGAACCTTTCTCATGTGTCTGGTGTATTCCAAGTACACTTTATGTATCCTACTTTATTTAACCCTTACAGAAACTTCTATGAAGAGGAATTTATATCGTTTCATTACAAACTATGATAATAGCTTAAAGATGATTAATTGCCCTTTCTAGTGTTGTGGAGCAAGCATGTGGCAGAACACATTCTCTTCAGATCTATTTTTATTAAATGTTTCTACTTCATTTGAGCAACATCCCGAAGGATAAATCAAAGTTTGCCAATAATTACACCTAAAAGAATGACATTCCAGGTCAAGACTCAGAGAAAAGAAAAAACATTGTTCTTTCTGGTAGTTGCCCTGAGTTCACTAAGGTTGGAGTGCAGGTTGAATGAAGGGGATGAGGAATATGAAGCCTGATGCCTTGGCCCACAGTTTAGAAAGTGTTTGAGGGTGCCTGGGTGGCTCATTGGGGTACATATCTGACTCTTGGTTTCAGCTCTGGTCATAAACTCAAAGTTTTATGAGTTTGAGCCCCACATTGGTCTCTATGATGGCAGCGCAGAGCCTGCTTGGGCTTCTCTCTCTTTCTCTGTCTCTCTCACTCTCACTCTTTCTCTTGCTCTCTGCCCCTCTCCCACTTGTGCTGTCTTTGTCTCTCTCAAATAAGAGGATAAATTATTGATGAATAAATCACATAAAATAAAATGCGTCAATCTTCAAGGCAATCGATCTGTGAGGGTGATGTTCTTTACACACTACTGCTTCAAATGCTAATCTCTTCCTCTTTTGGAAACACATGCACAGACGCATCAGATATATTGTTTTACCAGCTTTCTGGGCATCCCTTAACTCAGTCAAGTTGACTCACAAAATTAATCATCACAATGATCATTTTCCTGCCTCCTGGAAAACTTACATAACATTCCTGTAGTATATGTCTGTTGGCAATAATTTCTCTCCGTTTTTGTTTGTCTGATAACAATTATTTATTTCAGTGTAATGTTTATAGCAGCACTTTTTTTTTTTTTATTATTTTTTTTTAAATTTATTTATTTATTTATTTTTTAATATATGAAATTTACTGTCAAATTGGTTTCCATACAACACCCAGTGCTCATCCCAAAAGGTGCCCTCCTCAATACCCATCACCCACCCTGCCCTCCCTCCCACCCCCCATCGACCCTCAGTTTGTTCTCAGTTTTTAACAGTCTCTTATGCTTTGGCTCTCTCCCACTCTAACCTCTTTTTTTTTTTTTTTTTCCCTTCCCCTCCCCCATGTGTTTCTGTTACGTTTCTCAGGATCCACATAAGAGTGAAACCATATGGTATCTGTCTTTCTCTGTATGGCTTATTTCACTTAGCATCACACTCTCCAGTTCCATCCACGTTGCTACAAAAGGCCATATTTCATTCTTTCTCATTGCCACGTAGTATTCCATTGTGTATATAAACCACAATTTCTTTATCCATTCATCAGTTGATGGACATTTAGGCTCTTTCCATAATTTGGCTATTGTTGAGAGTGCTGCTATAAACATTGGGGTACAAGTGCCCCTATGCATCAGTACTCCTGTATCCCTTGGATAAATTCCTAGCAGTGCTATTGCTGGGTCATAGGGTAGGTCTATTTTTAATTTTTTGAGGAACCTCCACACTGCTTTCCAGAGCGGCTGCACCAATTTGCATTCCCACCAACAGTGCAAGAGGGTTCCCGTCTCTCCACATCCTCTCCAGCATCTATAGTCTCCTGATTTCTTCATTTTGGCCACTCTGACTGGCGTGAGGTGATATCTGAGTGTGGTTTTGATTTGTATTTCCCTGATGAGGAGCGACGTTGAACATCTTTTCATGTGCCTGTTGGCCATCCCGATGTCTTCTTTAGAGAAGTGTCTATTCATGTTTTCTGCCCATTTCTTCACTGGGTTATTTGTTTTTCGGGTGTGGAGTTTGATGAGCTCTTTATAGATTTTGGATACTAGCCCTTTGTCCGATGTGTCATTTGCAAATATCTTTTCCCATTCCGTTGGTTGCCTTTTAGTTTTGTTGGTTGTTTCCTTTGCTGTGCAGAAGCTTTTTATCTTCATAAGGTCCCAGTAAATTCACTTTTGCTTTTAATTCCCTTGCCTTTGGGGATGTGCCGAGTAAGAGATTGCTACGGCTGAGGTCAGAGAGGTCTTTTCCTGCTTTCTCCTCTAAGGTTTTGATGGTTTCCTGTCTCACATTCAGGTCCTTTATCCATTTTGAGTTTATTTTTGTGAATGGTGTGAGAAAGTGGTCTAGTTTCAACCTTCTGCATGTTGCTGTCCAGTTCTCCCAGCACCATTTGTTAAAGAGACTGTCTTTTTTCCATTGGATGTTCTTTCCTGCTTTGTCAAAAATGAGTTGGCCATACGTTTGTGGGTCTAGTTCTGGGGTTTCTATTCGATTCCATTGGTCTATGTGTCTGTTTTTATGCCAATACCATGCTGTCTTGATGATGACAGCTTTGTAGTAGAGGCTAAAGTCTGGGATTGTGATGCCTCCTGCTTTGGTCTTCTTCTTCAAAATTACTTTGGCTATTCGGGGCCTTTTGTGGTTCCATATGAATTTTAGGATTGCTTGTTCTAGTTTCGAGAAGAATGCTGGTGCAATTTTGATTGGGATTGCATTGAATGTGTAGATAGCTTTGGGTAGTATTGACATTTTGACAATATTTATTCTTCCAATCCGTGAGCAGGGAATGTCTTTCCATTTCTTTATATCTTCTTCAATTACCTGCATAAGCTTTCTATAGTTTTCAGCATACAGATCTTTTACATCTTTGGTTAGATTTATTCCTAGGTATTTTATGCTTCTTCGTGCAATTGTGAATGGGATCAGTTTCTTTATTTGTCTTTCTGTTGCTTCATTGTTAGTGTATAAGAATGCAACTGATTTCTGTACATTGATTTTGTATCCGGCAACTTTGCTGAATTCATGTATCAGTTCTAGCAGACTTTTGGTGGAGTCTATCGGATTTTCCATGTATAATATCATGTCATCTGCAAAAAGCGAAAGCTTGACTTCATCTTTGCCAATTTGGATGCCTTTGATTTCCTTTTGTTGTCTGATTGCTGATGCTAGAACTTCCAGCACTATATTAAACAGCAGCGGTGAGAGTGGGCATCCCTGTCGTGTTCCTGATCTCAGGGAAAAAGCTCTCAGTTTTTCCCCATTGAGGATGATGTTAGCTGTGGGTTTTTCATAAATGGCTTTTATGATCTTTAAGTATGTTCCTTCTATCCCGACTTTCTCAAGGGTTTTTATTAAGAAAGGGTGCTGGATTTTGTCAAAGGCCTTTTCTGCATCGATTGACAGGATCATATGGTTCTTCTCTTTTTTTTTGTTAATGTGATGTATCACGTTGATCGATTTGCGAATGTTGAACCAGCCCTGCATCCCAGGAATGAATCCCACTTGATCATGGTGAATAATTCTTTTTATATGCTGTTGAATTCGATTTGCTAGTATCTTATTGAGAATTTTTGCATCCATATTCATCAGGGATATTGGCCTGTAGTTCTCTTTTTTTACTGGGTCTCTGTCTGGTTTAGGAATCAAAGTAATACTGGCTTCATAGAATGAGTCTGGAAGTTTTCCTTCCCTTTCTATTTCTTGGAATAGCTTGAGAAGGATAGGTATTATCTCTGCTTTAAACGTCTGGTAGAACTCCCCTGGGAAGCCATCTGGTCCTGGACTCTTATTCGTTGGGAGATTTTTGATAACCGATTCAATTTCTTCGCTGGTTATGGGTCTGTTCAAGCTTTCTATTTCCTCCTGATTGAGTTTTGGAAGAGTGTGGGTGTTTAGGAATTTGTCCATTTCTTCCAGGTTGTCCAATTTGTTGGCATATAATTTTTCATAGTATTCCCTGATAATTGTTTGTATCTCTGAGGGATTGGTTGTAATAATTCCATTTTCATTCATGATTTTATCTATTTGGGTCATCTCCCTTTTCTTTTTGAGAAGCCTGGCTAGAGGTTTGTCAATTTTGTTTATTTTTTCAAAAAACCAACTCTTGGTTTCGTTGATCTGCTCTACAGTTTTTTTAGATTCTATATTGTTTATTTCTGCTCTGATCTTTATGATTTCTCTTCTTCTGCTGGGTTTAGGCTGCCTTTGCTGTTCTGCCTCTATTTCCTTTAGGTGTGCTGTTAGATTTTGTATTTGGGATTTTTCTTGTTTCTTGAGATAGGCCTGGATTGCAATGTATTTTCCTCTCAGGACTGCCTTCGCTGCGTCCCAAAGCGTTTGGATTGTTGTATTTTCATTTTCGTTTGTTTCCATATATTTTTTAATTTCTTCTCTAATTGCCTGGTTGACCCACTCATTCGTGAGTAGGGTGTTCTTTAACCTCCATGCTTTTGGAGGTTTTCCAGACTTTTTCCTGTGGTTGATTTCAAGCTTCATAGCATTGTGGTCTGAAAGTATGCATGGTATAATTTCAATTCTTGTAAACTTATGAAGGGCTGTTTTGTGACCCAGTATATGATCTATCTTGGAGAATGTTCCATGTGCACTCGAGAAGAAAGTATATTCTGTTGCTTTGGGATGCAGAGTTCTAAATATATCTGTCAAGTCCATCTGATCCAATGTATCATTCAGGGCCCTTGTTTCTTTATTGACTGTGTGTCTAGATGATCTATCCATTTCTGTAAGTGGTGTGTTAAAGTCCCCTGCAATGACCACATTCTTATCAATAAGGTTGCTTATGTTTATGAGTAACTGTTTTATATATCTGGGGGCTCCGGTATTTGGCGCATAGACATTTATAATTGTTAGCTCTTCCTGATGGATAGACCCTGTAATTATTATATAATGCCCTTCTTCATCTCTTGTTACAGCCTTTAATTTAAAGTCTAGTTTGTCTGATATAAGTATGGCTACTCCAGCTTTCTTTTGGCTTCCAGTAGCATGATAAATAGTTCTCCATCCCCTCACTCTCAATCTAAAGGTGTCCTCAGATCTAAAATGAGTCTCTTGTAGACAGCAAATAGATGGGTCTTGTTTTTTTATCCATTCTGATACCCTATGTCTTTTGGTTGGCGCATTTAATCCATTTACATTCAGTGTTATTATAGAAAGATACGGGTTTAGAGTCATTGTGATGTCTGTATGTTTTATGCTTGTAGTGATGTCTCTGGTACTTTGTCTCACAGGATCCCCCTTAGGATCTCTTGTAGGGCTGGTTTCGTGGTGACAAATTCCTTCAGTTTTTGTTTGTTTGGGAAGACCGTTATCTCTCCTTCTATTCTAAATGACAGACTTGCTGGATAAAGGATTCTCGGCTGCATATTTTTTCTGTTTAGCACACTGAAGATATCGTGCCAAGCCTTTCTGGCCTGCCAAGTTTCAAAGGAGAGATCAGTCACGAGTCTTATAGGTCTCCCTTTATATGTGAGGGCATGTTTATCCCTTGCTGCTTTCAGAATTTTCTCTTTATCCTTGTATTTTGCCAGTTTCACTATGATATGTCGTGCAGAAGATCGATTCAAGTTACGTCTGAAGGGAGTTCTCTGTGCCTCTTGGATTTCAATGCCTTTTTCCTTCCCCAGTTCAGGGAAGTTCTCAGCTATAATTTCTTCAAGTACCCCTTCAGCACCTTTCCCTCTCTCTTCCTCCTCTGGAATACCAATTATGCGTATATTATTTCTTTTTAGTGTATCACTTAGTTCTCTAATTTTCCCCTCATACTCCTGGATTTTTTTATCTCTCTTTCTTTCAGCTTCCTCTTTCTCCATAACTTTATCTTCTAGTTCACCTATTCTCTCCTCTGCCTCTTCAATCCGAGCCGTCGTGGTTTCCATTTTGTTTTGCATTTCATTTAAAGCGTTTTTCAGCTCCTCGTGACTGTTCCTTAGTCCCTTGATCTCTGTGGCAAGAGATTCTCTGCTGTCCTGTATACTGTTTTCAAGCCCAGCGATTAATTTTATGACTATTATTCTAAATTCACTTTCTGTTATATTATTTAAATCCTTTTTGATCAGTTCATTAGCTGTTGTTATTTCCTGGAGATTCTTCTGAGGGGAATTCTTCCGTTTGGTCATTTTGGACAGTCCCTGGAGTGGTGAGGACCCGCAGGGCACTTCCCCCGTGCTGTGGTGTATAACTGGAGTTGGTGGGCGGGGCCGCAGTCCGACCTGATGTCTGCCCCCAGCCCACCGCTGGGGCCACAGTCAGACTGGTGTGTGCCTTCTCTTCCCCTCTCCTAGGGGCGGGATTCACTGTGGGGTGGTGTGGCCCGTCTGGTCTACTTGCACACTGCCAGGCTTGTGGTGCTGGGGAGCTGGCGTATTAGCTGGGGTGGGTAGGCAAGGTGCACGGGGGCGGGAGGGGCAGACTTAGCTCGCTTCTCCTTAGGTGATCCACTTCAGGAGGGGCCCTGTGGCAGCGGGAGGGAGTCAGATCCGCTGCCGGAGGTTTGGCTCCGCGGAAGCACAGAGTTGGGTGTTTGCGCGGAGCGAGCAAGTTCCCTGGCAGGAACTGGTTCTCTTTGGGATTTTGGCTGGGGGATGGGCGGGGGAGATGGCGCTGGCGAGCGCCTTTGTTCCCCGCCAAGCTGAGCTCTGCCGTCCGGGGGCTCAGCAGCTCTCCCTCCCTTTGTCCTCCAGCCTTCCCGCTTTCTGAGCAGAGCTGTTAACTTCTGACCTCCCAGACGCTAAGTCGCGCTTGCTGTCGGAACATAGTCCGTCCGGCCCCTCCGCTTTTGCCAGCCCGACTCGGGGGCTCTGCTTGGCCGGCGAGCCGCCCCTCCGCCCCGGCTCCCTCCCGCCAGTCCGTGGAGCGCGCACCGCCTCGCCGCCCTTCCTACCCTCTTCCGTGGGCCTCTCGTCTGCGCTTGGCTCCGGAGACTCCGTTCTGCTAATCCTCTGGCGGTTTTCTGGGTTCTTTAGGCAGGTGTAGGTGGAATCTAAGTGATCAGCAGGACGCGCGGTGAGCCCAGCGTCCTCCTACGCCGCCATCTTCCGCAAAATTTCTGGACAGTACTTCAACCATCAGAGATAAAAGGAAAAATGAGATTGAGCAGAGTTAAAGTGTGAAGAAAGTCATGGAGACAGAAGAGTAGGAGACTAGCAGCACTTTCAACAATAGCCAAATTATGGAAAGAGCCTAAATGTCCATCAATTGATGAATAAAAGAGGATGTAGTTTACATATACAATGGAATACTACTTGGCAATGAGAAAGAATGAAATCCTTCCATTTGCAACACTGTGGATGGAGCTGGAGGTTATTATGCTAAGTGAAATAAGTCAATCAGATAAAGGCAGATACCATATGTTTTTACTCATATGTGGAACTTAGGATGCTTAACAGAAGACCATGGGGGAAGGGAAGGGGAAAAAATAGTTACAAACAAAGACAGAGGAAGGCAAACCATAAAAGATTCTTATGTATGGAGAACAAACTGAGGGTTGATGGGGGGATGGTGGTGGAGAGGGGAAAATGGGTGATGGGCATTGAGGAGGGCGCTTGCTGAGATGAGCCCTGGGTGTTATATGGAAGCGATGAATGATGGGAATCAACCCTCAAAACCAAGAGCACACCGTGTACGTTGTATGTTAGCCAACTTGACAATAAATTATTTTAAAAACGTCCTTTGACACTAAAATTTTTTTCAAATAAAAAAATAATTTTTTAACCTTTTATTTATTTTTTAGAGTGCTAGAGAGACAGCGTTTGAGCAGGGGGAGGAACAGAGAGAGAGAGAGGGAGACACAGAATCCAAAGCAGGCTCCAGGCTCTGAGCTGTCAGCCCAGAGCCCTATGCAGGGCTTAAACCCATGAACCATGAGATAATAACCTGAGCCAAAGCTGGACGCTTAACTGACTGAAACCACCTAGGTGCCCTAATTTCACTGTAATTTTTAAAGGATATTTTCATAATACATAGAATTCAAGAATGACATTTTTTTGATATTTAAAAAGTTTAATTTTCTTCTGCCTTGCATAATTTCAGATGAGAAGTCTGTGATCTTTTGTATCTTTGTTCCTCTGTGTGTAATAGGTCTTACTTCTTGAGCTGCTTTATGACTTTATCACTGTTTTTCATTAATTTAAAAAATGCCTTGTGTGATTTTCTTTGTGTTAATCATTGGGCTAGTTAAGCTTTTTGGACCTGTAGGTTTATAGTTTTTATCAAATGGATAGTTTTGGTCATAATTAGTTGAGTATTTTTGAGTCCCCCCCCCCCCCCCCGCACGTGCTTTTTGTTATATATATGTTAGACACTGCTTGATAGTGTCCCATAGGGCCCTAAGGCTGTGTTTATTTTTTATTCTTTTTCATTTTATGATTCACTTTGAGTCATTCCTTGTGCTAGGTATTCACGTTTACTCATGTCTTCTTCTACATCTAATTTGCTATGTTCTTTGCCAGTGAAATTTTCTTTCACATACTGTATTTTGAATTTTCTGAAGTTCCATCTTGTAAGTTGTTTCACCTTCTAATTCTCTGTACATAGTGTTCGTATGTTCTTTTTGTCATCGTTTATATATTCTTTAAAATTCTTGAGCATGTTTATAATACCTGTTTTAAAGTCTTTGTCAATTTCATCATCTCTGTTGCTTGTAGGACTGCTTATTGTAACTTACTTTTCTCCTGGTTATGTGTCATATCTTTCTGCTACCTCACATGGGTATTACCTTTTTAATTGTATTCCAGATATTTTAAATTTTATGTTGAGTGTTGGATTTGTTCTGGAAGGCAGTTGAGGTATTTGAAGATCAGCTTGATTCTTCATAGGCTTATTTTTAAGCTTTTTTGGGGGGCAATTCTATAAAGTATGCCTTTATTCTAGGTTGAATTTAGCCATACTACTAAGTCACAATCCTTTGAGGTTTATACCACATACTTCCATGTATTTATTAAGGTCTCTCCTACTCTTCTGGTAAGTACTTGAACAGTTCTCAGCCCCTAGTGTTTCAGATTGTGAATAATTATTCTTTGGCCTCAGGGAGTTTCATCTTGTGTATATTCACATTGGTGTTCAGATAAGGTCAAGAGGACAAACACAAAGATTTCTGGAGGATGTTCTTTGTGTAACACTACCTGGTTTGGTACTCTTTCCCCCAAAATCTAGCCACTTCAGCCTGTTCAACTCAGTAACACTACCAAACAATGCTTTCCATTCCATTTGTCATAGTTGAGAAATTTCCACTTAGCAGAGAGCTGAGTAAGTCCTAGAGCTCATCTTAATTGTCTCCCTTCTGACAGGGATCAAGTTCTTGTGCTTCGTGTTGTTGAATGTCATAAAACAGTTACTCCATATTTTTTATTTATTTTTTTAAAAAATTTTTTTTCAACGTTTTTTATTTATTTTTGGGACAGAGAGAGACAGAGCATGAACGGGGGAGGGGCAGAGAGAGAGGGAGGCACAGAATCGGAAACAGGCTCCAGGCTCCGAGCCATCAGCCCAGAGCCTGACGCAGGGCTCGAACTCACGGACCGCGAGATCGTGACCTGGCTGAAGTCGGACGCTTAACCGACTGCGCCACCCAGGCGCCCCTCCATATTTTTTAAAGATGTTTACTTATTTTGAGAGACAGCACATGTGTGCAAATGGATGAGGCGCACAAAGAGGGAGAGAGAGAGAGAGAAACCCAAGCAGGCTCCATACTGTCAGCGCAGAGTCTGACATAGGTCTCAATCTCACGAACCATGAGGTCGTCACCTGAGCTAAAATCAAGAGTTGATTGCTTAACCGGATGAGCCACCCAGGTGCCCATTGATGTATTTTGTCCAGTTTTCAATTGTTGATGGTGGGGGAGTAATTCTTGTGAAGTGAGTATTTACGTGGAATGATGGATGTGCACCTTGAAATCCCAGACAACAAAGTCCTGTTTGATTTTAAATCACCATAAGTAAGTCTTCAAAACTACCTGAATTTCTTATTTTTGGAGTGATGGCATAGTAAATCAGACTACTCTTAGAATTTAGGACTCCTAAAAATAGTAAGAATAAATGAAAAAGAAAACCTCTTAAAAACAGCGAGCTAACAACATGGTGAAGAATTCTTAGGCCAAAACGAGTGAAAGTTGAAAACACAGAAAGCTAAATCTGGCTCTCAAATACGCTTTTGTATTGAGAATATTTGCCAATCTGGATGAAATAGCTGTGAAACTGAGTGTAGTTTTGGTGGTATTGGCAGAATATGTATAATGATATTAAGTATTGGCAAGGATGATGGGCAACTGGGACATTCATACTTCACTGGTGGGAGTATCGTTTGTATATAGCCAGTTGGGAAAATCTTGTGTTTAGTAACTTTGAAGGTGTACATGGTATATGCTCTAGTCCCTTCATTTATATGCATATACTTAGAGATCTGTGTGCACGTATGCTTCAGAACTCATGTACAAAAGTGTTCATCATACAGCTATTTGTAATAGTGAAACATAATGCCATTATAAACAACCCATGTCTATCAGCAGGAAAATGAATATCAAATATATGGTATAGTTATACAGCAGAATTTTAGGTAATGACAGAAATGTATGGCTACATGCAGTATCTTGAATGAATCTTCAAAACGTTAAATAGAAATCAAAAGGAGTATATACAGTTTGATTTCATTTACACACATGTACAAAATAAGTGAACTAAGCCATATTGCTTACGGCCACATAAATAGTAAAAATATAAATAAATCCAAGAATAGGACTACAACTGAAGAATAGTGACTATCCCATAAAAGAGATCGAGCCATTTGTGGCAACATGGATGGATACAGAGGATATTGTGCTAAATGATACAAGTCAGACAGAGAACAACAAATATCATTT
Organism: Neofelis nebulosa; assembly: GCF_028018385.1. Taxonomy (NCBI): domain Eukaryota; kingdom Metazoa; phylum Chordata; class Mammalia; order Carnivora; family Felidae; genus Neofelis; species Neofelis nebulosa. The sequence goes on from NC_080800.1 coordinate 21,741,036, forward strand.
CACTTATATGTGGATCTAAAAAATAGATGAACAAACAAAAACAAACAGATCCAAAAATAGAACAAACTGGTGGTTGCCTGAGGGAAGGGGCTTAGGGGGATGGGCAAAAAGAGGCAAGGGGGAGTGGGAGTACAGGTTTCCCATTAAGGAATGAATATGTCACAGGGGTGAAAAGCCCAGCATGGGGAATATTGCCAGTGGTATTGTAGCATCATTTGGTGACAGATGGTAACTGTGCTTGTGAACATAGCTTAATGTATAGAGTTGTGGAATCACTGTATTGTACACCTGAAACTAAGGTAGTAACATTGTGTGTTAACTATACTTTCAGTTAAAAAAAAAAAAATAGTGACTACCTATAGCGAAAGAGGCAACAGTGTTTTGAATGAGAAGGGGCAAGTAATATTTTTCCAGAATCCCAGAAAGGTTGTTTATACTGAATTGGGTGGAAGTTACACAGATGTTCCCTTTGTAGGTGTTGATAAAATTATATATTAGGGATTATACAGTTCTCTGTACATATATTTTCACAATAAGAAAAGTTTTTTTTTTTAATTTTTTAACGTTTATTTATTTTTGAGAGAACATGTGCTAGTGGGAGAGGGCCAGAAAGAGGGAGACAGAGGATCCAAAGCAGGCTCTGCGCAGTGAGCACAGAGCCTGACGTGGAGCTTGAATTCAGTAACTGTGAGATCATGACCTGAGACGAAATCAAGAGTTGGCCAATTAACCGACGGAGCCACCCAGGCACCCCAGAGTTTTAAAAAAATGTTTCAGTTTGGGCTATCCTTATCCAGTTGAAAAATAATGTGAGCCATGAATTTCAGACTCATCTATCATTTAAAATTTTCTACAAGTCTTTTAAAAAGGTAAAAAGAAACAGGTGAGATTAATAATGTATTGAATTAAACCCACTGTAGCTAAAATATCCTTATTTCAACATAAAATCAACATGAAAAAATACTAAATTATATTTCGTTTTTTTAATCCCTGAGTCTTGAAATCCAGTATGTATTTTCTGTTTACAGCACATCTCTGTTACCATTAGCCATATTTCAAGTGTTCATTAGCCACAGGTGGCTAATGGCAATTTTATTGGGTAGTCCAAGTTTAGGCTCTGAGTGACATTTAGCTGTGTGGACTTCAGCAAAGACAACAGATTTATAGAAGTGGTCAAATACACAGATTATGATCTTGGCACAGTAGCAGTGAGTTCGAGAACTGAGGCGGATAATGATTAGGTGGAGAGAGCAATTGATCATAAACTGACAGTCCATTGAGTGGCTGAATCTACAAGTAGGTTTGAGGTAAGTCTAATTTATTTGAAGGTACTAAATGAAAACAAGGAAAGTGAAAGGGAGCCACATAGACCATACCCAAATCCTATTCTGTCACAGACGAAAGTTTGCATTCCTCTGTGCCCTATTTTTCTCACCTGCAAAATCATTTGATAATACCTTACAGATTTGTTAGTGAGACAGTGAATAAAAAGTTGCACAACTGAAAAAGAATGCTTTTAATCAATTCATTTGATGACTACATTTGAGCACCTACCATATGCCAGGTGCTGCCTCACTCAGTGCAGATCCAGACCTCAGTGAACATTAGCTTTTGTTTTTGTAATAAACAGTGATGAAACTCTAAGTCCATTCTCCATTTGACCTCATTTCACAGAGTTGCTCTGTTTAAACTGAGCACTCTAAAATGAGGACATTTGGAGGCCATGTGAAAGGGAGAACTAAGAATGCATCATGGAGTTAAAAACTGTGGGGGCAAGCCTTTTCTTTCCTGAATGAGCCTTAAGGACCTGAGCCTTAATTAAAGACTTAACAAAATAAAGTAAGTGTGTAGGATATAGTAGGGATTTGAGGGGATGTAAATGAGGTAAAACTTTATTTTTGAATATCTTCTTTTTTTTAAGTTTATTTATTTTGAGAGTGGGGGGAGGGGCAGAGAGCGAGAGCGAGAGCGAGAGAGAGAGAGAGAGAGAGAGAGAGAATCCCAAGCAGGCTCTGCACTGTCAGCCCAGAGCCTGATGCAGGGCTCGATCTTGGGAACTATGAGATCATGACCTGAGCCAGAATCAAGAGTCTGTTGCTTAACTAACTGAGCCCCCCAGGTACCCTGGAATATATTCTTGTTGAATAGTGAAATAATTAGTTTAATTCTAGGCTAGCTAAGTGTTTTTCATGAAAAATCAAAACACCTTCTACAAAAATCAGTCTCTGTATTAAGGAAATGCTCATTTGTATTTCTCTTAGATTAACCTAGGACTTTACTCTTCCTTAAGTCTTTTCTTCATTGAGATAGAATAACAGAGGGCCTCAAAGTGTAATATAGACATACCACCTCCTCACATTGGGGGAGGACTTCTGAAGGATAATTATGTACGAAAGTGGCAGGATCACACTTGCATCTTAGAAACGTTGCTTGGTTTTGAGGTGCAATGGATTGGAGAGAGGCCAGAAGGAGGCTGAGATTCTTTTTAGGAAGATGCTGCCATGGTCCAGGAATAATTCAGTGGTACATTAGAGGAGTAAATGTGCTACCTGCTGAGATTAAAAAATAAAACCTGTGGTCTAAGACTTTAAGTGGTCTAAAAGCAAGGACTCTGGAGCCCAACTGCCTGCCCTTGAATTCTAGCTCCCCCACTGACTGACTGACTGACTGACTGATTTTGGACTAATGTAATCTCCCTCTGGCTCCATTCCCTCATTTGTAAAAACAGAGATAACGGTAATACTTACCTCATAGGTTTGCTGTAGGGATTAAGTAAGGTAATGCTTGTAAAGATTTTAGAAAAGTGCTTGACACATAGTAGGTACTGTATAAGTGTTCATTAAATAAATACAATAAATAGATATGAGAGGATTTGTCTGAGAAGAAGAGTTCACTTTGTTTATATTAAACTTGGTACACGTGAGTGGCAGTCAAGGGATGATGTTTTGTAGGCAGTTGGATATACCAGTCCAGAATTTCGGAGAATGATTTCAGAGAATGCCATGGTCCAGGAATAATTCAGTGGTACATTAGAGGAGTAAATGTGCTACCTGCTGAGATTGAAAAATAAAACCCTCTGTGTGGGTTATGGTCATCATGTGTAAATATAAGTTCATGGTGTCTGGAAAATAGGAGTAAAGATTGCCCAGGAAGAGAATATAGAGCAGAGGTTCTTAACTATTTTATCTTTAATCACAGCACAATGAGGAATCATTCCGCTAAAGCATTGTGGTTTAAAATTATATGGTAATGTTGAACTGAATTTTGATTAGTATCCCAAATGGGTCATTTTTCTACCAGTGCCTGATTAATTCAGGAGTTGTATGTCAATGTTGGCAGTCTAAAGCTTTAAGAATTGCTGGGGAAGGAAACAAGGTTCACTTGGCTCAAAATCCCAATGTATTTCTTCAGCAGTATTGATATTCTTGTACTAGATTTCCTTGGAAAATACAGTAATTAGCGGCACATATTTGAAAAGTTTTAAAATAATAGAGCTCTTCTTTGTACTTGAACACTATGCCATTGACGGCGGGACATGGGAAGAAAAAAATTTGCTAGGAGAAGCACAGAAGGGCCAAAAAACTTGAGTACTTGGTAGGATCTCTTTCCTTTATTATAATTTTTATGTCTAATGTGCTTTTTTTAAAAATACTTTTTAATGTTTATTTATTTTTGAGAGAGAATGAGTGCGAGCGGGGGAGGGGCAGAGAGAGAGGGAGACACAGAATCCAAAGCAGGCTCCAGCTGGCTCTGAGCTGTCTGCACAGAGCCTGATGCTGGGCTCAAACTCACAAACTGCGAGATCGTGACCTGAGCAGAAGTCAGATGCTCAACCAACTAAGCCACCCAGGCACCCCTGTCTAGTGTGCTTTTTTATTTATTTATTTGTTTATTTATTTTTGAGACAGAGAGAGACAGAGCATGAACGGGGGAGGGGCAGAGAGAGAGGGAGACACAGAATCTGAAGCAGGCTCCAGGCTCTGAGCTGTCAGCACAGAGCCTGACGCAGGGCTCGAACTCATGGACCGTGAGATCATGACCTGAGCCGAAGCCGGACACTTAACCGACTGAGCCACCCAGGCGCCCCTAAGTGTGCTTTTTAAACAAATTTATGCGACTATAGGGGCAGAGATGTCTTTATGACAATGTTATTGAGCTATAGTCAATATGCCATAAATTGATCCTTTAATTAAGTGAATTAATTTAAATTTAAATTTGAGTTAACATACAGTACAATATTGATTTTGGGAGTAGAATTCAGTGATTCATCACTTAGGTACAACACCCAGTCCTCATCACAACAAGTGCACTCCTTAATATACATCACCCATCTAGCCCATCCCCTACTCACCTCTCTCCATTAAGCCTCAGTTTGTTTTCTATGGTTAAGAGTCTCTTGTGGTTTGTTTCCATCTCCCCCTCCCCTTTTCCCATACCTGTTTTGTTTCTTAAGTTCCGCATATGAGCGAAGTCATATGGTATTGGTCATTCTCTGGTTATTTCATTTAGCATAATACCTTGTAGTTCCATCTGTGTCATTGCAAATGGTGTGATTTCATTTTTGATGGCTGAGTAATATTCCATTGTATATGTACACCACATCTTCTTTATCCATTCATCAGTTCATGGACATTTGGGCTGTCTCTGTAGATTGGCCATTGTTGATAATGGTGCTGTACACATCTGGGTGCATATACCTCTATGGATCTGTGTTTCTGCATGCTTTGGGTAAATACCTAATAGTGCAATTGCTGGGTAAATTGATCCTTTTAGAGCGAACAACAGCTCCATATTTTTTATATATTCACAGAGTTGTGTTACCATCACTCATTGTAACTTTAGAACATTTTCATAACCCTCCAAAATAAACTTTATCCTTAGTAGCAGTCACTTTGCATTCCCCCCACCTCCCAGCTCTTGGCAACCATTGGTCTGCTTGCTGTCTTTATGGATTTTTCTATTGTAAACAAATTCTTTATAGCAATTCTTTAAGTCAGCTTGCATATTAAGCAAGATAGAATGTTGCTTAAATCCTAAGCGTGTAGCTTCAGCATAAAAGTCACTGAATCTTCAAAAAGTAAATATGCTTGTGGATCTGCCACCTAGGTCCAGAAATAGAATATTATTCGCACTCCAGAAACTCCTTCTGGCGCCCCCTCACCATCCCTGTTACTTAGGGGTAACCAGTTATTTCAGATTGTCACCCTTGGTAGTTTTTTTTGTCTGTTTTTGAACATTAAGTTAATATTCACATATTTAGTTTCTTTTGCTCAGCATTATTTTTGAGATTTGTGTTTTATTGTTGATTCCTTTCAAAGAAGTCTTTCTTACCTTTTTCAGGGGGACAGGAGTTGTTTTTTGGATTATTTTCCTTGTTCTTGGTTTCTCTTCAATTTCATTATAATATGTCTAGATTTAGATTAATTTCTTTTGATGTTCCTTGGAGTCCCTTGATGCTTTTGATTATATGGATTGATTCTTGAGAGGATTATCAGTCATTATATGTTCCAATATTGTTTTTCTCCTGTTTCTGCTCTCTTCCTGGCTCTTTGAATAAAAACTTTAATTTTTTCTCCACTCTATTCTTTAAAAAGCCAATTTTATTAGTGTATAATTTATATACAACAAGATGTACAGTTTTTAAGTATAGAGTTGAATAAATTTTGACGAATATCTGCACCCATGTAGCCACCACCCCAGTCAAGATAGAGCGCATTTCCACCTGTGCAGTAAGCATTCTCCCATGGATTAGGCTTGCCTGTTCTTGAACTCCCTATAAATGAGATTACACAATATATACTCTGGTTCATGGCTCTTGTGCTCACACAGTGTTTGGGAGATTCGCGTGTTGTTTCATGTATGAAAAATTCATTCCTTTCCAATTCTGGTGAGGAATTTATTATACAAACATATCTTTATCCATTCATGCTTTGATTACATTTGCATTGTTTGTAGTTTGAGGCTATTCTCATAAATCATTCTGAACATTCTCATGCACAACTTTTTTTGTGGACTAAAGATAATTTTCTCTCTGCCTTTCTAGGTACTTGGCTGAGTTGCCCCCCTATAATAAGAGACAGATTAACAAGAGAAAAATGAATAGAAGTTTAATAACATGTATACCTCCTGTGTACATGGCAGAGACCCAGGAAAATTGAGTAACTCCCTAAAATGGGCAAAAACACCACCTTAAATATCATCTCCAGCTAAAGGCAAAAGAAGATGCTGGTGGTGGGGCATCAGTTAGGGGAGGTTACCAGGAAAAGTACGCTAAACAAGGATATGCTTGTAACATAGATTTAAGTCCTTGCCTTCTCCACTGATAAGCATTTCTAAAGAGTGAGAGTCACCCTCCTCCTCCTCCTGGCACAGAGAACAAGACACTCTTACAAATGGAGATTTCCTTTATAAATGTCTCTTACAGAAGGGTAACTTCTCTTTTCAGAGCTTTTTCTGTGTGTGCTGGATCTTAAAAAATAATCAGCCTAAAATAATCATTATGCCAAAGAGGCATATTTTTGGCTGGCATATTCTTCTCCCCTTCAGCCTCTTGAGAGTCGTAGCTGCTGTTTTTCTTTCAGCTTCCGAATGTTGTCCAAATTTAACCTGGATCCAAACAGGGAATGGTCTTGGGAAATGATCTAAACCACCTTAGAAAAAGAGTAGTGAGGCAAAGTTGTATTTTTCTGGTTTAGATTTTGTTAAAACGTTTTTTTCAGATCTGTTTGGTCATTTTTTCATATCAGGTATGTTTTGAGATGTCTGTAGAAATGCAATATTCTGTTTGATCTTTGCAAATCTGGTTGGACAAAAGTTTCCCATTATTTCCCTGTTAGCAGATTTCTTCTTCTTTGTCATTATTTTATGAATTTGTTTACTTTTGTACATTCTTGTATTAAAGTGTTGATTTTTAAAATTAATTTATGGGAGTTACCTATATAAGTATGTTTCTTTTTATCTGGTTTGCTTTATGTATTGCAAATATTTTCCCTGGGTTATCATGTTCCCTTTATATTTATTGATGTGTTAATATTTTGCATAAAACATTTAACATTTTTAGATGTCCCATCCGAATATTTTTCCCTTATGACTTCTACTTTGGGGCTTGTTCTTAGAAAGCTCTTTCTCTGACCCTGAAGTTTACATTAAAACGTATATGTTGCTACTTCACAGTTTTTAAATGTTTGTGATCATATTTTAGAAGTTTTTCTCCTAAACTTTCAACATGTAAAAGAGTTTTCTGTTATTTAATTGAATTCAGCAGACATTTATTAAATGTCCATGGGATGCTGGTCTTGAGATGGTGATGTAGAAATGAATGAAGCTCCTACCCTTGAGAAAAACAAAATGTCTAATGAATGATCTTTATATGTAAACAGTTACCATGATGAGATGTGATAAATATGTGCTTGGAATTCTTACAAACAAAATTGAGAGAAAATGTTGCTGCGTGTCTGAAAGGGATATCTGCTCAATAACATTTATTTATTAATGACATATGAAGAAACAGGTGACAAAGGTATAAAAATGTGGTCTTGTTAACACATAGTTTGAATCATAAAATGATGAACGTTATGCTGTAACAAACTACATAATTCACAGGATACAGGTTAGCATTAGGCACGGGTGATACCTTCTGTCACTGGAGGCTACTGACATGGTCAGAACCAGCCTCCAGAAATGTCTTTGACCCTCGCATTAGAGACTTTTTGATTGGAGGGTAACATATGAGTGTTCAGCAGTGTATGCAAAAATAGTGCTTATGAAGGGAATCTGGTTTGATTTGAAGCGTTTTCTTGTTACTTCATTAGATAGCTTATTTGCCTACCCCTTATCTGCAGATAGCATAAATCCACAGTTTCTAGGGTTTTTTTACATTTTAAAAACCTGCTGAGAAATGGCATTTGTACGTTGACAAGGAGGTCATTCAAAGTCCATTGTTCACCTGGTGGTTGGGGACAAAGTCAACGGCCTGCTGGTAAGCCTTTGTTGCACAGGGCTTTTCCTGTCTGTTATTTTGAGATCATCTCCTATAATTATTTTATTGTCCTTGTGTAGTGTTTTCCTTTTTTATACAAGTGTTGTCTCAGAGGCTAATATTTTCCAAGCACTGTACGAAATATTTTTTACAAGTTATTTCGGGGTAAAACTGTAGATTCAACTCTTGCGACCTTTAAGGTAATAAGATACTAATGTGAAGTGTTCCAGGAAGAAAATAGGTGAAAACAACTTTTATTTGCTGTAACGAACACAAGTGATTTTTCTTTTGAGCACATCTATTACAGGTAATAGTACTATCATTTTGTATTTATCTAATACTTATAAGAAACAAAACTCAAATGGGCTGTACTCGTCATGGCTGGGTAGCAAACCACCCCAATCCTCAGTGGCTTAAGACAACAACTACTAATTCTTTAGGTTGGCAATGCAGGCAAGGCTGAGCCTGGGTACTTTTTTTTCCCCTACCACCTTGTTCAGTTTTTAAACTGACCGATTCAGATAAGAACACTTAACATAAGGTATACCCTCAGGAAATTTTTAAGTACGAAATACTATAGTGTTAACTGTAGGCTCTGTGGTGTACAGTAGCTTTCGAAGACCTACTCATCTCGTATACCTGAAACTTCGTACCGTTTGGTTAATACCTTCTTCATTTCCCCTTTGCCCCCCAGCCTCTAGCAAACACGTTGCACTCTCGGTGTCTCTGAATTTGACTATTTGAGATTCATCATTTAACAGGGATCATGTAGTATTTATCCTCAAACCTGAGGACGTTTATTTGTTTGATTTTTGCTCTTAGCTGGGTTCCCTCGTGCATCTGCATTCATAATCAAGTCAGCCATGTGGTCCTGATTCTTGTGTTGGCTGACTGTCCTCCATGGTGTGAGGAGACGACTGAGCTATATCTCTATGATCTCTTAGCAGATTAGCCTAGGTTTGTTCACCTGGCAGAAGTTTCCAAGGGAAGGAAGTGAATGTCGATTCACCAGGATTTTTCAGATCTTTGAGGGACCACAAAGTCGTCTGGCCCAGCCTAGAGTCGGTGTGAGAGGGGAAGTCCCAAAGATACGGATATAGGCAAGTGTCAACACGCTGTGGGCCATGATTGCAATAACCACCACTAAATTTGAACTTTTAGAGAATATTGTTTGCTATGTTTTTTCCTCACCTCTCAAATGGAGATGTATGTGACCTCATCTTTTCTGTTTCTCTGTCACTCTTGGTCTCGTGGTTGCACATACACATAGGCCCACACACTTTCCGTCTTCCAGGAGAAATCAGACCTCCTTCGTGGAGAACAGAGGGACTAGTAGTTGTTTCAGAATGATGACATTATTTCTCATTTCTTGCCTCATCCTAACTCTCTGAAACATCATTAGGTTTGGGGTATTATACAACTAGATTTCTATCAAAATTCAATTCTTGGATCAGCCTTTTTAAAAGAAGTATTTTTAAAAATGTGTTTCCAGTTTTCTCAAAAAGAAATTGATGTGTCATTGTATACGTTTAAGCGTACAGCATGATGATTAGATTTATACATGCTGTGAGATAAGTTCAACTAATAGCCATGTTACATAAATACAATAAAAGGAAAGGAATGAAGGAAGAAAATGTTCTGTTTGGGATGATAACTTTTAGGGTTTATTCTCAACTGCTTTCCTATGTATCATACAGCACTATTAACTGTAGTCATCATGTGCTACATTACATCCTTTGTACTTAGGTGTCTTTTAACTGGAAATTTGTACCTTTTGACCACCTTCTTCCAAATCTCTGTCTCCCAACCCCTCCACCCTGACCAAGTAGCTTTTTAAAGTGAACAAAAAATGAGTGTAGACTCATTATTGTTGAGGAGGAAAAATTTTCCTCTGTGCTCAAGGTTCTTTTGGCTTATATATATAAGACAGATTAACAGGAGAAAATAATATGTATTTATTTTTAATTGTATTTATTTATTTTGAGAGAGAAAGCATGAGCAGGGGAGAGGTAGAGAGAGAGAGAGAAAAAGAGAATCCCAAGCAGGCTCTGTGCTGTCGGTACAGAGCCTGACACGGGGTTGGGTCTCATGAACCACGGGATCATGACCTGAGCTGAAAGTAAGAGCCAGATGCTTAATTGACTGAGCCACCCAAGTACCATAGAAAATCATATTTAGTTCTGTCCTTTTGGGGGGGTCCATAAGAATATGAGGCCCCTAGGCAGTCAGGCAGCGGAGGTTATATGTCTGCCAGAGCTAAGGAAAAGGGACGAAAGGGCTGAGACTTCGAAGTAAGCAAGAGCATTCACAAGAACATAAAAAGAAGTACGTGTCTTGTAAAAAAAAATGTTTGCTGGGCCATACGCAAACAATGGGACATAGAGAAGAATTTTAATGAACAGCCTTCACCAGGTTCTTCTGGGCCTACCACACCTAGTCATTTTAGGCTGTGGTCATCTGTGGTGATCCCTCCCTTCCTCGAGTGGGTCCTCTAAATTCTTTGAGGCCATTGGGGGCGGGGAGGCAAAAAAGAAAAACTTCTGGGGTTTTGGGTTTCTTAAAAATAATCAGCCTAAAATAATCCACATGCCAAAGAGACACATTTTGGGGTGGTAAATTTTGCTCCCCTACAACATCAACAAAGAATTGCTGAACACAGCAGCCAGAGCAGCGAGACACTGCCAGAAAGGAGCCGCCTAACAAATTGCCTTGTGAACCTTGCTTCCATAGCTGTGCAACAGGGAGCCCAGGAAGCTTCCAAGTGTTAGTTTCTATTTGTGCTTTCCTTCAGTGTTAACTTCCAATTTAGGCTTTTTAAATGGAAACTCAATCTTAAAATCAGTTGGGATGCCAGAAAAGCAGTTTTTGAAGACGCAAGGAAACGAAGACATTATATTTATATAAAACATAGGCAGATGAGGAACTGTAATGAGAATTGGAGTGACTCGTATCCTAGACTACTTTTTTCCCCCCTACCATGGTCTGTTCTTTATCACTAGATAACTCAGAAAGTTTGATTAAAAAGTTTTAGAGATTACTACTGAAGTGCATTTTCAGAAAAACAGATAAATGTATGGTCAGCCCGATGGTCTGTATATGAATTACCTACTTGATCTCTGGCTTAGCATGTTTTTAAAATTTTTTTATACATATATTTATTTTTGAGAGACAGAGAGAGGCAGAGCACTAGTCGGGGAGGGATAGAGAGGGAGGGAGACACAGACTCCGAAGCAGGCTCCAGGCTCCGAGCTGTCAGCACAGAGCCCGATGTGGGGCTCGAACTCACACACTGTGAAATCACGACCTGAGCTGAAGTCAGACGCTTAACCGACTGAGCCACCCAGGCACCCCTGGCTTAGCATGTTTTTAATACATATTTAGGTTCAGTCCTTCATTTAGCGCCCTCTGAGGCCAAGCACCTTTTTATTCGGGCTAGTGTGCACCAACGCAGTTAATCTCATAATTAAAATGGGAGCTTAAAATGATATATGTTGGTGTGAATAGGATATAATTCATTGGAAACTGGCAGCCCAGTCTAAATAGGATATTCCCTCTAAAGACACTCCATGATAAAAGAACCATGTCCAACAAATCCTATCCACAGATCTTAATTTCTGACTTAAGCTCTCTCTTTATTTTTTTATTTATTTATTGATTTTTTTAACATTTTTTATTTATTTTTGGGACAGAGAGAGACAGAGCATGAACGGGGGAGGGGCAGAGAGAGAGGGAGACACAGAATCGGAAATAGGCTCCAGGCTCCGAGCCATCAGCCCAGAGCCCGACGCGGGGCTCGAACTCACGGACTGCGAGATCGTGACCTGGCTGAAGTCGGACGCTTAACCGACTGCGCCACCCAGGCGCCCCATTAAGCTCTCTCTTTAAATTTTCACAACTAAGTGAAGAGGATTTTCATAAGGAAATGAAAATAAAATGTGAGTTAAAAAAAAAACAAAAAACCTTAGACTCAGTAAACATAAAATTGCTTTGCCAGGTAGCTAAGGGACACGTGCAAGTGCTCTCACTTTGAATTTGTCTACCTGTCTCCTTGAGGACAGTCACATGTAGTTGGTAGACCCATTAGCAGCCCCTGTGTCCAGTCCATGAATCCACTATATACATAGCATAAAATTATTGACCTCATATAAAACAGTTTCTTGAATGCTCACCTTGGCAGCACATATTCTAAAAATGGAATGATGTGGGGGAGAGAAAGTATTTCATTTTATTTAAAAATTGATAAGTAGTTTTCAGCAACTATTGTGAACTGGAAAAAAAAGTACAGAAGTAGTGCAGATAGTTAGCTGTACTTTGGGTAAGAAAAAAGGTAAATAAGACAATTATTTATCTGCTCATTTTTTTTTTTTTAAATTTACCCTGGCGGAATAAATCAGATATTGATGATTAATTACCTATAACTGGTGGGTGGGAATGGACAAATGGCAAAAATGAAGATAGCACCTGTACTACATATTAATGTTATGGTGATGTTAAATTCCTGAATTTTATAATTATGCTGTGTTTATGTATTAGTACATTCTTGCTTTTAGGAAATACACACTGAAATACTCATGTGTACAAGGCCCTGATGCCTACAATCTACACTCCAGTGGTTCGAGGAAACAATGTTAGTAGTTGATGTGACGGGGAAGGTGTTTTTCCGTTTCATTCTTGGATCTCTTCTGTAAGCTTGAAATTCTTTTCAAATACAGAAAGGACACTTAGCTTAAAAGATAAATATTCAGAACAGAAAAAAAAAGAAAACTCAGCACCTAGCTCTTTCACCAACTTACCCCACTGAACTACTACAGTGATGGACTTTTAACCTTGAGACCTTGGGAGGGATAATATGGTAATTTTTTTAGCTTGTATTTACCCTGGCAGAATTGTATGCAATATGGAAAAATCATGCATTACACGTTGCATCTAATTAATCTCCTGCCAGACACTTAATCTCCTGTGAAATTCAGCTGCCTTGGAAATAATTTGACAAAGTGGCTTCACTTGTTAATAGTAAAGGTGTTTGAATATGCGAGCCAAATTACAGACTCCTCCATCATCTGTAGCTCAGTGGTGGCCTAAAAAGCAAAACCAAGGGCCAAGAGTGGCCAATTTTGAATTTCTTTGGATTTCTTTATTATTTGCAGAGTTACCAGATGTATCTTTCTGCCACTAAATATTAACCCTCACACCTGTAATTTCTTCTCTTTTTGTTTTGTTTTTTTTTGAAGTAGCCAATTTCTGGGGTGCATGAGTGGCTCAGTTTGTTGAGTGTCCCACTTCGGTTCAAGTCATGATCTTGTGATACAAGGCCCACATTGGGCTCTGTGCTGACAGCTCAGAGCCTGGAGCCTGCTTTTGATTCTGGGTCTCTCTCTATGCCCTTCCCCTGCTCTTGCGCTCTGTCTTTAAGGTGAAAAAACATTTAAACAATTTTTTTTTTTAAATAAAGTAGCCAACTTCTGGCTTTAAATAATTTTTTAATGTTTATTTTTGAGAGAGAGAAAGAGAGAGAGGCCAAACATGAGCAGGGTGGGGCAGAGAGAGAGAGAGAGGGAGACACAGAATCCAAAGGAGGCTCCAGGCTCTGAGCTGACAGCAGAAAGTCTGACATAGGGCTCGAACTCATGAACCCCAGGATCATGACCTGACCCACCCAACTGAGCCACTCAGGCACCCTCACCTGTGATTTTTAAGAATAGATTTCAGATATTTGAATTCTTTAATCCCTGCTATTTGAATAGAATAAAATAAAATAATGGAAGGTATTAGATACTTTCAGCCAACACATTTGTTGACAATCAACCGAAAGTGAAACATTTTGACAATAGAAAATTGACAAAGTTTGTACAAGTGGGCGCTGGGCCTGAGGAATACCTGCTATTTGAATCAGGTTCTTAGTGCCTGGATGAAGATGAAGAAACCAGGTGACAACCAGCAGTGGGGATGTGTTCAGGAAGACGGTAAGGTGCCTGTTGAGTACTTGCCAAAGTAATGAAATGAGCTCAAAATGAAAAACAAACAAAAATGCAAAGATGAAACTGACCTCTGTGTAAGCAGCCAGGTCAAAGTATTTGTTCTGTGGAGTAGGGGAAAGGATTATGGACCAAAAGCGGTGAAAGCAGGTATGTTTCACGTGTTGGGAGAAAAACAGAATGTGTGAGAATCACGACATGGCTCATGAACTGAAGGCCAGTGGGATCTGCTTTGGGAGACCTGTGAGGCCTGAGAGGTTTGGTTAAATGGCCCTGCCTCTCACTAGCAGTCAGGTGGACAGCTCACAGTCATCTTTTTTTCCGGAGTCCGGAGTCCTCCCATGATGCACAGGGCACATTTACCTGGTTCAGATGGCAGTGTGGTGACTTTTTTATACCTGATTTTAAACCTTTACCAGGGTTCGTATCTGGTCTCTGGAGAAGTTTCATACCTACATTCCAGTCACAGAAGGTATTTCTCTTTAACACATTGGTTAATGTCTTCTGCATTTTAAATCTCAACTACTTGCATTCAGTATAATTTAAACAATGGAAGCAAAAGTTTTAACAGATACTAAAAAGTTGCCTGGAACTCTCTGGATTCATAGTACTTTGTATTAGTAGCTTGACTTATGATACCACTTTGCAGATACTGAACCAATCTGTTTTCTTTGTCTGTAATCCTTAACTTCAGCTCCTTCTGTGGCATCAAGGACAGGAATAACCCTGCAAGGACCTCAGGTCGTAAAGTTTTCCCTTTTGGATAGTGACGATCCCCACAGGCTTAGAACATCGACTGTGAGGCTTGCTGCTTTTAGGGTAGGAGTAGAATGTGGATTATCTCTTCTAGTGCCCATGGCTTATCAGAGTTAGGGAAAGTGAATGGGGCTAACCCAGGCCCTAGGTGATTCTTGCCATTTCATGCTGTGCCCCGTGCACCAAGGGAGGGGAGCCCAGGCCATCACTGAGGTTCTCCTAAGGCAGCATATGGCAGCTTCCCACCTGCCATATGTAGGGCAGATGACCAGTATTCTTGGTGTTTCTAAAACTCCTCTCTGTTCATACCCTTGAGTTTGTCTTGAGTTGGAGGAGAGGCTGAGATGGGTGTACAGGAGAGACTTTCTTGTTTCCCCCTTTTCTCCTCCTCTTAATAATACATCAAGACCTGAGAAGTGGTCTATTTGCTGGGCTGCCATAACAAAATAGCACAGAGTGAGTGGCTTAAATAACAGAAATTAATGTCCCTACAGTTTTGGAGGCTGGAATTCTAAGACAAAAGTGCAGGCAAGCTTGATTTTTTTCTCAGGCTCCTCTCCTTGACTTGCAGATGGCCACCCTCTCTGTGTGTCCTCACATGATCTTTCCTCTGGATGTCTGGCATCTCTGTGTGTCCACATTGCCTCTTCTTGTAAGGATACCTGCCAGATTGGATTAGGGCCCATCCTAATGGCCCATCCTAATGGCCTCATTTTACCCTAATCACCTCTTGAAAGGCCCTTTCTCCAAAAATGTTTACATTCTGAGGTACTGGAGGTTAAGGCCTCAACATGTAAATTTGGCAGGACACAATTCAACCCATAAGGGGTGGGTTTGGGGTTAGTGACCTTTATCATGTCCTTTTACAGGACAGTAAACCTCGTGGTCATGAACTATCTTCTTTACTCTGTGCAAAGAACTCTGTCTTTGCCCTTGAGCTTAGAATTTAAGGACTTGGATTACCTGAGATTGAAAGATATTACCTTCGTGTCTGCCAAGATGATCTCCGTTACAGCCTTCTTAACACCTACCAGGGATTGCTGTTGGCACCAGTTCTCAGAAAGGCCAAGCAGAGGTGAGGAACCGAAGACAGACATTTCAAAAGAGATCCTCCATGATGTATTAAAGACCAAGGCTACAGAGAAGAAGAGATTGTAGTTGTTAGGTGGTGTGGGCTTTGTGCTCCTTTCACTCTCTATCTTGATCCCACCCGGAGAAGGAAGCTTAAGCCCAAGTTTTTCCCTGTCGAAACAAGAAATTGAGATTCATTCTATTCAAAGTCAGTTGACCAGAAGAAGAAAACAATTATCATGTCCTTAACATCCAGATACTATTGGACAGGATAGTCTAAAATTGAGCAGTCCAATATAGTAGCCACTAAATGTATGTGGTTATTTGAATGTAAACTTAATAAACTAAAGTTAAATGACAGATTCAGTTTCTCAGCTGTGCTAAGTACATTTCATATTCTCAGCAGCCATAATGGGTAGTGGCTACAATATTGGGCAGCACAGATAAAGATTATTTTTATGATGGTGGAAAGTTTTGTTGGATGGCACTAATAAAGAACTTGTTGATGCATGCTGAGATTAATGTCTAACATTGATTGGAACTCTGATTATCCATGTTTAAATTCAGTCTTGAGGGGCGCCTGGGTGGCTCAGTCGGTTAAGCGTCCGACTTCGGCTCAGGTCACGATCTCGCGGTCCGTGAGTTCGAGCACCGCGTCGGGCTCTGGGCTGATGGCTCAGAGCCTGGAGCCTGCTTCCGGTTCTGTGTCTCCCTCTCTCTCTGTCTCATGCTCTGTCCCTCTCTGTCTCAAAAATAAATAAACATTTAAAAAATAAAATAAAATAAATTCAGTCTTGAGCTCCATTCACCGATAGTCAGATTTCCCAACAAAGATTGTGCAACAACCTTGTAGAAACCCTTTTCTCCTGTGGATAACTTGAAGAACATCTCTGCCCAGAAAGAAGATGAGGAGTCAAATAATTTATCCTTTAAACTGCAGTGTAAAGTGGTCTTTCAGATATAAAATCTTGTGGCCATGTTAACTGTTTCTGAAGAAGAACAAAATGATATTAATTTGGTTAAGGCCTCATGTGTCTCTCCTTGGCATGAAGAAAAGTGTTCACAGCACACATTATTCCTCTTCTCTTCAGTACTTTGATATTCAAGTCTCTTCATAGATACCGGACAACTGAGGTTGATTCCCACCAGGCCTCTAGCTTTTGAGTCTTGTACTCTAAATTGTTTGAGCTCACCTATGTCATAATCAGTTCCATCCAGAGAAGGTTCATCCCTGCCAGTTGGGAATCCTCCAGGATGAACAGACCAAGTGGCATTCAATGCCCTAGTGCCTTAGAAGGTCATAAAAGTTTGGGCTTGTGTATCTCTTGTTAAGAGAAAGTATGAAGTCCCATCGTAACCCTCAGGCTTTCTTGGTTGGATCAGCCAGCCCACCTTCCTCTCTGCCTTCATTCCTTCTAGAAATACTCTTACTGCAGAGATGATACATATTTAAATACGTCTTGCTGTGAATGTCATTAACCATTGCCTTTTCCAGGTGTATTAGTACTTTAATCATTATCTCTATAAGAAAGTGTTACAGCTCAGGCATTAAAGAACTTTTAAGCTGAAGGAAATTATGTGGTTTATTTCTCTTTGTTTTCTTCTAGAAGTTGTATAGTGCTAGTTGTTAGATTTAGCTCCTTGGTTTCTTTTTAACAGTAAAAGGATTTCTTCTAACATTTCATTATTTCATATGATATCTTTAATGCATCGAAAAATACCTTTCATAATACAAATGAATTTTCTTTATATTCCCTGTTCGCCTGATGAGCCCCTTTGGATCCTCCTCTTCCTTGGTAACTCCATGCTTTTAACAGGAACTTGTTCGCTCCTGCTTTTCTTTCTGATACCCTGGCTTCTCATTGTAGTTCACCCGTTCGTCCTCTTTTTCTGACTTCTGCCTCTGTTCCCAGGTCTGTTGCTGGTCTTTCTCAACAATATAATTTATTTTCATGGTATTGAGAGAAATGTGGCTGCTTTAGGGTAATAGGTAGTCATGGATAACATGGTTGGTTCATCACTAAAATCATATTTCCTACTACTTGCACACTGATGTGTGGTAAAGAGTAAGTTTGCAAGCCAGTAAAACCCCTACCTGGTCGGCTTCAAGCACTGATGACAAATGCAGGGGAAGAATAGCTACCAGACATCTTTCTAATAGTAGACATGGGCCTGACGGAGGAGTATGCAGAACACAGTCACATCCCAAAAGATACGAGGAGGAAAGAAGTGAGGGAGGAAAATTGGGGATGGATCCAACTTACTTTCCCAGTATTGTTCTCTCTTGGGAAATGGGGCAGAATTTAAAATAAGGAAATATGAGGAAAAGGGACAAATCCTACTGTTGAAAACAATTCTGTGTTCATTACCTCCAAGTATGTAGTCATGGCACAGATCTACCCCTAAAGGATCATATATCCAAGTGTTGATAGAATTTTTCCACTGAGTTGTATCATTGGCATCTCATAGTATGTTTAACTTTTTAGCATGTATACAGATGATCCCTGACTTAGGATGGTTTGACTTAGAATTTTTTTTGACTTCATGATGGTGCAAAAGAGATGCTTTCAGTCAGAAACGATATTTCAGGTTTGGAATTTGGATTTTTTCCTGGGCTAACGATATGTTGTCCAATCCTTATGATGCTGGGTGGTGACAGCGAGCCATAGCTCCTGGTCAGCCACCCGTCATGAAGGTGAACCACCAATACATGATAATCACTCTGTCCCCATACAACCATGCTGTTTTGTTTTTTTAAATTTCAGTACAGTATTCAATAGATTACCTGAGATATTCAAGACTTGATTATAAAGTAGGTTTTGTAGTAGATGAACTTGCTCAACTATAGACTAAGGTAAGTGTTCTGAGCACGTTGAAGGTATGCCAGGCTAAGCTATCAGTGTTTGGTTGGGTTAGGTGTCCTAAATGCATCTTCAGCTGAAGATATTTTCAACTTCCAATGGGTGTATTGGGGTGTAACCTCATTGTAAGTTCAAGAAGATCTATTAACCTTAGTTGATAGCCTAACCAATCACAGTAAAGGTCCTCTCCACCTACCTAATGGCTCCAGTCAGAAATCCAGGAGTCTTCTTTTAGCTTTCTGTTTCCATTCCATTGGTTCTATATCCAAGATGCATTGTAGCCCCATCCAGTCATCTCCATCCCTACTGCCACCAGTCTCTTCAAAGCCCTTATCATTTATCTTCTGAACTTTTGCACTGTCTTCCTAACCTTTTCCCTGCTTCACCCCTTACTTTCCTCCAATCCGGGATCCACACGGTAGCCACAGAGAACGTTAAATAATGTTCAGTCAGATTTGAATGAGCCTCTGCTTCACAAGCTTCCATGGCTTCTCCTTTTCCTAGGGACAGAATTCATATTCCCCACACTGCCCTGTTACCCCCACGTCAGGATCTTTCTTGTTTACTTTTTAACCCTGTGTGCAGTAATTATTTCCTTACATTAAGTGTCTTTGGTTTATGTTCCCTATTCTTCTGTCATGTAAGCTCTGTGAGGGCAGAAGCTCTCTTGTACCTGGTTCATCATGGTGTTCCCAGAACTGGAAACCTGTGTGCATGAATGCCAGGCTGTGGGAAATACTTTGGATACCTTATTTCATTTGGTGCTCACAGCACCCTGTTAAGTTTGCTAATATGTCCAATTTTGAAACGAGAAAAATCTGAGACTTAGCATCACTAAATAACTTGGCCAAGGTGACACAGCTCTTAAGTGATAAATGGGGTATTTGAGCCCACATTTGTCTGACACCAAAGCCTGAGAGCCCCACCACTCGTTCTTCTGTCTCTTCTGTTAACTGCATGTGTAAACTGGGAACAAAGCTCCTTATCTGCCTCCTCCTTTTTTTCCCTTGGAAAGAATTTACCCAACAAAAGGTTAGGCTAAAGATAGAAGAATTTTCCTTTCTACAGAGACTATTTTAGTAGGTCAAATAATTACATTTTAGGGGGACATCTTTGCCTGTGAGAGTTGAACACTTGCCATTTAAAAGAAATAGCCAGAATCACAGTTTAATACAATGGGATTTTACCACAATATGCAGAAATGAGTTCACCATCAGGAATTTAGAGCCAATCCATTTCTTGATTCGTAATTAAACAATCGAGAAACGGCTTGGCGGCACTGACTGGGTGTCCATCAGTACAACTTTGTTACAAGAATTGCAAAGACAATCTCTGTTCTCAGAAAGTTTAAAATCGAATGGGAAAGACAACTGTGTAAATAAGTAAATGAACTACAAGTCAGAACGAAGTAAGAAGTAAAGCAGAGAAAGAAGTTGTGTCTTTTTGACACACAATTTGTATTTTCGGTACTAAGTCCACTCACGCATAAAATACTAATAAGCTCGACAATTTTTGTACAGTCATTTTGTTTTACTAAGTCAAATACAGAACACCCTGAATTTTTATCTGCTCTGTGTCTCTGTGTATATGAGACAGATAAAGTGTGGCATGGTATTGGAGACAGAGGTGGGGAATGGGACTGACCTGCATTGTTGTGGCTACAAAGTCTTGGACAAGTTGATTAACTCTCTAACCCTTCCTCATTAGTAAAAGAGGATGATAATAATAGCATCTAATTCTCAAGGTTTGGGGGAAGATGACATGACACACTGTCAGTAAAATTCACAGGGTTTCTGGCACTCGTAAGTTCTCAAGGGCGTTAGTAACATGGTGGGAATGGAGACTAAAGGTGCTATTGGGTTCTTTAAAGAAGACAAAAACGTGCATGGTGTGTTTAGGAAAAAAAGGCAGCTGACAAAAAAAAAATCACATCCCATTTCAGCTCTAGTTCATGCTCTGCTGCTTCCTACTCACGTGACCTCAGCAACATTAACTCTTCATCTGTTCCAAACAGAGATATTTCTGTGATAAATACCATTCCCCTTCAATTACAAGGCAGTTGTGGGCAGGCAGTGAAGGTCGAAAATGTTGCACTCACAGGGACGCACAGAGATTTATTTGATAAGCTGCTTTTCCACAGATAATCCAAAAGCTGATGAAATATGGGTATTTCAATCTGTTTACAAAAAAATTACAGATTCTGAGAGGTAAAAAAGGACTATTTCTCATGTACATGATTGCTTTTTTCTCCTAAAAGTTCACATGGCCTTCATAAATGTCATGACTGAAGTATGTCAGAGGGTAGCTATCCACCTCTGCAGTGATGTGAATGTCCCCAAGGGTTTCAACAACCATGTACCGACGTTTGCCAAAATGAAATCTCCAGCCAAAGTCTCCTTGGATCCCCTTCTTTTGTACGAACAACTCCTCTCTCATAACAACTTCAAACGCCCTGTATCCAAAGCAGGCCCTCATTGTTGTGCTCCACAAGTCAGTTCTACCAAGTTAGACAGTGGTTTTTAATCAGGGGTGATTTTGCCTGCCAGGGGACATTTGACAATGTCTGGACATAGTTTTGGTTGTGGCAACGGGGGTGAGGTACTACGCTACTGGCATCTGGTGGGTAGCCTCGGATGCTGCTGACAATCCTCTAGTACACGGGATGTCACCCCCACACTTACCCTTATGATGGAATTATTTAGCCCCATTGTCCTTTGGTCTGGCTAAGAAATGCTGGTACTTATGTGTGATTTCCATATTTTGGCCCAAATCAG
The DNA here is from genome assembly GCF_028018385.1 of Neofelis nebulosa. Taxonomy (NCBI): domain Eukaryota; kingdom Metazoa; phylum Chordata; class Mammalia; order Carnivora; family Felidae; genus Neofelis; species Neofelis nebulosa. The sequence goes on from NC_080800.1 coordinate 21,762,451, forward strand.
AAACCTGGGAGGCATCCTTGATTCCTCCTCCAACCGCACAGTATATGGACTATACATAGGCCAATTTAGCAAGAGAATATTTTCAGTCTACCTGTCTTTTCCTTGCCATTACCATTTCAAGTCACTTTTGCCTCCAGCTTCCACAGTTTCCTTTACCAGGGTTTTGTACCATGTTCGTGCTAACCCACTTTGTTTTTGCTTTTCTGAATTATTTGCCTTAAATGAGAGATTGTCATTGTATCTATTCTAGTTGTATTATTTCAAGAGTAAACTAAAGCTGCTAAGGACAGACCGTAGAAGGCCCTTCAGATATTAGAAACTACTAGTCCATCTCTCTAGGACCACCTCTTACCAAAGCTCTATTTGTACTCCGAGTTCCCGGCGTGTTGACAGGCCTGCCATACTGGAGATCTGTCTCTCTATCCTCAGCCTTTTGTTTGTCAAGCCTTTGTGCCTTTGGCACCCTGGGCCCTCTTACTGCTAGTGCTCTTCCAGCAACTCCTGTTTTCCTTTTAACGTTTGTTTATTTTTGAGAGAGAGAGAGTGCGAGTATGCACAGTGTCCTGAGCTGAAATCAAGAGTCTGACGTTTAACGGATTGAGGCACCCAGGTGCCCCTCCCATGCATCCTTTTATGGCCTTGCTCAGACATTGCCTGCTTGGAAAGCTCTCTCTGACCCTGGTGTTTGGATTACATACCCTTTCTTTGTAGATTCCTCTGCAATATTAAGTATCAAAGTGTATTGGTGTCCTAGATCGTGAGCTTCTTGAAGGCAGGGCTGTATTTTATATTTTTGTGTCCTTTGTACCTAGCGAGCAGCGTGTGGATATAATTATTTAACTTTGTTGAAGGAGTGAAGTCAAAGTAGAATTTATAGAGTATTATCTAATTTTTTTTTTAATTTTTTTTTTTATTTTTGGGACAGAGAGAGACAGAGCATGAACGGGGGAGGGGCAGAGAGAGAGGGAGACACAGAATCGGAAACAGGCTCCAGGCTCCGAGCCATCAGCCCAGAGCCTGACGCGGGGCTCGAACTCACGGATCGCGAGATCGTGACCTGGCTGAAGTCGGACGCTTAACCGACTGCGCCACCCAGGCGCCCCTAGTATTATCTAATTTTTTAAAAACATGGCTATAGGAGAGTGTCAGGAGGAAACAGGTGAACACTCAGAAAGAATAATTTGAAGGTAATGTAATAAGGGAAATCTATATACCGGGTAGAGAAACTGAGAGAAACTGCAGTGAACTGGAGCTGGTAATAGCAGGGATATGTTGCTTCCATGGCCTAAATGATAAAGAAGTGGGATCCATGACTGGAACCCAGGGGTGGGGAAGAGAGGGAGAGAGAAGCAGCTTCTAGAGAATATCTGCCAGGTCTCCTGCAGGGGCTCTCTTGTTCCAGCCCAACCAAAAGCCAGAAGGAAGTGGAGCCTGTTGATGAGTCCACACAGATGAGGCTCAAAGCACCAAAACCAGGCTGGAGAATGGTGGACAGTAGACCTGGACAGGGTTAATGGAAAATCTCCAGCACCATGACATACTGAAAAGAGACGTGCTTTTCAAAGTCTGGCAAACCTAGGTTTCAAATCCAAGTGTTGGTATTCTGTGGTTGTGTGATCATGGTTAAGATGCTTTATGTAGTTGAGCCTTAATTAGCATTATTTAACAGCACCCTTTTAAGGTTAAGTGGAGGGTTAAATGAGGTAGTAGATATCTACATGATTTATAGATTCATCATGAATAGGGCTAACACAGTAAAGATTTCAGGTATATTAAAAAAAAAAAAAGATGCTCTCTAAAAAGACAAAAAAAAAAAAAAAAAAAAAAAAAAAGGATTCTGTCTCACCCTTACCAGTTCCCTCACAGGTGGCGGAATCCGTAGCACGACTAGTCCCACTAATGGAAACATTTACTCTATCACCCCGAGTCAGTATTACCCTCACGAGATTTTGTGTACATATACATAGAAAATGAAGCTGGAAAGCTCAAAACTGCCTGCATCTGTACCTTTACGAGCTGTTTGTTACTTGACAGTGTTGCGAAGTTTGCTCCAGAACTCTTCACATTTTCCTCATGTAGACTCTATCTGCTTTCAGAAGCAGTCCAGTTTAAATAGCAAGAATTAATCCATTGAAGATACAGAATTTGGTTGAAACATCTGTTTGATATTCTGTGAAGCCAACTTCATCTATTCTTCATAGAAAAAGAACACAATCTTACTTATAATAAACATTTATTTTTGTAACAGCAATCATGCAGCTGCAGAAAACATGGTTTATCATTAGATAATCACATCCTTGGGGATTGGATGCACCCAACTGTGTCTTACGCTTTCTCTGTTGGAAATTTAATTTTCTCATAAATGTCAGAACTGTTGCCTTGCCACATATTGCTTAATTAATAATTAAACCATAATTCCATCCTCATAAACTATATTTAAATCTATATGCTTTATGTATGTACACATAATACAAGCAGGACTCACCATAGATAACAGAGCCTTTTTTTTTTTTTTTTTGTCTCAGATGAGTGCATTTACATTTCTTAGCCTAGTATTAACTTGTGCTAGTTGGTACGTTTACTTAATCAGTGAAAACATCTTCTCATAAAAGTGATTGAATCGAAGAAACGTAGCCCACTTCTTAATGTCTTCCTCTGCTCTATATGCTATCATTAGCCCAGATTTGTAAGAAATCAGGCTAAGGGTAAGAATGAATGTGAGGAATAAGTGAAAGCTGATGGACCACTTTTGAAATGGGACCTAAAGCCTAGTCATGATTACCAACGTTCTAAGAAGTATTTTCCTCCCTGAGAAAAGATTGCCCCCTGGGTGGTGGTACAGCGTCCAGTGCTGCATCTTTCCCCGTCTTTAAAGTGGAAAGTACCTTTCACCGCTGTGGTCAGGTTGCCGAAAACACGAAGGGCTACGTCAGCCTGTTACATCATGCGCAGTTTAAATCTGTTTTGAGCAAGATGGACCTTTGGCACGTGACTCCAGGAGGTATCCCTGTCACTAGGAGGCAGCAGAGTCATGGGACTCTGGAGGTGACAGGCAGGTGTTAGTGGGAGGTCTGCTGAGGCCCCTTCACGCTGGGACCAATTTGAGTTGGTATGCCACTGAAAGGGAGGAAAACTTTTGCCTTCTTCCTTTCCAGCTTTTTTGGCTGGTCTAATAATTAAATTGACATGAGACAGATTAACAGGAGAAACAAGGAATCTGATTTCATACATGCAGGAGCTCAAAGAAATATGAGATTCAATGAAGTCACTGAAGCAGGGCGCTTTTATACATTTTGGAGAAGGACACAATACATTTGTGAAGAATTGACAAGACAGGGGTTTGGGCTTGGGGTAGCAAATTACAGAAGTAACAAAATTTGTTTATATAGCCTTCCTGGCCCTAAATTCCCTACCTTTGGTAATGAGGACGCCTTCTACCCTCTTGTATGGGGAGGGCACCTTTTGTGGGAGATTGATTTCCTGCTTTCAGGGCAACAAAGGAGGGTTGTTGTCCTTGCCCTGGGTTTTTCTTTCTTTTCTTGCTTTGGCTTTTTCTTAAGTGACTTTAATCCAAAATAATATGCCAACTTGGTTTGGGTGGCATAATCTCCCTTTCAAAATCAAAACCAAATTATAATGGAATTACTTAACTATTCAGTATGTCTGTCTTTTGAATCTCTTACCACTGTGGGATACATACACTTGCCCCAGGACAATGATGAGAGCAAGCCCCTCCCAGCTGACGTCAGTCGAAATCAATTGAATTTCAGGCTGGCAGTAGATAGATGAGTGAGTCCAGCATAGATCAGCCTGAATCACCTGGAAGCCCACTAAATAAATGTTTCTTGTTGTATGCCACTGAAATTTTATGGTTGGTTGTTTGGTATCATGATTGTGACCATAATTAACTGTCCATTGCCTTTTTCGTCTTGGTCACCTCTACTGACATTAGTGTAGTTTTGTTGGATAGTAGTGGTGATTGCCATTCGTTCTATTTATTATTTATGACGTGCCAGGTGCTTTACATATGCTATCTCTGATTCTTACATAATTATTACCCAATTTTATAGATGAGTACAATGAAGTTCAGAGAGCTGAGGTTCATCTCACTGCTTTCTTGACATCTCTGCCTTGTATTCTAAGGCGTCACAAACATTTGTTCAGAATTCAGTGCCTTATCTTTCCCTCTGGTCTGTTCAACCCAGAGTCTTCCCCACCCTGGCTAATGGCAATTCTGTCTTCCCAGTTGTTGAGCTACAGAATCTTGGGGCTGCCTTAGACTGGTCTCTCAGATCTCAAATCCAGTTTGTTAATAAATCCTACCGACTGTACATTCAAAATATTTACATGATCACACCACTTCTTACCACATCCGCTGCTACCACCCTTCTCCAAACAACCATCCTCTCTTGCCTGGATTCTTGCATTAGTCTTATCTGATCTGACCGCTTTAACATGTGCACCGCTCTAGTTGAGTCTCCACATAGAAGCTAGAGTCATCCTTTAAAAAGCTCTGTCAAATCATGTCATTCTAACATTAAAATCATTCTCAGGGGGCGCCTGGGTGGCGCAGTCGGTTAAGCGTCCGACTTCAGCCAGGTCACGATCTCGCGGTCCGTGAGTTCGAGCCCCGTGTCAGGCTCTGGGCCGATGGCTCGGAGCCTGGAGCCTGTTTCCGATTCTGTGTCTCCCTCTCTCTCTGCCCCTCCCCCATTCATGCTCTGTCTCTCTCTGTCCCAAAAATAAATAAAAAACGTTGAAAAAAAAAAATTAAAAAAAAAAAATCATTCTCAGAATAAAATCCAAAGTTCCTGCAGTGGCCTGTAAGACCCTACACAATTTTTGTCCAGTGGAATATAAGCTCCATGAACACAGGGGTTATTATATTTTGCTCATGAATATTTCCATGGTAGCCTGAACAGTGCCCAGTATGACTGTGGTACTCAATAAATATTTGTTGATTGAATGAAGGAAAGTAACCTTGAGTCCACGTCATTCATTTAGAAAATGGCTGACATAGAATTTCAATCCTGTTTGATCTGACTTCAGTGACATTCTGTACTTTTTTTTTTTTTTTTTTTTTTTTTTTTTTTTTGCCACTCACCGAATGTTCAACTTTGATGTATTGAAGACAAATATTTTGATTCTTTCCCTAATGGCTTGTGTGTCTCTTCCTTTCTTCTTTGTTGTAATAAATTTTACCAGGTGAAAAAAAAAATGGGCTGGTGGTCATGGTGACGATGGGGCAGTTTGCTGGGGTGTTTTGTTTACGTATTAGGATGGAAGAGTGCTGTGGGTGACTGTCACCTCCTCTCATAGCGGCAAAAACGAATCCGAATCTGTAACGTAAGGTGTGGCTAGAAGGGGCTATGTAAGAGATCTTGCCTGTCTTCTTTGACAGCGATTTTTATGTAACTAAAAAAATTTCCACTCTGAAATTTTCCGTCTGAAAGCTGTGTTTTCTAAGCTTGTGGCAGAATGTATGATGGCGTTCCACCAGAAGATAGGTAGTCTGTTTCCCTTTCAATATTTCCTTTTGTTCTTTCAGTGCCAGAAATGGAGACTCACTCCTTTTGTAATAAGCCTTCATATTTTGGAAACCATTATGAAAACCTCTCCTGCCTTTCTTTAAGTTGAAATAATGTCAAATCATTTAACCTTTATTCCTCAATCCTATTTCTGAGTCTTCAATCATTTTCATTACTTTGCTGTAAGTCCTCTGAATTCTACACAGATTACAAGTTGAAGGGCCTTACTGGTGTTCTTCAGCAGGAGGTTTTTCTATTTGTGTCGAATATAGTGCAGACATGATTAATTACACAGACTCTTCCGAACCAAATGCTTAACTAGAATACAGATATGTTCCTGGGGTAAATACTATTATAATGGTGTTTTATGTCTTAGTGATACTTTTGACTTTTGGTTTTTATAATATTCTTCAGTCAACTTTAGAGCACTTAGGAAAAAAAAAAAAAACCCTTTATGTACATCCCACACTTGAAAACTACTTTGAATAGTTTGAAATAGCCTCCAGGGCCTTATGGTCTCTGTACCATTGCAGTTTTTAGATTGAGAGCACTAAGCTTCTAATTTATGAGTGAAATGATGATTATGGTATTACAGGGATATTGAAAAAAAGTCTTATCATCTCCCCACACTCAAAAACGTAATTTCACGATACTTGTGTTGCTTCGACATATATTATAAAAGCACTTCTTTTCCACTGGGCTAAGAGACACTGTGCTATGGAAACAGAATTTTCAGAGATCCCTTATAAATGTAATCCATGCATGCCACCCACATAATGTAGACAATGAGTCAGCAACTGGTGCATGCTTACTTTAGAATCTTAGGTTTTTAAGAATTAGAGAGTGCGTCACCAATATGAAGGCCAATTAGAGCATTATTTATTTTATATAGATTTAACCAGTAAGAAAATTCTTGGATTATCTTTAAAATGCAGCAATAAGATGGACTTGTTGCACCTGGATTAGTTAATAAGACTCCCACATTTGTTTGACGCACGTATACAACTTGGCTTAATTGTTCATTTTGACGTGTATAATATCATAAAACAGAAATGAAGTAAGACCTAAAATTTTTGGCGGGAAGGGACTTTTTCATAAGTCCCTCTTTGGCTTTGACAAGATGTTGTCTGGCAAACGTGCTTTCCCTTTGGTTCCAGAAGAATGGTTTTATGACCTGATTGTTCATAAATGAAATTCTCATGAGTCTATTCAGTTTACTTAGAGGGTACTTGGTTGCGTGTTGAAGTTCCTTCTTCCTTAAATATCAATGAATTGCCATTAGGGATATCCAGGAAAGCTTTGAGTAGACAGAGCCCAGCTGATCATAACCATTTTTTTGAATATATGTATTACAGAAATTGTTTTATAGAATAGGATAGAGACAGTACCTTTTGTTGGTTTTGAAAGATAGGAATTTTTATTGTTGTTTCAAAAGAGAAAATTCCAATACATGAACTAGATCCAATGTAGTGTTCAATCTACTCTCATCTTGAAATTTTAGTTTATTTTTTCATTAAAGTTGGTTAAATAAGCCAGGCTCTTTTATCACCAAAAGGTAGATGAAAAGTATATGTGAATAAAAGGAAAGAGAATTTTTCTCATTAATGTTATTTACAGCAATGCTGTTCAACAGAAACTTTTGTGAAGACAGAAATGCCCTATAACTCTGCTATGTAATATGGTGGCCTTTGACCACCTTGGCTATGAAGCACTTGAAATATGGCTAGTGCAAGTGATGGATTGAATGTATACTTTTATTTATAATTTTATTTTAAATACAAATAGACACCTCCAGGTAGTGGCTACCATGATAGATAGTGGAGAATTAGAACACTGAGTAAGAACATCCAGTCCCTTAAGCATGTCATCCAACAATTGTGACCACATTTTGGCTTAGAATTCACATGTGCTTTCCTGTCAAAAGAGTTGCCTTGTTGTTAGAATTTCTGTTGGTATGAGCAACCTTATGGGGCGTGTGATCAGTGAGGGAGAGAGTCTCAGAGAATGCAGGAAAATAAAGAGCCAAAGACAGGCTAACTGGACTCTAGACCCCCGTTCTAATTGCCAAAGATATGAATGTAGCTATAAACAGTATTATAATCTTAGAAGCTACCAGTCTGCATAGGATTCTACAGAGACCCACTTTATCACCAAGGGTTCTCAAGATAGTGGGTTTTGAACTTGAGGGATGGTGACATACCAAGGGCTGCTCTTAGCATTTCATTTTCACAGGTTTCCCAGGCCCAGTGGGAAAAGAAAGGAGCTGTAGCCTGCTTTTGTCAACTTTGTTATTTTCCAAGTTGGGAGCTTGACAGGAGAAGAGGTTGCACTCCCCCTGGCAACATTGAGAGGATACTTTCAGGCAGGTGTCTTGACTTGGGGTACATGAACCAGATCTGTTCTGGTTGTCTGTTGCTGCATAACAAACCCTCCCACACTTAGTGCCTCAAAACAGTAAGAAGCATCTAATTCCTTCACAGATCTGCAATTTGGGCAGGACTCAGTGAGGACTGCTCATTTCAGCCCCATGTGATACATGATGAGGCAGCCAGAAGTCTGGGGGTGACTTTGTATGAAATCCCATGAAAGGGGATTTTTCATGTTTGAACGTTGACACTGGCTACTGGCCAAAATGCCTCCATGTGGCTGCCTGGCTTTCTCACTGCATGGCAGCTAGTTTCCAAAGGTAGCCAAGGAGTTGGGGCAGAAGCTGTTACTGCCTTTTGTGACCTAGCCTTGCAAGTTATATAGCATCACTTTTGTGAGAGTCACAGTCCCAATCTATATTCAAAGGCAGGGAATGTAGATCCTACCTCTTAATGAGATACGAATGGATGCTTTTGGGACACCTTGAATTTGTAGGCAGCTTTTGTTTTTATTTCCCTTCTTCTGCAGATAGCACTCATAACTTAATATGATTCTCAAACTCATGTAGAGACAGAAACAAGTTTCATGACCCAAGGGGGAAACGCAGACTACTTTATCACCCACCTAAGGGCACAGTCATGGAAGTTAATGACTCTTAGGATATATGACAACTGGTTGATGTTATGTAGATGACTGTTTCTCAAGCTTTAACATACATAGAGATCACCTGAGGATCTTGTTGAAAATGCAAATTCTGAATCAGCAGGTCTGGGTGGGGAGTAGGTCTGGAGTGGGTCCTTTGAATCTGTTTCCGGTTAAGTTTCCAGGTGATGCTGCTGCTGCTGATCTGTGACAGGCCATACTTAACATAAATGTTTTCCCTTACTGCCACTTGGAGCCTTGTATTGCTATTTATTGTCATATTACATAACAATTATTAATAATTTTAAATACTAATGATGGAGTAATTGAGTAATATAACATGAATACAGTGCCACCATGTAGTAACTATAAATAATGCACTGATAAATCGTTAATCGGCCTGCACATTCTCCTGGAGTGACATATCACCGAAGTCCGTACCATATTAATGGCAGGCACATACATTCTGAGCTGTACACTGTTCAACTACAGTCGGCGTCATTACCATAGGTCCGGTTGTAAGCATGGACTCGTGTGTAAGATGGTGGCCCTGAATGTGCTTGAAAAACAAGGAAGAAGCAATATTATTTAGACAAGTCATCCTCATTTTATTTACTGTTGTTCCTTCTGTTTGTTTGCTTTTATATCATGAGTCCTGATTTGGGTCCTACTTTTGTTAATTCCTTGACTTCTAACTTCTAGCATTGGGTGATACTATCTGAAACCCAATTCCATCCCCCGACCCCCAGCCTCACCTCTCTCTTCCTAGTTCTTATCCTTCTATCAGAGTTGTGGGTCAAGGATAGTGGGTACTTGATTAGTGTTTGTGTAACTAATAGCAAACATATAGAGGGGCATTATTTTAGCTGCACTCTAGGTCACACAAGTGTCCAAAGTTGAAGAAATATGGAGCCTTCTTGATGGTCCTGTAGGCTGCATGATCCTTGTGACAGTCTCAAGTTAATTTCACACTGTTCTTTGAGAAGCTATCCATTGTATACAGAGAGAATATTCTCAGTTTTTAAAATGAAATCAGGTGCTGTGGAAACAATTGTAACAGATTTCCCGAAATAATAAATTTTTGATTCAGGAATTAGGAGGCATACCAGGTGCTATGGTCTCTGAAGGGCTGATAACAACACTGATTTCTCTGGAGCAGCTCTAGTGTAAGTGAAATTATTTTAGCAGAAGTATATCCAGTTGATAATTTGTAAGTACAGCTCAGATGTGCATGTGAGTTTCTTTGATACTGACTTGACTTCACAAATCCCCATTTCTGCCAATTTTCCAATCAAAAGTAATGTAATTACTTCCAGATTTCAATGTGGTTAACTCAATTTAAACTCAACGTTTTCCATTTTCTTCTTTTCATTTCTACCCATGGATATTCTGAGGTCTTGAAGAATTAGCGCAGAATTCCTACATTTTCCTGGCTGCATCAGTTAGTTATTGCTGTGAAATAAGCCACCCCAGAACTCAGTGACTTACACGATAAAGAATGCATTATTGTTCACAAGTCATCAATTAAGCGTCCCTTATGGTCACAACTGGATTCATTTAGGTGTTTGTAGCCCTGCTGATTTGGCCAAGGTTCAGTCACATGTGCTGGGATAACTGGGCTCTCCCATAAGTGATCTTTCATCCTCCAGCAGGGTAGCGCAAACCTGTTCAGGTGGTAATGGCCACGCTCCAAAAGAATATGTAGAAGAGCGCACAGCCTCTGGAGGCTCAGCCCCAGAGCTCAAACACCTGCTCTGTGGTTCATTCTCTTGGCCAAAGTAAATCACAAGGCCAGGGCAGTTTCCAGAGCCCGGGACATAAAATCAACCTCTGGATGGGAGTTGCTACAAAGTTACATTGCAAAGAGTGTAAATACAGGGACAAGTAAGGCATCGTAAGGATTTTTGCAATCAGTTTACTCCAATGGCATTGGAGGAGAGGTCTCCTATTTGTCTGAAAACCCTGGTTCTTGATCATCTCTCTCTACTCTAGTTCCCTGGGTTGTTAAACATCAAGCTCTTTGCTCAGATCCACAACTGGTGGCCTTAGGTCGTGATGGCTACATACTCTGTTCTCCTTTAAAAAATTTTTTTTAATGTTTATTTATTTTTGAGACAGAGACAGAGCACGGGGGAGGTGGCAGAGAAAGAGGGAGACACAGAATCTGAAGCCGGCTCCAGGCTCAGAGCTGTCAGCGCAGAGCCTGATGCAGGGCAGGGCTTGAACCCACGAATCGTGAGATCATGGCCTGAGCTGAACTTGGATGCTTAACTGACTGAGCCACCCAGACGCCCCAGCCTTTTCTTGATACCAGGTTCCATTTGAGTGTCCATTCTCTTTCTTGGATGATTTTGAGCTATTCCTGTACTCCATGTAACTTCACAATTACTACCACATAACTCAATCAACATTTTTTCTGACTTGGCTCACTGAAGTTAGATGGCAGTCTTTTCAAGAGAGTTTTTTGCCTCTTTGAATTACTGCTGTAAGTCTAGCACTCAGACCAGTGCCTGGAGCAAGGTAAGTTCTCAGAGAAGTTAGTTGAATGAATAAATGATTGAATTGAATGGGGGGGGGGGGTTCAGAGAGCTCTCCCCGTCATATCCATCTACTTCCACATCTAACTCCTGTTTTGATCCTCTACCACTTAAGTTCTCAGCCATGTAAACATTTGTATCTTCATATGCCTGACAAGTCTTTATAATAAATCATCAAACAAAAACAGTTTTCTGTCAGGTTTGTGGCTCTTGAGATTGAAAACGACGGCTTTCAGAAATAATGCTGCTGCAGTTGGTTTTCATTTTTATTTCTTTGAGAAGTTCAATGAACTTCTTGACTGTATTTGTTCCCTCCTCGAGGGTACTGAATGGTGGAAAGAAAAGTGATGGGCTCAAGGAAACATATGACAAAAACCCCCTCAGTATCTCAAAACAGTATCTTGCTTTGACAAGTTAAAACTCGGCCATTTCTAGGCGATTACAATTATGATTACTCAGAAGACTGAAAGTTTAGCTGAGCCATGCAATTACACTGAATTAATTTCATTTTTCGGAATTTAAGGCAAAAATATCACATCTAAACCAATTTGTAATGGTTTCACTGAGTGAAGTTGCCCTGAGTGTCAAAATCACATACTTGTGTTGTCACTGTTTTTACACTAGCTTTGTAAAGCTTCATTAGCACTAATGGAAGGAGAAGCCAGACTGAATTACTGGGTAAATAATAACTACAAGCTACAGGTATACACCCACAGAATGGATTAAATTATATACCATGTTGCCCCAAATCTGGGCCCAGAATTACTGTCATTGTCTTGGCTGCGCTTACTGCTTAATGTTTCTCCTCTGTTTTGAAGGATGTCAGATTTACTTTTCCCAGCCTTACAAAATAACGTGCCACTGGTTAAAAGGTAGAGGTTATCTTAACTTTTACTCATTAGATACCAACTAGATTGCTTCACTTGGTGTTCAAGATGTGGTACGGAGTGGTCCAGACACCTTTACTTACTTGATAGTGTCTTGACCACCTCCTGGTGACAAGATTTAATGAAAGCTGTCTGTGCTGAAACTCAGTGCATGTGGGTGTGAGGTGGGTCAGGGTTAAATGCCATTGTATTCAACCTAGCAAAAGATGCCGTGCCAGCATACAGCAGACTCTAGAACAGACTCTGTATTAAAGCAAGTTCGAATTGGTACAGAAGGAGAGATATGCATATTATGGTGGTCACGGCATAATCCAGACAAATGCTTACGGATAGGTTCCATCTTCACTGCCTCAGGCTCAAAACCGTTCACAATCATTCTGGATCATTCACATCAGCCTGGTAGACCAACCAGCTTTCTTACTCTTCAAAAGTATTCTTGCCTATTCTAAATAGGAAGGGAACTGACATTTACTGACAATTATTTACAGTTTGCTAGTTTCAACCCCACCAATTTGTCAGAAACTTTTTTTTAAGTATAACTGATACACACTGTTACATTAGTGTCCTTTCTTATTTATGTTTGTTCTTTTGGATGCTATTAGTACATTAGCTATTGACTGTAGATAATAAATGTTACTTAAAAGTTAGATTGTGGAATACCACCTGATAATTAGCATGAGCTCCCAAACCTTAGATTTTTGTAAATTATGTTTCATGGGAATGTGTGTGTGTGTGTGTGTGTGTATCTGTATCTATATCTAGATCTATCTAATCCTGGTCAACTAGAACTGACTTTTCATTTTTTTGAAAGTAAGGAAAAAGTTTTAGTTATATCACTGTTTACATTTTTCCTTTTTTGCCAGTCTTTTTTTTAATGTTTGTTTATTTTTGAGAGAGAGAGAAAGAGAGATAGAGCACGAGCACATAAGCAGGGGAGGGGCAGAGAGAGAGGGAGACACAGAATCTGAAACAGGCGCCAGGCTCTGAGCTGTCAGCACAGAGCCAGATTCAGGGTTCGAACTCGCAAACTACGAGATCATGACCTGAGCTGAAGTCGGATGCCTAACCAACTGAGCCACTCAGGCGCCCTTTTTTGCCAGTCTTGATGCATGTTTTGTGTTTAGGGATGGACAGCAAATAGTTAAGGATTTTTCCCGGAGATCAGCATCTCCTTTGTAGAAGAGTTTGGTTGCTGCTGTATAAAAAAAATTTTCTGTGTGTGGCAAGGTGCAGCAGAAATGCCAGGAGAATGTAAGAATAATAGGGGAGAATAATTCTAGTTGTCACACACATATAAACAATAGGAAGGGCAATACTTATAAAAGTGAAATCTCTGTACTCAAAGATGATATAGAGTAGTGAAAGCTAAAAGAAGACGGTGTTTGAGGGAATTATGGACACAGACCCATCTCCCTGTATTTCATTTGGAGCAAAAAAGAAGCACATAGAAAATATAATGTTGCTGGAACTATAATGTGTACTCTGTTTCAGAAAAGGAGAATTGATTTGTCTTAAAGCTTCTGATACTAAAGTTTTATCTTAAAAGAATTGCACATTTTTGAAACTTAGCTTCTGTGAGAGTATTTGCCACTTAGGAACAGGAATCCCATCTTTCCACTAATTAATCATCAGACATCTACTGAGTACTTTCTACATATAAGGTTCTATAGTGAGCACTCACGCTCTGTAAGCACATTGGAAGCCATGTGTTCTCTGGAGAGAATCACTTCAACAAATCTTCCCTTGGTTTCCTGAGTAACACTTTTTTTTTTTTTTCCTAATACGTTTTGTTATTTTACTCTTTTGTGTGCCCTCTTCCATCTTCCTCTTGGTGTCAGTATTTCTCAGGTTCAGTTAAAATCTCTTTAGATGATCCCATCCTTCACATTTACCCACTATCCATGTATTGATGACACCAAAAATCTTTTCTCTCATTTGAATACAAATGGCCTAAAATCTTGGCCCACATATATGACCAGGGTGACCATATAGTTGATGGCAAAACTAGAACCTTTTGGGGGAGTGAAAGACAGTGCTATTAATAATTTTTTTCTGGGGCAACAATAATAAACAAAAACCGGGCTGGGCAAATCTGTTGATATGGTCACCCGACCTTGATCCAGCAGCCTGTTGGATAGCTCTGCTGGGGCACCTTTTTGGAGCATAAAGTACAAAGGTTTGACAGAAATCACTTTTCTCTCCTTCCAGATCTACTCCTCTTGTGTTCTCTACCTCAACATAATCATCCCCTGGTTGCCCAAGCCAGAAATGTGGTCAGTGTCCATAACTCCTCCGAATCCCCTTTTCCCTTCATAGAGCACCACGTGCCATCACACATTTTCCTTAATATCCCCTCTAAATGTGTCCCCTGTCACCATGTCTCCATGTGTGTTGCTATTGCTTTAGTTAAGCCTCTGAAGTTCTCACTTGGATTAGGAAATAGCTAGTTAAGGGGTTTCCTACAGACCTTCTGACCTGAACTCTTCGATTCTTCACAATGCTTGTAGATTGTGTATGTGTGTGCACGTGTGTCTGTCTATACATGTGTGTCTGTATATATGTCTCTCTATCAATCCCCAGTTAAAAACCTTCCAGATTTCCGCTAAATTTCCTTCAAAATGAAGTATACCTACCTTAGGACATGAAAATCCTCCATCACTGGCTCTTGTGTTCCTTTCAGTCTCTTTTATGATCTTTCCTCACCAGAGTCACACCTTTGTGTGTGCTTCTCCCTCATTCCCTGCAATAGCCTTCTCTCCTCCGTCATTCTCTCAGCCATGATCATTCTTCAGATCTCTTATTGGCTACTGCTTCTCTCCACAACCTCTTCAACCTTTCTTGAACATCTTCATTCATTGTTCCTTAAAGAGTAGTTTTGATTACAATATTCTCCTGAAGTACTCAATTCTTTCTTTATTATGTTTGCTTTTTTTTTTTTTAAAGGCTTAGGTAATTTGAGAAAGAGCATGCACAAGTGTGGGAGAGGGGTATAGAGAGAGAGGGAGAGAGAGAATCCCAAGCTGACTCCATGCTGTCAGTACAGAGCCTGACGTGGGGCTCAATCTCATGAACCGTGGGATATGACCTGAGCTGAAATCAAGAGTCGGATGCTTAATCGACTAAACCATCAAGGTACCTCTATTTATTAGGTTTTCTTAAACTGAGGTGAAATTTTCAGGCAGTGAAGTACACAGTTCTTAGTTAAACTATTAGGCGAATTTTGACAAATGTATGCGCCCATTTATTCAAGACTCCGATCGAGATCTAAAACATCACCCCTGAATGTTTTCTCATGCGTCCTTCCAGGCCACCTCCATAATCCATAGGCAACCACTATTCTGATTTTCATTACTATAGATTAATTTTGCCTGTCTCTCATTTCATACAAATTAGTTTCATTAAACAACAAATGAATATGGTCACTAGTATAGGCTGCTTTTACATTTTCATGGACTGCTTAAACCCCATGTTTTTGGAATTGAATACTATCTTTTTCTCTTACAAAAATGAAGAAGAGAATGTGCGTATGCCTCATTCAGCAAGATTCTCCTAAATAAGGCACACTTGTAATGTTAGAAAATATGCCAGCTATGAACCAGAATTCCTGTAACTTGAGCAAAATCCTAATGAGCTCTGTAGGGGCAATTGTGCATTAGAATTCCAATAAGGAGAAACTAATTGTCAGCTGAATTTATAGTCAAAGGAGGAGAATCAGTGACTATATTAATGTCAAGACTGGGGACTATATTGCATTTTAGGTTGAAAACCTAGTGCGTTTTCACATGTTACTTCTTGATTGAGTCTACTTCTCGAAGAAAGATTTCTGCCCAGAAGTAGGGTATGGGAGTTCTTTTTGTTTCTTGTTTTTGTTGTTTTCCCCAAATGCAAAGTGTAATGGATTTGAATGAGCCCAAGAACTTTATCTAGTTTACCACTATAAATTGTCCTGTAACACTAAGAACACACTCTGGCATAGACACTTAATAAATAGCTACTAAGTAAATGAACAAATCATTTTGGTTTTTCTTAATGCGTGGGAGTAGCCATTGAATTTTTGAGTACGCTATCCTATTTAATAATCATCCGAGGAAAAGAAGTACGTTCTTTGATTTCTTACAATAATATCTGTTCAGCTCTTCAATAAAACACTGTGTTGAGAAAACGGAATGCTGGAGACTTTTGGCGGGGCTAATGAACCTTGCTGGTGTCATTGAAGAAGGAGTTTTGATAGTTGTAAATGATCTGTACTTGGAGTCATACTACTTCCACATGACATAAAGGTTCAAAAAGCCAGCAGTTTCTCAGCTTTTGGCCAAAGCCCTGCATTTCCCCTGAATCATGGTTCAATCCCCTTTGGCATCTATCTCCATGCACACTGCCCTTCAATTGTTAGCCTCTGAAGGGCTATACTTTTGGAAAAAATAATATTTTTCATTTTCCTCAATGTAACCTATAAACCATACGAATACCCCATATTTTTATGAAATTGCTAGAGAACTGAAAAAAATAGGTATTGACTGAGCCAAGGGACTAATTCTGACACTTCCTTTTAAGAATCTGGGGTAGCAGTTTGTCAGACTTTATGGAGTCACAGTGTAGCTGCTGTGTGTTGCGGATGGTAAAGTCACTTGGTGTCTAAAGGACTTTAAAAAATAAACTCTGCATTAATGGATGTCATTGCACACTTGTTCATCCCAAAGAGAATATGTTGTCTATTCAAGTGAGCTGGTATTTCATGTATGCATCATTGGTGGAGAGTTTAAAGCCTATGAAACTAATTATTATACGTGTTTGTTAAATACAGTAAATCGGTCATTTGGGAGTTTGATAAGGGATATTGGGTAGGGGAATTAAGAAAATAAGATTAATGGTTGGGACAACAGAAGAAAAGTAAAGGGTGTGGCTTGCTGATTGACCTTGATCGAGTCACTTGGCTTCCTTGGATATCAAGCCCCTTGCTTGTAAAAGGAGAGGGTTATGTTATTCACGCATTGAAATCGCTAAATTTCGCTAGCTGAGAGGTTATAAGCATTCTATCCTTGCAATGAAAATAAGATGGAAGTCAGTTTTTTAGAAAGAGTGATGAATCCACTTAAACCAAAGAGACAAAATAGCAGTTAACAGGAGTAAAAAACAGACTCTGTTTTTGGAGGCAATTTGAAAGCCTGTAAAATAATCAAGGGGGTTAATTCCTTGGGTCCTGTTATGCTGTAAGATGTTGTTCTATTTGGGTCTCAGGGATGATTAAATTATCCTCACGTTTCTTGGAAATGGGCATTGGGTAATGGAAAAACGGACATTAGGTTTGCTCAGTGGGAAAGTCAGTACCAGAGAGGCCATGGGCACAATAGTGGGGGAGAATACAGAGACGGGAACGAAAACCAAGCAAGTTCACATCAAAATCGAAAGGGCTTGTTTTGAGAACTACACAAGTTCTAAAGCACTTGAAGTACAACACAAAGCAACTAGTTACTTTATAATTATAAATTTGTTTTGGCCAGGGAAATGAAGTGTTCTTACGGAGATCTTTTCTGCTCGGCAAGTAGAGTTGAAATGCAGGAAAACAGAGCAATGAAAGAAGCTCATGCTGTGTGTGGGGCTGAAGCACTGCCATTATCCAGCCCCATGGGCCCCATGGGCTGGGGTAGATGACTCTTAAGCATTAGTTCATATTTTTCCAATTAAGCATAAGTTGTGTTTCTTTATGTGTTACAAAAGAATTAGTCATTTAGTCCCCACAAGGAGTACTTTGTCAAAAGCAACGATTATAGCCAGAGACAAAGAACCCTGTAACTGGATTATAGGCCTCCCCCCATCCTAACAGGGTTCAGCTTTATACACAGCTAATTGTGATGTAACAGTGATAGCTTTTGGAATGAAAATAGTTGTCAATGAAAGAGGAAGCTGGCACGATATGATGAGCGAAATGATGGTTGAAGAATTAAAATAAAATCCTTTATAACTTTTACTAAACTGCTGAAACATAGATGAAATGAACAGATGTATAGACTAAGCATTTAATATTTAACTTGAGTTTTTTCTTAGCTTTTACTTTGTATGAGTTTGTCTTTCTGGGTCTTAGTTTATATTTACAGGCCTGAGACTTAGAAGATGTCCCTCAAGGTATTACACTAAGTGAAATGAGTCAGAGAAAGACAAAAATCGTATGACTTCACTCATATGAGGACTTTAAGAGACAAAACAGATGAACATAAGGGAAGGGAAACAAAAATAATATAAAAGGGAGGGGGACAAAACAGAAGAGACTCATAAATATGGAGAACAAACAGGGTTACGGGTGGGGTTGTGGCAGGGGGGATGGGCTAAATGGGTAAGGGGCACTAAGGAATCTACTCCTGAAATCCTTGTTACACCATATGCTAACTAATTTGGATGTAAATTAAAAAAAAAGAAAAAATAAAAAGAAGATGTGCCTCAAATAGGTCAGATAGCTTCAAATTTCAACTTTAGATTTAAATTAAAGATTATTTATTATATCATAATATTGTTTTAATTGGAAATCTGTGTTTTGTGCCTACTAACATCTACATCATCTATTGCCCTCAAAAGGAGAAACAATCTCCCATATACGTCATTGCAAAGAATGTCCCACATACATGGTTCCAAGATTGAATAGGTATCTCCATATCCCAGAAGTGGTAGATCAGGTGATATACCTCTGAAAACATGTAAGATATGCTGATCCAGTTGATTCATGTGGAGTTTGTTCCTGTAGGGGGCGCCACATCAGATCCAGTACCCCCATCACATGGGAGCACTGTCGGGTCATGGTGTGTGTCACTCCCTCATTTAGAGTAGGACATGGTGTTTGTGAATTTAATTGGGGGTTTAAAAAAAAAATAGGTAGAGACCCACCACTTCAACTGACTGCTTAGGTTTTTTCCTACGAAAAAAGCAGGAATAATCAACCATAGGATGGTCGTGGAAAAACAAGGAGATAGTGTAAGAAGGCTCAATAGAGTACCTGACACAAAGTAAGTTCTCAGTAGGTATTAGCCCTTATTATTTCCAAGGGTAATTTCAGTGGCCAGATGGGGAATTAACCCTTCCTTCATGTGCCCAGTGTTTCATGTGTATTTCTTTCTCACATTTGGGTCAGATTTGAAGTTCTTCCTTGGTAGAATCCTAATTGAAGACCTCACGAGAGGGATACTTTGTGGGTTATTTTTCTCAGAATGCAAAATGAAATACTGAGTGGCATGGCAAAGTTAGCTAGGAGTAGTGGCTGCTGCATTCTCAGCTGACCTGGTCATGTAGTTTCTATATCCCATGTCATGTCATATGCCCCTGTGGCCAGTCATAGTATGGGGAGGATATGCAGTGCAAGCGAGTGTTTGGATTCCAAAACCTTACATTTTAGGGAGGATGAAAAAACCCAGGGCATAAACAAAGATTTTGGAAAAGTTAGTCATAGGCTAAGTCTGCTCTCCCTTCAAGGTTAGATTGTTGCCCAGAACAAGCCAGGGAAAGTCAGGGGGAGGGGGCAAACCCTGGTTCTGAGTTTTCAAGGGAAGGGGCCGTAGGACCTACTGGTCCCCATTTTGCACTAAATCTCGGGACACTTGGCCATTCACATCGGTCTCCTCTCTTTCCCAGAGAGAGCATGGGAAAGCCGGAGACATGAGTGTGCAGTAAAGATGGCGGGTCTGACACCCTGCCACAGAGTTGCCTGGTGCCCAGTGCATGGCAGGAGCAGCAGAGTATGCTTCATGGCCCTGACAGTGGCATTCACCAGGCTCAGGTATCTCATGCATCTGAAGAGGCCTGGTGGTTGGGACAAGGGTTTCTAACAGTGACCTGCACGTACACACAGACACACACACACACTGGCAATGTGGACATCACAGTAGAAACCAGCATGAGAGAGTATTACATTCACCCCAAAACCTTGTCACTGTGCAGACCACCTTCCTTTGGGGGAATTTCCTGACTTTCCATTTCTGTCTAATGGCCGGCTGAGAACTCAAAGTATAGTGTAGGTTCAGATACAGGGCATCCCTAAGTTGGTGGAACGACATTGTTACTTGCTCAAGTGTAAACCTAGTTTGGTGCCTGAGCACCAATGGGTATGCCGGGAACAGAACTGAACATGCAGTCGGGTTTAGATTTGGTTCCAAGGCAAGGGCAGAAGCAATAACAAAGGAAATGGGAGAGAACTGACACTTTAGTGTCAGCACATCCATTCCCAGCGTGTGTGGGAGAAAAGATAGACAATTGGCTTGGGTCTGTCTTGGTGGCTTCAGTTCATTTAAAAGGCAGATGAAGTTAGTTTGATCCTGGGCTGTGTCACCAAGGAAAGCCTGGGAGGTAACAAGGCTCTGCAGCAAGCCAAATGACAGCTGGCCTTTGCCCTTTGGGGGCCGGGTTCTTAGTGTGTGTGGAGATGGTGTTGGTGTTAATGAAACTACCAACGTGCTGCAAGCTTGCAACTGCAGTCACTTCTGAAGAGAGCTCTCTCATCTGGAACAGCATTTCTAGAACCGGAGCAGTTGGTAAAATCTGCTGGGCACTTCTTAAAAATACCACTTCTTAGACATGGCCTCAGATCCATTGCCTCAGTATCTCCAGGGTGGAGGCCTCAAATTTATATTTTAATGTACACTTTGTGTGATATTTAAGATAAAGCAGAGATCGGCCAAGCATTATTTGGACCTACATATAAAATATTTCTTACTTGTTTCAGGATGAGCAACAGTTTGGGGTAGGGCCAAAGAAAATGCCTCTGGAGAAGATTGCCTGGGTCTGAATATGTGCCTTAGCTCTCTGTCCTATACAATGGGGACAGTAAAGTCTGCCTCCTGGCATTGGTATGTAAAACAGTAGAAGAGCACCGAGCACATGATAAGCACTTGATAAATGATGAATGTCATTGTGATTCCTTTAGAACATTCCACCGGGAATAAGACCAAGAGGGCACACTCATTGAAA
Organism: Neofelis nebulosa; assembly: GCF_028018385.1. Taxonomy (NCBI): domain Eukaryota; kingdom Metazoa; phylum Chordata; class Mammalia; order Carnivora; family Felidae; genus Neofelis; species Neofelis nebulosa. The sequence continues at coordinate 21,783,361 of NC_080800.1, forward strand.
AGGAGCAAGAGCTAACATTTTTTATAGGTCCTTTTGGGTCTTAAAATGTATGTTCTCGGGGTGCCTGGCTGGCTTAGTTGGTTAAGCCTCTAACTTGGTTTCGGCTCCGGTCATGATCTCATGGTTCATGGATTCGAACCCAGCGTCGGACTCTGTGCTGACGTTGTGGAGCCTCCTTGGGACTCTCTTTCTCTCCTTCTCTCCCTGTCCCTCCCATGCTCACTCGGTCTCTCTCTTGGTTGCTTACACTCTCTCTCAAAATAAATAAAAATTTAATAAAATAAATGTACGATCTAATATGCATAGCTTTGAGACATGTATTGTAGTCACGTAGCATGACTTTTAGTCATGTGGTTGCAGCCTTTTAAGTGTTAGGTAGCCGTTCGAAAGTGTCCAACTGGAAATCCTAGAGTGGTTCTTGCTGGGTGGAGTAATGGCGTAATGGGAGTAAATGCTGAGCTGCACTTCCCAAAATTTGATGTTCATAGGAATTATCTAGGGATCTTGATAAAACACAGATTCTGATTCAATAGGTCTGAGGTGGGGCTGAGATCCTGCATTTCTAAGGACTTCCACATGCCCATGCCACTGCTGCCCCGCAGGCCACACTTTGAGAAGCAGAGCATTCCCTAAATGTCATCCTAATGTCGCTAATGTGTGTCAAGCCTATCACCTACACTTAGGCTTATGAGGACCCCTCAGAGGGTAGTAGATCTTTGCTTCCTGGAAACAAACATAAATGGTCCTTTGAGACAACATATCATCAGTAACCTCTGTTAGTCACCTGGTAAAAGAAAGCTCAACTTGTTCTAATTACGCAGATTGAATGCTGCCATATGCACCATGCATGTTCTCCTAGTGTTGGGAGCACCAAAGTTCAGTAATATATATGTAGCACAAAAGCTATCCTGGATACGATTGAATATTGCTGGCGAGGAGGCATCTTAGCATGTTGTGGATATGCTACAATCGTTACCCTGACAATGAGAAGAAGAGCTGCTTCATAGAGATGTCCAGTTGAGAGAATGCTGTGTAAACCAGCTTTCAGGATACTTTGGGTGGTGATCTCCAGAAGAACTCAGAGAGATGACACACCAGAAATACACGGACCAGTACTCCATTATCAGTCTTGGAACCATCCAGTTAGATGCACAGTTTATTTTTTGTCATAAAAGCCAAATGAACAAGTATAAGCTGTTACTTCAATCTGTAATGGAGAGGCTGTATGGCATAGAGATTTACGGAATATCTGCTATAGTATCAATCATATTAAAAATAAACATTCAACCACACACACCCTTAGAAAGTGTACTGGGAAAGACATCAAACTGCGGGGGTGTTGGTGTATGTTAAAGCCTTCACATATGCAGGAAAATAGATCGGAGTGTGAGAGAATTGAACTACAGTTCATCGGCCTTTAATAAAGTTATTTAGCTCTAATCCTTAGTTAGATAGAAGGAAATCAGAAGTGCTTGATTCAGATAGACACTGGGTAAAATGAAAAGAAAAAAAAAAAGCCTAGACTTCAAGGAAAGTAATGCTGCACAAGCTTTATCAAATCCTCCCTATCAGCACTGTAATTCTCAATAAAGCTCAGCATGACAGTTCAAAATAAAACAGGGACATGACAAGACAATAACTCCTGGAGCATTAGAGTAAGGTTCAGTAAGTTTCCCTTCCCCCATTAGTGCTCTCCCCAACATTCTCTTGAAGCATCTGAGGGAGCCAAAGAGGTAGTAGAATTTATTCTTACATGTACCAGGACTGATTTTCTTTTATTCTTTTTTGTGCCTTCTTAAACCAGCCAGTATTGTGATGACTGAATTCTCTTTGCACACTTTAAACATGAAGTGGGAAGGAAAGTATGGGTTACCTATGACAACGCTAGTGCTGTGTAAACACAGCGGAAAAACCGCCTTGGCAAACCATATGCATTTATTTTGTTCATGAGTCTGGTCATTGGCTGTGAGTAAACTTGTCTAGATTGGGCTTGGCTGGTGTGGCCGCGTCTTCCTCCTGGAATTCGAGTCAATGAAGAGGTCCTAGTGGGTAAGTGGAAACATGCACGAGGTTTCTCAATGTTCCAGTTTGGAAATGGCACACTGCCGTGTCTGGCCCATTGGGTTCGTCAAAGCAAGGAACAGGGCTGAAGTCAAAGTCAAGGGGTGGGGAAATAAACTCTTGAGGATGATCATCTGCAAAAGTACAAGGCCCAGGTGCAGGAATGGTGAAGATCGGGGTTGTTTTTTTTTTTTTTTTTTTTTAATTTTTTTTTTCAACGTTTTTTATTTATTTTTGGGACAGAGAGAGACAGAGCATGAACGGGGGAGGGGCAGAGAGAGAGGGAGACGCAGAATCGGAAACAGGCTCCAGGCTCCGAACCATCAGCTCAGAGCCTGACGCGGGGCTCGAACTCACGGACTGCGAGATCGTGACCTGGCTGAAGTCGGACGCGTAACGGACAGCGCCACCCAGGCGCCCCGATCGGGGTTGTTATTATAGTATATCTTGGTAGACAGAAGGATCTGAAACATAGATCTATTTTAGGTAAGAAAAAACTTAGGTAGTAAGGAAGAGATGTTAAATGCGAATTTCAGATCAACAATACCTTTTTCTATATCAGTATGTGTCATGCAATATTTAGTGGTTGGTTCGGAGTACACTGGTCTACTTTGGATTTGTACAATATTTTGGACCCGTACGTATACTAAATAATGCATTACTTACCTGAAATTCAGATTCAGCTCCATGTCATGTTATTTTCTTCACCTAAATCTGGCAACCCTAAGGATAGAGCTATTGAGGTAATGGTGTCTCCAAGAAGCTGGGGAGGGAGAACTCTTAGATAAACTGAGCTTTGCAAACCTGTTCTGTTTCTTGCCTCTGAAGATGTTCTCCTGATTCCATACCTTTGTTCTTGCCTGTTTCCCACCAGGAACACAGTTTTTGGCAGAGATGATGTACAGCCGCTGCCAGTATGTTGACCAGCTAGTGGCCTTTCTGATAAATAGGATGTCTGAATGATTGGGTCGTGCCCATGTGGTTCCAGCTGTTAAGTATTTTTATTTTTACTCTTGGTTATTGGCAGACACGAAGGCACCTCAATGTGAGTTAATGTTGTAGGCCCACTGACAAAGCTGATAATTTGGTGCCGGACAAGACATTAATCTTTTAATGTGTTCCAAAATATTTATGTAAAAGTTCATCTAACCATTGTAAAAGGAGAGGGCAAAACATACAACCCCCTCAGCAAATACTAAAGCCAGATGGTTACAGAAACTATTTCTTAGAAAGTGATTTTAAGTGGATCTATTTTTATCTCGTAGTTTTTATTGCTAACTAATAAATGGTGACAAACTTAGTGGTTTCAAACAATAATCACTTATTACCTAACAATTGTATGGGTTCAGCCAGGCACGGCCAGGTTCTCAGTTCAGGGTATCACAGGCTGAAATCTAGGGGTCTGCCAAGTGAGTTATTTGATGAGCGGCAAAAAAATCTACTTCCGGGTGCATTCTTGCTGGCAGAATTCAATTCCCTGCAGTTAAAGGACTGAGGTCCCTATTCTCTTGCCAGCTGTCAGCAGAGGCTACTCTCAGCTCTGGACACCACCTATGTTCCTTGACATCTGGCCTCCTATATTCTCAAACCAGCAATGGCACTTCTAATCTTTGACTTCATTCTCTGCAACCAGCCAAAGAAAATTCTGTACTTTTTTTTTTAAGTCTTATTTACTGATTTATTGATTTATTAAAATTTTTTTAAATGTTTATTTTTGAGAGTGAGAAAGAGTGAGCAAGAGTGGGAGAGGGCAGATAGGGAGAGGAAGACACAGAATCCAAAACAGGTTCCAGGCTCCCAGCTGTCAGCACAGAGCCCGATGTGGGGCTCGAACCCACGAGCCGAGCCGTGAGATCCTTACCTGAGCCAAAGTTGGACACCCAACTGACTGAGCCACTCAGGTGCCCCATCTTAGTTATTTTTGAGACAGAGAGAGCCAGCGGAGGAGGGTAGAGGGAGTGGGAGAGAATCCCAAGTAGGCTCTGCACTGTCAGTGTAGAGTCCAACACAGGGCTCAGTCTCATGAACCATGAGATCATGACCTGAGCAGAAATCAAGAGTCTGATGCTCAACCAACTGAGCCACACAGGCACCCTGAAAATTGTGTACTTTTCAGGGGCTCATCTGATTAAATTGGGGCCCACCTCAGTGCTCTCTGTTATCTTCAGATCAATTTATTGCAAGATTCCTTTCCAGCAGTACCTAGATAAGTGTTTGAATTAACTGGGAGAAGGTGAGTGTATGCCAGGAGCCCAGAATCTTAGACTTCTGCCCGCCACACCAACCATGCTTTCTGGGGGGCTTCACAACTTTTCCTTCCACACCAGGAGTCTCCTATCCCATCCCAAATCCAAGAGTTTCATTTAGCCATCTGTCGCACTCTAAGAAATGATCACTTTTTTCTTCATTACCCCAATTTACCAGGGACTGATTTCATGCCCCTTATAATTGATGCCCTGACTAGCCTATCCCAGATAAAACCCTGCATTCCCATTCACTGAATCTCTGTATGGCGTGCTGCAGTCATTTTCTTTTGTGAGCTTCTTTATTCCATTTTATATTATACATATTTTCAGTGGCAGGCAGGATAAAATATTATTTATTTTTCTCAGTCTCTTCAACTTTCCCATAGCAAAGCAGTTTGAATCTAACGGGATCTCATGAGTTTTTTTCAGTTAATTTCCAGAACATACATTTTCCTCTAATTGTGTGTCATTTTCTTGTGCACTTTATATGTTAAAAATACCCAGCATAGCATGAGCTACCCACACAGGCTTATGCTGGAAGAAGGGTTTGCTGCCCTCGTGCAGTTGTTTCTTGATATCAGGTATTTATTCCATGTTAATTTCTTCTGTGATGATTAACAGCTAAGATTGATTTGCATGCTTTTCATTTTGTATATGATCTATTTTTCCTCAGGACTCTGACTTTTACAAACACCACTAATTATTTTGCCTTCCATTTATTCCAGAAGATGGCGCTGCTGCTGCTTCTCCAGCAAAGGAGCTTCGTAAAATAGGAAGAAAGCCTCAGTAGGATATTTTAGCATTTCATAATAATACACCAAGCATCCATATTGACAAAAATATATTTGAAAAATGACATTTGAAAAGACCTAGTACATTACTTTTCCTCCTCCTGTTAGGCTTAGTTGTATAGAAGAAATGATCACGACTCCTACTCATTAAAAGAAACGTGTTGAGGTAAAAGGAATAACCTTCTGTGTTGTCCTGTTACCTGAATAAGGACTCAGTTGGTGACTGAACTGAATAGTTACTCTTTCTGAGAGGTCAGCGGTGGCTTTGGATGTTAGATACAGACCCACAGATGCCTTCCTAACTGGTCGGTTCTACTTCGAAAAGTGTTGTCACCGATGGTTTTCACTTAAAGCATGAAAAGTGCATATTGCTATTAATAGAAATTTGAGCTCTTACTCTTAGATGATTTACCTTTTAAAGAGCTTTTTTTTTTTTTTTTTTTTTACTACATTAATAATGTTAAGTATTCCATAAATGTCAGAGATTGTGCATTCTTTTATACCTGGAAACCTCACATTGGAATTTAGTTTTGTATTCAGCTGTTTAGGTACTGAACATTTTACCAATGGATCAAACCTATTAACAAGTACTTTCGTTCGAGGCAATAAAGAAGTAGGATACAGAAGAATAAGGACTAAAAGTTTATACTAGTGATTTGAAATCAAGAAAAAAAGTTATTATTTACATAAAATAAGAGGCTTGGAAACAAATGGCATTGAATGCTTTGGGAAAGTGATGTATTTACTTTAAAAATATATTAATTCTGTGAATTAGTTAGTGTACTGGTTATTTTTATGGCTGTGGATATGCACATCCTAGCATATCTTTTGAAGAATTTGCAAAATTTTTATCTATATCCAACTAATTTAACTGTATCTCACTAGCCATCCTGATTTCATTAGTACATAATCATTCAACATTTGTTTCAACAAATGGTTATCGAGTGTCTTTATCATGGCCGGAACAGCTCTAGCTTCTACGTAGTCGAGAATCCCAGTTCTTGGGGTACCTGGGTGACTCATTCAGGTGAGTGTCTGACTCTTGATTTCAGCTCTGGTCATGATCTCATGTTCACGGGATCAAGCTCCTGTGTTGGGCTCTTCACTGAGTGTGGAGCCTGCTTGGGATTCTCTCCCTCTGCTCCTCTCCCGTTTATGCACTCTCTCTCTAGAATAGAAAAAAAAAAAGAATCCTAGTTCTAATGTAGCTTATAGTCTAGTAGAGGGAGACAGGTATTGTGGGTTGAATTGTGTACCCCAAAAGGGGGGTGTTGTAGTGCTGCCCCCTGGTATTTGTGATTGACCTTATTTGGATATAGGTTGTTAGTAGATGTGATTCAATTAAAATGAGGTCTGGGGTGCTTGACTGTGTTAGAAGAACATTTGGTTCCTGATCTTGGGATTATGAGTTCAAGCTCCACTTTGGGCATAGAGATTAGTAAAATAAGTACGTAAATAAGTAAACTTAAAAAAAATTAAAACGATGTCTTATTGGATTATGGTGGTCCCTAATACACTAGCTGGCATTGTATTCATGAGAGAGAAATTGGGACACAGACACTGACAGAGAGGAAAAACGCCATATGGCAATAGAGGCAGAGATTGGCGTGATGTGTCTATAAGCCATGATATGCCAAAAATTGCTGGCAAGGGAAGGCTCCTTTGCTAGAGGAGCCTCAAACATATATATATGTTTATATATATATATCTAATATATATATATTATATATATATATATGGAGATATATATATAATATATATATATTAGATATATATATTATATTTATATATATATATTTATATATGTCTAATATATATATATATTATATATGTATCTATCTATATATATACCTATATATATACCTATATATATATATATATCTATATAGATAGGTATATAATATATATATATAATATATTATATATATATATATATATTATATATATATATATATATATATGGAGAGGTAGAAGGAGAGAGAGAGAATCCCAAGCAGGCTCTGCACTCCGTGCAGAGCCCAATGTGGGGCTCTTCTTATGACCCTGGGATCATGACCTGAGCTGAAATCATGAGTCAGATGCTTAATTGACTGAGTCACCTGCGGCAGCCCAAGAAAATAAATTTCTGTTGTGGTAAGCAACTCATTTTGTGGTAATTTGTTATGGCAGCCCCAGGAAACTAATACAACAGATAATAAAAATTCAAGTAGCAAAGTTTTTAGGAAAAAGTGGTTTTGAAAAATAGCGCTAGGATGGGGGATAGGGAACATGACACACCTTGCTCTTTTAAATGGTGTGATTACAGAAGGCCTCATGGAGGAGGTGACATTTGAACAAAGAATTAAAAGAACTGTTGGAGATAGTCATGTAAATATCTGGAATGGTCCAGGCAGAGCAAACAGCAAGTGCACAAGTCCTGAGACAGGAGAGTATCTGCTGTATGGTTGTTTTAGTTTCCCAGGGCTGCTATAATAAATTACCAATAACTGGGTGGCTTTAAAACAACAGAAATGTATTTTCTCACAGTTCTGCAAGTCACAAGTCTGAAATCAAACTGTGCACAGGGCCACACTCCCTCCAAAGTTTCTAGATGAGAATCCTTCCTTGCCTCTTCCATTTCTGACGGCTCAGTGTGTTCCTTGCTTGTGGTTGCATCACTTTAATCTTCGCCTTCATCTCCACGTGACGTTCTCCTGTGTGTCTCTGGTTTGGCCTTCTCTGTGTATCTGTGTCTTCTTCTTGTATAATTTGTAAGCACGGCTGTCACGGGATTTAGGGCCCACACTGGTAATCCAGCATGAGTTCAGTCAAGATAATTACACCGGCAAAGAAGCTTTTTTCCAAATATGGCCATATTTATTGCTGACACAGGGCTCGTCTCTTTGAAGACGACCATTCATCACGGTACATGTGTGCTTGGATGGCAGGAAGGAGACCTGTGTGGCTGGAGCAGAAGCATGGAGAGCAAGAGAAGGCAGAATGCTGTCAGAAAAGAATCTGGGTGAAGGTTCAGAGGGACCACATAAGGCATCAGAGGTCACTGTCCTAACTCTACCTGTCTTATCTGAGTCAGATGCTTAAGAGTACGTCTCAGTAGTGTTACCTATGTTGACATTGTACAACAGATCTCTAGAACTTTTTCATCTTGTAAAACTTGGTAAAACTGAAACCCTGTTCCCCTTTAACACCCAATTGCCCATTTCCTCCTCCCCCCACCCAATCTCTGGTAACCACCATTCTACTTTCTGTTGCTATAACTTTGACTGCTTTAGATACCTCCTATGAGTGTAATCATGCAGATTGTGTGTGTGTGAGACTGACTTATTTCAGTTAGCCTAAGGTCTTCAAGGCTCATCCATGTTGAAGTATGCCATAAGATATCTTTCTTTTTTAAGGCCGAGTAATATTTCACTGTAAGTGGCTACCACATCTTCCTTATCCATTCACCCGCCAACAGACATTTGCGTTGCTTCCACCTCTTGGCTATTGTGAATAATGCTGAAATGAACCTGGGTGTCCGTATATCTTTATGAGATCCTGCTTGGAATTCTTTTGGACACGTACCCAGACATGGGTGATCATTTTGAAAGTCTTGAAACTGTTCAAAAAATATCAGTGGGATTTCATAACTCCTTTTTTTTGTGCCTGGTTTTAGAATTCATTTAAAAATTTTTCATGTCTGCGGTGCTTACTCCACTCTTTACGTACTAGCGGCCAAGTAATGTATGCATCCAGATCTTCTAAAATGTCAGCCCTTCTCAAACATCAGACAAATCCAATTGTTCATCATTTATTTTCAAGGAAAAAGGAGTCACCCCAAGTTTATTTTGCATTTTATTGAATTGTCTGGTCAGCTACTTAGTGATAAATGCAGTGAGAAAATCTGGTGATAACTGGCATTTGTTTCTATGGGAGAATCTAAATTTGCTGTTTCTGATTCTGGTATTACGGCTTCAGAAATCTGAGCTTTCATGGAATTTGTTAGTATTTATCCCTCTTTTTCTTGCCTTTGGAAATCTAAGACAGATCTTTTTAAAATTAATTTTTACCTGACACATACATTTAAGTATGATTGCAACTGTAATAATATTTCACACCTCTATTATATCACAGAAGCATCATTTCTTTTTTGTTACGGGAATAATTAAGATCTAGTCTCTTAGCAGGTTTGATGATAGTGTAATATTCTTGTCTGTATTCATTATACTGTACATTAGGTCTTCAAGACTTACTTGTCTACTAGTTGAAAATTTGTACCCTTAAACAACATCTCTGCTGTTCCCCCAAACCCCAGCCCCTGGTAATGACCAGTTTTACTCTCTGTATTTATGATTTAAAGCCTTTTTAGGTTCCACTTACAAGTGATAAAGTATTTGTCTTTCTTTGTGGGGTTTATCTCACTTAGGATAAAGTCTTCAAGGTCCATTTGTATTGTTGAAAATGCCAGGATTTCCTTTTTTTTCACGGCTGAATAGTACTCGTGTGTGTCTGTCTCACATCTTAATCTCTTCATCCATTGATTGACACTGAGGTTTTTTCCATATCTTGGCTATTAGGAATAATGCTGATATAAACATGGGAACACAGATACCTTTTTTTGATATGCTGTTTTCATTTCCTTTGCACGTATACTTGGAAGTGGGATTGCGGGATCATAGTGTAGTTCTGTTTTTAATACTGTGAGGAATCCATACTGTTTTCCATAATAGCTGTATGAGTTTACGTTGCCAGCAAGAGTAAACGAGTTTTCTCTTTGCTACTTTCCCTTGCTATCCACTCCACTAGTTATCTTCCATCTTTTTTATAGTAGCCATTCTAACAACTTTGTAGTAATAACTCATTGTGGTTTTTATTTGCATTTCCCTGATGATAAGTGATATTGAGCATCTTTTCATGTGTCTCTTGGTCATTTGAGAAATGTCTATTTAGGTTCTCTACCCATTTTTTAAATTGGGTTGCTTGATTTTTCACTATTGAGATGTAGGAGTTTCTTATTTATTTTGGATATTAACCACTTACTAGATTACTAATTTGTAAATATTTTCTCTCACCCTGTAAGTTGCCTATTCCCTGTCACTTGTTTCCTTTGCTGCCAAGAAGTTTCTAATGCCTCAAATAAAGTATTAAATACTACTGGGGAATGTGGGCATCTTTGTCTTGTTCATTATAGCATTGTTGCTCTTGGTGTTTATTAGGTAAAATGCTGGCTCTGGGGCATGCACATATGTGTATAATACTTAGAAAAATAATCATTGAGCTTTTATTTTAATCAGAAATGGATGCTGATTATTTTTTTAGTATCCTTTTAGCATTTATGAAGTTTATCACAATTTCTTTCTCCTGAGCTCTAATAATATAGTGAGCCATTTTAATAAGTTGCTGAATATGAAACCGTTCTTAGACTTTTTGACACAACCTCACTTGCCCATGATATACTGTAGTTGTGATGCCTTAATGAATTCTGCTTGTCGATATTTTATTTGGGATTTTTGCTTTGACAGTCATAAGTGACATGGGTCTTTGTTTCTTGATTGTCCAGTTTCTATCAAGTTTTTGCATCAGTGTTACATTTGCTTCATAAAAACGCTTTGTAAATGTCCCTTCTTTTTCTGTGCTATGAAACCATTAAGGGGCACTGGGTCTATTTGGCCTTTGCTGTACTGACTTTGTTCTTTTTTTTTTTTTCCCCCAACGTTTATTTATTTTTGAGAGACAGACACAGAGCATGAGCAGGGGAGGGGCAGAGAGAGGGGGAGACACAGAATCCAAAGCAGGCTCCAGGCCCTGAGCTGTCAGCACAGAGCCTGATGCAGGGCTGGAACCCAGAAACTGTGAGATCATGACCCCGGCCAAAGTCAGACACTTAACTGACTGAACTACCCAGGTGCCCCATTGGCTTTGTTCTTTGTGCCTGGGCTTGGCGGTTTTGGAGCTGGTATTTGATAACATGCTCTGTTTCTTCGACATATGTTGATCTATTCATACTTTTCCTTTCTATGAGAATCAATTTTGCTAAATTATATTTCTTAGAAAATTAGCAATTTAACCTGTTATTCAGATATATTTGCAAAGACCATATTACGATTTTTCTGTTAGAATCCTGGCAAGAAACTGCTGGCATATTTAGCCTGTACGTTCTGAAGAAAGTTAAATAAAAGAACAAAGATGATGTAGACAGGCTTGAAGAAACTCAAAGAGGAATACAGGATTTGGGGCTCTTAACAATAGGGAGCTCTCACCAGTGCAGGGAAGGGGCAAAGGGAAAGAACAACTCCAGGGGTGGTTTCATAGTGAAGACCCAGCTGGAAATGGAGCCTTCGGGAAGGAATGCAGATAGTGTACAGTAGCTTAGTGGGAGGGTTCTTGGGGTCAGTAAATAACCCAATCGTATTTCCTTGCCATTTCCTGATTTTCCATTTGGCCAAACCCAAATGAAAACCAGAGGGCAAGGAAGGTTGCAAATTCTGAGTCACTCGTCCCTTGGCCCAGGGCAGAGAAAAGAAAGTAGGGAGGGACATTTGGGAGAAATGTAGTACAATTTTAAAAATGTAGTCTTTCCTTGAGTGATTGTTTTTCCTAAGTCTTTTCTTACTTTGTATATGTTGAACTTTCTTTTCTTGACCAGGTTGGCTAGTGGTTGATCTATTTCATAGATTTGTTTTTAAAGCTTATTTATTCAACTTTCTCTTTTCAACCTCATTAAATTTCCTTTCATCTTCATTATTTTCTTTATATTTTCTTTTCATTTACTTTTTGTTCGATTTTTTTTTTTTAACCTTTCCAGTTGGATGATTAGTTTTCATCAGTACATACATAAGGCTAAGTTTTCTGTGCATTAAGTGTATCCCCAGACTCCCATTTTTATTCTGTGTTTAGATCAAAACTCTACTTTGGACTTGCCGGGTTCATAATTTTACAAACTGTAGATGTTGGAAATTGTAAACAAGCCTGTTAAGGAACACTAAAAATCTGCAATTCATGGCTATATATCAACAAATACCCTCTTATGGGATGAATACAAAGCAAACACAGCCCTACAGTTATGAGAATCCATGCTTGTGGGTTGTGATACAGTTATCAGTGTCTATCATCATAGATGGAGTGAAAAGGTGATTTGGCTCAAACGATCATGGTGAAAGTAACAACAAAGTGTTCAGAAAGCTGCATTAGATGTCTCAGCCCTGGCTCCAGTGAATTAAAGATGGTGATATTAAAGTATGGCAGCATCAGTTGCTTCCCAAAATGTGACAGAAAAAGAAATGCTGCATTTCTTAATATGTTATTTTATAAAATAGGTGATTTTCACTATACTTATGCATTACCGTATTAAAAAGTTCAATATAGAAATGGGGCATTTGAGTATATCAAATCAATACCCAAGAAGTTTTTTAGATATTCACATTGGAAGAGGTACATATATATATATTTTTTGGTGTGTGTATAGAGTGAGGATGGGTACCTTCAAATTGGAAAATGAAGATAAACGCTTTAATTTAAGTTTCCCTTAGGAACATGAATTTAAGTATGATTTCTGTCTCTTACAAAACTGTCTTCTTTGGAAAAGTTACTTCCTAAACCATGATGGACCTCACTGATAAGTTTTGCATATGGATCATTTCTATTGTATAGACATATTGTTAGTATTAGTAGTTTTACATGTCAGGTACTTACTTGTGTCACAGTGTTTGACACATAGATGTTAATTCAGTTAATAATTAGAGGTTAATTAGTATATTATTATTGCCTGTGTGTTTTTCTTACCCTTTTTCCTACTGGGATTTCATGAATCATGGCACCAAGTCGTACTCTATCCTAATCTCCAAACATGGTGTGGAGCACAGAGGAGTTGATCTATAAATATTTTCTTCAAGGACTATTATTTTTATTTTTATTTTTTTACCCTATGATGGAAAAGCACAGTGTAAGACAGAACTCTGGGGAAGGTAACAGGAAGTACAATAAGAGATAGCACTAAAACTAAACCGGATATGGAAACTAAGCAATTTGAGGGTAACCCCTTAGAATACAATAAATAGGGCATTTTATGGAGGCAGTGTCGTATCATGCAACGAACAAATGCTTTGGAATTAGACCTGCGTTTTAATTTGATTTGATTCATTGGAGAGCTATGTATTCTAGGGGAAGTTATTTGAAAACTCTGTTTTCGCATCTGTTTTCACATCTATAGATGTAAAAATAAAAAGAAACGAAGATGGCTAGTGAATAGTATCTTTCTGAGTATTAATTGAGATGTCTGTAGTACTAACAGTATTATGTGACACATAGTAACCATCTAACAAGTGTTTCTTGGAAGAACATCCTTTTGAACCTCAATAAAATTTAGACCCCAGTTTTAGTTAAACTAACTTGACAAAGAAATGGTTCTCTGACAGTGAGCTAAGAAAAGTCCTATAGTCATTTTTCATGAAATTCATTGTGTGATTTTTATTCTATTTTCTATGGTTTTCCTGTGATCTACAAGGTGAAATACAATTGTGAACAGAGGAGAGTTTAAGTTTTCATCATTCTAATGCTCTAAAGAAGAGGGAATATAACATATAAATGGACTTCTTAGGAGTTTCTTTGGAAAGAGCACAAAACTAACATTCTTGCTCTTAAATCCAGTACATGGAAGGTTGTGATCCGTAAGACCAAAAAATGATACTGTTAGGCTGTAATCAATGATACATGTGATTAGAGTTGCTTGGGAGTAACCATGTGCACTTGCTCAGCCATCCATGTGACTGAATATATTTTTCTCATTCATTCCATTGGGTACCTAAAACATTTGAGTTGTCAACCTATATTCAAAATAGAAATAGCTGCTAGTATAGACGTGGTACCTAAGTATTCCCCCCAAACTCTGATAGTACTCTTTGGAAAAAAAATAGCTTTATTACCCTTTAAATGTGGTGGAGACTTGTCCATCAAAGGATGATAGCAAAGCACAGTGTTAATAGTCTGGCACTCTTTTGTCACCTGTGAAGCAAGGATGCTGATAAACAGCTGCCAGAATGAACCATTTCCTTGGAATGGCACCACTGGATTGGTACGAAGCAAACACCCTACAATTAAGCCCATCTATTGGGTGTGTCAGAAAAGGCATGTTTCAGGAGCAGAATCTCAGATGCCTTAGGTATTCGTTTTCTGCTTCTAGACTTTGTTCCCATTGATGAATGAGAAGCTGCCTTTGTGCTCTGTAATGATTGTCTGAAAAGTTATTTCTGATAGTTGAATACACTTCCTAATATTGATTATCCTACAGGGATACAGCGAGTTCATAAAATGGTTCTTTACTAAGCCGTAAGAAGTTTAAGAAATGGTGAAGCAAATTTTAGACTGGAGAAAAGAATATAGAGAAGGTTAAGATGGCTGCTGTATTGGGGCTACCAGAAACTTAGGTAACTATTGAGGAAGCAGTATTTGCTTGTTGAGTGAAAAAATAAATCTTGATATTTTGCAGTACTGATATGAGAAAAGAATAAAAGAATGAACACGTGAGAAATGCAAAATGAAGTGATAACTCATGCAAAATTTCAATGTGCAATATCAAGAAAACAAAATATATTTGTGAACTTCATGGGAATATAATTTAGGACTATAATATTAAAAGTTTCATAAGTTAATAAGAAAAACTTAATACAATTCATTTGTGAAAATTCAGGGAAATAGATATAAAATGTTTCTAGTCATAGCTGCATATATTCTTATTAATATTTTTTGTTTCTCAACTCAAGTCTGATGGGAAATATGTAGGAAAGCCTAGTAAAAATAATGCATATATGAATGAATTATATATATGAATTTCATATAATTAGATATTGGGTGGTCTCTAAGATCATAGTAGTCAAACCTCCAGTGCTGATCCAGACTTAAGAGTTTGTTCTGTTGTTTCCGAGTTTTACTTAAATTTTTTCTCCATGGGTTTGGCATTGCTAGATTTCATCAATATGGCACTGTCACTAAAGATTGTTGTTACACTGCCTTTTGCACCAATGGTATAATTTTAAATCTAAGTTCTTTCTTTTTTTTTTTTTTAATTCTACACATGCACTTTTTAATCTCACCTTACCTATTCATAGATTGCTATCCAAAGCTAACATAGAGGGTTAGATACAGGATTCATTTAGGTGGTGGTTCTTCTCCTCCTCCTCCTCCTCCTCCTCCTCCTCCTCCTCCTCCTCCTTCTTCTCCTCCTTCTTCTTCTCTAAAGTTTGTCTGTTTGGAGCAGGGGAGGGGCAGAGGGAGAGAGAGAATCCCAGGGAGGCTCAGCCCTTAGCCCAAAGCAGGGCTCAGTCTCACATCCATGAGATCATGACCTGAGCCGAAATCAAGAATCGGTTGCTCAGGTGACTGAGTCACCCAGGCACCCCTAGGTTTATCCACTTGTTAACAAAAAATTTATAACCCCACAATAGAGACTCCTCAGGTATGGCACGTATTTCATAGCCTCAGAGAGAGGCAGGTATGGACAAAGGGGATTGGCATGTGCCACCTGGTGACTTAAGAGAGCAAGCCCTCCCAAACCCTAAGATGATTGAATTTTTTTAATCAAGTCTGACTCACCTGAGACACTAAGAAAAAAATATTCAATCATTAGCTCTTCTGAAAATTTGTTCAGGGTTTTATAATGGATGCATTCGAAGGTGAATTGAAAGGTAGGCCCACACAGCAGGATGAGGAGCAAGGAATGGTGGTTCCTGGAAGGACTTGGCCCATACCTTGGGTGGGAGTATCTGAAATCTGTTCATACCTTGTCCAGTCATGACCCTTTTGTAAAAGGCTCTGGTGCATTGATGATGGTAAGAAATAATCCAGAGTGATCACAAGAGGAGTACTTTGAAGTGGCTCATCCTGTAATCTGGACAAGTGCCATTACCTCCTTTGAAACTACAGGGGCAAGCATCTAGCAGTCTTTTTAGTGATAGATCGTCAAGATAGATAGTAAGAGCCCACAACATCTTAAATCAGATAAAAGCTACCACTGAAGATTAGTATCTGAAGACCTTTGGTATAAATTAGGCCAATGCATTCTTGTCAAAAATGAGGAAAACCAAGCTTCAGGATATTAAATTAAAAGGTCGCACACCCATCTACCACAAAAATGAAACACAAATCCTTATTCCCTGACTCCTATTCTTGGATTCCTCCCTATATACATCATTCTCTCCTTTTTCTGGAAAGAGTATTAATAATTTCTGAGTACCAGTTCATCTACAGCTTCTTTACTGCTACTATAACTGCTACTAAGCTATTAATTTGAGGTAACATTTATCTAGTACTCACTGTATGTCAGGCCCTATTCTAAATTATGTAAATATGTTAGCTAATTTAATCCTCATAAAAACTCCAAGATAGATGTTATTATAATCCCCATTTTATAGATGAGGAAATTGAAATTTAAAGGGGTCAAGTATCATGCTCAACGTCATGGTGCTAGTAATTACTTTAAAAAATCCCTTAAGCATTCAGATATTTTACTCTGATTAAATTTTTGAGAAGTAGAAATGTATGGTAGACTTTCTGATGTGTGTCTGGCTTGTTTCCTCTCCCTCTCCCCCCCCCCACCTCTCTCTCTCTCTCTCTCTCTCTCTCTCTCGTGCACACACACGATCTATGATGTATGTTCAAAATAAGACTGCAGGTGATTAGTTAAGACTTTTCTGGAAAGACCCATGCAGCAGTCACTCTGCTGGCAGGACTTCAGGATTTGCACAATGGTTCCAAGACTATGCTTTTAAATCCTGCATTACTGTTTTTCTTTTCACCTCTCCCTCTCTCTCCTTTGCATTCTCCTCTTCGCTACTCTGTCACATTGTGTCTTCTTTGGGTTTCTTCTTTGTCATCTTTTCTTCCTTTTTCCTTTCTTCTGAGCTTTTTCATTAGACTTCTCAGGTCCCTCCCTCCTCAACATTCCCTCTCTAATCGTCTGTGTTATTGTGCTTTTCCGGAGTTAGTTTCTCACTTTGTTTTTCTTTTTCTTGTTCTTTTTCTTTTTCTTGCCTGAGACAGAACAACTAAAATGCTGAATCAATCTCTCAAATAAGTTGGTGCTTTTTTCCTATTGGATATTGACATTAATTACAGTAGTCAGTGCCATGTTTTTACTTGTAACAAATGCACCCAAAAACCTTTAATCCTTAGCTGCTTGAGACCATACTTTCTGAAGATCAGTGAATTTGCTCACCGTGCTAAAAAGGAGATGTGATTTGTTTTGGGGGGGGGGGCTTACTCTGTTTCAGCATTTTAAAGTGCTATAGCTTTCAGACATAACTGTACTTAAGAAAACCAAAACATGTGCACCATGAAAAGGATAGAAATGAAAAACTCTTAAAATCATGCTTTCCAAGGAACGATGATGGGAAAAAACTATTCAGAGGAAGATAACTCTTATTATGTTAGTGATAACTTACAAATATTTTGATAAGTTTGAAGTTTGGCTGGGAGAGGTATTAACTCAAGACTGTTCTGGTAAGGATGTGAAAGAGAGAAAATGAGAGTGGTTTTGAATCAGTTACCATGTGATAGAATTTCTCTAAGAAAAATAATGCATAAATGTTTGCAAAGAGGTAACAGAAGTGTGAAAGTAATCAGCTTGTGTCCTCATTCACATTTGCTTTCCTAAAACCAAAGTATTGAGAAATATCTAAAAGGGGAGATGAGATAACTCTTCAAATGAATACTATCAATCACTTTAAAGGATTCAAACATTGGATGAAAATTACTCAAAAGATTATGATAGAGCAGAGGAAGGGATAATTTGTCTTGAAATGATGCCGACACGGAGAGAGGATGTGGTAATTAGTAGAAGCTGAAAGGGTCTGATCTTTTGCGGTAGGGGTGACTATGGTCGGACACCCGGAGCTATTTTGGGGGACATCAGTCAACAGATGTTTCTAGCATCATCTGGCAAACAGAAAGTTCAGATTGTTACTTAGAGCTGAGGTGGGCAGCCTGATAACAGAGAACAGAAGCATTAGAAGTAGCTATTGGCCGCCCTCGTCTGGAATAAATTTGCATAGGCTTCTGCAAGTACTTGTGGATTAACAGCCATTATACTGGAGTTTACAAACAGATGCTAAGGACAACTGGCTACTGCTGGTGACAAGAGGGGGAGAGACAGGCTCATTGTCTCCTGCTGGTCTAACAGAGTTGTACAACTGTGAATATGGTAATAATGTACTATTTAAAACTGTTTTTAAATCAGAGATTCCATGTTTCTGAAATAAGAATTTTAGAAATTTCTTTTGAGAGGCAGAGACTTTTACGGTAGAGAAAATATTGAGTAAGTTTACAAAAATTAATTTATGTGTTTATTTTGGCTGGGATTTGTTTTAGGGGGAGAAAGAGTCCTAAAACATCTTTACCAATTGTTTGGAGTGTCTAAATCTATACATTGGATGTAACGAGACTTTATAACAGTAAATGCCTTCCATTACTTTACCATAAGTATCAGTCAGCGAATCGGTAACTTTATGCAAGATACGTAGATGGCCGTTATATTTATTTTACCCAGGAAGAAAGTCGTTGTCGGAAAGATTCCTCCAATCAGTGGGACAGTTGGGGTTCTTGTAGCTCAGAGCTCTGTGTCTGCTGTAGTGTTCCTTTCCAGGGCTGTTTCTGACGAGCGTGTTCTGTCTGCCCAGTTTTAAAGACCTTTGGCCAAACCAAAGGTTCAAAGAGGTTTGACGTAACTGTGTTGAATCATTTGTATTGTTTAAAATTGAGGGATTCATCATGTCCACAGAGGGATCATAATAAGAAGAATGTGAAATTATTAAACTTGAGATCAGTTGATTGATCTGATGGTGCTTTTTATGGCTCCAGAGTCATGCTTTAGGGAAGACAGAGTATGTTGATAAAATAAGTTAGTAGATACTAACAGTGACACTGAAAATCAAAGGAGAAAATAAGGATTGGGTAGTGGGTGGTGTTAATAAAACTACCTTCTTTTATATAAAACATACATATATATAGATATTTGCAACTTATATGTATCTACACATAGATGCAATAAATATATGTGACTATATATATATATACACACACACAATCAAGATAGATTCATACTTAATTATGAGAGGTCAAACTATAAAATTAATAGAAGAAAAAGTAGAAGATTTGGGGGATCCTAGGGGTGGGTAGAATTTCTTAAACAAAACTCCCAAAGTTTATGTGCTTTGGAGAATACACCAGTAACAGGCTTTCTAAAAAAAAAAAAAAAAATCTGACAACGTTTAGTAAAATTAAATGTTTGCACACCCTGTGACCTTGCATCTCTGCCCAGGATAGGTAGGTCAGAGAATTCTGACACAGGTCTATAAGGAAAATATTTAAATGACTATTTTGTATAACTTAAAACTTAGGCAATGTTGTAGACAGATTATATCTCAGTGAAGTTGGAAAAAAAAAAGTTGAAGGCAGGAATATGCAGAGCTCAGAGGAAATGGTAAGTAAAATGTGGCCAGTTCGTCCTCTAGAATCATGTGTAGCAGTAACAGAAAACTAGATGCCCACACATAACTGCTCTTAAAAACAAACAGCTCTTTAAAAAGATAGGGTGAAATTAAAACAGAGAGAAACAAACTTCCATGCACGTACACAATACAATACATAGAAAAGAATGGATACCTAACATTAGAAAATGAGTCACTGGCATGGGATGGAAATACTGAAGAGTTGGGATAAAAAAATAATGAATACATAGAGCAAGAGATTGGCTTTCCAGGGATGAACGATGATGATGTTCTATGAATTATGGAGTGTAATTAGTCAAACCACTGCAAACAAACAGCCTAATAATTAATGACTTAGAAATGCAGATGAACTAGGTATTATTTGGAAAAGGAGAGAGATGTTTTTTTTCCATGACCTCAAGTAAAGCAATGGTGTGATGTAGAGGAACATCATGGTAAACTGGGAAAAAAATGGAAAGATGTAACATTAAAAGCTGACCTCTTGGCAGAGGTTTGTTAGCTTTGCAAATTATTTAAACTCTGGGAGTCTCAGTTTCCTAACTGGTATACGGGAATGATAATGTACTATATACACACATAACAATAGTGCTTTGTACATTTTTAAGGGTATAAAATATTATAAATACATGTAGTCCATAAAAGGGTTTTTAAATGATGGCTTCAGCTTTTTAAAATAGGGTGCTAATTCCCAAATCTGTTCAGCCACAACTTTCAGTTGTTATCCGGAATCATATACTTACCTTGTGGTTTTATGTCTCTACTTGGATATGCAACAGAATCATTACTCGCAGCTCTTTGAACCGGTTCTTTTGAATTTTTTCCTATTTCAGTGATTGGTGTTATTATCCACATATATTCTAAGACTTGATCCTCAAAATTTAATGACTGTCTTTCCTCTCTGATTCATCTACTCTTCCAAGTAACAATGAAGTTCTGTTAATTATAACTCTTAATTGTTCGTCTTCATCTTCAAAATAAATGTCTTCATTTTGGTACCATTCTAAATTGCTTAAATTTGGAATGATTTAGAATGATCTTTCTAAAGGTAAAGCGTATTAAATTACCCTGCTCAAAATCCTTTCATGTGTCCGTATTCCCCCATGCATAATGTCTAATGTAAATAGTTGATTATGGTCTGAGCTTTGCTTATTTGCCACTCAACCTTCGCATGAGTGTCTTTCAAACACCAGATCAGAACACTTCAGTGTCTCAGGTCTTTTATGTTGGTAGGTGTTGAGCAACCCTTGTGAATGGGGTCGAAAATTGAGTGCACCACTCATAGTGTGGTTGAGTATCCTGTTGGGACATTATGATTTTCACATCCCTATGTGGACATATACGTACATGTGCCCATACATACATGCATTTATGCACACATACACATATATGCACACATACACTCTAGATGTCAAATTTATTTTTTAACCTGACCCCCAGAATCCTCCATCTTAGGTCACCTCTTTGTGCCAACCAACCTGAGTAGACTGCTTGCTAGTTTGTCACCATGCTATGCTTTCTCTTTCCTCTGGGGATCTCTTATTTACTTGCAGAAATCTTAGTCTTTCTTTATTGATTTAGCTTCAGAGTCCCCTCCTCAGGGAAGTCATTTTTGATCCTCGCATACTCCCCAAAGCAAGAGATCATGTCATTACTGTGTAACCCTATATTACATGCTTATACCTGTTGGCCCTCCGTTACACTATATCGTAATTTCTTGCTGAGGGATCTTTGTCTCTTGAAGCTGGTAGCTCCCTGAGAACAGGGCATGTGTGTTACTGTCATATTGATTGCATCTTCCACAAAATGGATGGATCTGAGAAGATCCTTTCCAAAATCCTTCCCAGCTCTTAATTTCTAGACTAATCTAATTTTTGGACTAGACATTTTAGGGAATACTTAGGATAAAGAACATAGGTATTAACTGATGGAATTTGTTCATCAGTATGGCTGAGCTACTGCTACTTAGAATTTGTCAATTTAGACGTGTTTGTGTCTGTTACAGATTGAATCTCATACACTTGGATATGGGACAGTATTCCCAATCATCCCCAGTCATTACCACTATATAAGATGGATGAAAAAAATTAAGCTTCTAGGATTGGGTGGGAGCATCTAGGCTTTGTTGCCAGTATGTGAACATGCTGGCAAACCGTGAAAAACTCAGTCACTTGTCCCGAAATACTCACTTCTCTGGTGTAATGAAGAGATCCTATCTCATTCCATTTCTGTTTTAACCCAGGTGTTCTAAGTTTTACATGCATACACTTAATAATGTCCTTGTACCAGAAATACTGTAAATGATAAAGGGTATGTTTCTCAACATCCAATCATCCAAATACCTAGTAAACTATCCTTCCTTTAGTAATTTCAATAAACAAAAGTTAATATGTTTCTCTAAGGGAATTTTCCATCTATGGAATTAATGACCGGGCCAGAACCAACAATTTTGTTAAGGCCAAGAGCAAAAGGGGGAAAATAAGAAACTTTAGAAAACTAACTACTTATCTAGTGAAAACAAATCAATGGTGGGAGAAAAGACATTGTTATAAATGCCCTAGCTCTGCTTACTAACCATCCCATTTTTCTTTAAAAAATTTTTTTCAACGTTTTTTATTTATTTTTGGGACAGAGAGAGACAGAGCATGAACGGGGGAGGGGCAGAGAGAGAGGGAGACACAGAATCGGAAACAGGCTCCAGGCTCTGAGCCATCAGCCCAGAGCCCGACGCAGGGCTCGAACTCACGGACCGCGAGATCGTGACCTGGCTGAAGTCGGACGCTTAACCAACTGCGCCACCCAGGCGCCCCCCCATTTTTCTTTTAAGAGAGAAAAAAAATATTTTTGAAGAGAATCCTTTGGGGCAGACCATTTCTTCTCTAAATTTTGCTCATACGTATTTTTAATTCTAAACTTAAATTGCCAGATGCCGTTTGAAATTCACTGACTTTTAAAATTCTAGTTTTGAAATGCCTTCATCACTGAGTTATCACTTGGGATCTTTGATTCACATAACTGTGGGAGATTTGAATTAGATCCTGTTACCTTTTGTCTTCTTGCCTTCAGCACTGTGCTTCTTTGCCTAGTTCTCTCCTCTGACCACACTCTCTGCCTGCCTTCTGCAAGAGCTGGGTTGTTTTTAAAGTTTGTTTGTTTGTTTGTTTGTTTATTTATTTATTTTTTCGGTATATGAAGTTTATTGTCAAATTGGTTTCCATACAACACCCAGTGCTCATCCCAAAAGGTGCCCTCCTCAATGCCCATCACCCACCCTCCCCTCCCTCCCACCCCCCATCAACCCTCAGTTTGTTCTCAGTTTTTAACAGTCTCCTATGCTTTGGCTCTCTTCCACTCTAACCTCTTTTTTTTTCCTTCCCCTCCCCCATGGGTTTCTGTTAAGTTTCTCAGGATCCACATAAGATTGAAACCATATGGTATCTGTCTTTCTCTGTGTGGCTTATTTCACTTAGCATCACACTCTTCAGTTCCATCCATGTTGCTACAAAGGGCCATATTTCATTCTTTCTCATTGCCACGTAGTACTCCATTGTGTATATAAACCACAATTTCTTTATCCATTCATCAGTTGATGGACATTTAGGCTCTTTCCATCATTTGGCTATTGTCGAGAGTGCTGCTATAAACATGGGGGTACAAGTGCCCCTATGCATCAGTACTCCTGTATCCCTTGGGTAAATTCCTAGCAGTGCTATTGCTGGGTCATAGGGTAGGTCTATTTTTAATTTTCTGAGGAACCTCCGCACTGTTTTCCAGAGCGGCTGCACCAATTTGCATTCCCACCAACAGTGCAAGAGGGTTCCCATTTCTCCACCTCCTCTCCAGCATCTATAGTCTCCTGATGTGTTCATTTTGGCCACTCTGACTGGCGTGAGGTGATATCTGAGTGTGGTTTTGATTTGTATTTCCCTGATGACGAGCGACGTTGAACATCTTTTCGTGTGCCTGTTGGCCATCCGGATGTCTTCTTTAGAGAAGTGTCTATTCATGTTTTCTGCCCTTTTCTTCACTGGGTTATTTGTTTTTCGGGTGTGGAGTTTGGTGAGCTCTTTATAGATTTTGGATACTAGCCCTTTGTCCGATGTGTCATTTGCAAATATCTTTTCCCATTCCGTTGGTTGCCTTTTAGTTTTGTTGGTTGTTACCTTTGCTGTGCAGAAGCTTTTTATCTTCATAAGGTCCCAGTAGTTCATTTTTGCTTTTAATTCCCTTGCCTTTGGGGATGTGTCGAGTAAGAAATTGCTACGGCTGAGGTCGGAGAGGTCTTTTCCTGCTTTCTCCTCTAGGGCTTTGATGGTTTCCTGTCTCACATTCAGGTCCTTTATCCATTTTGAATTTATTTTTGTGAATGGTGTGAGAAAGTGGTCTAGTTTCAACCTTCTGCATGTTGCTGTCCAGTTCTCCCAGCACCATTTGTTAAAGAGACTGTCTTTTTTCCATTGGATGTTCTTTCCTGCTTTGTCAAAGATGAGTTGGCCATACGTTTGTGGGTCTAGTTCTGGGGTTTCTATTCTATTCCATTGGTCTATGTGTCTGTTTTTGTGCCAATACCATGCTGTCTTGAGGATTACAGCTTTGTAGTAGAGGCTAAAGTCTGGGATTGTGATGCCTCCTGCTTTGGTCTTCTTCTTCAAAATTACTTTGGCTATTCGGGGCCTTTTGTGGTTCCATATGAATTTTAGGATTGCTTGTTCTAGTTTCAAGAAGAATGCTGGTGCAATTTTGATTGGGATTGCATTGAATGTGTAGATAGCTTTGGGTAGTATTGACATTTTGACAATATTTATTCTTCCAGTCCATGAGCAGGGAATGTCTTTCCATTTCTTTATATCTTCTTCAATTACCTGCATAAGCTTTCTATAGTTTTCAGCATACAGATCTTTTACATCTTTGGTTAGATTTATTCCTAGGTATTTTATGCTTCTTGGTGCAATTGTGAATGGGATCCGTTTCTTTATTTGTCTTTCTGTTGCTTCATTGTTAGTGTATAAGAATGCAACTGATTTCTGTACATTGATTTTGTATCCTGCAACTTTGCTAAATTCATGTATCGGTTCTAGCAGATTTTTGGTGGAGTCTATCGGATTTTCCATGTATAATATCATGTCCTCTGCAAAAAGGGAAAGCTTAACTTCATCTTTGCCAATTTTGATGCCTTTGATTTCCTTTTGTTGTCTGATTGCTGATGCTAGCACTTCTAACACTATGTTAAACAACAGCGGTGAGAGTGGACATCCCTGTCGTGTTCCTGATCTCAGGGGAAAAGCTCTCAGTTTTTCCCCTTTGAGGATGATGTTAGCTGTGGGCTTTTCATAAATGGCTTTTATGATCTTTAAGTATGTTCCTTCTATCCCGACTTTCTTGAGGGTTTTTATTAAGAAACGTTGCTGAATTTTGTCAAATGCCTTTTCTGCATCGATTGACAGGATCATATGGTTCTTTTCTTTTATTAACGTGATGTATCACATTGATTGATTTGCGAATGTTGAACCAGCCCTGCATCCCAGGAATGAATCCCACTTGATCATGGTGAATAATTCTTTTTATATGCTGTTGAATTCGATTTGCTAGTATCTTATTGAGGATTTTTGCATCCATATTCATCAGGGATATTGGCCTGTAGTTCTCTTTTTTTCCTGGGTCTCTGTCTGGTTTAGGAATCAAAGTAATACTGGCTTCATAGAATGAGTCTGGAAGTTTTCCTTCCCTTCCTATTTTTTGGAATAGCTTGAGAAGGATAGGTATTATCTCTGCTTTAAACGTCTGGTAGAACTCCCCTGGGAAGCCATCTGGTCCTGGACTCTTATTTGTTGGGAGATTTTTGATGACTGATTCAGTTTCTTTGCTGGTTATGGGTCTGTTCAAGCTTTCTATTTCCTCCTGATTGAGTTTCGGAAGCGTGTGGGTGTTTAGGAATGTGTCCATTTCTTCCAGGTTGTCCAGTTTGTTGACATATAATTTTTCATAATATTCCCTGATAATTGTTTGTATCTCTGAGGGATTGGTTGTAATAATTCCATTTTCATTCATGATTTTATCTATTTGGGTCATCTCCCTTTTCTTTTTGAGAAGCCTGGCTAGAGGTTTGTCAATTTTGTTTATTTTTTCAAAAAACCAACTCTTGGTTTCATTGATCTGCTCTACAGTTTTTTTAGATTCTATATTGTTTATTTCTGCTCTGATCTTTATTATTCCTCTTCTTCTGCTGGGTTTAGGCAGCCTTTGCTGTTCTGCTTCTATTTCCTTTAGGTGTGCTGTTAGATTTTGTATTTGGGATTTTTCTTGTTTGTTGAGATAGGCCTGGATTGCAATGTATTTTCCTCTCAGGACTGCCTTCGCTGCATCCCAAAGCATTTGGATTGTTGTATTTTCATTTTCGTTTGTTTCCATATGTTTTTTAATTTCTTCTCTAATTGCCTGGTTGACCCTTTCATTCTTCAGTAGGGTGTTCTTTAACCTCCATGCTTTTCGAGGTTTTCCAGACTTTTTCCTGTGGTTGATTTCAAGCTTCATAGCATTGTGGTCTGAAAGTATGCATGGTATGATTTCAATTCTTGTATACTCAGGAAGGGCTGTTTTGTGACCCAGTATGTGATCTATCTTGGAGAATGTTCCATGTGCACTCGAGAAAAAAGTATATTCTGTTGCTTTGGGATGCAGAGTTCTAAATATATCTGTCAAGTCCATCTGATCCAATGTATCATTCATGGCCCTTGTTTCTTTATTGACTGTGTGTGTAGATAATCTATCCATTTCTGTAAGTGGAGTGTTAAAGTCCCCTGCAATGACCACATTCTTATCAATAAGGTTGCTTATGTTTATGAGTAATTGTTTCATATATTTGGGGGCTCCTGTGTTCGGCGCATAGACATTTATAATTGTTAGCTCTTCCTGATGGATAGACCCTGTGATTATTATATAATGCCCTTCTTCATCACTTGTTACAGCCTTTAATTTAAAGTCTAGTTTGTCTGATATAAGTATGGCTACTCCAGCTTTCTTTTGACTTTCAGTGGCATGAGAAATAGTTCTCCATCCCCTCACTCTCAATCTAAAGGTGTCCTCAGGTCTAAAATGAGTCTCTTGTAGACAGCAAATAGATGGGTCTTGTTTTTTTATCCATTCTGATACCCTATGTCTTTTGGTTGGCGCATTTAGTCCATTTACATTCAGTGTTATTCTAGAAAAATATGGGTTTAGAGTCATTGTGATGTCCGTAGGTTTCATGCTTGAAGCGATGTCTCTGGTACTTTGTCTCACAGGATCCCCCTTAGGATCTCTTGTAGGGCTGGTTTAGTGGTGACGAATTCCTTCAGTTTTTGTTTGTTTGGGAAGACCTTTCTCTCTCCTTCTATTCTAAATGACAGACTTGCTGGATAAAGGATTCTCGGCTGCGTATTTTTTTCTGTTCATCACATTGAAGATCTCCTTCCATTCCTTTCTGGCCTGCCAAGTTTCAGTAGAGAGATCCGTCACGAGTCTTATAGGTCTCCCTTTATATGTTAGAGCACGTTTATCTCTAGCTACTTTCAGAATTTTCTCTTTATCCTTGTATTTTGCCAGTTTCACTATGATATGTTGTGCAGAAGATCGATTCAAGTTACGTCTGAAGGGAGTTCTCTGTGCCTCTTGGATTTCAGTGCCTTTTTCCTTCCCCAGATCCGGGAAGTTCTCAGCTATGATTTCTTCAAGTACACCTTCAGCACCTTTCCCTCTCTCTTCCTCCTCTGGAATACCAGTTATGTGTATATTATTTCTCTTTAGTGCATCACTTAGTTCTCTAAATTTCCCCTCATACTCCTGGATTTTTTTATCTCTCTTTTTCTCAGCTTCTTCTTTTTCCATAATTTTATCTTCCATAATTCTATCTTCTCTCCTCTGCCTCTTCAATCTGAGCTGTAGTCGTCTCCATTTTATTTTGCAGTTCATTGATAGCATTTTTTAGCTCCTCCTGGCTGTTCCTTAGTCCCTTGATCTCTGTAGCAAAGATTTTCTGCTGTCCTTTATACTGTTTTCAAGCCCAGCGGTTAATTTTATGACTATTATTCTAAATTCACTCTCTGTTATATTGTTTAAATCCTTTTTGATCAGTTCGTTAGCTGTTGTTATTTCCTGGACGTTTTTCTTAGGGGAATTCTTCTGTTTCGTCATTTTGGATAGTCCCTGGAGTGGTGCGGGACTGCGGGGCACCTCCCCTGTGCTGTCTTGAGCGTTGGTGGGCGGGGCCGCAGTCAGACCTGATGTCTGCCCCCAGCCCACCGCTGGGGCCACAGTCAGACTGGTGTGTGCCTTCTCTTCCCCTCTCCTAGGGGCGGGATTCACTGTGGGGTGGCGTGACCTGTCTGGGCTACTTGCACCCTGCCAGGCTTGTGGTGCTGGGGATCTGGCGTATTAGCTGGGGTGGGTAGGCAAGGTGCACGGGGGCAGGAGGGGAAGGCTCAGCTTGCTTGTCCTTCGGTGATCCACTTTGGGAGGGGCCCTGCGGCAACGGGAGGGAGTCAGACCCGCTGCTGGGTGGCTCCGCAGAAGCACAGCGTTGGGTGTTTGCACAGAGCAAGCAAGTTCCCTGGCAGGAACTGGTTCCCTTTGGGATTTTGGCTGGGGGATGGGCAAGGGAGATGGCGCTGGCGAGCGCCTTTGGTCCCCCCCAAGCTGAACTCTGTCGTCCATGGCTCAACAACTCTCCCTCCCGTTGTCCTCCAGCCCTCCCGTTCTCTGAGCAGAGCTGTTAGCTTATAACCTTCCAGATGTCAAGTCCCGCTCGCTGTCGGAACACACTCTGTCCGGCCCCTCCGCTTTTGCAAGCCAGACTCGGGGCTCTGCTTGGCCGGGGAGCCGCCCCTCCGCCCCGGCTCCCTCCCGCCAGTCTTTGTAGTGCGCACCACCTCGCCGCCCTTCCTACCCTCTTCCGTGGGCCTCTCGTCTGCGCTTGGCTCTGGAGACTCCGTTCTGCTAGTCTCCTGGCAGTTTTCTGGGTTAGTCAGGTGTAGGTGGAATCTAAGTGATCAGCAGGATGCGCAGTGAGCCCAGCCTCCTCCTATGCCGCCATCTTCCCAGGATTCCCGAGAGCTTCCTAAAGTTTATTTTTGAGAGAGTGAGAGAGAACAAGAGAGAGCAAGAGCAAGAGCATGACCAGGGAAGGGGCAGACAGGTAGAGAGAGAATCTCAAGCAGGCTCCACATAGTCAGCCCAGAGCCCCATGTGGGGGTCCGTCTCAGGAACTGTGACATCATGACCTGAGCTGAAATGAAGAAAACAATTGTCACTGACTGAGCTACCCAGGTGTCCTTGCAAGGCCTGATTTTACTCTCCTGAAGTCAAGACTGTTCTCCCCTTCGCTTGGAAATGTCAGAAGAGAACTCAAAAATAGTTGGTTTTCCCTCAACCTCTCTTCATTCATTTGTTCATTCATTGATTCACTGAGTACATACTATTGAGTACCAACTGTATGGTAGGCTGTGTTCTTAGGCACTTGCGACCAGGGAACAGACAATAATGCCTGCCCTTGGGAACCTTACTTCTGGGTCTCTCTTTGAATAATTTGAATGATCTATTAGTGGGCTTTCTTAAATGTAAGTGCCTCCTACTTATGAGATATATCTAGAAGATATTTCACTCAGGAAGGCCAGATTTAATTAAATCTCTAAATCTTTATCATTTACCATTGAGTGATGTAATAATAAGATACAGGGAGGTGCATTAATAATTCTTCTTTGTAGTCCCGTGATCATGATGTCT
This sequence comes from Neofelis nebulosa, assembly GCF_028018385.1. Classification (NCBI taxonomy): domain Eukaryota; kingdom Metazoa; phylum Chordata; class Mammalia; order Carnivora; family Felidae; genus Neofelis; species Neofelis nebulosa. The sequence goes on from NC_080800.1 coordinate 21,812,689, forward strand.
AATGTTTTAATATTATATTATTAATACATACACACACACACACTTATGCTCAGTTAAAAATAACTTACATACGTAGAATATATTTGTGCTTAGAAGAACTGGATTCCAGTTTCAATAGTCCTTGTTCATAATTGGACAGTTTACTAAAAGCTAATAACTCTTTTATTACATTTTACAAACTGAAGTTCTCTTTCCTTATTAATAGGGCTATAAAATTCCCAGATTGACAAAATAATGAGGGGGCCAGGTAGGAAAACTTTCTGATCACATCAGGTATCTTCATGCCACATTACTGAGAGCTTAACAGGTCATTTAAGCTTCCTTTTAAATCCAACTAATGATGGGAATTTGATTTCTGTATATGAAAGTTGATTCTAATAATAGTGTTAATAGTTACTTCCTCTATTAACTTGCAATCTCATCTTCTAAAATACTTAATAATTTAAATTCTTGCCTTAAAGCCTCCCATATGCCAGCTTACCATGGTTTTCCTGTGGCTCTTCTTAATTGGGGTTATTCCATATCCTTTATCTTTTTTCTCCTGGCCTGATTTCTAGAGCTCTCTCATTCTGGTCCCCTTCCAGAATGAAGTGAATATACTTTCTATAGTTGATTATCTGGTAAACCATAGAATGTGGGACTGAACAGATCATCCTAGATGTGGTCAGTCTAGTATAACTTGTACCTCCAGATTCTCAACAGTGTATGTGCTTATATGTCCTGTATATGTGCTATGTGTGCATGACTTCTCTATCCTACAGGCTCCAGCACATTGAGCTTGTGGTGAGCTATATATACAAGACAAAGAAATTTTAGGGTTACAGTTGATGGAAGTGTCCGAGTGAAAAGCCAGCATTAAGGTGAAATCCACAAGGTCTATAGTGACTTTATTTTAATTATTACCACAGGGATTCACTGTGCCAATTACTTTGTTGTTCAGCATTCACCAACCATGGCAAGTGCTGACAAGGAAATTTGCTTTTCCGGCTCCAGTAAAAAATCAATTATGAAAAATAAAGTGTTTCAGTTGTACTTAATGTGTGAGCAATATTGCTTTATTTTATTGAGTTTTTTATTTTAACTCCAGATAGTTAACAGTAGTAAGTAGTAATAATGTTACTAGTGTTACATTAGTTTCAGGTATACAATGTAGTGATGAGCAATATTTTTTTTATGTAAAAATTTTAAGTTTATTCGTTTTCAGAGAGTGAGATCACAAGCAGGGAAGGGACAGAGAGAGACAGACAGACAGACAGAAACAGAAACAATCCCAAGTAGTGTCTGCGTTGTCAGCACAGAGCCTGATGCGGGGCTTGAACTCATGAACTATGAGATCATGAACTGAGCCAAAAGCAGAGTCAGACATTTAAGTGATGGAGCCACCCAGGCGCCCCAATGAGCAATATGTTGTTTTAAAATGTATTCTCTCAGAATGGTCTCAGATTCAACACAATAAAGAGATCAGAATCCTGACAGACCAATAAATGGCTGAGGAGTTAAGTGCAAGAAGAAATCATTCTCCTTGAAGAAGGTAATGGAGAGCGTCTTCATTTATTCAGGCTGCTATAACTAAGCACCATAGGCTGCATGGCTTATAAACAACAGAATATGTTTCTCCCAGTTGTGGACGCTGAGAAGTGCAAGAACAAGGCCATAGCCAATTTGGTGTTTGGTGATGGTCCCCTTCAGGGTTCATAGGTGGCCTTCTTGCTCTGTCCTCACATGGTAGAAGGGGTGAGAGAGGTCTCTGGGATCTCTTTTATAAAAGCCTAATCCCTTGTGTGATGACCTAATCACTTCCAAAAGACTCTACATTCCAGTGCCATTGCATTCAAGGTTAGGTTTTAACCTGTGACTTGGGGTGTGTAGAAGGGACGTATACATTCTGTCTGTAACACATAGTGTAGCAAACACCACTACATTGTGTTCTAATGGTAGTCATAATGACGAGGCCAAGAAGAAAAATGAAATTTAAAAGCTGTAAATCATCATCATTAAGAAATATCCACGTTACTCGTTGTAGGCAAGAGGACAAAAGCTATGCAACTTAGGGGAATAATTAGCTAGCTACTCATTGATGCATATGCTATATTAACCTACAACTGAACAAACCACCACACTCTGAATTATATCACAGAACTGATGGAATTGGGTGTGGATAAATGGTGCATGTCCGTTTTTAGCTTTTTAATCCTTGCATTTTACAGTTCAAAATTTCAAACACGTTCTATGAAGACAAAATTCTGCAAATGTGTTCTGTGGGGATAAAGTTCTTAGAACCTCATGGCTAGTCCCAAACTAGATCTCTTTGGGTATCTAGTATTTGGTGTTTATATGGACAAAAGACTTGTTTTTTGAAAAGGAGAAGAAAGGCATTTCTTTTTGACACCCTAGAGTAGCAATTGGCATGGGAATGGAGGGGGAAGGCATTGGAGGGGATAGGATGGTGTCATTTTTCTCAGTTTCTCTGAGAGATTTGGTTATTTTTTTTGAGATCTGACTATGCTATAAAATATGCGCTTTAAAAATTCAAGCAATACAGTAAAAATCTAAAAAATTAAACCAACTCAAATTGTCATCAGAATTCATCGGTGTTAATATTTTGGGATCGTTATAGACCTCTTTCATTTTTATTTTTTTATATGAAATTTATTGTCAAGTTGGTTTCCATACAGCACCCAGTGCTCATCCCAACAGGTGCCCTCAATGCCCATCACCCACTTTTCCCTCCCTCCCACCTCCCATCAACCCTCAGTTTATTCTCAGTTTTTAAGAGTCTCTTAAGGTTTGCCTCCCTCCCTCTCTTTTTTTCCCCCCTTCCCTCCTCCCTGGTCTTCTGTTAAGTTTCTCAGGATCCACATAAGAGTGAAAACATATGGTATCTGTCTTTCTCTTTATTTATGCATACAGACAGAAAAATGGGTACAGATGGGGCGCCTGGGTGGCTTAGTCGGTTGAGCGTCCGACTTCGGCTCAGGTCATGATCTCACAGTCTGTGGGTTCGAGCCTTGCATCGGGCTCTGTGGTGACAGCTCAGAGCCTGTAGCCTGCTTCGGATTCAGTGTCTCCCTTTCTCTGTGCCCCTCCCTTGCTCATGCTCTGTCTCTCTCTGTCTCAAAAATAAATGAAAACATTAAAAAAAAGAAAAATGGGTACAGAAATAATTTTTTAAAAACAGCATCATGTTATATAAGCTAATTTAAATAAAGCTGTTAAATTGGGTTTGACTTATTTAATATAAGACCAAAGAAACGAAGTGAAACTGAAGCTCTCGTTTGTATTCTTCAATACATGATGTCCCAGTTACTCAACTACCCGTTTGTGATTTAGACAAAAAGTTATATAGAGCACATAATTTGCTTCCATTGTGCCCTTTTTCAAAGCTAGGTTTCATTTTTAGGTGGTGTTAGTCTTCCTCTCTTCTATTAAAGGTAGGTAGTTACCATTTTTAAAATTGATTCCGCCTTTAGATTTTTGTTATGCATGTATTTTTAACTTTGCCAGGATTTACAATAGAATCTGTAATCACACACTGATTTTACAAGCTGACCTTACGCCTCCACAATTATGAGCTACTTCATTAACATTTATTAGGTTTATAGATGCTTGATGTGTAAACAAATTGGAGTTAATTCTGTAAGCAAGGAAGAACTCTGTAGAACTCTCAATTCCTTTTCCATTCACCACTGAATTTTATTTTATTTTTTGAATTCCCAGAGAGCTGCATAGTGAATAAATGCATAATATTAAGACAGAATGGAATCAACACTGTGGGAGAGCAGAAATAGTTTTGAATTCTCCACCAATCCCCCAATCACAATAAGTATTTGATAACTAGCTTAAAGGCAGAATTGTTTGAATACCCAGTTATCTGCATACAGATTTCCTTTTGTTGCCTCCATTTGTCTAGGGAGTAGTTTTCAGGTAAGTGTATTTTATAATATTTAACGTATTAGGTTGTAGGAACAAAACTATGTATGTTGAACTCTCTTAGAGATTTAAAGGATATTTAAGGGTAATTCCTACCTTAATACAACTCTTACCTTTCACATCTATTAACCTCCAAGTTAAGAAGTCACAGTCCTTTGTAACATTTAATATGTATATGCATATAGCAGTATATATGTATGTGGAGGTATATGCTTACGTGTATGCGTGTGTTTGTGGTGATATGTATTCGTACATATTTCTGTACATGTGTGTACAGATATGTATGAGAGAGAAAAAGAGCAAGAACGAGAGAGTGTGTATGTTTGTAGGAACTACCCTGATCATTTAAGCTTGGTTCTATATCTAGTTTCATTGTTCTCTATCAATCTTTTGTTATCTGTTGGTTTCTTGAACTTTTTCATAGAATACTTTTTCCAAAAGGGTCTTGAGGAGTTGAATTCTTTAATGTTTAAAAACGTCTTTCTTTTGCTGATCTTGTTAAATAACAGTGTGTTCAGCTATCTTATGCTTGATCCTCAGAACTCATAGACCGTGTTCCATTGCCCTCTGGCATTAACTACTCCTGTGGAATGTCCGACGCCAGTGTACATTTCCCCTCTGATAGGTGACTCCATTTTTTCTGCCAGGATTCCTAAAGAATTATTTATTTATATTTCAAAGCTCATTGCACGTCTGTGTGAGAACCTCATCAAATTTTTACTAGTGTGACCTTTTGAATTTAAGATTCTATCCTTAACTCTTTCATATAATATTTCCAATAGTTATCACTGAATACAGTTTTATATTTAAATTTTTAGATTCTTTCCTTTTGGAGCATCAGCTATGCGTTCAAATTTCTTTTCAGACAAGGTGTCTGTAGCAGTCACGCTCTGTACCTGTGAATATCAGATATTGAGGGTACCTTTCTGCTCTTTTAACATGGAATTGGCAACTTGGTTAGATTTAAATTTTTAAGTCTCTTCTCCCATATTTTTTTATATTGCTTTTTTGCTACGTGGAAATGGTCAAACATATACAATAGCACAGATAACAGTGTGATGGACTTGATGTATCTGTTACTCCGCTTAAAAAGTTATCCTTTATAAGTGATGCTGTGGGCCATGAAAGAGTAAAGGACTAGACTTCCCCTTCTATAAACAACTGGAAAATTAAAAGATACGTTAGACAGTAGGTTTTGGACATTGGAAAACTGGAAATTCAGGACTGTGATCTCTCTGAAAAGGGAAACAAATGAGGTGAACTTTGTGAATGCCCTGGCCTGTTGTCTGGTGGCATTTCTTGTCCTGCCACGTGGTAGGGTGGGGAGGGGGGCTGGCAAACGGAGTGTACAAATTCCCCTGAGTTAAAAAGACCAAAAGACTGAGGCAGCTAGAACTTGCAAGGCAGAATACCGAATGAGGGGAACCTCATGAAGAAAAAGCATCAGGCATCTGTATAGGAGGACCCTCGAGCCTCTTCCTGAAAACTGAGCTCTGGGGGCGCCTGGGTGGCGCAGTCGGTTAAGCGTCCGACTTCAGCCAGGTCACGATCTCGCGGTCCGTGAGTTCGAGCCCCACGTCAGGCTCTGGGCTGATGGCTCGGAGCCTGGAGCCTGTTTCCGATTCTGTGTCTCCCTCTCTCTCTGCCCCTCCCCCGTTCATGCTCTGTCTCTCTCTGTCCCCCCCCCCCCCCCAAAAAAAAAAAACAAAAACCTGAGCTCTGGATATCCATGGAGAAATTCCAGGAACCAGGCAAACATGTCCCAGAAAAGCTGTAAGCTGAATAGATCCCAGAGGACATTCAGGGCTGACAGATAGCATCACCCTGGTGTTCTAGGCCCAGCTGTTTGTGCATTCCCAGCATCAACCTCCAGACGTGTGTGAGTGAGCAAGCCTTCTGATTATTCCAGATCCCAGCCTTGGAGCCATCCCAACTGATGCTGTGTGAAGCAGACAGGCTCTCTCAACTGAGCCCTGCCCAGATTGAAAATTCATGAGGAGAGTAAATGTTTTAAGTCAAACAAATCTGGGGTGGTTTTTTGCTCAGCACTAGATACCCACAACATAGCCTGCATGCTCCTGGTTTGTAATTGCTGTATCATTTTCTCAGGTACTGCATTACTTCCGAATGCCAAGGTAAAAGTGGTTCTCTTCAGTGGTGCCTGTCTCTCTTGTAGTCTGTCTTTACCTCTACCACTGGCTCTTTTACATTAGGGGAACCTCCTAATTCCAGGAAGTCCTTCTCTACATCAGAATGATCTTAATTGCCTTGAAAAGATGGGTCTCCGTAACTGCACTGCCAGAAATTTGTCTGTTTGGTGAATTGGTCCCCCTAGAGCAATCTCAGAATGAAATTGTCTTCAGAGAGAAAAAGTGCTCTAACAGAGTTATCTTCTTTCCCGTTGGAATTGTTCCAAGGTCAGAGGTACTGATGGTGTTTTCTAGCTTTTTCTTTGCTCATTTCCTGCCACATAGCATTCTTTTTCTTTTCTTCTTTTTGGCCACAGAAGCATTGTCCCTGAATGGCTTTTCTTGGGTCTGAAATTCATGTCAAACATTTAAAACTATTTTCTACTTTAACTTCTATGGAGGAGTGTTCTTGATTTTTTTCCCCATTTGATCATAAAAATCAGCTTTTTCTCACCTTACTCTTAGGCTGGCTCATGTAGCTGGGATAGCCTCCATTTCCCAAATAATCTGTTAGGACCATACAGTGTCCTTTCAGTGGGAATAAATTCATACACACACACACACACACACACACACACACACACACACACACACAGCGAGAGTTTTATGTACTTTAGAAAGCCTACTACAAAGAAAATTTAAGAGCCACAGATAAACTTGGAAGATATTTCCTGCAAATATTACAGGTATAAGACAGGTCTCAGCCTAAGTATTATCAGTGTTTTGAATTGGATACCCTTTTATTGTGCGGCCAGTCATGTTCGTTGTAGGGTGCTTAATAGCGTTCCTGATCTCTACTAACCAGACACCAGGAGTATATCCCCAGCTGTGACCGGCAGAAATGTCTCCAGACCATACTACTTACTGTCCCTTGTAGGGTGCAAAACCCACCCCCAATTTAGAACCACTAATTTAGGGTTAGTCTCTTTGGTTTAGCTAGGCCGTGCTGTGTTACATTTGGTTATGTAGGATCTAGACATCACATGTTTTTACTCCCATCACAGTCCTTTGCAAGTCCGTCGGGTCTTCTTCTCACCTGTTCTCCAAGGAAGGATATCTAGGACAGCTTCCATATTGATTATGCATACCTCTGCATTGCAACTTGAGGCATCCTTATTGCAATTTTATCATTTTAAGACTTCTTTACTTCTTGCCGTATGGATGAGAGAGAGAGAGAGAGAGAGAGAGAGAGAGAGAGAGAGAGAGAAATTCACAACACTGAATCGCTTCAGACTAGAAGTGATTCATGACTTTGGCTCCTGTTGCAATTGATGACCTAGTAGTCCTGTCACCCCTGTGTGAGTACAGTGAAGATTGGGAAACAAGCTTCTTGTGCACACAGGAAGATACTGGTGTAGTAACCCAACTCACTGTGGTTGCAAAGCATATCGTACCTGAATATGTCTCTTGAAAATAATTGTAAAATCTTCAGTTTTCACTTTCCGTTGTGAAAATGACGAAACCTACAGAGCAGTAATTCACCAAGGAAAAACAAATAAGTGATAACTAAATAATAAACACATTAAATTGTTCAAGGTAACTAATAATTAAAGGAGAACATAAGATTATTTTCTCCTATAGTGTTGACAAATATTTACGCATGGTAACACTCAGACCCTCCATGCTGATAAGGATAAAATAAGGTACTACTTGGATATATTGCTGTAGGGTGGTAAATGATGAAAGCCTTTGTGGAAAGACCTGGTCAGTGTGTATCAAAGGCTTTACAATCCTCATACTTGTTTTACTGAGATATTATTGGTACATAAAATGCTACTTATTTCAGATACACAACATAGTGCTTGAATATTTGAATCCATTGTCGAATGATCACAAGTAAGTCTCGTTTACATATATTAGCACAGTTATAAATTTTTTCTTATGGTGAGAGCTTTTAAGATGTATTCTCTTAGCAACTTTCAAACTTACTCTACAGTATTGTTAACTGTAGTCACCATGCTGTACATTATATACTCAGAACTTATTTTATAAGTGGAATTTTGTGCTTTTTTAATGCTCATACTTGTTTTGGTCAGTCATCCCACTTGTCAAAACCTATATTATGATAAAGAGGAAATTTAATGTCTAAGATTTATGAGAATTGATTTTTTTATTAATGCAATTATGAAGGAATAAATACTAGAAGCAACAAATATATGTAAGAGCAGAGAGTGAATAAATGCAAACTCTCAGACATGCTCCTTCCCTTTCTTAAGCTCTAATCCAAAATTTAAAATGTTAAGTTCTAAACTGAAAAATGGTTACAGAGAACCAAAAACGGTTCGTCTTTTCAGTTTTATGTAAGAAAAGCAGGAATGGAGAGCAGACTAGAGCCTCTAACCGCCATCTCTTAACCTAGATCTTGGGACTTTATTTTGACTGTCAATTCAGTCAGCAGGTCAAAGAGGGTGGAACAAAGATGTCAGAAGCCTGGGTTGGGCCTGCCAAAAGCTGGGGGGGTATGTGGTTTGAGAGACAAGAGAAAGATGGAGTGTGGCCTGTCTTCCTTTCAGGCACCACTGGTAATGTGCTTCAGGCTGATCCTGAATGGATCAGATGATCCTTTTCTTTTCTTTTCCTAAAAGTGATGAGTGAGGGCCGCCTGGGTGGCTCAGTCGGTTAAGCGGCCGACTTCGGCTCAGGTCACGATCTCGCGGTCTGTGAGTTCGAGCCCCGCGTCGGGCTCTGGGCTGATGGCTCAGAGCCTGGAGCCTGCTTCCGATTCTGTGTCTCCCGCTCTCTCTGCCCCTCCCCCGTTCATGCTCTGTCTCTCTCTGTCTCAAAAATAAATAAACGTTAAAAAAAAAATTAAAAAAATAAATAAATAAAAGTGATGAGTGAAAAACTGGATAAAGGGTCAGGAGTTCCATGGTGCTACTGTCACATGATGGATGATGCAGCAGAAATGTCATCCTAGGGTATACACAATTTAGGACATGTGCATGCGGTCATTGGTATAGGTGGACCCTATACCTAACTTGTACATGCACAGATTGGCTGCAAATGAGTGTCCTGTCAGATTAAAGGTGGCATCAGATTAAGGGTTCAAAGAAGGAGCAAGGGCTGGGGAAATGGTCACACTGGATAAAAGGGTCTCTTCAGTTTGGGGTCAGCTAGATCAGCAATTTTTTAAAAAAGTTTATACATGGGTGAGGGGTAGGGAAAGCAGGAAGTATGAGCAGAAATGAGTTACAGGGCCTGGGAAGTTAGCACTTGGCAGTTGTATAACAGAAACTAGAATATTAACACGTATTGAACAGCTCCTGTTCTGGGATTTCAGCAAAAACAGATACAAGTTACTAGCAGAAGGGAATACCTTGTGTGCCACACACAGCCATAAACTTGACTGAGAGTCACCTCTGAATAAGCCTAATGTAGGTGTTTACATATTGTTGATTGTAGAGGACTGTTGGCTGCATAATGAGTGAGGATAAAGAACAGATATATCTGTATATGTCTATATGTAGAATCAAAGTTATGCAGACAGAAAAATAGCTCTCACAAAGTAAAGATACTGAAGCAGGAACCCTCTGAAATGCAATTAAGTCACTCAGCATCTATTCTAAACAGATTATCAGATTTCCCGTACACATAAAATGCAAGCTTTAATTCGAAGACAAGTTAACATCCTGCTGGAGACAGACACTGTTACGGTGGTCAGATCAGCAGTGAGGGAAGAGCAGAAATATTACAAAGGAAACACAGAATTTAGGAAAGCACAACGTGTGTCAGTGAACTCTCGAGAATTTAGGAAAGCACAACGTGTGTCAGTGAACTCTCGAGAATTTAGGAAAGCACAACGTGTGTCAGTGAACTCTCGAGAATTTAGGAAAGCACAACGTGTGTCAGTGAACTCTCGAGAATTTAGGAAAGCACAACGTGTGTCAGTGAACTCTCGAGAATTTAGGAAAGCACAACGTGTGTCAGTGAACTCTCGAGTGCTTTCCTAAATTCTGTGTTTCCTTTTTAATATTTCTGCTCTTCCTCACTGCTGATCTGACCACCGTAACAGTGTCTGTCTCCAGCAGGATGTTAACTTGTCTTCGAATTAAAGCTTGCATTTTATGTGTACGGGAAATCTGATAATCTGTTTAGAATAGATGCTGAGTGACTTAATTGCATTTCAGAGGGTTCCTGCTTCAGTATCTTTACTTTGTGAGAGCTATTTTTCTGTCTGCATAACTTTGATTTTTCCGCATGGTAGGGTTTGGATATGGCCTAGAGCACTGGTTCTCAAACTTTGCTCCCAGACCAGTCTCATCAGTATAACTTGTGAATACAAATTCTTAGAGGTCCCATCCCAGATCTAATGATTCAGGAGCTGTGGGGGTAGAACCCAGCACTCTGTTTCACAAGCCCTACAGGGAATTATGAGGCCTGTGCAACTCTTGGTACCACTGGACTAGAACCTTGATGCTCAAGGCATGTTTGCTGAAACACGGTAGGAATTACAACAAGGCTTTTTAGAAATCCAGAATCATGGTCCATACTCTGGAATTACTGAATCGAACTCTGCAGTTGAAGATCTTTAGGTGATTGGCATGCACATTACAGTTTGCTAAGTGCTGTGAACCACCTCCAGTGATCCACTTATTAGATTTCAGCTTATTTGGAATAGGACCCATCTCTTGATGATTATGTTTTTTAATGCTTTGTTGAAGGATAACGTACATGGAATATACATACTGAACACCATCATAATTGTTCGCATGTTAAAAAGCTTCCTCACATGATTCTAATATGTAGCTAGTGTTAAACACTCATATAGAGGGTGGGGGACAACCATAAAATCCTTCTGTCCTTGATAGCTTCCTTTCTTTATCTATTGAATTCACATTTTTAATTTATCTGTTCTTGTTAAAATTGATGTTAAAGTAATTTTGCTTGTCTTTCCTCAACAACATGGACACTAAGCATGTACACAATTAGGATTCTCTAAATGTGCTAACTTTTTATAATATTCTTTGAGGACTCCTTTCTTGAAGGTGCCAAGGATTTGAAAAATTTTGCCTACCTAACTCCATTAATATTTAGTGAAGAGCCTAGTTTAAATTGGGCTAATCACCGAACAGGTGCAAAGGGACCTGCTTAATAACTGGAGTATCTCCATGGCATCAACATAGTTCTATTCTTTGTAGACAAATGGATGTGATTTAGTTTGCATGCACGAAGCACAATTTCTCTGTTGGCCCAGATGTTGATTAGCAACACTAGAAGCAAGGGGGCCAGTCTGAAAATTTGGATGGAAAACTAAAGTATTTGTTCAGAATAAAAAATATTTGTGGCTCAACTGGCTGAAAGGGCAAAAAATACTGTGCCGTTCAGCCCCTTTCCCACAGATAATAAGCACCCGAAAAATAGTCCAGATGCTGCTGCCGAGGCCGAATGCATAAAGAATAGCACTAATCCAATTGATGTGGTTAGAATTGTGCCGCTGATATCTTTGCTCATTCTGGCTGTTGGGCTAAAAGTGAGCAGGAATGTAAAACTATGAAATGAAATTTGTCTTTGAGCATTCACACCTTCAGTATTAAACGGGAAGCAAAGGAACCCCAGCAAGCAGCAGTTATTTTGTTGAGTGGCATTATTTTTATAGTAGTATGAAACCAGCTTTAAACAGCAGGAACAATTGTTACTGAGATCTAGGTTCTCAGGCCTCATATTAAATATGAGCATAAGCATCTATAAACAAGACAAACTGATAGAATATAATTTAAACTATGAATCCCTGTTCATAGACCCAGTGATTTGAAATTCATCACTAACTGGAACATTCAGTGTTTCTGTCTCATAATTTATGCAGCTTCTAAAAGCCTGACATTGCTAAGAATCATGAGCCTCATAGTTCTTTATTACTTTAAGAGAGCCGTAGTAATTGGATGGAAAAAGGAGGGTTGAAAGCTTGCTTTCAGTCTGGTTTGTGACAGTGAGAAGCACCAAGTCTGGATGAGCACATTAAGCTTTATGCATTAAAATTAGGGGTCTATTTTCATGCTATTAAAAAAACTGAAAAGGGAAGACTTCGAGGGAAGATGGCGGAGTAAATGGACAAGATCACCTTGTCCCACGGATGCCACTAGATAACACTCACATTAGTGTAAATAATCCAGAAAATGACCCAAAGACTGGCAGAACAAACTCCCCAACTAAATGTAGAGAAGAGGTTACATAGAAGAGGGTACAAAGGGTGGAAATGTGGTGGGGAGCTAAACCCCATGGGTCTGGCTGCTGGAGGTAGGGAGCCATGGGTGCAGAGAAGGGAAAGAGACATACTATCACACTGAGGAGCCATTACTAGGAAAACAAATCGCCATAACATTTGGCTTTGAAAAACATACTGGCAGAATTTCAGGAGTGCTTAGAACCAGCAGGACTCAGAGCCTAGAGCTTTAAAAATGAGCAGGCTCAAAAAAAAAAAAAAAAAAAAAAAAAAAAGGCAGGGGCAGGTTCAGCTCTGGCAGGGCCAGGATGGGTTAGAAGAAACAGATTCCCTGCACTTAAAGAGACAGCACAACAAATTGCCCTGGAAGATACAATATAGAAGCAGCAGTTTGAAAAACACTGGGGGGCACACTGGAGGGAGAGTTATTTACTAATCTTAGAGTTCTCAAAGGGACTTCTCCCAGGAACAAAGGAGCCAACAGGCACCATTTCCTTCCCATCCCCCTCAGCATAAACACACAGCCATCTGTAGGAACCAGCATGGCTCTGGCATTCACCACTTAACTTGGTTACACCATGCCCTGCTCCCTCCAGCCAGGCCTGTCTGAGTCCCAGCTCTCTGGGGTGCCCTCTCCCTGGAAGACCAGCACAAACCTTGCCAATGCTGAGTCTACTAACTGCGTGCTTTGTGTGGCTTTAGTTTCAGTGGAGGTGGTGGCGCTCACCTGCTGCAGAGAACATGCATACTTTGTTAAAACTGTGTGATCCACCCTCATGCTTTGCAGTGCAGCCTGGTGGGACCAGTCTTGGCCGAGGCTGTGTGTCCCCTGTGGAAGAGGACCAGTGTGCACAACTTGCAGTCATCACATGCTTGCATGTGCTCTGTGGAACATCCCTGGTTGGCTCCAGGCTCGGTGGCAGCTGCATATCCCCTGTGGAATGGGACCAGTTCTATCCTGTGAAAAGTGTGTGCCCTGCCCATTACTTTGAAGAACAAGAGACTTAGCTGACTTTGCTAACAGACAGAAACAGACACAAAGTTAGACAAAATGAGGAGACAAATGAATATGTCCCAAATGAAAAAAACAGCACAGATCACAGCAAGAGACCTAAGTGAAATGGAGATAGATAATATGCCTGATATGGAATTTAAAGTAATAATGATAAATATACTCACTGGGCTTGAGAAAAAGGTAGAGGACATCAGTGAGACTCTTAACAAAGAGATAAAAAAAAAACAGAGATGAAGAACACAGTAATAGGAATAAAAAATATACTAGATGGAATAGGTAACATGCTGGAAGGAGGAGGACAAATCATTGACCTGGAAGACAGAGTAATGGAAAGTAATCAAGCTGAAGAAGTGAGAGGGGAAAAATAATGCAAAATGAGAATGGGCTTAGGGAACTCAGTGACTCCATGAAGTATAATAACATTCACATTATAGGGAATCCCAGAAGAAGAGAGAGAAAAGGGAACAGAAAATTCATTTGAAGAAATAATAGTTGAAAACTTTCTGAATTAGGTGAAGAAAACAAATTTAGATCCAGGAGGCACAGCCCCAACAAAATTTTCCCCCAACAAAATCAGCCCAAGGAGGTCCCCACGAAGACTCATAGTTATTAAAATAGCAAAAAGCAGTGATAAGGAACTTTTAAAATTAGTAAAAGAAAAGAAAAGTTAGATACAAGGGAAACCCCCTAAAGCTGTCAGTGGATTTTTCACCAGAAAATTTGCAGGCAAGAAGGCCGTGGCATGATACATGTAAAGTGCTGAAAGGGAAAAATCAGCCATGAATACTGTATCCAGAAAGGCTAGCATTCAGAATAGAAGGAGGGATAGTTTCCCAGACAAAGGTTAAAGGAATTCATGATCACTAAACCAGCCCTATAAGAAATGTTAAGGGGGACTCTTTGGGTGGAAAAGAAGGACTATAAGTAAGAGTGAGAAAAGTAGGAAGCAGAAAAGCAGTAAAAATGAATATATCACTAAAATCAGTTAAGGGACTCACGTAATAAAAGGATGTAAACTGTAACATGATATACCTAAAATGTGGTGAAGAGAGAAGTAAAGAATGGGTTCAAACTTAAGCAGCCATAAACTTAGTATTGACGGCTCTATGCAGAAAATGTTATATGCAAATCTAATGATAACTACAAATAAAAAAAACCAGTAATAGATATGCAATCAGTAAAGAGAACGGAATCCAAGTATATTACTGAGGAAAACCGACTAATGATGAGAAAAGAGAGCAGGAGAAGAAAGGAACAGATAAGATCCACAAAAAGAAACACAAAACAAATTACAGAATGGCAATAATTACATACCTGTCAGTAATTACTTTGAATGTAAATGTACTAAGTACACCAATCAAAAGGCATAGAGTGACAAAAAAGAAAGTGACAGAGTGGATGGAAAAACAAGACCTATCTATATGCTGCCTAGAAGAGACTTACTTCGTAGGTGAGGACAGATGCAGATTTAAAATGAGGAGTGGGGTGCCTGGGTGGTTAAGTTGGTTGAGTGTCCAATTCTCGATTTTGGTTCAGATCATGGTTTCATGGTTCATGAGATAGAGCCCTGCATTGGGCTCTATGTTGACAGCACAAAGCCTGCTTGGGATTCTCTCGCTCCTTGTTTTTCTGCCTCTCCCCTATTCTGTTTCTCTCAAAATAAATAAAAATTGCTGCGGGCAAGATCAAAGAGGTTTTTACCTGCTTTCTCCTCGAGGATTTTGTTAGCTTCCTGTCTTACATTGAGGTCTTTCATCCACTTTGAGTTTATTTTTGTGTATTGTGTAAGAAAGTGGTCCAGGTTCATTCTTCTGCATGTCCCTGTCCAGTTTTCCCAGCACCACTTGCTGAAGAGACTGCCTTTATTCCAGTGGGTATTCTTTCTTGCTTTGTCAAAGATGAGTTGGCCATACATTTTTGGGTCCATTTCTGGGTTCTCTATTTTGTTCCATTGATCTGAGTGTCTGTTCTTGTGCCAGTACCATACTGTCTTGATGATTACAGCTTTGTAATACAGCTTGAAGTCTGGGATTGTGATGCTTCCTGCTTTGGTTTTCTTTTTCAAGATTGCTTTGGCTATTCGGGGTCTTTTCTGGTTCCATACAAATTTTAGGATTATTCTAGCTCTGTGAAGAATGCTGGTGTTAATTTGATAGGGATCACGTTCAATATGTAGATTGCTTTGGGTAGTATCGACATTTTAACAATATTTGTTCTTCCTATCCAGGAGCATGGAATCTTTTTCCATTTCTTTGTGTCTTCTTCATTTTCTTTCATCAACTTTCTATAGTTTTCAGTGTATACATTTTTCATGTCTTTGGTTAGATTTATTCCTAGGTATTTTATGGTTTTTGGTGCAACTGTAAATGGGATCGATTCCTTGATTTCTCTTTCTGTTGCTTCATTGTTGGTGTATAGGAATGCAACCAATTTCTGTGCATTAATTTTATATCCTACAACTTTTCTGAATTCATGAATCAGTTCTAGCAGTTTTTTGGTGGAATCTTTTGGGTTTTCCATATAGAGTATCATGTCATCTGCGAAGAGTGAAAGTTTGACCTCCTCCTGGCCGATTTGGATGCCTTTTATTTCTTTGTGTTGTCTGATTGCAGAGGCTAAGACTTCCAATACTATGTTGAATAATGGTAGCTAGAGTGGACATCCCTGTCTTGTTCCTGACCTTAGGGGGAAAGCTCTCAGTTTTTCTCCATTGAGGATGATATTAGCATTGGGTCGCTCGTATATGGCTTTTATCATTTCGAGGTATGATCCTTCTCTCCCTACTTTCTTGAGGGTTTTTATCAAGAAAGGATGCTGTATTTTGTCAAATGCTTTCTCTGCATCTATTAAGAGGATCATATGGTTCTTGTCCTTTCTATTATTGATGTGATGAATCACGTTAATTGTTTTGCGGATACTGAACCAGCCCTGCATCCCAGGTATAAATCCCACTTGGTCGTGCCTGCAGCAATTTTTTACTCAACACGTCTCCAGAGGCAAGGGAAACAAAAGCAAAAATGAACTACTGGGACCTCACCAAAATAAAAAGCTTCTGCACAGTGAAGGAAACAATCAGCAAAACTAAAAGGCAACCAACAGAATGGGAGAAGATATTTGCAAATGACATCTCAGATAAAGGATTAGTATCCAAAATCTACAAAGAACTTATCAAACTCAACAGACAAAAAACAAATAATCCAGTGAAGAAATGGGCAAAAAACATGAATAGACACTTCTCCAAAGAAGACATCTAGATGGCCAACTGACACATGAAAAAATGCTCAACATCACTCATCATCAGGGAAATACAAATCAAAACCACAATGAGATACCACCTTACACCTGTCAGAATGGCCAACATGAACAACTCAGGCAACAACAGATGTTAGTGAGGATGCAGAGAAAGAGGATCTCTTTTGCATTGTTGGTGGGAATGCAAGCTGGTGCAGCCACTCTGGAGAACAGTATGGAGGTTTCTCAAAAAACTAAAAATAGAACTACCCTACGACCCAGCAATTGCACTACTAGGCATTTATCCAAGGGATACAGGTGTGCTGTTTCGAAGGGACACATGCACCCCCATGTTTACAGCAGCGCTATCCACAATAGCCAAAGTATGGAAAGAGTCCAAATGTCCATCGATGGATGAATGGATAAAGAAAATGTGGTATATATATACTATGGAGTATTACTCAGCAATCAAAAAAGAATGAAATCTTGCCATTTGCAACTATGTGGATGGAACTGGAGGGTATTATGCTAAGTGAAATGAGTCAGAGAAAGACAAAAATCATATGACTTCACTCATATGAGGACTTTAAGAGAAAAAACAGATGAACATAAGGGAAGGGAAACAAAAATAATATAAAAACGGAGGGGGACAAAACAGAAGAGACTCATAAATATGGAGAACAAACTGAGGGTTGCTGGAGGGGTTGTGTGAGGGGGAATGGGCTAAATGGGTAAGGGGCATTAAGGAATCTACTGAAATCATTGCTTCACTATATACTAACTAATTTGGATGTAAATTTTAAAAAATAAAAAATAAAGTTAAATAAAAAAAATAAATAAAAATTTGAAAAGAAAGGAAAAAGCAAACTGGGCCCCTGTGTAGCTCAGTTGTTTAAGCATCCAACTCTTGGTTTCCACTCAGGTCATGATCTCATGATTTGTGGGATTGAGCCCCACATCAGGCTCTGGCCTGACAGCACAGAGATTTCTTGGGCTTCTATCTCCCTCTCTCTGCACCTCCCCCACTCACACACACACTCAAAATAAATAAGCAAACAAACAAGCCAAGCAAAAAAATGAGATCAAGAAGCATTTAGCATGCAACTGTATGTGAAAAGAAAGCCAGAGTAGCAATACTTATATCAGACAACATGTACTTTAAAACAAAGATGGTAACGAGAGAAAGGACACTACATAAGCATTAAGTGGACCATCCAACAAGAAGACATAATAATTGTCAATATTTATGCACTCAAAATGGAAGCAGCCAAATACATAAAGTAATAACATAAATCAATCAATAATAATGCAGTAATAGTAGGAGACTGACACCCAACTTATATCAATGGACCCATCATCTAAATGGAAAATAAACAAGGAAATGGTGGCTTTAAATGACATATGGGACCAGATGGATTTAATAAATATATTCAGAACATTTCATGCTAAAACAGAATACACATTTTTACAAGCACACATGGACTATTCTCCAGAATAGATCACATATTAGGTCAAAAAACAAGTGTCAAGAATTTCAAAAAGATTGGAGTTATACTATACGTTTTTTCTGCCTACAGTGCAATGAAACTATAAATCAATCCCATGAAAAAATCTGGAAAGAATACATATACCTGAAGGTTGAAGAGCATGCTACTGAACAGTGAATCAACCAAGAAATCAAAGAGGAAATCAAAAAATACATGGAGACAAATGAAAATGTAAACAATCCAAAATCTTTGGGATGTAGCAAAAGCCATTCTAAAGAGGGAAGTTTCTTGCTACCTCAAGAAGCAAGAAGAAAATCTCAAGCAACCTAAGTTTTATACCTAAAGGAACTAGAAAGAGAACAAACAAAACCCAAGTCCAAAAGGAAGGAGATAGTAAAGATTAGAGCAGAAACAAATATGATAGAGAAACTAGAAAAATGATAGAACAGGTCATTGAAACCATGAGCTAGTTCTTTGGAAAGATCAACACAATTGATAATCCTCTAGTCAGACTCCTCCAAAGAGAAAGAGAGGACTTAAAATCAGAAGCAAAAGAGGAAAAATTAGTGACACCACAGAAATATAAAAGATTTTAAGAGAATAATATAAAAAACTATATTCAAACACACTGGCCAACCTAGAGGAAATGGATACATTCTTAGAAACATGTAACTCCTCAAAACTGAAACAGGAAGAAATAGAAAGTTTGAACAGACTGATTACCAGCAGTGAAATTGAGTCAGTAATCAAGAAACTCCAAAGAAACAAAAGCCCAGGACCAGAGGATTTCACAGGTGAATTCTACCAAATAATTTTTAGAAGTGTTAATGCCTATTCTTCTCAAACTTTTCAAAAAAATACAAGAGGAAAGAAAACTTCTAAATACATCCTATGAGGCCAGCATTACCCTGATTCCAAAACCAGATAAAGACACCACAAAAAAAGAGGACTACAGGCCAGTATCTCTGATGAACATAGGTGGACGTACCTCCTTAACAAAATATTGGTAAGGTGAATCCAACAATACGTTACAAAAATGATACACCACAATCAAAGTGGGATTTATTCCTGGGATGCAAGGGTGGTTCAATATTCACAAACCAATGAACATGATACATCAGTAAGAGAAAGGATAAAAACCATGTGATCATTTCAGTAGATGCAGAAAAAACATCTGACAAAGTACAACCTCCATTCGTGATGAAAACTCTGAACAAACTAGGTTTAGAGAGAATATACCTCAACACAATAAAGGCCCTATGTGAAAAACCAACAGCTAATATCTCAGTGGTGAAACCCTGAGAACTTTGCCCCTAAGGTCAGGAACAAGACAGGCATATCCACTGCCACCACTTTTATTCAACATAGTACTGGTAACCCTAGCCTAAACGATCAGACAACAAAAAGAAATAAAAGGCATCCAAGTCTATAAGGAAGAAGTAAAACTTAGATTATCTGCAGATGACTTGATACTCTACATGGAAAACCCAAAAGACTCCCTGAAAAACTACTAGAACTGTCAAATGAATTCAGGAGTTACAGGATACAAAATCACTGACCATCAATCATTGCATTTGTATATACTAATAACGAGGTAGCAGAAAGAAAAATTAAGAAAGCAATCCCATTTTCAATTGAACCAAAAATAATAAAATACTTAGGAATAAACTTAACAAAAGAGGCGAAAGATGTATACTCTGAAGCCTATAAAACATTGATGAAAGAAATTGAAGACAACATAAAGAAATGTAAAGACATTCCATAATCATGGATTAGAAGAACAAATACTGATAAAATGTTTATACTACCCAATGCAATCTACGCATTTAATGCAATCCCTATTAAAATACTAACAGCATTTTTCACCAAACTAGAGAAAACAATCCTAACATTTGTATGGAGCCACAAAAGACCCTGAATAGCTAAAGCAGTCTTGAAAAAGAAAAACAAAATGAGGTATCACAATTTCAGACTTCAAGTTATCTTACAAAGCTATAGTAACTGAAACAGTATAGGATTGGCACAATCACAGATACATAGATGAATAGAACATAATAGAAAGCTCAGAAATAAACCCATAATTATATGGCCAGTTAATCTTTGACAAATCAGGAAAGAACATCAAATGGGAAAAAGTCTCTTCAACAAATGGTGTTGAGAAAACTGGACAGCTACATGGAAAAAAATGAAACTGGATCACTTTCTTAGACCATACAAAAAATAAACTCAAATGGATTAAGGACCTAAATGTGAGACCTGAAAGCATAGATACCCTAGAAGAGAGCACAGACAGTAGTTTCTCTGACATTGGTCACAGCAACATCATATCAGATAAGTCTCATGAGGCAAGGGAAACAAAAGCAAAAATGAACTATTGGGACTACATCAAAACAGAAAGCTTCTGCACAGCACGTGAATTAACCAACAAAACTAAACAACAACCTACTGAATTGGAGAAGGTATTTTCAAATGACAGATAAAGGGTTAGTATCCAAAATACATGAAGAACTTAGAATTGAACACCAACCCCCCCCCCAAATAATCACGTTAAAAAGTGAGCAAAATACATGAATAGACATTTCTCCAAAACAGACATACAGATGACTGACACATAAAAAGATGCTCAACATAATTCATCATCAGTGAAGTGGAAATCAAAACAACAGGAAGATATCACCTCACACCTGTCAGAATGGCTAAAATAAAAAACACGGGAGCAATAAATGTTGGCGAGGATCTGGAGAAAAAGGAACCCTCGTGTCCTGACAGGTAGGTATGCCAACCTGTGCAGCCACTGTGGAAGACAGAAGGGAGGTTACTCAAAAAAAGAAAAAAAGGACTACCCTATGGTCTAGTAATCACACCACTGGGTATTTAGTCCAAGAATACAAAAACACTAATTTGAAGGGATATATGTGCCCCTGTATTAATTGCAGAATTATGTGTACTTATGGAAGCAACCTAAATGTCCATTGATAGATGAATGGATAAAGAATATGTGGTTCATAGATACGTATATACACACACATGTACATACATACATATATAGACATAAAGTGGAGTATTCAGCCATAAAAAGAATGAAATCCTGCCATTTGCCACAGTGTGGTTAGACCTAGAGAGTATAATGCTAAGCAAAATAAGTCAGTCAGAGAAAGACAAATACCTTGTGATTTCACTTGTAGGTGGAATTTAAGAAATAAAACAAATTAACAACAACAAAAAAGAGACCAAAAAACGGACTCTTAACTATGGAGAGCAAACTGAAGGTTACCAGGGGGGAGATGGGGAGGGAATTGGTGAAACAGGTGAAAGGGATTAAGAGTACACTTATTTTGATAGGCACTGAGTAATATATGGAATTTTCGAGTCACTATATCATACACTTGAAAGGAATATAATATTGTATGTTAACAACCTAGATTTTTTTTAAAAATCCTGAAAAAAGAGATGGGGGAAATAAATGCCCAAGACATGATCACAGCTAAAATTTTGATTTTAATGAAATCAACATTTATTAATGAGAAAATGATTAGTTTTAATTGCTAATTAAAGATGATCTAAAGATAGGAACTCTTGTTCATTGGTATTACACCATTTTACATGGTGTAATATAGAGTTACCATATAACTCAGCAGTTCCACTACTAGGTATATACCCAATAAATGAAAATATAACTCCACACAAAAACATGTTCATGCATGTGCATAGCTGCATTATTTATAATAGCCAAAAAAAGAAACAACCAAAGTGTTGGTCAACTGATGAAGGTAAAATATATATATATATATATATATATATATATATATATATATATATATACATACACACACACACACACACACATATATATATATACATATATATAAATGTATGGTATATATATATATATATATATATACACACACACACACACAGAGAATATCTGTACAATAGAATATTATTCGATCCTTAAAAGGAGCTAATTACTGGTGCATACTACATAGATGAACCTTGAAATCATTTTGCTAAGCAAGAGAAGGCAGCTTCAACAGAGCACATATTGTATGATTTGTTTTATGTGAAATCTACACATGATAGGTGAATCTGTAGAGCTGGACAGTAGCTTAGAGCCCAGGGGTGATGCTTGAGGAGAAATGGAGGTTGACTGCTAATGTGTACAGAGCTTCATTTTGGGGGTGATGAAAATTCTGAAATTCAGTAGCCAGTGTGTTTGCACAACTTTGTAAATATACTAAAAGCTACTGAATTGTACTTTTTAAAAGGGTGAGGCTAATGGTATATGAATTATACCTCAATAAAGCTATTAGGCCAAAAAAAAAAAAAGATTGGTATAAAAAAAGATTTGATACCAAATAGTGATTACTTTACATAAGCTGTGACATGGGGCATAGCCCAACTTGTTTAGAATTTGTCTTCAAAACAAAGGTGATAATGGAGATGGATGGGGGCTTTGCAATTATACTCAGCTGGCACAAATAGAAACTTTTTCAGCTGAAGTTTAAACAATGTAGAAAAAGAAAAATTCAGGTCATGTCTGTAAGGTTGAGGTTTAGACTTTGATAAGAAAAAAAAGCAACCAATTTAACAACTCATGAAAATCAACAAAATAACTGTTCTTTGAGGTATTGTGTGAAATTACTGATTTGAACATGCAGTTAGTAATACTTTGCACATTGTCTAATTTGCTGAGGCACTTCTTGTTTTTTATTTGTTTTGTTTTCGTGTGGCTAAGAATATGTGAGGTATTATTCCACAGTAAACAGTGGAGTCTGTGGGTTACTTTATGAATAACCATCATCACAATTAATTTATGAATCATTTAATTATTACAAAAGGCATTATCCATCCCAGGATATCTTAGGTATATTTTTTCCCAGTTGTTTTGGACAGGACAGATTTTGAATTTCAGAGTTGAGATTGCTTAAAAATGTTCATCCGGTCACAGTAGTTACAGAGCTGAAATGTGGGTGTGTAAAATGAGAAGTATTGCTTTTTTCTCTCCTTCCTTCCTATATCTAGCCCAGCCTTCAAGTGACCTCGTTCACAGAGCAGTGATTAAGTCCGTTGTGGGCTCTCAGTGGAATCACATCATATGGGGACAGAATTATAACATGAACAATTCTATACAAATGAAATAAAAGTTAATGAGAGGCAGGGTCACATATGTTCTCGCTAATTTCAGTTAGGTGGGAAAGTCTTCCCAGACATTTGAAAGAAGCCTGTATGGAAAAAAAAAAAAAAGTAATCAGGAGTGTAAATTGGATCATATATTAAAGGATTTATGTGAACTGGTGTACATAGGACAGTTTTGGATAACTGCAGATCTGCTAATTCTCCAGCTTTGGTCAGTAGTAAGTAATAAGTAATGTAGACTTTCTGTATTTTCGCACAGGTTCTAATACTTATTTTCATCTCAGAAGGAAATCTAGAAATGTAGGACAACATAAGTAATCAGCTTTCCCAAAGATGTAGATTTATCAGCACTCAGCATTTGTTTTGTGAAGACTAAACCAATCTGGAAATGGGCCAATGGAATTGGGTGCTTTCATCGAATTCATACTGAAATGTGCTGTAATTATTTGTGCTTTTTTATTTTTTAGGTTAAATCTTGTGGGACACTATAGAGTAATTATAAAAGTGTGTTAGATGGCTAGTATGTTAGCTTTCTGACTTGGATAATAGGCATTTACAACAAACAGTGTAGATTTTCTACACATTTGATAGTTTTTTAAAAATGTTTACTTATTTTTGAGAGAGACAGAGGGAGAGGGAGAGAGAACACAAATGGGAGAGGGGCAGAGAAAGAGGGAGATAGAAAATCTGAAGCAGGCTCCAGGCTCTGAGCTGTGAGCACAGAGCCCAATTTGGGACTCCAACCCACCACCTGTGAGATCATGACCTGACCTGAAGTCGGACACTTAACCAACTGAGCCACTTAGGTGCCCCGTACATATCTGATAATTCTTAATATTTTTATTTATGTTTTTTTTTTTATTTTAGAGACAGACAGTGGGGGGGAGAGGGGCGAGGGAGAGAAAGAGAGAGAGAAAGAAAGAATATGAATCTTAAGCAGGCTTCCTACTCAGTACAGAGCCCAATGAGGAGCTCGGTCCCACAGCCCTAGAATTAAGACTTGACCTGAAAGCAAGAGTCAGATACTAAACTGATTGAGCTACCCAGGCACTCCTGATAATTCTCAATACTAATTTGGATTTTTTTCATATATCTTTTGTCTGGGCTGGGAAAACTTGAGGTGATCAGTATATATCTAAAGGTTTTTGTAAAAATCAGGGTTTCTTAGAATCCTTGTGCCCCAAATGAACATTGATTAAGGCAAAGGAAATTAGATTAAAATAGATCTTAATCAAATTTGGGGGTTCAGGTGTTTATTTTGGTTCATGGGAATGAAAACTGGAAGATTTTATGCAAAAACCTTGCAACTCATTTATTGTTATAAGTGCATGGGTTTGATTTTGGATCTAATTGCTGTACGCCTTTAATATTTTGGTGTTCCTCTGGCATTAGTATGGATTTCTTTTTCTTTTTACAGAGGCTGGTCTCAGGTGAAGTCGGCACAGTAGATCAAGTAGACTAGTACAGTTTCAAGCCACCTTCAGGTTAGTTTAGCCACATGTCCAGATAAACAAAAAGAAAATACTTAAGAAAATAGATTTAAAGTCTTTCTGGATTGCAGGGCTGGGGTTCAGGGAATCATTGTAATGGAATCATGTATACAGTACACAGCACGACATTTTTAAGAGTGGATAACTCTAAAGATGGTAATTTACAAGAGGAAAATTACAGTGATGTGATGAGCTCTCTTAGTAAAGTATAAAGGTAAGTCAACGTAGAACTAAGTTGGAAAAATCAGTATGAACTCCTGACCCTCTCTGACCATCCTCCCTTTTTAAGGGAGCTCTTTCTTTTTCAGTAAAGAGTACTAAGTACTTAAACCACTGTGCATTCTGTTTCCACCCTTTAAAAATTTTTTCTATGGTGAGAGAGTGAGAGCAGGGGAGAGAGGGAGAATCCCAAGCAGACTCTGCGTTGTCAGTGCAGAGCCCAATGCAGGGCTCAAACTCACGAACCATGAGATTATGACCTGAGCTGAAATCAAGAGTCTGGTGCTCAATGGACTGAGCCACCAGGCACCCCTCCCCTGTTTTTGAACCCACCATTATATTCCTCTAAGAGGAAACATTTTTTGCTTGGGGCAGAAGAAATAAAGGTGAACTTGGAATAGCTTACTATCATGGCAAAGCTAGGATTCATTTAGAGAAATATTGGTTGTTTACAAGGACAAAGAGGTCAGTATAGAAAGAGGGCTGTTAGTTGCCAAGTAGTGAAAAATTGACATTAAAAAGGGAATTAGGACAATGAGTTGACAATAAGTTCTGGTTTCATGTTGATATTGCAAAGGAGAGGGGAATCTAGAACTTGTTAAATGTGATTATAATGCATAAACTGTAGCTTATGAATTTCTTGTAATGTCTATAAAATATGTTACATATCAGCTAACCTAAGTTAGATCATACCTACACTGGATCACTGATAGACAATTAGGGTATAAAATACAGATTTTTTTTTAAAAAAAATAGAGGAATAAAAACTTGAATAATGAGAATGCTGATTGGGAAGTAGAAGGGAAATGTTGAAAGGGAAATAATAACAGGGGGTTTAAAAGGGCAGTCTATTGTATAGGAGACAGGGATAGTATAAATATTCTCTTAAAGAAATTAAAAGGAGTGACTTAATACATTCAAAATAAATTTTAGAGATTAGGCTGACCTTTGGGAGGAGGGAGAGAGAGAGGAAAAAATAAGTAAAACTATGGAATAATTTGCATTCTTTGGCCACGAAATGAAGGCAATAAAGAACATAGTGAAGGTCAAACTAAGTGGAGTTATTACCCAGATTGAAGATGAACTGCACATGTTCCAATTTTGTTACAGTGGCAATGAGTCCCAGTCCCCATGCTAATGGAAACATGATTAAAGGAAAAATCACATGTAAGTGGTGTCTGTTGAAAAGTGAGAATAGGGGCGCCTGGGTGGCGCAGTTGGTTAAGCGTCCGACTTCAGCCAGGTCATGATCTCGCGGTCCGTGAGTTCGAGCCCCGCGTCAGGCTCTGGGCTGATGGCTCGGAGCCTGGAGCCTGTTTCCGATTCTGTGTCTCCCTCTCTCTCTGCCCCTCCCCCGTTCATGCTCTGTCTCTCTCTGTCCCAAAAATAAATAAAAAAACGTTGAAAAAAAAAAATTAAAAAAAAAAAAAAAAAAAAGAAAAGTGAGAATAAACATTGTCTAAATTTTTTGACCTAGATGGAAAGTCTAGGGTAAAGTTTGGCAAAGACTTGTGTGGGAGATAGAAAAATGATGCCATATGGGGAATCTGAATTAGATACAAAAAGATGAACAGCAAGTAGCACACTTGATAAGGCTTCTAGGTTCTGCAGACCTGCTTCTTCTCCTTGCTGCTCAAATTAGTGGAGTTTTCAAATAATGTTGTTTTCTGTATTGTCTTAGATGATCCACATGCAGGCTTTGCTGCTTGGGAGAATCCCTTAGGAACTCAGCCTGGGCAAAGACTGGGTGCCTTAGCTTAAGTTTAGAGTGATAAAAGCAAGTACAGTAAAACCTTGGTTTGCCAGTGCAATTCATTCTGGAAACATGCTTGTAATCCAAAGCACTTGCATATCAAAAAAATTTCAAGAACCATTGGCTCAGTTGTGATCATGTGACATTTGGCGTCACGTTCTATTTGTATTGCAAGAAAGTGCTCGTTTATCAAGTTTGCTTTCCAAGGTTTTACTCCACTAGGGTTGAGTCCTCTCAGTCAAGATAGGTTGGAACCGAACAGGGAAAGAATAATTACAAAATCTTTGAGGAAATTCTCACTCTCAGAATCCAAAAGGCTAATCCTTCAATGTTGACAAGTAAAAGTTCCATCTCCTCATATTACATACATGATCACTGAGGCCTGATGTGGTAAAGTGAGTCATCAGGATCACCCCGATGCTTAATGGAAGAGCATGCCCTATGGCTTTTCTATTCAGTCTTCTGTATCCTGTTATGAGCTGCTGTGGTGTTAACGAATACCAACTAAGTTCATGGGTGATATGAACGTGACATTTTAAATGGTAAGTTAACAGTTTCCCCCACATAAATGATGTACACACAAAGATAAGCAAAGATTTAGAAAGAGTAAA
Source organism: Neofelis nebulosa (assembly GCF_028018385.1). NCBI lineage: Eukaryota > Metazoa > Chordata > Mammalia > Carnivora > Felidae > Neofelis > Neofelis nebulosa. The sequence continues at coordinate 21,839,910 of NC_080800.1, forward strand.
TCAAGAGAAAAGAATAGAAATATTAATACAACTCATGTCAGAAATGCATAAACAGGCTAATTTGTCTAAATATTATCAGAGTTCATTCCATTCACCATGTTAATGATGTGTAGAAATACCCAAATGCATCAAAATTTAATTCTGGCAAATGAGAGAGGCCAGCTTGATAGAAGGGAAAATCTGATTTCTAAAATATAATTAAAATTAATGGAGCTTTATTACTTACAGGTAAACAGAGTAGTCATCGAGTAAAGTGTTTTATTTTTTATTGCACCAAATCTACTCAAATCAGAATAGTTACAAAGTAGTGATTTATTCCATACATAGTAAAAAAAATATTTTAAAATTCTCTTTCATATGTTAAATACTTCTCTGGATTTTTTAACACTACTGATTTGTTTTGAAAATTGTCTTTATTAATAATCATAAGATAAGCACCTCAAAAACTTCTATTTTAATTTTTGAATTATATTTTTAATTTAGTTTATTATATTTTTAATAAACTTGTATTGAACTATAATGTACAAAAAGAAAGTAGCTGCCCACCTCAGTGAGTTTTCACAAAGTGAACACACTCAGGTAAACACAACCCAAGTCAAGAAATAATTGTTAGCACCCATGAAACCTACCTCTTATCTCTTCTTAGTCACTAGTTCCTCTCTCCCCATCAATATGTGAGCACGTTTCTGACTCCATAGATTAATTTTGCCTACTTTGGACCTTTGGATATATGTATTTTTTTTTTTTTTGGCTTTGTGAGATTCATCCATGATACTGCACATGCAAATAGTTCATTCACTTTCTTTATCTTAGGGTTTTCCATTAAATGATTACACCATGATGCATTGTTACCTTTACTTTTGATGGACATTTGGATTGTCTCCTGTCTTGGGCTATTGTGAATACTACTGTTTTGAATGGTCTTGAACATGTCTTTTGGTGCAGTTGTGTACCAATTTTTGTTGCATATATCATCAGGAATGTGATTGCTAAATCAAATTGTATGAGTATGTTCAGCTTTGGTAGATACCCAAAGTTGTACCAATTTATACTCCCACCTGTAGTGTATAAGAGTCTAGTTAACACATATGTATGTTGTCAAATTTTATGTTTCAGTAATTCTAGTGGGCGTGTAATAGTATAGCATTGTACTTGAAATTTCCACTTCCCTGGTTACTACAAGTCGAGAAACATTTGTATGTTCATCTGCTACTTGGGCATCCTTATTTTAAAAGGATTCATTCATGTCTCCTTCTCATTTTAACATAAGCTGCTAGGTCTATATCTTTTTGATTTATAGGAATTATTTTTGTATTATAAAGATTCTTTTAAAAAAAGATTTTTGGGGACACCTGGGTAGCTCAGTTGGTTGAGTGTCAGACTTCGGCTGAGGGTTCTCAATAGTTCGTGAGTTTGAGCCCCACATCTGGCTCTGTGATGAAACCTCACTCAGAGCCTGGAGCCCGCTTCAGATTCTGTGTCTGCCTCTCTCTCTGCCCCTCCCCCACTCCTTCGCGCTCCCTCTCTCAAAACATTTTTTAAAGATTTTTTATGTATTCTATATTCTTTATATATTACGTATTGTAGACTTGAGATCTTTGTCGCTTAGGTATATTGTAAGCATTTTCTCCTGGTGTGTGTCTGAACTTTTTGTTTTCCTAATGTCTTTTTTTAAGTTTGTTTGTTTTGAGAGAGAGACAGACAGCGAGAGCAGGGGAGAGGGGCAGAGAGAGGAGGGTAAGAAAGAATCTCAAGCAGGATCCATGTTGTTAATACGGAGCACAATGCAGGGCTCCATTCCATGAACCGTGAGATCATGAGCTGAGCTGAAGTAATTGAGCCACCGAGGCATCCCCTCCTAATATCTTTTCATTAATGGAGTATCTTAATTTTAATCTAGTACAGATTATTAATCTACTTTATGGTTAGTGCTTTATGTATCCATTTAAGACAGCTTTGCAGTGACTGAAGACATATTCTAAAATTTATTTTCTTTCACAGTTAAATTTGCATTCTATGTGTTTAATTGACCCCACATCACAGTTATTATAAGATGATCCCTTTCCCACTGCTCTTCATTTGTTCATTTCTGATTACTCAGGTGTCCATATATGTGTATGTCTGCTATTTACTTCCTATTATGTTCTATTTTTTTTTTCTAGGCTATCAGTGGGAGAATACCACACTCCCTTAATTAGTGAAACTTCATTACAAGTCTGGATAGCAAGGGGAGTAATTCCTTTAACTTGTTTGAACCCCTGAGGATTTTTGTGGTTTTTCTCCAACCTTTACATTTCCATATGAAGTACAGAATGTTTATTAATTTCCACAAATAGATTTCTACTGACGATAGGTCTATAATGGAAATTCTGTTGAATATAGATCATTTTGAGGGGGAATTGACATCTTTCAGTATTTAGTGTCCCACTTGATAAATGTGGTGTATTCTTTCATTTATTTAGATCTTACTTATCTTCTCTTAGTAATAGAGTGTTTTTTGTGCAGAGGTCTTGAATATATTTGATTCCTATTTTATTATCCTATTGTAAGCAGTATTGGTTTAAAACAGTGTTTTAACTCATTTAAATAAAATACAGATAAATAGAAGTGATCATATCTTATATCTTACAGCTTGGGGAAGTTTTACAAACCGAACACACCTGTGTAGCTAGCACCCAAGCCAAGGATAAGAACTTTACCAGTTCAAAAGGCCTCATTGTTCTTTCAACAACTAGAGCCCTACGTACCTCCCGTATCTTGAACTTTACCAGCAGAGATAAGTTTTGCTATGAAAGTAGAATCCTATAATATGTACTCTTCTTGATGGTTATTTTGCCCAGTAATGGTGTTAATGAGTCATGCATATGAATACATGTAATTGTAGATCATTTGTGCTGTTATGTAGTATTTGTCATGAAATACACTACAATATAACTATCCATTTTTCTGTTGATACATGTTTAGTAGTTTTTAGGTTGTGTATGTGTTTTTAACGTTAGCCAATCTGGTTGACCTGGAGTAGTATTTCATTGTGGGTTAAATTTCCATTTCTTTAGTAATGATATTGTTTTTCATGTGCTTATTTGCTATATACTTCTATAAATACCTTTGCAAATTGAAGTCCTCTGTCAGCTTTTTTTCCTTGAATTGTAGGAGTGTAGAATGCTTTATACATTCTGGCTAAAATTCTGTTTGCTGTGTGCTTTGTGAATATTTTGTTTCAGTGTATGGCTTATATGTTTTCTTTTTTTTTTTTTTAAGATTTTATTTTAGTTGTGAGATAGAGAGCAAGCATGAGCAAGGCAAGGGGGGAGGGAGGGAAAAGGAGAGAGAATGAATGAATGAATGAATATATCCCAAGCAGGCTCCACACCCAGCATGGGGTTTGATGCAGGGCTCAATCTCTTGACTGTGAGATCATGACCTGTGAGCAGAAATCAAGAATCAGTCACTTAACTCACTGAGCCATCCAGGTGCCTCTATTTTCTTGCTTCTTGTGATAAATAGAAGTCTTTTAAAAATTATTAATTTATCAATTTCTTCTGTTAGAACTTCTTCTAGAAATTATATTTGTTAGCCTATAAGTTAACTATGTGATCAATAGTGAATTTGTTGTATATTATATAAGGTAGAACAAAGCTTTATGATATTTTTTCCAGTATATATATGTGTATATATTCTTGGTTACTCTAGGGTCATTGGTTAAAACTGTATCTTTTCCCTATTTAATTGTTTTGGTGCTTTTGTCCAAAATCATTACACCATGTAGAACATCTTGAAAATCTACACAATAGGAAACAAAACTAATAAATGAGTTCAATAGAGTTTCACAATGAGTCAATATACAAAAATTTTGTTTCTGTAGACTGAACAACTAAAAAATAGAATTTGTAAAAATATTTTCAATAACACCCAGAAATATAAAATACTTAGGATTAACTTTAATACAAGATGTGAAATGCCTCTGTATGAATAACCTTAATACCTATATAGAATAGGATTCTTTTGTATAGTAATAATATATTACTTGAAAAAATTATATATGTACTGTGTTCATGGATTAGAAAACTCATTGTTAACATACAAGATGTCTTTAAATTGATCTGTAGGTTTAGTACAATCCCAATCAAAATCCAGTGGGTGCTTTTATAAAAATTGAAAAAGTTAGTTTAAATTTTATATGGAAATTCAAACAGTTTAAGTTTTTAAATTCCATTTTCTTATTGTGCTATATAAAAATAGAAATTATTTTTTAATCTTATATTCAGGACATAAATTATAGTTTACACTAATAAACATACTTTATACTAATGATTTAGCTGCATATTCTTTTGGATTTTCTAAATACTCTCATTATTTTGCATAGCAAGTATTTGATTTTTTTCCTTTCCAATTATTATGCTTTTTCTTTCTTTGGTTAGTACTAAGATCTCCAGCATAATACTGACTAGATACAGTGCTAACAGGCATTGTTATTTTATCCCTGTGTCAGAAGAAAATCTTTTATCACTTTTGCACTAAATATACTTGTTCCAAAAAAAAACTTTTATCCAATTAAGGATGTGTCCTTCTGTTTCTGAGCTGCCAGAGGTTTTTGTTTTGGTCTTATATCTTTTTTCTATTAAGAAACTGTGTAATTATTCTTTTAAGATACCGGCTAATATTGATTGATTTTCAAAGTTAAACCAACGTGGCATTCTTCTAAGAAATTCAGCATATTCTTTATCTTTTTGGGCTATTTCTGGATTTGATGTGTTCATGCATTGTTTAGGGTTTTTTTGGTGTACATTGACGTTGTTGCATTTCATTTTCATTTCTTGTGAAGCCTTTATTATGTTTTGGTGTGTTGGTTTGGTCATGTTGGTCATAAAATTAGTTTAAGAATGTTCTCTTTTCCCCCTCTTTTGTGAAACACTTGGTTTGAGATGCATGTTATTTATTCTTAAATGTATGATGTAATTTACTGGTTGAAGTTACATGATGCAGAGATTTTATTTGTGGGAAAATAGGAAGTTTTGATTCAGTCTGGTGAGGAATACTCAGGTTTTCTACTTCGGGATTCGCTTGCAGTAAGTTTTGCTTTATAGGTAAACCATGTACATGTCCTGTCATTTGTAAATGTACTGATGGAAAATTTTCATAATGACCTCTTGTTTTTTAAATGTCTTCTTTCCTTCTTACATCTTTGAGCCTTCCATTGGCATCATTTTTATTGTGCCCTGCCCCACCAAACCCTTGGCACTTGTATCTTTACGTGAGAATCTTTGTGATGAGTTGTGTTTTATTTGTTCGAAAGTGTTTTTATCATAATTTTGGAAGATTGTTTTACTGGAAACAAATATAAATTAGCTGTCATTTATTTCAGTGCTTTGGTTTTTTCATTTCATTGTTTTCTGGTTTCCTTCATCTTTTTGGGGAAGTCTGCTTTTGGTCTTATTTTTACTCCTTTGAAGATAAATTACACTTTGCCCCTCTGGACACATTTTAGATTTTCTTTTTCACTGTTGGTTTCTTGCACTTGAATTACAATTATTCTTGATAAGGTTTTCTTTCAACCTATCCTGCTGGATGTTCATCTTTCTTCTTTAATCCCGGACTTGATGACTTTTTATCAGATTAGGAAAATTCTCAGGTATTCTCTTTTCCAGTACCACATCTTATCCAGTCCTCTGTACCTTTCTCTGAGCCACAAAATCCTAGGCCCAACTCCTTTCTGGATATTAGGTCTACAGATGCTCACTGCCTTGATGACTTTCTGCTGCCATTAAATAGATGTGGGTGTTTTGTAAAATATTTTATCTATATTTTCTAGTTGTTGTCACTGTAAGAGTTGATCTGAATGAACCTATTTCTCACTGCTACAATTCACAAATCTATGATATTAAACTTAATAAAGAATCAAAATCAATGAGATTATTAAGGAAAAATGGTAAATGGAAGGCAATAATCAGTTTTTTCATCTGTTAAAAAGATCTCAGGTGGCACCTGGGTGACTCAGTCAGTTAAGCATGCAACTTTGGCTCAGGTTGTGACCTCGTGGTTCATGAAATTGAGCCCCATGTTGGGCTGTGTGCTGATAACTCAGAGCCTAGAGCCTGTTTCAGATTGTGTGTCTCCCTCTTTCTCTGCACCTCAACTGCTTGCTTGCTTGCTTGCTCTCTCTCTCTCAAAAAAAAAATAAATAAATAAACATTTAAAAATTTTAAAAAATCTGAGTATTTGTACTGTAATATTTTTATAGGATACATTAATTTCTGTATATTCTGCAATATATTACATAATGTACTAAAACCTATAGTTTTTTTCTTTTTTAATTTTTAAATGTTTATTTTTGAGAGAGAGTGAGAGAGAGCAGGGAAGGTGCAGAGAGAGAAAGGGAGACACTGAATCTGAAGCAGGCTCCAGGCTCTGAGCTGTCAGCTCAGAGCCAGATGTGGGGCTTGAACTCAAGAACCACGAGATCACGACCCGAGCCAAAGTCGGACACTTAACCTACTGAGCCACCCAGGTGCCCCAAAACCTGTAGTTTTAATATAACCTTTTATTGTCTTCTTGTAGGACACTTGCGCTCCTCTAATTTCTCCCTAGTGTTTTCACAGATAAATGTTGCAGTCCACGCCTAGGAACTAATGAGAAAAAAATCCTCCCTCACTTGCCTCCCTAATAGAATTATGTTCCTTTGTTTCTAAACTAACCAGAGAGTATCATCAAAATACATAGACTCTAAAACCACAGTTTATCATACAGTCTCAAGATGGGATATGCTATGTGATTATTTTTTCAAAATTTGTTGACTGTTACGGAAGTAATAACTAAACTTGGCATGGACTCTTACTATGTTTTTATTTCAAATGTGTTATGAATCTCCATCTTTGGACTGATACGCACCTGACACTTGAGATGGGCATATCTGGGGTGTATAACAATGGAATTAAACCATTAATAATAGGGTTGCTAATAGATTAGATGGAAAAAGCCAGATTTTATACAGGGAGGGTATAGGATGGAGAACCAAATTTCACTAGCTGGTTATTGATTCTTAGGCCCAAACCCTGAACTTAGGATTGAGTCCTAGGAAGAGTGCTGAACTGTATTCAGAAGTAGTGGCATCAGAGGCTATGATCTCCCCAGCTGGGTTGTAGGAAGCAAAGGGCATTGCAGTATATCTCACTACTAAGGGTTTGGAACATGCAAGGGGTATACAGCAGCAGGTTCCACACTGATACTCAAGGTTCTTTTATGTGTACATATGGGTATGAGTTGTGTTTTCAAATGTAGTATGTTGTTTGTGTAAAACATACTGATGGTAGACAGTAATCAGAATATCAGGTGAGAATTTGCAACTCAAACTGTCATTTTCTCTCTCTATTGCTAACACTTTTTAGGTAAGAATTCTCTGGCCCAAATTAATAAAAAATAATAATCTATGCTGTCAGTTAACTCACCAGCCACTTCTAATCATGGCAAGTTGAGAACCCTTGTGAAGATTTTTATATCATACAAAGAATAATAATCAACATTACTTTCCTGTCCTGGGCAGTAATCGTATTTGGAAGCTGAAAGTTATGCAATCAAGAAGTTAAGGGACTAAGAGGTAGAGCATAGTGAATATAGTCAATGATACTGTAATAGCATTTGTTGTATGGTGACAGGTGGTGTCTTCATTTCTGGTGAGCGTAACAGAGTATAGAGATGTCGTATCACTATGTTATATACCTGAAACTAATGTAACATTATGTGTAAACTATTCTCAAATAGAAAACAAGCCTGTTAAGGAACACTAAAAATCTGCAATTCGTGGCTATATATCAACAACTACCCTCTTACAGGATGAATACAAAGCAAACGCAGCCCTGTAGTTACCAGAATGCGTGTTTGTGGGTTGTGATAGTTATTAGTGACAGCATCACAGATGGAGTGAAAAGGTGATTTGGCTCAAACGATCTTGGTGAATGAAAGTAACAACAAAGTGTTCAGAAAGCTGCATTAGATGCCTCAACCCTGGCTCCAGTGAATTAAAGATGGTGATATTAAAGTATGGCAGCATCAGTTGCTTCCCAAAATGTGATAGAAAAAGAAATGCTGCATTTCTTAATATGTTATTTTATAAAATAGGTGATTTTCACTTTACTTATGCATTATTGTCTTAATAAGTTCAATATAGAAATGGGGCATTTGAATATATCAAATCAATTTCTAGGAAGTCATGAACTGTGAGATCATGACCTGAGCTGAAACCAAGAATCGGACGCTTAACCGACTAAGCCCCCCAGGCGCCCCAATGAAATACAAAAAAAAAAAAAAAAAAAAAAAAAAGATGAGTTGGAAACTGAATTCGTTCCTTTATTTATTATCCAGTTACTAATTCACTTGACACTTAGGTGCTGAACACTTTTGATGCTCCAGAGACTCTGGTTCTCTAGAACTTGATTTTGCTTGGATTATTCTTACCGGGTCACAGTAGTCTTCACTGCCTTGATGGCTGTCTAATGCCTTCAACTACATAATTATTCATTATCTGTTTGGTTTAGGACATAATTTGTAGTTTTTAGCAGGAGATTAACTTTGACCCATAATAAACAACAGGAAGTACTCACTTTGAAGGTACTGCAAGAGGTAAAAATGACTATGTGGTTTCAAATCATGCAAAATGATCTTTATAATCAGTGGGGGAAATTGTGATTTTTTTGTGTGTGACATTTGAAAATTCTTTCAAAATATTACAGCTCTCTAATTTTCGGCTAATGTACAGGTAAATAAAATAATAAAACTAATGTTTATATACTACCTTGTAATTTCAAAGAAACACTGATAAAGTGTTGGATTTCATTTTAGACAGCCTATCAAGAGTAGTATGAATAGTGCTTGCTTTCTTCCTACCATGTAACTTAGAATACAATAGAACCTTGTCAATGCTTTGGTGAATTATCATATCGTTTTCAAAGATTGGATCAACTTCTCATATTTTGTTACTTGTTCACTGTCATGAAATATATCCAGAATTCCTTTCTTGGGAACGTTCTGTTGCTGCCATCACTTCCTCGAGTACAGCTTCATCCCTTTTGTTACAGCCACTTCCTTAAATTATATCACTAAGATCACTTTTCCCAAGTTCCTATGCCTTCATATTTAGCTGGAGTCCCTTGAATGATGGGGGTGTTAACATTGTCATGATCAGCGATTTTATTTTTATTTTTAATCTACTTTTGTTCTCTTGGAATTTGACTTCTTGTTGCACTTACATTTTGTTGTCCACTTTCCTATTTGGGTTATCCATTTTTGAGTGATGTCACATGGGTTTATCATGGGAAAACTAAGGGGCAGCACAACCGTACCCTCTGCTGTCTATGTATGAACTGAATAATAGACACCCCCTGACCACTCGCTGGCTGACTTTGAAAGAAAGCACTTGATTTGTCGCTGATTGAGATCAAAGACTGTTGCGTACAGAATGATCTGTGAACCGAAGAGCTAGAGTCTTTGTACTTGAAGCAATTTCTCCTAGTTACTAAACTGTGGTAATCAAAATGTGAATCAAATTGTCCAGGACAGTTAATATTTAACTAAGTTGGGATAACTGAGATGTGTGCATGTAGGACCATGTAGAGGGGAAGCTCTACGTATTAGCATCCTCTACTTGTGGAAAGTTCTTACCGTGCATGAAAAACGTAGGCTGGTGGAGTCACCACGAAGAGGGGCTTTTCTCAGGATCAGGCATTTCGCCAGAGGACAAGTTCAGTTGGTTAAGTCTTCTGGCCTGCCAGCATCTCAGTATTTCTAGGTCCTCTTTGCATAATGAGGGGTTCCTTTATTCAGCTAACATTTAATGAGGCACAGAATTTAGAGTGCGGTATTGGCCACATGACATGTAGAACAAATCAGACACTTCACAGTCCATAAATGTGAAATGACTTGTGAGTGTTAATGGAACCGAGAGATTTCACCTGAGTGACCATGGAACAGGTCTAAAAAGGAAAGGAGCCAGATGGAAGATGGCAAGTGAAGTGAGCCAGGGATATTGCAGTGACTGGAACTGTGCGTTGAGGGAGAGAAAGGTGCTGCTGGACACCAGCTGTGGTGCCACTGTATGTGCCAACTGGAATTGCTAGTGTTTTATCGTTTTCATCTGGTTCATTCATTACGTTTAATCACCAAATTATTTTTAATATTCTTGCTGAGGTGGAATAGTGTTGAAGGTATGTCATGTATTATATGAAAGACAAACAAAATATGTCCCCTGATGGGACATTGTGAGGTTGACTGTATGGCCCGGAATAAATAATGTCCTGTAAGTCAAGCTGTTACTATCCCTGCCAGCTCATTGAATGACAGTGGAAAGCCACTTGAGTTTTGTATGTTTTCATTTCTAAGCTGTTGAAGGGTAATTCAAGAGCTTACCCACATCACCAAGATCTGGAATTTGTAAAGTATTAGTTAAAAAATATTTTGGAAGTTTTAGATAAAAAGTGTTAAGGTTTTAAACATTGTTACTAAGTTACCACTTGAATCAAACCATTGTAGTAATTGATACTTTCTAAATTTAAAATAGATTTGAATATTATGTGCATGCCTAAACGCATCATTCAGATAGCAGTACCAAATTAGGGATTTCACAGGGAGTGGCAGTATGGGTAATATGACTTCTAATGTTGTGGCAATACAATAGTGCTTTTAAGTGTTTTGTAGAAGGATGTAATCAATTGAGACATAAGAGAGTGTCATTTTTGTATGTCAAAAATTTTGAAGTACTGGGAGTTCCATATATTTCATGTTTTATTCTATATGTTTCATATTTCATTTTTAGTTTAACCTTAGAGGCCAGGAATGAATTCCATTTCCATTGTATGCCCTAAGACTTTTAATTTCTCTTTATGTCTCAGTTTCTCAATTATAAATTGAGTGTGATGTAGTTTGTCATTTAAAAATTGTAGGGATAAGCAGAAATATTTACTTTTCTCTATCCCTTTGTCCCTGCGTGTGTATCTGCTACCTATCTGTATATCAAGAATGGTGGATCCTTTATTTACCTGCCATGTGAATTTGACTAAGTTATTTAACACCTCTAAGCCTCAGTGTTCAAGTATAACATAATAGTAGGTATTAAAATTGGTATTTGGATTAAAGGAAGTGATACATGTTAAGCATTAAAAGTGGTACCAGGAACTTAGTGTGTGTTTAACAACTGTCAGGTATTAATTTTACAACTTTAGAGCAGAAATGAAGCATTATTTCTCCTGTTTAGTGTTCTGTTTACATTTTTGTCTAGTCATAGACTCTTGTGCATAATAAGTAGGTAGTTAAAATGCTTAATTGAGTTAATTTCTCATTTAAGCAAAAAATAGATTACAGTTGACTTCCAAACCATTCAAAATATGATTTATTCATCACTAAGAAAGTACTTCAGAATGCTGTAAAGCCTGAGGGTCTTTCTTACAACCATCTGTTATAATTGCATTATGGTTGTGTAGATGAATCAATTAATAGAGAATGTTAGTCAGTAGAGTTTTGGATAAGATAGATTGTATTGTGTTCGATTGACTCATCTTTAATTCTTGAAACAAATTCTGACTTTAATTATTGGAAGGTGAAGTGTTCATTTTGTTAGTGACTTGTTTTCCATAAGTGATGATCTAAATGGAGCATATCATATTGAAAGGTACTGCTGGACTGCCTTTTGTACACATATCAGTGGTGGAGCTGGAAGGACCACCATGTTGATCTTGCCTTTTTTGGAAGGCTGTTGTGCCAAAGCTGTCTTGTTTGCTTCCCACTTGATCACACTCAAACCCAAGATCCATCTGGCTTCTGACTCTTGGCTCTCTCTCTGCCATCAGTGACCCTGCTTCTCTGTGTGGATGTGATGCTTCTTTCTGGTCTACCTGGCTTTGACTCTTGGCTTTCACTCAAGGACTTTGGCCTGACATTGGACAGGAAGCTCTTGAGAGCACTCTGAATACAATGATTCCCTCAGAATCAGTTTCCCTGGCTCTAATGAGCTGGACCAGCCACAGGTTGGCTTGATTGGCCAGAGGATTCAGCTAATGCAAAAGAGCATTGAGAGGTGGGAGTATTCATTAAGGCTCTGTGAGAAGTTTGAACACATGCAGAATCATTACCTTAACAGTCTTCAGTTATTCTTGGGGAAAAATAGAATTTTTAAATCAAAATAAATGTTTGGCCCTTAAGGAAAAATATCATTCGAAGCACAGAGTTTTATTTCAAACACGAGCGTTACTTGGCTGTCCTCTGTGTATCTTTCTATTCTGTACCACTACTGAATACCACCTAAGTGTATCAAAAAATGCAGCTACATGCTTTTCCCGCTGCTGTAAAAAGCCTGGCACTAGCTACATCTTCTGTCAACGTTGATAATTATTAGAAAAGACTTTCCGTCCTGTCATTCAGAAGAAAATGCAAGCAGCACAAACCTCAAAGAGTCAGATGAGAGAGCTTTCGTGATCGTTGAGGTCAGTTTTGCAACAAGTATTCTTGCAGGCATGATTAAATTCTGGGTGATTTTCAAGTATCACCTTAGAAATGGAAAGATCCTGCATTGTTTTATTTGTGTGTCTGACATAAAACACTAATGGCTTCAAATAATAAAACACAATGGAAAGTGTTGACATTTTCAGTTTTCAATTAGCAATAGTGTTTTAAAGCACTTACTTTGAAGTAAAAATTTGCACATTTATGACATTTATAAATGTAAGCATTTGGTTGACTGATTTTAATGGTCGAATCATGAGAAATGCCTGTTTATGGAAAGTGAAAACTGATGTTTTGTCTTTTGTTTTTCAATCTGGTTAGCTTTGTCATGGAACCATTTGTTTTAAACATGTCAGCTTTCTTTAATGACTCATTTTTAGTAACTGCTGTGTGTTACTCAGGTGACCTGGGAACATCTGTAGGCTGAACCAAGGTCATTGTTCTGAATATGGGACTAGACTCAGATATTTTTTCGAAGAGGTCATGTTAGAATCCAAACCAAATAAAAGATCACAGCGGAGAGGTACTGGTGCTCGGCAGAGACTTGAGCACTTCTGGGATGGCAGAAGCTCAGGCAGTTGTCTCCATTTGGGGCCTATCCAATGGTGTGTTCTGGAGAAGCAGACTCTAGGAAGCTAGGATGTATGTGAAGTCATTGCAGTCAGAAGAGAGGCTCCAGAACAGTGGCAGAATGTAATCAAATATGAATAGAGAACAAGGAAAGGAATCCAGTTATTAAGGACTCACAGGAAACGAAGAGTCAAACCAAGTTTGATGCTCATTTACTGGCTTGACTACTAACATTCCTCCTGGACAAAAATTAGTCCCAGAAAATGGGATAGGGATAAACTTATATGTGGAAAGTAAAAGTGTTTACTTTTTTGGGTTGAAGTGTTAAAATTAAAGAAGCCAAACAGACTATTGTAACATGAACCTTGTCTAGGATACTGGTAGTTAAAGAGGAAATTCAGAGGTGGATTTCAGATGCATTGAGAGGGAGGAATTGATTGAATTTGTGGAGTAGTTGGAGGTTGAGAAAGCTGTCAATGAGCTTTTTAAACTTTGTATGCCTGGGACCAGTTAGTAGAAAAAGGATAGGTCAATTGGAGTCGCTCTTTGGGGTAAAGAGGAGCATCAGTTCCGTGTTAAGCATACCGAGTTTAGTGTGATGTTGGAGATAGTTACAGAAACAACAGGGCCATGTGAAGAAAAATATTGCATGACCTACTGCACCGAGTATTCTTATATTCTTAAGTAACTATAACCATCTTGCATGATCTTTTGTTGGTCTCAGTAATGTTTCTGTAGCTGGCAGTCCAGAGTGAATGATTGAGATGATAATGGAGAAGGCAAATAATTTAAATTTACAAAGAGTTCACTTCTTCTTTGAGAAAACACTAAATGGCGAATGATGCTGGTGCTGTGGGAAGGCCTGGCGGGGGGGTGGTTGCAAGGGCCCTGGAATGGGGTGTTGGGGTGGCTTCTGAGGAGGCTCCAGCAGCAGCACCATCTGGGGCCAAGGCCATGGAGCTCGCAGAGGCAAGGCCAAGAACAAGGAGTGGATCCCCATCACCAAGCTGGGCTGCCTGGTCAAGGACATAAAGATCAAGTCTCTTTGAGGAAATCGGTCTCTTCTCCCTGCCCATCATTGACTTTCAACTGGGGGCATCCCGCAAGGATGGTGTTTTGAAGATTATACCTGTGTAAAAGCAGACCCATGCTGGCCAGTGGACCAGGTTCAAGGCATTTCTTGACATCAGAGATTACAATGGATGAATCGTTCTCGGGTGTTAAGTACTCCAAAGGAGGTAGCCACTACCATCTGTGGAGCCATCATCCTGGGCAAGCTTTCCATGGTCCCTGTGGGACAAGACTACTGGGGGAACACGATCAGCAGGCCCCGCACTGTTCCATGCAAGGTGACCGGCCACTGTGGCTCTTTGCTCATGGGTCTCATCGTGCCCCCAGAGGCACTGCCCAAGAAGCTACTGATGATGGCCAGTATTGACGCCTCCTACACGTCAGCTAGGGCCTGCACTGTCACCCTGGGTGACTTCACCAAGGCTTCTTTTGATGCCATTTCCAAGACCTACAGTTATCTCACCTCTTTTTTTTTTTTTTAATAATTTTATTTTATTTTTGAGAGAGAGAGAGAGAACACAAGTGGGGCAGGGTCAGAGAGAGGGAGACACGGAATCAGAAGTAGGCTCCAGGCTCTGAGCTGTCAGCACAGAGCCTGATGCAGGGCTTGAATTCACTAACTGGGAGATCATGACCTGAGCCAGTGTCAGACGCCCAACCAACTGAGCCATCCAAGTGCCCCGACAGTTATTTTACCTCTTAACTCTGGAAAGAGAATGTGTTCACCAAGTCTTTTATTAGGAATTCACTGACCATCTTTGGAAAGACCCACACCAAAGTCTCCATGCAGGGAACCCAGGCTCCACGTGTGGCCACATACAGTTTTATACAAGAAATATAAAGTGAATTAAAGCCTGTTAATAATAATAAAAAGTAAATTTACAAAAAAAATTTACAATTTCACTTCTTAAGTTTATTTTGACAGAGAGAGAGAGAGAGGGGGGGGGAGGGAGGGAAAGAGCATGTAAGCACAAGCAGGGGAGGAGCTGAGAGAGAAGGAGAGAGTCCCAAGCAGGCTTCCTGCTGTCAGCACGGAACCTGATGTGGGGCTTGAACTCACAAGCTGCGAGATCGATGACCTGAGCTGAAATCAAGAATCAGTTGCTTAACTGACTGAGCCACCCAGGTGCCCCAAGAATACTTGCCTTTCTTAGTAAGACTAATTAACTTGAAACTAAAAGAAAAACGACATTAAAGTATACAGTTGTTGAGCAAGAAAGCCAAGGTCTTCTAAATATATAAAAAATGAGACTAGGGGGGATTTAAAAGCTCTGGGTATGGATATGATCACTAAAGAAGGGAGGGTGGAGTTAGTAGAGATGTGAGGATCTAGGCCTGGTGTAGACAAAAATTTAATAATGTAGCAGAGGAGGAATCCCAAAGGAGTTAAAAGAGCTGCTGGAGAAAAATCAACAGAGAATAGTGTTTTGAGGAGCAAAGGGAAGTACGTTTCTAGTGGGAAGTAGACAACACATCAAATAATCATGCTGGATCTGAATAGACAAAGTCTGAATGAGCCATCCTAAGTCCCCATAAGATGTGATGCAGCATGATTCAAGGGTATTTCTTCACGTGACCACGGTTGGAACAAATTTCAGAATTTAACCAGCACCCCTTCCCACAATCTTTCCACTTTGTCTGATCAGGGGCTCTGGCCTTGAGTGCTGCCTCATAAGCCGTTTATGGTTACCTGTGTAGTTCACTGAGGCAAACTGGAGACTTTTGGAAAATTTTTTTGATGTTTATTTTTGAGACAGAGAGCACGAACGGGAGAGGCAGAGAGAGGGAGACACAGAATCCAAAGCAGACTCCTGGCTGTGAGCTGTCAACACAGAGCCCGACATGGAGCTTGAACCCACCAACCGTCAGATCATGGCCTGAGCCAAAGTCGGACGCTTAACCCACTGAGCCACCCACGTGCCCCCAAACTGGAAACTTTGAAAAAGTGTCATCTCATTGCTGCCTTGTTAGCCAGATGAGAATCTTGACTGATACTACCATGGATTTCAGTGTTTTCACTGAAGGTGGTGACGGTTGCTTTCTCTGAAGTTTCCTAATAGCCATAAAGGGACTTGGTGTGAACTAATAGCCTTGCCAGTGCAGTGTTGAGCAAAAGTGGAAAAAAAATCAGTCATTTGTCTTATAACACACTAATCAACCTGTACCTCTTTCCCTCCTAACAGTACTGATTTTCATATGTAGTGTAATGTACCTAAATTCCCCTGATAAGTTTGAAATGGAAGCTGAATGTTTTACTGGGTTTCTTAAGGGCTATTTTATTTGGAGGTTGGCTGCTGACCATCAAATGGGAAAGAGAAATAGCATTTGGTACAGTGGCCCATTGCATGAAGTTAGGGACTTGGAAAGTTCCATTCGCACTTTGTCCCAGGCAGTAATGCAATCATAGTGGATTTTTACCGTTTTAAGATGCTGCTCATCTTCAAAACTCATAATGCTAAGGTCTGAATAGCTTCATTTGACCTAGGAAGGGCTATTTTATTGCCTGAGAACATAGTCTGAGGACAGGTGGTCTTTGCAAGACCACGGGATTGGTGGAGTGGTGAGTTTGTGCACCATCCTGCCCTCCACAATTCACTAACCAGAGATCTCCTGCCACACTCAGTGTAGATTTGGATTCAGTCATTAAACTGAACCTCAAAGAACTACTTAGAACTCAGTAAAAGTGGAATTTCCTTTTACTTTCATGATTTTTTTTAACCTGCACGCTCTCTGGGCTTTCTCACATACTTGTATGGATGACTGTGAACAGAACATCTATTTTACTTAATTTCTCTTGCACTTTCAGATGTCAAATTTCCTTTCATCTTGTCTTCAGGATTTTCCATTTTCTTCTGATCTTATTTTTTATAATAAATCTCTGTCCTGTCAGGGTTCTAAGTGATATTAAGATGCTTCCTTCATAAATGGTAAGTATCCTAGTGAGATAAAATATTAGGGATTTCAGTGACTAGTAACCTAGATTATTTTTGCAAGGAAATTAATATATATCAGAACATTCTAATGTTAAATGATAGAATGGAGGTTATATTAAGAAATGATTTTTAGGTGCCGTTAACATCCTCAGCACTTTCAAGAATGAAAATACTTTTTGTGTTATATGTAACACTTTATATCTCCCTTTTTAACAATATCTTTACTTTAAAGTTACACTAAGTGAAATAAGTCAAAGACAAATAACATGATTTCGTTTATATTGGAAATCTAAAAAAATAAATAAATGAATAAAGAAGAGCAGAGTCAGATGCATGAATACAGAGAACGAACTGATGGTTGCCAAAGGGGAAAGGGAGTGGTGTATGGGCAAAATGGGTGAAGGGAGATAGGTGGTACAGGCTTCTAGTTACAGAACAAACAAATCACAGGATTAAGAGGTACAACATGAGGAATACAGTCAGTGGTATTATAATACTGTGTAGGGAGAGATGGTAGCAACACTTATGGTCGCACAGCATAAGGTATAAACTTGGGGAATCACTTTGTTGTACACAGAAAACTAATGTATCACATGTCAACTATACTCAAAATTGAAATACAACAAAAAGTAAATGGGTAGAAAAATAAAAAA
This sequence comes from Neofelis nebulosa, assembly GCF_028018385.1. NCBI lineage: Eukaryota > Metazoa > Chordata > Mammalia > Carnivora > Felidae > Neofelis > Neofelis nebulosa. The sequence goes on from NC_080800.1 coordinate 21,857,623, forward strand.
ATTTAAAAAAAAGAAGAAAGTAAGGAAGGGGCACCTGGGTGGCTCAGTTGGTTAAGCATGTGACTTTGGATTTTGGCTCAGGTCATGATCTCGTGGCCTGTGAGTTGAAGCTTCGCATCAGGCTCTGTGCTGATGGTGTGTAACCTGCTTGGGATTCTGTCTCTGCTTCTCTCTGCCCCTCGCCTGCTTGTGCGTGTGCACTCTCTCTCTCTCTCGCTCTCGCTCTCGCTCTCTTTCATTCTCTCTTTCTCTTGCTGGCTCTCAAAATAAATACATAAACTTGAAAAAAAAACCTTATAGAAAAGCTAAAAGAAATTAAAATCTCATTCACATAAATTTGCAAGCATGAAAATCATTAAAAATGTTGAATATGCCTTTTTATGTTAATGACATTAATTTTTAAATAAATGATGCATGTTAAAAATGAAACTACAAGAAATGAAGTCCCATCAAAAATACAAAGAAGAATTAAAATTTTCTTATTAGAATCAAACTATAATAACTTGATTTTCATTCTAAATATCTCCTTATTAATAGGTATAGAGAGAAGAATAACTAGAATTTAAAAAATACTAAGGTAGGATTTTAGTGTGCATACAGATTTCAAATAAAATCATCAAATTTTATTTGAATTCAGTAAGAGGACAAAAGAAGTGAAGATAAGGTATTTGATAAGTTTACACCTCACAGATAATAATTTTTTTTTTGTTCCAGCTATAATGAGGTGTAATTGACATAAAACATCATGTAAGTTTAAGAGGTACAACCTGTTGATTTGATCCACATGTATATTGAAAAGTTATTACCACCAAGGGGTTAGCTAACACCTCCATCACGTCACATAATTACCATTTCTATTTTGTGGTGACAACACTTAAGATATATGCTCTTAGCAACTTGTAATTATATGATATTATTAACGGTAATTACCCTACTGTACATTACATCCCCAGAACTTACTCATCTTATAACTGGACATTTGTACCCTTGACAGCATTTGTCCGCATCTATTACCCCTAACTCTCGCAATTCCCATTCTCTGTTTTTATGAATTTGTCTTTTTTAGATTCCACATGTAAGTGAGATTGTACAGTATTTGTCTTTCCCTGTCTGTCTTATTTCCCATAGTATAATGTTTTCAAGTCCCATCGATGTTACAAACCACAGCTAATAATTTTGACTGTTTATAGTATTTCATGATGCTCCTTACTAACTTTAAAGGTTACAGTTGGTTATCTCTCTGTTTTGTGGTCTTTCATCATTAGGCGATCAATATGCATTGACTCCCAAGTTAGGGAAGAGGAGGATGAGGTTCCTTATGTGGTGTATCACCCTCCTCTTATAGATTTGGGTTAATTAAAAATCCATTTTTGGGGGGGGTACCTGGGTGGCTCAGTCTGTTAAGTGTCCGACTTTGGCTCAGGTCATGATCTCCCAGTTCGTGAACTCGAGCCCCGTGTCAGGCTCTGTGCTGACAGCTCGGAGCCTGGAGCCTGCTTCGGATTCTGTGTCTCTCTCTGCCCCTCCCCCCACTCAAGCTCGCTGTCTCTCACTCTCTCACTCTTTCTCTCTCTCTCTCTCTCTTTAACATTAAAAATTTTTTTAAACCAATTTTTTGATTACCCAAATTACTTTTAATAATTTGCACAAGCACATGTCTCTAACAACTTTATGAGGTACACGTCGATTTTCCACAATGTGAAATGAGGAAGGTAGACCCTCTGCTGCTCCCCAGTTCTTCTTCCTCTTGCACCTCTCACTTCCTATCCATTTTAATGTGACTTGTACATTCTGATTCTTTCAAGCTCTTAGTTGATTGTAATCAAAAATTTCACAACTAATGAAGTACATTTACAGAACCAAGGAGTGGCTTCCGAGTTCACTCTGGTTATGGCCATTGCAGTCAGGAAGGGAGGTGAAAGAATAGAGCAGAGTGACAGGTTCTTGGGTATGGTGTTCATGGCATCTGCCCATGTGTCATTGGGAAGAATTTAGAGGTGTGACCATTCGTAACTGCAGGATGGGTCTGGATGAAGGATGACCTGGAACACCTGGTTTGTACATTTTGCAAGTGCATGTGTGTATATGTAGGATCAGTGCCAAGAGTTGGAATTGTCGGGTGAAGTCTTTCTAAATGAGGAAAGTGTGAGCATGCCTCTTTTACTATAACTTCAAGACAGAGGGGTTACAAAAGTTTTTAGTTTTGTTCATTTGAAAGATGAAAAGTGGTATCTCAGCATTTTAATTTGTATTCCTTCTATTTTGAGTAATGTTCAGCGTATTTTACGTGTTTGATATCCATTTGAATTTCTGTGAACTGCCCTTTCACACCTTTTGCCTACTTTTCTTAATAGGCTCTTGGGGTTTTTTTTTTGTTTAATTGGATTATCATTTTGTGTGGGAAAGAAAGAAGTCTGTGAGGGTTATGGGGTATTTGTCAGTAGTGAACAAGAAATTAAGATACTTGTTCCGTTAGATAAGAAAGCAGCCCATTTCAAGCACACAGCTTTTTGTTTTTTTTAAATGTTCCCTGGATCTGTTCCCTGAAGGCAGGGTCAGGGAGCCCTGGAGAGAAATAACAAAGGCTGAACACAGGAAAGTGGCCATGGGGAGAGAGAAGGCAACAGGATCAAGAAATGATGAGTATACAAGCCTAGTGGCTAACAGGATGAGGATCCCTAGATATTTTTTTTTTTGATGTTTATTTTTGAGAGGGAGAGGGGGAGAGCAGAGAGAGAGGGAGACACAAAATCGGAAGCAGGCTCCAGGCTCTGAGCTGTCAGCCCAGAGCCCAACATGGGGCTCAAACTCACAAGCTGTGAGATCATTAGTTGAGCCAAAGTTGGACACTTAACTGAGTCACCCAGGTGCCCCTTGATGATGGTCTTTGTAAAACAGACATAACATCAGGTCTTTGCTCAAAATAAGTTCTTGGCTTCTCATCACCTTTAGGGGAAAGACAACTCCTTGGCATGACAGACAAGCCTCTTTATTCTGTGCCTCTTGCCTACCTGATGAACTTAATTTTCTGTTACTGCTCTTCAGTATTCTCTTACTCCAACAGTACTCCAACCTCATGTCACTTACACTCTTCTTTTTGTCTAGAATGTATTCCTTATGTGTCCCTAATAAATGTATATTTGAATCCTTAAAGTCTCAGCCCAAGTTTATATTCTTTCTGAGGAGTACCTTGATTCTTTTAGGCATTTCTAGATTTCTTTCCCCTCTCCTCCTACCACACATTGTAATTACACTGATTACCGTATTCTATTATAATGATTTATGACTCCATATCGCTACCACCCATAAGTCCCCTTAAACACAGGGTCTGCCTTTTTAGTTTTATCTTCTTATAGCTGAAATACAGCAAATGTCCTATAGCTCTTTCTTGAATAACAGTCCAACCCAAGTAAATTCCTCTCGTTCTCCTCAGCAGCTCCTCTCTTTTTTTTTTTTCTCAGTGATAATAAGAGGTTTAGCCACGTTAAATTATTAGTATGTGGTAGAAGTTAGCATTTGATATTACACAATGTTTGATTCCTCCTTTAGGGGACCAATTCTCTATTGGCTAAGTGTACTTCTATTAAGATCTCCCTGTAGATGCATTTAAGCTTCATTTCTGGGGTTCATGTGCCTTGCCTGACCAAATCTGTCTGGCAAATCAGTATGAAAGCGTATGGAGTCATGAGGCTAGTTCCCTCTCCTGTCTTCAGCCTTTTCCACATTATCTTATTAGTTCTGCCCCATTCTAGGAGTATGCCACCTTTCCTGAATCCTAGGAGGACTCTGGGTAGAGAAAAATGCCTTTTTAGCTAGCTATCTCCTCTGCCCTGGTCCTTATTTATGAATACACAGAGCTCTGGTGAGGTGGATGCAGACAGTAGATACTTCAAATACATAATTATTAACAAATGTTATGGGGATATTTGCACCAAGCACATTACAACATAGTGCTTTCTCATCATTATATTTCAGTTTGTCTAGAGTGTGGGGTTATTACTTCAGTAGAAACATTTTCATTTTGGGAGACCCAATGTGAAGAGTTGCTTAACATGAGTAATAATACATAAATCTTACCTGGAGTAGGCACTGAGGTATTTTATTGGTCTTCAACCAGGGTCATTGGAGAACATGCTTAGACATAGCAAGTATCACCTAACTCAGAAAGTACTTTGTTTCCTCACTGAGAGGCAGGAATTAAGCAGTGATGGCATAAATCGACCATTCCTTCAAAAAAAAAAAAAAAAGAAAAAGAAAAAACTCAGAAGTCCTCTGTTCTCTTGAGAACTGAGAGCATATTGATGAGGTATGTGTGACACTATAAGAAGGACCATCAAAAGAACTGCTACCACTCTGGGCTATGGAAAAGTACAACTATACAAAATCTGTCAAGTAGAGCTGCTACATAGGAGGTATTAATATTCAGTAATTCCCTGTCCTTCGGTCAACTCCCAAAAGGAATTATATATAAATACATAAAGTTACAGTTAGGTATGCATACATGTGTGTGCATACCATATGTGTGTACACACACACACACACACACACACACACACACTTGAAGAGGGTACACAGTAAGTTGTAGAAAGCCTTGAAGGGAATTGGACTTAATTTAACTTGTTTTACTAGAGCCAGTCAATAGTAGGGATTTCTAACAATCTTAATTTTTTTCCCAAATCTTAACATGCAGCTGTTATTTTGTGGTCCATATCAGGAAAATACCCCTTACTTCTTTGCCATACAATACCTACAAATTTAATAGGATCTATTTTGGAAACGGAAGTTCCAGATAATAATTACTTCAAAAATAGTGTGTTTTAGACTTGAATGAAAGTACATACGCATGATCAAATTATAACCAAACTAGACGTTAATAAGCCTTCAGTATATATGATTCAAGAAATAAGAGGAATTACCTCTAGTTTTGGAATCCCTATGGGAAAAAGACTCCATAAAGACAGCTGGCTTTATTCCTAGCAAATTCTTAAGCAGTATCAGCTGAAAGATACTGTTTTAATAGGTTAAACATAATTTCTACATTAATGTTTCACTGCACTTAATGCCTTAAAGCATCATGTCACTGATTTAACCCAACAAATATTTATTGAACAAGTACAGTGTTTAATTATCTGGAAAGTGTGACCCCCTAAATGTTCTCTAAATCATTCATATTAGCTAAAATAGCAGTTCTGAACATTAGAATCTCCTAGGTAGCCTTTTAAGAATTCCAATTCTGGGGCTGCCCGGGTGGCTCAGTCAGTTAAGCATCCCACTTGATTTCAGCTCTGGTCATGATATCGTGGTTTGTGAGGTAGAGCCCCACATCTTGCTCCGTGATGAGCATGCAGGCTGCTTGGGATTCTCTTTCTCCCTCTTTCTCTGCCCCTCCCTGGCTCACACACCCTGTTGAATGAAATAACAATTACTCAAGGTAGAATACAGGCATCAATAGTTTGAGGTCCTCAGGTGATGCCAGTGTGCATCTATGAGTTAAAAACAGTTATCTTTGATTTATAATCTGATGCCTCACTTTGGTATTCGACATTTATTGTGCATTGGTGTTGGAAACTCCAGTTTTCTTTAACATGTTGCTATATAGGGGATAAAAACTGTTTTTTTTTTTTTTATCCCTAATTTTCTCTTTGAGATGAGAATGAAAATCTGAGGAGAAAAAAAAACCAACCTTAATCCTAAAGAGTACAGACCGAGTCTGAAATGTGTTAGATTGAGTTTAACTGCTACCGGTTCTGGAAAAAAAATATGAAGAATGAAAATAGTGCTAGACACAGAATTGGAATTAGAGCCCATATTTTATACAGCGTGACATTATATTACAGAAAAATAAACTAATAAATTTATTTACTTCATACACTTACCAGTGTTAGAGGGGATGAATCAGAAGAACAACTGTGGAAGAAAAGAAGTGGAAATATAACTAGACTTAATAGAATGGAAATGGGAAGCTTAAAAACCTCGGAAAGAAATGTTTACGCTCAAAGTGCACTGTTTCCGTCATCAATTTATGGCTGTGTGTTCCTACCTTGCGCTTAATGTAAGGAAGGGGTGTAAATTCATGTCATAGCAGTTAAGTTTTCGGGACATGCTAGAAAATAGAATGATCTAGAGGCACCTGCTACTCTGGTGGAGCACTGCTTTGTTTTTCATGCCAGTCCTCATCATTGAATCTAGTTTTGCTAGTGTCCTGTCTAAAAGCTTAAACCTTGGAATATCTAAGTCCATTTTACGGTCAATCCTCCAGAGAGTTCGTCTATATAAAAGGTATATATCTTCATGATGCACCGTTGGGGGAGGCTAATTTATTTCCCTTGTGTATATGAGTAATTTGTTATTATTCAAGATAACTTATAAGAAGTAAGACTGGATTCCTTATTGTGTTCACTTGGCTTAAGCTCCTGGATGAAGAAAAATAAAGTGTATAAGTCAGAATCTGGGCTACACACCTTAGATTATTTTTCTTGGCTCTTTAGCATGTGAGCTATGTAATGTAATGCTTGGAACTGCCCTTGAACGTCAGTGTTTCAATCATTTTTATAATTAGTTTTACCTATTACTTTTCTTCACTTTATAAACTAGATATACGTGGAAAATATTTTGACTCATTCTTTTAAGTAAGTTGAGTTACATTTAAAATGTGTTACTGTAAAAATCAAAGAAGTGTGACATAGGCAGCTAAGCCCTTGGTGATGCAGCCTTTTGCATATGCTTCTGACCCAAAACATCCCGCCTCGCTCTTTTCTCACTTTTAAGAAACAAATTTTCCTCTTTTTCTTATAGGATAAAGCCATTTTTTTTTTGGAAAAGCATCCTTTGATCCCCAGAGTGAGTTTATTTCCACTGTTTTATATGTTCCCTGCTTCTTTGCACTTCTTTTTTTTAGGTTCTTTAAATTCTGAAATTTTAATTCCAGTATAGTTAACATACACTGTTAAATTAGTATCGGGTGTACAATATAGTTGAATCACTGTTCACCAGTTCTCTACGTGTTTACTCAGTGCCCGTCGTGATAAGTGTACTCTTAATTCCCTTTACTTATTTCATCCATCTCTGCATCCACCTCCCCTCTGATGTGTTTTATTTTAAATGCACGTTTTTAAATGTTTATTTTTGATAGAGCACGAGTGGGGGAAGGGGCAAAGAGAGAGGAGAGAGAGAGAATCCCAAGCAGGCTCCACAATGTCAGCACAGAGCCTGACACGGGGCTTCATCTCACCCATCTCATGAACTGTGAGATCCTGACTTGGGCCAAAATCAAGAGGTGGGTGCTTAACCGTCTGAGCCACCCAGGTGTCCCTTCTTTATTTTAAACAATTACCCTCAATCAAAGTGGTTTTTTTCCCCATTAAGAACATTTTTTTTTTTTACTTGAAGCATACTTCAGAGTACATAGTTCGAAAAAGATAAATATAAAACATTCTATCCAAGAAAAATAGAGTACACGTTTTCCTCAAGTACACACAAGAAGAATCCCCGGGTTAAATCTCATAAAAAGAGACATAACAAATAATGCATATTTAAGAAGATTGAAATCATACCAAGTATATTTTCTAACTACAGTGGTACAAAACTAAAGGTCAATAACAAAGTTGGAAAATCTGCAATGTAAATATTAAATATTTAGTATGTAAATAGTAAACAACATACTACTGCTCAAAAAATAGGCCAAATAAGAAATCAAATGGCAAATCAAAATATGTCTCAAAACCAAAGAAAAAACCCCACAATATTCCAAAACCTATGGGATGCAGCAAAAGCAGATGTTATGAATATGGGGCACCTGGGTGGCTCACTTGGTTAAGGATTCAACTCTTGATTTCAGCTCATGTCATGATCTCATGATTCATGGGTTTGAGCCCTGTGTGGGGCTGTGCCCTGGCAGAGCAGAGCCTACTTGGGATCCTTTCTCTCCCTCTCTTTCTGCCCCTCCCCCTCTTACTCTGTCTCTCTCAAAAATCACCCAATAAATAAAAAACAGATGTTAAGTGAAATTTATGCTATAAATGCTTGTATTAAGAAAAAAACTTCAAATAAACATTATACTACAAGGAACTAGAAAAAGAGGAAGCTTAGCTGAAATTTAGTAGAGAAAGGAAATGACAAAGAAAAATGAGATATATATAAAATGGAGACCAGAGTAAACAATAGTATAATGTTGAAAGTCATGATCAGTTTTTCCAAAAGTATAAACAAAATTGGCAATGCTTTAACAACATTAAGAAAATAAAGAAGACTCAAAAACCGAAGTGAGAAATGGAAGAAAAAACCAAAGCAGCATGTAACCACAGAAATGCATAATGTGATAACAGATTACGATAAAAAAATATATACTGACAAATGAGATAATTTAGTGAAAAAAGATAATTCCCCAAAACGCACAAGTTTCCAAGAGTGAATCATGAATCTTGAATCCAAGAAATAGGAAATTTTCTTAGTCCAATAATAAGAATGGACGAATCAATTTCTCCTGGCACAGAAAAGCCCAAGACTACATGGCTTCGTTAGTGAATTCTACCAAACATCTAAAAAGTAATGGCAATCTTTATCAAAATTTAGGTAGCACCCCTGCCTGATAGAGATTTTAAAGCAACAATCTCAAGGATATTCACTGGGCTTGAGAAAAGAATGGAAGACATCGGGGAGACCCTTACCACAGAGAAGAGTTAAAAAAGAATCAGAGGTGAAGAATGCAATAAATGAGACTGGAAACAGGCTTGATGCAATGAAGAGCAGGCTGGGAGAAGCAGAGGAAATGAATTAATGAGCTAAAAGATAAGATAATGGACAACAGTGAAGCTGAACAAAAGAGAGAAGAATCATGCAATACTTTGTACTTCTTTGTAACAACTGTCACAAGTGAAAGTATTCATATAATTATTGAACATTTTCTCCCAGCTAGACCGAAAGTTTTATGAAGAAAGGGACTATGCTACACAAGACATTTATAAATGACGATATTAATGTTCTCTAACTGATTTCAATTTCCCCCAAAATGCCTGGTCCATGAAGATCAGGCCCATGTCATTCTTATTCACTGCTCTGTCTTGAGCCATTTGGTATAACATCTGGCTCTTGGTATTCATTTAGTAAATGTCTGTTGAATGAATGTATGAACATATGAATGACGCATTAACTTTTACTATGGTGAAGGTTCATCCCTTTAGTTTTATCTATTGCAGATTTTCTAACTTTTACATAGTAGGTTTAATTTTTAATTTCTAGGTCTTGATTTTTTTTATTTTGATTTTTTTAATTTAAATTCTATTATTTTAATTTATATCCAAACTAGTTGGCATTTAGTGCAACGATGATTTCAGGAGTAGATTCCTTAATACCCCTTCCCATTTAGCCCATCCCCCCTCCCATAAACCCTCCAGTAATCCTGTTTTCCATATTAAGAGTCTTTTATGTTTTGTCCCCCTCCCTGTTTTTATATTATTTCTGCCTCCCTTCCCTTGTGTTCATCTGTTCTGTGTCTTAAAGGCCTTGTCTGAGTGAAGTCGTATGATATTTATCTTTCTCTGATGGACTAATTTTGCTTAGCATAATACCCTCCAGTTCCATCCACGTAGTTGCAAATGGGAAGATTTCATTCTTTTTGATTGCCGAGTAATACTACATTATATATATTGCAGTATTACTCCATTATATGTGCTCCATTATATATACTCCATTATATATTACATATATATACCCCATCTTCTTTATCCATTCATCCATCGATGGACATTTGGGCTCTTTCCGTACTTTGGCTGTTGTTGCTAGTGCTGCTGTAAACATTGGAGTGCATGTGTCCCTTTGAAACACCATCCCTGTATCCCTTGGATAAATACCTAGTAGTGCAATTGCTGGGACGTAGGGTAGTTCTATTTTAATTTTTTGAGGAACCTCCATACCGTTTCCCGGAGTGGCTGCACCAGTTTGCATTCCAACCAGCAGTGCAAAAGAGGTCCTCTCTCTCCGCATCCTCGCCAACATCTGTTGTTGCCTGAGTTGTTAATGTTAGTCTAGTTGTTTAATAGTTGCATATTAGGTATATAGAAAAAATACTTGGAATGCATGTCAACTTTCAATCTTGAAATATCTTATAAAATTGAGACTATATAACATAATTTATAATCAAGAATGGTTTGTGAATTTTGAATTGTGATGATGACACAACAGCTAAATAGAAATGGATGGTTGTAAATATATCTGTTCGATAAGTAGTAGAATTAGAAAGTCAGAAATTGAGAACCAGAACAACCGTAGGTTTAATTTAGCACAACCAAGACATGTTATAAATAATTACAAGTGTTAAGTGATTTCCCCAAAGTCATAAAGATAATTAGTGGTAGAAGAAAATTTGAATTTTATTTTCCTGAGTTTTTTTTTTTTTTTTTTTTTTTTTTTAATGGACAGTACTCCACTGTTTTCCTACATATAAAGAACCAGATTTTGAATGAATGTGAGGCCAGGCCAGATTGGTTTATTTTCTCTTTAGTGCAATCAGGAGACTGGAATAAAGGCTTTCATTCAGCAAGCAACACAGGTACTAGAAACATGACCAAAGAACCTTACACTGCTTTTACCATGATGTGGCATCTATGTCGCCCACACTTCTTTTTCTTGGATCTGAAAATGAATATCTTGTCTCTTACTAGTAACTTGCTGCCCACATCCACATGAATGATTTGCCCAGCATCCCTGAATTTTCCTGGCTCCCTGGATCTGTCTTGAGTGGCAGGTCTTTCCAATCCTGGCCCAGGAATGTGTTTGAACCATACGAGTTTTGGTACATGGCAGTAGGTATTCAAAAAGAATTCGAAGCCACGTCGGTCAAGTTGGAAACCATTGTGTTTACATGTTTAATCCCTATTGTATTTTGCCTATTGGAGGGAAACATAGTAGCCATTGATAACTGTACTTGGTGGGTGCCAAAATCATGACATTCGGGAGGTTTAGAGAAATAACTGAGATCATTAAAAAATTACTACACGGTGTTTGGAAATAAATACCTCCAGATGTCTTGGACATGGGTTATAACATAATGTATTCTCACACATTTGTCACCGATTTTCTTCCCTCTAGAAATGGGAAATTATGCAGACAGAAAGCACATGAAGTATATTGTCAAGGAGGACAAAGAACAAAAGCTTCGACAAAATTTGGTTGGGCACTGGTCATAGAATGTAAAGATTGCTCAAATTGCTGTCACTGAAGGATATCTTAGCTACTGGTAGAATGCCATAATTGGAAGGAAAATGCAAACACTGTTCTGAGAGAACTATCGATTCTTTGCTTTCAGGCTATTCATTTGTTTAAGACGAAATGTGCAAGCTACACCACAGAACGCCAAATCACCTTGGAGTTGCTGCCTCGGCAGTGGCACAACAGCTAATAGAGACAGGCTTGCATTTTCTCCTGAAGTCTTCTATCTTCCTTTAGTGTCATTGAACAAGGGCTGCTGAAGTGTCAGAAAAAATATTTATTGCTCTTCCATATGTCACTGCCCTCCTGCCACTGACATGTGTACTCATCAGTCAAACGGAAACTACCCACCATCTTTGATTTACTGCCATTGAAGGAAATCTGCTTGTGGGTTCCTATAACATAAACCATTTTGCTAGAGATTAATGCTCTGATTTGCATGCAGCTCATGGGAGTTATATCATTAGTTTTCATGATATATCAGAACTAAATGTAGGAAACGCAACTCTGTTTCTTCTCTGTGGGGTCCTGTTCTTTTTCTTTCCCCTCCCTAACCTTTCATTAACTTTCTTCTTGTTCAGTATAGCCTTATTTACTTTCTGCCTTCTCAGGACTTGGTAAAAGATTGAGTGATTAAGTTTTAGCAATATAGAAACTATGAATAGAGGTGCCTGGCTGGCTTAGAGGAGCACGTGACTCTGGATCTCTAGGTCGTGAGTTTGAGCCCCACATTAAGTGTAGAGATTACTTAAATTAATAAACTTAAAAAAAGAAACTGAATAAAGTGCCTCTTTATTTAGAACACCTGGAAAATGACTAGCAACAAACTAGTCTTGGCAATGGACTTTTAACAAACATATGATGGTGAACCTGCAGGAAAATATAATTGACTCTTCTCACTGACATCTATCTTCCATTTATATTCTGTGAGAAGCGTGGAGTCGGAAGGTCTTCAGAGCTTTCAGGGTCACTCAGTGGTAAGAAAATTATCTCATGCATGGTAATTCCACTGTATAGCTTTGAAAATTTATCTGTATTGTGACATTTTTGTGCTATGAGTAAAAAGCATCCTATGGGTGCATAGATGAACCTACTTGGACTAGTCACACCTCGGTGCTACGTTGGTATCTGTGATGATGGCAAGGTGAATGACTAAGAAGAGCTCTGTTTATTCAGGTGCCATTTCAGAAGGCAGGAAAGAATTTATTGAGCTATTTCTTCCATATCTGAACGTCTTCCAAAATGTCCCGAAGTATATCAGATTCTATTTGACTAGTGCTCCTGCAAAGAATATATTTTTCTAAGTAAAATAAGAAAGGATTTTATAGTAATAGACAAAACCGGAATCTTCTGCATTTTTTCAGAAAATAGCCAGCATATTATAAACATTTCACAAAGTTTAAAGTTAGGCAAGTGTCTGGCGTGGAACTTGAATTTGTATCAATAACGGATATTTTAAATACTGAGACGTAAGAGGGGAGGTAAATGATCTATGTGCCAGAGTGACCTAAGAATATTTCACTGCCTGACTTCACATAGACATATATTAAACTCACAGTTGAAACTGGAGCTAAGTGCCCTCATCACATGCCCACTGAGCCACGTGCTGTTAAGGCTCCTTAAGTGTCACTCAAGGTGGCCAGGTACGGGTCCTTACCTGAATTTTAATTCTCACTCATGCCACCTTATTGAAGCTTATTTTGAGACCCCTTCCTTGAAATGTCTAGCAACCAATTAGGTCCTAGGGTATTCTGTAATTCTAGAATTTTCTGAGTCATCCTCACTATATTCTGTTTAGCCTCAGGCCATCAGAAACTGGCTCATAACCAGTGTATGTTTAGTTGCATGCACACAACAAGCAGAGTAATGGTAATTAAGTACTTGGTCTCTTCAGTGGGACACACAAGGGGTTTGCATTACATCTGCACATTTGTGTGATTTTCGATAAAATATTTGTTCTTTCTCATCTTCAGTTTCTTCTTAAAATCTGGTTAATAAAACGTGTGAAACAATTAGCAAAGTATTTGGCAGTTGGAAATTACCAATCAACTGTAGCTCCTACTATCGGTAGCTCCTGGAAATTATCTGATGGCAGACCATAACTGCTGTTCAGGCCATCTCTGAATGGTAGAAAGCCACTGGGAAGTGAGAGGATTGAGGACAAAATATGGGAAATATTTACTTGGTGAATTAAAGTAGGTGCTTTTTTAGATTGGCATAAATCCACCTAGGCAGGAACAAAGGCCTAGGGAACGTCTGCTGTGAAGATGGAGGCGTAGCAGAACATCAGGTGTGTGGAGCTATGCTACTCTGTCATAAGAATGGAGGTGCGCCAATAAAAATGACCTGAGCCAGGCACCACTTTGCTGGGAGACTGTTCTGAATAATAGTAATTCACGATAGCTGCACTTGCTGTTTCGTGGATCAAAGTTTTATTAATGGTAAGGGAAAGGGAATATATGGATTTAAACATTTATAGTAAACATAAAGAGGAAGAGGTGTATAGAGAACAACAAAGAAGGGTTAATACATCAACTCGGGTACTCACAGCATGCAACCTTCAGGCTGGGGAAGCCCTGTGGTGAACAGCCCGATTGGAGCCCAGATTGAGGGTCCTGGGCAGAGCATCTGCCCCTCAGGTGAGGCTTCCAACTATCTCTTCCCGCCAGGACAGTATATATACTATTCGTGTGTGATCTCTGGTTAGTCTTGAAGTTTGCCTAAGCGTAGTCCTGAGCAAGCTGTTTTTTTTTTTTTTTTTTTTTTTTTCTCTCTCTGTTTCTCTTATCGTATGTCACAATCTTAGGTTCCTGGGCATCTGCATATTTCGCTTCCCTCCCTGATCCATTCCAGGGGGCCAGCCTGGTCTGGCTCAAGGAGGTGAGGCAAGTTAATCCCTCTTGGCGTCAAGAACTGAAGGACCAACGCTGATCCCGAGGCCAGAAAAGGAGCGCAAGCCAACTAAGGCCCCCATGACTGTTTACATGTGGCTCTGGGCAGAAATGCATGACAAGTCACACAAACAAGTTCTACCCAGAACAGAGACCTACCACTACCATTGCTAGGTGGTTTGGTGGAATGCTCAGTGGTATGTAGTTGTATGTGTCTTGAGGGTGGGTGCCGCTTTTCGTAATTACCAGTATAGTTGCGCTTATCTGATAATTTGCAAAAAATTCATTAAAAATTAACTTGCTAATGCCACTTAACAGTGCTCCTTCTAAGTGGGAAATGCTTTCTTTCAAAATTTTCAGTGTATGATGATGCATATGCAGAATAACAAAGAATAAAAAAGATATCGATAAAAAAATTCCCACATTTTTCTTTTGGAAAAATGAATAATTTTATGTTAGCTAAGTTATTTATTTTGCAGTGTGTGCAATAGGTTTCAAGCCTTTCTATGTATATTACGTTTTCAGTCATGGTAATTAGGGGGTCACAGAGTATGTATTTTGTTTCTGGCAGGAACACATAATGGAGTCTCATGTGATCTTAATTTCTTCTGTTTATTTTGCTTTTCTCCTCTCATTATACTTTATTCACAGTTGTGAAACAAATATTTGTACAATGGTGATACTTTGTCACCCTCTTACAGACATTTTACCAGGAAACAAAAAAAAATGCCCCTGGAAAAATTATAGAAGAGCCTAAAGACCATTTTAATAAAACCAGCAGGAATTCCTTTGGACTACACAATCCTTCTCACAACAACTTCCATCGAATAATTTAAATATAAATGGAAACAAAACTTGAGCCTAATTTTTATGTGATTAAGATTGCAATCTTCAAGTAAGCTTTATTTCTCATGTCTACTTTCTAAGCGATACCTACATAAACATACGCAATCATGCACATAGCCAGGGATTACATTTCATTTTACCATCTTTTCTGTACTCTTTCTGAGAGATTATCCTCTGCTGGTTTATTAAAGAGATTAAACTATTGGGATGAAAATGGAATCTTAGAAATTGACCATCTTATTGATCATGAATAAAATCATTAGGCATTTCAATTCTGAACATTTTAATTTGATCTCCTTCTCTGTGTTCCACTAGCTTTCGTGTTAAGAGTTTCTCACAATTCCAAGGATATGTTTGATGTCCTTGTTAACCCATACTCTATCCCTCTCATAGCTTATAACTGCATTTGGGTTTTCCCTTTAGAATAGTATATTGTCCTCAGGGGATTGCATCCAAGAGAGTAGAGAAGGACTGGGTCTTGCCCTTCCTTACATTTGAACAACTCTTAGGGAAACCTACCTCTACTATTGCTAGGGGTTTTGCTGGAATGAATAGTGGTGTGTATGTTTGTGTGCCTGGAGATGGGGTGTAAGCGGTGCCATGTTTAAAGGGGAAGGGATAAAGCAGTAACTCATTTTATATAGCCTAAACCTAAGTCCATATGCTTACAGCTGCTGGTGTATTGCCACATTTATGAAGGAAACGAGATACCTTGCCCTAACGTTGTTAAGAGAGTAGATCTTAAAATTTCTTACCCTAATAAAAAAATTGTACTTACTGTGATTATTTTTCAGTATGTACAAATATCGAATCATGTCGTACACCTGAAACTAAAGTGTTACGTGTCCATTATACTTTGATTTTACAAAACACAATAAAAGCAAGCGCATGAAAATAAAATGTAAATATTTTCCAGTTAATCTTTCTTGGCTCTGGGTAGAATTTCTTTGAAACCATTTCAGGTAAATGAATATGTCTGTTTTAAATATCTTCATGAAAGGACTTGTGCTCTTTTCCAGAGTCTCACAAAGATTCCCTGGGAAATTGAACTTTTCGCATTTTCCTTAAGTCTCATCTTCATTATTCTTTGTTCCTTCTGTTACTGCACTCCAACATTTAATTTTAGGCTCTTCTTTGATTTCTCATTTCCTTGCTTTCACACATATTTTGACTCCTGGCCAGGTCCTAAAGACTTGTTTCTTTAATTATTTCCAGAATCTATGCTTTTTAGCCATCATTGTTAATAGATTCACTGTCAGGCCTGGTCTCTGGCTGCTCATCTCCCTTACGCTAGCCTCACCAAAGTGAGTTTACCAGTTTAATCAATAGTAAAGATTGTGGTAAAACTAAACTTGCTGCGTATGTTGCTTGATGTAAATATTTTCAAGCTTTTGTGTGTACTGCCTTTTGTATGAAAGTAATGGATGTTTTCTTCCAGTGCCATCCATCCTTTGATAAAGGATCTTCTCATAAACATTGTATTTCCCCTATAAGTAATACCCGATATGCACACACTCATGCACACACGTGTGCGCGCGCGCACACACACACACACACACTTACATAGTCTAAAAGGTTATATAACACGAATCTGGGATGAATAGCTCTTCCTGTTTAAACTAGAATCTGTCATTGAGTATGCTTTAAATGGATATTTCTTGATAATACTCTTAACAATCCAAAAGTGAAAAAGGATTTTTCTCATGATACTCTGTGCATTATCTTCCCACATTGAAAGAATTGACTTCACTGTGAGAAGCCAACGACATTTAAACCAATTTCTTATCGGATTCTAGGATTAACACTTAGAAGTAGGTTTATTTCTCCATGGATAAAACAAATAAGAATGTGCTATTCAATCTCACAGCTTTCAGTTTTATGGGCCTAGTAGGCAATTATTAGCGGGTTAGGAAAAGGTAAGCTAAATAACATAAAGTCTTCAGTTGTTACCAGTACTTTTCTGTAGAGATACCAAGTGCCTTCAAAGGCATCCCAGAGGTGGGTGAAGAAGCTGAGGAGTTAAGGGGACAGGATGATACAAGTAAACTAAATCTTCTTCAAACACACAAAGTTAAAGGGGTAAAGGGTAGAAAGGAATCAAACCTGGGAAGGAAGGGACAAACAAGATAAAATTTCCAATTATGTTATTGAAGGTGAGTTGATACATTGCACACAGGAAATTTTAAATGTGTTCCATTCGTTTTTCAGAGCAATAAAATGCTGTCTACATGTATTGTGATCATAAGGAGACTTTAAATTTTCAATAGAGTTAGAATCTCCTTTCGCATGGGAAAAACTTAAATTATTCATCAGGAAAATACCTCACATGTGGCAAGTATCCATTTACATAGGAAGAAATAAGGAATTTAAAATACAGCAGAACCCTGGTTTGTGACCATAATTCATTCCAGAAACATGCTTGTAATCCAAAGCACTTCTATATCAAAGTGAATTTCAGGAACCATTGGCTCAGGTGTGATCATGGGATGTTCGGCATCATGTACTACTCTTATTGCAAGAAATCACTCCTTTATCAAGTTACAGTTTATTAGAAATGTTTGATCATCTCGTGGAACACTCACAGAACAAGTTACTCACAATCCACGGTTTTAATGTATATAAATTAATTTTCTACTTTAAGCACATTGAGGAACTTGGGTGAGGAAAGGTGGAGGGAGCAAGATGTTTAATCAGAAGATACAGTCTGTGGACTAATTATTTGATCACGATGCTAGGATTCTAGGAATGTAAGAAAGTCCTAAACAAAGTAAAAGAAAGCTTCCTCACCTCTGTGGGAAAGTTGGCTGGGGTCTTTGGGGAATGAGAATCCTGGCATTATTGTGTGATGCTTCGTGATCTCGTGTGCTTCTCCTCTAGTACATCCTAGAGATGCCGGGTCCAAACCCTAAGCTGCATCCAGGTTTTCCTCTTGGGAGAAGCTTAAAACAATAATCAAGTTCAGAAAGAGAAAAGGACATACAAATTGGTCCCCAAGCGGGAGGTGATTGTAGCTGCCAGGACTGAATCATTAGCAGCTGATTTAAAACCTCTAACAGTATCTGAGAGAAAACAAAGCCAACTGTGGGATTCCGGTTTAAAATGTGCCTGCTTCCCTGCCCCTCTCCCTCCCTCCCTCCCTCCCTCCCTCCTTCTCTCTCTCTCTCTCTCTCTCTCTCTCTCTCTCTCTCTCTCTCTCTCTCTCTCTCACACACACACACACACACACACACACACACACTAACAGATGAATGTGTAGATAGGTATTCTCCTTTTTCTTCTCTTGTAAAACTGAATACAGAAGACTTAAGAAGAAATAACAGGGACTTGATTTACCCTCATGCCTGATACAACAGTAACCAGGAAAAAAAATGAAACTCTCGAGGTCATGCAACAAAAGAGTAAGAAACAAATGATGAGAGCCATATAATTAGTCTAGCTTACTATCTTCAGAGGGTTTCCAGGCCATGGTGCCACTCTGGGACCGAAAACCCAGGCAGAATCCAGTGGACTTGGTGATTTTGAGGGTCCTGGGAGACCAACGTGATGAGAGTTTGTGGTATAGACTGTTAGGCGAGAGCTTCATTGAGTGAGAACTCCGCAAAGATCTGCGAAGGATCCCCCTGAAGTACTGAGCTGAGCACTGATCCTCACATGCGTGTGAGGAAACTACTCACGACAGGGGAGAAAAAAGCTAAAAGAATTAAAGATGAAAGTGCTTGATACATACTCAGTGTTGTGAGCAGTGCCTGTTGCCATCAGACTGATGAATACAGCATTAGGTAGAATACACAGAAAATTCTCGTCTTGGTAGGGAGCCAGGGTATACCCTATACTAAGTACTAATCTCATCCTGCCAAACTAGTCTTAAAAGGAAGATTTGAAAGGATCAAACTATTCTGAAAACTGAATGGTACCCCAGAAGAAAGCTGAAGAGTGTTGAAGGAATACAAGAATATCCAGCTCTCAGCAAGGTAAAAATCAGTGTCTATAATACAGTCAGAATTTACCAGGCATGCAAATGTATGGGAAAACAAGACCCATGAGGAGGAGATAAATCAACACTGACACAGAGCTGACAGATAATTAGCCCATTTGTGTCTACATATATGCTAGTGCTAGATGTTCTTCTAGATGCTATTCTGTACCTTTAGCAGTATATAAATGTGCCAACGGTAACTGAGTATAGTGGGTCTTAGTTTTCTGAGTGTTCACCATCAGAGTTCCCTCCTTAGTTATATTATAGGAAAATGAAAGTCACTGCAACATTAAAATGTCTGCTAATAAATAAATAGTTATGCCTATATGACCTTTATTATGTTGAAGTATATTCCTTCTCTATTCAATTTCTTAAGAGATTTTTCTCATAAATGGATCTTGAATTTTGTCAAATGGTTTTTTGCATATATTATGTTGATATGTTTTTATCTTTTATTCTGTTAATGTGGTGTATCACGTTTATTGATTTGCATATATTGAACCATTTTCACTTCCCAGGGATGAATCCCACTTGATCATGGAATACATTTTTTTTTTTTAAATGTGCTGTTGAATTTTGATTTGCTAGTGTTTTTGTTGAGAATCTTCATATCTGTGTTTATCAGGGATCCTGGCCTGTAGTTTTGTTTTGTTTTGTTTTGTTTTGTTTTTTCCTTCATGCAGTATCCTTATCTGGCTTTGGTATCAGGGTAATGCTGGCCTCATAAAAATGAGTCTGGGAGTTTTTCCTCCTCTTCGTTTCTTGGAAGAGTTTGAGAAGGATGGGCAGTACTAATCATTTAGCAATATATACATCTGTCAAATCCTTATGTTGTAGACCATAAACATATGCAACGTTGTATATCTCAATAAAATAGGAAAAAAAGAAGAGTTGTACTGTTAGCTCTCCCCAACCTCCCAAATCCTTCTCTGCTTAGCACTAGTGTCTGTTTTGTTGATGTTCCCTGACAGTCATGGGCTACAAAGATAAATTGAAATCACAACTGAAAACAATTGCAAAAGCCCTTCAGAAATGCATGACTTGAATAATAAAGGATTAATAGAGTACATTGAGAGTACATGAGGATAAAGCTCTCAATATTTCTTACAAAAAACCCTCTTTACAAGCTTTGACTTTAAAAGCCATCTGGTGAATTTTTTTTCACCTCAAGTTAGCTTAGGTAATTAACTACTTTATACTCTCCAGAATTTTTTCTCATTTACATATTTAGGGATATAAATTTCTCTGTATCACTTGTTATATCAAGCAATTTTGGATATATGCAGTTTTGGTTGTCATTCAGCTCTAAATCATTTTATTTTATTTTTTAATGTCTGTTTATTTTTTGAGAGACAGCATGAGCAGGGGAGGGGCAGAGAGAGAGAGAGAGGGAGACACAGAATCCGAAGCAGGCTCCAGGCTCTGAGTTGTTAGTACAGAGCCCAGTGCAGGGCTCAAACTTACAAGCCATGAGATCATGACCTGAGCCAAAGTCAGATGCTTAACCGACTGAGCCATCCGAGCGCCCCAGTTCTAAATCATTTTAAATTTCTATTTGGATTCTCATGAATCATTTAGAAGTAAGTGGTCACATATGTAGGTATATATTTTTGACCGCCATTTTGATTATTGGTTTCTATAGTGGGATACTTACTTTTCAGGACAGTTTACTTTTTTTTTTGTAGTTGAGCTCTTAGTCTATTTTTATAAATACACACATTTGAAAAGAATATGTATGATTTGATTGTAGTTCTGTAACTATGTGCATAGTCAAGCTTGTTAATGTTGTAATCCAAGTTTCTGAGCTTTCTTATTTTTTTGTGCCCCTGAGGTAATGAGTCATGATAGAGTTGTTTTAATGTGTCTGATGGTTACTGTGAATTTACTAAGTTGTGGCTGCAGTTGTAAGAGTTGATGCTTTACACATTGAGAAATGATTTTGTTTATGGGCGCCTGGGTGGCTCAGTTGGTTAAGTATCTGACTCTTGATTTTGTCTCAGGTTGTGATCTCATAGCTCCTGGTACTGAGCCCTGTGTCAGGCTCTGTGCTGATGGTGTAAAGCCTGCTTGGGATTTTCTCTCTCCCTTTCTTTCTCTGCTCCTTCCCTGCTCTCATGCTCTGTATCTCAAAATAAATAAATAAAAACTTAAAAAATGATTTTGTTTAGTGAATAAAATTTATACTTGTCTCATCTTCTCGATAAGTCACTCCATTTGTCAGTGTGCATTGACACTCTCCATTATACTGATAATTTGTTTTGCCTAATAATAATTTTTAATTTTTATAAATTTGGTGCATGTTTTTCTATTCCCTTATATGTAGCTTTTCAAAGCTGTTTTCCCCTGTTTGCTTTAAATCCATTATGGGGATTTAAGGAGAGATTTTGAAACTTTCATATAGACTGTGCTTTTAATTTAATCTTGCTAACTTTTATTATTTCCTTCTTTGGAGCAGTATGCTTTCTGTATTCTTTACTTCCTCCCTTTTTGGCCTTTTGTTGGGACTTTGTGAATTTGTTGATTTTCATTTCCTGTTTTCAATTTGCTAGTTTTCCATTCTAATTTTCTAATATTCTAATATTTATTCGGCATATTTCTCTTAAATTTTCAAATCTTTAAATTCTTGCAATTTTCTAATAAATATGTAATTACACTTCTCCAGCAAAGAGTCAAAACACTCAACATGGTTTCATTATTGTCCACTCTTTCCTCTTGCATTTTGAAATCTAATGCTGCTACTACTCAGTGTTTTAGTTCCAGATTTTTAGAAGCATGTCATTTTAATTGTAATTTTTTTTTTTTAATGTTTATTTACTTTTGAGAGAGAGACACACAGTGCAAATGGGGGAGGGGGCAGAGGAGAGAGAGGGAGACATAGAATCCGAAGCAGGCTCCGGGTTCTGAGCGGTCAGCACAGAGCCTGACGTAAGGCTCGAACCCACTAACCGTGAGATAATGACCTGAGCTGAAGTCTGACACTTAACCAACTGAGCCACCCAGGTGCCCCAGTAAACATGCTATTTTAAATTAGATTTCACAGTGAGTTCCTGATTTTTGTTCTGCTTTGTTTACTGTTGCTTCTTGCATCCTGTTACTTATTTCTAGTTTTTTGTTGTTACTGTTGGAACACATCTTTTATTAGCTCTTTCAGAATGTGTTCATGAATGGTAATGTGTTTGAATTCTGGTATGTATGAAAATATTTTTGTTTCTCTCTTTAATGAGACATACAAGTGTATGTTCAAAGTTTTTCTCTTTTTATCTTCTCTGATTTTAAGCTCTCTTCACAGACTTTTTATTTGTAATGTTTCTGGCTAGAAGCCTAATGCTAATTTTTAAAAATTATTATAAGTAATCTGGCTTTCCCCTCTATTACTGGTCTGAAATGACACTCTTACATGCCTAGGAATGGGGTTTTTTAACCTTACTTTGCTCTGTAATTTTTTGTTGTTTCAATCTAGAATATACCAAATATTCTCAGGTTGGAGAAATTCCTAAGCATTATATTTTCTTGCTCAATTCTTTCTATGATGGCTTTTTGGAAATCTATTATATGGAAATTGAAAATTCTGGATTTATTCTACATTCCACTTGACACTTCCCCATGCTTTTTAGGATGTTATCATTTGTTCTATATTTTGGGAGGACTCTTAGTCTCATTTTTCAAAGTTTAAAGCTATATTTAATAATGTAAAATTCTAATTTCTGCATATATATTCATTGTATATTAATGCATATTGTTAATTTAAACATCTTTGCATATGGATGGAGTCATTTGGCTTGCCCTGGGCATTATATTGGGCTACATTTCTAGGCCTGCACTCTTAATTTTTTTCTCACTGTTCTGCATGACCTTTCTCTTTATCAGCCATCAAGACACAGAGCTGCTACGTGGTCAGAAAACGGATCCCTGAGTCACCACTTGGAGGAGAATCTCCTGACCAGGAACATCTACGTTGGCCTTTACATGAGCGAGAAGTGAACATCGACCGGGTAAGTTACTGAGGTCTGGGGGTTATTTTCTGAAGCATCTGGTGTTCTTTGATGCAGATATTATACAACAGTAGGTAGTATGATGGCTGACCTTTGATACCATTAGATAAAACTAAACATCTAACATAAACTTATTTGCATCTTGTTTCTTCTTACCCCTCGGTTTAACACTTAACTGTCTTGTAAGAATGGTATGAAGTTTATTCATTTGTCTGGGCCTTTACTGTAATTATCACTGTATATAATTCAACACCCAACACAATTCATTACTCACTGTAAGCTTTCAATAGTAGCTGTAAAAATAAAGTGAGCTTATTCTATATCTTAGGAATAAATTTTTAAGCTTATGTAAAATCAATATTTCAAGTTAATTTACTCCATTTGAGAATGTGCATTTTGCCCATATGTACAGTTTAGGCTTCTTAAGAGATTATTTTACAACCTGATATGTTTCTTTTTTAATTTAAATACATTTTTATTTTAGTCAACCTACAGGACATGTTTTTTTTCTTTTCCCTTAAAAACAATGGCTCCACTCCCAGTAAGTCAAGGTCAAAATAACTGAAGACCTCCAGATGATGACATTCCCATATGTCTAAGTCCAGGTGATATGTGGATGAAGAGCAGCAGCTAATTATGACAGTAGGTAATAGATCCAAAGTAATAGCCAAATTCATTAACATTTTCCCATTTCTAAAGGTCGTCAGTTTGAGCCCCACATTGGGCTCTTTGCTGTCAGTGTGGAGCCCACTACAGATCATCTGTCTCCCTCTCTCTGTCCCCCTCTCTTACTCGTGCTCTGTCTCTCTCTCAAAAATAAATAAAGATTAAAAAACTACATCGTCCTGACTGATAGCTTTCCTGATTATCATGGACATTTAAGGAAGATTGAAGTGACCAGGCTGACTCCCTGTTTTTACCTCTTTCTAGCCCTCATGGTCAGGGCCAGGACCAGAGACCTCGGGTTGAAGGCATCCTCACGCCAACTATGAGACTAATCCTTGTGTCAGGCAGAGCAGTTCAGAAGAATACACACTGCCAACAAGGTCAGTCCTGTGCCAACTCTGCCTTTCTAAGAATTATTCTTTTGTTCATGTGTCCAAACCCCAAGCTTCTGTTGTAAGTCTGACACAATATGGTAGAAACAGAACAGACTTTGCTCAGTGCCCAACCTGGGCTTGATTCCACGTTCCAACACTTACTAGCTATGTGACCTGGGGAGAATCACTTCTTAGAGATTCTGTATTTTTCATTGGTAAAATGAAAGCAGTAATGGTGAGTGTGATTGTTAAAACTGACATTTGTTGAGCACTTACATTGCTGCCACTGTGCTCAGTGCTTTAGCATAAATTATCTTTTTAATCCCCTCATTATCCCCCTGAAATAAGTACTATTATTCTGCATATGTTATACATGAGAAAGAATATCATTTACGATAAATGATTAAAGATTCAAACCCAGAATTCCCTAACTCGAGAACTACAGTCATTGCTTCTAAAAACTATTTATTTTTGTTGACATTAAAGTTATGCGCATGTTCATTTATTTCCTCCCATTTTGCCCAGTAATTTTATTTTTACTTTTTGAAGTATACTCAAGTCACAAACTTAAAACCCAGTCTAGTGTCTCTCTCTAGCATCTTGCCTACTTCCCATGAACACAATCCATGGGTACCTTCATCCCTGACAAGGGCTTTCTCGTTCTATCTCCACTGGTTTAAGTGGCCAGATCTTGCCTGCCGTGAACATCTCCATTCCTAATCGTCATTTGCCTGATTATGATAAGTTCCACATTGTCTTTCAATGGTTCCTACTTAACCCATCCAAAGAAATGTTTACTAAATGCCAGTAAAGAAAGCTATTCATGAATAGGGCATATATCCTGCTCTGGGTGAGCTTGGACACAAGTTCTGGAGATAAGATGCATGTAGAAATAAGTATGATGCAGAGGAGGAAGTGAATTCTGCCTGAAGACAGGTGTAAACCTTGGCACAGTACTCAGAGAAAGAGCAGGAGCCAGCTGCTGTCTTTGAGTACCTAAGACATGCCAGATACTGTCATATGTCTTATTTAAATGTCTCATAACCCTGTGGAGAAGGCATTGTTGTATTTGTTTTTCCAAATAAGAGAGCTAAGGCATGCAATTATGAAGTGTTTTGCCCTAGAACATTGTGCAGCTTGCACACAGTGAAAGGGTGATCTGAATAGACGCCTTTTGTTCAGTGGACACATCTCATCTCCATATTGTAGTCCTTCTTCATTCTCCCGTAGCTGTTCCAGACGACACCAGAAATTCAGCCTCTCAACCTTTACCCCTCTTTTCAGACCTTCCTCTACTCATTTCTGATTGGAAAAGGGAGGGAAAAGGCAGTGGAAGGGACAGGTAGCCAAGCTCTTTATACAGACAGGCATTCCTATACTTTTTGACCTTCCACTAATATGGGACCCCACCAACACAGAGTATTGCTCAGGGCTGGCCCCAGGTAAAACTGTTAAATAGGGGAAGTCTGCCTGGAGTGGGTCTGACAACTGAATTTGCGCCTTTCTTCCACTCAAAGTGTGTTGGAGTGATTGATTTGTCCCATCTGTTTTCCAGGACACCCATGCTAGCCTGGCATTAGGAAAACTTCCTAAATGGGATTGGCTTCCTGCCCACACATATCGAAAGGATAGGATTACCTCCCATCAGTGTTAAGGTGGGCTTGTTCAGCATTGGCTCTTAGGGGTTGAGTAGGAAATATAGGCCTCTTGTAGTAAGTTAGCGAGCATCGTTTTCTGAGCTTTAAGTACTGATGGTCCGTTCATTACTTTGTTTGCTTCCCATGCTCTAATTCCTATCTTTTTTGCATGTGCTTTTCCTGAATCTTGGCACATATTGTTCTTCCCCTTGAAGTACTGCACATCTGCATGTTGTGATCTTTTTCTTGGACTATGGGTACCTAAATTGTCTGCTCTTCCTTTTGGATCCACCTGTAGGGGCTATCAGTGTTGGGATGTTGCTGTCAGTGGGTCATCTAGGTTTTTTGACAAAGCAGTCTCTAGGGACCTTGGAGCTTCCTAAACATAATTATTCTACATCTAAAGTGTTGAAGATATTTCTTATTGTTTTTCAGAGTCCTGTGTGGCAACAGTAAGCAAATGACAAGTGTTTTGAATATACAGACATATGTTTGAATCGGGCAGCTATAGTCAGGGGTTGCTGGTTAGACTGGTAAATTTTGTTGTCACTCTGCATGCGATCAGATCCTGGCCCTGGTATTTGACAGTGCATGGTCTTAGCAAAGTTACTTAACTGCACTATTCCTTATTTTCCTTACTTACTAAACAAGAATATCAACTACCACAGGAGGAGTCTCTATCTTAAAACTTTCCTTCCTTTTTTGCGGTGAGGATCAAATGAGATTATAGATATAAAGCACTTGGGCTAGGATGTGGCATTTGTAAACACTCAATAAATTTTGAGTATGAAGGAAAATGTACTTTACTTAAAAGCATTGTTCAAAAAAAATTAAAAAAATAAAAAGGGGCACCTGGGTGGCTCAGTCGGTTAAGCGTCTGACTTCGACTCAGGTCACGTTCTCACAGTTCGTGAGTTCGAGCCCCGCATCGGGCTCTGTGCTGACAGCTCAGAGCCTGGAGCCTGCTTCACATTCTGTGTCTCCCTCTCTCTGTGCCCCTTCCCTGCTCATGCTGTGTCTCTCTCTGTCTCAAAAATAAATAAACATTAAAAATTTTTTTTTTAAAAAACAGCATTGTTCAATTAGGTTTAAGTGGGAATTGTTCTTAAAACTCTCTGATGTCAATTTTATTTTCAGGTAAAATTTGTATGTGCAGGTAACTTGAGAAAAAGAGATGGGGTGCTTACTTTAGATACTAAGAGACTTCTAAGGGTCTTTGGGGGAATTAACCTTTTGCTTGATGCAGTCTTTTATCTAAAAGTGCAAAGATGTTCCAAAATATCTGTAGTTTAGTCTTAAATTACAAAGTAAGGTATTACCATCTATTTTCTTATGATATTTCAAGAGCTTCATGGAATTTCATAGTATAGGGGAGTAAGAAAACTAAGGGAAGAGCCCCTGGTTTTACTTCAGATTTCAATAGTGGCAGAAAACAGAACTGCTTTTTCTATAAGCAAGCAACCCAGATGACAGTGATGAGGTCATTGCACATTGACAGTGGCAGGTGTATTTAAAAATATTCAATTGTCTACCAGAAAAGCAAGTGGTTTTTTTGTTGTTGTTTTGTTTAAGGCTGTCATTGTGAAAATGTATGTATTTCTTTATATGAAGAGATAGTGCCAAATATTTGGATTTCAGTATTAAAAAAAAATTGGATATGAATGCACACAGAATTAAGGATGATGAACTTAGGTTTATTTTTTCTGGTGATGTGTATCTGCTAGAATTTGAACCTGAAGTGCTTTCATTTAGATGCTTGTATGATAAAGACCCATAAAACTGTAAGAGTTTGTTATAGCTGTCAGAGATCACAGTTGAATGCAATTCAAATTATGAGCTCATTGAAAGCACCTTAAAATGTCAGTAAACTCATTTCTTGAGCTGTTGGCTATCTGCTAGTGGAGATAGCAATAGCCTCCCAATCTTACGGTGTATGCTTCTCAGTTCAATTACTTAGATGTGGTCAGAAATATTGCCTGTACTTTGGTGATGAGGTCTTTTTGAAATGCGAATTAACATTCTCACTCAACACTCGCTACAATTTCACTCCTGACTGTCACTTTTAATGGTTGTTCTGCCTTTTTAAATTCTCCATAGCACAAAAAAAGTCTGGATGAGTCATATCAGGTTGCTAAATGTGGTTGTCTGGCATGGGGCAAGAAATAGCTTACAGTTAGGTTCCTTTCAATTCTTACTTTGTGTGTTTAAATGGTGAGCTTTTAAGTGATTTTTTTTACTACTCTGGTTTTTCCTCCATTTTTCCATTTTTGAAAATGTATTTACAATATCATAAGGATATGTGACCCTGCAATTCCATTTCTTTTTTTTTTTTTTAATTAATTTTTTATTTATTTATTTTTTAATATATGAAATTTACTGTCAAATTGGTTTCCATACAACACCCAGTGCTCATCCCAAAAGGTGCCCTCCTCAATACCCATCACCCACCCTGCCCTCCCTCCCACCCCCCATCAACCCTCAGTTTGTTCTCAGTTTTTAACAGTCTCTTATGCTTTGGCTCTCTCCCACTCTAACCTCTTTTTTTTTTTTTTTCCCTTCCCCTCCCCCATGGGTTTCTGTTACGTTTCTCGGGATCCACATAAGAGTGAAACCATATGGTATCTGTCTTTCTCTGTATGGCTTATTTCACTTAGCATCACACTCTCCAGTTCCATCCACGTTGCTACAAAAGGCCATATTTCATTTTTTCTCATTGCCACGTAGTATTCCATTGTGTATATAAACCACAATTTCTTGATCCATTCATCAGTTGATGGACATTTAGGCTCTTTCCATAATTTGGCTATTGT
Source organism: Neofelis nebulosa (assembly GCF_028018385.1). NCBI lineage: Eukaryota > Metazoa > Chordata > Mammalia > Carnivora > Felidae > Neofelis > Neofelis nebulosa. The sequence goes on from NC_080800.1 coordinate 21,886,020, forward strand.
TGAGAGTGCTGCTATAAACATTGGGGTACAAGTGCCCCTATGCATCAGTACTCCTGTATCCCTTGGATAAATTCCTAGCAGTGCTATTGCTGGGTCATAGGGTAGGTCTATTTTTAATTTTCTGAGGAACCTCCACACTGCTTTCCAGAGCGGCTGCACCAATTTGCATTCCCACCAACAGTGCAAGAGGGTTCCCGTCTCTCCACCTCCTCTCCAGCATCTATAGTCTCCTGATTTCTTCATTTTGGCCACTCTGACTGGCGTGAGGTGGTATCTGAGTGTGGTTTTGATTTGTATTTCCCTGATGAGGAGCGACGTTGAACATCTTTTCATGTGCCTGTTGGCCATCCGGATGTCTTCTTTAGAGAAGTGTCTATTCATGTTTTCTGCCCATTTCTTCACTGGGTTATTTGTTTTTCGGGTGTGGAGTTTGATGAGCTCTTTATAGATTTTGGATACTAGCCCTTTGTCCGATGTGTCATTTGCAAATATCTTTTCCCATTCCGTTGGTTGCCTTTTAGTTTTGTTGGTTGTTTCCTTTGCTGTGCAGAAGCTTTTTATCTTCATAAGGTCCCAGTAATTCACTTTTGCTTTTAATTCCCTTGCCTTTGGGGATGTGCCGAGTAAGAGATTGCTACGGCTGAGGTCAGAGAGGTCTTTTCCTGCTTTCTCCTCTAAGGTTTTGATGGTTTCCTGTCTCACATTCAGGTCCTTTATCCATTTTGAGTTTATTTTTGTGAATGGTGTGAGAAAGTGGTCTAGTTTCAACCTTCTGCATGTTGCTGTCCAGTTCTCCCAGCACCATTTGTTAAAGAGACTGTCTTTTTTCCATTGGATGTTCTTTCCTGCTTTGTCAAAGATGAGTTGGCCATACGTTTGTGGGTCTAGTTCTGGGGTTTCTATTCGATTCCATTGGTCTATGTGTCTGTTTTTATGCCAATACCATGCTGTCTTGATGATGACAGCTTTGTAGTAGAGGCTAAAGTCTGGGATTGTGATGCCTCCTGCTTTGGTCTTCTTCTTCAAAATTACTTTGGCTATTCGGGGCCTTTTGTGGTTCCATATGAATTTTAGGATTGCTTGTTCTAGTTTCGAGAAGAATGCTGGTGCAATTTTGATTGGGATTGCATTGAATGTGTAGATAGCTTTGGGTAGTATTGACATTTTGACAATATTTATTCTTCCAATCCATGAGCAGGGAATGTCCTTCCATTTCTTTATATCTTCTTCAATTACCTGCATAAGCTTTCTATAGTTTTCAGCATACAGATCTTTTACATCTTTGGTTAGATTTATTCCTAGGTATTTTATGCTTCTTCGTGCAATTGTGAATGGGATCAGTTTCTTTATTTGTCTTTCTGTTGCTTCATTGTTAGTGTATAAGAATGCAACTGATTTCTGTACATTGATTTTGTATCCTGCAACTTTGCTGAATTCATGTATCAGTTCTAGCAGACTTTTGGTGGAGTCTATCGGATTTTCCATGTATAATATCATGTCATCTGCAAAAAGCGAAAGCTTGACTTCATCCTTGCCAATTTGGATGCCTTTGATTTCCTTTTGTTGTCTGATTGCTGATGCTAGAACTTCCAGCACTATATTAAACAACAGCGGTGAGAGTGGGCATCCCTGTCGTGTTCCTGATCTCAGGGAAAAAGCTCTCAGTTTTTCCCCATTGAGGATGATGTTAGCTGTGGGCTTTTCATAAATGGCTTTTATGATCTTTAAGTATGTTCCTTCTATCCCGACTTTCTCAAGGGTTTTTATTAAGAAAGGGTGCTGGATTTTGTCAAAGGCCTTTTCTGCATCGATTGACAGGATCATATGGTTCTTCTCTTTTTTTTTTGTTAATGTGATGTATCACGTTGATCGATTTGCGAATGTTGAACCAGCCCTGCATCCCAGGAATGAATCCCACTTGATCATGGTGAATAATTCTTTTTATATGCTGTTGAATTCGATTTGCTAGTATCTTATTGAGAATTTTTGCATCCATATTCATCAGGGATATTGGCCTGTAGTTCTCTTTTTTTACTGGGTCTCTGTCTGGTTTAGGAATCAAAGTAATACTGGCTTCATAGAATGAGTCTGGAAGTTTTCCTTCCCTTTCTATTTCTTGGAATAGCTTGAGAAGGATAGGTATTATCTCTGCTTTAAACGTCTGGTAGAACTCCCCTGGGAAGCCATCTGGTCCTGGACTCTTATTTGTTGGGAGATTTTTGATAACCGATTCAATTTCTTCGCTGGTTATGGGTCTGTTCAAGCTTTCTATTTCCTCCTGATTGAGTTTTGGAAGAGTGTGGGTGTTTAGGAATTTGTCCATTTCTTCCAGGTTGTCCAATTTGTTGGCATATAATTTTTCATAGTATTCCCTGATAATTGTTTGTATCTCTGAGGGATTGGTTGTAATAATTCCATTTTCATTCATGATTTTATCTATTTGGGTCATCTCCCTTTTCTTTTTGAGAAGCCTGGCTAGAGGTTTGTCAATTTTGTTTATTTTTTCAAAAAACCAACTCTTGGTTTCGTTGATCTGCTCTACAGTTTTTTTAGATTCTATATTGTTTATTTCTGCTCTGATCTTTATGATTTCTCTTCTTCTGCTGGGTTTAGGCTGCCTTTGCTGTTCTGCTTCTATTTCCTTTAGGTGTGCTGTTAGATTTTGTATTTGGGATTTTTCTTGTTTCTTGAGATAGGCCTGGATTGCAATGTATTTTCCTCTCAGGACTGCCTTCGCTGCGTCCCAAAGAGTTTGGATTGTTGTATTTTCGTTTTCGTTTGTTTCCATATATTTTTTAATTTCTTCTCGAATTGCCTGGTTGACCCACTCATTCGTTAGTAGGGTGTTCTTTAACCTCCATGCTTTTGGAGGTTTTCCAGACTTTTTCCTGTGGTTGATTTCAAGCTTCATAGCATTGTGGTCTGAAAGTATGCATGGTATAATTTCAATTCTTGTAAACTTATGAAGGGCTGTTTTGTGACCCAGTATATGATCTATCTTGGAGAATGTTCCATGTGCACTCGAGAAGAAAGTATATTCTGTTGCTTTGGGATGCAGAGTTCTAAATATATCTGTCAAGTCCATCTGATCCAATGTATCATTCAGGGCCCTTGTTTCTTTATTGACTGTGTGTCTAGATGATCTATCCATTTCTATAAGTGGGGTGTTAAAGTCCCCTGCAATGACCACATTCTTATCAATAAGGTTGCTTATGTTTATGAGTAACTGTTTTATATATCTGGGGGCTCCGGTATTTGGCGCATAGACATTTATAATTGTTAGCTCTTCCTGATGGATAGACCCTGTAATTATTATATAATGCCCTTCTTCATCTCTTGTTACAGCCTTTAATTTAAAGTCTAGTTTGTCTGATATAAGTATGGCTACTCCAGCTTTCTTTTGGCTTCCAGTAGCATGATAAATAGTTCTCCATCCCCTCACTCTCAATCTAAAGGTGTCCTCAGATCTCAAATGAGTCTCTTGTAGACAGCAAATAGATGGGTCTTGTTTTTTTATCCATTCTGATACCCTATGTCTTTTCGTTGGCGCATTTAATCCATTTACATTCAGTGTTATTATAGAAAGATACGGGTTTAGAGTCATTGTGATGTCTGTATGTTTTATGCTTGTAGTGATGTCTCTGGTACTTTGTCTCACAGGATCCCCCTTAGGATCTCTTGTAGGGCTGGTTTCGTGGTGACAAATTCCTTCAGTTTTTGTTTGTTTGGGAAGACCTTTATCTCTCCTTCTATTCTAAATGACAGACTTGCTGGATAAAGGATTCTCGGCTGCATATTTTTTCTGTTTAGCACACTGAAGATATCGTGCCAAGCCTTTCTGGCCTGCCAAGTTTCAAAGGAGAGATCAGTCACGAGTCTTATAGGTCTCCCTTTATATGTGAGGGCACATTTATCCCTTGCTGCTTTCAGAATTTTCTCTTTATCCTTGTATTTTGCCAGTTTCACTATGATATGTCGTGCAGAAGATCGATTCAAGTTACGTCTGAAGGGAGTTCTCTGCGCCTCTTGGATTTCAATGCCTTTTTCCTTCCCCAGTTCAGGGAAGTTTTCAGCTATAATTTCTTCAAGTACCCCTTCAGCACCTTTCCCTCTCTCTTCCTCCTCTGGGATACCAATTATGCGTATATTATTTCTTTTTAGTGTATCACTTAGTTCTCTAATTTTCCCCTCATACTCCTGGATTTTTTTATCTCTCTTTCTTTCAGCTTCCTCTTTCTCCATAACTTTATCTTCTAGTTCACCTATTCTCTCCTCTGCCTCTTCAATCCGAGCCGTGGTGGTTTCCATTTTGTTTTGCATTTCGTTTAAAGCGTTTTTCAGCTCCTCGTGACTGTTCCTTAGTCCCTTGATCTCTGTAGCAAGAGATTCTCTGCTGTCCTGTATACTGTTTTCAAGCCCAGCGATTAATTTTATGACTATTATTCTAAATTCACTTTCTGTTATATTATTTAAATCCTTTTTGATCAGTTCATTAGCTGTTGTTATTTCCTGGAGATTCTTCTGAGGGGAATTCTTCCGTTTGGTCATTTTGGATAGTCCCTGGAGCGGTGAGGACCTGCAGGGCACTTCCCCCGTGCTGTGGTGTATAACTGGAGTTGGTGGGTGGGGCCGCAGTCAGACCTGATGTCTGCCCCCAGCCCACCGCTGGGGCCACAGTCAGACTGGTGAGTGCCTTCTCTTCCCCTCTCCTAGGGGCGGGATTCCCTGTGGGGTGGCGTGGCCCGTCTGGGCTACTTGCACACTGCCAGGCTTGTGGTGCTGGGGATCTGGCGTATTAGCTGGGGTGGGTGGGCAAGGTGCACGGGGGCGGGAGGGGCAGGCTTAGCTCGCTTCTCCTTAGGTGATCCACTTCAGGAGGGGCCCTGTGGCAGCGGGAGGGAGTCAGATCCGCTGCCGGAGGTTTGGCTCCGCAGAAGCACAGAGTTGGGTGTTTGCGCGGAGCGAGCAAGTTCCCTGGCAGGAACTGGTTCTCTTTGGGATTTTGGCTGGGGGATGGGCGGGGGAGATGGCGCTGGCGAGCGCCTTTGTTCCCCGCCAAGCTGAGCTCTGCCGTCCGGGGGCTCAGCAGCTCTCCCTCCCTTTGTCCTCCAGCCTTCCCGCTTTCTGAGCAGAGCTGTTAACTTCTGACCTCCCAGACGCTAAGTCGCGCTTGCTGTCGGAACACAGTCCGTCCGGCCCCTCCGCTTTTGCCAGCCCGACTCGGGGGCTCTGCTTGGCCGGCGAGCCGCCCCTCCGCCCCGGCTCCCTCCCACCAGTCCGTGGAGCGCGCACCGCCTCGCCGCCCTTCCTACCCTCTTCCGTGGGCCTCTCGTCTGTGCTTGGCTCCGGAGACTCCGTTCTGCTAATCCTCTGGCGGTTTTCTCTCCATTTCTAATTATATACTTATATATTCACCAAAAGATATACATTAGAATGCTCTTAGCATCACTACTTACATAGCCCCAAAATAAAGCCGTTCAAATTTCCAAAAAAGAGAAACGAATAAATACAGAGTGAGAAATATATATGTGTGTGTATATATATACATATATGTATATATGTATACATATATGTATACATATATGTATATATATATATTATCTTTCTTTCTTTCTGTCTTCCTTTTTTGTCTTTCTGTCCTCACAATGGAATACTACATCACAATGAAAATGAACAATCTATAATTACATGGAGTCACATGAATGAAGCCAGTAACAAAAGAGCCCATGCCATATGATTTTATTACATAAAGTGCAGTATCAAGGAAAAGCTTACCTTTTCTGTTAGAGAGAGGTTAGTAGTGAATTGTGGAGGTGGAATGATTGGCACGGAGAAGAAGGAGCTTCTGGGTTGTGTGTAAAGCTGTTTCTTAATCAGGACATTGGTTATATAGTTGTATACTTGGTGAAGGTTTACTGAAATGTAAACTTACAAAATACATTCTTGGATCTCTGTTGGAATATACTTCAATAACGAATTTTAAAAAGGGCAAAGTCTTGTGATTACCAACTTCATAGTTTTTGAGGTCCTAAAACATGATGAAGAACTATGTGAGGGAACACAGAGCAAATTTCAGACTTAAGATCTGAACAGGCTTTGAGTTTGACGGTGCCTTACACATTACAGTTGCTGAATGTATGTGTGTTGATGGGCCAGTGTGCTTTATTCTGTTGTGATTATTTTAAAACATGATGTTAGCACTTCATGATAAATATTCACAATAAAACTAGGTATGACAAATCATACTTTATAAAACTCCTTAAAGATTTTCTCTTGGAGTACTGAGTGGTGCCTAATATATCTTTCTCAAAAACATGGAAGGCGGATAATGCCCATTAAAGTGCACATATTCAATTTCAAAGGACATTGCTAACTCTGTGCTTTATCTCTATTAGTAATTTCTATCTGGCTTCTGTCCTCCACTTAACTGGTGTTCATTGAATTTACCAAGGACAGTAATTGGTTTTATCATTAAGATGATGCATTGCCCTAACAGATTGGTAGCTCACTGTTGTTGTTGTTGTCATTGTTGCTGTTGTTGTTTTATCACAAAGAAAATTGAGAGTCATTGAAAAATTTATTTTATTTAGGAACAAATGTATGTCAGCAAGTGGATAGTAATTGTTAAATTGGAATGAAGAGACTTATGTCAAGTGCTGCAGAAGATTTTTTTAATTTTTGTGGTTTTCTAATGTTTATTTTTATTTTTGAGAGAGAGAGAGAGAGAGAGAGAGACAGAGAGAGACAGAGACAGACAGACAGACCGACCGTGAGTTGGGGAGAGGCAGAGAGAGGGTGACAGAAGATCCAAAGAGGGCTCTGAGCTGACAGCAGCAGAGAGCCAATATGGGGCTTGAACTCAGGAATTGTGAGATCATGACCTGAGCTGAAGTTGCATATTTAACCAACCAAGTCACCCAGGTGCCCTTGCTGCAGAAGATGAGGCCTGGGAATAAAAATATTATGTCATACATAGAAAAAGTAAAAAATTTTGAAGTTTGTACATAAATAAAGCACTCTGATTATTAGAATACAGTTTGTCAGGTTTCAATTTAAAGATTTATTTATAATCCATACTAGACTTTTTATAGACTCATCCTTGGATTAGATTACATCAGTCTCATAAATGTAAAATGGCTTTGTTTGGGTATTCTTTGTGGCCTATAGCACTCATCTATATTATATTAAGAATATAACTCATATGGGGGGTGCTTGGCCTGTTTAGTCGGTAGAGCATGCAACTCTTGGTCTCGGGGTTGTGAGTTCAAGTTCCACATTAGGTGTAGAGATTACTTAAAAATACAACCATGAAAAAAGAATATAACTCCTATGGAAATATTTAATGCCTAATTCAACTTTACCTATATATAAGGGTTAATTGACAGGTATCATTTTTCTCACATGGGCCAAGTAAATATTTTTACTGAATGCTGTATTTTCAAGCTTTACATCAGTATTGCATAGAAATTTTTTAAAAAATATTTTCTGGGGCGCCTGGGTGGCGCAGTCGGTTAAGCGTCCGACTTCAGCCAGGTCACGATCTCGCGGTCCGTGAGTTCGAGCCCCGCGTCAGGCTCTGGGCTGATGGCTCGGAGCCTGGAGCCTGTTTCCGATTCTGTGTCTCCCTCTCTTTCTGCCCCTCCCCCGTTCATGCTCTGTCTCTCTCTGTCCCAAAAATAAATAAAAAACGTTGAAAAAAAAAATTAAAAAAAAAAAAATAAAAAAAAATTAAAAATATTTTCTGCCGGGGCGCCTGGGTGGCTCAGTCGGCTGAGTGTCCGACTTCAGCTCAGGTCATGATCTCACATTCGAGCCCCGCTTCGGGCTCTGTGCTGACAGCTCGGAGCCTGCAGCCTGCTTCAGATTCTGTGCCTCCTTCTCTCTCTGCTCCAACCCACTCATATTCTGTCTCTGTCTCTCTCAAAAATAAATAAACATCAAAAAAAATTTTTTTAAATATTTTCTGCCGCCTTTGGTTTATATGCAAACTTAATTGATGTTATTTTGTTCAAATCTTCCTGTGTTACTTTTTTGAACATCTTCTATTTCCTTGACTTGAGGGCTCAATTTTTCTCCCTCTTTGCATGGAGCTGTAACTCTGTCTCCCCCCCCCCACACACACACCCCAAATGACCTCTCCAGTAAGAGTTTATGTGCCCTCTTCACTTGCAGCCCTAATGGAGTCTTGAGCCTGTTCGGTTTGATTAGCATGTCTTTTGTACTGATCCCAGTACAGGCTCCTTAAGTCTTCATTGAGGGAATCTCTGGAGGGATGATCTAGGTTTAAAAATCGAGTTGCATTTTAAACACATGAAGCACCAGCATCTGAAAAATACACCAGGGAAAGCAGAATAAATGAGGGAGGCTAAGCAACAAAAACTAGAGAGGTTGAGGCTTGGGCTATTGAGGTTTTCAAATGCAAACCTAGATGTTTTGGATTTCAGAGGATTTTGGAAATGTTACAGAAAGGAATGAAGAAAAATTAATTTCAAACAATTCATGGCTGATCATTGTTTGTTGAAAGCACATTCTAAGTTTATAAGGATATAAGAAAGAAGAGTGGCTTTGACTTATGTAAAAATTAGATTTTACAAAGCAAAAGCCCTATTATACTTAGTGATCCCAATTAAGATCATTAGTTTTGATAGGGAAGCGGAGGTGTTTTTCAGTACATCAAGAATCAGAAACCAATATGTTGGATACCCTTATCCTCGTCTTCATGACCATCATCTGATATAGCATGCAAACACTATGTAGTTTTTAAGTATTAGAGAATCTCTGAATTAGATATAGATCAGCTCCTCGTGTTAAATATTCTAATGATGATGAAAATCATCACTACCTAGCTATTTTGGAACATCATTTGGGAATTTAACCTGCTCCAGCCTGTCTTTTAACTTGTCCATCAAGTCATTCAGGACAAAACTTGCTCAGTTTTTAGTCTTCTCTTCCCACAACCCTGTGGGATTTTTGGTCATAATATATGATTGGGTTTTTTTTTGTTTTTTTTTTTAAATTTTTTTTTTCAACGTTTTTTATTTATTTTTGGGACAGAGAGAGACAGAGCATGAATGGGGGAGGGGCAGAGAGAGAGGGAGACACAGAATCGGAAACAGGCTCCAGGCTCCGAGCCATCAGCCCAGAGCCTGACGCGGGGCTCGAACTCACGGACCGCGAGATCGTGACCTGGCTGAAGTCGGACGCTCAACCGACTGCGCCACCCAGGCGCCCCTGATTGGGTTTTTTTTTGTTTTTTTTTTTTAAATTTTTTTTTCAACGTTTTTTATTTATTTTTGGGACAGAGAGAGACAGAGCATGAACGGGGGAGGGGCAGAGAGAGACGGAGACACAGAATCGGAAACAGGCTCCAGGCTCCGAGCCATCAGCCCAGAGCCTGACGCGGGGCTCGAACTCACGGACCGTAAGATCGTGACCTGGCTGAAGTCGGACGCTTAACGGACTGCGCCACCCAGGCGCCCCTATGATTGGTTCTTAAAATGATTTGCATCTTGATGTTTGTTTTCTATGATTGTACTGGAAATCAAGGTAATTTCTTTTCTCCAGACCCAATACTTTTGTATGCTTCCAAGAAAGCAGCACGTTTTCAAGATCACCCCTCAGTAAGAGTGATTTTAGTCACATGGGAATTAGGGTCACAATGCTTGGTAAAAATCAAGCAACAGTAATGATAATAATTAAATTTAAATTTTTTATATTTGAATTAATCTTATGCTTTTATTGAAAAATTATACTTTGGTATTTCCAGGGGCTCTGATATAATAGTAACTCACCATTCTGTTAAATAGCCAACCTTTCTCCAATTATTACAAAGAGTAGGCATTCAAAACCAAAAGGGCTACCATTTACTTTGACTTCTTGGCATTTTTAATCTTCTGTAATATTACATTTTCAAGTTAATTTTAATCTAGCAGATTTTGACATGCAATAAAATATTTAAGCAATTCCTTTTGTTAAAGCTGGAAAGTACAATACACTGTTTAAACATAATCTTCATGAAATTCCGCAAATGTGCATATTATATCAGCCAAATACTAAACTTATTTTTGCTGTTAGATGAATTTATTAATAGGGTAGAAACTCTTTCATTTGATATGATTACAGCCAAAAGTTTTTGGCTAAATGAAAAACATTGTTAAAATGAGGAATAATAAAGTATGTACAAACCATAACCTTCAAATCTTTTTAAATTCACCAGTAAGAGATATGTATCTATTTGCCAACCTTTCTTTTGAGTTTAATCCCTTTATGTGAAATTTACCTTTGCTTTTTTTCCCCAATAAACGACAACCATGATTGACTGTGTATGGTTTTCAGTTTCGTTTATGTGATAATAAATCAAGATTCTAAAGATAGTCGTGAAATGAGCTGGATACAGAATCCTCTTAAGAGGTTGTTTTACCATATTTAGGACCTTTGCCCAGCAGTTTGATTACTTTTGTTTGCTTCCCAGAGCCCTCAGGTTTGTTTTTTTTTTATATTTTGTCTAGAGATCTTGTGGTAACCAGTTGGAAAGTTGGGCTGCAGTGGGTTTACACTTCCATAGTGTAAATGACCTTGTCATCATTTTATTTTTTCACTTTTAATCTTAATATGAACTCAAAAACAAAAGATACAAAAGTAGTATAGATTTTCCCTAGGTGTATTATCAAAGTTTACCAATTGTTTATATATTATTTTGCCCTTGACTCTCATTCCTTCTCTCTACCTATCTGTACATATGCATGTTTTCTGAACTTGGCTAAAGTGCTTGCCTGCCATAATTCACCAATGTAAAATAACTGTATTTTTCTTTCTCATGCATAAGTAATTTGTGGAATGATGCATTAAAACTACAGAAATGTCCTCTCTCATCACATTTTTACCCATTATTTTGACCCCTCAATTCCTTTGATGATATTCTAACTCCATCATTCCTTTTTCATCCATTAGTTGGCATTTAACTATGAGGAAGAGCTCTTTTCCTCCATTTACGTATTTACTCATTTATTTATATTAATTTGGAAACGTGGTTCTTATTTTATTCAGTGGGCTATAGTCTCATATTATTTATTTTGATGTTCAAACTTTCCCAGATTTGCCTGTATGAGTCCCTTCTGGCTGGCTTTTGTGTGCTTTGATGTGTTCTTATGGTTCTTAAATTTTTTTAATGTTTATTTATTTTTGAGAGAGAGAGAGAGAGAGAGAGAGAGATTGCAAGTGAGGGAAGGGTAGAGAGAGAGGGAGACCGAGATCCTAAGTGAGCTATGTGCTGACAGCAGAGTGCCCCATGCAGGGCTTGAACTCACAAACCATGAGATTGTGACCTGAGCCAAAGTCGGATGCTTAACCGATAGAGCCAACCAGGTGCTTGTTCATGGTTCTTCAAGCACTTGTTTTCTGGCACAGTCTCAACAAGGGTGTCAGCCATTTTTCTAAGGTGTCATATTTCCTTTTCGTGTTAGAAAGTACAGTCTAGATGCTAGGTATGTCGTGTTGTTGGGGAGCTCTCATCTCTTTCAGTGGGCTGAAACGATAAACACCCAGACGCACATGTGCACACACACACACCTACGTTTATTTACCTGAGAACTCCAATTTCCACACTAAAGAGTTTATTCTAGTGTTCTCTTTCCATCTTTGTAACTCTCTTTTCCAACAGTGAACAAACTTTCACCTATTATCTCTAATACACTTACTTGTTCACACCTTGGATACAAAATTAGTTTCAGAATTCCTTAACCCATGACACTACAAAAAGAAAACCTACTAACTGGAGTTCAGTATTTGTTTACACTGCTTCTTTGAGGCAGTATTTACATACAGTGAAATGCTCAGTTATGAGGGGTACAGTTTATTAAATTTTGATGAACATACACAACTGTAATAATCACCCTATTCAGAAAATCCCACAATCCCAGAAAGGTTCCTCCTGCCCACTTACAGCCAGCCCGCACCCTCACTGGCCGCCTCTTTTTGAATTATATCACCCCACTTTACTTTTACTTGCCCTTTGAATATCATAGAAATGGAGTCATTTAGAGTATACTCTGTTGTATCTGATGTCTTTTACTCAACATTTTTTCTCAACTCTTTAGATTCGTTGTTGTCATTCTGTATCACTAGTCCATTATTTCTTTAAGTGTGTAGCTCCTTTTCTTGGATTTACCAGAGTTTACTTTTCTTGTTGATGGATGTTTGGGTTGTGTCTGACTTGTAGCTATTAGGGATAAGGTGCTAGAGACGTTCTCGTGCAAATAATTTTTTGCAGTATATGTTTCCTTTTGTCTTGGAAAAATATCTAGTGGACATCCTGGAGCCATAGAGTAGGAATATGCTTAACTGTATAAGAAAATGTTAAAATATTTTGCAGTGTGGTCGTACCATTTTATGCTGTCGGCAGCAATGTATGAGAGTCCCAGTTTGCACCACATACTTTCCAACATTTGGTGTTGTCAGGTGTTGACTTTTGTTTTTGTCTGTGTTTTCTTTAGCCATCCTGGAATTCATGACATGTTATCACATTACATTTTTAGTTTGAATTTCCCTGAGGAAAAATGATGTTGAGCTGTTTGACCCATTGGTATTTAGAAGTAAGTTGATAATTCCCAAAAATCTGGGACTTTTCTAGATCTATTATTTTTATTGATTTCTAATTTCCTTCCACTGTGGTCGGAGCACAGACTCCCTACGATTTCAGTCTTTTGAAAATTTGGTTTGTGTTCATCTGTGTTGTGTTCCACGTACTCTTGAATGAATACGTGTTCTAAAGTTTTGTGGGTATATTGTTCTATATATTCTACTTAGGTCAAGTTGATTGATTAGGTTATACAAATATTCCATGTATTTTTTAAGTCTCTTGAAGTCTACATTGTCTAACAGTAATATAGCCATACCAGGTTTCTTAGAACCATTATTTTCATGGCATATCTTTTTTCCCCATTTCTTGGCTTAATAGGATAGACAGCCTATTCTTAAAGATTTCATTTTGTTTACAGTAATGACAAGGTAACTACATCTAACATTTTGACACATAGATAGGTTTGTTTAGCTATTTTAGTGGTTGATCTAGAGATTAGAATATACATCTTTAAGGTATCACAAGAAAAACTCAAATAATACTTTCCTCTCTCATGAAAAGCATAAGGAACTTACACCTTCGTAACTTGATTTACACCTATTACTGTTTTTGTTTTTGTTGTCTTACATTTTTCTGTTACAGTTCTATGAAGCTCAAAATTACTTGTTTACGTTTTGATTTAAACAGTCATAGGTCTATTAAATAACTTCAAGAAAATAAAATGTGTGGCACCGAAAAAGTTTTCTTTTACATTTCCTCGGATGCTGACATCCTCTGATGCCCTTCATTTCATCCTTAACATTTGAGGTTTTATGGTACAGTTTCCTTTCAGGCTGAAGAAATTGCTTAAGCATTTTTTTTTTTTAACTCAGGTATGTTTTTTAAAAAGTGCTTTTATTCCAGCTTCATGTGTGGAAGATACTTCGACTGGATATAGAATTCTGGTTTTAAAGATTTGTTTCAGCAAGTGAAGTAGGACATCTAGTCTCCATAGTCATCGTTCATACGAATTGCCCCCTGTATGTAATATGTTGGCTTTTTTTTCCTATGGGTTTTGAAATATTCTGGTTTCATTTGGCTTTCAGAAGTTTCACTGTGTGTCGGGGCATGCTTTCTATGTATTCTCCTGCTTTGGGTTTTCTGGGCCTCCTGAGTCTATAATGACTATTTGTCATCCAATTTGCAAAAACTTGGCCCTTTTTTTCAGATTTTTTTCTGCCTCATTCTCTCTGTTCTTTTTTAGGACGCCAATTGCATGTATCTTAGACCATTTGATATTGCCTCGCAGATCACTGAGTCTCTCTTTTGGTTTTTCAGTATTTTTTTTCCCCCTGTTCTCCTGATGAGTTAATTGCTACTGATCTACATTCAAGTTTATTGAAAGTTTTTTGCCCTTTCCCAGTCTCCCCTTAAACTTAGCCACTGGATTTTTCATTTCAGAGAGTGTTCTTTTTATTTCTAGACTTTCTGTTTGGTCCTTTATAAAAGAACTTCCATTTCTGTTCTGATACTTCCCATCACTGTCCTCATCGTGACCAAAGCTTAAGTATTTGGACATATTTCTAAAATCTCATCTTCGCTTGCTAATTCCATTTTGAGTCATTTCAGGGTTGATTTCTATTAACTGCTTATCTTCTTGACCATGAGTCTCATTTCAGTGTTTCACGTCTAGTAGATTTTGATTCTTTATTAGACAGTTTGGGTTAGACCGGAGATTTTTAGAGATGCTAGGTTCTGCTTTCTTCCTCTGAATCCTGTTGACTTTGTTGTAGCAGGCAGTTACCTTCGCTGGACTCCAACTCTGTCTTGCCTGAAATGGGCAGCAGCTGAAATCGCTGCTCAGTTATTTTAGGCTTCCGTATGTGGCTCCTGGAGTCCCCCTTGCCCAGGAGTAGTCTGAAGGTCAGCCACGGGTTTGAGTGGCGTTTAGATGCAGATTTTTGGAGCTCCCTTGTCTTTGGTTTTTTCCTGTCTGGATATTCCCTCCTTAATTTCTAGCCACTCAGTCAGTCTAAAACTTTATCTCTGACTCTTCAAGGCTGTGAGACTGTTTTGCATTGTGAAGACTGAAAAGTGCCCTAGGGTGGAAAGGTGTTTAATTGTTCACAAAATGAGATTCCCTTATTTCCTGACTCATGCTACCTTCACTTGGTGCCTGCTTTGTCCTTGGATGCCTCATGAGTCTTAAAAAGGAAATATTCACAATGTCAATGAAGACAAAATACCGAAATGGAGGCGGTGATATTAGAGTCTTTTAACAATGTACTAATCAAATGAAAGTGGTGATAAAGTTTTTTGACATTGAAAATGGTATTTGAACATAGAAAAATCAAAGTGTGAATTATCTGTGGCAGTAAATCAGAGGCTATCATTACAGGTGAAATTTTAAGTTAGAAAAAACCCAAATTAATATTCTGTGACTCTGTTTATTTTCAATGATAGAAATTATTATGTCCAAGAAATTACTACCTGTGAATGTGCTTTGCACTGCTACATGGGCTTACACTGTACAACATTGCAGTTGTACTGATTGAACTATTAACACAACAGAGATAGGTAATCTTTATCATTCTTTTCAACTGTTTTTACTGAATATAAATGGTACACAATCTCCAGAAATCATCTGTGTTACTTGCTGTGTCTAAACAAAGATGGAACAAATTGCATTTCTTCAATTATGTTGTTTCCATCTGATTCGAGCTGATTTGTAAAGTAGCACAAAGCATACATCAGGAACAGGGAAAGCTCAGAACTTCATGGTTCTCATTAGGGTTTTTTTTTTTTAATATTTTACTCTTTTAATTGATAAGAATGGAGGAAGAAGCATTCAGATTTATTCATTACTGATTTATTGCATATCTGAGAGGCATTTAAAAACTTCCCGTGGTTTTTAACCTCAGGGCAGTTACCTTTTATTTGTTTATAATTAGGTTGAATGCCAAACCTTGGCTGGTAAATTTGTTAAAAATGAGCAAGATGGGGCGCCTGGGTGGCGCAGTCGGTTAAGCGTCCGACTTCAGCCAGGTCACGATCTCGCGGTCCGTGAGTTCGAGCCCCGCGTCAGGCTCTGGGCTGATGGCTCGGAGCCTGGAGCCTGTTTCCGACTCTGTGTCTCCCTCTCTCTCTGCCCCTCCCCCGTTCATGCTCTGTCTCTCTCTGTCCCAAAAATAAATTAAAAAAAAAAAAAAAAAAAAAAAACACGTTGAAAAAAAAATGAGCAAGATGAAATTTGTGCCTCCAATGTTAGTTGTATGAAGTCAGATAACCATTTACCAAAACAGTTACTGGAATTATTTACCCTTGTAAATATTCTGTATTAGTCAGCAAATGGCATGCATTGTACGTTAAGTCTTCCGCTGTGTTATGGCACGTACTTCAGAACAGAAAGCATCTGTTTTTCTCTGAAAGACATATCATCCCTTCATTTGTAGTTTAGTGTTATTTCGTGAACTATTTAGTGATAATCAAAGAAGGTGATACTTCATCTTCATTTCGTTCGTGTAGCAGATTCAGTCAAGAATAAGATGGGGTAAAAACACATTCAGTGATTGCTTAGCAAGCTTCAGCATCTAGAAAAAACGTTCCTGAGGAATGGTTTGCCTGCTTTGGCTAGAGGCTTGCACAGGAGGACAGAAGCCTTTTGGATGCAGTTTCTGAGTGCCTTGCATGGATTTCAGGAATATAAAAACCATGTCCTGTTGTATGTGAGTAACTGCATATATTCAAAACCCAAGAAACAAGTAAATCAGCGAACAGGGACAGGTAAATGTGCTTGTCAGTCCTCTTTTTAGGATAATGCTGGAATAGCCTCATTGGAAAATCTCTTTACATATAAAACCAGGCACGTGTTGACAGGCTACCCTTTGAGTGGTTTCAGAGGAGAATTTGGCTGGTGATGCTCTCACCTAACATAGCCTTGCGTATTCCTTGTCACACTGGTAGCCATCTGTCAGCCTGGCCTGATGCCTATTCCCAAGGTATTTGGTCACTCTTCGCAGGGCCTGAGTTGTGGCTGTCAAAGCTCTCTCCGGGGAACTAAGTCACACAACGTAAAAGTGAGTGAACACACAGAGAAACAAAACCACAAACTGCATGTACCTCGGCGGGCAAAATGGAGATGATGGGTCTTTGCCTCCCCTCACACCCGTGTTTTTTTTTTTTCACATCATTTACCCAGAGAATGACTTTCTTAGGTTGACACTGATACCCTTTTAACCAAGAACTTTCTTGAAGGCCAGTTGTATTTGAAGGGAAGCAAACTATGTAGGTTCTCTTAGAATATTATAAGTCCCTTATTCCTAAATATAGAGGTTAAATAGCCATTGAAAAGCAAAAACAAAACAACCCCTCGAAAACAGATTTTAAAAAAGTTAACATTTTTGCTTTATGTCTGGAGAACTAAATCGATATATATTTCCTTGAGGAAATAGCGTGTCTATCAATGGCTCAGTCTGTCTGTATCTTAAATATTGTATCTCTTCCCAGTTAGATCTGTGGTTCATTGGAGGGAATGTTGTCAGTTTCAAAGAAGAATAAAATACTTCAAATGAAAAAAACAAAACAAAACAAAACATTTCCCCGGTGCTAAAAGACTTCAGGGTTTGATTATTCATTTTCTGTGTTTAAAGTCAGAGGTGATCGAGGACATTAATGAAAATGTTATGTATTCAATTTGATACTCTTCAAAAGACTTCATAAATGTGAAATGGGCCGCCAAGATGAAAGCCTTCTTGATTTTACTGTGTAGGTAAGTGGGAGCTGAGTATGTACGTGAGAGTTGTGAGTGGGATGCCATTCTAGCTGCTGGCTTCCGAAGATGCTACAAGCTGTCCAGTAGTGCTTGTTATGGATAGATGAGCGCATTTTGCTGCCCATTTCTTTTTTGTTACAGATTGCTAGGAGCACTTGGTTGGGCCTGCTGTTGCCCTTTTATCTATTTCTTAAGGAAAACTGGCGAATGTACAGGAGGTGATGAGATACTGTATGAACGAGGTAAAACTGTAGCTATTCTGTGTCCGTGAGACCTGTGGAGAAATGTGTTTTGTAAAAGGACTTCTCTGTACTTGAGGGTTATGTTCGGGGTCTTTCTTTGTCAATTGGCTTGCATTCCAAGTTTCCTTTGGCCTAAGGCAGCACCAATTCAATAGTTTCATAAGAAATTATATACCTGTTTTGAAGAAATTTGTCCCATGTAGGTGCCTTGAGGTTTTTGGCTGCTTCAGGAGAACCTGTTTTCACTGGCAAGTAAACTGACAAGGTTAAACAAAAAAAAAAGTCACCTGCTACCTCTGCAAGTGATAGGAAATAAATGCCGTGAGTGCTGTGAGTCTGCTTTACAGTAATGACGAGAGATACAAAAATCAGATTGTCACTCCTGCCAGGTACATGCAGGTGACCTGCGGCCACAGGCAGGTCATTAGACCTGTAGGTGCCAGATACTGCAGGATTTGGCATTAGGCCTGTGTTAAGCTCAGAAGCCAGCTGGCTGAGCATTAGGGAAAACCAGGGAGACTTCACCTAATTGGGGCTGAAAACACGGCCATGTAAAAGATGCATAAGAAGGAGGCCTGTCTTTTGATAACTAAATGTAATCATTTTGAATAAGAGAACGAATATCAAACATCAAATACATGAACTTACTCTTCAGTTCTCAAATTCTTCCCTTATCTCATCCTACCTCGGAACCCGCCTGCTCAGGGGAGGCATTAGGCAGCATGTGATCGTGTCACTGTGTCACCTAGTCTCCTTCTCGGTGAAATTCAGGTGTCTAAACAGAAAGGAATGATGGCAGATTTTTTCCCCTCTTTCAGCAGAAAGCCAAGGAAATGCTTTCAGAAAGATGAAAACTACACTTGTGTGTCATCACAAATCATCTGTATAACCCTCAGAGCACAAGTACTGTACCTCTTTGTGTCAGCTGTTTATTGCTTAGGTTAGGACAGGAATACATTTTCTACGTCAGTACTTGATTAGGTGAAAAATTCCCTGCAAGTGGAAGCTGAGTTACTTCTCAGGAAAAGGGTTGTGTTGAAAACAGAGTAGAAGCCCTTGTTGAGATAATTAATGTGACATGTTCGAGAAAAATCACCATTTCACAACAAAATGATATTAATGGAATTGAAGTTGATCTGGAATGTATTTTTCCAAACTGTCAAGTATTTGAAATAATTATTTAGGCAATGTGCCTGCCACAAATGGGGGTCAAGAAATACTAACAGACAAAATCACAAATATTGCGATAAAACTAGAATTTCTACTTACCCATCACTTGCTCTGTGCCAGGCGTTCTTAACATTCTATGAAAATTCTCTCTGATATTATCACAGCTGTGCAAGTTACTCCCGTGTTACAGATGGTTAACCTGAAGGCAGAACCTAATTCCAATTGAGGAATCTTTAGTTCACAACCAGATAATATCTTTAGTGTGAAACCTAGATAACGTTCATCCACATTTAAGTCAGTCTTGTACATGCATCCTTTGCCAGTATCCTCAGTCGAGTTTCTGTATATGTGTTTTAAAATTTGAGATATTTGTGCAGTTTTGATTTTTCCATGTCTGTGATCAGTGTCATTGCTTTATTTACTGCTAGAGCTGGTAAAACACTGGCCAGTGTATCTCCGGGAGTGTTGCCACTGGGATGAACTGGTGTGTGTTTTTTGTTTGTTTGTTTGCTTGTTTTTGCTTGTTTGTTTTTTGAAACTGGCTTGAAATATGGATTATTGGCTTCACTGTGGAACCTCAGGGCAATGGAGTGAGTTTATCTGCATATAAATAAAATTGCCACACTGCGTTCTGCATTTGGTCTTAAGAAGGCTGGTGGGTGGCATCTCGACAGTAAGAGAATTAATACTGATGGGTAACAGTCTTTGAAATACTGAGACTTTTACTGATTTTTTTTTTTTTTTTTACTAAAAAAACCCCACACAGATACCATCAAAAATATATAATTAGGTCATAAGAGGTATGAATACCATAGATTCCCATCACATTTTTCACACCTCTGCCTGCCAGGCTGACATATTTTAAAATCTAGCAAAACCCATAGTACAGCGTCTACATTGTGAAGGGAGGTAGCACAGAAGACTCGGGACATATTAAGGAATGGGTATCAAAAACCTTTTTCAGGTCGTCTGGGTGGCTCAGTAGGTTAAGCCTCCAGTTCATGATTTTGGCTCAGGTCATGATCTCGGCTCAGGTCATGATCTCACCATTTGTGAGATCGAGCCCTGCATCGGGCTCTGTGCCGACAGCATGGAGCCTGCTTGGAACTCTCTCACTTTGTCTCTCTGCCCTCCTCAACTTGTGCACA
This sequence comes from Neofelis nebulosa, assembly GCF_028018385.1. Lineage (NCBI taxonomy): Eukaryota > Metazoa > Chordata > Mammalia > Carnivora > Felidae > Neofelis > Neofelis nebulosa. The sequence goes on from NC_080800.1 coordinate 21,905,907, forward strand.
CACATGTGCGCGCTCTCTGTATCAAAATAAATAAATAAACCCCCCAAAATCTTTTTTTTTTAAAGTTAATATTGAAGTATAGTAGGTATACTGTTAAATTAGTTTCAAGTGTACAATGTAGTGACTTGGCAGTTCTACACATTACTCGATGTTCACCATAACTCTAGTCATTTGTCATCATACAGTGTTATTACGATATTATTGATTATATTCTGTATGCTGTATTTTTAATATGTGTGAATTACTTATTTTATAACTGGAAGATGGTACTTGTGAATGCCCTTCACCTATTTTCCCCATCCCCACCCACCTCCCCCCTGCCAACCACCAATTTCTTCTCTGTATTTAAGAATCTCTTTGGTTTTTTGTTTTGTTTTTTAGAATCCACTTGTAAGTGTAGTCATATGTAAGGTATGTCCTCCTCTGACTTATTTTACTTAGTTTAATACCCTCTAGATCCATCCATGTTGTCACTAGTGGCAAGATCTCATTCTTTCCTATGGCTGAGTAATATTACATTTTATATATATATATATATATATATATAAACACACACACACACACACACACACACACACACACACACACATATATACACCACTTCTTCTTTGTCCTTTCATCTATAGACACACACGGGTTGCTTTCATTCTTTGGCCATTGTAAAAAATGCTTCAGTAAACATATGGTTGCTTCTATCTTTTCATATTATTGTTTTTATTATTATTTTTTATAAACACCCACTAGTGGAGTTATTGGGTATCATGGTATTTCTGTTTTTAGCTTTTTGAGGAACTGCCATACTGTTTGCACAGTGATTGAACCAATTTACATTCCTACTTTTGAAAAGCCTAGAAAGTATTGGCGTGCCAACCTGGAGGGCTAGAGAGTAAGGTGAGCAGACGTGCGACCTCCTTTAAATTAAAAGATCCACAGATGTTAGCATTTGTAAAAGCATCTTGATAGTGGCATAGCTTCTTCCTTTTTGCATTGGTTGTGAGTTTAAAGTAGATAGAAACAGACGAAAACAAAACATACACATAACCAGTGTTTGCTTTAAATTAAAAAAAAAAAATCAAAGTGAAATAATCTTGAGTTTTCCATTCAAGCTAACCTATCATTTCATAACACTGTTGTTAGCAGTAAAAGCATAATATACTTACTACTTTCTAGCTCTATATATACTTTCTATTCCTCCATATGTATACCATCTTTTCCCCCCAAACATGGCTAGTACAATCTTGCATCTTTCACTGCAAAGCTACTAGCATTGTCTGATTTGTCCTACCCACAGTTCCCACTCTACATCTCCTTCTCTCTGTTAAAATGTCCCCAATCTTCAAAAGTCAACTCTTGTGAAGAGCCTTTGTGAGCATCCCCACAAGCTGTGTATGAACACTTTTTCTTTATTTCATCTCTCAGATGTCCAAATTGTCGATATTATGATACATCCTAGCATTTTGTCTTTGGCATCATGGTTCCTGCATTCTAGGATCTCCTTTTTTTCTGTCAATTAAGGTGATTTTGGTCATGCTTCCTGGCACCTTTCCCATTTTTCTTTAAAAAAACAAGTTTCAAAATTTGCATTTGCTGGGGTTGATAGCTCTGTGTGTGCTCTGGGAATTGTTTGTGTATCCTTTGAGAGTTGAACTTGTTTACTCTTATTTTGTCACCTCTTCTGGACTTGAAATATCTCTGGACCATGTTTGTTTTATTCTTCTTAGTTTGAAGATCATGGTTCTTTTTTTTTTTTTTTTGAAAAAATTTTTAATGTTTGTTTATTTTTGAGAGAGAGAGAGAGAGAGAGAGAGAGAATGTGAGCAGAGGAGAGGCAGTTAGAGAGGGAGACACAGAATCCAAAGCAGGCTTCAGGTTCTCAGCTGTGAGCACAGAGCTGGGCACGGGGTTCGAACTCACGAATGGTGAGATCATGACCTGAGCCGAACTCTGACGCTTAACCAACTGAGCTACCCAGGTGCCCCAAAGATCATGGCCCTTGATAACAGAGTTTGAGCCAAAATGTATGTTGAGAGGTTCTGCATTGTCAGATAAAATCGCCTGTGTCTAGATACCATGTTCTATTCTGGATTCATAGAATCCTCTTTACTGCCCCTAGTATTATAAATTGAACAGATTTTGAGATTTTACTTTCTCAGCTGTTATCTTTTGGAATGTGCTGATGTGTGCAATCTCCAGCCAGTGCCTCAGAGTGGCTTTACCCTGATTTTTCTAGCAGGTGTCTTCTGGTGGTCTGTAGCCCAGTTCAGGCTCAGCACCTCCCGTTAATTTTAGCTGGTAATTCTCAGGTCATCCAGTCCCTTTGCCGCAGAGTTTTTATTATCACATCCACCTCACCCCCCATTTTCTAGTGGTTGGAAGTTAGCACTTTTGCATGCTGTCTCTTCAGTTTTCAGTAGTAGAATTATTAGTACTGAAAGTTATGAATTTATTATGTACTCTATACATCACAGAATGCGATTTGTAGCAAATGACCGAATGTTAGGTTGTATCTCTCTGACAGTTTTAAAATCTGTATTAATGAGAGATTTTCCTTGTTCTCCCTTGGAAGTCAAGGGAATCACACTAAGGATTCTATTTCAGTTCATTCCTTCTCTTCAGGAATCCTCTCCATTCCCCTCATACTTGCTGTCTCTTCTTCTCATGTCTCTCTGTCTCTGTCTCCTGAATGTTTCCTCTGCTTTCAAACATACTCAAGAAATAGCAAGTCTAGAGGCTTTGTCTCATGAAAACTCATGCCTACTTTCTCTCCTTTCCTCTCAATAAAACTTCCTAATGAAATAAGTTCTACTTCCTGTCTTCGCTATTTCTTGGTTCCTAATTGCTTCCTCACCAAAAGAAATGTGGCTTTTTTTTCCTCATCTTTCCTTGAAAACGAGCAACAAATCACTAAATCCACTGACCATTTTTTTCTCTTATTTCTTCTTAAAACTCTTTCTTAGATTTTGGTAAGACTACCCATATTTGGTTTCTTTATATCTTTCTTCCAGTGATTTATTTCCCAATGTGACTTTCTCTTCCTAGAAGTATGCTTAAATATAAGTGCTACTAGCATAAAGTTTTATCTTTTCACATTGTCTTGGTCCTCTGTATTCGTCTTACACGTTCTTCCAGGGAAGTCTCACCCATACGCATGGCTTCAACTAGTCGAAATCCTGATGTAGACATCTAATCTAGAATTCATTCCGGAGTTCTCATACCTATATCCACTCTTCATTGCCTTGTCACTTCCTGCGGCTCCACAGATTGGTCAAGCCAAAATCCTAGAATCATTATTTAATTTTTGTCTTAATGTTCTTCTCTGACAGTCTTATCTCTTGACTTTCATGCTATCCGCTTTCAGATCTTTGCCTACATAGCTTTCTTCTTTGCCCTCCAAATCCTAATTGCACTTGCCACCTGAAGTTACTAGCATTGACTTTAAATGGAAGCCTTGTGCCTTCTGGTGCTCACAGTGGTATGCTTGCCAGTGTTGAGGATGGAAAGATGGAGTGAATATAATCTTGCTTCTCTACCTGTAAAGATAATTATTTTCCCAGATACTGGATATTATCTAATACTAAATACGACTCTTTCCTTGTCTCTTGTAACTATGTGATATATGTAAATCATCGTGGGGAGGCCACAGTCAAAACTGGCAATTAATTCGTTTTAGGTACTGCATACCAAATATGTAACAGACCGCTACTTAATTCTTTCAGCAGCTGTGCAACGCAACAGAACTTAAGGGCACTGCTTTAACGATTACAAAGAAAAAGAAAACAAAAGAAAGAAAACAAGTACAGGTTAGTTAGCCTTCCTAAAGACCACCTCTGATACCTGGATTCCAGTGTTCATGTTTTCCACTGGAGCACGAAGGTTCTTTATAGGTTCAGACAAAAAAGATCCTATAAGTAACCCTTTTGTTTGTTAATGGATGCGACCGTTTGCACAATTATGAGACAGCATCATTAACCTCAAAAATCTTAAATAATCTATACCCTCAGACAAGTGTCAACGTCTGTAAGTATACTCAGAATCATCTCCCAGTATGAACTCGGTGATACTATCTTTAAAGCTTTCATTTGGGGATATGTTTGATTCATTCTGGGAAGGTTAATGATTTTCTTCACTGCATCTGGACAAGAGTCCAGGCTTATTACCTAAGCCTGGCTATAATTAAATGCTGAGAGAAATGGAACTTGGTAGTCCCTTTCAGATGATCACAGGTCTCAAACAGTTTTTGAAACCCACAGATTTCCTAAAGTGAGACGAGACCATCATTTGGAGAAAAGACAAATTAAAACAACGTTTGAAAATGTAGTGAAAAAAATTCAAAATCGAAAAAATGGAAACATATTTGCAAATAGACTCATTAAGTTGTACTGAATATTTCACAGAAAGAAAACAATTGAACAAATATTACATTTGGAAACAAAAAAGAAAAGTTCCCTTTATTTTTTGTGGCAAACAATCAGTTACAGCCTATTAAGGATTAACAGCATTGATTGCTGTGGTGAATTGTTCAGCGTATGTCTAAAATTATGGTGAAGTAAACTGTACCTTTGCGAAGAGAATTTCAAAGTGCTTTGAGAAGCTGGTACGGCTATTACTCCAACAAAGATGTAGCATTTTCACAAATTGACTTAGAGATGCATTTGACCTGCTATGAAGGAAAGATGCTCTTGATGGCAGTAGAATTCTTGTCATAGACTTTCCCCGTACATGGCATTGTTTCACTTTTAGCTTTTTATAGTATATACCTCTGCCGTGTGGGCAGCCGACCAGCCCCTGAAAGATTAGTCCCTGTTAGGAGAGCAACTAGATTGAAGCTGCACTTTAGAACAGTAACAATTGATAAACTTCAGTTGTGCAAAGCAGTATCTGCATGGCTGTATTTGAATCGTGTTGGAAGTGGCGGGGGGGGCATTCACATTTCCATTTCTGGGCATACTCCAGGCCCACCCTCACACATGGAATTCCTCTAAATAAACCTAATGCTGGTAATCATCTGACTCATTAGCAAGTGCTTCTTCCGGCATGAAACTGAGTGGGTGCAGTGGAGGACAGATTAATCTTTAAATCCCGTGGAATACACATCTGCTCTCTTTGCTTTCTGATTTTTTTTGTGTGTCAGTAGCATAATTAAAGATAAAAATGTATTGCTACGTCAGGAGAGACAAGCTGGTTAATATACTTGGAAAGGAATACAATCGTCTAATAATAATCACACTAATGAAATATTTCAATATTTGTGTGGAATTTACACTTTATATAGAAGGAAGAAAATCTACCTAGAAACCCCAAAAAGTCCCTTACATTTTTATCTTTCTCTCTCCCTGGAATTCTTTGTACCCCTTGTCACTGTTTATTCCTCACTGTTTTTAAGGCACTTCCTCATGCAAAGCCAGACCAATTCTTTATCTCTCCTCTGAGTGTGTAGCTTTTTAAACATAACCCACATTTGGTACGTGGTTCAAATAGCCTCATACCAGTCTTCCTCTTTTTCACTTTTGATAAAATAGTGCTTTTAGAGAAATTCTCATGTGTATGGCTTAAATGCCCAGCTCTAAACTGAGTCCAGTAAAGGTGAGGGTTCATGTGTTATCTTGATCCATAGCATCAGACTGCTTCCCATGCCGCCTCCTCACTAGTTCTTGGGAAATTGATTTACGTTTAAGAAATCTTGATGAACGATATTACCGTAATATCCAGTACAAAATAGTATATCGTTAGGAATGACTGCATGATGCCCTCTGCATTTGCTAATGTTTTTAAAACATGTCAACCCTTTTCAATTCTGTCACTCATTTCCTTTTTGATTCTCCATTGGCTTTCCCATCTCACTCTAAGCTAATACAGATCTCTTACAAGTGGCCTTGGAGGTGCTCATGATCTAGTCTTTTTTATGGGGCCTCCCACTGGCACCCCCCCCCCCCACTCTGCCTTTCCCTCTCCCCACTCCCCCTGCCTGCTGGCTCCTGCTTGAACACATCAAGCAGGGGGTTTGTGCCTGCTTTCCCTGTGCCAGGAAAGTCTCGATATCCCCTTGGTTTTCTACCACACTTCTTTCAGGTCTGTGCTGGACTCCTGCCTCATCAGCCAGGGGTTTTTCCATCACCTTCCATGAAGTACCAGTTACCTTCACTAGCATTCCCTGGCCACTGCAGCCTCGTTTCTATTTCCTCCTCACCTTTTGCACTGTGGTCACACTGTATATTTATTTTTCTGATATTGCCACTTGCACATAAACTCTAAGAGAACAAGGACTATATCCTGGCTGTGAATTCCACACAGTCCCTGACATAGAATAAAACATCCAGTAAGTATTGTTGAATACGTGAAGAGTAAATTCACCTGTGTTCTTTATTTTAAACACTCTTGAGTCCTACATCCATGTAATAAGCTAGTTTTATTTGTATGGAATTTGTTTCCTAAATAATCTTGGAAGTTCAGACACCTAATAAGTACTGCCTCGTTTCAGTTTGCCAGAATAAGTGTGATTTTTTTCAAAAAAAGAGGAATTACAGTTGGAAATTCTCTTCATATATTCACTTCCAAATACAAGTAAAGCGTATGTAGAGTACAAGTCTCGCAACTGTTTTAGTAGACCCTAATGGTAAAGAAATATTTTAGAGCGCTCTCTCTCCAAATATATAACTATTTGTTTATATTTTATATGCACAAAGTAACGTAACAATATATGCATTTTCAACAAAACACCAACATAAAAAAGGAAAACAAGACAGTTATCCACTTAACATTATTTTAAATAATTTCATTTGTCATTAATATTCAGAAAAGCTTTTTCTTCCCCATAATAGACCTTTGTTTTTATGTTTTAGATGCTTGATTGTTTAATATCTTAACATGTTTTACATCTTTAAACATTAGGTCCAAATTCACTGTAGACAATAATGACTATAAACTCATTCTTCTAATAACTTTCTCAATTATTTACATTTGTTTAAAGTCTGGTCAGAAATAATGAAGTTGACGTTTTTACTCCTTGTCTTAGCTGAGGAACTGTTGCTGGAGTTGCCAGCTCTTGCCTCTTCTTGTGCTTTTTTTGCGCTTGAATTATCCGTAGTATTGCTGCTATAATGTTGAGTTTTAGAAATCTTATCGGGTCATAACCATTTTTAAAGGGCTAGATTGGTTAAACCCAGGCAAAATAATCAGTGAATGTTATCCAGGCGTACAGAAACTACAGATTGTCTCCCGATGCTTCTGATGAGCAGATGTGGGGGGTGGGGCGGGAGGTGCGTGGCTACTATAATTATAATCCCTTTCACGATGGAATTCTTGCATTATCCTCAAATTCTTTGATGTAGATGTATCCTCTGTGACATGTGAGCAATATGGGGTGATAAAATTACTTATGAACCTATAAATTAATATTAACAAGCTTCAGGTGCCTAGGTGGTGCAGTTGGCTGAGCATTCCACTCTTGATTTGGGTTTACCTCATGATCTCATTGTTGATGGGTTTGAGACTTGCATCCGGCTCTGCGCTGATGGTACAAAGCCTGCTTGGGATTCTGCCTCTTGTTCTCTCAGCCCCTCCCCTTCTTGTGCGCTCACTCTCTCTCTCTCTGTCTCTCTCTAAATAAATAAATAAACTTAAAAAATATTAAGCTTAACTTCCTTCTTATTTTTAGAATTAAATAGAAATATAAAATGCCTTTTCCTATTCCACACAAACTGAATATCTTGCAAATCTTTTGGGTTATGCACAACCTACTTTGTAGAAAAGGGGAACTGAATGTGGTGGTAATAATGTACTATGTAAAAATCCACATGGAGTAATAGGTATTGGAACTTTTATTTAACCTCAGTAAAATGTTAAGAAAATAACAGTGTATGTCAGCGTGCATCCAATTACTGCAGCATTAAATTGTTACACACAACAGGATATCTGAAGGAATTGTAGAAATCGAGTCAACACTTTTGAGGTGGGTGTGAGGGTTGTTCTGGGTCTGGGAAATGGAGCAGTGAACATCCTTTCTTTACACAGTCGAACCAATTCAAGCCTTTTGTTCTTTGGAAATAGTAACTGATATCCCACTAACACTTTAGTTCTATCGGTGGCTTCTGCACAGACCCTCTACACTTGTTTTGAAATCTTTCCTTTGCGTGGAATCCGGGATTGTACGCAAATAAAATGTCCTTACCCTGAGTCACTGCTGGCGCTGGCAGACTCTGCTTACATCCGAGTAGGAATTAGCTGTCTCTACTAACGTTTTGCCATTTCTGCTCACATTTGTTATAGGCTTGTTGAACATTTCAAACAGATTTTGTTTTCGAACTATTACATTGATGATAAACATTCTGTTACGGATTGAATTGTGTCTGCCTACAAATTTATGTGTTGAAACCAGTGCCTCACAGTGTGACCTTACTTGGAGATCAGGTCTTTCCGAAGATAAACAAGTTAAAACAAAGATATTAGGGCAAGCTGTGGTCAAATATGACAGTGTCCTTAAACTAAGTGGAAATTGGGACACGACAGGCTCACAGGGAAGATGATAGGAAGACACAGAGAGAAGACAGCCATCTCTAAATCAAGGAATGGAGCATGGAACGGATTCCCCCTCAGAGCCCTCAGAAGAAACCAGCACTGCTGATCCCTTCATTTCAACTTGCAGCCTCTGTGAGACAGTAAACGGCAGTTGGCTAAGCGGCCCATTCTACAGCACTTGATTATGGAAGCCCTGGTGCGCTAACAAAAAAAAACTTAGAGTGGCTTAAAGATACCCTATCTACTTTATGTTCTTAACATCCTTTCCCCAGCCAGCCATGCAAATCTTCATGTGCCCGACTGCTTTGTTTCCTGCTTTGTGTCTCAGAAACTGTGTCTTCCTTGATAATTTGTGACACTGTGGTATTCATCATCTGTCCCCTAAAACACCACAGTTTCTCAGATTGCATGCTTGCTCTACTACAGCCCAGTCCACATTCAACTACTGTCATTAATCAATTACTGACCTATTTGGGTTTGAACCGACTCCCAAACTCTATGCTTTCTTATTTCCCCCGGTTTTTCTTCATTCTTTTCTTCTCCTTTCTCACCTTCTTTTAGTTTAATTTTTTAATACAACCTGTTTCCCATGTATCAGCATATACATTGTTTTAAAGTTCCTTGAATATTAATTTTAGTGATTACAGTATTGATCATTGATTCATTAGAATCTATGATCTATAGTACTTCAATCACTTCCAGAGTGGCAGAAAGATCTGGAAATACTTGAACTCCCTTCACTACCCTGTCATACTTTATTACCTTTGTTATGTAATTTCATAATGCATGTACATATTTTAGACTTCATACCACAGCATTTTGTTTCGTTTTTATTTTGTAAACAGCTGATAATCATCTATAGTCACTTGATTTTTTTTGCTCATTATTTTTTTCCTACTTCCATATGGGTTCATTTTGATCTTAGTACTTCCTTTAATATTTTTGTTGTTAGATACCTGCTAGAGGTGATTTTTGTTTCTTTGAAAATGTCTTTATTTTATCTTTACATTTGGAGGGCTTATTTTTCCTAGGTATGAAATTGTCTGCTTATAGTTTTTGCTTTCATATTTTCAAGTCTCATTCTATTATCTCTGGTTTTGACTGCTAATTTTGAGACATTTGCTATCAGTCATAACTTTGCCCCTTTAAAGGTGATGAGTCTTTGTCCCTCTAATTGCTTTGATGATTGTGTTATTTTAGGCAGTTTTACTATGCTAAGGCTAGGAGTGATTTCCTTTATATTTTTCATGTTTGGTGTTTGGGGTGTCTGTTGAATCTGTGGCTTGATGTCTTTCATGAGTTTGGGGAAATTCTTAGTCATTATTTCTTCAGTTATTGCCTTTATCCCTTTCTGTCTCTTGGTTCTTTCTGAGATTTCAATTACTTCTGTGTCGGAGTTTCTCACTGTGTATCCTATGTTTTAGTATGATTGCATCTGTATTTTCTAACTTGTCTCTCCCTGTTTCTTTTTTTTTTTTTTTTTTTTTTAATTTTTTTTTTTTTTTCAACGTTTTTTATTTTTATTTTTGGGACAGAGAGAGACAGAGCTGAACGGGGGAGGGGCAGAGAGAGAGGGAGACACAGAATCGGAAACAGGCTCCAGGCTCCGAGCCATCAGCCCAGAGCCTGACGCGGGGCTCGAACTCACGGACCGCGAGATCGTGACCTGGCTGAAGTCGGACGCTTAACCGACTGCGCCACCCAGGCGCCCCTGTCTCTCCCTGTTTCAACATGCATTTTTTTTCCTGTTGATCTATCTTCCATTTTGCTAAACCTGTTTTTATCTCCTATATGTAATGTGTTAATAAACACATCCACTGAGTTCTCAATTTCACCTATTGCCTTTTCTGGTTCTAGAGATTCTATTTTTAAGGTTTACTGTTTTCTGCTGAAATTCTCTATGCTGTCAACTATTTTCTTGAATATGTTGATTACAGTCATTTTTATTTTTTTAATGTTTATTTATTTATTGAGGGAGAGAGACAGACAGAGAGACAGAGACAGTGCCAACAGGGGAGAGGCAGGGGAGAGAGAGACACACACACAGAATCCGAAGTAGGCTCCAGGCTCTGAGCTGTCAGCACAGAGCCCTACACAGGGCTCAAACTCACGAACCACGAGATCATGACCTGAGCCAAAGTTGGACTCTTAATCGACTGAGCCACCCAGGTGCCCCAGTTAATTACAGACACTTTAAAATCTACCTCTGACAGTTCCAATATATGAATCTCCTGGGTTCTGCTTCTGTTGTTTATTTGTCCTTTTGCATTTTGTTCATTTGGTCTTCATATGCCTGCTTATTTTTTATTAATTGCTAGGCATGAAACAGAAAATAATGTAGAAATAATTTGAATTATTGGATGATATATTCCTGAGGGAATGTGCTTTACGTCCTGGCACAACTGATGTCCAGGGCAAGTAAACTTAACTCAATCTTGAATGGAGCTGATTCATCACAGGGTAATTTTTTTGTACAGGCTAAGCTATTTGTATGTCACTCTTAGTTTTTTGGCCATCACACCTGAATGTCTGGAGGACTTACACACGGGTGAGTGCTTCCTCATCCTTTGTGGGCTACAACCTCAGTTTTTGCGAGTTTGGTTTCGTAAGACTGCTAGAAGCACTGCTGCTCTTCACGTCTTCCCGGTCACTGCTTTCTGACTGGCTTCCCAGTTAGGAAGTGCAGTGTGGTGGTTGACACTGGTGATTCTGGCTTTCCTTCTGTTTGGTATCTTAATCCTTGAGTTCTTCATGGCCTTGGTGTTTCTCCAATGTGTTCAAAGCAAGACCTAGATAAGTTGCAGCTTTCCCGGTGTTTTAGTTGTTCCAAAACAATACAATTGATTACCCTCGGGGGTAAGCACAGTTCCTATTTTTTAAGGAAGATTAAACCTCACACAGAGATAAAGGAAATGGTATTTATATCTCATATTTACTTGCATTCAAAGTTCTAAACAGTAATAAAGCAAATTAAGGCCTAATATCAGACCTTGAGTGACTTCTTGGGTAAAATATTGATCCTTCTTATGCCTATGGAAATTAAAACCACTTCTGTGAAGAAAAAAAAAAAACAGCACTTAAAACTAGCTTAGATAAATGTTAAATTAGAGCCATTTTAGTATAATAAGTAATTAAAATTGCATACAATGGATGATATTCAAAGGCTTAATTTTTATTTTGTTACCAGCCTTTTTTCTTACTAGCTTGTTGGTGCGTAGAAGATTGTTAGCATTTTTCTCAGCATTTTTTTAACGACCAAATGATAAAATATTTTGTATTGTTTTAAACGGTGATATTTAGTTAATGCCTTATATGCGTGCTTGATTTGAAAAAAGTACTGACTTCATGGTTTTATAGAAGGAAAAACAAATCAAGCACAAAATGAAATGTGAAAGAAATTGTTTGATAATATATGGTTTGATAAATGTCAATAACCTTAATGAAAGCAACAAGTTTCGAAGGCATTTAAAAGCAATAATTTTTAAAGGTATTTTAAGGAATCTTTCTGGTCTTCTTAGCCTTAAGTCCACTTATTTAAGGTCATCTTCTACATTTCTACCAGATTGATTAATCATTTAAAAACTTCTATTATTGGCTGCAAATGGCTCTCAGTTTCCTGGTGAATAAACACACAGTGTTCAATTCCCTATTGAGGAAACAAATTGCTTCTTAGTATAATTTCCTCCCTATCCCTCTTTCCTATTTTTTCCCACTAAAAACCCTATGTTGTCGCTTCTCCCCAACTTTCTACATTTCGTAACACTGTTGTTTCTTGGATTGCCTTTATCCCGGTCTTTACCTGGAAGCCTCCTACTCATTTGTATACTCCACTACATATATTTCCCTTACCTGAATTTTCCAGAAAAAGTTGGTTATCCACCTCTCTTTTATATCCATGGCACTTGGTATAAATTGGAGTGATAGAATTGCTAATTTTTTTTTTTTTTTTAGCATTTCCTGTATGTCAAAGCGGCAAACGATTTACATAACAATCATAGGACTTACAGTATTGTCTTGTGAAAGATTTATGTCTGTCCCCATTACTAGATTGATGTGAGTTTTTGTGTTATTTCCTGTGAATGCTCATTAAGGAGGGAGACACATTCAGGGACTGAAAGGCAGACCTATTAATTCCAGATGTATATATGCCAAGGTTTAAAGACTTTGATCCTGTGGGATAGGATTAGAAATAATTTTCTTTCCTTTTTTGCTCAAGTTTCTAAACTGGACTTATATCATTGAAAAATCAATCTGAGCAGGAGCCCCATGGATTTTTAGAAATAAACTTGTAAGAAAGACTGTAGTATCACTTATGATATTATCACACTTAGTATAAATTTATATCAACTTGTAAGAATCTTTTGGAGCAGAGAGCTTTACCTCTTAATATGGAATTGAAAGTTTTGATCCTTTAGAGGAATTTTGGGTGTTAGTAAGCAAGTAGGGTTTTGTTGTTCTTGTTTGTGTCAATAGAATCCTTGAAACTATTTTTACCCTTCAAACTCCTTGTGAACGTATGTGGTGTCTTTTATTTGATTTTGATTTTTCCACTACTAGGTAGAATCCATCCTAACAACAATGCTGACTAACTTACCTGGTCATTAGCTCTTTTGTACCTGGAGGCTTTATGGCTTTAAGTCATTCCCTAAGGATCTTCCTTTCTCTTGTACCTTTAACTCTTAGGATAGTTACGCATAATTTTTAAGGGTCTGTGAGACTGTTGTAATCCTAATTGTGTCACTAAATCCAAAATACTCTCCAGTGCATCATCAAAAGCTATTTTGAAACCTAAGATCTTCATAATATTCTTTTCTGTATTAAGCCATTTGTCAGAGATGATTTGTGTCATTTGAAGTCGTTGACTTCAGTAGTCATAATAAGACACCCTCAATATTAAAGAGGGCAGATTTTGAAATACATAATCAAACCAGTTAGAATGTATTTGTGTGATAATTAACAAAATATAGAGAATCCAAACTGTCCTAAGCAATTTGCTGTGTATTAGTGTTCTAATGTGAGAGAGGAGTGGATTGGTAGGTTGACCTGTGCAGACAATTTATTAACATATGTTGATACTCTTATTTTGAGAAAAGCTATACAAAAGCAATGGGAAGAGCAACACACAGACCTCTTGGCAGGATTAAACTTAGAATGTTACGGAAAAGAAGCTCTCCTGAATGTTAGTGGCAGTTTCAGGAGTGTAGGAGATGAGTTTAGAGAAGTAGGTGGAAACAAGATGATGCATGGCCTTTGTTGATGGCTAGAAACTTCTGTAAATGGGCAACATCAGCTAGGGAACACATCCCTGGACATTGCAGTTCCCAGGGGAGGGTGGCGCTGGTTTGCCCTGTTAATGACCATAGGTGAGAAGAAGTGGTGAGTCCGGAGGATGTTTTCATGGTAGGGGCTTGGAGACTTACTGACAGTTGAGATTTGAAGAATTACGGGAAAGCAGAAATCAAGGTTCACTCCTAGGTGTTAATTTTATGGTGAGTCCAGAGGATGTTTTCATGGATGTTGGTTTAAGGTGGCTACTTGTCCTGGTATGCGTGGGGCTTTCTCAACTTTTAGCACTGCAAGTTCTGTGCCCTGGGAAACTCCTCCATCTTAAACAAATCTGGAGAGTTAGTGAAACTAAATATGATTTAATGTAGAGTAGGTTGTTTTGTTGTGAGTGGGCGCAGCAAAAATCAGCAGTTATATTTTGGTCTTTGGAAGTCTGTGATGCCTTGACATATCAGAGTTGAAGAGGGAGCATTAATGGGACTAGAAGAATAATGAAGTATCATTTAAATAATATTAGAAAACAATAATGGAGGGAAGAATCCAGTTTGTATATCTTAGATTGCAGTTATTCTCTCTTTCTGGAATCATGACATCATGATCTGCTTAAGAAATTGATGTATGTGTGTATTGTTAACTTATGGGTATTGATGTATTATACCTCTTCCTCTGCTTCCTGCATAGTGTATTCAGGTAGCTGAACTATTACTGAATTACTCAAAATATTTCTGTTTCAACCAAGTGCTAATGGTATTAGATTCAGAGTACCGGGGTTACTGAATGAGTAAAAAAAATAAATAAATAAAATGGTGTGTTCATTGGCATAAATACTACATATTCATTAAATGTCAAGATGTTCAAGTATCTCTCTTAGTTATAGCTACTCTTTCTCTAAATTCCATATGGTTTGTTTTCAGTTTTTCTTGGTCTTTTCCTCACAAACTCTTCAAGCACTTTGGATGTCACTTTAAGGAACTTACTCCAGGGTAGAAAACTGAAGCGTGGCCGACTTGATGTTTGGTTTCAACCACTGATTAAGTCGTCTGAATGTGAAAGAGGTACCAGAAGAGGATAGGGGGAGAAATGAACTAGGGATTTGGTGATAACAGAACTCCTCAAAGAGCAAAGTTTGCCTTATGGTACCTTGTTGCAGTGGCATTTATTTTGTTCATTGAAGAACAGACAAACACAACAATGGGAAATAGATGAAAGCTTTTAGTGTCATAAGACATAGATAAACATTCTGTTTGAATTGATGTAGACACACACATTCCTATTTAAGAAATTTTACATAACCATTCAGTCTTCTGTATCCAGATCTTTAGTGGGTGTACTTCATTGATCATTTTGCTTGAAGAAAACAATTGAAGCTAATCTTACTCATAAGCAAGATTTTATGGATGTGAATGGATGGATTCTGAAAATTTCCTGAAGCCCAATATATTTTCCCTTAGTTCTTCACCTGAACCTGTGATTTTCACATGGTTGTGTACTTGGATTCTTTTAGTATCCAGTAGTCATTGAAGACTTTTAAAACTGAAGACTTGATAGGATAGACTGAACATTAATGAGAGATCATTAACATATTATCTTAAAGATGTTAATCAGCTTACCTAGAGGGACCTGAACAGTGAAGGCATAGAACAAATATCCTTTTGATGAGGGCTGGAAATCAGGAAGGGACAGTTTAAGACAAAGTGCTTAATCCCCAGGGAAACAAAAGCTTGACTATCCTACTACAGTGGGGTCTACTAGTCACTGAGAAGAGCAAGAAAGAACTGAAATGTAACTTTTTCCCAGGACTTGCTGGTAATGCTGCTTATGGATTTGACTGGACTGACCAATAATGTGGACATTGCCACAGGGTCATAGCCTCTTTTCCAAAATTGGACGGGATATTAACTTATTTTGTGGTAGCACTTCTTAGGTCCTGATTCAAACAAAGATGGGACGATAGTAAGATGGTAACATGGGGAAAATAGATGCTGTTGAAATAACAACGGATTGGTGTAATACTAAATTATTGGCTTTATCCACAAAAATATTGTTTTCCTCATTATGCCATTTTAGTTCATCCCTGCCTCCTGTACTCAGAATCTGAAGCCCCTTACCCCAGTGTGGGCCATCAGATTGGACTAAGAGATTGACAAGAAAAAGCCCCTGGGCTTGTGAGGATAGAAGGTATCTGAGAACTGATAGAGTCAGGTAGAGGAAATGAGACCCCTGGGTGCTCCAGTCTGAAAGGGATTCATATAGGTGATAGGAAGACACTTGGGGAATGAAGTAAATAATGGAACTGGATTATAGATGAGCTTAGTCATCAAAGAAAAAGAAACTGTGGGGCACCCGGGTAGTTCAGTTGGTTAAGCATCTGACTCTTGATTTCGGCTCAGACCATGATCTCACAGTTTGTGGGTTCAAGCCCTGGGTGGGGCTCCATGCTGTCTGTTTGGAGCCTGCTTGGGATTCTCTCTCTCTGACCCTCCCTCCCTCCCTCCCTCCCTCCCTCTCTCTCTCTCTCTCAAAATAAATAAACCTTTTTTAAAGAAAGAAAAAGAAAACATGTTTGCTTTCAAATAATTGCAGCTCTTCCCCTGACATTTCCATTACATATATAAATAGTATATTTATTTATTTATTTATTTTTATTTATTTTTGAGAGAGAGTGGGGGAAGGGCGGGGGTGGACAGAGGATCTAAAGTGGGATCTGCACAGAGAGCAGAGAGCCCGACGTGGGGCTCAAAGTGACGAACTGTGAGATCATGATGTGAGCCAAAAGCAGACACTTAACCTACTGAGGCACCCAGGCACCCTGTATAAATAGTATATTTTATGGGGTGCCTGGGTGTGCAGTCATTTAAGCATTTAACTCTTAATCTTGACTTGGCTCGTGGTCTCACAGTTCATGAGTTCGAGCACAGGCTCTGTGCTGATGGTGCAGAGCCTGTTTGGGATTTTGTCTCTCTTTCCTTTTGACTCTCTCTGTTTGTGCTCTCTCGCTCAAAATAAGTAAATAAACTTAAAAAATAAGTAGTATATTTTATTTATATATGTTATATATTAAAATATGTTACATAATATTTATAATGTCAATGTATTTTTCTATTTCTGTTTTTCTATTATATTACTATCTCTTAAATATTAAATATAAGGTATTAATGTATTACAGATCTTAAAAAATGTGTTGTTCGACTTTTTCATTTTAGAAGGTAAGAAAATTGAGGTTCAGGGAATTTAAGAAACCTGCTAATGATTCCTCGCTAATTAAGTTTGCATTCCTGAAGAAGTGATACTTTTTCCATCCGTGCTCCAGTGTTCTCCTGACTATGGTTCAGCAAGCTGACTACAAGAGGAGGGCGCAGCTTTCAGAGAATAGGACAAATCTGAAAATGCTAATCACATTTTACACAAACGTCTATTCATAATATGCTTGGACGTATTATTTGGGATGAGATAACACGCAAATCATCATCATCATGTAAGAATGAAGGTTTGGGAAAATTGCTTAGGACATTTCGCAGGATGGGTTGTTTCATAAAAAGATTCTTAAGGGATTTTCTAAAGAGAAAAAAATGTCAAAGGATACAAAGCGATTTTGCATAACAGGAAATGAGAATGAGAAAACCCGGTCCTTCTTGAGTGCCTATTCCAATTACATAGGTTTGTATGAACCTAGAGTAGAGTAGGTACCTGTGTCCACTGTTGGCATGGATATCCCATTTTAAAGGGATAGCCAATTTGTGTTCCAGTGGTGAATAAAAGCCAACTCAGTGACAGCTCCTCAGAAGAGAGAACATTATAAGTAAGGTACATATCCATTTAATGATATTTTTCTCTGAACAACAAGGAACATTGCCTTTTATTAGGGATCGTTACCTGTGTTTTGTGTACTAGAATCCAAATGAGTCAAGAATATGATAAAGTTAAATAAGGCAGTTGTAAAAAGGGGAAAACTAGGCAACACTTTAAAAATACATACTAAGATATTTAACTGAGCAAGACTTGGAATAAGAAGTGAACATAAGCGATTAGGTGATAGAAAATGAAAACAAGACATGTAAAAAAGCAAATTGTGTTTAGCTTAAGAATATTTGAATGACCTAAGATAAAAGAGGTTATGCTGATACTTAGCAGCACCTTTACTCTTTTTTTTAACTTGTTTTATTTTTTATTTTTTTAACTTTACATCCAAATTAGTTAGCATATAGTGCGACAATGATTTCAGGAGTGGATTCCTTAGTGCCCCTTACCCATTTAGCCCATCCTCCCTCCCACAACCCCTCCCGTAACCTTCAGTTTGTTCTCCGTATTTATGAGTCTCTTCTGTCTTGTCCCCCTCCCTGTTTTTATATTATTTTTGTTTCTCTTCCCTTATGTTCATCTGTTGTGTCTCTTAAAGTCCTCATATGAGTGAAGTCATATGATTTTTGTCTTTCTCTGACTAATTTCACTTAGCATAAGACCCTCCAGTTCCATCCACGTAGTTGCAGGTGGCAAGATTTCATTCTTTTTTGTTGCCGAGTAATACTCCATTGTGTGTGTGTAGATGGACATTTGGGCTCTTTCCATACATTGGCTATTGTTGATAGTGCTGCTGAAAACATTGGGGTGCGTGTGCCCCTTCGAAACAGCACACCTGTATCCCGTGGATAAATACCTAGTAGTGCCATTGCTGGGTGGTAGGGTACTTCTATTTTTTATTTTTGGAGGAACCTCCATACTGTTTTCCAGAGTGGCTGCACCAGTTTGCATTGCTACCAACAATGCAAAAGAGATCTTCTTTCTCCGCATCCTCGCCTACATCTGTTGTTGCCTGAGTTGTTCATGTTAGCCATTCTGACAGGTGTGAGGTGGTATCTCATTGTGGTTTTGATTTGTATTTCCCTGATGATGAGTGATGTTGAGCATGTTTTCATGTGTCAGTTGGCCATCTGGATGTCTTCTTTGGAGAAGTGTCTAGTCATGTCTTTTGCCCATTTCTTCACTGGATTATTTTTTTTGGGGGGTGTTGAGTTTGAGAAGTTCTTTATGGATTTTGGAAAAGCACCTTTACTCTCTAAGACAGGAAATCAAATGCTATAAGCAAATACAAAAACAAAAACAAGAAGAAAGAAAATTAAAAAAAGAAAAATCCACCTTGGCTCTCCAAGAGTGAATTCTAGACTGGTTTCTGGTTCAGGTAAATTTATATTGGGGCTAAAAAGATTATGCTATCTGTACTTCAACCGTGCTTAGACAAAAATATTTAATACGTGTTGGACATTTGCTTCCTTTTCGTTGTTTAAGTCAGTTTGCAAATTTAGGGTGTTGGGATAAGCTAGGCTTGCATTTCTCTCATTCTGGAGATGGTTGTGTCACGGCCATGCATATGTTTATGCTGGATGACAACAAAGCCCCTCTGAGTTAGTCAAGGGCTGAGGCTGAGCAGTCATCAGGACTTTTTCCTTGTGTTTCTTTTGCCCTACTTTTGACCAGAAAGGCAGAGGAGGTAATGGCTAGTAAACAGTCATCTCTCCCCTCCTATGAAACTGTTGATCAGTTGTTATCCGTGTTAAATATTTGGTACTTTGTACAGAACCCTGTGCGTTTTTTTTTTTTTTTTTTTTTTTTTCCTGTGAGTGTGTCCTTTATAAGATCGAAACTACTTGAGGGCAAGGGCATTGTGGCAGGTTTTTTGTAACTCTCCATGCTCGATATCACACAGCCAGAGAGCCCACCACCTGGTCCTGTGTTTACTTACAGTGAAATAACACTTGGTGATATGGTGCTACTAACATCTTCCTTTGATTTGCACAGCATAATCTGGAAGAAATTTGTCTTGTGTCATCTAGCATCAGGTACATTAACAATCGAGAAGAATTTCATATTCTGTGAAATTGGTACTCATAGAAAATTGTGTTCAATTCCTTCCCCAAACCAATAGCCTTGAGGACACAGGAGAGTTTTTTTTTAAATGGTAACCAAAAACACAATCTACAGTAAAACCTTGGTTTACCAGCGTACTTCTTTCCAGAAACATGCTTATAATCCAAAGCACTCGTATATCAAAGCGAATTTCAAGAACCATTGGCTCAGTTGTGATCACGTGATGTTTGGCATCATGTACTACTTGTATTGCAAGATATTGCCCGTTTATCAGGGTAAAACTTATTCAAAATGTTTGCTCATGTTGCTGAACACAGAACAAGTTACAATGTGAGGTTTTACTGTATTTTTTAAAATGAACAAAATCAGTGGAAACCTAATGGTTGTTGAAAGGGGCTTCCAGGAGATATCATGGCTCCCCTTCCTGTGGCAAAATGTGAAGACAAGCCTTCAGTTCTCTTCTTGACCACCAGCATGGAGCCAGACACTTAAATGTGTCAGAAAAATAGATCTTGCTGTATTTTAAGGTACAGTTTCATGCGTTGTCTTAACTTCTGTCTGGCTAGAGGGGTTAAAAAAAAAATGCCAGGAAATATGTACCCTTGGAACAAAACTCAAACTGCAAACTCAGCTTCCAGTTTCTTCAATGAGCCTGGGGTTTAGCTTGAGTGACAGTGGAATCCCTAGCCAGCCAATTAGACTGTGGCTGAATTGGAGGATGGCTGAGAGATGCAAGAAACAAAGTCATGCTAGAATGTTCGGGTGGGTGAGGAGTGTTGGGAAGCACACTGCAGCTGGCAGAAGTGATTAGGCTTGATTTAAATTGAGTTTTCTAACCCTGGTACTGGAGCAGGGAGCTGTGAGATTTACATGGAGCTGATGGACTTTTTCTGAACAATAGCTGCCATAGAGGCAGAGGCAGAGGCAGAGACGAGCAAGACGCAAACCATTGTGAAGGGCTCATTAGACACATTTCACTTTTATGACACTCTGTAAATGGCGTCCCATGTAGCTTTTGCCTGGGTTTCTTGCAGCCTGAAATCAGGGTTTCTCTGAGTGATAAATGTGCCTTTCCATAATCTGTCTGAAAAAAAGAGTATTTTTAAGGCAGTTACTATTTGGGGGAAATTTGTGCAGTTTGTAATAAGTAAATACCAGTACTGAAACCTAAGATGTTGTCATTATTTTAACCCAAATGGTTCTTGTCTTGATGATTTTTATCTGGCATGGTTTATAAAATCACAGATCACTGCTATGGGAGAATCCTGTCCCTGGGTAAATAGAAGGAAGGAAGTATGTAATTTTTTGTGTGTTCCAAGTACTGAATTTCTAAATACATGGCAGAGATTTGATTTTCGTTTGATAAGTGGTTCATATCCTTTCTTAGTGTCATGCACATCACATCCCCGGACTCCCCACTGCTTTCTCTAAGCAGTCCCTTTGAGGTGGTGTGTGAGAAATGTGATGTTTCTTCTCTCAAACTTGTGTCTGAGAGGTCTCTCAGTAGTACATCCAGCTGTTTATGACCTATTTAATGTAGATGCTATTTTTCCCTGGAAATTATTGTTTAATGATCTCAGTGGTAGTCTTCTATATCAATAGAAGATGTGGTAGTTAAATTGGAAAGCCTTGTACCCAAGTAATATACTTCCAGTTTACAAAGAGATTGTATTGTAGTTGTTATAGTTTAGAAGATAAAATGTTACTATTTTTATAAGCCTCTTGAAGGTGTCTTATTAGCAAGTTTTAAAATAATTTGTTAAAAAAGCATGTGATGCATTTAGTCACAAAATTGATATTAACCAACTGTTACTTTTTCTCAGGGAAAAAATATAATTGAACTTTTCCTCTCGTTATGATTAATGCAACAACATTATAGATTTTCCATTTGTTCCTTGATGCCAACGGCTGAGCGATAAGGTGAAGATGTTACAGCTGTTCAGACATTTCTTGTGCACAAACCATGAAACATACTATACACAAGGTCAAACAAACCACAGCTGTAAAAGGAGAAGAAGATCCAACAATATGGAGTGTTATCGTTTTTTTTGTTTTTTAATTTAGTCAGTTATGTGCTGTTAGTGTTTACTAAGGACATTCTAATTAATAATTAATTCTAATACCAAAATATCACATGGATGAAGAATATTTGATGTATATATGTTTAGGTAAATAGACGGAGTTCTCAGTTGTGTGATGAATAGCCTTAATAGTTTTGGGAACAATCGGATTCTAACAGATAAGCAAAATTCATTGCTGTTTTAAAATATACCTAGCCTTCTTGTTTTCTTCGTTTTGTCTACTTTAGTAAATCCATAATTTGCATGGATTGACTAAAATTGGACATTAAAAATCTATTTCATTTAAATGGATCCTGCTGTTTATGCTGAAAGCACGTGCATCATTTTACTTCCTTGTTGCGACTTTCAAGTATATATTTAGCCTTTTTTTTTCTATATTTAAGGCAGAGTTAAGAACAGACGGGAGAATGTGACTTACTGGGTTCAAATCCTAGCTCTGCAGCTGCATTGTTTTGTGTCTTTGGGTAGGTTAATTAACATAATTTTGCCTCAGTTACACTTCATCTGAAAAATATAGACCCTTGGAGGTTATCATGAAAATAAAATGAAAGAATACAAGTAATTATAATATTGATATAACTATGTTAAGTACCATGAATTTAGACCTAGGTTTTAAATGCACCATCTCTTGGGGTGCCTGTGTGGCTAAGTTGGTTCAACCTCCAATTCTTGATTTCTGCTCAGGTCATGATCCCAGGATCATGGGATTAAGCCCCACATCAGGCTCTTTGCTGAGCATGGAGCCTCCTTGGGATGTTCTCTCTCTCTCCATCTGCCCCTCTTGCCCCACATGCCTGCTCTGTCTCTCTAAGAAAGAGGAAAGTAAAAATCAAATATAAGCACCATATCTTAACCATCCACAAACCTATCCATGAAGTTACAGTTAAAAAAAAAAAAAAAAGACCTAATACTGAAAAGTAGGGGTAAGCACTAATCTATTTACAGAATATAAGAGCAGTTAGCACTAACTAAACATTCTTAAGATTTGCATTGTAATAATTCCTTATTTGAGAAAAAAAGAAAATCATTGTTTACACAAAAGGTTATAAACTGCTGTTTACAGAATCTTTACCCCTAATGGTGAAACCTGTAAACTACCTAAATGTCCATCAATGACAAGTGAATAAATAAATAAATTGTGGTATTTTTATACAGTGGAATATTAGCAGTAAGAAAGAATTACTGATAATGTGTAACAACATGGATGAATTTGAAAAGATGTTGCTGAATGAAAAGGCAAGGGAGAAAACAATATGCATTATCGGATTCTATTTATATGAAATTCTAGAAATGCTAATCTAAATTATGGTGTTGGAAAGCATCAGTGGTTTGCTGATGTTGAGGACAGGAAGTAAACAATTCTTTTAAAAATGTTTAATATGATTACTATTTTCCTGACTGTATCCTACCTGAGGGAACTGCGTAAAGACATTAGAAAAAGAAGAACAGCATATTTATTATACACAAATACAGTTTTTAACATTTATTTCTGAGGCAAGAGAGTGGTACAGAGAGGGAGACAGAGGATACAAAGCAGGCTCCACGCTGTGTGCGCAGAGCCCCATGTGGGGCTCACAACCAGGGACGTGGAGATCATGACCTGAGCTGAAATCAAGAGTTGGTCACTTAACCAACTGAGCCACCCTGTTGCCCCATTTCCCTAACAGACGATTCTATTAACATATAAATATGCTCTCATATCTCCCATGTTAAAAATATCCTCACCCTGTGACCCCCTCAGCTCCCTCCATTCACTACAACTTCATTTTTCCCTTGATAGACAAGTTTACTAAAACACTCACTTATAGTCACTGTCTGAACCTCCTTACTTTCCATTCTTCCCCACATCCCCTCCATGTACACTTTCCTGTTTCTTGTACCTTGCTGAAACTGTTGCATCAACAATCTCCATGTTGATGGTCTCACTTAGCAACATTTCATCTATTATCTCTTCCATTTCGGAAATGCTTTGTTCTTTTTGGCTTCCAGAATACATCCACCTGTATAAAAGACTCTTGGGGGGCGCCTGGGTGGCTCAGTCAGTTCACCTTCCGACTTTGGCTGAGGTCATGATCTCACAGTTGGTGAATTCGAGTCCTGTGTTGAGCTCTGTGCTGACAGCGTGGAGCCTGCTTGGGATTCTCTGTCTCCCTCTCTGTACCTCCCCTGAACTGTCTCTTTCTCAAAAATAAATAAATAAACATTAAAAAAAAAGAAAGTTGTATTCATTCCATCTCTGCAATAGATCCCATCATTCCATTCTCTGCTTTTTTTGTTACAAACTACTATCATCCCTAACTTGCAATATGACAGTTGTTTCGTGATCGGTTCACTGTTGCCTCTGGTAATATCCATGAACTACATAGCACCCAAATCAGTGCTTTGCAAACACAAATGAGATTATGTTATACAGCAGAATCAAAGTCTCTACAAGCTTCCCAATATAATGAGAATATATTCTAAAACCTTTACCTTGTCATATTAGACTGTAAGGCCCATTTAAGCAGGATTGTACCTAATTTGCTCAGAGTTGTATCCTCAAAACCGAATACAGACTTGTATACCTAGTAGGTTTTTAACAATACTTGTTGAATCCATACATGAAAAAATGAATAATTGAAGTACTTGGCTCTTAACAGTATCCGCCTTGGAATGCTTTGGCTTTATTTACCATCCATGTACCAATGAGCTGGTCATTGTGCTTAAAAAAGACTTCACTAGAAGCTTTCCACTTCTTTCAGAAGAGGTTGTGACTCTCAGCATAGATGCAAGGACTTCCATGAATCTGATCTTTGAATACATTTTTAATTTTATTTCCAAGTAAAAAATGTTCCAGGAAATAATCTCTGCCTGATGAGCGTTCCCTTTTTTTCTTAGTAGATTTGCTCATCTCTTAATCCTTCATCAGAACTTGTTAGAATATGTTGTAAAATTTTTAAAGATATTTTATTCTCTCTCTTTTTTTTAATGCTTATTTTTGAGAGAGAGAAAGTGCACACGTATGTGGGAGGAGCAGAGAGACAGGGAGGCAGAAGATCCCAAGCAGGCTCCACAATGACAGCAGAGAGCCCAATGCAGGCCTTAAACTCTGAAGCTGTGGGATCATGACCTCAGCCAAAGGTGATGCTTAACGGGCTGAGCCACCCAGACACCCCTATATGGTAAATGTTTTTATGCCTGGGTTCTTTGTCCCAATGTGACTTCCTATAAGGCAGGGACAAGTTTACATGCCTTTATATAAGGCCTCTTTGGGGTGCCTGGATGGCTCAGTCGATTAAGCATCCAACTTCAGCTCAGGTCCTGATCTCACGGTTGGTGGGTTTGAGCCCCACGTCGGGCTATGTGCTGACATCACAGAGCCTGGAGCCTGCTTTGGATTCTGTGTCTCCATCTCTCTCTGCCCTTCCCCAATTTGCACGCACTCGCTCACTCTCTGTCTCTCAAAAATAAATGAACATTTAGAAAAAAAAATTTTAAAGGCATCTTCAAAAAATGCATCTCCAGGAGAGTTTATATCAATGTAGATTTTAAGATACTTCATCGGTAAACTTCTATTACGACTAGATTGTTACTCAGAAACAAATTTGAAAATTGAAATCAAAGACCTCTTTTTATGTTGAGCTATGAAGTTGCCGCAAATATACACTCTTGGGCCCTTAGTGTAAGGTCTGGCATAAAGTGAGTCTCTCATTAAGCATAGAAGAAAGGGAGAGAGGGAAAGAGAAGGCACAGAAGAAGGAAATATTTTACCATCATCTGAAACACATTTTTTAAAGTTTGTTTGAGAGGGAGAGAAAGAGCACGAGGGAGGGACAGAGAAGGAGAGACAGAATCTGAAGCAGGCTCTGCACCATCAGCTTGGAGCCCAACATGGGGCTCGAACTTACTAACCATGAGATCATGATTTGAGCCAAAACCAAGAGTTGGAATTTTAACAGGCTAAGCCACCCAGACACCCGTCATAAAATACATTTTATAGTTCTTTTTTACATACCATTAGTATTCTCAGTATTTTATGCCTTTTTCATGGTGTTTTTTTTTGTTTTTGTGTGTGTGTGTTTGTGTGTGTGTGTGTGTGTATGTGTTTTACCATCTCATTCTTGATGTCTGCGTATGCCCTCTTCTATCTTCTAAATTTTATTCTCACTTAAGAACTCATTCATCCTTGGTCTAAAGACCCAGTTCAATCCTTCTTTCTGTATTTGGCTGAATCTGAAATGGACCTATATTTATTTTGGACTAGCAGTCATGACTATTTTCATTGCTATTTATTTCATAGACAAAATCATACACTGTCTTCAGCTTTGGACACACTCTCAAATCTATGGTTTATTATAAGTCTGATTCTGCTTCTTTGTCATGAATTTATCTAATACTGACACAGCATTATCCTGACAATCCATTAACATTACTTACGGATGGTGACTAAATCATACATATATCCTCAAAGATAATACAGGACAAAGTCTAAAATTCCCAACACGACAAATGGTATATAGCCCACTTGTTTTAAATATTCACAAAACGTGTCTAAGATTCTGAGCTGCTCAGCTCTGCTCTTTTTTTTTTTGCTTCATTTGTTGAGTTCAGCTATACTTAAAATAGCAGGGGACTATCCGTTTTAGCAATTGACACAGCAGAAACTCTGTACTATTTTTTAAAATCCTATAATATAACAAGATATTCAAGGGGGGATTAGCTCATGTGAAATATGAAGAGAAGCTTTATCTTTGTTATTCTAATAACCTCACAACTCACTCAATGAATCCCTTTATGATCATGTAGAAATTGGCCTTGAGGCAATAATAAAAATACAAAAGAAAAGGGGAACAGAGATTTTAGTCTTTAGTCTTATCTACATAGCAGAAAATAATCAGCCATACCTACATGGAGGGTCCACATAGTATGATACAAGTCTGCTCATCAAACTAGGCATTTGAAAGTGTAGTTGATGGATTGCCACTCTTGTATAAACTAGATCATGTGTAATATTGCAGTTAATTCTGCATAAATGAATAATAAGGCAAATTAGTTGGTGAAGTAAAGAATACAAACAAAATAAATAATACTAAGGCTTGATCAAGTGCTACTATAAAGGGTTCAGACTAATAGATGTTATAGGAATCTGTGAACAAATCACTGAACTCTGGAAGCTAAGAAAAGTAGTTGAATGAAGAAGGGCTCTTGGGTGGCTCAGTCAGTTGAGCATCGGACTCTTGATTTTGGCTCATGTCATGATCCCATGGTTTGTTGAGTTTTTGAGTTTGAGCCCCATCCCCCCCCCCCCCCCCCCCCCCCCCCCCCGCCAATTGGGCTCTGCTCTGACAGTGTGGATCCTGCTTGGGATCCTCTCTCTCTCCCTCTCTCTCCCTCTCTCTCTGTTACTCCCCTTTGCACACTTGCACGTGCATGCTCTCGCTCTCTGAAAATAAATACAGATTTAAAAAAAAGTTGAATGAATGATTTCTTAGGTCAGTCATTTACTTAGCAAGTGTCTCTTGAGCCTCTACTTCATATATAGTACCGCCATAAGCATAGGATTTGAATCTGTGGGAGTGAGATGGACAGTTCCCTTGAATTTGAAGACATCAGTTTACCCTTCACTCTTTGATGCTCTTCAAGTCTCAGTAGGAAATTTTCTTTAGGACAGTTAAATACCCTTAACTTGTTAAAGTAACCTTTATTAACCGATCTTGCCACCATCAGTATATCTCCAGATCAAATACTTTGTAGTAGGCAGAAAATGCCACTTCCCCCACTTAGGCTGCACAGAGAATTAAAGTTGCTAACCAGCTGACCTTAAAATAAGGAGATCATTGGGGATTATCTGAGTGGGTCCATTATAATCACAAGGTTCATTATAAATGTGGAAGAGAGAAGGAGGAGAGTCAGAAACGCAGAGGTGACATTATAATCAAAACTTGATTGGCCATTGCTGGCTTTGGAGATGGAAGGGGGCCAAAAGCCCAGGAATGTGGGTAGCTTCTGGAAGGTGGGAAAGGCAAGAAAATGAGTTCTCCCCTAGAATCTCAGAAAGGAATGCAGCTCTACCTGCAACTTTATTTTAGGTCATTGAGATTAACTTCAGACATGTGAAATACCAAATTTGTGTTGCTTCAAGTGCTTGAGTTTGTGGTAATTGTTGGAGCAGCACTAGGAAACTAATACTGTTTTATCTTAGGAACACAAGTTTCTTTTCAGACTGTGTCTCTTGGAATTACCCCTGATACAGCCTGTGATTTAGCCACATGAAATTACTTGGAGTTGCCAGAACACATCCGACTCTTTTCAACTCTAGTGCTTTTGCCTATGGGCCCCCCGTATGGAATGACTTTCTCTGCCTTCTTTTTCTATTTCTTTCTTTCTTTTTGTTTGTTTGTTTTGTATTGTTATTGCTACTTTGGTTTTTACTGGATTATGCTTTTTTCTCTCATTTTTTTCATTTTGGAAAATTTGGGAAGTTTTAAAAATAGAAATAATAAAGCAAAAATCTCACCACCTAATATATCCAGAGCTGTTTGTTTTAGTCTATTTGATTCTAGTCATTTATTTAAACAACATAATCATAACTCTTACAGATTATCATAAATGTTATTTCATAATTACCCTTTCGTGTAATATTGAGGTTTTTTTCCTCATTATTCTTTGATAATC
The DNA here is from genome assembly GCF_028018385.1 of Neofelis nebulosa. NCBI lineage: Eukaryota > Metazoa > Chordata > Mammalia > Carnivora > Felidae > Neofelis > Neofelis nebulosa. Next base: position 21,934,304 of record NC_080800.1, read on the forward strand.
TAATCTCATTGTTCGCTAGTCATTGCAACAATATTCAGCAGTTTAGTTGGTCAATTCCCTACTATTATGTATCTTAGCAATTGTGGGTTCTAAAAATGTCTGCACTGTTCATCCTTATGGTTGCATCTTTGTTAGTATTTCTTACCAGTTCTGTAGAATAATCTTCCAAGTTCAATAGCTGAGTTAGACTCTGAGCATTTTTGATGTATTAGAAAGCTTGATGGGAAGGTCTTACAGATTTATTCTTGGTGATATGTACAAGTACCAACACACTTCTTACCAGTACAATACAAATGTGTAGGCAAAAAAGTTTGGTCATTGGAATTTCATTATTGCTTTAATTTAGTATTCTTGGATGCTTAGTGAATTTGCATGTTTGCTAATGTTTCTTATTTATTCTTCATTCCTGAGTTGCCATTTCATATTCTTTCTGAGTTTTAGGAGTGCTTTTATAACGTATTGTTAAGACATACTTTGTTACATAAACGGAAAATATTTTTCCCATAGTATCTATTTTTGCTTGTGTTTATTTTCGATATGCCTGAATTCTTTAGATAGTCACATATGCATGTTTTTAAATTCATATATAGAGAGAAAGATTTATACTTGTACTTACAAAGGCCTTCATTAACCAGGGATCAAATTAATATATATGTCCACTTTATTATAATTCTTTTATGTGTATGTGGTTTTTCCACTGCCTTTCTATATTTAATCTATTTGAGATTTATTCTGTTGTAAAATTTAATCTCTATTATAATTTTATATTTTCAAAAAATAATGTCCAAACCCTATTTATTAAATGATCATTCTTAATATAGTAAATGTTTCGATAAAGCTTGGTCTGTTTTTGGGTTTTCTAAATTTGTCAAGGATTCCTCTATTGCTGTACATAAAAACAGTATTGTAATAATTGACATTTTAAAATGCTTTCCGGTACCACATACTGGAAGTTGCCTTATTCTTGCCTTTTAATTTTTTCTTCATTCTTTAAAAAAAAAAAACTTTAGAATAATTTTGCCAAGTTAAAAAAAAATCCTTAACGGATCCAAAGTACATTTATAATTTCAGTGAAGGAAAATTTATGTCTTTATGTGATTCTTTTTCATTGAGGAATAGATTCTCTTACCTCTTAGGCATGTCTTCTGTTATGTCTGTTAATAATCATTTCTTTTTTTAGGTCTAAATATCCATATGATGTGTAATATTCTTATTAAGTTTATTATTACCAGGGATTTTATATTTTTGGTTATTAACAACAGTAAGTTGTTTCCCTTCTATTTTCTAACTAGTTACACTAAAGATTCCTCTTGCTAGTTCAGGAAACTTACCCTGGTTAGCTTCTACCTACAAAAGTTGGAAGTGGTATTTAATGGCAGGATTCAGAGATACCTGGATGAACTTTAAGGCAGGGATTTTTCCAGGACTCAGAAATGAATGGTAAGCAAATGCCCCTGGGAGCCCCGCTTCCTTCCGCATATCTTGTTTGTCACTCTGCTGGTCTGTCTGCTTGTTTTGTTTTCTTCTCCCCTCTGAGATCCACTTCCTCCATTTTTTCCTAGAGGAAAAACCTGTGGGGGATGATTTGCTGTAAACAACTCCTAGCTCCTAACTTTTGGTTTAGCAAGTTAAGCCATTTCTTCTCTCACCCTGACTGTCAAACTCCCAGAGACTCCATTTGAGCTAAGTTGAGTCAGGGCCTGACCCAGCAATGGTCGTCCTCCCCTTCCAGGGTACATCAGAAACAAAGTTGGGGTGGAAATTGGACTTTTTCATTTCCTATACTGGCATCCATCCATTAATGATCTGGAATAAGGAGAAGAGGTGACAGTGTTAGTTGGCTCTCATGTTATAGACCTGCTTCTTTCTAACTTTTTACTTTTTCCAAGGACAAAATGTCACACATTGAAGTTAGCATTTTCTATAAAAAGTTTTATTTTCTTGTGGGGGCTGTCCATTCAGCTTTGGCAAAGGGTGAGTGAAGGGAAATAATGTCTGTCTTAGCAATTTAAAGAGACAGCTGGGTGAGTACTAGTACACAACACCCGACTTTCATCTTAAACACCAAGCAGTATGGACTCCTTGGTCTCAGTAAAGAAATTCAGCTTTAGATATTTACACTTGTCTGAAATCTTTCTCTGGATTACTACTTTGATGATGATGGTGATGATGATTTTAGAGAGAGAGATAACGTGAGCAGAGGAAAGGGATGGAGGGAGAGAGAAAAAAATCTTAAGTAGGCTCCATACTCAGCCTGGAGCCCACCATGGGGTTCAGTCTCATGACCCTGAGATCATGACCTGAGCTGAAATCAAGAGTCAGACCCTCAACCACCTGAGCCACCCAGGCGCCCCTGGATTACTACTTTTGTTAATCACAGTAAAGAAGTCATACATTCAAGAGCTCTACTGGTTCCAGTGTGGAACATCTCTCAGTAAACAAAAATCATCACCCCTGAGTTCTCATTCCACACCACCTTGGTCTCAGGGATGTAATGCCCTCTCTAGTCCCAGGTTCATGATAGGTGTACCTGCTGATCAAAGCCATTTCAACACAGGTTGTTTTTTTCCACAGTGAAAATGATCTTGAGTTTCTCACAAACATAATCACAAAGTGACCTAACCTTTGAAACTTAGAAGCATTATAATAGATCTTGCCTTCTCATCTTCACTTCGTGGAAAGATCTGAATCCCAAGCACCTAATTACCAACTGAATCTTTGCTATTGACCATTTGACTCCTAAGTTCCCTACAGGCTTGATTCTTAGCTCAAGCCACCTCAGGAGAAAGTCTGTAAGGGGTACAAGGTTTAGTGTCTTGAGCCAAAGAAGATTTAAGACAATAATTCCCAAACAAAGTTCTATTCCTTCAACTCTACCCGGTGCTAGGTTTTGATGCTTCCTTATCTCTGTAATACCTTTCAAGCAGGGAGATCAAAATGACCAGAGAGAAAGAAAATCTTCACTTTAGATTCTGCCTTTAAAACTAAACCGTTTACTGCACATGAACAAATTAAGCCTCGTGTTTACTCTCACTTTTAGAGAGATGATGTTCGCCTTCCTGTGGTCGTTTCTAATGGATTTTTTGGACAGATATGAAAGAATCACTGCTCCTGGAATTCCCTCATCTAAAATAATACACCTGAGAGGCAAGAAGCGACTCGGTTATCAATTTTTGAATGATAGAAAAGTGCCAAAATTACTTTCTTTAGATGTTTCAGAGATTTTTCATAGTAGGAAATTCTTTTGAATACCAGACCTAAATGTCTAATGGTCCAAAGGTTATAAATAAATTTGTCTATGTGTCAAGGAAACCTATATTTGGTGGGGCAGGAAAAAGACAAAAGTGCAGAAAAGGCTCCCCCTTCCTGGGATGGCAATGCTTATTTTGTGCTATAATGCAGAGCCCTTTTGAGTCATACTTTTTTGTCACTCAAGGAAGTAGGTGAACTAGAAAAGAGGAAATGTTCTTTTGTTTATTAAGAGTTAGACTTTTTCAGGGGCACTTGAGTGGCTCAGTCGGTTAAGCCTCTGACTCTTGGTTTCTGCTCAGGTCATGATCTCACCATTTGTGAGACCGAGCCCCACATGGGGCTCCGCACTGACAGCACAGAGCCTGCTTGGGATTCTCTCTCCCCCTCTCTCTGCCACTCCCCTGCTTGCATGCTTGCTTTCTCTCTCTCAAATAAAAAACATTTTTAAGAAATTAAAAAAAAAAAAGTGAAAGGCTTATTCATACCACTTTGCCCAGAAGCTTGTTTTGCTTGGACCAGGGGTTGACTCCACTTGGCATCTTCACCACCACTGCCTGCTGCCCCCTCTTCCCTGTCAGGTTCAGCTTGATTCTGATTCCTAGGAGTGTAGCTCTTAACCTGGTAGTTCAGATGATTCACCTGTGCAGTTTTAAAATGCACAGATGACTGGACCAAAACAAAGAATACTCTGATTAGGTAGTTCTTGGATTTCTATATAAACAATAAAAAAAACAGCAGCAGCAAAGGTCCTCTGAGGATAATTCTGCTAGGCAGCATCAGTCACGCCCAGCCTGACTCAAAGCAGGAGGGATTTAGGAGGTTTCAGTCCATCACAATATCCTTTCTTCCATTATGTTCTAAGATATGTGCCCCCATCATGTGTCATAGTAAGGTTCATTGTTCGGGAGTTCCTGACTTGGTAAATTAGAGCAAAACAACGCCTTTACTCCAATGGGCTGGAATTCTGCCCTTAAACTAGAGACCAATACTTGGAGCTTTGTTACCTACTTACACGATTTCGTGATCCGCGAGTGTGTCAGTCCTGATTTCCCAGTGTTGACCGTTGGTTCCTTTATTGCCATTGTCACCGATTAGGAGATGACAGTTTGATTTTGGATCCTATAATAAAAAGTTCCCCCCTGGAATACCATCCCTATATTTCACATTGTGGTTTTATCCCCTGCCCCTTGGGCTTGGATTTCCTATCCAAGCTAATAATTGAAATGAGAATAATCTCTAGAATATCCCTGTTCAAATGGTATGTCTGATTTTGAGATGGCTCTTCTTAATCTACTTTGTCTCATTACTGTCAGACCACATTCAGCAATGCCGAGAAATAGTTCATTGTTTTCCTACCACAGAGCACAGAGGAAGAATTGATAGCAGTTCATAATGTGCTAGTGGAGGCCATAGGAATTACTGAGATTTAGAATCGGGAATAAGCCCAGGGATTATTGACAGCCAAAGTACCAGGGAGTCTGAGATGGGGACCTTGATACTGGGCAAGGACCACAAGTAGAACAAGGAGGATTTTGTGTTCACTGAGACTGTCATACCTGGAGCCACACAGATCGACTTCGGGGACATTGGTATCCAAATGTTGATATCCAGTCTGTTGTCAGACTGGCAGGTTACAACTCCTGTTCAGCACCCAACTTCCTGATTTTAGGAAACACCTGGTTTGAAAATCACTGGAGGAGCAGTTTTCTAACTTTGGTGTTTGGATGGCCTATACAAATGCCAATTCATATGCTCTAGACACCAGATATTGTGACTCACTAGGTCTCTGATAGGAGTAAGGAATCACATTTGGGGGAAAAGAAGCCTTGGTGATTTTAATACAGCTGGTCAGGGATCATAACTTGAGGAACTCTAACACATAAAATATGTCCTGGGGTGCCTGGGTGGCTCACTTGCTTAAGCAGCCGACTTAGGCTCAGGTCATGATCTCACAGTTTGTGAGTCTGAGCCCCACGTTGGGCCCTGTGCTGACAGCTCAGAGCCTGGAGCCTGCTTCAGATTCTGTGTTTCCCTTTCTCTTTGACTCTCCCCCACTCACGGTCTGTCTGTCTGTCTGTCTGTCTGTCTGTCTGTCTCTTTCTCTCTCAAAAATAAATAAACATTCAAAAAAATTTTTTACAAAAATATGTCCTAAAATCTGAAGCATCAGATAGGAGGCAAATCGTCCCATTTGTTGAGAGAGGAGATTATGAATCTTGAATGCCAGGCAGGGGCTGACAGTGACTCCCAAATTTGTTTCAAGTGTTAAAGGATAAACTGAGGCACACTAAAGGGTTGAAGTGTTTCTTTGAGCAAACATCGATTTGAATTGGACAACACCAAATCACAAGTGATTAAGAGTGCTCCACGGACAGGAGCTGGAGCAAGGATTATATAGAGGAAGACAAAAGAATTGAAGGAAAGCAATTATATGACGGACTGTAGCTTAAGTGGCTGCCTTATTTGGGAAATCCTAGTGGGCTGTTTGTGATTGGTTGTTCTTACGTTTCTTTTTCTCTGATTGGAATGCACTGACTCTGGCTTAGGTTTCGCTTTGCTGACTGTATGCTACCAGCAGATTGGACCCAGCTCAGTCTCATGGCATCTTTGTTTAAATACTTGAAAACAAGCAGTTGTATGAGTGCTGTGTTTAGCCACGTAAGCTAACTTTCAGATGGTTTTCCCAAAGTCATTCTTGTGAGCTCTCTCCAAATCCTTTGTTTCGTAGGTACCAAGTTGAGGATTTTTAGTTAAATATATTTAGAGTGGAAACACCTAAACTGAATGGCCTCCACTGATCATCCTGTGACTTCATGGTTCCTAAAGAGAGCCTAGCCTATTTGAATCTATTCAGCCCCAGTAACAAGCACAATTATACATCTAGCAGTCCAGCAGAGCACATCCCTGATTTGGTGGTTGCCACATATGGCTGGTGGTCTCCAGGCCTGCCGCAGCCCAACAACGGAGTAAGAATTACAATAAAAAGTATATTACTGATGTGCTGCTGTGATAACGTCCTTATATATTGAGTGGAGCCCTGAGTGCTGATTTACAGAAAAGCCTAAATAAAATCATTTAAAAAGCAGCGAATTCATGGTAGTTAACTCTTCTTACATTATGAATTCTTGACTCCTTGCTGGCTCTAGTGATCTTCCAATTTCAGGTGTAGTGTTTCCCTCAGGAACAACTCGGGCATCATAGTGTCATGCTCACACATAGATCCTTTCTGCTGTTTTTCTGAAGGTTTAGTAGTAAACTGAACTGAAGGCAACTTAAACCAACCCTAATTCTTTATTCTTAGCAGTCTTTAACCATAGACTAACAAGTGTGGTCTGACCTAGCTCTGTAGACCCTGCAAACTTAGAGTAGCAAATATTAGATAAAATAATGATCTCACATGTAGTTTCTTTGTTGTGAATATAATTATTTCATTGTTGTAGTTGCAAATGCATGTTAGGGAGCAACGAGGAAATAAAATTCCCTGGAGATGGTTCTTGTAAAGATGCATTGGATTAACCACCTTGCTACACTGTTGGTGATGTTTTCATTTTCCAGCACGGTTTTCAGTGTGCCACTGCCATTTGTGGATACCTATGGTGGCTCTCAATTGTCTCTTAACTTGAATTCAATTTCCTGATCTCGGGTGGGAAGGTTCTCTACTTCATTCTCTTGTAGCTAAAAGTTCCATTTTCCACCTGCCATGTTCACAGCACTCTGTATTCCAAACCTAATTATTTTTGAGAGTTGATGTCTTAGGCTGCTTTCATATTTACTATTATTTCTCCTAGAGAAAGCTCCCCAATTTCTTTGGCTTATTGATGAACACTTTCTTCACATGTCTCCTAAGATAAACAGCCTTTAAAACAGTTTTGTGGATGTTTTCACTGATCAATACAATAGTCCCCTGATCCCGATGCTTTTCAATGCCTACTACATATGAGAATCACCTGGGGAGCACGAAGACCGCAACCCTGACCAATTATATTAGGACGTCCAGGGCAGGGATCTGGGCGATACTGCTTGTTAATCCTCCCCAGGTGATCCCCTTTTATTGCAAATATTGATAACAGATGCTTCAAATTGTTCCTCAAATCTGAATGTGCGTAAATGCTAAAGATGTATAACCTTGGGCAAGCAGTCTTGGGGATACATGACTCTTCCTCATTTTGCCCTTGCCAGCTTTCCTATGATGTGCCTGCATAATTATAGCTAGGAATGCTCTTCTGAAATGTGAAGACACATTATAATTAGGAGAGCAGAGAATATGGTCAAATGAACATAGGCATTGGAGCACTGAGACCCAATTTTGAATCTTTGCACATGAGCTAAGGAAAGAATTTAGGCCATGTCATTCTCACTGCTGAGGTTCCGATTTATTTGGGCATGCTTTGTGATCAGATTGGCCCTGCAGGTATCTGTTGAGAGCAGGGCTCTAGTGGACAATTATTATTGCCCAGCTTATTTTCTCGTTGGTACACTATCGTTTCCCTAACTGCTAGGGAAGTTAATTACATGGTTTGCCCTGCTTAGGAACAAGGGTTGGCAATCAGAATGCTCTAGCTCTCTGGCCACACTGGCTGGCTGAGCTGTAGGCCCACTTACTCAAGCTACAGCAGTCAAATGCATCCTTGTTCTGCAGCCAGAAGAAGAAGAAAGTGCTATCCTCATGTTCCTTTTTGTTGGGGGAAGAAGGGGCTTGCCTGAGACCAAAGCCAACACAAAGAGTAACAGACATGGAGCAAAAGAGAGGACTTTTGAATTTGTTGAGCCACTAACTTTTCTCCTCTGTTCCCTAACAGCTCAACTTTGAATTAGACTTCTGTTACTTAAAACCAAATCAGTTCTGACTTAGGGCTTGAGAAGATTTTGAGGGGAGCTAGCTCTGAGGGAAGTAGGAACTAAGTAAGATGGACTGTGGCACAGTAAGAAAGTCTTGGTTATTAGAAAGAACAGTCATTCCTAAATTAAACATGACATCTCTTTTTGAGATTTGTCATCTGATGTAATTTCTCCACCCTCTTGTCTTCTCCCTGTGTAAGTACAGTAAAACTTGGATTGTGAGTAACTTGTTCTGTGAGTGTTCCACAAGACGAGCAAACATTTATAATAAATGTTAACGTGATGAACAAATGATGCCTTGCACTGTAAGTATTATATGATGCCAAATGTCACATGATCACAACTGAGCCAATGTTTCTTGAAATTTGCTTTGATATACAAGTGCTTTGGATTGCAAGCATGTTTCTGGAACGAATTGTGCTCGCAAACTGAGTTTTACTGTACTATGGAATATGGGGATAAAAATATCAGGGTGGAGGGATTACAGGTAAAAATCAAGCCCAGAAAGAGGGCTTCCAATAAAAATTTTGCAAAACATTAGGACATGTGAGGGTGTTTTCGGGTCTGAGGCAGAAGGACTTGGCCCACTACTTCATCACACCACTCCTGACCAGCTTTGCCCACAGGAGTGTGCCCGTGCTTCGTTTGCAGTGCTCAGCGACACTACTAGATGTCTGGCCTAATTGAAGAAGGACGCGATGGACCTTAGAGGATGGCTAGGAGAGACTGAGATGTCTCTGGGTATCTAGCAGAGTAACGGCGTGTCCAACTGTGACTGAAAACAAGTAGAAGTTTCTAATGCGTATCTGTTGCCTGCAGATATGATAGTATTTAGGCCCGTATGTGAACACACATAAGCTAACACCTGCAGATTCTTACGTCTAACCGAGTGACTTTTGCAGGCAAGTAGAGATTCTTTGTCAGTACCTGGGATAGGAGCCCCTGAAATCTAGGTTTTTCCTTTTAATATGATACCATTTCAACTCATGGTTTTCTGGGGTCTGAGGAAATTCTGATATGAAGAAAACATATATGAAACTACTCTATGTTCTTAGTAAGCACTCATTAAATATATGCTTAATGTTAACATCATGAAGTAAATTGTGAAGGAATTATGATAGAGTATTAAAGAATGCGGTTTAAAAAAGCAAATGTTAAAATAGTCAACTTTTGGGGTGCCTGACTGGCTCAATCAGCGCAGCATACAACTTTTAATCTCAGGGTTGTGAGTTCAAGCCCTGCATCAGGCATGGAGCCTGCTTAAAGATAAAAAAAAAATAAATAAAATAAAATATTTAACTTTCAGTGCTCTGCAATTCTAAAGGAGGATGTTCTGTATACTCACACTTAAATATATACTTTGCATCTTACCTGATTTATAAAAAAAATCTCTGGCCAGAATATATCACGTGACCCTGTACTGTTTGCTTTTATTAGTTCAAGTTTGATTTCCAGTCTGTAGTGTATTTGTATCTCATTAATATTTTTGTCAGTAAGATGAGAAATATTGTAATGCTGTCTGTGCTGCTGCTTTTTTTACTTTCTATTTTTTCCCTGTCAATATCTAATGCCATATCACAAATGCCACGTGATAGTATTTTCACCTAATAGAAATTGTCCACTTTTGTACCTTCTTTTTTTAAAGTGTCCATCTTATATGAATGAAATGCATTATGAAAATTGTCTTTTAGCTGCACTGACCTTGCACTTTTCTTAGTAGTTCTGGGAAAACTTTTTTTTTAATGTCCTAATAAGATTAAATAGCCAAACCTGGCCCATATTAGACCTGTCTCAGGTACTAGCCATGATCATCCTTTATCTCCCGGCTGCTCAGACTGGATCCAAGGAGAATTTGTCAGCACACTCAGGAAGTAGTTTTCTTTAAATACCAATTTCATCTTCGGTCTGGTCTCTGGCTGATCTGCATCTGCCCCTGTCTTTTGGATGATCTAGGGTTTCTCCATCCCTGCTAGGTCTCTAGTGCCTTTGAGAAGCCAAGCACCTTGTCTCAGCCACCAGGCTGGAAATGTCCTGTGCTCAGAAGTTCCCCCTCCCACCCCCCATCTCTTCCCGGAATGGAGCCTGGTGCAGTTCCTTGTTGCTTCACACTAGACTGTTGATTGGGTGCGGGAGGCACATCACGAGTGGCTGATTATCCAGAAGGGGTTACCCTTCCCCCTTCCCACCCTTAGCCCCAGTCCCTCGGGCCAGGTCTATCAGCCAAGGACTCACTTCTGGGGGATGCTCTCCTCTGAGACTTGCCTCCCAAGACTATTCCTTGTGGGTTTTGCTCTTTCCCTTTAAATAGCCTGTCTTGTCTTTTGCATTTTCCCTCCCACTTCATTCCCTGTGTTAGGGATCTTGCAGACTTGGCTTACCAGACACCAAATTCAGACTTATTTCTATTTTTGAAAATTCCAGAGACTTGAGTTCCTACCCTCTTTTCATCTTGTGTCATTGCTTTGCTCTGTGCACCCTGTGTTCTCAGGCAGGCTTTATCTGTTTGGTGCCTGGCCATTGATGCTCACCTCATAAGTGCTATTGTGATAAGCTAGTGGCCGAGCAAACAGATCTCTTTTGAAATAACTCAGGTAAAAATCCAAGGTGACCCTGAGTGACCAAACTTAAATTACATGTCAATCTTGAATTATTCACAGGAGCACAAGCCTGCAATGCAAGTCCTACCCTCAGACACAAGGGTGGGTCATCCCCTCAGGACTACATGAGTCTGGGGTAAGAATGGGCCTCCCAAAGAAAAACCAGAATACTTTTACTAGAATAAGGGGGAAACAGATAACAGGCAAAAACAGCTTTCTTAGTACTCTCAACATATGGTTACTGTCTGAGTACTCACTGGATCATTCAAATTCATCTGGCAGTCTTCACTTTCATGTTTTATTGACAGTAACTTCAGTGATCATGAGACTGTGCATTAACTGACTTACAATATCACCTGTTTGCTAATTGGGGCATTAACAGGTAGCATTTTCAGAGTACTTTCCACATGACAGACTGGGAGTAAATGGCCCCTGTTAGGCCTGTATTACTGCAGACCTCACCAAGAATGACCCTGGGCTCTGCAGCATTGTTTCCCTGGAAACAGTAAATATAAATGAGGAATGTCAGGTTCACCTCCTTTGTTGAGTAGAACTGCACCTGTGTTAAGGGAGCTTTGACTTGGCATGCAAGACTCTGGCCTGTGTCACTTGGACATTATAAAATCGTGATAGAAGGATGTGCTTGTGGCTTCTGTATGTTCAAGTGACCCACGGGTACCTCCATGCTTATGCTCTGGATAGGTGACGGGGCAGAATAATCTTTGTACTTGGGCAGATGCTGAGACTGCTGATGGCACAGGGCTGATGTCCCTGTTGTCACCCCTGCCTTGAATTGTTCTATAAAATTAAATGCAGCACCAGACTGAAGCCTGTTTTTGTCGTACGAGTCTTGCTGCCATCTCAAATTCCTAACTCCAGCTGTCCTGCAGCACAGACACTGTTCCGAGAGCTTTATGTGCAACTTCTTATTTATTCTTTTTGGACACTTCTATTTGTTTGGTATGACTGAGACATGAGCAAGCTCCTATCTGAAAGGCTGCACAACTTACTCGTAGTTCTGTAGGCAAAATGCACAAAAACCAGGGTCATCCAAATAGTCCAACCTGAGATTCTCCATTGACCACTATGCTCCTACTGGCTTATTTTTCCCCAGTCGCCTTGCATCTCCTTTATGGTAATGACCTTAATATTGTTGCAAGTTTTTTTCCACTTAACTCTCAAGAAACCGTGTCATCTCATCTTGAAGTGTGAATTTTAGTAACTTAGGGCAGATCAATGGGACATGTTAAAAAGGTTTTTTCTTACTGACTTTTGATATGGGCAGACAGCCTGTTTGTCTTATAATCTGGTGACACATATTTGTTTATGTCAGGTTTGGGGAAACTGCTTTATTTCTGGTTCCTGTAGCATTAAAAAAGTTTGTCCTTTTTAATATTCTTACTAGACTGTTTTTCTCTTGACTGAAATTTCCACCCACAAAGGATTAGCTAAAATCTTTGTTAGGCTCTTTTCTTACCACCTGCAAAAGCATTGTGTGGTCCCTTGCTAATTGGAAACTATCCATCCGGAAGTTCTGAAGCTCGAATATTTTAATGGCAGAGACTCCTTTTAGAGTCTAAGTGCATCTTTGCTGATAGAGGTGATTTGTTATTTCAGGCACAGATGATTTGAAAAGCAAACAGTTAAAGTAACATTTAACCTATTAAAATGATATTTTTACCTAATTTTCTTTTTTTTTTTTACTGTGAGCATCTGTAAGCAAGTTTTTTTTTTATTTTTTATTTTTTATTTTTTAAAATTTACATCCAAATTAGCGTATAGTGCAACAATGATTTCAGGAGTAGATTCCTTACTGCCCCTCACCCATTTAGCCCGTCCCCCCTCCCACAATCCCTCCCGTAACCCTCAGTTCTCCATATTTCTGAGTCTCTTCTGTTTTGTCCCCCTCCCTGTTTTTATATTATTTTTGTTTCCCTTCCCTCATGTTCATCTGTTTTGTTTCTTAAAGTCCTCATATGAGTGACATCATATGATTTTTGTCTTTCTCTGACTAATTTCACTTAGCAATAATACCCTCCGTTTCCATCCACGTAGTTGTAAATGGCAAGATTGCATTCTTCTTGATTGCCGAGTAATACTCCATTATATATATATACCACATCTTCTTTATCCATTCATCCATCAATGGACATTTGGGCTCTTTCCCTACTTTGGCTATTGTGGATAGTGCCACTCTAAACATGGGGGTGCATGTGTCCCTTCGAAACAGCACACCTGTATCCCGTGGATAAATGCCTAGTAGTGCCATTGCTGGGTCGTAAGGTAGTTCTATTTTTAGTTTTTTGAGGAACCTCCATACTGTTTTCCAGAGTGGCTGCACCAGGTTGCATTCCCATTACCTAATGTTCAAATTGTATTTTGTGAAGTCTAACTATATATTGCGAATAAAGTGAAACAGACATTTTGTAATTTTAAAGTTAAAAAAAACTTTTTCAAGTTTATAAAGATGAAAACCCACCTGTCCTGGGTCTAAATGGAAGGGCTAGGAATAAAAATAAAAATGAATTATTCATTGAACCTGAGTTTATAAGAAATCAACCATACCCTTTTTATTTACCTTAAGACTTTTTTGGTTGAGTTAATCTGAATTAGATTCCAGCTACATCTGTCGGTCTTAAAGCTGGAAGTTATAAAGGACTTGTGTGACTTACTGAAAGTTCTAGGTTGTGTTAAAATGGCCTCAAAATTAGATGATAAACTGGATTGAAATTGTCCTTTTGGATGTAGGAAAAGTAGTCGTGAATGGTGTTTGAAGGCCAAAAAAATCATGTGAAGTGGTTTGGTTTGGGGATTTTTGTTTATATGCTACTATTCAATATTAAACAAATATTTATTGAGTAGCTGTAGGTGCTGACATGGGAAAGGAGTCAGAGCAGAGCAAAGGGGAGAACAGATCTCAGAAAAGGAGACAAAGGAGAACAGCCAGCCCAATATTTGCATTAGAATGAATACTAGTGACTTTACTTAAACACAGAGAAAAATGTAGAATTACATCTACCTCTAGGTGTAAGGAAAACACAGTGATGGGCCTTTTCCTAAGTAATTAGCAAGATACAACTATTCTTTCTATGGGCTCCTGTCTTTGCCAGTCCAAAGGCTACTAAACCATAAGGGATAATGATGTCTCCAGATAAATTGTAGTTAATTCTTTTTGTTTGTTTAACATTTATTCATTTTTGAAAGGCAGAGAGAGACAGAGCGCGAATGGGGAGGGGCAGAGAGTGAGGGAGACACAGAAACAGAAGCAGGCTCCAAGCTCCAGGCTCCAGGCTCCAGGCTCCAGGCTCCAGGCTCCGAGCTATCAGCACAGAGCCCGATGCGGGGCTCCAACTCACAGACCGCGAGATCATGACCTGAGCCCAAGTCGGCCACTTAACCAACTGAGCCACCCAGGCACCCCAATAAATTGTAGTTAAAACATGGGTTCAAGAATTAATTACATGCTTGAAATATTCATGATTAGAAAGCCTGTCAATACACTTAGATTTTTATTTGAGCTTCAGTAAAACAGTTACAATATTATAAAGGGAGCTTTTGTTTTTACTCATAAAACCTTTATTGATGAATTTGTTAGTACCATGGAATTATTCCTTTTCTTTGTAAGCTGCTTCTACAGCCTCGAATTGATCCAAGGGACATATTATGCTGATTGGTGCATTATTTTCTCTTGTAGTGTTAGATTAAGAAATGCTTCTAAAGGTTTTTCTTTTCTCTCCCATTATTATTTCATGTTCAGTTACATTGCTTTGGGATTATGTTTCTTAAATGGATAGTTGATATTCAGAATCTCATATGTGCATATAAGAATTCTCACTCCCAGCAGGGCAAAAAGGGAAATAATTGGCGTAAAGGTTGTTAGTGTCATACACCTGGCATGAGGTACTATGATGGAGAGATTGTATACACACATATTGGAGCCAGGCTGCCTGGGTTCAAATTCCAGCCCTGACACTAGCTGTGTGACATCAGACAAGTTACTTACCTTCTTGTGACATTTTTTTTTTTTTTCATCTGTAAAATGAGGACAGGAATACTACCTACCTCATAGGATTGTTTTAAGTAGTCAATAAATGTCAGCATTATAGAGTACTCTACTCTTTTCTTTCGGGTCTATATTTCTCCAAATCAGTCCTTAAAATTCAGTGGCTTAGATAGGAAAAGATTTATTTTTCATCATAATGTATCCCTATGTGTCCTGACCATTATATCATCCTACTTTTCCTGTTCCTGTTTTTCTTTTTAACGTAAGATAGTCTGACTCTATTTTGACTCAGCATAGTATAAAAGTATAGTATCCATAGTCCCAAATGTTTGGTATCTGTTTAAGTTAAATGTCTTTTGGATGTCACTGTGATCCAGTGGGAGGGTAGTAATGGATGGTTTTTGAGTTAATTTATTTCTTTCCTCACAGTGCTGTGCAGTGAAAAGTGCTAATACTCTGAGAGATGCAAAAAGTGAAAAATGCCTAGAATGTTACTATGTCATACAAGAGATAAGAAAATTAGGAAATAGCTACTGGAATTTCATAGATGGTAATCAGAATAGGTATGATTCATGTATTAGCACCAACACTTCGTAAATATTGATTTATTCTAAAATTCAGACAGTCTTAACTCTTCATGACAGATTGGAGACTCCATAGTTCTTTTGGGAGGTAGAGGGGTTTTTTTTCTCATCTCAGGAGACTGAAGTCAATATAATAAGAGGGTTAGATTTTCAAGTCAGTGCAGATGATATCATTTGAAGTCAAAATTACCTTTGATCATTCTTTTTTTTTAAGCATTGAAATTCTAGTTAACATACAGTATGGTGTTAGTTTCAGGAATACAATATAGTGGTTCAGCACTTCCATGCATTACCCAGTGCTCATCATAACAAGTGCTCTCCTTAATCCGCCTCACCTATTTAATCCATCTCTCACCCACCTCCCCTCTGGTAACCATCAGTTTGTTCTCTGTAGTTAAGAGTCTCTTTCTTGGCTGGTGTCTCTCTGTCTCTCTCTCTGTCTCTCTCTCTCTCTGTCTCTCTCTCTCTCTCTCTCTCTCTTTTGTCCCTGTATTCATTTGTTTTGTTTCTTAAATTGCACATATAATGAAATCATATGAGTGCTGGCAAGGATGTGGAGAGAGGGAAATCCTCTTGTACCGTTGATAGGTATGCAAACTGGTGCAGCCACTCTGGGAAACAGTGCGGAGGTTCCTCAAAAGTCAAAAATAGAACTACCCTAGGATCCAGCACTTCTTTACCCATTCATCAGTTGATGGACTCTTGGACTGTTTCTATAATTTCGCTATTATAGATAATGCTGCTATAAACATAGGAGTGCATGTATCCCTTTGAATTAGTATTTTTGTATTCTTTGGATAAACACCTAGTACTGCCACACACACACACACACACATACACACACACACACACACACACACACACACACACACACACTGGAATATTACCCAGTCATGACATAGATGGAGCCAGAGAATATTATGCTAAGTGAAATAAGTCAGAGAAAAGACCTTTGATCATTCTTAAGGGGTTCATTTTGTCTGGACGCCCCATCTCACTGACAGCTTTTCCTCCACCTTAAGAAGAGCTTTCTTTCTTCAGTTTGGCAACAGATTAGGCAGTTGGCTTATGTTTAAAAGTGCTACTGTATGAAAAATAGGTATTTTTAAACACTGGAATCACTCTCATAACAGCAAGAAGCTTACATAGAATAGAAGAATTCAGACAGAAGCGGGGTGAGGTGTGTTAAAGGAGGAGTGGAATTATAACTCCCAGTGCACTTTAATTTTGTGGCATGTTTGGTTGAATGGAATAACTAGCAGAATCACTGGCACTGTTGTAATTCTTTTTCTCTCTCTCATTCCTCAGTTCTTATTTATCCTGGGTGTGTGTATGTGAATTAGTACGGGTTTGTTGTGCTCCAACAGTATCATGTAAAGACAGGTACACATAGCAGGGAAGGGATGCACAGCGTGCTGAGGGATTCATCCATCCCCATCGTATTCCCTCAACTTCATAATTTATTTACATTGCTTGAGAAACACGAAAGTCTTTATTTATTGTTATATGTGTGTGTTGGATGGAGTGGGAAGCTCTTAATGTAAATTACTTCTTCCCCTTCATCACAACCCTTGTAAATTCTAGTCCATGTCTGCAAGAGACCTAAATCTAGAGGAAAGCTGAGGAATAGCTGGAGTAGGCTAGTTCCACTCCATTCAAAAGCATCCCTTCTTCCTTGCATGAAAATTAATAATTTGGGCACTTCTTAGGAGAATGACGCCAATCCAGATAGCGAATGGCAGAAACCCTTCTTACCGAACTGTATGGTTAGTTATATCATGCATGTGAGATTTAGGTATGTAATTTATCTTAATTATTTCAATTGTTCTTTCTAAAATCCTGATAGAGAATATATGGAACAGTCATCCTTCAGCACACTAGTCTTGATGTGTTTCTCTTGTGAATTATTAGGAAATATAAGAAAAAAATGATACAATCTGATGACTACAATTTATGGAGAAAAAAATATATGACTGTTTTACTAGATTCTTTAGTGATAGCTAGATTCTTTAGTTAGCCAGTTATGTTTAGTTACTGAAAATGACATCTCAAAGTTAATGCTAAGGTTGCAAATTGAGGTGAGGGCTATATGGATGCTCCCTGAACAATTCTTTGTACTTCTTGTTTCAAAATTTTCATAGTAAAACACTGAGAAGGAAAGTCCTCAAATCTCCAAGTTTCAAAAACAGATCTTTTCAAGAATTTCATTCCATGATCATTTATTGATTACCTACTATGTATGTGCAATGGGATAAGTGCTAGGGACAAACTTGAATTGAGCGTGGTGGCTGCCTTTAAGAATTATATCAATTACCTGTTGCTACAACAATACTGAATAACCAACTTGGTAGTGTGCAGTCATAAGCATTTATTTTCACATTCTTGAGTATGCAGGTTGACTGTGAATTGGGTCCTCTTTCCGGACTGTTGGCAACTGCAAATTTGGTTGGGTGTCCTTCCTTGCTACATTTCATTGACTTAGGTTCATTCTGAGACCCTGTCTCTTGTTGAGATGATGGCAGAATTGCAAGAGGGTTAGCCCAACCAAGGAAGTAGATGTCATGCCTTTGGTTACATCACTTCTCCTAAGACATATTCACCAAAGTGATTTACATGGTTGAGCCCAAAGTCAAGGGGAGGGAAAGTAAACTCTGCCTCTATTGGTAGGAACTACAAAGTCACATGGGGAGAGGCATGATCCAGGGAGTAACGCATCGGGACCAAACTTGAGTCTACCCCAAATGGTTTGGAGTCTAATTGTTGACAAACCAGACAAAATACTGCACTGCCAGCAATATGATAGTCATCTTGAACACCATGATCATGGATTGCTCCATTTGTTCAAAGGATAAATTAATATTATTGAGTTCTAGTCTGTAGGTCAATGTATCATATTCAGTGATACTCACCTTAGATAATTGGAGGGCTGTATAGATAAGTCACTCCACCTTACTATCATACCATGTTATAGCAGAGAATAAAAGCAATTCAAAAAGCATTTGTTAAGCCCTTAGTATCTTTAAGATTCTTTTCTAGAACCATGGAAGCAGTGATGATTCATGTCCAGTTCCCATCTCTCAAGGAGATCTCAATGTAGTGAAATATAAGGACATTTTAATTTTCGTGCCACCTACTTCTTGAGCGGTAAATCTGTGAATGATAAATTACAGATTTAGTTTCTGAACAATTTTTAGGAATAAACTGAATTTTCCTTGTGTTTTGATGAAAGGTTTACATCCACTTAAAATTATGCTCTTGTTGTATAGATCAACATTGAAGGAAGTCAACCATAACATTTTATAATTAAAAATAATGCAGGGGTATAAGATCTTTATTGCTTGCAGAACTTTAATAATCTATTAATTTTCCATTAGTTGCAGTATAATGACCCACGTCCTTAAATGGAAAGCAGAATCAACTTCTTGAACCAAACTTTGTGATAGAGACCCAGCATGTTCTATTAATTTAAACCATTTCTTGCAATAATTTGATTATATTTTATGATATAACCAATTCAGTGAATTGGAAATATAAAAAAACTCTCACTTGGTTCCCAAATGAAAGATAATGAAGGTCATAAAATATTTATTAAAATGAATAAATTGTTCTGAAGATAAAGTGTGTAAATAAGTCAGCAACTTTGGGGCATCTAGGTGGCTCAGTCGGTTAAGTGGCTGACTTTGACTCAGGTCATGATCTTGGGGTCCTTGGGTTCGAGCCCCACGTTGGGCTCTGTGCTGATAGCTCAGATCCGGGAGCCTGCTTCGGATTCTGTGTCTCTCTCTCTCTGCCCCTCCCCTGCTCTCTCTCACACTCATTGTCTCTCTGTCTCTGTCTCTCTCTCTCTCTGGAAAATAAATAAACATTAATATATATATATATATATATATATATATATATATATATTTAAAATAAATCTCTTTGTATATATTGAGAGAGAGAATATACATGGAGTATGTATGTATACCTATTACCGAATACTTTGTAGTGATTGATTATATTTATTTATGTAATTAATTGACTTCCCCTGGATCATAGATAACCTGTTCTTATATGCTTAAATGCAAATTTCTGTGAGAATTCAAAAGCAAAAGGAGTTAGAAGCACATTTTAATCAGAATGCAAAAAACTAAGAAGCCTGACAATTTCAGGGGTTGTTGAGGACATAGGAGTAACTGGAACCATCATATCCTCCTGGTAGTAGTTGATATTGGTAAAATTGCTTTGGAAATTTCCTTGGCAATATCTTCTAAATCTGAACACATGTACGCTCTGTTACCTAGGAATTCAACTCCAAAGTATAAAACCTGAAGTAATAGTTGTATGTACATGCATCAAAAGATAAAAAAAGACATATACAAAGGTGTGCATAGGAGCATTATTCATATAGTCTCTAATCTGGAGTTTCAATGCACATCAAGTCTGGAAAGAATAAACAAATTGAGGAACATTCATAGTTGAACACTATACAGCAATGAGAAGGATTAAATTACTGCTATATAGCATAACATTTATGAAGATCAGCGTAATATTTAGCCAGAGAAGCCAGGAAAAGAGTAGGCAATGTACAATTGCATTTATATAAAATTCAAGACAAGGCAACACTAATATAAGGTGTTAGAAATCAAGATGGCGGTTGCTTTTATGATAGCGCTTAGTGGAAGTGGGCACAACGGGGGCCTCAAAGGTGTTGATAAATATTATACTTTTTCATCTGGGTGGTGCTTAGATGGATGTGTCGATTTGGTGAAAATGAATCATGCTGTTTAAGATGTGTGTGCTCTTTTGCAGGTATGTTTTGAATTGCTTTTTTGAAGCAGACTTGATAGACAGAGAATTGCACGTACTTAATGTGTGCATTGTGATGAGTTTGGACATAGACAAACACCTGTGATACCATCACCCCAATAAAGGGAATAGACCTATCTAAAACCTCCCAGAGGTTTCTTGTGTCCTTTTGTTTTTTTCAATATGTTTTATTTTTGCAAAACTTAAAAAAAAAGCATACATCTGATTTCTCAATCTGCTGACTTCCTGCCACCCTTATTTTTCACAATTTCTGAAACAGCTGCTTAATGACTAACACATTTTTACAACTTCCTATTATTTTTCATTCTTCAAGTCATGGAGGAATTATTGTAATCTTTTCAAGTCCCTCGTCCTGTTCACTTACTATTAATTCCTTTTGTGGGGATCAGACAGCAGACCTTAGAGAATTTTATAGAGCCTCTCTTCATTCTTCTATCTGCCAAAAGAAACTTTATGTTACAAACCTTGATTATTGATTCTCTCCATGACATTTAAAATGATACCTTTCATAGGAATTTTGTCTGTTACCACCTTTCTGCCCAAAGTAATTTACAGCAGCTGTGGAAATTTTGAAATTAGATTGGAGACCTTCTGTCCCAAACCACATGCTTCTTGAAACAGAGGGAGTTTTGAATAGTGTGAGGTTATTCCTAATCCTGGCAATAATACCTGAGAATAACGAAAGACTTAATGAGTTGATCTATTAAGTCAATTTTCAAATCACAGGTGAGGATTTTTTTTTTTTTTCCTTGAGAAATCGAGGTTAGGTCTGTCTCCAGGCATTCTTTAAGCAATAAACTTGAGTTCCTAGGAAAGGAAGACCTCCTAAAGTAAGCGCCCAGCATACTCATTCAAATGGAAAGCCCTTTAACAAAGGAATCTCTTCCTCATGAGCAGTATTAAAGCAACCTCCCATTATGAAGGCATGTTAAACTACCTCTTGGGCATTTTGCCACATGTTGAAGCTGCATTACAGTCTTTTGTATAAAAGGTGTCTTTCTCTCAAATTGCTCAAACACTGTCTTCTCTCTCTTCTCTTTTCCTCTAACAGACTCCACCAAAGTTCCCCAACTTCAAACCTTAATTTCTTCTATAGCTCTCACAAAGTTCCACATGAGGACCTATTGAGAAGCAAGAAATCTGGTGATGGGACAGACTTTTGTGACTAGAAGAAGAGAAACCCTTGTAGAATGGCACAAGACTTGTCAGCATTATTGTTTTAGTCTTAGACTAAAACATAGCTTGTAGAATAAAGAAAATCCACATGTAGTGAAAGGCAAACAGCATGACTTAGGCACAAAGCAAATTTAATCATGTGTTCCAGGAAATTCCTTCACATATTACTACTGGATGCCCTGGTGGTTTTGAAGTGGCCACATGTGCTCTGCAGGGTGATGCGTTTGATCGCTAATCACTCCTCTGAATGTTTTGGACCTTTCTCCCAGATTATATAGGGCAACCTAACTGGACACTAGAGCCCCAAGCCTCTTTATGGCCATTAAGCTGAATTCTTGCTAATGTAATAGGGGCACAAACAATTTTTGCTTGATCTGGATTTCTTCTGTCGTCTCTTCACACAAACTCGCAGGCAAATGAGGGAGAGCAGACAGCTGTGACTGTGCACAGGAGGGCAGTGTGCCAGGGGATGGCAGCACCGCTGTGAAAGGGGCCTTTCTTTATCACTGTCTTGACAGCTCCAAACCATACCACACCTCCAGTTTAGGTGTTGAACTAGCCTGAAAAAGAAATATACTTCCTACCCCTTTTGTGTGTTTAAAAAAAAATTTTTAAGGGGCGCCTGGGTGGCTCAGTCGGTTAAGCGGCCAACTTCGGCTCAGGTCATGATCTCGCGGTCTGTGAGTTCGAGCCCTGCGTCGGGCTCTGTGCTGACAGCTCAGAGCCTGGAGCCTGTTTCCGATTCTGTGTCTCCCTCTCTCTCTGACCCTCCCCCGTTCATGCTCTGTCTCTCTCTGTCTCAAAAATAAATAAAATGTTAAAAAAAAATTTAAAAAAAAAATTTAAGTTTATTTATTTTGAGAGAGAGCGTGCATGCACCCGTGATCAAGGGAGGGGCAGAGAGAGAGAGGGTGAGAGAAAATCCCAAGCAGGCTCCATGCTATCCGTGCAAAGACTGACAAGGGACTTAGTCTCACAAACCAGGAGATCATGACCTGAGCCAAACTCACGAGTTGGGCACTTAACCATTTGAGCCACCCAGGTGTCCTCCCCTTTTGGGGAGGTATTAGCTAATCTTTATCCTAGCTAATCCAGATAGGGTGTTTTTGTTTTTGATGAATAATTTTTGGTATGCTTTCAACATACTAAAAGATGATGGGACACACATCTGATGATTTTCATGATAAAAAATGCTTTATATTTCCATTGGATATTTGTTGTATCAAAACCTGTGTCTGCATTCTATGATATTCAGAACGATCCTGTCATGGCACTTAACGTGATTAATTATCCCTATTTTACAAATAAGGAAACAAGTTTATTTGCAGTTTACAACTTAATCTTTCCACATTGTCTCAGAGACCTATACAAGTTCGGATGAAATGTAGATTGGTGACTATTTGTTCAAGTCCATCCAAAATATTTTATTGAATTAAACTCCACAAGTATAATAAGGTGTCTCACCCTTCTGGAGATGCTAGCATATATGGCTTTTTTTTTATTGTGTTCATTTAACTTAACAGCCAGTTTATCTCTTGAATAAAATAAAAATACAATTTTTTTAATTAAGTACATTTTCAAATTAAGTGTTTAAAATACTAAGAAATTTCATTTTTACTGTTTCTTTCTATAAATATAGCGAATTGGGAAAATACAAAGGAGATGTTAAAAATTGCTCATATTCCCCAGTACTCCAAAGTAAACACTATTAATAATCTTCATTGAAATTATTTATTCATTTTACAAAAGTCTATGTTTTCCTGAATTTCTGAATATTTTTAGTGACGTATTTTATTCTTCGTGTAAAATTTAGCAGCAGGAAAGAAAAATCTGAAAATTACTTGTAACTCCAAGACTCGGAGATAATAACTACTTTTTATGTAGGTGAATGCTTTTATATAAAAATAAAAAAATGCTATTTAAAACATTTTTACTTAATGACAATGGCTAACTTGCGTGATCCCCACTAGAGCCAGGCACTGCGCTACAGATGTGACATCCATTGCCTTCTTTAGCATTAAGAACAAAGCCTGTAAGATAAGTGCTATAATTATCACCATCTTTACACAAGAAGGAAAAGACTTGTTTAAACAGCTTATGTATCATAACAATGGTGTGAAAGTATTAAGTATGACCACAGGTTGTCTCTATTGAAAGCCTGCACTGCAAACATTTTGCTACGCTATTTGAATGTCAAGAAATCGAAGGCTGCTGCACTATATTCCATCCTATGCAGCCACCACAAGTATCCCAATCAGTCTAATACCTTTGGATGTATGTTGTTTCCTAATATTAACAGCAATGTATTTGTTTTCAAGTCTCCATACAAGGACATTTTGATGGAGTTCATATTTTTAATGGGGAAATTTATATTCTCTACTGAAAAGGAGAGAAATTGAAAGAAAATGATTATGTGGCTTTTAAACCCAGTGAAATATTCAAAAAGCATCATAGATGAAAGAGCCTTGGGAACATAGTTATCAAAGTTACTCAATATGGGTGCAAAAATAAAATACTTGAAATTAAATATTTACACCTTTCAGTATGTAAAAATAGTCCTGGGAATACGCTCCATTTAGCAGATTTAGCTCAAGCTTAGCAAACCTCTCAGCACCTGTACAGAGATATTTTCCTCAATTAACATTATTAATGGCTAGAGAGAGGAGGCTTTTGAAGTTGTCAACAAATTAAAGTTTATTAGCTATCAAATGGAACTTTGAGGAAGTAGCAAATGATTTAAAAAAAAAAGCAAGTCAACATTGGAACAATTAATTCTTTAGAATAATACTAATGGCATGTTATCAGAAACATATAAATACCTGATAAAAGTATGTGGATATATAATAAGAATAATCATTTCACCCATGTTAAATTTCAAGTTCAGAATATGAATAAAATGATTGTTTGGTTTAATATATGCAGATGCATGATTTCTCAGAAATTATTTTCGAAAATAATTTTTGAGCAGGATTGTTTTAGGTTCATTGACATACATAAATCAAATGTTTAAAATTTTATATTTTGTTATTTTAACATCCCTTTTAAATTTAACGTTTTCCCTGTTAGGACAATAAGTTATATAGTCACCCTGCCCATAAACATTTCTTATCCATCTTGGAGTGATACATGCTCCTTTATTAGCTTAGTCACTATCCTTTTATGATATCTTTTGATGTTTCAAATAATAAGGTAAATCACCAAATGCTTTATATGTGAACAAGTAAGAGTTCACATTAACAAGATGTATGATGACTGTAGTTGTCTTTGCTACAACTAGTCATGCAGTTGTATATAGTGTTGATTTCCATTTGTTCCATTACACATTTTGTGCTCTCTTTAGCTTCAGATAAAACCACAGCTTGTCACAATACTTTTCTTGGTGGCATGGTTCAGAACTTCATTTCTCAAATTTCTGAGCCTAGTGGTCCTCTTTGTATTCATTTGATGTATTCTGCTATTAATTTTTACCATTACACGGAATGATAAAAGGTGCCTTTGTGTCCTTGATTTCATCAGGTATATAACTGTCCCATTATGAGCAAAGGACTTAGTCTTTGCCTCTGCAGCTACTTCTTACTCCACTCCTGGAAGTGGAGTTGCAGTCCTATTCAATCTCTGGTCCTTTGTTCAGTCTTGGCTAAGCTCTTAGCCTTGGTTCCACCAGTTCCTAGCTGCCTTTGCTTTTCCATATGTTTGTGCCAATATTTTTTCCAACCTGAGTCATGGTTAATGTCTCTTGGATTATGGAAGGTAAGAGCAATTTTACTTTTTCAAAATAAGCTGACGTGCCAAATACATTTATTTTCCTACTTTGTGAATTTTGGAAAAACGATGTTCAGTTTTAAGTTGGAGGTAGACATAGTATCAAATTTATCAAATTTAGTTTTTGGAAGGAACTCAATTATTATATATTCCATAATATAATTTACTACCTGATTTTTGTCTTGTATGAATTCCCAGAGAAAGTCATTTTTATTCTTTGTTTATACTTAACCTATCAAAAGCTGTGTGTGTGTGTGTGTGTGTGTGTGTGTGTGTGTGTGTATCTGTAACCAAGGGAATTGCATCTTAAAATAAACAAAGTACCAATATTACAACATAGGAGTTTTGTAAATGAAAACTCATCACACTGTAATGGCTTTTTAAGGAAATAATTGAAAATGCTTGTTCCTAATTTCAGCTGTAGTCGGGAGGAATTTTACAATCTCTTTCTTAATGGAGCACATTAAGAGAAAAAAACCCATCATTGTCTAGCAGCCTTGTAATCCTTATATGACAAGCATCATTTCAAGAAAAGACTAAAACTTGGTGGGGTTTTTTGGAAATTATTATTTTTTCTTTACAGTATACTTGAGGTTTTTTTAAATTTTCATTTGTAAAGCAACAATAAAACAAAACCTACCATACCTAAAGCAGTAAACAACAAAAGACTGAAGTTGAAAGAACAATGTGTTCTTCCTTTAATGTTTGATAGGTGTATCTTGCCATTATAATAACCTCTTAAATTTATTTAGTGCTTTATGGTTTACACTTTCACATGTTGGAATCTTATATTTGATCCTCACATAACTCTGAGATAACTCCTGTAGGTAATTTTTTCTGAAACAGAAATGAGCTGGCTTACACATAGTTTTTCTAGCTCTCCTCAAGACCAATGATATACACAGCTAAGATTATTGACTGTGTCCCTGAATTGACCCTGGGGAAGTATTAAAGCCATCAGCTCAATCTCATTAATATCATGGTTGACCACCAACCAGTGTTACCCAATATGTTAAATGTTGTCTTTCCAGAAATGTTATAAAAACACTACTGAGCTGAATGAATGTGTAATGTGGCAACCAAAATCCCACAGAATTCAATTACAACAATTAAAATGCTTTAAAGTAAATTAAAGGATTTTGTTGTATTTATGCTACAGACCTCAACAACAACAAAAGGGATATCCAGAGAGAAATGGAAAGGCATGAACTCTTTAAAGAGCCACACCGCAGTGAAAGATGTATTTGTTTGTGTCATTGGGTAGAAGAATTCAAGGATAGTATCCAGCTTTATAGCTTGGAAGGAAGATCTTCCATGCTAGGTTTTGTTTTTATGGCTTACATTGGCCCATGACCCGTATATTTTTCACCAAAATGGTGTGTGTTGGTGTAGAATCTATTTTAAAAATTCACAGTTATATAAAGGCTTCACATAGAGCTTTGACTTCGGCATTTTAAGAGGTTTTAGAATTGGATCTACGTGACATGCTTGGCTATATTATACAGTCAAAATAATTTTTGTCTGAATGCATGGTAATCAATACATTTTGGTCAAAATCATAGTAAAAAACAAATACTCATTAGTCCTGAGTATTTTGTCTGTTGGTAATTTTGGTGTAGCCTGGGGCCATTTTGTAGCCCTTAATGTTTTACAGATATATTGTATTTTATAGAATATTTCAGGTTTTTGGCACTACCTGTTTCCTTTCTCTATAATTTATGGTCTGTTACTCCAGTTTTGTCTTGTCATGTGCCACATAAGGGAATCAATTGAAATAATTAAAGCATCTTACAACTGCATAGATAAATATGCTTTGTGTACTTCTGTTTTTATAGTGTTAATATCTCTGTATATTAGGATGAAATAAGAAATTGTTCTTTTTAAGTCAAAATGATTGGATAGCAGCAGTTTCATAGAGTTTAAATTTTTTTTTTTTTCAACGTTTTTTATTTATTTTTGGGACAGAGAGAGACAGAGCATGAACGGGGGAGGGGCAGAGAGAGAGAGGGAGACACAGAATCGTAAACAGGCTCCAGGCTCCGAGCCGTCAGCCCAGAGCCTGACGCGGGGCTCGAACTCACGGACCGTGAGATCGTGACCTGGCTGAAGTCGGATGCTTAACCGACTGCGCCACCCAGGCGCCCCATAGAGTTTAAAGTAAAATATGTGTAATATTTGTACACATATATACAATTCAGACATGTACGCATTGAGATATTAACAGTGGTTACCTTTGGAAAGATTACATGATAATATTTGGCTTTCTTTTCTATATCTGTATTTTTTATTTTTGAAGAATGAGAATCCCTCAATTTGTAATAAAGACAATAATATTGAACAACACTATACAACATCAAAATGCATGATTCTAGACAAGAATGTGACTTGGGATGTATGTTTTTAAATCTCCCACCTGAATTGATGACTCCAAAGATTTATCACTTCTTTTACTTTGATTTATAGATATCTGAAAAAAGAAATCCAAAGCTAAACTCTTCTTTTGCCCAACCTGAGCCCCTATTCCCACTGAATTTTCACCTTCTATGGTCTTCCCTTTGTTAGTAAAAGGTAATTCTGTCTTTCATTTCTTCAGGCCTAAAATCTTTGGGTTTATCTTGAACCCTTTCCTTCCTCTAACTCCCCACATTCAGTCTACTAGAAAACACCACCACTTCCACCCCTATCATCCAGCTTCGTGTCATCATCAAATATTACCAGGTTTATTGCAGACTGTCTCCTAACCGGTCTCCTTGCTTCAATGCCTGGTAATTAGGGTGATCCTTGAAAAATATCACTTACAGTATGTCACCTCTATTCCCAAAACTTTTAAGGGCTTCTCATCTCAATGAAAATAAAATCTGTATCCCTCACTGTAATCTGCGTGGTCCCTGGTGATCTGTACTCAGCTACCCCTGACGTCATTTTCTTTTCCCTGCCCCTTTCCTCCATCTCTCCAGTTATACCAGCCTCTTTTCTTTCCCCTAGTTGACTGCAGTTGCTTTACTGGAACACTTTATCCTCATGTAGCAATATGGCTTCCTCAATCCTTTCATTCATGTCTTTGTTCAAATGTCGCTACATCAGGGGACTTCCTTGATCATCCGAAAATAGCTAGACAGATAACTAGATACATTTAGAGATGGATATAGCTGTAGATATCGATATATCATCATCCACACATTGCTATCATGAGATGACGAATTCTATAATCAAAGTGTCTGGTTTTTTTCTTTGGTGTCTCTTGTTACCTTTATGGTTAAAACATCTTTTGACACATGACATGAAAAAAAAAGTTGACTGAATGATTTAGTACAATCATTATGTAGTATGTGGCTGGGCAGTGTGGGGACATGGTGGGCAGGAGAGGTTTTTAAAATAACAGAACCAGCACAGTCCACTACTCTTTGGTTTTCTCATTCAGCTCATTTAGGATGCAGGAGCAGTAAGTGCCCAGATTGACTGTAGAAGCGAGCATGACTCGGCACCTCCATGGCTCCCTTGCTTATGCGTCTGACTTTGGCTCAGGTCATGATCTCTACTGTCAATGCACAGATCACTTTGGATCCTCTGTCTCTCCTTTTCTCTGCCCCTACCCTACTTCTGCTCTTTCTCTCTCAAAAAAAGACTTAAAAAACATGCAAACAAACAAAAAAAGCTGGGGCAACTGGGTGGCTTGGTGGGTTAAGTGTATGATTTCAGCTCAGGTCAAGAGCTCATGGTTTGTGGGTTTGAGGCCTGTGTCGGGATCCGTGCTGACAGCTTGGAGCCTGCTTTGGATTCTGTGTCTCCTTCTCTCTTTGTTCCTCCCCACCTTGTGCTCTGTCTCTCTCTCTCAAAAATAAATCAACATTTAAAAAATTAAAAAAAAAAACAGCTAACATGACAATTAGCTACTGTGAAAGAATTGGCTTGTTATAGATACAGTAATCCTTTCTGTGTCTTTGAATTTAGAGTCATCTGGTCGAAAGATGATGAGCCACTGAGTTGCCACAGTGGCAAAGGAATTAAAATGAAGATGGGTGGAGGAGGCTAAGAAATAATTTCTAGAAGCTGGTAACAGATCAGGTGTGGAGGGTAAGGGAAAGAAGGGAAGATAGCTGGACTTTCTAGCCTGGGAAAGTGGGACAGGAGGGATAAAATTCTGCCTTTAGCCTCATTCCAGAACTCCTACTTCCTCTTCACCAACAGTATTGCCTTGGCATCACAACTAGCCAGCCGTTCTCCTTACAAATTTGCATTATCTGGAGGAAATAGCACCAACAATATAAAGCCACAGTGGTAAATGTGCTGATAGAGGTGACTGTAATGTGAGATAGGGACAAAGAAACGAACAATAAAAGCTAAACCAGTTCTTTGAAAGATATGGCACTAACTACTGAGCACTTTTTTTCACTAGGAGCCTTTGTTCAAACAAGTATTGCCACCTTCCAGCCGACATTTCCTCCTGTTTGGATCTACTATGATAATTAGTCATTTTTGTGCCAAACAGACGTACGTGCTGTGTCCTGAAATAAGACATTGATGGAGACCTGTGGCCTTGAACTAGTCTGTGTAACCTCTGAAGGTGATCATTTCAGATTTAAATCGCTAATCACAAATTTAACCTAAGTCGTCTTGTGTCACTCAATAGTATAATCACGTGCAACAGGAGTGAGGAAGTTGGATAGACCATTGATTCTCAAATTTTTATCCATCATGAGAATCACCTTGGGGGGGTGCGGTTATTAAAACACAGATGACTGGGCCCCAGCTCCAAGGACTCTGAGTCAGTAAGTCCGGAATGGGGCTTGTAATATGCATTTCTAACAAGTTCCTGAGTGATGGTGATGCTACTCATTTGAAGACCACACTTTGAGAATCACTGTCATAGAATAATACTTCTCTTATTACTAGAGAAAGTGTTCTTTAAAGTATTGCATTTTAAATCCAAATGTAGAGCAATAGCTGTGAGACTGGGATATTCCTTCATCCTTGTCATTGCCAGGAGGGCAATTTCACACTCTTCTGAACCTCTAAGAGATGTAATCCTTGGGTGAAGTGTTAATTAACCAAATCACTAGTGAAACAGAGAAAATAGGGAAAGGAGAAACAAAGAAATGCAGTTTCTAGGTCTGTGTCCTGGAAATGTAGTTCTGGCTTTTATGAAAGGAATATTTTTAGACACCCAACTAAACACTTATTTTCTGCATCTATTGTTATTCACTAAAATGGTCAGGTAAGCCTTGATGTTTTAACTGTAGGGTAGTCAGGGAAGAGGATAGAAGACCTATTTGCAGGCAATTTCTCCAAATGTTTATGTAAATCTTGAGCTGTTTGCCCTTACATATCATTTCAAATTTAACTGACTTTTTTCTATATTAAGGGTTTTTAAAATACATACGTGTGTGTGTGTGTGTGTGTGTG
The DNA here is from genome assembly GCF_028018385.1 of Neofelis nebulosa. Taxonomy (NCBI): domain Eukaryota; kingdom Metazoa; phylum Chordata; class Mammalia; order Carnivora; family Felidae; genus Neofelis; species Neofelis nebulosa. Next base: position 21,964,729 of record NC_080800.1, read on the forward strand.
TGTGTTTTATTAAAGTTAATTTACCAATTTTGAGAGAAACAGTGACAGCATGAATGGGGGGAAGGGCTGAGAGAATAAGGGAGAAAGAATCCCAAGCAGGCTTTCTGCTGACAGCAGTGAACCTGATGTGGGGCTCAAACCCATGAAGGTACAAGATCATGGACCTCTGCTGAAACCAAGAGTTGCAGGCTTAACCTACTCAGTCATGCAGGCACCGCTGTATGTTTTTTTCAGGGAAGCAAATCTCAAAATCTAAGACACCTTTCGATAATTTACCAGTCCATCATGTGATATGGAAATTTGTTAGTGCTTGAGATACTCATTTCATGCTAAATTCTTTACAATGTAGTATTTTCACATCAATCTATTAAAGATTATTTTCCACTAAAACAGTTTCTCTAATATATTTGTGAACACTATCTCTGCAAACAAAACCAAACCAAAAGAGTCATCTTCTCCAAAGAAGTTTTTTGATGATGAAACTTTCATGGGTCTTTTGTCAATGACAAGAATGGCACCTGGAACACAGTAGTAGGCATTTTATTTCTTTGTTCAGTGACAGGCTACAAATGAGTACTACCTTAACCACTGTGGACATTACTCTCATGCATTTTTGCTTCCCAGAAAAATTGAGTGCCTTAATACAAAATTTTTATTTGGAAAATGGCTGCATGAAATGGTCAGATAATTGGTGAGCTTAACAGCATAGTATGAATTTCAGTGGTATAGATCATCATTATATAAGTGGAAACAATATAAGATGGGTCTCTACTCACAAAAATATATTGATAAAACTCCCTCAATATTTCTAAAAGATATATTTATATACTTTTAATTTAGCAGGTAAAAGTTCATGGGGCACCTGGGTGGCTCAGTCAGTTAAGCATCCGACTTCGGCTCAGGTCATGATCTCGTGGTCCATGAGTTCGAGCCCCGCGTCAGGCTCTGTGCTGACAGCTCAGAGCCCGGAACCTGTTTCGGATTCTGTCTCCCTCTCTCTGACCCTCCCCCATTCATGCTGTCTCTCCCTGTCTCAAAAATGAATACGCGTTAAAAAAAAAAAAAAAGTTCAACAGAATGCCACTTAAAAATGATCAGTGGAGGGGCACCTGGGTGGCTCAGTGAGTTGAGTGTCTGACTTTGGCTTAGGTCATGATTTCGTCGTTGGTGAGATCAAGCCCCACATCAGGCTCACTGCTCTCAGCACTGAGCCTGCTTTGGATCCTTTTTCTTCTCTCTGCTCCTACCCTGCTCACTCTCTCTCAAAAATAAACATTAAAAAAAGATCAGTGGACATTTTTCTCTACTGTCTTGGTCTTCACCTATCCCTTACAGTGTTTTTGTTTTAGCAATTGTAGGGGAGAAAAACATTTTCCTCTTAGGGTCCCTGAGTGGATCTGAAAATTAAACATACAAAAGAGATTAACAAAAAAAAGGATACAGTTTGTGTTGAATCTTTACACAGGAGCTTTCACAAGAGAATGAAGGCTTGAAGTGACCATAGCAGGAAGTTTTTATACCTTTTAGACAAAGAAACAATACTTTGGTGAGGATTTGGCAAGACACCGATTTAGGCTGGGGTAGTAAATGGTGAAGTAACTAGGAAGGTAAGAGTGATAAGAGTTTAGCAGGGTTTTTTTATACAGATTTCTCGGCCCCCAGTTCCCAGTCTTTGGTAATGGGAATGTTTTCTTTCCCTCTGGTACAGGGCGGATATCTTTCATATGGGAGTTTTATGACCAGTTTCTGAGAAGGCGGCAAGAGGTCTGGTCAGAATGACCTTCCCACCTGTGCCATTTTCTAGAATTCCTTCAGCTTAAGATATTCATTGTGCCCATGTGCCATATTTGGGAGTGGTGTGCCCATGTGCCATATTTGGAAGTGTTGGTGGGGTCCAGAGCAGACGGCCAAGGAAGAATTCTTGAAGATGTCTTTGATACAAAAGGTGGTTTTATTAAATCACAGGGACAGGATCCATGGGCAGAAAGAGCTGCCTTGGGGTTGTGAGGAGTGGCTGATTATATACTGTGGAGTAAAGGCAAAAGGGAGTTTTCCACAAGGACTTTGATTTGTGAAGGAGGAGTCCTAAGACACTGGAAGCCTATTGTCAAGCTAAGGTTGTTTTTTTCTCTAGTAGAGCATTAACATTAAGACTATAGGGAGTTCCTGGAGAAATGTGTTTTGCCTCAAGTATTTGTCAATGGGCTGCAGGTTATAAAGAAATTTAATTTTAGGGGATCCTGGATGATTCAGTTGGTTGAGCGTCCGACTTTGGCTCAGGTCATGATCTCACAGTTAGTGAGTTTGAGCCCCACATCAGGCTCTCTGTGGTCAGCACAGAGCCCACTTTGGATCTTCTGCCCCCCCCCCCCCCCCCCCGCACCTCTCCTGCTCACATTCTCTCTCTCTCAAAAATAACTAAAAACATTAAAAAATTTTTTTTTAAGAAATTTAATTTTATTTACCATTCTCTTTTTGCCTTTGTTCCCCATGTTACTGTGGAGCAGAGCGTGATGTTGGGGCTCCAGGAAACTGAGTCTACAGGTTTCTGGAGATGAGGCTGTTGATATAATTTATTAAGACATTAGTAAAGTGATGGAGACTCATGTCCTGCAGGACTGTGATCTCTATCAGTTAACCGTTTGTTTTCTTTCATTTGTCCTTGGACAGCCAGGAGTGCCTGAAGAATATCACATGTATCACATCTGGGGGGTGTGGTGCTAGCTTGTGCTTTGCCCTCAGCTTGCTTTACTCTCCCTCACCAGTAGTGTGATAGAGTCCCCCAGCCCAAGGAATGTGGTCAAAAACCCCAAGATGATGGAAGGCAACCTGGCTATGTGCATATACGTGACTTTCCTCATGATTCTGTAACATAAGACCATCCAATCACACTATGTGTCTGTATGGGAGACAAAGAAGTAGAAATCATATAAAAGGTTACACCCCTGCTGTGCTCAGGACTCAGTTTTTGGGGAAGAACCCACTAAGCCCATGCAGGCGCGATGAATACGGTTGTTTACTCGACAAAGAAAGCCTTGGTGTCCCATCTCTTTGTGCAAGAATCCTGCTATATTTCCTGGGGGCTCACGTCTGGGATTTGGAGAGGGTGCATTTCCACCTCCTTTGTTGCTGGGGTGCGAACCTTGGAGCACCAGAAGGAGCGACCTTGCCTGGCGCCAGTGGGCCCCTTGATCCGCAGGAGACTAGCCCCTCCCAGCACCCCAGGGCGAGTACCCTGTATGCACAACAGAACCCGGTGAGGCCCAGGAACCAGCTCAGGGAGCGCCTCCCATCAGACTGGTAAGAACCCAGGTTCATTTTGGTACACTTGCTCCTAAGAGGCAGAAGGGGAGCCTGATCACCTCCCAGAGTTGCTCACATAGTTCATAAGGAATAAGAAAGAAGCTGCAACTCCCAAGGTGCTGGGTGTTGGGTGGCAGGTTGGAGTTGCTGTGTGACTGTTTGTGAATGAGACACCAGAAAGGTTCTGACCTGACCAAGGGCTGAAGTGAGTGTTGAGTTCCTGTCTGCAGTTCCATGGTGACCTCATATGGCTTTAGGCGGCATTGACTTGCTCTGGAGTCTGATCTGGGTCAGAGAGTTGTCCTGAACCTACCAATGCGAACAGGCACCTGAGATGTTTCTGAGAGGAGAGCGGCCGGAAACAGGTGAAGCGAGTGTGCTTCCTCTCTAAATTAGCTCCTTCCTTCCCCCTTTTTCCTCTCATGTGCATGAAAGTTGTCCATTAGGGGAAGGAAATGGATGGAAAGCAAAGTGAACAGACTCCCCTAGAGTGTATGTTGAGGAATTTCAAAAAGGGATATTCAGGACATGATGGTATGAAATTAACTCCTGGAAAGCTCTAGACATTACCAATTTCCTTACATTGATTGTTGGCAAGACCTGGTTCTATTCAGGCCACCTTGGCTGAAAGTCTGTATTGAAGAGAACTGTAAAGTTATGATGGTTCACCTCATGGCTTCCTCCAAATGCTGGCCAAAAACGGAAAAACCCATACTGTCGGGAGAGCTTAAGGAGACCCCCCTGCATTATGTCCCACAGTACCCATCACTGCCACCTCTGCCCCCAGCCGCCCCAGCTGCCAAAACCTCACTGGAGCCTGCCCTTAGTCCCAAGGCCTCCTCATCTCTACCACCTCCAGCCTCTCCCGATGTGACCAGCTTGCCTGGAACAGTGGTCCTAACCCCATACACCTCTCCCGGAAGGCACCTAGAAGATTAGGCCAGTGGAGGCAGTCCTTCCCTGCAACCACACCGGGGAGCCCTACAGATGCTACTGAGGGAAACTAGTCAGGGACCTGACAATTATGATCAAGGAGGCCAGCGTGTTTTTGTGTGCCAACCATTTACCACTACGGATCTCCTAAATTGGAAGTGCCACATGCCCTCCTATACAGAAAAGCCCCAGGCTGTGCTTGCACTAATGCCATCCGTAATTCAAACCCATAAACCTACCTGGACAGACTGCCGCCAACTCCTCCTGACCCTCTTTGATGTGGAGGAGTGTCGCTGATTATCCAGGTGGCCCTAAATTGGTTAGAGGAGAATGCCCTGCTGGGACACTGGACACCCAGGTTTATGCTTGGGCTCACTTCCCTGGAGAGGAGCCCAAATGGGACCCAGATAACTCAAGTGTAGATGGAGGGTTCTCAAGGATTGAACAGTATCAAGAAGCCCTTCTAAATGGCATGAAGGGAGTAGGGGAAAAGACCATAAATAGGAGTGAAACATTGGAAGTGCTCCACGGACCTAGAGAGAGCCCGAGCCAGTTCTCTGAGAGACTATGGGAGGCATTTCATCTCTACAACCCTTTTGATCCAGAGGTGCCCATTAACCAGCAGGTGGTCAATGCAACTTTCGTAGGTCAGGCCCAAGGGGACTTCCGGCACAAGCTGCAAAAGCTAGAGGCTCGCTGGCATGAATGCCAGTCAGTTGCTGGAAGTAGCAACTCAGGTGTTTGTCAGCCATGACCAGGCGGCACAGAGGGAAGAATGCCGGAAGATGCAGAAAAAGGCAGACTTGTTAGCTGCTGCCTTGGTGGAGTAGTTGGAACACTCCCAGAAAGGTGCCCTGCAGGGATGGGGTCAAGGCCAAAAAGGGGAACAGTTGGGAGGAGGATCTTGCCCCAACCAAAGTTATGGAACCACTGTGCTTACCATCATGAGTAAGCACCAAATGAGTGCCCCAGGGGACGAATGATTCTCAGCAGAGCCCCAAGCAGAAAGAAAGAGGCTGTGTGGTCCAGGGCAGATACCAACCAGCATCACGGCTGCACAGGGCCCCTGAAGATCGTTTTGTGGTGCTAGCTGCCATGGAGGACTATGAGGAAGACTAGGACAGACCAGGCTCTATTTTGTTAGGTCCCCAAGAGCCTCTGGTCCTAACGAATGTGGGGGGCTGACCCATCGACTTCATGGTTGATACTGGGGAGCACTTGGTGGTGACCCAACCCGTGGGCCCCCTCTCACAGAGACAAGCCACCATTGTGGGGGCTACAGGCAATCGGACATGCCATCCCTTCCTTCTGCCTCAGCAATTCAATTTAGGCCACCATGAAGTCACCCATGAATTCCTATACTTCACCAACTGCCCCATGGCTCTAATGGGCCGTGGCCTATTAGGAAAGCTGCAGGCCCAGATAACTTTCACCTCTCGGGGACAAGCTGCCCTGACCCTACAGAAACCAGAAGCAAAGATTATGGCTCTCAAGATTTCCCAAGGAGAAAACTGGCATCTCTCCAGTCTCAAGGAGGAACCACACCTGGTACCTGAGCTTCCCTTTAGGATGCCTGGGGTGTGGGCTGAAGGTAGCCTACCAGGACTGGCCTGAAACATACCCCTGTGGTTGTGGAGCTGAAGCCCGGGGCAGAGCCCACCTGCCAGAGACAGTACTTCATCCCTCACAAGGCACAGATCAGGATCCAGAAGCACCTGGAAAGGCTTTTAAAGGATGGGATCCTCTGGCCAAGCCAGTTGTCTTGGAACACACCCCTCTTATCTGTTCAAAAGCCTGGCACAGACGACTGCTGGTCGGTTCAGGACCTGTAAGCAGTAACTCAGGCCACCATCACCACACGCCCAGTGGGCCCGAACCCCTGTGCACTTTTGGGGCTCATCCCTGCCAAAGCCGCCTTCTTCACCTGTTTGGATCTCTAAGATGCCTTCTACTGCGTCTGTGTGGCCTCCCAGAGCCAATTGATCTTTGCCTTCCAGTTGGAGAATCCTGAAAATGGTGAAAAGGGCCAGTTGACGTGGAGCAGATTACCTCAGGGGTCCAAAAACTCCCCAGCCATTTTTGGCACTGCATTAGCCTCTGAGTTGAAAGCCTTCCCAGCGGATCAATATGGTGGTGTCCTGCTTCAGTACCTAGACGACTTACTGCTGGCCGGAGGGTCCCCAGAGGTTTGCATGAAAGGGACTCCGCAGCTTTTACCCTCCTATGGGAAACAGGCTACAAGGTCTCAAGGAAAAAGGCCCAAACCCGTCAAGAGAAAGTCAAATATTTTGGCTTCCACCTGTCCCAGGGGCAGTGCCCACTCGGTCCAGAGAGGAAGCAGGACGTTTTTTCAATCCCAGCCCCATCAACCTGACACCATGTTCAGGAGTTTGTGAGGTCTGCAGGTTTCTGTAGGATCTGGATACCTAACTTTTCAGTCCTGGCAAAACTCCTCTATGAAGCCACAGATGGGGAAGAGTGGGAGCCCCTGTTGTGGAAATCAGCACAGCAGAAGGCCTTTGAGGAAATAAAGCAAGCCCTCACTAATGCTCCTGCTTTGGGGCTCCCAGACATGACCAAGCCTTTTTTCCTGTATTTCCACAAGTACACTGGCATTGTGGTGGGAGTCCTAACCCAGATGTTCGGGTCATGGCATTGCCCAGTGGCATATCTTTCCAAGAAGCTTGACCCTGTTGCCACCTATGGGCACTTGTGGCCACAACCCTTATAGTGTCTGAGGCTGACAAGTTAACTCTGGGACAAAAATTGACAGTCCGGGTACCACATTCAGTATCGACATTAATGGAATATAAGGGTCAATACTGGCTAACCAATGTTAGGATGGTCACACATTAGGGAATGCTATGTGAGAACGTTCTCCCAGAAGTAGTGAGGGCCCTAAACCTTGCAACCCTGCTGCCTGTCAGGCCAGGCCAGCCAGATCATGACTCCATTGAAGTCATGGATGAGGTGTTCTCCAGCCGACCAGACTTAAGGGACCAGCCCCTCAAGGACCCCGATGCTGAGTATTTCACTGAAGGTAGCAGTTTTATGAACAAGGGAGAGTGCCTTGCAGGTTACTCCATGGTGACCCTGAATTCTGTCATTGAGGCCAAGCCCCTGCCAAAGGGGACTTCAGCACAAAAGGCAGAGCTCATTGCCCTGAGACCTCCAACTGGCAGCAGGGATATGTGTTAATGTATACACAGACTATAAGTATGCCTTCACCACCCTCTACGTACATGGGGCTTTACATAAAGAAAAGTGTTTAATAAACTCAGGAGGGAAACACATAAAGTGTGGTAAGGAAATTCTTGAACTCTTAGACGCCTTGTGGGCCCCTAAAAGGGTGGAAGTCATGCATTGTCCGGGGCATCAAAGGGGAGACACGACGGCTGCTCAGGGAAACTGTAAGGCAGACGGCGAGACAAAGCTTGGGACCTCCAAAGGAACAGCGGAATCAGTGGCTTTAACCACCACACTGGTCCCTAGTCCACCTGCAGAATGGGACCTAATTAATCACAACATGAAAGTTCAAGACTGAAAATGGAAGCTACCTCCCAGGTGGATGGTGGAAATTTGAAGATTTGAAGTAGCAATTCCTGAGGCCCTGGCTCCAGCTTTTGTCAAGCAGTTCCATCAGGAAACCCATATTGGCTGGACAGCAATCAATACTATGTTGAGCCAACGTTTCTATGCCCCTCGACTTTCCAGAATAGCCTAAGCAGTATGCAAGCAATGTGAAATGTGTGCCAAGAATAACCCATGTCAGGGACCCAGGGCCACTCCTGGGGTGCAGAGTATTGGGGGAACCCCATTTGAAAACATGGTGGACTTCACTGAACTTCCCCAGGTCCGAGGCTGCAAATATCTGTTGGTCTTTGTGTGCACTTTCTCAGGCTGGGTGGAAGCCTTCCCTACTCACACAGAAAAGCCACATGAAGTGGCCTGACTTCTAAAAGAAATCATTCCTTGATTGGGGATCCCTATCCCTGTGGGATCAGATAATGGGCCAGCTTTCATGGCTGAGGAGGTGCAGCTGGTGGCAACGGTGTTAAAGATCATGTGGAAGTAACACCCGGCATACTGACCTGGAGCTCAGGGAAGGTGGAACGAATCAACTGAATCCTGAAACTGCAATTAAGTAAACTATGTCAGAAAAGCCACCTACACTGAGACCAGGTGTTGCCATTAGCCTTGTTAAGAATCAGGTATAGCCCCACTAAAGCAGATGGGATTCTCCCCTTATGAAATCCTTTATGGGTGCCCTCCCCCCATCAGCAAGGGTATAAGGGGGGATTATAACCCTAAGGCAACAGACGAGGGCCCTCAGCTCTACCCTAAAAAGGTAGCCAACGTGGGTCCCTGAATTCACCACAGCAGAGTGAGGGTGGTATCTCGGACCTGGGCGTGCATTCCTAATCCATCCACACCGTGCAAGCTGACCATAGAGAAGAAACAATCTACAACTCCAGAGGCTCTGAGAGACTACAGTCCTGCTTCAGTCACTCTGGAAGCTGACTAATCTATGCATGGCGGAAGGTTGAGGAATCAACGGTCCAGTGGAACAAAGAAACTGTCCTTATTTTCTATATCTGTTTCCTTATTGTGATGCGCTGTCATCCCTTGTTCCTTGCTGCTACTGTGATCCATGCTCCACTTTTCGCCATAGGATTGGCAGAGGCTGCCCTGGCTGTCTGGGAGTGTGGTAAGAGGTTTCTGTTAGCACTCACCTTTCTTTGGTGGATAGGATGCTTCATTGGTATTGGTTGCTTCTAATCTGGACCCCTTCTGTAGACCTCCATTCCTCATCATGTGACCCATGTATTTGCCTAACCAGGTCAGATCAGGGAGTCAGTTGGCCCTTACTATACCATACCTATTTCTCATGCCAAGGAATAGTCCTGAGGATCTGAATATACAAGAAGACCACCTATTCTATCTGCCAATGGTAGAATCCATACACTTGATTTGACCCACAATACTGCCCCAGTGAAGATTGGTTAGAAGTCTGGTCCTATCGAGATGGGGGAGCCTTGGTCAGCCAGACACAAATTACTAACCCAAAACAACCTGTGTCAATGTTGTTTGACATATGTATTGGTCCAGAGGCATCTGTCATACAAAAAAAAAAAAAAAAAAAAAAAGAAGCAGGCACTTGTCATAGAGGGCCCAGGGACTTTTGATATGCCATGTGGAGACTTAGATTGGGAGTGGGAATGCCGACTCGATGACAAATACATATGTGAGGAACATGGTTTATGTGCCTGTACACATGAGGTTTTATGCCCCAGCTGGAGCTGTGTTCCATGAGCTACTTGGAAAAAATAAGGTACAAGAGCACTCCTTCAGAAGGAGACTGCTACCTCAGGTTGTCGAACAAAAGCCTGTAACCCTGTTAATTTTACCATTATTAACCCAGGAGATTCTGAATGGCAATGGGGCACCTGAAATGGCATCTGGATCCGTGTGTGAGGCAGAAATCCAGGGACTGTGCTTTATTTCAAGAGAGTCACTACCGCCCATCCAACTACATCCCATCAAGTCTTCCACTCCATCTACGAAGAAATAATAAGTAGCCCCCCTCCCATTTGAGTCACAGCGAGGAACTTGTCTCTGGGCCTAGCAGAGACTGTAGCCCAGACTCTAAAGATCTCTTCTTGCTATGTATGTGGGGAAACCAACATGGGAGATCAATGGCCATGGGACCCTAGGGATCTCTGTGAACCTTATAATGGAACTGAATACCTCAGTCCTACTACCAGGGTTTGGCTTCTCAAGCCCTCAATTACTGGGAAAAACTGACTTGCCCAGTGGAGAAGAAAGTTCACCCATCTCTGTTGGAAACTTAACATGCCTGGGGCAAAGATTCTATAACTCAACTGCCTAGGAAACCCAACGGTGGGAGGCCCCATATCTTCATGAGCCAGATCCCCATCCTGTGTCTAACTTCTCTCATCTCTGAGAGGCCTAGGACAATGGCGATGTAGCCATTGAATGGCGGGCCCCAGGTGGACTATACTGAATATGTGGAAGGACAACCTATACTTCCCTCGGGCTGGTCAGGGTCATGTGTGCTGGGAACTCTTTGTCCATCTTTGTTCTTGCTTGCATTTGCCAGAGGGGAACATTTGGAAGTCCAAGTGTATGGGGACACAGAGACTCAAAGGAAATGATTTGCCCTACAAATTGGCAATTAGAAAGGTAATAAATGGCCTCCAGAGTATATAATTCAATATTAATGGCCCTGCCCCTGGGCAAAGGATGGGTCCTGGGGCTACCGTATTGCAATTTACATGCTAGACTGCATGCAGTTGTAGAGAGTATAACCAAAGAGACTTCTGGGGCTCTTAACTTACTAGTCAAATGGCAAACCAAAACACGCAATGCTACCTATCAAAATCGCTTGGCCTTAGATTACTTGCTTGCTTCTGAGGGAGGAGTTTGTGCAAAGTTTAACCTGAGACACTTCTGCCTCCAGATAGATGATGAAGGAAAAGTCATAGAGGAGATCACAGATCGAATGAAAAAGGTTGCTCATGTCCCACTCCAGACCTGGAATAGTTGGAACCTGGGGCAGTTATTTGGAGGATGTTTTCCAACTCTCAGTGGGTTCAAAACCCTCTTTTGATTTGGGGAGGTTTCTTAATCCTACCTTGCTTAGCTCCCCTGGTTATACTGTTTCCAGCCTCAGTGAAATACAAAGATTTAAATCAAGATAATGTAAATACAATACAAAGATTTAAATCAAGATAATGCTCTTTGACCCAAAATAGAGGGGTCCGAGCATCAAAGGGGGGAATGTGGTAGAAAAAAACCCAAAATAAGGGAAGGCAGTCTGGCTATGTGCATATATGTGACATTCTTCACGATTCTGTAACATAAGACCACCCAATCAGACTATGTTACCATGTATGGGAGACAAAGGAATAGAAATAATATAAAAGGCTACACCCTGCTGTGCTTGGAGCTCAGTTTTTCAGGTATGAACCCACTGAGCCCATGCCAGCATGACCAATAAAGTTGCTTACTGGACAAAGAAAGCCTTGGTGTCCTCTCTCTGTGAAAATCCTGCTCTCGTAGTATTTGCTTATTTCACATTTGGAGAGTCAGGCAGGAGAGTATTATGTACTGAAGGCAAACTTCATAAGCCTTTATAGTTTCTAAGTAGGTATAGGAAAAGACAAAGAGATAGAATGCTAAATGGTCTGTGCTTCTACTAAGTGACTATTAAAGCTGCTTTACAGTTATTATTAAGACTCTAGAGGCAAGCTCCCAGTGTAATCTGTGACGTAAGAAAAATTACCACTAAAGACCATGGGAGAAAATCTAACTTTTTAATTCTAATTAAAGTACATAATTAGATTTTTTGGTGATAAAAGTATCACTTGCACTAAAGGAGTATAAATGTTAAAAAGTATGTTGAAAATTTATGAGAAACTGGGGTAAGATAGGTCAGTAGAATTAATTTAGAATTCTTTTTTTTTTTTTTAATTTTTTTTCAACATTTTTTATTTTATTTTTGGGACAGAGAGAGACAGAGCATGAACGGGGGAGGGGCAGAGAGAGAGGGAGACACAGAATCGGAAACAGGCTCCAGGCTCCGAGCCATCAGCCCAGAGCCTGACGCGGGGCTCGAACTCACGGACCGCGAGATCGTGACCTGGCTGAAGTCGGACGCTTAACCGACTGCGCCACCCAGGCGCCCCTAGAATTCTAAATAAGGAAGAGCATGAAATGTTTGTGATATAGATAACAAGACTTAAAAGCATGTGATTGACCAAGACATATCATGAATCTACTGCATAATTCAGGTTGTTTGGGAATCCTCTTAAAATTAACTCCTCATAATTAAAACTGACTTCCTTAGTCACAGTGAAATTTTCACATTATCTTTAATCTGGATAATTAATACACTATTGGTCTTGATATTGGTGTTCACCTAAATTGTATGTAAAGTTAGGGAATATAATTATATTTGTCAAAATGGTTGTTTAATTTTCAATGGGTTTCACTTTGAATTTCATTTGTTCCCATTTACTTGGGATTGTCATAAAGTCTCCTCTTGAGACTTCATGTTATTCACCCCCTCCTGATTGGAAACACAGAACTAGGGACCGTCATTCATATTCAGTGTCTTATATTTGAGAAGACTGCCAGGTAACATGAATACAGCTTAACATAGAGTTTACTACTCTGTGGACTTTTTCTCTGAAGATAACTGTGCAAATAAAAATGGAAAAAAAAAAAAACTTACCATCTGATCAAACCAGAATTTATTTCTTGTTAAACTTATGTGTCCAGGAGGATAGGAAGAATCAAGGGGCCAATGAAAGCAAAATTCATTGTATCCCAACATGGTGCCTATGAATCAAAGTGACAGATATATAGAACTTCCATAATTATTTGTTCCTGTATTGAATCAATGGTCTGACTTAAGGGGACACTGTCCAATAAGTGTCCTGCTTGCTAAGGTCATATTAAAATGGGATTTGCAAGTTCCTCAGTTACTGAAAGTAACACTATCACTACTTTTTAACTGTATTTAACCACTGATATTTAAATACACTGTCTTCCTCTAACCTCTTCTCCAGTACTGAACAACCAAGATGGAACACATAGGGCTTGAGCTGCCAGCCTTATTACATTGGTTTATTTATTTTTTCCTTTTAATGTGAGTTCCTCTGCCTCTGAATTGTGAACTTCCCAAGGGCAATAAATGCCTCACTACCTGGCATATCATGCACACTAAATAAATGCTTATTGAATAAGGGTATCTAGGGAAGTCTGAGCATAAACATAATTATTCTCATAATCCAACCAGCCTTTACTGAGTGTGGGCTGTGCACAAGATTTTTGGCTCGGCATTAAAATAAACATAAAGGAGATATGTCCCCTGCTTATGGATCTTACAGTCTGGTTTGGGATGCAGATACATGAGGCACCTTTTGTACAGCATAGTAAGAGAAGGATAAGTTATTCATAAAGCAGTATGGGACCCTGCGCTGGGAATAACTCAGTTTTGTTTTAGAAATACCCTTTTGGCAGGAGGTATGCCATGGGTTTAGGGAAGAGGAAGGGGGCTACGTGAGTTCTAGTCATGATTTCCCTCCAAACTTAAATTCCTTCTTTAAGGAAAGACTTGTTCAATTCCATATTTTCCAAGAGTCCTCTGTGTTAATTATATTCCTGAATGGCAGAACAGTGACTCACACCTTTGCTGAAATGAACACCATGTGTATGGTTTTACAACTGCTCCGTCTTTCCAGCCCCAATGTCCTTTTCCTGATATTCCTTTCAAGGCACTAGATTCAGAACATCTGTTCTGTGTCCACACAGATAGGCATTTGATTCTTATTCTTTCATTTACTACCTCTGAGCCACTGGACAAGTTACAAAATGACCTCTTTGAAGATTGAATGTATTGATTCATATGAAAGGTTTTGTGTGCTACTTGGCATATCGATTGATCAAATGTCATTATTATGAATGGTCCTATTTGGATGATATACATGACTTCCATTCAGGGTCAGAAAGCAGAGAACTGACAATCAGCTCTTTAATAATAGGAAACAAAAGTCTTAGAGAAAGAAAATGAGGATTTATAGCCTTTTTTGTTGTTTAGTTTTTGAGAAATAAATTATTTATTCATTCTAACAAAAATCACTTTTTGAAAATTTTGCCAAAGTTAAACATGTATATCTTTTAAAATCAAGTGCTGTACGGATAGATGTATAATATCATCACTGACCTCCTGCCCTCAGTCATCCCATCTTGTATAACCCCCCATAAACAGTTTAGAATTTTTCTGCTTTCAATTATTTTTATGGCTACTGTAGTATTTCTAAATATTGTTATATAACAATTTATTTATTAATTTATTAATTAATTTATTAATTTTACAATTAACAGTTTACCTGATTGATGATGAGCAATCAGCTGATTAACAATACCCTATAACCTCTTTCTGCTCCTGGCAAGTCACTTTTGTATCAGTAATCTAAATTCTTCCACTTGTTTTTTAACCTCCATTCCTTGTTCCATTATTCTAAGTGAATTTTTGGATCACTTGTATTAGTCAGCGTTTTCCAGAGAAACAGAACCAATAGATATATAATATAATATAATATAATATAATTAATATAATATAATATAATATAATATAATATAAAGTTTATATATACATTTATATATAAAAGTAATTTATTATAAGGAATTAGCTCATGTCTTAGGAAGTCTGGCAAATTCTAAGATCTATAGGGTAAATTGGCAAGCTGGAGATCGGTGAGAGTTGATGGTATAGTTCCACTGTGAAGGCTTATAGACTCAATATCCCAGAAGACTTGATGTTTCAGTTTGAGTCTGAAAGCAAGAAAAATTCTAATGTCCAGGTTCAAAAGCTATTGGGCTGAAGTATTCTCTCTTACTCGGGACGGTCAGAATTTTTGTTCTATTCAAACTTTCAGTGGATTGGAATAGGTGCACCAACATTGTGGAGGGCAATCTGCTTTACACAGTCTACCAACTGAAATGTGAGTCCTAGCCAGAATCACCCTCAGAGTCTCACTCACAGTAACATTTGACCAAATTTCTGGGCACCTTGTGGCCTAGCCAAGTTGACACACAGAATTAACCACCATAGTTACTCTCAGCAGAAGCCAGGCAGCATGTCAAAAAGATAACCAAGGAGCCCTGGGGAGAGATGTATGTGGTGAGGGACTGAGGCCTCCATTCATTATCGATGTGAGTGCTCTGTCTTCACATTGAATCCTTCTGCTCCAGTCAAGTTAAATGACTGCAGCCCTGACCAACCTTTTGATAGCAATTTCATGGCCAACAGAAAGCCAGAACCTCTCACTTAGCTATTCCCAAATTCCTGAGCTACAGAGGCACTGGGAGATAATCAGTGTTTATTGCTGTTGTAACCACTGATTTGGGTGGGGGGGGGGCAATTTGTTATGCATCCATAGATAGCTCATACACAGTATTTTGACTGGGGAGTTATTTGCTACTGAATCTGGCTATGTGCTAGAATAATAGTTTGTTCTCTTACTGGTCCAATGTTATGGCCCCTTTGATAAGTTTCCAGTGTCAAATTCAAACAGTTTACTTTTTAAATCTGGAAAATTCTCTTATTATACTTTCATTATTGTCCAAAGACTCATTCTTAGTGTATTTTCCCTCTGTCCCACTCTCTCCACCACCCAGGGACCTCTCCTCTTTTGTCCTAGTACAAACTGATTCTTCACTTGCAGTACTGATTGGTTGTCATGACAGAATTCCCTGCACGGACCTCCTGGGTATATTCACTCTTTCCAAGGAAGAAAGAGTTGGAAAGGCATGGTAAATACCTGAATGTTGTGGGTGTTTTGTTTTGTGTTGATGAGAATCAAATGGGGGCAGCTATAGGGGTAGGGGAAAATAGTGACTGCAATTAATGAGTTATCGGCACAAATTCTCATTCTTGCCCTCTTATTTTACTCGGTCTTTCTGTGTTAGAAGTTTCTTCACGGCCATTGACTGTACCCATTTCATGGGTATTCTTGGTTGCAAATGGTTTCGCTGAGTTATTAACACCACTCCTGGGTGTAATTACTTTTTACAGATATTTGTTATCATTTCTTATCTGTTGATAGCTCTACTCCCATGGTTTTGGAGGCTTATACCTTTCTATTCTATGTACTATAATTTTAATGAAGCATCAGGAGAACTAAGAAAGACATGTCTGTATTTAAAGTGCCAGAAGCCTTGTTGATTCTCTTTTGAAATAACAATTTTATACTATCTCAGAAACTACCTGATTGAAAAATATTTCTGGATTTAAGCCACAAAGACTTCTTTGTAATAACAAATACAGTAATAACAAATTTGAAAGAAAATAATATGGTTCACTATGAAGCAAAGTCAGTTTGCAAAGTCATGAGTCAGAGATTTCTTTTATATAACAGATGCTTTAGAGGATACTGACCATATGATTTATGCTTCCATTCACTCAGCTAATTCAGTCTGTGACTATGTAATAGGTGATGTCTTTTGTTACACAAGTGCCACTAATAGGAGATGAAAAAAGTCAAGTTGTGCTTTCTGGCCCCAAGGAATTGATGAAGTAAAAACTAGCCATGTGAACAAATAATTCCAATTAAGTATAGAATGTAACAACTAGCAAATTAAATGAAACAAAGAGATACAGAAGGGTTCCTACCATCTAGGCAGGAACAGGTTCTTGCTCACTTCAAATTTCCTATGTCTTAATCCAAGGCTTGGCATAGAGACAATGCTTGGGTAGGTATTCATTGCATGAATGGATAGGTGATTAGGTTGAAGTCAAAAGGATCTACAAAGCTTCATGATAGCAGAATTTGGCCAGAATCTTAAAAGAATTGGCAGGATTTGGGTGAGTAAGGTTTGAAGATAAATAATATTCCCAGAGTATTTCTATCAGGCTTTGAAGAGCTGGGAAAACATCAAGTGCACTTTAGAAACTCAGCTGAATGCCTTCAGTGACTCTTGAAAAGTAGGTGACTTTGGAACAATGCATTGAATGCATTGTTAGAAATATGAAGTCTATTTGGTAAAGATTGGGCAGAGATTGCTAGTTCCCCTCCATATCTGTTATAACCTTCTTGCTTTTAGTGATATAATCCCTTGAGTTTAAGCTGGGATGGAACCATGTGGTTAACTTCAGGTCAGTAGGACATGAGTAGAAGTACAGAACTGAAGTTAGTTTTGGAAACGTGGAGTTTAGAATGCTCATGTTAATCTGAGTGCAAAGTACACTTTGTCATTTGGATTTAGATTTTTATAGTTCCAGAGTGAGATTCTGGCAGGAGACTATCCTAAACACTGCTGCCAAATAAATCTCCCAAACTCCATAATGTTCAGCATCCAACAGAGTAATATTCATCATTTAACAGTTTTATACAAAGGTTGATTTTCTTTAAAAAAATGCTGAATTGAGCTGTATTTATCATGAATATACTCTTCTGAAAATAACTTTTTCTGTACATTAGATGAGGCACAGATTAAACTATTCTAACAGACACACCTTATCAAAACCATTGGCCCAAATAAGATAGAAACATTTTACTCTTTTATACACAGAAGTCCAGGACAAGTAGATGAGAATGACCTCATGCGAATATCCAGGGACTCAGGGTTGTGAGGCAGCTCAGCCATCCTTAATCCACATCTTACAAGGTCCTTAGTGTCACTGTCATTTCCATCTGGTGGAAAAGAAGGAAATCTGAGGCAAGTAACTTAATCATAGTCATGAGAACCCTTAAGCTGTACATATCACTTCTGTTCCATGGCATAGACTAGACAAACAGATTATGTAGATGAAATAGTATTTAAAGAAGTAATG
The DNA here is from genome assembly GCF_028018385.1 of Neofelis nebulosa. Classification (NCBI taxonomy): domain Eukaryota; kingdom Metazoa; phylum Chordata; class Mammalia; order Carnivora; family Felidae; genus Neofelis; species Neofelis nebulosa. Next base: position 21,982,328 of record NC_080800.1, read on the forward strand.
TTTTATGAGCAGAAATGGAAGTGAGATTACCAGATAAACAGACAAGTATAACTGACCATGAGAAAATATATTGTAGTCTGATTTGGAGCAGTAGCCATACATAGAAGAAAAAAAGGGACCAATTAAAGAAATAATGCATTAGAGGAGTTGTTTATGAAGGGAAAGTCACAGGTCTCTCTGGAATTTTGAAATCGAATGACTGGGATGATAATGTTATTAAAGAGAGAGACCAAAGTCAGAATTAACAGTTGATTTAAGGAGGAAGTTAATTAGTAGAATATGATGTTGGAATTGAGTGTTCGTGAGACATCTAAATGAAGTTCATCTCAAGAGAACAGATCTGATTTTTATAAAGTTCCATGTTTATTTTCTTTTGTCAGTAAAAATGATTTCATGTAGAGGCTCCCCCCAACCCCATCCTGGCTTCTCCTTAAATTAATTCTCAAAGCAAACATGAATATTTGCATTATACCCCATGTCTTGTCTTCATAGCCATAATAGAACTATACCATGAATTGCATTTTTGTGTATGTGTTTTGTTTTAATGTTTATTTATTTATTTTGAGAGAGTACAACAAGGGAGGGGCAGAGAGAGAGGGAGAGAGAATGCCAAGCAGGCTCTGCAATGATGGTGAGGAGCCTGATGCAGGAGTCAATCTTATGAACTGTGCGATCATGACCTGAGCTGAAGTTAAGAGTCAAACACTTAACAAACTGAGCCACCCAGGTGCCCTGTAATGTTTTCACTTAAGAGTTTGATTATCCTTATTCCCTTTAATTGAGCAGATGGAATTTTATTGTCTAATTCTTTGTAGAAATCCTCATGTCTCATTTTCCCAATCTTTGTAGCTGAGAAGAGACTGGAATTATGTGAGGCCCCGATGGGCACTGGAGACCCTAGGCTGCCCCTTCACACGGGTAGGGTGAAAAAGAACAGTTAGAAAACAGGCTCTGCTCTAGCTCTGAGAGTTAATTTAATTCCTCTTACTGACTTTGTTGACAATTGGAATCCCATGATTCTGGACCTTGCTGACCTATTCATAACTCTTGATTACTCTACGTTTCTGTGCCTGAGTGGTAGTCTCTGGAATCATCCTCTTTGCTGTCTAGTGCTGTACTATCTGAAAGAATTGTTTGCTGCCTGCTAGACTGCCCAGTGAGATGTTTATTTTTAAAAAGATATTTTATTATTGAAATTTTCAAATATTTAAAATCCTAGAAAGAATAATATAATGATACCATGTATCCATCCACCAACTTCAACATCTATGAATATTAAGCCAATCTTTTTTCATTGCTTCATTTATTCTCCCCTTTTTAAAAATTAATTTTGCTGGACTCTTTTAAGGTAAATCTCAGACATCATTTTATCCATCAGTATTTAAGGATGCATCTCTAATTACTATGCATATATACATACGTGGATATGTGTGTGTGTGTGTGTGTGTGCGTATCTCCACCATGTACTATTATGTTGAATACATTTAGCAGCAAGTCCTTAATACTTTATACTGTATTTCTCTTAGATTTCCATGATTGCTTTCACAGTTGGTTTATTTGAATCAGGATCTATAGCCCACCTATTAAATGCGGGTGTTAAATCCCTAGTCTCTTTTATTCTATAACCATCCCTTTATGCTTTTGCATCTTTGAGACAGAAGGTCATAATCATAAATAGGGTACTGCCATGGATTTATTTGTCTTTCTAGAACTTTCCGTAACCAACCTCTTACCTACCCATGTAGTAACTGAAGAACAACTCTTGCTTGGTTAGATTCTACATACTGCCTCTTTGTGATTAAGCCCTGTTTTATTGTCACCCGTAGCTTTGTGAGACAGGAACTTTTCCTTCTAGAAATACTCATTTGCCTCCCGGTCGTTTTGTCTTTGTTTTAACACAAATGCTGATGCGATTTCACACAGACACTTTCTTAGACAAGGATAAATGTTACTTGTATACCCTGTCCTTCAGTTCATTATTTTAAGACTTTGTGCTAACTTTATTGGAAATTAAAAAATTCTTCCGTTGAAGAAATAACGATGTTAAAAACAAAAGGTGGTTTTTATGAACAGAGACAGGAAGTAAAAGAGTTACAGTGTGAAAGCATCAGCCACATTTGTCAAATTTGGAACTAGACTATGAGATCTAATTTATTCTGTGAATTTCTGCTCCTGTTACCAGAATGCTTTATAATAGACTCAAACAGGTTACATATTAGTATTCTAAATTATATCCCTGCATGTGATGTTGAGCTTTCAAGATCCACATCTATCTAATGAACACAGCCTTCAACTTTTAAGTACAGATCTTTATTTGCTGCCAAGTCACTGCTTCATTTGTCTTTATTTCTCTGAAGAAAAAAATTATATACTTTGATTTGTTCATTTGTGTCTTAGAAGCTCTGGTGATGATATAATAGGATGTTAGCACAGTATTTTATATGCTTTCAAAGATGGGAGCCTGTGCCGTTGTGACCAAAACAAAGTCAGCTGGAAAAAAAAAAAGATATATCTAATTCCAAATACAATTAATGTAATGATTCTGCAAACTGATAAAATGTCTGGAATCCACAAAATATAAGAATTTTTAATCAGTAATATTACAGTGAATTTCAAGAGCACCTAGAGGGCAGTGTCCTATCTTCTGTGTGTCTAGAAGAACACTCATATTTCTAGGTGAGATATCAACTGTTACGTGTTTTGATACAATACAAGCACTTCTGTTTTTAGATGGAAAGTTTTAAATTAGAAACAGGTTATTTATGCCTTTGAAATATAACTTATTTTTATGGGACAAACTCTCAGAGTCACTTGAATTCATTAGCATGCATAGGATACTAATGAAATGGCAACTTACATCCTAGAGAGAGGCCTAATTAAATTAATGGATAGGTAGGCCATATTTCAGAAATACTAGCTCAGGAAGAACCTACAGTGGCTCCTAATGGTCAGAAAAGAAGATGGCTTTGGAATTTGTGTTTTTGAGTCAATGAATGAATAATCTCTTTTGAGCCAAGGCATCTTTTCTGCAATATCTACAAGTGGGAATGAGGTCATGTCTCCTCATGGATGTTAGGAAGAAAAATAAGTATTAGAAACTAAGGGAAATAGGGTATTCTGAAATTAAGAGCAGTACCCAGTTTGAGAACCAGATTTTTCTCCTTTTATCTTCCTAGGCAGGCAAGTGACTAAATGAGTAATGCCACTCTGGGTCTTCTCCTCTGGGAAAATGTGTGTCCTGGAACTTGACTGGACTGGAACTCACACTTTTCCAGCATTGCATTCAAAACAGAAACACTTCTTCAGGAAAGTTCTCTTCTTCATTGTTTTCACTGCAAAACCCTGCACCTTCAAGATTCTTTCTAAAATCCTGCTTTATCGACCTGAGGAGTGAGCCAAATTTCCCCACTTGGGACGTGTGATGGATTCCTTAGAAAAGATACTTACCCATAGTTGCTCATTGTTATTTTACTGCCCTCGTTTTACAGCGAGGAAATTAAAAGCAGAACCATTAAATTTTTAAAAACTTATTTTCCATTAAAGATGAATGTACATTTTCAGTCTTCTTGTGAAATGTGTTACTGAAGTTCATAAATCCCAACTACTTTTCAGAATGTATCTGTATTGATAAGGATGAGAAATAATTCTCTTTCAGAAGAGACTCATTTTAAATGTAAAGTGGAAAGCCCAATACAATTGATGTTGAAATATTTATTACTGCTTCTTGAAAATCAAATCTGAATTGCAGTACATTAAGGCCCCTGCATGTGTTCACATCATGGCAAAATCTGCAGGTGAGTGGGATAAATTGAGGTAAAATATAATAATTGATGCAATTATTTTCTTTTTGGGAATATATGTATGATAATTTTCCACAGTCCTTACATTATTTTCTCGAATGTCTCTCAGATCTGACATTTTCTGGCCTTGATTCTAATTCCTAATAATAGTTTCCTATGGACACAAATAGCCATGGAAACATTTGGAGATCATGCGCACATAACTGAGAGAACAAGTTTTCCTCTGATGGATCATTCAGATATGACAATACTGCCATATGCAGGCTCAATCAGTCTGATACATTTTAAAATGATACTAATACATAGATTGGGAGACCAATATGTTCAGGAGGGGGTGGTTGGTGGTGAACGCATAAGGAAAGTTGCTTATTATATAGCCAGTGGACTTTAATTGAAGTCCTTCAAATCATCTGCCTCTTCTGATTTAATTTTAACGATTTCCAAATTCTCTTGTTGCTTAAGGTGATTTATCATTTCTTAATTGTACAATTCATGTGATTTTCAAGTAACGGAGAGTGAAAAATAAATTCTGACTACTCAGCAGTTTAAACTGGTAGCATTTCATGTCTTCCCATGCAAGTTTTGGTGCATTTTTAATTAACTTTGTTGTCATCTTTATTGTACGTATGTTTTTTGATTTATATTTTTTTAAGTGTAACTTTATTTTTTTTTTTACAGTGTTATGTTAGTTTCAGGTGTACAGTACAGTGATTCCGCACTTCCATCCATCACCCGGTGCTCATCACAAATGCTCTCCTCAATGCCCATCACCTATTTCACCCATCTGCCCACCCACCTCCCCTCTGGTAACCATCAGTTCTCTGTAGTTAAGAGTCTTTTTCTTGGTGTCTCTATCTCTCTCTCTATTTTTCCCTTTGTTTTGTTTCTTAAATTCCACATATAAGTGAAATCGTATGGTATTTGTCTTTCTCTGACTTATTTCATTGAGCATGAGCATGATACTCTGTAGCTCCATCTATGTCATTGGAAATGGCAAGATTTCATTCTTTTTATGGCTGAGTAATATTCCATTCACACACACACACACACACACACACACACACATACACACACACCACTTCTTCTCTATCCATTTTCATTAGTTGGACACTTTGGCTGCTTCCATTATTTGGCTATTGTAGATTATGCTGCTATAAACACAGGGGTGCATATATCCCTTTGAATCAGTGTATTCAAAGTGTAATCAGTATTCACATCAGTGTATTTTTTAAATTATTCTTTGGGTAAATACCCAGTAGTGCATTTGCTGGATCATAGGGTAATCCTGTTTTTAACTTCTTGAGGAACCTCCATTCTGTTTTCCAGAGTGGATGTACCAGTTTGCATTTCCACCAACAGTGCATGAGTGTTCCTTTCTCTCCACATCCATGCCAACACCTGTTGTTTCTTGTGTTGTTGACTTTAGCCATTCTGACAGGTGTGAGGTGATATCTCATTGTAGTTTTGGATTTCCCTGATGATCAGTGATGTTGAGCATCTTTTCATATGTCCGTTGGCCATCTGGAAGTCTACTTTGGAGAAAAGTCTGTTCCTGTCTTCTGCCCATTTTTTTTATTGGATTGTTCTTTGGGTGTTGAGTTTTATAAGTTCTTTATATATTTTGATACTAAGCCTTTATCAGCTATGTCATTTGCAAATATCTTCTCCCATTCCATAGGTTGTACATAAGTTTTTTTGAATTAGCAATACCTGCTGAACTGAAGCACTCAGCACCTGCTGAACATCACAGCACTTCTTTGTGTTATTGTTGGCTTCCTCACAGTTGTTTCCAGTGGCTGGGTAATATTCTGTTGAGTTTCTTTATATTTCTATCATTAGGTATTTAAGTAGTTTCTGTTTTTTCCTATTCTGTCAGTAACACTAGGAAGTCTACTTCAATGCATACAGGCTTTTTATATTCTAAAATTTGCCTTAGACTATAATACTGCCAAGAATTGGATATGTCAAAAGGAAAAACAAACACAAGTGTTCCTTCTGGATAGGCCCCTTTGTCCCAGATTTTCTTAGTCTGTCCCCTGTGTCATTCTTCCCAGGCATAAACAGTCTTATTTAAGTGCCTTCACCTCAGGGGAAAAAAAAAAACTTTTCCAGATCAAGTTCTGTCTGGAGCATTGTTTTCTCTCATGCTGGTTTTTGGGGGTTGTCCTTGAGTATGTTTCACTTTTTGAGGCACCTTGTTTTGGTGGAAAGAGCATGAATCAACTTGTCATTTACTCTTGAGTCATACACTGCCTTGGTTTTCTCATCTCTAAAGTGAGAAGAATACATTTCCATAAGGATTGTTGTGACCCTTAAAAAAGAATGACATCTATGAATCCGATGGAGATACAACCAAGGCTGTCATAAAATGTAACTTGAACCTTAATCAAGACCCAAGTTCTTAACCGGATACTTTATAGAATGTTTTAGAGTACTGTTATCCAAGAGATGTCTTCGTTGGAATAGAAATGCTGTGCATTGTTCAGTATGGGAGTCACCAACCACATGTTGATTTTGAGCACTTGAAGTGGGGATACCACAACTGAAGAACTGAGTTTTTTATTATGTTTGATGAATTAAAACTTAACCAGCCATATGTAGCGAGTGCCTACAGTATTTGGGCAATATACTGGTAGGGAATATGTCCTTGCTTTTGTTAGCTTAATAATGAATACCCTCATAATGATGAGAATTTCTGTGTAAGGAAAGCCAGGACTACACCATGAAAACTGATGAAATACTCTGAGACTTAGAAGACTTTGATAAATTTCTCAGTCATGGTTGTTTAGGCAGATATATACTCTTAGCCCACATAAGGCTGGAACTGGCTTCATTAGAAAAGCCAACTAGGCCACCTTGATCTTGTTAGAGCCATGGTGCATTGCTACAACCGAGTGTATTGTCTGGAAAAAATGTAATGCATGAATAGTTTATTGCAGAGTCAAAACTAAATACATTAATGAACCAAGTTTGGCTTACTGAATATAAATCACTTTTAAAAAACTAAAAGGCACTGAATAAATTTTAGCGATTATGAGCTATGACAAACCATTTGAGTTGCTGTCCTGCTTGCTCAGTGAGGCATTCTTGTAGAGTTAAACTGATGGGTGAGATTTAGTTTACATTGTGAACAATATAATAATAGCAATTTTTGAGCCTAATTGCTAATAAAGTGAATAAACATCAGCTTATAAATGTTGCCCTGTGATTCTGCAGTATCTCATGTGTACATACTTAAGAGAAGTTCATTTTCAGACATTCACATTTAGTCATATTTCTTTTTTTTTAATTTTTTAGCATTTATTTATTTTTTGAGAGACAGAGACAGAGCATGAGCAGGGGAGGGGCAGAGAGAAAGAAGTCACAGAATCCTAAACAGGTTCCAGGCTCTGAGCGATCACCACAGAGCCCGACACGGGGCTCGAACTCACGAGCTGTGAGATCATGACCTTAGCTGACATCAGACGCTCAACCGACTAAGCCACCCAGGTGCCCCAAGTCATATTTCTAATTAATAGTGTTGCATTTTATAAATGCTGGAAATTATTTCTTTAAATTTAACAGTTAATTTTAGTGCTATCAATTCATACTTGTAATTGAGATGTGGGGGAAAAAGCAGGCATGACGTTGTATAAAATTACTATAAAATATTGACTTTTATTTGTGAAATTTATCACAAAGTTTTGTTAACTATATGTAAACCTCTGATAATGTATAGTAAATGGTCAATTCTAAACCTACTAATATAAAATGAAAATTATAATACAGATTATCAGTGAAAGGGGAAAACATACCTAATAATAACACTTTTTGACAGTATTTTAACTTTCGTAACGCATTATAAAAGCAAAAATAAGTAATTTATTTCAGAATAATGACATGTTCCTCATTTAAGTGTTTGTTTTCCTTATTAGAGTCACTGTCTTAATTTACTGTTTGACTATATGATACTGGAGGAATCATGCTTTGGACACAAGTAGCTTGCCTCTAATTCTCTTGCCACGAATGTCAGTTTTATGTGCCAAATTAGGTTACACTACCCACTTACCCAAAAACTAATCTAAGCATTGTCGTGTAAGTGTTTTGTAGATGTTCCCAGCATCTACAATCATGTGACTTTCTGTAGGGGAGATTAACCTTCATAATCTGGGTGGGCCTCATCAAATCAGGTGAAAGGCCTTAAAAGTGGATCTGAGCTTTTCTTGAGAAAGGAAATTCTTCCTAGGAACTCTGGCTTCTACGGGTGCCCAAGAGTTCCAGCCTGCCCTTCCTGAAAGCTTGTGCTATGATTTTGAACTTGCCTAGGCAGCCCTCACAATTGTGTAACCCAGTTCCTGCTGATCGTGTTTCTCTGGTGAAAGAAACCCTGACTGATAAACCTGCCATGCACAATCACTGCCAGGAAGCTCCCCAGGGAGAGTTTGGTCTAGGCATCAGTGCTGTGCACAATCCCAAAGCGATGACACCTGGAGGCTGTCAGTCACCTATACTCTTTCCAGCAGCTTCTCTCTTGAAAGGAAATCAGAGCAACAAATGCTAATGGTTGCCACATACTTTTATAAGGATTACCTAAAATCCACAAAGTGTTAAATCCAGGGATTTCATTGCAGGACCTATGTTACTTGAATTCTTTCTGAAACTCCATTCTCCTTCATCCTCAGAGTCACTGCTGTCCCTAGTTTTCTATTCTTCGAAAATCTCTTAATGACAGATCTTACTTTAATCCTTGTTATATTATGTTTTAGTTTGGGATTCCCTAGAAGCAGACCATGAGACAGGGATTTGAGTGCAGGTAGTTTGTTTAAGTGGTGAGCACAGGTGCTAACCAGCAGCGGAGTGAGAAAGTGTGATTTCGATGCAAGGAAAGTTTAAAAAAACAAAAAGGTAGTTTTTAAAGCTAGTTATCACAGTGGATAAATGAAGTTTAATATAGCTAGAGAACTCTGGGAGCTGTAGGACAACACCTCAGAGTTATCCCATCCAAAGACGTTAGGGAGATGGAGTATTTATCCCTCAGTTTCCCAGCAGTTGTGGTAAATGGCTGCTTGTAGGGTAGGTGCTTGGTTATCACCATTAACACCCTTAAACCTCCATCATCCTCTGCATACAGGCAGAGTGGGCTCCAGAGGCCAGAGAGAACCCTCAAAATCACAGTTGCTGGCAGCTGGAAACTTGCTCATATGTACTGAAATGTCCCATGATGTGGGTGGGACAATAGAAGCATCTGCTACATAACTATCAACACATGGCACAGAGTAGATCCTAAAGTCTGTTTAGTGAATTATTGAATGACTACAGACATGGAAAAGAACTGCCATATTTGTTTGAGGGTTTATTTGAGGTCCCATGTAGAACTGCCATTAGCTCTTGGCCAATCTGACTTTCAAAGTGAACGATGGATACAGATCTGAGATTCTGAATCTTCCGGGGTCTGCTAGTTCACACTCACCGTCAAATTTGCCTTACTTTAAAAAATGTACACCTTGAAGAAAATTGTTCCTTTCTGCCCCCAACTTTTTGGAATACTCGGAAGAATATGCAATAAAACTCTAACCATTTTATGATAGTAACAAAGTAAAAAGTTATATTCTATCTATGATCATAGTACAAGCTATTTTAGGACAAACTATAAGAAAAGGGAAACAAGAGTTTAGAGCTTCGGTAACTTCCTCCATAAATTTTCCTAAAGAGAGAATAAATGATACCTGACCCAACTATTTTAAGACTGCAGCGTTCTTTCAGTGCACATTCGTACTGCCTTGTCATCATGCTGACAGAATTTGCTAAACAAGTACTGCTTAAGCAGATTTCACATTACTAACAGAAAAAGACAACCCATACTATGAAGCATTAAATTGCCTGTTGGTAATATTTACAAAATTGATTTGTGTTGCTTGAGATCCTAGAGGCAATGTGGAAACTTTCTGATAGAAAATAAACCTTTTATCTTGCTGCTCTGTGTATTTCCTTCCCTATGGTCATCAGAGATCTTTTGAATAGTTGAGTTCTTCATATTTCTGCAGCATACAAAGATCTTAGACGAGTGTGTAAATCGTTCAATAAATATTATCTGTTATTGCAAATGGATTGAATCCATTTTCAACCTTGTAAAATTCATAAGAGTGGTCCCAGGATTGTGTTCATGGTGGAATAAAGAATATGGCAGCGAACATACATGTAGCTCCTGAATCAGATTGTGGGTATTGAGATAATTACCATACATGCAGCAACAAGGACACAAGTGTATCCTTTAGCAGTGCCTTTCACAGATCCCTGGGGGGCGGGGGAAAAAAAAAAAAAAACCAACACTGATCTTGAATACACCGTTATATCTTCTATGTCCCGTTTCTATTTTAGTTGCTTTAGTTTTAGTAATGGAAATGGCCATATGCTCTCTCCCCAAATGGGAAGAAGGATACAAGTGTGTCTTGTCCATTACAACCACACCCGCATAGGTTAAGGAGAATAAACAAAGAATTTCTGACCAAAAAAGAACTCTCTTTCTTGCCTTTTTTCTGAAAATGGCTGATCAGATTCACAGTGTCTCTGTCCATCAAGTTCCTTTAAAAAGCCTGGTATATTCACATGACTTTTGGTGAAGAATGAAGGGTCTGGATACAGGCCTGTGTGATTTCAAATCCTGATTCTGCCAAGTTTATCCTCTGAGTCACCAAGAGCACATAATTGAAGTTCTCAGAGTCTCAGTTTCTTAGTCTGCAAAATGCACATAATGCCAGTACAGAATCAGTAGTAGGGTTGCTGTTGGGGTGAAAGGAAATATTCACAGTAACATGTGGCTTACCTTAAATTTTAAAACTGATAATTGATACATTTTTAAAGCCTTATGTTTCTCCTATTGTCTTCAATGACTACAGATGACACCTCTGTACCATGCTTAGGAAAATAATCCTTATGTTTTTAAGCATATGATTTAAAAACTTGACATCCCTGAAATTCTTTTCCGAAGAAGACAGAGAATTGGGACAACCTTTTGTTAATGACCAACAGTAATATTAATTTCCTTCAAGAAAATTTAGATAAGAAACCCATATTGTATGATTGCACATATCCTGCTGGGATTTCATATTAAGTTATTAAGTATTTCCCGTTAACTTGAGAAATTTAAATGGACTATGAGGCAATATTCTTGACTATTCATTTAGTAAAAGCTTTGCTCTATCACTGTAAAAATATAATTCCATTTCAATGTCAATTGTTGTGAGATATTTAATTTCTTATCCTCCCCAAAGAAAACATATATCTAGTGGACAGAAAGCCTCATTAAACTCTGAAATTAAATCTCAGTTGTGAACAAGTCAGCTTAATCCCATCTCCATAGTAGTTTCATTTTCAAGGGTTTTATAAATAAGTTTTCATCTTAGCAATGATACATATACTTAGTGAATGATTATTCACATGAGAATAGATATTAATGAACAATATTAACAGAAAATGTCTACCAAATACTGAAGGCAAAAGAAAAATCATTATTTCCAACCAGGCATTCTCAGAGACTAACACATGAAAAGACATAGTTTGCTTCCACCAGTAATCATGACTCACAACAGCATTTATTTTACTTGGCGGAGGCAAAGAGGAGGGGTAGCAAGGTTCCCTGGAAAGGGTGTAAATTAAAATAATTCTCGGAGTCTTCGGGCATGATCTCCTGGGTGGCTGGGTGTGGGCATCATTGTCAAATTCTTCCAACTATTTTTCAAAAATTGTAATTGCATACCACTGTCATTTAGATGTTCGTTTCACATTTAGACTTTAAATGACATTATTTGTTCATGTCTCTAGTTTTGAATATTTTTTTGTTTTGTTTCCTCTGACTATCGTGATCCAGGAGAGGGCATGCTTCTTTATATTGCCACACGGATTAAACCGTACAGAATTGGCTACTGAGATCCCTGTTAGGCCTGAGTACAATAGATTAGTGTTTCTGGTGTATGAAATTTTATACCTCAAATATCTCCCATTCTGCTCAGTGTTGCTTATAAAATGTGATCTTTCTTGTATTAGTGATAACGGTTAACATTTATATGGCTTTTACAGTGATTTACATATGTATTTACTTATTTAGTGTTATGTGGTTTACATATATTCACTCATTGAACCCTTAGGTTGTCCAGTGAATAGATAATGTTTTTATCCCCATTTTACATATTTGGAGACTGTGGCAACAAGAGAATCTTCAACTTGCCCAATGTTGCTTTAACTATAGATGGAAAAATATAATAAAAATAAAAGTAAAAAATAAAGGTAACAATATTATTAGTAAGAGAGTATCGATAGCTACCATTTACTGAATTTTCGTGTAAGAACTATTTCTTATTACATTTAAATCTCCCAATATTGCTATATAGCAAACCTTGTTTCCTTTTCCTTTCCAGAAAATAAGTTCAGAGAAGTAAATGCATTTTCTGCAGGTCCCACAGCTAAGTTAGTGGCATAATTGGAATTGAAATGTGTGCACTTCTGACTCTAACACTGGTGCTCTTTCAATTATAAGGCATTATTTCTCAAGGAATCATATCAGGAAGGGCAGTAACTCATCAGCATAATTTACAGCTCGAGTAACCAAAATTGAATAATTTTTTTTGGAATAAGATTTCATGGCAATGTGGGAAGAACCCTCACAGAGTCCTGATACTCTGTATTTTGTGGCCATTAGAGAATAAATGACTTTTTTTTTTCACTAATGTTTAGTTCAGCTCTGGTCTACTTATACGTATATTTAGATAGGAAGTGGTTTTTAAGATGAAACACCTTGTTGAAGTTTTTGATTTATTCTCCTGCTTGTCTTTTTAGATTTCTCATTTATTTTTCTTGACATGAAATGAATGTCTTTTACCTATTTCAAAATCAGTTTATATTTTCAATTTAATGCTACTAACTGCCATTTGTTGTCGCATTGAACCAGGAGCCAAGAGGTGTATATTCTCCTCATCGATCACTATTGACTTACTGGCTACGTGATGCCGAATCCTCCAAATGACAAGTAGATAAGTTTTGAAATTGTGCCAATATTCTATCCACACTGTAACATTTCTTTATTTAAGAAATGCTAAACAATTGACAGGTTTTCATTTTTGTCTGGTTGACAACATGTAACCTGTCATTTGAGATAGTGAAAGACTAATTTCCATCTACTTAATCAGCATTAAACAGGTATGGAAGTCACACAATACCTTTAAGAGTTTTGGCTCAAAGCATAAGAGACTCTTAAAAACTGAGAACAAACTGAGGGTTGATGGGGGGTGGGAGGGAGGGGAGGGTGGGTGATGGGTAGTGAGGAGGGCACCTTTTGGGATGAGCACTGGGTGTTGTATGGAAACCAATTTGACAATAAATTTCATATATTGAAAAAAAAAAGAGTTTTGGCTCTGAGATGCCATATAAGTAGAGAAATAGTGAATCATTTCCTGTACTAATTCTGAACATAGACATACATACTATCAAGTAAAAATACATGCTCTGATCAAGGCCTGACATTTTGTGCTATAAACAGTAAGGCAAACAGTAATATTGCCTGGAGTTTTAACTTTGATTCTATGTTGGTATGAACTCATTTCAACTGTTAAAATATCCAGTATTCAGTACTTAGCATTTTGCTAGAAGAGGGGAACAAAAAGTGAGAAATTTCTAACTTACCAATGAGATTTACTTGTTAAATTTACCTTCAATTTAGTTCTTTTTAAACTGTCTAATCTTCCTCCTGTTGTAAGTAATCCCTCCATGCCCAAGTTCTGATTTTATTTACTTCCCTCAGTAACGTGTGACAAAATAGCTCTTTTTGAGGGAACTGTGGCCTTGGTTGGCATTTTGTTTAGTAATTGGTTCATGAATTATTAGTAATCAATTTCTTCCCTACTGCACTCACTTAAAATAAATCCAGATAAATTATATACGTAGATATTAATGTTTGTATTAATAACATGGTGGCAAATTTTATTTAAAATTACAAAATAGAGACTTGTCACATAATTTGCAGGCTCAAATTTTTGTATGGAATCGGGTAGGAAAGGGCACCTTCTCCGAGTTCAAAATAAAAATTCTATGGCATCTTAAGTAGCTGCTTTTAGGTGAGCATATATCTTGATAAAGACAAAACAAACAAACAACAAAAACCAAGGGGGAAAAAACTTAAAAAGGAAATGTGCCTGCAGAGAAAGAGTAGGGTAATCATTATTTAGCTAAGTGACATTGATTAGTTGCATCTCCTTGTAAATATGTCCAAATAAACTCGAAACAGGATAGGTGACAAAAGAAAGCTGAACAGGTTATTTTTCAAGCTGATCGTGTAACCAAAGCAAAGCCAGTTTGCTCCTTGATGAGTAAGAAACTGCAACCTGTTGAGTTGTTGCGCAAAGAAATTTTTATTTGGAGCAAATAAGCAGATCACAGGGAATGGCTTCCAAAGCCCATGACTCCCTAAGAGAGGGTGAATGGATTCCTTTTGTTGAGGTTTAGGATGAAGTTTTAGGTAGGGAAGCCTGGTCATCCTATGAAGAGGCTATGCATTAGCCTTAAGGAAACATGGCTCTATACACATCGTATGTTATGTAAATGAGGCTGAGGCAGAGATTTTAGTAGTATTATGAGGTAAAGGTGATTGTAGGTCATTCCAGAGGTCACCCCACAGTCCATCAGCACAGGTGTGCCATTCGGGTGTAACGCAAATGGTCTAAGTGGTGTGGACTGGCAGGAGGTCTTGTCAGGTTAGTCTCCATCACCTGAGGGGTGGTTTGGGGTTTCATTTGCCTGAGTCCAGAGGAAAACCCAAGGGAAGCGCTTAGGGGAAAATGTAAGATAATGGTTAGTGAGTACGAGGAGGTGAGTGGTCAAGGCCAGGTCTTAAGGTCTAGCTGGTGACAGTAGGACTGTTCAAAAGAAGCCTGGACATTATAACACACAGAACAAAGGACTTGCCTCTTTCACAAGGGAAGTTGTCCACCTCCCAACAGGAAATAAATATTCAGACTTAAATAGATTGGTGTTGAAAACCCACCTCCATGCCTCAGAGCCAATGTACAACACGAAGACAGAGTTGGGGATAATAAGGAACAACAGCTTTATTGCTTTGCTGCGCAAAGGAGGTTGCAGCAGGCTCTGGCCTTCAAAAACTGCAAACATGCCCAGAGGAGATGGTGGGGGTGGGGGTGGGGGGCCAGTGAATTGAAAAACACAAGACCTAGCTGGTTTTGACAAAAGTTGTGTACTTGATATCACCCTCCTTTGTCACATCTTTAGGCTGGTAGCTGATGAAGTTTTGGAGCAATGGTGGGGTGGTCTGGAGCCGAAGACCAAGAAAGAATCTTTGAAGATGTCTTTGGTGCAAAGCGGTGTTTTTATTAAAGCACAGGGACAGGACCCGTGGGCAGGTGGAGCTGCACTGGGGTTGTGATGGGTAACTCATTCTATACCCTGTGGTTGGGAGGGGGTCAGGGATAGAGTAAGTATCTAAGGAATTTTAGAAGCAAGGTTTCCAGGACCTTGAGGGGCTAGCTGTTGTTAGGGAAACACCATTTATCACCATTTAATAAAACCTCAGTCGTGAGACCCTTTAGATGTGTATGCAGGGGGTGGGGGGCACGCCTGGGTGGCTCAGTCGGTTGAGCGGTTGATTTCGGCTCAGGTCATGATCTCAGGATTCATGGGTTCGAGCCCCACGTCAGGCTCTGTGCTGACAGCTCAGAGCCTGGAGCCTGCTTCGGATTCTGTGTCTCCCTTTCTCTCTGCCCCTCCCTTGCTCACGGTCTGTCTCTCTCTGTCTCAAAAATAAATAAACATTTAAAAAAAAAAAAAAAGATGTGTATGGGGGACCGTAAGCTTGGAGTACAATTGCCAGCATATGTCTTGGGGCAGTTGAGGTAAAGGAAGTAGACTTACAGGATCCTCGAGGTTGGGATGTTAAGCTAAGGTTCTCTTTTGCCCCCACCAAATTGTCATCCTTGAGGCAGCAAAGCTCCTAGAGGAAGGTCGCTCTGCTGGTCTCAAGGACATGTCAATGAGCTGTAGGCAGTAAGGGAATTTAATTTTTCATTCGCCTTAGTTTTCCACATCACCATGGCAAACACTTAAACCCCTTTCCTTTGCTCTGGGCGGGAGTATCCGAGGAATGTCACATATATTCCACCAGGGGGCGGGATGTGTGCCAGCCTGTATTTTGCCCTCAGTTTGCCCCATACTCTCTCATCAGTAACAAGTTCCTGAAATAAGAGGCTGAGAAGAGAGGAGGGGAGGTTTGCAGAAGAGAGGGAAAAGGTGACTTTAAAATCCAGCTGCACCAAAGCACTAGTGCAGCCATTTTGATTTTTATTCAACTTTATACTTTTAAGTGGTTTTAAGATTTCTCTCCCAAAAGTCTTACCGCTTAGACCAAACAGGTGCTTGTTTCTCCTCATTCTTGGAAAACCGTGATATGATCAACTTCTAATTTTTTTTATCTGATAATCATTGAGTAACATCTCCTTTTTTCCTCCAAGTTTGAGTATTTTATGTTATATTTATTATTTTTTGTATTTGTTGCGTGGGGTGGGGGAGGGGAGGGAGGGGCAGAGAGAGAGAACCCCAAGCAGGCTGTACACTGTCAGTACAGAGCCTGACAAGGGGCTAGAACTCACAAACTGTGAGATCATGACCTGAGCCCAAATCAAGAGTTGGACGCTCAACAGACTGAGCCACCCAGGTGCCCCTCCAAATTTGAGTATTTTAGTTTTTAGCAATGGGTACCAAATCACCTGAAGGTAAATTTCTTCCAAGTAGCTACTCATCATTTGCTTCTCTTCTCAACAGAAGAGGCGAAATCTCCTTTTATAACATGCATGCTTTTTTATTGTTTGATAACACTGATGAGCATCTTTTCCTACACTAATTATCTACTCTGTGCCCATTTTCCTGTTGATATCTAGGCATTGACTATTGTGCATCTTAATACCTTGGTATCCTAACCATTGTAAATAACTTTATACTGCTACATATGATGTTGTTGAGGAGGAATACTTTTCTCTACCCTGTGGTCCTTCTAACTGGACTCCGAATCAAATTGGCATGACACAGGTGAACAGGAGAAGATAGATAAAGTTTAGTTTTGTACATATGGGGAATCCACCCAGATGTGAGATTCCAAAGACAGTGAGGAATGTTCTTCTTAGACAATAAATATTTAGTTTTCAGATAATTAAATCTATGTAAATTTAATCATTAAAGCTTTATTTTTATATTATTTAAGAAGTCTTAATGAATTCTCACAAAGAAAAAGATATTCTCTTACAGTTTCTTCTGTTCATTTCAGAAGTTTAACTTGCACAATGAAGTCCTCTATCCATCAGGAGTTGTTTGTATATGCATTTTATTTTCAATATTTTTGGATCCATATTGGTAGATACTTTGGTACCTTTTAAATATTTCAGTCATAGTGCTTTGTGTTTAAAAGTGCTAGGGAAACACACTTGTATTTCAAATACCGTTATATTTGGATCATTTTCTCTAATTTTTTTCTACATTATTTTTCTCATTTGCCTATAATTGCACAGTTTGACCAAATTGTTTACCTGCCCTTTCTCAGGTTAGTTTCTCTGACTCATCACTGTTGTTTCTGTGGCATATTCTGAGTTGAACTTCGGGGACAAGGAAGTAAGTTAGTTTGCTATGTAATTAGGAAAAAGATGTTGTTGCCCCCTTCTAGATTCCTCTTTAGACCTGAAGCACTGGTTCCCTCAGCGGCTGGAAGTGTTGGCTCTTGACACTTAACACGTGAGTTCCTCCATCCCTGAGAATTGTCAGAGGCCAAAGGGAGCTGCTTCTCCAAGGTCATGTCCCAATCTAGGACAGCCTAGTGGCTGTATTTGAAAAATTAATTTACATGAACTTTATCTATTAAAGTTATTAAAACTTAATTTTCTTTGTTGCAAACATTTATCAGCTGGTTGTCTTTTGATGTGATTCGAAGTGGGGTTTGAGAGCAAACATTCAAGAAAGAATTCTTCAGACGATTTTGATACAAAAAGGTGGTTTTAGTAACTATTGGCAAGGGCCGGACTCATGGGCAGAAAGAGCTGCTCTGGGATGTGAGGAGGGAATGATGATATACTTTTAAGTTGGGAGGGGTAGAGAGAAAGCAAGTTTCCAAAAGGATTTTCATATGTTTAAGAAGACTTAAAGGATCCTGGAGGCCTAGCTATTGTCAATCTAAGGTGGTTTTTCCCCTCTAGCAAGGCATTAACATTAAGACATTTGGGAGTTCCCCAGAGGAATGTCACATTCTTGGAGCCTCAAGTGTTTGCCAATGGGCTGCAGTTTATAAGGAAATTTAATGTTATCTACATTTCTTTTGCCTTTGTTCTCTACATCATCTTTTACTTTTAAGATATTTGGGACAGATTAAAAATATTTAATACATTTTAAAATATTTGATAGGTTCAAGAGAATGTATACTTATATGTGCCTGTATGTAAGTTTTAATTATAATATAATGAATTCTCCTGAACTTGAGACTCAAATCCAAAATGAGAACTTGTTGGGGAAATATAATTAAAATCAAAATCTGCCAACACAGAAAACTTCTCCAACAGGGCAGAAGAGAAAGAAAGCAGTTTTACTATTGAGTTAAGTGTTAAATCCGAATGTGATGTGCGTCACAGGGCATCCACTAAAGAGGTTGCAAAGGCAGAAAGAAATCTCACCCTTTTATATAACCAAGTATATACAACCCATTATATACATGTTCTCAAGTGAAAAATTAACCAGTCCTCAGGTACGAGAACTTGACAGCAGCATTTGTCACACATAGTTCATCCTAAATTCACTTGGTAGATGGGAGTGACCATCTGGCTTAGCTAATTGGTTTTATCCAAAGAATGAATAAATTTCTCATATCTTTATTAAAGGTAGTTTTGGAGCAAAGCTTCTGCTGAAATTAGACTTCTGGTCTCCCACGGAAAAATGGGAGATAGGCATGCTATTTTCTTTGATGATTACTTTTCAGACATGGCTCCCAAGTCGTAGAAGGAAGATATTCTTGGACTGTAAAGCTGTAAAGAAGCTTATTTAGATTTTTAATAGATTTATGTACATCTTAAAGAAACAGGGAAAGAATTTACAATTAAAACTTTCCTTAAAATATGCTCTGCAATGTGGCAGGGGAAATTTAATTTTTTTAATTTTTCTATTAGTATTTGCACTTACAAAGATACATAATGTGATACCTGTCAGCAATATATAATACCATTTTTTATATCCTTTCCAATAATTGATGTAGCCAGACTTCTTAATTTCTGCAAATACAACAGGTAGCAAACGGTATCTTTTCTTCTTCTTCTTCTTCTTTTTTTTTTTAAGTCAACTCTACCCCCAGCATGGGGCTTGAATTCATGACCCTAACATCACAAGTCACATGCTCTACTGACAGAGCCAGCCATGCTTCTCTGGGAAATGGTATCTTGTGTGTCTTTATCAGATACTTTTTATAAGCCACTTGAGATTTTCTCAACCTCGCCTGCTCTTACTCGTGTTACTGCATAACCAGTGTGGCCTTCTAGCATTCTCAAGCAAGCAAAAGTAATAGTACTTGCCTCTTGCCCTTGTTAAACCTGGGGATTACAGGTTGATGCCAAGAAGTAGGATGCTCTGGAATTCTGCTCTGTGGCCGTGCATATGGACCATGGGACATACTTTGAATAGGGGATATGATAAATGGAGAGTACATTTTTTCATTCCCCAGCCATCTCCTCCAAGGTGGATTTACCTAAGACATAATGAAACACCTTCTCAGAAGAGAATCCTATAGGATAATCAGTCACACTTAGCTGCAACCAAGTCATCAATACACCCTTATCTTGGCTCTCCTTCCCTTTCTGTTTTATTCTGTTTGTCCCTCACTCCTGCTTCTTGGGATTGCTTTCTCTTGTAAAGTAGTAGCTGAGGGACTCAGGTTAAGATATGATCTTAATTTTCCATTTTGCTGATTACATAGTCTGTATTCATCATAATTATTGAAAAGTTGTTCGTGTGTTTTGTTTGCTTTTATTGAGAGGAGATAGGGTGTTTATTGTTTTCACCTGGAGAAATAGGATTTCTTTACACATTCCAAACAGTAACAGTTAGTAAGTTCTGTGTTAAGATTTTTCTTCTTTCTGTTTGTTGCTTGTATTTTCTTTTTACTTTACTCATTTTTTTCTCATCGACAGAAATTTTGAATTTTGATTTGGTTGAATTAAGCAAACTTGTTTAGATAAATTATTTACTTTCCCTAGGTGAGAAATGTATAATACTGTATTTTCTTCTAATGACTTTCAAGGTTTGCTTTTTCACATTTATGTCTCAATAATATATTTTGTTAGTTTTTTTCCCTGTGAAACTCTTAGTAATTGTAAAAAGTATGTTTAAATTATGCTTTTATGTGTTCTGGATTATGTTTATCTCATAGAAAGCCAACTTGCTAACTTTGTATTATTTATAATGTTTGTAGCACTTCTGGGTTTTCTAAGGTAAAAATCACTTGTGCATAATGACAGGGTTTTTTTTGTTTTTTTGGTTTTTTTACATGCTAATACACACACACACACACACACACACACACAATTTAAATTTCTTTTTCTATTTTACTGACCAGGATCACCGGTATAATGATTGGAATCAGTGCTTACCTGGCTTTCTTAATTTAATTGTTTCTGAATTTTAAGAGAATGCTTCTAATATTTTTTATTATAAGGGATGTTCGTTCAAGTGTTTTGGCTGATTCTATTTGTTGGGTTCAGGAGGTTCACTTATATTCCTGGTTTACTGAGTTTCTCTACTCAAATGGTGCCGAATTTTATAACATTGTTTTACATTATGAGGTCAAATTACTGCTTTTCTCCTGTTGTCTCTTGTGGAGAATGGTCTTTACATATATTCTAATGTTGAGCTACGATTGTGATCTTTCAATAATTCATTTTGGTTATATTATAATTATTCTCTATACCATACATTTTTCTAATACTTTGTTGGTGATTTCTTGCATGTATATTCATGAATGAGCCTCCCTAAGTGAATTTTGGTGGGGATTAAATTAAAGCAGTAAATTAATTTATGAAGAATCAATTGCAATATTCTGTGTTTACACTGAGCCACAGATTTACTCTTTTTTTGTCAGCAGAATTTTGTCAAGTTATTCAAACATTCCTTCTTTTATATCCTTATTTTTATTTATTTTTTTTTTTTTTTGCTTGTAAAATAATTCTTGTGCGTAGCATGTGCTATTGTGTTTGCTGATGCTGTTGTTACTGTTAGGATATTGTTTGGTTTTGTGTTCGCTACTTGGAAGGGAATCTTTTTGTTTCTTTTTATTACTTAAAGATTATTGAAATTAAACCGGGAATCTGTTGATTTGTTTAAGACCTTTGTAAGCAGTTTGTCTTGATCAGCTGGTATTTCTAGATGTGAAACTATCATTGGCAAATGATTTACTGCTTTCCAGCATTATATAATATTTTAACATTGTGTTTTATGTCTACCAGAACTTAAACCAACTTTACATAGTGACCTGGAAGTTCTGCGTTTATTTTTACTATTTTTGATGTTTATGATTTTTAAAATAATATACTTGAATATATTTCTGTAACTATCCAAGTCAAGGTTGAATGGCTTCTTTCGGGTTGGGCCTATATAAAACACAAATTACAATAGTCTTTCACATCCATTTCTTGTTGCATCCACTTTTTGCTATATATTTATACAACGGATGATTTGAAACTACATTGTTAATATCATCAAAATTAGTTTTGAAATTTGCATTCCATCTGACAACTATATTTGCTCAACAGCTTGATGTGATAACTTAGGATGAACAAAGCATTCTGCAGGCAAAAGTAAATAGCAATGGGCTTAATTGAATCCAGCAACCAAATTGGAAGAAAAAGCAGGGCACCTGTAAGGTGACTTCTCCTGAAGTAGAGCTGCTGACAAGAGAGATGACATCTCCTGCATGAAACTCATAATCGTTGTTGAGGAAACTCACTTCTAGCATTCCAATGCAAAACATTTCTGGAACTAAAAAAGAGTATCAATGTACTTTTCTTAATTTTAAAATGCAGTAGATAAGTTAATGAAGAGAATAGCCACTTCTGAGAACCTATTGACCTGAGAAATTAAGTGAAGAAAACAGGACAAAGTATGCCTATATATGATCTGCAGAAAAATTAAAAGGAATAGAAGAACAATATCAAAGAAGATTTCCTTGGTTTGAAAAAAGATGCTTGCAGATTCAAAGGGCTCACTAACTCTTTTGGAGAATTGATGGAAAAGATAGGCATTTAGATAAAATTCCTAAATTCAGTGCGAGGAAAATAAAATGTACAAGTTTTTAGAGAGAAAGACAAGTTACTTGAAAAAGGATTAGACTGTCAATGAAATTTTTCATAAACAATCTGGAAGCTTCAGATAGGGAAAAATAGTATGTGTCGGATGTGGAGAAAAAATGATTGTAACACAGAAAAATTTATACCTAGCTATGATGTAATTCACTTTCCAGGGTGAGCAATGGACATTTGTGGTTATACAGAAAATAATGGAACATATTACCATCTACCTTATCTCAGGAGGCTACTAGAAAGATTATTCTAACCAAACAACAAATAGAACAGAACCTTCAAAACAGGGAGTGAGAAATAGGAGAGGAAACAGTAAATAATAAAAAACCAGAGGGGTGTCTAGGTGGCTCACTCAGTTAGGCATCTGACTTTGGCTCAGGTTATGATCTCACACCTCATGGTTTCAAGCCCTGTGTCAGGCTCTCTGCTGACAGCTCAGCCTGCTTCAGATTCTGTGTCTCCCTCTCTCTTCCCTTCCCCCACTCACGTTCTGTCTATCTCTGTCTCTCAAAAAATAAACATTAAAAACATTAAAAGAAAAAACCCATGACCTAGCCATATTTGTATGTAATTGGATTGTGATATTTGGAATGAAGATTTGAAATACAAATACTAAGTGATGACACTTAGTAGTAATGATTCTTGGCAAAGAAAAATGCTGCAAGGAAGAGACTAATCATAGTAAGGTATCAAAAGTACTAACCTATCTCATCAAAACCTAAGAGTGGGTGGAACTGCAAAGAAAATAACTGAAAGCATTCTAAGTAGGTCCTAAGAGTATGAAGCAGTGAAAGAAGTAAAAATGTCCAAAATGTTTCATTGTACTGGAGGAAGGAGTAAACTCAAGAAGCATGGTCAGCATTTTCTTTTGGTATATTTTAAGATAACTATATGTTTGATTCTGAGCACAGAAGACATACTAGTAGAATGATAAGAGACAGTATAAGGTCCAGTTAACAAAGGAAAGAAATGGTATTAATAGTAGTGTAGCCAATCCAGCAAAAAACTAAGAAAAAATAAAGAAAAAAAATAATGGTTAAACATAAAGTGAGATGGATGGAACAAAACCCAGAACATATATTAAATTATATGTATAGCAGATGAATCCCGCTTTTGAAAGAGAAACTTGAGGTTGGACTGCAAAGAAAGTCTTTAGGTGTATGTCATTCTGGACTTGATTTCCTCTTCCGTACACCTATCTGCCTCTAAACTTATAAAATCATTTTTTACTTTATTATTCATATTTTTCAGATATCTGCAGCACATTCTTTTTTTTTAATTTTTTTTAACGTTTATTTATTTTTGAGACAGAGAGAGACAGAGCATGAACGGGGGAGGGTCAGAGAGAGAGGGAGACGCAGAATCCAAAACAGGCTCCAGGCTCTGAGCTGTCAGCACAGAGCCCGACGCAGGGCTTGAACTCATGGACCGCAAGATCGTGACCTGAGCCGAAGTCGGACGCTTAACCGACTGAGCCACCCAGGCGCCCCATGCAGCACATTCTTGAATGATATGTTTTCTAGAATAGCTTTGTATTATTTTGTTTACTTAACAAATCATCGGGTTGTTTTAATTTTAATGTATTTATATTTTAACTAAGGAGAATAGAAATATTTGCTATTTAGATTTGTATTTATAGGAACTCAGTATTTCTATTGGTTCACCAAAGATTTTTTTATACCTTTGAATAGAAGTTTTGTTTTTTTTATACTTGTTGTACTTTTCTTGATAAATATTTTTCTTGAGATATTATCTTATAGATTGCTGTTTGTTTTTAAATTGCATTTTTTATTATGGTAAAATGCATACAACATAAAACTTAGAATGTTATCCATTTTTTAAATGTACATTTCAGTGGTATTAAGTACATACAACCATCACCACCAATGGATTGTAACCATTACCACCAATGGATTACTATTTGAAAATTAATATTTTTAGGGGTGCCTGGGTGGCTCAGTCGGCTGGGCGTCCGACTTCAGCTCAGGTCACGATCTCGCAGTCCGTGAGTTCGAGCCCCGCGTCGGGCTCTGTGCTGACAGCTCAGAGCCTGGAGCCTGTTTCCGATTCTGTGTCTCCCTCTCTCTCTGCCCCTCCCCCGTTCATGCTCTGTCTCTCTCTGTCCCAAAAATAAATAAATGTTGAAAAAATAAATAAATAAATAAATAAATAAACGTTAAAAAAAATTAAAAATTAATATTTTTAAAATTCCAAATAGATGAAAGACCTAAATGTGAGGCAAGAAACCATCAAAATCCTAGAGGAGAAAACACACAGCAACCTCTTTGGGCTTGGCTGCAGCAACTTCTTACTGGACATGTCTCTGAGGGCAAGGGACATAAAAGCAAACATGAACTATTGAGACCTCATCAAGATAAAAACCTTCTGCCCAGCAAAGAAAACAGTCAACAAAACTAAAAGGCACCATTAGGAATGGGAGAAGATTTTGAAAATGACATATCTGATAAAGGATTAGTATCTAAAATCTATAAAGAACTTGCCAAACTCAACACCAGAAAAACAACTAATCCAGTGAAGAAATGGGTAGAAGACATGAATAGACACTTGTCCAAGGAAGACATCCAGATGGCCAACAGACACATGAAAAGATGCTCAACATCACTCATCACCAGGGAAATACAAATCAAAACTACATTGAGGGGCGCTTGGGTGGCTCAGTCAGTTAAACGTCCGACTTCGGCTCAGGTCATGATCTCGCGGTTCGTGGGTTCAAGCCCTGCATCGGGCTCTGTGCTGACAGCTCAGAGCCTGGAGCCTGTTTTGGATTCTGTGTCTCCCTCTCTCTCTCTCTGACCCTCCCCCATTCATGCTCTGTCTCTCTCTGTCTCAAAAATAAATGTTTAAAAAAAAAAAAACTACGTTGAGATACCACCTCACATGGGGCAGAGTAGCTAAAATTAACAACTCAGGAAACAACAGATGTTGGCAAGGATATGGAGAAATGGGAACCCTTTTGCACTGTTGGTGGGAATGCAAAGTGTTGCAGGCACTCTGGAAAACAGTGCATAGGTTCCTCAGTTAAAAAATGAATTACCCTATGACCCGGCAATTGCACTACTAGGAGTTTATCCAAAGGATATAGGAGAGCTGATTCATAGGGGCACATGTACCCCAATGTTTATAGCAGCACTATCAGCAATAACCAAAGTATAGAAAGAGCCCAAATGCCCATCAGGTGATGAATGGATAAAGAAGAAGTGGTATATATACATATGCCATGGAATACTACTCAGCGATGAAAAAGAATGGAATCTTGCCATTTGCAACAAAGTAGATGGAACTGGAGGGTATTATGCTAAGTTAAGTCAGAGAAGGACAGATGTATGTTTTCACTCACATGGAATTTGAGAAACTTAACAGAAGACCATAGCGGAAGAGAATGCAAAATAAGTTACAGAGAGGGAGGCAAACCCTAAGAGACTTGTAAATACAGAGAGCAAACTGAGGGTTGGTGGGGGTGGAGGGTGGGGGGGGGTGGGAAAAATGGGTTATGGGCATTGAGGAGGGCGCTTGTTGGGATGAGCACTGGGTGTTGTATGTAAGTGATGAATCACAGGACTCTATTCCTGAAGCCAAGACTACACTCTATGTTAGTTAACTTGACAACAAATTATTTAAAAAATGAAAAATAAAAGTAAAAATTAATATTTTCAGTTATTTATTTTTTTTTTTAATTTTTGGGACAGAGAGAGACAGAGCATGAACGGGGGAGGGGCAGAGAGAGAGGGAGACACAGAATCGGAAACAGGCTCCAGGCTCCGAGCCATCAGCCCAGAGCCAGACGTGGGGCTCGAACTCACAGACCGCAAGATCGTGACCTGGCTGAAGTCGGACGCTTAACCGACTGCGCCACCCAGTCGCCCCTCAGTTATATTTTTGAATGATCTCTTTGTTGCATGGATTAGAATTATTGGTTCTATATTAATTTCATAGCCAGTAGCCATGTTTCATTTGCTAACTTTTTAAGCATTTTTCATTTGTTTCTCATAAATATTCTAAGTACATAATGAAAATATAGTGTCTCTTTTCCAATGTTTAAACCATTGGGAAAGGTAGTCTCCTGCCTATAGTCTTTCCACCCCCACTTAGCTGCTTAAGGATGGGCCTTGGGTCTGGAACATTCCCTTACTAAGAGATAGAGTCCACCCAGCTTGTGCCCAGCTTATCACCTTGTGTGGGAATATTTTTCCTTGTTTCAGACTCAATGAGTACTCTTTTGTCTCTGATGAAAGTGTGTGCGTCATATGGCACCTAGCCAATCCCACTGTTATATCTGCCCTCTGAGAGGAAGGGACAGGGTTCCCTCCACTGTGGCATCAGAAGTCTGTGCGTAGGTGAAATGCCCTGCATCTGACCACGAGGAGAAACCTACTGACCGTAGGGGACTGACGCCCACCATCGAAGCTGACTGCTGTCTCCCTTCTCTGTGTAAGTAATAGTAGTCCATCCAGTTCTTGACGGCAATGTTTTTTTTTTTTTTTTTTTGGCAATTCTCATACCAAGATGCAGTGGGCAGAAGTGTTTACAGTAATCCCCTGGGATGGCATGGTGGTCTGCACCTTTTGGATTGATAACCGGTGTATGGTACTCTGGCCAAGGTAGAGCTCTCCTGCATTTTTGAACTGGCTGCATTTGCAGTGGTAACAATGATAAGCATTGTCCTCTCCACCTGAGAGCAATGGAAAAACATTGAGGATTTCAACCAAGGTCATTGCCTTTGTTTCATTTGTCTTCATTTCTTTTTTAGATATTCCAGTTATTTGTAGATTACTGCTTTACACTCCAGTCTTCATATCAGTCATCTGTTTTTTTTTTTTTTTCTTTTTTGCATCATTCTTTTTTTCTGACTTTTTGGGAGAACATCTATGCTTCCTCCTCTA
Source organism: Neofelis nebulosa (assembly GCF_028018385.1). Taxonomy (NCBI): domain Eukaryota; kingdom Metazoa; phylum Chordata; class Mammalia; order Carnivora; family Felidae; genus Neofelis; species Neofelis nebulosa. The sequence continues at coordinate 22,009,382 of NC_080800.1, forward strand.
CATCAATCCTAATTTGCACTTTCTTCTTTTTTTAATTGCTTTGTTTATTTTGAGAGAGATAGCTGGGGAGGGGCAGAGAGAGAGAAGCCCAAGAAGGTACCACACCATCAGCGTGGAGCCCAATGCAATGCTCAGACCCACGAACTGTGAGATTATGATCTGAGCTGAAACCAAGAATCAGAAGCTTAACTGACCTAGCCACCCAGGGGCTCTGTAGTTTGTACTTTCTAATGTGAGTTTTAATTTTGCTTTTTCCTTTCTTGTCTTCTCCTCAGCTTTCCTTATTTTTATTATTTCAGTTTTCTCTTAGAGTATTATTTCACTTTACTGACTTTTCATCCTAGTCTGTTCTTAAGATTCCTGGTTCCCCTTTGATAAAGAGTAATGCCAGGTAGAATAACTTAAGGGCTTTTTAAAAATACCCAAAATGAGGCCCCTACATAGACCTCCTAAAATCAGAATCCATGTTTAAAAGGTCCCGGTTGATTAATATGCACTTTAGAGTTTGAGAAGCACCACCTTCCTATTTTATTGATAGCACATATCATCTTTTAACATACTATATAACTACTTATCTTTATTGTCTAACCTCATTAAGATGAAAACTTCATGTAGGTAACAATTTTTTAAAGTTTTGTTCACTGATGGATCCCTTTTCTCTAAGATGGCATCTGGTTTACAGTAGATATTCAGCAACTATCTGATAAATCAATGAAAAATTTTAAATAAGACCTAAAACTCTATTCTTGATAAACATAATAATTGTCCTTACTTCTCATACTTAGAGCATAAGATATGGGGGAGGAAAAATAATTTTCCTTCTTCCTTTATAGGTTCTTGGCTGAGGTGCCCATATAATAAAAGACAGATTCACAGGAGAAAGAGAAATAGAAGTTCAATAACATGCATACCTCCTATATATCTGGGAGAACCCATGAAAACTGAGTCCCTGAAATGGCCCAAGTGACCACCTTAAATGTCATCTTCACTTAAAGACAAAAGATGTATAAGGGGGCCAGTTATGGGAGGTTACCAGGGAAAGCAGGGAAAGGTTGTTAAGCAGATTTAAATTCTTGCCTTCTAAGTAGTGAATGAGGAATATGGCAGAGCAGTAGGACGACCCTAGGTTTGCCTTGTCCCGTGAATACAGACGGATAACTACCCACTCATGGTAAATACCCCAGGAATCAGCCTAAATCCTTGCCTATTCATTGATAACAGTTTCTAGAGATTTAGACTCATCCTTTTCTTCCTATTACAGAGAAAGAGATAGCCTTATAAACGATTTCGTTTATAAATACAAATTTCGCTTACAGAAGGGTAACTTCTCAGTTTTCAGAGCTTTTCCATTATCTGATATTTCTTAAAAGTAATCAGTCTAAAATAATCCTTATGCCAAAGAGGCATAAGAGGTAGTATATCTTACTTCCCTGCAAGGCCTACTTGAAATAGATATCAATAAAATAGAGGGGTGCCTGGCTAGCTCAGTCATTAGAGCATGTAACTCTCTTTAAAAAAAATTTAACATTTATTTATTTTTGAGAGAACAAGACAGAGTGTGAGCAAGGGAGGGGCAGAGAGACAGAGACACAGAATCCAAAGCAAACTCCAGGCTTTGAGCACAGAACCCGACGTGGGGCTGGAACTCCTGGACCGCCAGATCATGACCTGAGATGAAGTCGGACGCCCAACCGAGTCACCCAGGTGCCCCTAGAGAATGTGACTCTTGACCTCAAGGTCTTGAGTTCAAGCCCCACATTGGGCTTGGAGTGGAATGGAATAGAATGTCATTAGTACTGTGTTCAGTAGCAAGCCAGTTACTAAAATACTCTGTTTACATAACCTTTGAGTACAAATTCATCATTAAATTCTATGGGTTTTACATTTAAAATATTTCTTGAGTCTGATTACTTTTTACAAAGACACCTCTAATGCTAACACTTTATTCAAGCCATCATCAACTCCCACAGTAAGTATTGTCCTAGCCCCGTATTTAATCTCCCTTGGTCCAGTCTTTGCCATGGATATTATTCTCCATATAGCAGTAAGAATGATCTTTTAAATTTTTTTAATGTTTATTTATTTTTGAGAGAGAGGGAGAGACAGAGTGTGATCAGGGGAGGGGCAGAGAGAGAGGGAGACACAGAATCTGGAGGAGGCTCCAGGCTCTGAGCTGTTAGCACAGAGCCTAATGTGGGGCTCGAACTCACAAACCGCGAGATCATGACCTGAGCTGAAGTCGCATGCTCAGCTGACTGAGCCACCCAGGCGTCCCCAAGAATGATCTTTTAAATTAACAGCTGATCATGTCTTTTTTCTGATCAAAACCTTATAGTTGTTTGCACGCACTCACAATACAATTAAAACTGCTTACCTTGACCTACCAAGATGCATCTCCTGCCTCATTTTTGAACCTCACTTCTTTGACCTATGATACTGTATTTTATAATAAGAAATACGTATTTGATCTTTGTCTCTGTTTTTGGCACAGCACCCCTAAACCTTTTGCAATTTCCTGTGATGAGAACCATGAAGGTGTCTTTGGTTGTGCTAACGAGGTGACTTTTGGACCAGCATCTAATAGGGGCAGGTTGCCGGGAGAGCCAACCATGTGATTAAAGGGTTGGAACTTTCAGCCCAGGAAAGTGAGAGGGGCTGCAGATTGAGTTTACTTGCCAGTGGCCAGGACTTAATCAATCACATCTTTATCATGAAGCTTCCACAAAAACCCAAAAGGACAGTGTTCAGAGATCTTCTGATTTGGTGAGTATGTGGAGATTTCAGGAGAGTTGCGCACTGTGTAGCGTCGAGGCTCCTTGCCTTTTCCCCATATTTTGCTTTATGTGTCTCTTCTATCTGGCTGTTCCTGAGTTATATCCTTTTATTATAAACTAGTGATCTATTAAGTAAAATGTTCCTCTGTGTTCTGTCAGCTGCTCTAGCAAATCACTTGGACCAAGGAAGGGGTCATGCGAACCTCTAACTTATATAGCCAATCATTCAGAAGCACAGGTGACAACCTGGACTTAGGACTGGCATCTGAAATCCAAGGAAGGGGGTCATTGAAACCTCCAATCTATAGCCAGTTGGTCAGAAGCACAGGTGGTAATCTGTTTATGATTGGTGTCTGAAGTAGAGGGGAGAGACCATTTTATAGGACTGAACTGATAAAATGTAGGGTCTGATGCTCTTTTCAGTTAGTCATTGTCAGAATTGAATTTGAATTCTAGGACACCCAGCTGGTGTCTGGAGAATTGGTGGTGGTGTGGAGGGAACCCCCTTTCCCTGATGGTGGAATTGGATAGAAAACCCTTTAATATAATCAGCTCACTCCTTTGCTCACTCCACTTAAGCCACAGTTGCCTTCTTGCTCACTTGTCATTGCTTCTATATCATTCATGCCAAGCTAATTCCAACTGGGAGTTATACCACTTGATACTCCCTCTTCTTGAAATATTTTTCTGTCATTCTGCACATGACTTGCTCCTCCTCCTTCCCGAGGTTTCTGTTCAAATGTCACATCTTCAGAGAGTCCTTTCCTGAACATATCTCTACCATGTTCTATTCTTTCTGTCTTCATATGACTAATTAAAAACCGAAAATATTTATTTCCATGGCAATGTAAGCACTATAAAAGCTAAAATAACATTTATTCACAGCTATATCTCTGGTTATCTAGAGTAGTACCTGACATACAATAAGCCCTTGGCAAAAACAGGGATGTCTTGGTGGTTCAGTCAGTTAAGCATCCGAATTCGGCTCAGATCATGGTCTTGTGGTTCGTGGGTTCGAGCCCCACATGGGGCTCTGTGCTGACAGCTCAGAACCTGGAGCCTGCTTCAGATTCTGTGTCCCCCCTCTCTCCTCTCTGCGGCTCACACTCTGTCTCTCTCAAAAATAAATAAACATTTAAAAAATTCTAAAAAAGAAATGATTATTAAATGAATGGTAGAGGGATGAATCAATGAAGTCATCTAAGAATTGCGTATCTTTATAGAATATGTCACATATAATTCCATGCAATTTATATACTAAATTATGGAAGTTCATACTTTCTGTATAAATAACTGTTCATCCCCGGTTGAAGGTAATTATGTCAAACCTATACACAATAACAATAGCATTTTACTACCTTTATTTCTAGGTTCCGTTTCCTGCTTTCTTAACCCTAGCAAACAATATCCCCTTCCATAACCCTGGATTTACCACCTTGCACATACTCAATTTGGACATGCATAAGGAAAGAATCCATGATCTTAAGGATAATTCAGTAGTAACTTGCCAAACTAAAATGCAAAGAGAAAAAATAATTTAAAAAAAGAGAATATCCAGGCACTATCAGATAATTTCTCATGGTGTAACATGCATAATTTTAATACCAGAAAAAAGAGAAGCACAAGTTTTTGAAGTTAAACAGCTGAGAAATTTCGAAATTAATAACAGACAACAACTTTCCCCTCAAAAAAATACCCTGCACCTTGTCATATCATATTCAAACTTGAAGAAATCAAAAACAAAGAGAAAATCGTACATGAAGCCACAGGGTTCAAAAAAATTGAAACTTAGAATTTTATATCTGGCAAAATTATTATTCAAAAGTGGAGCAATAAAGCCATTTTCTGACATAAAAAAAAAAACTGGAGAATATATTGCCACTAGACCATCCCTACAAGAAATGCTGTTTAGAGTAAAACTAGTTAGGGTACACTGGGCGATTACAGCATTTGGATAAGTGAAATGAACTACAGAAATGTCTTAAGAGACAGGAGGGAAGATATTGGGATATTCTGTTATAAGACAGTATACATATAGCAGTATAGTTTTATACTTTAAAAAAGTAGAAAGAAAGTAGACTTAAGTTTACAATATATATTGGAAGTCCTAGCACAGCTACTAAAAAAAAAAAAAAAAAAAAACAACTTTAAAAGAAGTATAATGTGTGTATACTAAGAGAGGAGATAACATGAGATTATGTAAAAGACTCATTTAAAACCAGACAAGGCAGGGGAAAAAAGCAGGGGGTTGGGGGATGGGGTGTGAAAGAAACAAAAAAGATGCAATGAATGTAAAAGTTATAAACATGGTAGAAATTAATCCAACTCTATTAGTAATCACTTAAAATATTACTCATCTTAATATGACAATTAAAAAACATTCTCAGAGTGGATAAAAAAAGATCCAACTGTATGTTGTCTACAAATATTTTACTTAAAAAGATTCTCTGGCACCTGGGTGGCTCATTCAGTTAAGCATCCAACTCTTGATTTTGGCTTGGGTCATGATCTCATGGTTGATGAGTTCCAACCCTGCATCAGACTCCTTGCTGACAGTGCAGAGCCTTCTTGAGGTTCTCTCTCCCACTCTCTCTCTGCCCATCACACACACACACACACACACACACACACACTCTCCAAATAAACAAACAAACAAACAAACAAAAAAGCTTAAAAATATATAGAGAGATTGAGATAAGTTAAAGGAATGAAAAATTATATACCATTCTAATACTTAACAAAAGAAAGCTGGAGCATTGTATTAATTTCAGATAAATTAAACTTCAGGCCAAGAAAAATGATCAGAGATAAAGAGGAGCATTATATAATGAGAAAGGGGTCAATTCTCAAAGAAGACCTAACAGTCTGAAGTATGAATGTACCTGAGAGGAGAGTGCAAAAAATATGTGAAATAAAAACTGAGAGAGCTAAAAGTGGAAAAAATCCACTATTGTCGTTGGAAGTTCCAACATCCTTCTCTCAATAATTGAAGTTCAAGTACACAGAAAATTAGTAGAAATATAGTTTACCTGAATATCACTAACAATCTACTTAATCTGATATTTATAAGCTACTCCATCTAATGATGGCAGAATACACATTTTTCTTAAGCTCACTTGGGATATTTACTAAGATGAACCACATTCTTGGGTCTTAAAACTCCCGTTAAGAAATTTACAAGAACAGGAATTACATAAAGTATGTGCTTAGACTATAGTGTAATTAAAATAGAATTCTGTAACGTAGATAGCTGGAAAATCTCCAATTATTTAGAAATTAAGCAACACATTTCTAAGTAACACATGGCTCAAAGAAGATGTATCAAGAAAAATTTAAACATGTTTTGAACCAAATTAAAATTCAACTTACCACAATTTGTGGGATGCAGTGAAAGCTTTACTTAGATACTCTGCCCTCCAGGAGATGGAACATCACTTTTTACTCCTTTGGTGTGGGCTGGGCATAGTGTGTTCCTTCCAAAAATTAAGTACGATTTGGAAAGGGGAGGAAAAGAACTATCCAGTGGGGAAACCTTAACAACACTACCTCAACCAGGCAGTCAAGGTTAACATCAGTGATGATAAGTCACGAAGTCATGCTGATGTGAAGAAAATGACATATTATCTTTATCATCTTTCTCCCTGCTCCAAACACGTAACTCCAATCTAATCATGAGAAACATATCACACACATCCCAATTGGCTGAAATTCTTCAAAATACCTGACCAATAATCTTGCAACAGTCAAGATAATAAAAAATGAGAAATGTCTCAGAAACAATCATAGCCAAGAAGAGCCTAAAGAGATATTATAGCTACAGGTAATGTAGTACCCTGGAACAACAACAACAAAAAAGTGAGATAAAAATGAAGGAAATCTAAGGATTAAAGGACTTTTGTTTTTAATAACAATATATCACTGCTGGTTAATTGTAACAAATCCACTATGCTAATGTCATGTAAGATATAATAGAGACCAGATGTGTGGTGTATGAGAAATCTGAAATTTCTGATCCCTTGAAAATTGTTCTAAAATAAAACGTTTATTTTTTAAAAAGCAGTGGGGAATTGTTTCCCTGTGCAGGTAAATCCTGATTTTATCCTTTCAGGGTAATGATGTTCTACAGTTCCTACTTCCACATAAACTCTGCCCATTTTGAGTTTAATAGGAAATTGAACAGCTAAAGACCTATTTTAGGAGGCTCTGTGACTAAAGAGGATTATCAACATCTCCTTCAGGGATGTGGAGTGTGTACTGCTTAAGTTTAACCCAGGCTTGCTCAGCCAAAGCTCTTCTCTAAACTTTCCATCTCCCCTCGTCTTCCTGTCCCACAACAACTCAAACACATAGGGAATTCTTAGTGCAGTATTTTCCCTCTATACAAGGGAAACTACTGCACACATGGATTTCATCTGTGGAAGGGCACAAGTAGGGTGTAAATATGAGAAAGAGGAGAGAAGAAAAAACTGCACACTTTTGGAAATAAACTTTGTTTTCCTCTTCTTGAGTCATTTGTTGGTTGCCTGGCAGCCTGCACTGGTTGGGGCTATTCTGTCCTATTGATGGGTCATTAGACGAGACAGTTTGGTTGTTTGCAGCTTGTCCAGAAGACCTTCGGAGTTCAGCTGTTAGTACACATAACAGGCTGCTTCCGTATTATGTCTTTCACTGTCCTTCTGAGCACTTGCATCCTAGTTATTACAAGTCAGCGTCTTTGCCCTTACAGAATTTCTCTCCCTTCCCTGCATCAGCAGAACTTTATCCTTCCTTTCCCTCAAGTTTGCAACCCCGTTTCCTTCTTAAGACATTACAGTCATCAATACAGGTAGTTGTGTTCCGTCTTCCTAGCATCATTCAACTTTCCTGACATCCTGAGGCATTTTTGTATGCCTCCTATGTTTCTCTGCAAACTTTTAGAAATAAGGTTTCCATATATTTGCTATTCATACTCTTACTTAATATCACTGTTACTGTGCTGCAACAAGTTGTAGCTGCAAGTCAAGTATTAATTCTGCCCACTTTCCCCCTCGTTATGAGGGGAGTCCTCTATATGTCATTTCCATATCAGTCCTGTGTGTGAAAATACTAGCATGGGTATAACATTGAAGGTCTTAGAGCATAATTCCCAGAAATAGTATTTATTCCTTTATACCGTGAGAAGATCCTGATTTTACTTGGTTATTTAATTAAAGGTAGATTTTTCTATCAACCAGAGCAAGCTGAATTAATGATTTCTCTTTGCAGTACAAATTATATTTTTAAAGAATTTTTTCATGGTTATTTTGAGAGACAGAAAGAGAACATGAACAGGGGAGGGACAGAAAGAGGGAGAGAGAATCCCAAGCAGGCTCCATGCTGTCAGGGCAGAGCCCGATGTTGGGCTCGATCTCATGAACCAGAAGATCATGAACTGAAATCAAGAGTCAGACAATTCACCGACTGAGCCATCCAGGGGCCTCCAGATTGTGGAGGTTAATGTGCTAATGATCCCAATTCCTCTTCCTCAAGGTAGGAAGGAAGTCTGTGCCAGTGTGTATCTGTATGGGTGTGTGCATGCACATTTATTCTTGTTTAATTTACAATGACTGGTTCCAGTCTAGGATTTTGTTTCTTTCTTGCTGGACTTTTGTTGTGGTTGTTTCTCTTTTGAATTTTTTAAATGTGCTTTGCCCCTCTTTAGTGTTGGTTGTGTGTTCCTGTTCTCTCCTGATTTTCCAGATAATAATTTATTCTTTTGCTGAGGCAAAAAGTCATTATCATTTATGCTCTAGTGTTTTTCTTTAGGCTTTCCTAAGTGAAAAACAATGAAATTATAAGCAGTATAAATATGTTCTCAAATTTAAGATTTCAGTGTCCATTGTGGAAAAGGGGACTTGTGTGAAAATTTATGGTCAAATTGAAAAAGAAAGAAGATGTTCAAAAGCAACACAAGGATGGAAATATTCTGTCATCCACATCTCCCAGTATGGTAGCCATTATGCACCCATAGCTACTGAGCCCCTAGGATGTGGCTAATGCAACTGGGGAATTAAAGTTTAAATTTTATTTAGCTTGAATTAACTTAAATTTGAGCGGACATAGCCACATGTGGCTACCAGATTGGATATCACAGCTCTAAGTCTGGCAGGTACTCTTCTGTAACTTTACTGGGTGTTTTATTACTATGACATGATTTAGTTCCTTCATGCAGAAAATAAATTGAAAACTTAAAAAAAAACTATGGGAATTAATGGTTATTGTTAATATATGGTTGACTGCATTCCAAAGATAGGATATATCAGTGCAGATATAATAGGTTTCTTCAAAACAATTTTGTATTTTAATAGGTTTATTTATTTTTTTCATATGAAATTTATTGTCAAATTGGTTTCCATACAACACCCAGTGCTCATTCCAACAGGTTCCCCCCTCAATGCCCATCACCACTTTCCCCTCCCTCCCACCTCCCATCAACCCTCAGTTTATTCTCAGTTTTTAATAGTCTCTTATGGTTTGCCTCCCTCCCTCTCTAACTTTTTTTTCCCTTCCCCTCCACCATGGTCTTCGGTTAAGTTTCTCAGGATCCACATAAGAGTAAAATATGGTATCTGTCTTTCTCTGTATGACTTATTTCACTTAGTATAACACTCTCTAGTTTCATCCACATTCATACAAAAGGCCATATTTCATTCTTTCTCATTGCCATGTACTATTCCATTGTGTATATAAACCACAATTTCTTTATCCATTCATCAGTTGACAGACATTTAGTCTCTTTCCATAACTTGGCTATTGTTGAAAGTGCTGCTCTAAACATTGGGGTACAAGTGCCCCTATGCATCAGCGCTCCTATATCCCTTGGGTAAATTGCTAGCAGTGCTATTGCTGGGTCATAGGGTAGAACTATTTTTAATTTTTTGAGGAACCACCACACTGTTTTCCAGAGTGGCTGCACCAATTTTCATTCCCACCAACAGTGCAAGAGGGTTCCCGTTTCTCCACATCCTCTCGAGCATCTAGTCTCCTGATTTGTTCATTTTAGCCACTCTGACTGGCGTGAGGTGATATCTGAGTGTGGTTTTGATTTGTATTTCCCTGATGAGGAGTGACCTTGAGCATCTTTTCATGTGCCTGTTGGCCATCTGGATGTCTTCTTTAGAGAAGTGTCTATTCATGTCTTCTGCCCATTTCTTCACTGGGTTATTTGTTTTTCGGGTGTGGAGTTTGGTGAGCTCTTTATAGATTTTGGATACTAGCCCTTTGTCTGATGTGTCATTTGCAAATATCTTTTCCAATTCCGTCATTTGCCTTTTAGTTTTGTTGGTTGTGTCCTTTGCTGTGCAGAAGCTTTTTATCTTCATGAGGTCCCAATAGTTCATGTTTGCTTTTAATTCCCTTGCCTTTGGAGATGTGTCAAGTAAGAAATTGAATGTGTGAAACTGTGGCTGAGGTCAGAGAGGTTTTTTCCTGCTTTCTCCTCTAGGGTTTTGATGATTTCCTGTCTCACATTCAGGTCCTTCATCCATTTTGAGTTTATTTTTGGGAATGGTGTAAGAAAGTGGTCTAGTTTCATTCTTCTGCATGTTGCTGTCCAGTTCTCCCAGCACCATTTGTTAAAGAGACTGTCTTTTTCCCACTGGATATTCTTTCCTGCTTTGTCAAAGATTAGTTGGCCATACTTTTTTGGGTCCAATTCTGGAGTCTCTATTCTATTCCATTAGTCTATATGTCTGTTTTTGTGCCAATACCATGCTGTCTTGATAATTACAACTTTGTGGTAGAGGCTAAAGTCTGGGATTGTGATGCCTCCTGCTTTGGTCTTCTTCAATATTGCTTTGGCTATTCGGGATCTTTTGTGGTTCCATACAAATTTTAGTAATGCTTGTTCTAGCTTCAAGAAGAATGCTGGTGCAATTTTGATTGGGATTGCATTGAATGTGTTGATTGCTTTGAGTGGTATTGGCATTTTAACAATACTTATTCTTCCAATCCATGAGCATGGAATGTTTTTCCATTTCTTTATATCTTCTTCAATTTCCTTCATAAGCTTTCTATAGTTTTCAGCCTACAGATCTTTTACATCTTTGGTTAGGTTTATTCCTAGGTATTTTATGCTTCTTGGTGCAATTGTGAATGGGATCAGTTTCTTTATTTGTCTTTCTGTTGCTTCATTATTAGTGTATAAGAATGCAACTGATTTCTGTACATTGATTTTGTATCCTGCAACTTTGCTGAATTCATGTATCAGTTCTAGCAGACTTTTGGTGGAGTCTGTCAGGTTTTCCATGTATAATACCGTGTCATCTGCAAAAAGCGAAAGCTTGACTTCATCTTTGCCAATTTTGATGCCTTTGATTTCCTTTGGTTGTCTGATTGCTGATGGTAGCACTTCCAACATTATGTTAAACCACAGCGGTGAAAGTGGACATCCCAGTCGGGGTCCTGATCTCAGGGAGAAAGTTCTCACTTTTTCCCCATTGAGGATGATGTTAGCTGTGGGGTTTTCATAAATGGCTTTTATGATCTTTAAGTATGTTCCTTCTATCCTGACTTTCTCAAGGGTTTTTATTAAGAAACGTTGCTGAATTTTGTCAAATGCCTTTTCTGCATCGATTGACAGGATCATATGGTTCTTATCTTTTCTTTTATTAATGTGATGTATCACATTGTTTGATTTGCGAATGTTGAACCAGCCCTGCATCCCAGGAATGAATCCCACTTGATCATGATGAATAATTCTTTTTATATGTTGTTGAATTCGATTTGCTAGTGTCTTGTTGAGAATTTTTGCATCCATATTCATCAGGGATATTGGCCTGTAGTTCTCTTTTTTTGCTGGGTCTCCGTCTGGTTTAGGAATCAAAGTAATACTGGCTTCATAGAATGAGTCTGGAAGTTTTCCTTCCCTTTCTATTTCTTGGAATAGCTTGAGAAGGATGGGTATTATCTCTGCTTTAAACGTCTGGTAGAACTCCCCTGGGAAGCCATCTGGTCCTGGACTCTTATTTGTTGGGAGATTTTTGATAACTGATTCAATTTCTTCACTGGTTATGGGTCTGTTCAAGTTTTCTATTTATTTCTGTTTGAGTTTTGGAAGTGTGTGGGTGCTTAGGAATTTGTCCATTTCTTCCAGGTTGTCCAGTTTGTTGGCATATAATTTTTCACAGTATTCCCTGATAATTGCTTGTATCTCTGAGGGATTGGTTGTAATAATTCCATTTTCATTCATGATTTTATCTATTTGGGTCATCTCCCTTTTCTTTTTGAGAAGCCTGGCTAGAGGTTTATCTATTTTGTTTATTTTTTTTTAAAAACCAACTCTTGGTTTCATTGATCTGCTCTACAGTTTTTTAAATTCTATATTGTTTATTTCTGCTCTGATCTTTATTATTTCTCTTCTTCTGCTGGGTTTGGGGTGTCTTTGCTGTTCTGTTTCTATTTCCTTTAGGTGTGCTGTTAGATTTTGTATTTGGGATTTTTCTTGTTTGTTGAGATAGGCCTGGATTGCAATGTATTTTCCTCTCAGGACTGCCTTCTCTGCATCCCAAAGCATTTGGATTGTTGTATTTTCATTTTCATTTGTTTCCATATATTTCTTAATTTCTTCTCTAATTGCCTGGTTAACCTATTCATTCTTTAGTAGTATGTTCTTTAACCTTCATGCTTTGGAGGTTTTCCAGACTTTTTCCTGTGGTCAATTTCAAGTTGCATGGCATTATGGTCTGAAAGTATGCATGGTATGATCTCAGTTCTTGTATGCTTAGGAAGGGCTGTTGTGTGACCCAGTATGTGATCTATCTTGGAGACTGTTCCTTGTGCACTCGAGTAGAAAGTATATTCTGTTGCTTTGGGATGCAGAGTTTAAATATATCTGTCAGTTCCATCTGATCCAATGTATCATTCAGGGCCCTTGTTTCTTTATTGATCCTGTGTCTAGATGATCTATCCATTGTTCTAAGTGGGGTATTAAAGCCCCTGCAATTACCACATTCTTATCAATAAGGTTGCTTATGTTTGTAATTGTTTTATATATTTGGGGGCTCCTGTATTCGGTGCATAGACATTTATAATTGTTATCTCTTCCTGATGAACAGACCCTGTAATTATTATATAATGCCCTTCTTCATCTCTTGTTACAGCCTTTAATTTAAAGTCTAGTTTGTCCGATGTGAGTATGGCTACTCCAGCTTTCTTTTGACTTCTAGTAGCATGATAAATAGTTCTCCATCCCCTCACTAACAATCTGAAGGTGTCCTCAGGTCTAAAATGAGTCTCTTGTAGACAGCAAATAGGTGGGTCTTGTTTTTTTATCCATTCTGATACCCTCTGTCTTTTGGTTGGCGCATTTAATCCATTTACATTCAGTGTTATGGAAAGATAGGGGTTTAGAGTCATTGTGATGTCTGTAGGTTTCATGCTTGTAGTGATTCTCTGGTACTTTGTGGTCCTTGCAATATTTCACTCACAGAATCCCCCTTAGGATCTCTTGTAGGGCTGGTTTAGTGGTGATGAATTCCTTCATTTTTTGTTTTTTTGGGAAGACTTTTCTCTCTCCTTCTATTCTGAATGACAGACTTGCTGGATAAAGGATTCTCAGCTGCATATTTTTTTTCTGTTCATCACATTGAAGATTTCCTGCCATTCCTTTCTGGCCTGCCAAGTTTCAGTGGATAGGTCTGCTACTACTCTTATGTGTCTACCTTTGTAAGTTAGAGTGTGTTTATCCCTAGCTGCTTTCAGAATTTTCTCTTGATCCTTGTATTTTGCCAGTTTCACTACGATATGTCGTGCAGAAGATCGATTCAAGTTATGTCTGAAGGGAGTTCTCTGTGCCTCTTGGATTTCAGTGCCTTTTTCCTTCCCCAAATCAGGGAAGTTCTCAGGTATGATTTCTTCCAGTACACCTTCAGCCCCTTTCTCTCTCTCTTCTTCTGGAATTCCTATGATATGGATGTTGTTGTGTTTGATTGCATCACTTAGTTCTCTAATTCTCCCCTCATACTCTTGGATTTTTTTCTCTTTTTCTCAGCTTCCTCTTTTTCCATAATTTTATCTTCTAATTCACCTATTCTCTCCTCCGCCTTTTCAATCTGTGCTATGGCTGCCTCCATTTTATTTTGCACCTCATTTATAGCATTTTTTAGTTCCTCATGACTATTTCTTAGCCCCTTGATCTCTGTAGCATTAGATTCTCTGCTGTCCTCTATCCTTTTTTCAAGCCCAGTGACTAGTTTTATGACCCTTATTCTAACTGTTGTTCTGTTATATTGCTTAAATAGGATTTGATCAGTTTGTTAGCTATTGCTACTTCCTGGAGTTTCTTTTGAGGACAATTCTTCCATTTCGTCATTTTGGGTAGTCCCTGTGGTAGCTCCAAACTGCAGGGCACTTCCCCTGTGCGGTCTGGAGTAACTTGTGTTGGTAGGCAGGGCAGCAGTCAGACCCGATGTGTGCTCCCAGCCCATTGCTAGGGCCACAGTTGGACTGGTGTGTACCTTATCTTTCCCTCTCCTAGGGACAGGACTCACTGTGGAGTGGTGTGGCTTCTGTCTGGACTACTTGCACACTGTCAGGCTTGTGGTGCTGCTTCTATGGGATCTGGCATATCAGCCGGGGTGGATCCACAAGGTGCACAGGGGTGGGAGGGGCGGACTCAGCTCGCTTTGCCTTCGGTGGTCCGCCTCGGGAGGGGCCCTGCAGCACCAGGAGGGAGGCAGACCCGTTGGAGGGATGGATCCACAGAAGCACAGCATTGGGTGTTTGTGAGGTGCAAGCAAGTTCGGTGATGGGAAATGGATCCCTTTGGGATTTTGGCTGGGGGATGGGAGAGGGAGATGGCACTGGCTAGGGCCTTTTTCCCCGCCGAGCTGAGCTCTGTCTTCCAGGGCTAAACACCTCTCCCTCCCGGTGTCCCCTCGCCCTCCCGCTCTCGGAGAAAAGCTGTTGACTTATAACATTCCAGGTGTTAAGTCCCGCTGGCTGTCTGAACTCACACAGTCCAGCCCCTCCGCCTTTGCAAGCCAGACTCGGGGGCTCTGCCTTGCCGGGTGGGCTGCCCCTCCACCGCCCCGGCTCCCTCCTGCCAGTTTGTGTAGTGCATACTGCCTCTCCACCCTTGCTACCCTCTTCCGTGGGCTTCTTGTCTATGCTTGGCTCCAGAGAGTCCATTCTATTAGTCTTCTGGCAGTTTTCTGGGTTATTTAGGCAGATGTGGGTGGAATCTAAGTGATCAGCAGGAGGAGGTGAGCCCAGTGCCCTCCTACACCACCATCTTCCCTGTTTTTCTCTTCAAAACAATTTAATTACAGTATTGTCTGTCATAAATGATAATGCTGTTTACTAGTTGTATTAGTTTACTGTTGTTGCTATAACAAATATCAAAAATGTAGTGGCCTGACACACCAGAGATTTATTATTCTATTGTTTTGGAAATCAGAAGTCTGAAATCATTTTCACTGGGTTAAAATGAAGATGTTGGCAGGCCTATACTTCATCTCGTAACTTTAGGGGAAAATCCATTTCCTTGTCTTTTCCAGCTACCTGAAGCCGTCCCACTTACAGAATTGTGGCTCTTTTCTCCTTCTTCAAACCCAGGAGTGTAGCATCTTCTCTCCTCTCTGACCTCTGCTTCCATTGTTACACCTTCTCTCTCCGATTCTGTTCCTTCTACCTCCCTCTTTTAAGGATGCTTACAGTTATAGATTGAGCCCTGGAATAATCTCCCCCTGTCAAGACCCTTAATCACATCTTCAAAGTCCTTTTTACCATTTAACTTACCATATTCACAGATACTGTATATCAGGATATCTTTGGAGGATCATTATTCTATCTTCTATACTAGTATAGGAAACAGTTTGCCTAGGAGTTGATGGATACTGGATTTTGAGGTTGAATTTTGAAAAGTGGTTGTTTCTATGTTTGCCCATTACTAAAATTTATGCTATGGTGGGCCTGACCCAAACAGATACTTGGGTCTGTTACTTCCCTACATCTAGAAATGCTCTCTAGGTCTCTACAATTTAGGACTTCCCTCAGAGTATGAAAATCCAGATCCTGACAGTAACGTCTGGGGATACACGTGACTGATGAGAAAACTCCATATCTCTACTAATGTGCAAATCATATTTCCAGGAATAAAGTATAAATGATCTGGCATTTTACAATAGAAAGAGTAGACTGGCAGATACTTCTCATGATTTCTACTTCTACTTCAAGTGTGCTTAAAGATTTCTCAGAGTCTTTTGCCCTGTACTTGTTAGTATCTGACTGGTATTTTAACTTTCATGTGAAATGTGAACTAGTATTTATAATGTCCATGGAGAAGGGAGAAGCAGAGGGAGAAGGGGATGGATGGTCACACTGAATTTTATTAAGCTCTATGCGTTTAACGCTATTTAGAGATTTTTTTAGGTGGGTGAGTGCCCTTAAACTTTAAATAAGTTCCATCAGATTGTGACATACTAAAAACTGTGAGAGAAGCAGCTTCCCACAGATGAACCACTTGGCTATAAATGTAGTTCAGATAGATATAGGATAGGGATGGTTGTAGACAGCATGTCTTTATTTTTTCATTTCTGAGCTTAAGTATCTCTTCCTTCACTGATCATGTCCTGGGGCTGAGTTTGATGCCAAGTGTATTTACCCATGATAATGTATTTTACTGCACATTATAACTGATTGTTTACCTATACTTCTTCTTTTTTTTTTTTTTTTTTTTTTTAGGGAGAGTGAGAGATGGATGGGAAGAGGGGTAGAAGGAGAGAGAGAGAGAGAGAGACAGAGAGAGAATATCCCAGACAGGCTCCACACCCAGCACAGAGCCCACACAGGGCTAGATCCCATGACCCTGAGATCATGACCTGAGCCGAAATCAAGAGTGGGTTGCTCAACTGACTCAGCCACCCAGGTCCCCCTTACCTGTACTTCTTAAATAAACCTATATCCCCTCCTAAAATAGTTTCTTGCCTTTCCCTTGCATAACAGTAAATGTAACTTTTACTGCCTGGTTACTTAATGTCAGAAACCTGAAAGGTCTGAGGCCACTTTCTCCCCTCATCAGTATTTACCATACATCATTAGATACACTTAATACTATCTTCTGTATGTCACCAAAACACATCTACTTCTTTCCATTCCCACTATCACTTCCTTAGTAAAGTTAACCATTCCTGAAATTATTATAACAGCCTCTAACTAGTCTCCTCTTGCCTCCCTCACAGGATCTTCCAAAAGTGAAAATTGATCCTAATCTTACCCCACCATCACTCCCCAGAAAAATTCTTAAATCATTCTCCTTTCCTTTTACAGCCAAAAAAAAAAAAATCATTGAATGGTTTATAAGGCCTTATTTTCACTAATTTGTACACCCAGACTCTTATATTTTCCCATTGTGATAGCTGAAAATATAATGCAATGACTCAAGAGTTCAGGGCTCTGGAATTAGAATTCTGGTTCATCTCAGTACAAGTCTGTGTGGTTTGACAAGTTGCTTCCTTTCTGTGATTCAGATATATCATCTGTTAAATTAGGATGATAATAATATCTTTTCAATTGACTCATGACAATGTCTAAAAAGGGCCTCATTATGGTATCTCATGTACTTTTAAATGCTCAGTTAATTATGTGTTATAATTATTAATATTATTATTCATAGTTAACCAGGTATTTTAGTGTATGTTCCTCCAGAATTGGAGCTTGAAGTAAGGATTCAAGTGTAAATACTTTTGAGAAGTGATGGCTCCCAATGACCAAGTGGAGAGTAGAGAACCCAAATGGAGGCGAGAAGGAAGCCACTAAAATGTGTGCTAATTAGTAGGTAACCATTATAGGGAACTGAGGCTCAATCTCAGTGTGAACACTGTAAGATTTTGTTGAACACACCTCATGGTTACTCTACCTAAGGAGTAAGGAATTCAGGTCTTAACCTCCAACTCATGTCTACCATTTTTTCAGGGTTCCTTTCATGGACAACAGCAACCCACCTCCTCACACAGGTCAGAGATGCTCCTCTGGTCCAAGAAAGCCCTCAGGCACAGAGTTATAGGCACTTGCAATGGGAAGCTATATGACATACACATGAACTAGCAGTCAGGTCTTAGGTTACAGGCAGCATCTGCTATAACTGGCAAGATAATTGAGGCTCAGTGAGGTGAAATGACTGGTCCACCATCATTGCTAGAAAGTGTTTGAGTCAAGATTTGAACCCAGGGACATCAGACTCCAAAGCCCTTGGAGTTTTCACCAAATTATGGTGAGGATCAGATTAAAAGTAGTCTATGTGGGGCGCCTGGGTGGCTCAGTTGGTTGAGCATCCAACTCTTGATTTTGGCTCAGGTCATAATCTTGCGGTTCATGAGGTTGAGCCCCCATTAGAGTGTAGCGTATTTTTGTATATATTATATATCATAAAATATATTTTATATTAAGATCGTAATTTGAATCAGGCAGTATGACTTTAGAATTTACTTAGACTAAACTGATTTTTATACTTCAAGTATTTAAGATTTCACATTAAGAGTCAGACCTGATTCTGAATTTTGATTGTGCCTCTAATTAAATTCATATCCTAAGGGAAAATTATTTGGTCTATCAATTCCTTAATTTAATTTTACATAAATGAATCTTACATAAGTACCTACCTCATATGGTGGGTATAATAACTAATGTGAGGATTCAATGAAAGTGATTAGTATACAGAACATGAAAAATAGGCTTGAGAAAATCACACAATATGTGTCTGCAAAGGGTAAATATAAAAGAGGGAAAATCCGGCAGATATGAAGAGCAAGACACCGCAGAGCCAACATGCAACATTCCCAGAATTCTTAAGAAAAGAAATGTAAATAAATTCTAATACAGTGGAGGACAAATATCCTGAAATAAAGGGAGACTTGAATTTGTAGTTTAAAACAGCATGTTTCATGTTCCAGGAATCATGAACAGAGATCAAGACATAAATATAGTCTATAAAAATGATTAAAATGGAAGGATACAGAGAAATTCTAAAAGCATGCTTACCAAAAAGCAAGGAGAAATATATCAGGTTTACCCTTGAATTCTGACTGTATCATTAAAGACAAGTGGGACTGTATTAGTTTTAATTATTTTTGCTTGCAAATTATAAGAAACTTGACTTCACTAGTTATAAACAATAAAGAAAACACATAAAATGATAGGAAGTCCATAGATCAGTTGGCTTATTCATTGATTCACTAATCTCATTGAAGACCCACATAATTTCAAATATTCTTCTTTGCTCTTCTCATTGTTGGCTTAATTACTTGTTTGAATGCAAAATGGCTTCGTGTCAATGAGTATACAGACATGATATTCAGAGGAATATAAAAGGACTTTCTGCTATTGGCATTCTATCTTAGGAGTGAAGAATCTTTCCCAGGAGTCTTTCTTTAATACAGTTTATTTATTAATTTTGAGAGAGTGGGGGGGGGGGGAGGGAAAGAGACAGAATCCCAAGTAGGCTCTGTGCTGTCACCAGAGCCTGATGTGGGGCTCGAACTCACTAACCATGAGATCATGACCTGAGCCAAAATCAAATTGGATGCTTAACCAACTGAGCCACCCAGGCACCCCTTCCAGGATTCTTCAATAAGTGCTATTTATGAATTATTAATTACAATTGATTTATGTGCTGAATTCAGAACCAGTACGTGGTAATGAGAATAAGATCGCCATAGAATGATATGGAGCTCAGGATAGACTCAACATCCCCGAAGTCATTTATGGGGGACAGAAGAAGGAAGACTGAGATAACTGATCAAAATCAAGGTTGAAAAGAAAAGAAAGTAATGGGTACTAGGAAGGCACCTGACAGTGTGCACTGCAAAGACAGTGGAGTAAGAGGAGCAAATTCTAAATAAATTAGAAGAGAAAATGCTGTGGCTCCAAAACTCTCTACCTATGTAAATTTCCATTCATATGTAACAATAATTTTTAAAAAGATCTCAACTATGCAAGGATTCAGAAGATGTAATGCTCGAAGGCAATCCTTAAAAACAATGTGAATTCATAACTCAGCCAACTGAATTACTGAAATATACAAGTACTGATGATGAATCTTGAATTCAGTGGAAAATATAATGAAATGTAAATTGCTATTTGCTCATTGTAAACACAGGTTAATATCAAAATTATTAAAGAAAAGGTGCAAAATAAAAAACACTATTATTAGTCTAACTATAATAACCTCAAAAAAATACTAATTCCAGAATGTATTAGAATTGACAGAAGAAGATGAAGTGTAAGAATACTGATTATTTTATCTTTCATTGAAATTTTTCAGTGACTATATATATATATGTGTGTGTGTGTGTGTGTGTATATACACGTGTGTGTGTTTATATATACATATATATGTATATATATATGTACATGTATATATACATGTACATGTATATGTACATGTATATATACATATATATATATACACACAGTATATATATATATATATATATATATATATATATATATATATATATGTATATATACACACACACAATTTTTTAATGTTTGAGAGAGGGACAGGGAGCACGCAAGCAAGGGAGGGGCAGAGAGAGAGGGAGACACAGAATCCGAGACCGGCTCCAGGCTCTGAGCTGTCAGCACGGAGCCAGACGCAGGGCTTGAACTCACAAACTGTTAGATCATGACCTGAAGTTGGATGCTTAACCAGCTGAGCCACCCAGGTGCCCCAATTCTTTTAAAGTTTGTTTATTTTGATAGAGACAGTCAGTATGAGTGGGTAGGAGCCGAGAGAGAGAGTCCCAAGCAGGCTCCATGTTGCCAGCTTTGAGCCTGATGCAGGGCTCAAACCCACAAAGCCCTGAGATCATAACCTGAGATGAAATGAAGAATCAGATGTTTAACTGACTGAACCACCCAGGCATCCCAGCAGTAAATATAATTTAGGTTTTGAAATTAGAAGAAGATAAGTATAAAATAAAACCAAACTGCATAACTTACAAATTATTTGAGGACAGTAATAAAGTAAAAGAGATCATTAAGCTAAAAAAGAAAATGAACATATCCAAGAGAAAAAATAACAGAAAAACACAGAAATTGGAGCACATAAAAGAAATTCTGTTTCATAATATATTAGTAGAAGAACATTATCAACCTGGCATTTCAGGAGTGTAGATATTCTGTCAGTATAATCAACTGCATGAGTATGTTAAAGGAAGTACTAAAAAGGATCTTGAGGAAGTTCATAATCCAAGCATGGTTGGTAAGAAGAGAGGAAAAGAAAGGACAGGGAAGGGAAGGGCAGATTTTTTATAATTACATCACAGAAGAAAGATATTTTCTAATCATGATGGGAATATATTTTTCAAACTGAGAACTAAAAATTATACCAGTGACAAAACGTAAGTATCCATTAAATTCAGTTTCTCCCATAAAAGGATGCTCCAAAAGTCTGTTACTTACAGCTGTTAAGAATTTGAGCTATTTTAATAAAGTGAACTCCAAAAGTAATAAAATGTGATTAAAGAAGTATCCCAAGAGAATTTAATGAAAAATTATTTCTAGAGAATTTGGTAAAGTGGTATATTGAAAATATATTTAGATATAAAAACATGACATAACATGTATATATAATTAGATAGATAAATCTAATTAATTTATAAGTAGATTAGATGAAATAAAGAACTTCCATTAAAAAACCCATTGAAGGCCACATTATCCTGATTACAAAGTCAAAGAAAGATACTGCATGAAAATAAAATTACAGACCGATATCATTTATGAATATTGATGCAAAAATCACCAATAGAGGCACGCCTGGGTGGCTCAGTCCATTAAGCATGGACTTCGGCTCAGGTCATGATCTCACAGTTCTTGAGTTCGAGCCTCGTATCGGGCTCTGGGCTGACAGCTCAGAACCTGGAGCCTGCTTCAGATTTTGTGTCTCCCTCTCTGCCCCTCCCCCACTTGCACTCTTCCTCTCTCTGTCTCTCTCTCTCTCTATGTCTCAAAAATAAATAAACATAAAAAATACTAAAAACGGAAATGTTCGTACCTTTAAAAAAAAAAGGGGAAAGACAATTCTGACATATTTTACAACTTGGGTGAATCTTGTACACATTAGTTTAGTTGAAATAAGCCAGTCACAACAGGGCAAATATTGTATGATTGCCCTTAAAGGAAGTATCTAGAGGTTGAGTAATTGAAGGATTAAAACTATTCCTAAATTACTGTATAGACTTAATGCAATTGCAATACAGACCTATTAATTTTGTTTAATTATTGATAACACGATTCTAAAGTTTTTCTGAAAAAGCAAAACATATCTGAGTTTTTGAGAAAGAATAAAATGTGAAATTTTCAGTATCAGTTATTATAATTGCTTGTAGAGCCACAGTGTTTAAAAGAGTGTGGCACTAATTCTATGAGCAAGTTAAGAAAACCCAGAGAGATATCCAGGCATATATATGTAAATTACCTATATTAGGGTTATAAGAATAAGTTATAACCAGCGGGGAAAGAAAATATTATTGAATAAATATTTTGAAATAAATGGTTACTCTTTTGAAAAATGCATATAGGCCATGATACAATACACTTCACTAAAACTTTCAACATTACTGAGAAAATGATGAGCATGCCAGGAGACACATGGGAAAAGGAGATGGATTCTCCATTAAAAGAAAAAAATTAAAGAGTGTACAAATTACAGAGCGTTATAGAAGTTGTGCAAGTTTCAGTAGTTGTAAAAAAAATGGTTAAGATTCTTATTTCCCCATGAAATTGGTAGTCATGTTGATGACGTGTGTATAGGGTATGTGGGTATGTACTTGATAAGAATCCTAGAATTGATAATGCAGGAAAAATAATTTTTTGGAAGTGTAAATAAACCCTTACAAAACCTGTCTGGAATTCATTTTAGCAATATGATAACAAATACTAAAATTCAGTTAAAAAAATTCAAAGGCATTATGCTTAGGAAATCTTCAACAATGTATACAGTTTAGCATATAGGGATGTTCACCATAGCATGCATTCATTCATTCATTGGACAAATATGTATTGATCATGATCATTTAAAACCCACTGTCCTAGGCCCTAGTTTAAGTCCATGTTTCATAGAGTTTGCTTTCTAAAGAAGACACACAATGAAAACTGCAATGAATAAAAATGGTAACTACGTACAGTGATAAGAGCTGTGAAAATCCTGAAATGGGGTAGTATGTTAGACAGTGAAGAGAGGCAAAGGGCTCCCTCAGGTAGTGAAATTCCAGCTGAGATATGAGTGTTAGAAAGGAGTCACCACAGATTTGGGGAACAGAATACTTTCCAAGCAGAGGAAACAGCAAAGACAAGGAGAGCATGAAATTGGAATGTTTGAGCACCAGATAGAAGGCGTGTATAAGTCAGCCCAGTTAGAACAGAATGAGAGGAAGAGAGGTAGGAACTAAACGGAAAGGTAGGCGGGGAGGTGTGCATACCCTACAAAAGAACTGGGATTTTGTTCGATGCCCAACGTGAGTTATTACAGAGTTTGCGGCAGGGAAGCATTGATACCTGATTTAACTCATTAGCAAAATCACATTGGTTAAGGAGAATGGAATGTAGTATGGGAAAAGGAGTAGCAGAGACACCAGCTAGGAATTCAATGTGGTGAGAGATGATAGTGATTTTCACCACATCTGTTCTTCTCCAACTTTGCTGTTCTTATGTTTCTCTCCTGAATCTTGCTGAAGTTCAGATTCTGACTTAGTAAGTTTGCAGTGGGATCTTAGATCTTTCCATCTCTATCAGGCTCTCAGGTCCACAGACCACACTTTGAGTAGCAAGGCTCTAGTCTAGATGGTATGTTTAAAGTCAGGGAAGGAAGAAGGAAAAGAGTTTCCATTTACATTTGGAGTTAAAAGTGGTAGGTACCCTCGTAGGGATGGATTTGGGGAGTAAGACAAAGAAGGGAACGTTCTGGCTGCTAGAATTCTTTTTGATAGTGAAATATAAAAACAATTTAATTATCTAATAATAGACTCATGAAAGCAGATAGAGCATTATGTGAAACCTGAAAATCATGCTTTTAAACGACCTTTTTATATGAGCATGGGGCACCTGGGTGGCTCAGTCAGTTAAGCGACCGACTTCGGCTCAGGTCATGATCTCGCTGTCTGTGAGTTCAAGCCCCGCGTCGGGCTCTGTGCTGACAGCTCAGAGCCTGGAGCCTGCTTTGGATTCTGTGTCTCCCTCTCTCTCTGACCCTCCCCCGTTCATGCTCTGTCTCTCTCTGTCTCAAAGATAAATAAAAACGTTAAAAAAATTGATATGAGCAAAGAAGAATTACAATATCCTGTAAAGCAGGTCCAACACACACGGACAGATATATATCGATGTAAGACCATACTAGGATTTTTCTCCTTTGTGTTTTTTTTTGTTTCATTTTAAAAAATCAACTTAGATTACTTTTATAATCACAAATACTTACTATTCCTTTTCTGTAAAGATCTAAAACCTGTATAGCAAGAGGCCACATCTGTTTAAACTATAGTCATGGGCACATAAATTTCTGTTATATTTTCTCCTATACTGTTGGTACAGTTGAGGTATTTTATAATTTAAAACCACATATAAATAAGTCCAAAATTAAATCACTATTTAAAAAGATCTCTTATTTTTATAAAAAAGTATAACGTAACCTGCAGCTACACAAACCCATCTCTTTGAGTGGGCCGTCTCACTTAGTCTTAAAATTCATTTTTATATCTCTGCAGTGTGAATTGCTTGCCTAGAGACTTGATAGTATTTGTTGACCAAGTTTCAGTGATTTTAACATAGAATATTTACTCTTCAGTCAGGACATGACCTTTTAATTATATATACACTTTAAAGTGTAGCCGTGGCTTTCAGCTTCAGGCTTCTACCTTTCTTTCCATGAATCCTGCTGGAAGTACCAGTGTTCCAAGGTCTCTAGAGGCCTGTCTGAGCAACAGGGGTTCTTGGGGGCCTGTAGAGTGCTGGATCTGACCATGACAGGTGGCTTGTAGTCGGAGTGAGAACGAGTGGGAGTGTTTGGCATGGAAGTATGGGGAGGGGGGCATCTTTGTACCCCTGCAGAGCCAGCAGGAGTGAGGAAGGATGATGATACTAATAAGTGAAAGTCTGATTCCATTGCTGGCAGGCCATGACAGGAAAAGAATGGATTTAGGTCTGGTCCTCTGATTTTCAAGCAACGTATCATTCCGTAAGCATTAGGTGGCGACAGCATCCATAGTCCTCTGGGAGGCAAAAGCAGATTTTATATCCTCTGCCTTGCCCTGCAGGGCTTTAAAACCTACAGAAAAGATAAGATCTGCATGGAAGGACCAATTTGAAAACATATTTTAAAAGTTCTAATGGAGGAGGCAATATCTTTGATGATAAACAACTTAGCAATTATTGTATCTGGTGGCGTCACTGATTTTGCATATAATCCAATCTCAATTTTTTTTAAACATTTATTCATTTTTGAGAGACAGAGAGAGATAGAGTGTGAATGGGGGAGGGTCAGAGAGAAAGGGAGACATAAAATCTGAAGGAGGCTCCAGGCTCTGAGCTATCAGCACCGAGCCCGAGCCCAACTCGGGGTGGATCTCACAGAACTTGAGATCATGACTTGAGCTGAAGTCAATCGCTTAACGGACTGAGCCACCCAGGTGCCCCACATGTAATCCAATCTTACAAATGAATCCTAGCCAGGCTGACCTGAATATACATGCATTTTTTTTTACCTATTTGTGTAAAATGCCTTTCTATATACAGGGTTTCAGATGATAGCAAGAGGGAATTTTGCACGTGCTGTGTATCTTTGTAGCTCTTTATCAGTCTGCTTTATTTTCAAGTAAAGTCATATTTAATGAGTGCCTAAGAGGAGGTCAGCAACTTTTCTTTGTTTGCATTTTCACCCTTCATTTATTTCCTCAATAGGGTGGAATAAGAGGACGTTCAGATTTGGGCAGCAGCGTGACAGGAGAAACAGTGAGGATCAGGGTTGTGGAAGAAAAATAGATGGACACAAGGACTATACTCCCACAAGAAGAAAAGCAGACAGCTGCCATTGGCAATTACCCACTGGTTTCCTAAGTGCTCGGTAGCTCATGGACCCTGGGTGGGGACTAAACTTTGGAAGGATGTTATGGAGGGCTCTTCCATACAGACACGAGCGTGTCTCCAATTGCACAGGCCCCAAATGTTCTCCCATCCCCAGTGACACGTGTGCTGTCAATTCTCTATTCTGCAGACTGAGCACATTAGCTGAAGCTCTGCAGAAATCCTTTTACCTCTAGTTACAAAATTTAGCCAAGGTAAGAATTGTTGGTGTTCTTTCAAGGAAATTTCGCTTCTGAAGGTTTAAGTAAAACTCCTTTTTACTAGTGTAATAGTCTCACATATAAGCTTCACCCACACTTATTCCTGAAGTTGAAATTCTAGTGAAATAAAGGTGTGTATGGCACTGATGCTTTCACATAGATACCGTATTCACGGTTTTATTTATAAATGCAAGATTGCCCACAAAATTCCCTGGATCACCACAGTCTCCTACTGGTATTTGTTTTCTGGGCTTATTATTTGGGGAGGTACATAAATGATTAACTACAGCTTATTTTGTTTTAGCCATGGCATTGTATAGACTGCATTTGTCACTCTGTCTTCTCGGCAGTTGTGTGGATGATGATGAGCTGTGGTTCTAGCAGAAAATGCATCATTTATATGTGTCAGTTGGATGGCATCACATGCCTGCTCTGGACTTTCTCTCAGAGGCTGTGAGATTTATGACCATCGTAAAGGTTTTTTCTCCCCATAGATCATGTTGGTAGAATACGTGTACCTTTTCTGGACTTCACCCTTTCAGAAACTAGCCGGGATCAGAAAGAATAAGATGATGTTTTGGTAATTTTCACTCCCAGAGCGGGTGAAAATGACCCCACTCCCTTCAAACTTCCCTCTCCTGCCACACTACTAATTAGACTTAACAGAGAAATCTAGTGAATTATTTTTCCTTTTCATCGTATTTTGTTTGGGAAAAAAGCATATATTTATTTTTATGAAAACGTTTTTAGAGCAAAAGATATAACTTGCTTAGCTTGGCAGAGATAAAAATCCACGCGCACACAGGACTGTTTTCACTAATATTCTCCACAGTTCTCGGCACCATGTCCCATCCAGATTATTGTCTGTCACTGGTATCATGTGATCAGAAAATAATTTGTATAATTGGACAGCAAATGTTTGCGGGAAATGTGAACCTTAACCATATAAAGCTCCCATTCGTGAACTACTTAGAAAGGGAAGACATTCGGTGATTTCTCCTCTCAATTTCACCTGCCTCTGTCCCTGCCTCCCAGCAATGCAAAGAGGAATAAAACCTAATTTCTGTTTTTGAAAATGGCACCGGTTAGTGAAAAGAAAAACACAAACAGAGATGATACATACCATAAGAGATGATTAATTATGATTACACCAGAATGATGTGTGATTATCTAAGAAAATGGTCATAGGCTTCATAGAAAAGGTAATACTTGAGCTGGAGATTTCGGACATAAATTTCCCTTCCAGTTGAGATCTTTCCTATCAGTAAGAAAAAGGAAACTCAGCAAACTGGAGGTATTAAAAATATACATAATGGAGCATGTAGAATCAGACAATAGTAACATAGTTTTAAGCGCAAGCGCGCGCGCGTGTGTGTGTGTGAACGAACATACGGCTTGAACCACTGTTATATTAACATAGATACTTACTATACCTACACATCTATATTATATTTATCTATATCTAGAAACCTACAACTACACATACAAACATACACGTGAGCAAAGACAACTGGCAGGAGGCAAAACTCATTTTTGAATGAGTGAATCATCCTTTAGCAGATACTCCTATATCATTGATTTTATTTTTTTCTTTCTTGCATCCTCATGACTAAAAAGGCAATCTCTTTCACTCTCATTTTTCATCTTTTTAAAATATTTTCTTCATTGATTCCCCCCTTTATTTGCATCAAACCTTGAAATTAGTGAAGATGGGGTTTATTTACTTTTTGACATTTACATCATACTGCATTAAAGGGTTACTGTGTGATATGGAAATATGGCTATAAAAAGTTTAGATTGAATATGCACTAACTTTAGGAAAATCACAAATTAATAACAACAACAAAAAAGATATGAGCTGCTTCATTGGTGATTCATTTCTTTTGCCTAAACATTTAATTCATCAAAGATTTATGATACTGAGTCTTGTTCTCCCTTGGGAACACCAAGGTTTGTTTGCATGTTGGTGAATTATATTCAAGAAAAGGTTATGTAATCATCTAAGTTATGTAGTAGAGAGACCACACGTTATCCTGACAGCTTGTGAAAAAGAACCTGAATTCACAGATTCAAGGAATATTCAAGAAGGAAGGATCATAGAAATGTTGGAATACATCTTAGCCATACAGATGGAGAATTTGAGATATAGAGAAAAATGACGTCACAGTCTTCCCTTATGTGTTGCTGATTATACTGGTTTAGTAATATGGATCTGGGTATTTTAAAACGAGTTTTTTTAACAAGTTAAGCAGCACTTACTGAGTGCACGTTTCTATGCAGTAAAGATAACAGTCCATTTTTATAAAACATTTATATTTTTTGGTACTGCTAATCCTTTAGTTATTTCAAAAGTTCTCTATGTCTACAGATAATGGACTTTTTCAAATATTTTATTTTGAAACTCTTTATGACATTTTTGTGGGAAACTTGAGGAGCCTTCTGTACATTCTGTGTGTCCTGAATTAAACCAGGAGCCCCCGTTTTGAGTTTTTCACTTTATAGTATAATGGGCATAATCTATTCTCAGGAAAATTAGCTTTATACTTACATGTCTGTCTACCTTTGACAGAATAGGAAGCTAGAGATATGTGAGAATGTATACACACTTTCACAGTTGTGATACTCCTCCATCAGAAAGTGCCAGAATATCTGCAAAGAAAACTCTTTTGTCAGAATCAATTTGATATGAAGCTTGAGTTAATGAGCAGTTTTTACAGGGCATAGAAATCTCTGGCTCTTTCTTTTTTCGTTGCCGACCACTTTTATTAATCACAGAGCAGCTACCTGTCCATTAGGATTGATTTCCGGGTCTTTGGCAGACCCTTAACTCTAAAAATTCTTTCAGCAATATAGAATCAATTTCTCCAAGGATGTAATGTATTGAACTTCAAATCCTGTAGGGTGAAATAGGCATTCTAATTAAGAGGGAATGGTGATAGGATACATATTGTATCTTGTAATATTAACTAGAACAAAATGTCACCCTGCGATCACTCTAGGACAAACTGTACACTAAGTCCTTATTACCTGCTCAGTAGTAGAAGGGGATTAGCAATGAGGTGACCTTGATCACAAAATATTGGGCAGATCAAAAAAGCCTCCTCAATTCAGAGCAAGTGTCATTCTGAAAGACACAATTATAATCTCCCCAGTCCACATGGTTGATTTTCAATTTTGTCAAGGAAGGCTGCCTTGTAGTAATTCAGTGGTTTCCGTGGTGCTGTTACTTCTTAGACCATCACGTTTTATTTTCTGGGTTCTAAGTTTCCTAAATATGTCTTTCATTTTTCTGATTCTCCCTGGAATCAGAGAGGGCATTCATGGTCAAAGAAGAGTTGAGCAAGAGATTCTGTTTCCTGGAGGATTCACAAATGTATTACCTCACTCATTCCTGGACAAGCTCAAAGCAAATATTTTACAATGGATCTTTTGAGAAGTTATCATTTGTGAATGTTTATATTTCAAAGTTGAAATTAAAGAAAGTTACAGATCTTTGAAGAGTTTATGTTATAAATTTTAAATACTTTTCCTTCCAGTCTTCAAAGCGCAGAGATTTTTCTTTTTCTTTCTTTTTTTTTTTTTAGTTAATAGACACTTTAATACATAGATTGAAGGAGAAATTAGGGAATATAGAGATCAATGTGACTTCATTAGGACAATAAAAATTTGATCTTATATAATATTTATAAAACTTATCAGAGTAATTATCATCTCATAAATTATTTTGACTATTCATATAATATTTAGAAACCAGCTTATAGATTGCCTTTTTTCTTTCTACTTTCTAAGTAGTTGAATTAAGATAACTCTGGAATAAGTTACTCATTTTAGAAACTTTTCTCAGTAACTATTTGTTAGTTTTATTTACTTTTTTAATTGAACTATAGTTGGCACATAATGTTACATAGTGATTCCACAGATCTGTACATAATGCTCTGCTCACAAGTGTAGCTACTGTTTGTCACCATGCAATACTATTATAATACCATTGATTGTATGCCCTATTCTGTCCCTTTCGTTCCCATGATTTAATTCCCCAAATGAAAGCCTTGATCTCCCACTCCTCTTTACCATTTTGCCCATTCCCATGGCCCTCCCCTCTGGCAGCCATCAGTTCTCTGTATTTATGGATCTGTTTGTTTTTGTTTGCTTATTTTTATGCTTTTTAGATTCCATACGTAAGTGAAATCATACCAAATTTGTCTTTCTCATTTATTTCGCTTAGCATAATACCCTCTAGGTCTCTCCATGTTGTTGCAAATAGGAAAATCTCTTTTTTCTTTTTTTTTTGGCAGAGTAATATACACACATACACACACAGACACATCTTGGCTATTGTAAGTAATTCAGCATACAACATAGGAGTACATCTATCTTTTTGAATTGGTGTTTTCACTTTCTTCTGGTAAATAGTAGTGGAATTACTGGATCTCATGGTATTTCTATTTTTAATTTTTTGAGGAACATCCATACTGTCTTCCTCATTGGCTGTGCCAGTTTATATTTTCACTAGCAGTGCACAAGGGTTTCCTTTTCTCCACATCCTTGATGACACTTGTTATTTCTCGTTTTGTTTTGTTTTGTTTTGTTTATTCTAGCCACCTGACAGGTATAAGGTAATACCTCATTGTGGTTTTGATTTGTATTTCCCTGATGATAAGTGATGTTGAGCATCTCTTCATGCATCTGTTGGCCATCTGTATGTCCTTAGAAACCTGTCTATTCAGCTTCTATGCCCATTTCTAATCAGATTTTTTTTGGTGTTGAGTTATATGAGCTCTTTATATATTTTGTATATTAAGCCCTTATCAGATAAATCATTCTCAAATATCTTCTCCTCTTCAGTAGGTTGCTTTGTTGTTTTGTTGCTGATTTCTTTCAAGACAAAAACTTATTTTGATGTAGTCCCAGTAATTTATTTTTACTTTTGTTTCCCTTGACTGAGGAAACAAGTCTAGAAAAATGTTGCTAAGGCTGATGTTAAAGAGATTATTGCCTATGTTTTCTTCAAGGAGTTTTGTTTTCAGGTCTAACACTTGGGTGTTTAATTCATTTTGAGTTCATTTTTGTGTATGGTGGAAGAAAGTGGTTCAGTGTCATTCTTTTGCATGTAGCTGTCCAGTTTCCCCACTACTATTTATTGAAGAAACTGCCCTTACCCCACTGTATATTCTTGCCTCCTTTGTTATAGATTGACCAGTAAAAGTGTGCGTTTGTACACCATTGATTGATTCCATTATGTCTGTCTCTGTCTGTCAATCTGTCTATCTTGTGGGAATCATAGTGTTTTGATTACAGCCACTTTGTAGTATACTTGGAGTATGGCATTGTGATATCTCCAGCTGTATTTTTCTTTCTCAAGATTGCTTTGGCTAATCAAGGTCTTTTGTGGTTCCATGCAAATTTCACTATTATTTGTTCTAGTTCTTTGAAAAATGCTGTTGGTGTTTTGAGAGGGATTGCATTGAATCTGTACATTATAAGCACAGAGATTTAAAAAATTCTGAGGGGCTTTGGTTTCTGGTGATATGATAGGTTAGATACCCTAAACAATTCTGACCGGCTTAAAAACAAATGTGTTTGAAATATATGAAAATGACTTAATGGATCCCTGAGTTGGCAAGAAAAAATTTTCCAACTTCAAAACAAAGTGAAAACAGTACACCTGGAAGATGCATGTCAAAATAAGTTCTGGACGTGAGGATACAAGAGCTGCAGATGCTTAGTGAAAATGATCTTTTTTTCCGTTGCCTGATGAGAATTAGAAGACAGGAGAAGGAGCTATGGTTTGCTCACACCAGAGAATCTAAAAAGAGAGCTGCATCCTCACTTGGATTTTATTTTATTTTATTATTATTTTTTTAACATTTATTTATTTTTGAGACAGAGAGAGACAGAACATGAACGGGGGAGGGTCAGAGAGAGAGAGACACAGAATCCGAAACAGGCTCCAGGCTCTGAGCTGTCAGCACAGAGCCCGACACGGGGCTCGAACTCACGGACTGCGAGATCGTGACCTGAGCCGAAGTCGGACGCTTAACCGACTGAGCCACCCAGGCGCCCCCTCACTTGTATTTTAAATGAAAAGAGGATGGACGCACAAAGGCAAAAAACGTACCTACCTTGACTTTAAAAAAGATTATATATAAAGAGTGTAAATTGCTATCGATTTAGAAGAAAGCAATTGAATGATAAGAAAAAATAGAACCTTAATCAATAACAAGACAGAAAGGAAAGGGTGACATAATGACCCAAAGCAGGATATAGAGAAAGTATAATAATTCAGAGTAGAAATAAATTAAATATAGCAGATGATCATAATAAGTACATACAGACAAAAGTATTTGTTTAAAAGTAAAAGAGGGGAACTTGGTTGGCTCAGTCAGTTAAGCATCTCATGTCATGATCTCGTGGTTCATGGGTTTGAGCCTGGCATTGGGCTGTCTACTGTCAACATGGAGCCCACTTCAGACCCTCTGTCCACCCCCCACCCCTCCCCCACCCGCACACACTCCATCTCTGTATCAAAAATAAAGCATTTAAAAAAAGAAAAGTAAAAGAAATGCAGCCCTGAATTTATTACATCTAGCCATTTCTTGTGTATAAAAGGCACCCTCAAGACATTAGGATACAGAAGTTTGAAAATCAAAGGAGAGAAGCACACATACCAGGCAAATGTTAATAAAAATAAAAGCTAATATATATAAAGTAATAATAAAAAAACAAAAAAAATTTGTATTACTTCTAATGAAGAGGATCATGTTTTAATGACAAAAGCTTCAATTCATCAAGAAGACATGCAGAGTCTAGAGTTATGTGCATATAATAGATGGTATCAAAATAATTACATCGCAAATTTATAGATAAAAAGGGGAAATGGACAATTATATCAACATAGTATTTCAACATACTTCTCTCAATGATGAATAGATCACAGGTATAAAAATACAAGAGATTAACATGTTTCATCTAATTAACATATATAGGGCACTAAACCAAAAGAATTTTATCCTCATTTCTTTTCAAGAGCACATGGAATATTTAAGGAAATTGATCATGTGTTAGATGATAAAGCAAGTCAACAATATTCAAGAGAATGCTATAATACAGATCATACTCATTAACTACAATGCATTTAATATTTTAAATGAATAACAATAAAAGATAATTTTAAATATTTGTATTTTTAGAATTTTAGAAAACATTCAAACAACCATGAATTAAATAAAAATAATAATGACTATTATAAAATATTCACTTGATGTATGAATGTTATACCTCACTAAAGCTGTTCAGTATAGTTAAGATCTAAATACAAACCTAAATGTTCTTTAGATCCTAATAGTGATCCTCACGGTAATGCTTAAACTGATTCTTACATGTATATGTAAGAACAGAAGACAGACTCTGAAGAACAGAGCAGAGATTTGGCCCAATCACGTGTCAGGACATTAAAAGCAATGGTAGTAGTAATTACGGCATAGATTGGGTATTGCAATATACATCCTGACCAAAAGAAGAGAAAATGTAGAAATTGTGGAGGGGTAGATTATTCAAAAAGGCACTGAGACAATCTGTAATCTATGTGGAAAAGCAAATTAGATCCCTACCCTCATACACTATAAAAATTGAGTTGGATTAGATACTTCAGTGTAACATTTTTAAAAAATTGAAACTTTTAGAAGAAAGTATAGAAAGCTATCTTTTTTTTCCTTTTTAATGTTTATTTATTTATTTTGAGAGAGAGAAAGAACATGAGTAGGAGAGGAGCAGAGGGAGAAGGAGAGAGAGAATCCTGCTGACAGTGCAGAGCCTGATATGGAACTTGAACTCGTGAACCATGAGATCATGACCCCAGCCAAAATCAAGAGTCGCACATTTAACCAACTGAGCCACCCAGATGCCCCAGTATAGAAAGCTACCTTTATGAATCCTGGGTAGTAAAGAATTTCTTAAACAAGACTAAAAATCCATAGCTATAAGAAAAAACCATAACCTGAAAATTAAGAATATTTGATTAACAAGAGACACTGGGAAAAGAATGAAAATTCACAGTACTTATTTTGGAGAAGTCATTTCCAATTTGTATAACTGATAAATATCTATTTATGTATCAATTGTTTAATTATTTAGATAGATATCTCTCTTTAGATAAATAATTGATACCTAAGATAAATAATTGATAATAAAAATAGGAAAATAGACAAGAACCATGAAGAATAGTTGCCAGAAGAAATAAGTCCAAATATATTGAGAAAAAAATACCTGTGCAAACCTATTTTTTTAAGTTTGTTTATTTTCGAGAGAGAGACACAGTGTGAGTAGGGGAAGGGCAGAGAGATGGCAGTGGGGAGAGAGAGAAAGAGAAAGAGAAGGAGAGAAAATATAAATCCCAAACAGGCTCCATGCCATCATCACAGAGCCTGATGCAGGGCTCGAACTCAGGAAACTGAGATCATGACCTGAGCAGAAACCAAGAGTTGGCTGCTTAACCGACTTAGCCACCCAGGTGCCCCTATTTTTTTTTTTTAAACTAATCTCCGCACCCACCATGGATGCCAAATTCACAACTCTGAGACCAAGAGTTGCACACTTCACTGATGGAGTCAGCTGTGCACCCTATATATATGTGTGTATACATAGGTATATATGTGTATATGTACATATATGTATACATATAAATGTGGGTATATACATATGCTCATCATCAGGACCATAAAATTAGCAGTTAATATTTGTCCCAGATCACTAAGAGTTACCAATATGTTTTCAATATTGTTAATAGTCCAGAAAAAACATACAAAGAGAAATGAAATATAGAAACATTTACTCATATTGCTTGGGCACAATGAATTACTGAGAAAACCATTCAGATTTTGTAAACCAATTATTCAAGTGGTTCACGTATCCAAGGGCTTCTACCCACAGAATTCTTAGTCTGTAAGAATTAAGTGATTATTTTTATTGAGTTCCTAGATTTATTTTTCTACAAGAGAGATGTAATCGATATGAAAACTTGGTGTAACTTTTATAGTTTCAAAAGTACTTTCAAACAAACACTTGCCTTCATGAGGCAAATAAAGGGATGCTCTCCATGTTAGAGATGAATCACTTGAGGCATAGTGATTGAGTGGCCTGCCTCTATTCAAACATGTACTTAAGCCTCAGAGCTGTATTTAAAGCCTGGCCTTCTAACTTTAAATTCTGTGCAATATATCATATCTCCTATGCTAAATAGTGTTAATTACTGTCATAAAAAATATGTCAGTGTCTTCATG
This sequence comes from Neofelis nebulosa, assembly GCF_028018385.1. NCBI lineage: Eukaryota > Metazoa > Chordata > Mammalia > Carnivora > Felidae > Neofelis > Neofelis nebulosa. The sequence continues at coordinate 22,044,725 of NC_080800.1, forward strand.
TCCTAGGTAATTTTGTATTTGTATTTTGTGATACTGGAGATTGGTTCTCAAGAAACATTAAAAAACAGTTAAGATCAACAAATGCCATAAAAATCCCTCACCCCCTTACTCACCACCCGAGCCTGTGCCATAGAGCAATTCTTCTTTCTCATCCACTCACATTCAGTATTTGAAACACAGAGAAACCCAAAAGGAAATCCTCTGACTTCGGTTGAGAACCTTGGCGTTTCCAAAACCTGCTGCCCTCTCCTTTTTCTTTTTCTTTTTTTTTCTTTTTTTTTTCTTTTTCTTTCTCTTTCTCTTTCTCTTTTTCTTTTTCTTTTTCCTTTTCCTCCTTCTCCTCCTCCTCCTCCTCCTCCTCCTCCTCCTCCTCCTCCTCCTTCTCCTCCTTCTCCTCCTTCTCCTCCTTCTCCTCCTCCTCCTCCTCCTCCTCCTCCTTCTCTCTCTCTCTCTCTCTCTCTTTCTCTTTCTCTTTTCCTTTTCCTTCTCCTCCTCCTCCTTCTCCTCCTTCTCCTCCTCCTCCTCCTCCTCCTCCTCCTCCTCCTCCTTCTCTCTCTCTCTCTCTCTCTCTCTCTCTCTCTCTCTTTCTCTTTTCCTTTTCCTTTTCCTTTTCCTTTTCCTTTTCCTTTTCCTTTTCCCTTTTTCTTTTTCCTCTCTGGTACCAGTCTCTAATGAAGTATGCAGAGTGTTGCAGACCCCCCAGCGAGTTGATCCATTAAAAGACATTTTGTTGTTAAATATTTCATTGTTATGAGCTCACATTTAAATCTAAAGAGCAATTTGTGAAAGAATGAAGTATTCAAAGATTCTATGGCCCGTAAAACGACAAGGAAATTACCTTTAAGAGAACTGCCACATCATGGAGACCCTGCCTTTTTGCATTTCTCTCTTTCCTGCTGGTTTTTTGCCTGTTTTTCTCTCCACCACCCCAGTTACATGAGATCTGAACCACAGAAAATTACACACTTTGAGCCATGAGTCAACCCAGGGCATAGGATGATTAGAGATGCAAGATCTTGCTACTTAATTTCGTTCCCTCCTCCTTTAAGATGGCTCTTTTTCAAGTCTATGATCTGTGCTATAGCACTACCTAGAGGACTCCTTTCGGTGTGCAGTCTCACTGGCATTACAAAATCATTTTCTCACATAAGGTACCTGTCCTGGGAAAGTAAAGGAGGCCAAAACACACCGAGGGAAAGGCAGGAACGAGTACCATTGCAAAATACCAGTAGAGCCAGGGATCCTGGACATGTATAAAGGTCATGTTGAGAAGGTGAGAGAAGCCAGCTTTGCCGTTTTTACTTCTGGTCCCCATGCCTGTCTGCCCGAAAGCTGCACTGAAAACAACCCCCTTCACCTAGTGTCCCAAAGCTGTTTGTGCAGCTGTGCCTCCCCCTAAGTGGTTTCCCATCATAATGCTTCTAGGGTGAGCATATTAAGCTGAATCATGGTCTCTTCCGACATAGATAGCACAGCTCCACGTGCACCAAGATAAGGGGCACAAAGGAAATGCAATCAGTTCAGCTACTGCTAATTTACCACTGTACAATAAAATTAAAGAAAAATGAAAAATAAAATACTTCAGGGGCACCTGGGTGGCTCAGTTGGTTGGGTGTCCGACTTTGGCTGCGGTCAGGATCTCACACTTCCTGAGTTCGAGCCCTGTGTCGGGCTCTGTGCTGACAGCTCGAAGCCTGGAGCCTGTTTTGGATTCTTTGTCTCCTTCTTTCTGCTCCTTCCCCGTTCGTGCTCTGTCTCTCTGTGTCTCTCAAAAATGAATAAAAGTTTGGGGCGCCTGGGTGGCGCAGTCGGTTAAGCGTCCGACTTCAGCCAGGTCACGATCTCGCGGTCCGTGAGTTCGAGCCCCGCGTCGGGCTCTGGGCTGATGGCTCGGAGCCTGGAGCCTGTTTCCGATTCTGTGTCTCCCTCTCTCTGACCCTCCCCCGTTCATGCTCTGTCTCTCTCTGTCTCAAAAATAAATAAACATTAAAAAAAAAAAATTTAAAAAATGAATAAAAGTTAAAAAATTTTAAAAAATAAATTACTTCACTGCCGAGGAAGACCAGAAGAATCTCTCATTAATTCCCCCTTTTATTTTTAAGCCCTAATTTTAAAGATGAAAATTTTGAGTTACAAAAATTATATGACTTGTCTGAGGTGCCTCAACTGATAATTGATAGGGTGAAGTCACCAAGGCAGTGTAATATACTGGAAGTTTCCTAGTCTAACCACACAATTAATTCTTTTTTTAAAAATGTTTGTTTATTTTTGAGAGAGAGCATGAGCAGAGAAGGTGCGGGGTGGGGGGGTGAGGGGGTTATTCCAAAGCAGGCTCAGCCTTGACAGCAGAGAGCCCGATAAGGGGCTCGAACTCACAAACAGTGAGATCATGATCTGAGCCGAAGTTGGATACTCAACTGACTGAGCCACCCAGGCGCCCCACATAGTTAATTGTTAAAGTATCTTCTTAATTTTTTTAAGTTATTGTTTATTTATTGTTGACAGAGAGAGTGTGAGCGGGGGAGGGGCAGAGAGAGGGAGACACAGAATCCAAAGCAGGCTCCAGGCTCGGAGCTGTCAGCACAGACCCTGACGCGGGGCTCAAACCCACGAACTGTGAGATCATGACCTGAGCTGAAGTCGGTCGCCCAACCAACTGAGCCACCCAGGCGCCCCTGAAGTGTTTTGTAATAAACACTCTGAGTCACACTGAGAGAGAGAAAACTCATTTCTTGGTCAACCAGAACATTGTGGGCCAGTTTTAAGGATAAGAAACATTTTTTTTCCTTTTTACCTGAAGTTTAGTTCTCTGGATGTTCTATTTCTTCATTGCCTTTTGGCCTCTTGAGACTAAAGGGAACATTGAGCCTTGTTTTGCTTCTGCCTGACTTCCATCTATTTTAATTATGCTTCCAAGGGCTTTATTTAGGCCTGCCTCACCCCCATCGCTGTTTCTAAATAGCGGTATTGGCCCCATCTGCATCTCCTTTTCTCTCTGCAAATGGCTCCATATTCTTCAACCTCAGTTCCGTTACATACTACTCATGTAACTCAGTTGTTGGCTGGCCTCCTTCATTTCTTTTCATGATTATGATAATTATTATTTCATCGGGACAGTTTTGCAGTAACCATCTGCTTCCGTTGCCCGCTTGTGTAAATATATCCACAAGGTAAAATGTGAGCCATCGAAATTATTGGATCAAAGCATTTGTGCGTTGTTTTAGGGTGTTAGAGCAAATACTCAGCCCCCAGGAAGAGACAGGGAATCTGGAAAAGACTTTTTGCGTACCAGTGCCGGCCCAGCGGAGTCCCCTCCAAAGGCTGAGCCCAGACCTTGGCATTGGCCTCCTTTTATGGCTGGGATGGTAGGGGGTTGCAAGACAAAAGGAAAAGGGGAGGGGGCCCTTATCAGTGGTGCTACAGGGGTAGTGGGTGGAAGCAGGAGGCAAACAAAAAGTGGAGGGGGCCCTTATTGTGGTGCTATGCAGGCAGTTGGTGGACACAGGAGGCAAGCAAGCTTACAGAAGCCAAAAGTATGCAAGGGAAGTATCCAGCCTCGCACATCTGGCTGGCCCCTTTTATCTAGGTTTTACTAGCTTTTCTTTGCAAGGGGACACTTCTGTTTCTTTTTCCATTCCATTATCTGCCAATTATATTTGTCCCCTTATGCTTCCAGATGACAATTCATAAGCTCTTTGAAAACAGAGTGTGCTGTAGTGGAAATCATTATTCTGAATGTCATGAGTTGGCTGTGACTTTGACAAGGTATCTAGGGCAAAGTGTTGTGATTTATAAAAAGAAAGGTCATTCCATCATTGGCGTTGTTTTTGCCCTCACTTTGTAGCACTCTGTAACTCCTACTTATGTTCCTTATGAATTCGTTATCTTGAAATTTTAAAGTGATCCTCAGAAGTATTTTCATTGTTTTATGCTCTCTTTCTTGTCTATCAAGTATGGCCTTTCAAAGACCCCTATTAAAATATGGTACTAGAAATAAACACAAAACTCGTGATCTACTCTGACCAATCAAGAACAGTGAGGTACCACTTCACTGTTTATGGAGACTATAGTTCTAATACTGTAGCCTTTTGCTGTGTTAGATTTTCTCTTTTTCTGTTTGGTTTGATTTTTAAAACTGTGTTAACTGAACTTCTTTAGAAGTGAAACTTAATATTCTTTGACTTGTTGACTATTGTCAATCCATGTTTTCCTTATCTTGTATGTTGTTTAATTACTATTTGAAAACCAAATTACAGGAGAATACATTTAGCTCAGTTAAATTTCATTTGGGGTATATAATCCCAGTACATTCGGTATGTTTTTAGTGTGGCTTCTGCTGCCAATTATGTTAGTATAACTTTTACCTTTCATTCTCCCTAAACGTTATTTCATATTATACAGTAGGAAAAGTTATCCCTCAACCTTAGTTTCCGTGGCTGGGTCTGAAAATGAAACTGACAAAAAAAAAGGTTAGAGAGGGAGAGAGCCAAAGCATAAGAGACTCTTAAAAACTGAGAACAAACTGAGGGTTGATGGGGGGTGGGAGGGAGGGGAGGGTGGGTGATGGGTATTGAGGAGGGCACCTGTTGGGATGAGCACTGGGTGTTGTATGGAAACCAATTTGACAATAAATTTGATATTAAAAAAATAAAAACAAAACAAAACAAAAGAAACTGACAAAGACAGAGTTACAGAAGAAAAGGATACCAATTTATTGAATATTAGGTTTTTTTAATATTTATTTTGAAAGAGAGCGTGCACATGTGTGAGTGGGGGGAGGGGCAGAGAGAGAGGAGGGAGAGAATCCCAAGCACGCTCTGGGCTGTCAGGATGGAGCCCAGCCTGGGGGCCTGATCTCCACAACCATGAGATCATGACCCGAGCTGAAATCCAGAGTCGGGCACTTAACCAATTGAGCCACCCTGGTGACCCTTGAATATAAGTTTTATGTCACATGGAAGGCTTCATAACAAAACGAAAGCCCAAAGAAACACTTAAACTGGAGTACTTTTATGCTAGGTCTGATGAAGATTGGACAGTCATGTAGAAATATGCTAGGTCAGGGGTGCCTGGGTGGCTCAGTCAGTTAAGCATCTGACTCTGGGTTTCAGCTCAGGTCATGATCTCACATTTCGTGGAATCAAGTCCTACATCCAGCTCCACACTGTTAGTAGCAGGGAGCCTACTTGGGATTCTCTCTGCCTCTCCCCAGCTGGCACTCTCTCTCTTTCTCAAATAAATAAGCATAAAAAAATATGCTAAGTCAAAGAGCATAAGGGAAATGTAGTATACTGGGGATACACAGCAAGTGCTGTTTGTTTGGATTCTTTTTGGAATCTGTCTTTGTAGATAAAGGATACAACTCTCCTCCAGGTATAGAGAGAGGGTACCTCTCACATGAGGGTTCAATGACCGGTTTCAGGAGATAAGGGCTGGGGAACGTCAGAGTGACCTTCCTGCTTCTTCTGTTTTCTCAAACTCCTTCAGCTTAAAATATTCAGTATGGCTAGGTGTCATATTTGGGGGTAACTGGTCCTGAATCCCATCAGCATGTTTCTCTGTCTTTGCACACAGAATGCCTCGAGGGAAACAAACCTGGAGTATGTCCTATAGCATGCTGCACAGTTGACCATGAGCTATTAATCTATATTGTGACTGTTTCTGTGACAAGCAATCCAAGTATCTACCGTTATTTTAAATCTCATCCACAGGATCCCATTAGAAATTCTGAAAATATAAGTCTTCCTGAAATTAAAGTATACCTGCAGTATTCCTGTAGTTATCAATCTAGGAAGTTTACCAAAAAAAGAATGTTTTCCATAATCCATTTGCCTTCTGTTTACTACCATTTTTTCTAGCTTAGTTGTTTATTATTAACTAATTAATAATCTTATAAGGTACCAATTAAATTGAGATTTGACACTGAACTTCCTCATTTATGCTTCCTGCTACCTATTTTTTTTTTGTTCTGAAAAATCAGCATGTGTATTTCTTTTACTCTCATGCATAACTTCCATTGTCTCATTTCTCGTAAATTTTTTTACTATGTTCTATGATCATTTGTAATGTACTTTCGTTATCTTAGGACATAATTTATTGAAATAGGAGATTTGATCTCATTTATAGTAGGCAGTTGCTATTCTACTTATCTTTGGGCGTTTATTGATTTTGAGCTTGTACTAAATAATTTGTCATAAATCTCGCAAATGTTAAGTAATGTTACCTATTAGAAAGTATAGGAGTGCCTGGGTGGCTCAGTTGGTTAAGTGTCCAACTCTTGGTTTCAGCTCAGCTCATGATCTCAATAGTCTGTGGCTCCGCACTTGACAGTGCAGAGCCTGCTTGGGATTCTCTCTCTCTCCCTCTCTCTCTGCCCCCTCACACTGTCCCTCTCTCAAACTAAATAAACTTTAAAAAAAAAGAAATACTAAAAATACTTAAAAAAAAAAAAAAAGAAAGTAGAAAATCAGCATTAAATAAAAGTAACACCTAAGTTTACTTACCTTTTGTGGGGCAGGATCTCAAAGAGAGCAAGTGAGTTGAATTTTTAAGCTTGTTAGTATATTGAGGTTCAAATATTCATTCGATTCTATTTCTCTAGATAAACAGAAGCATGTTGAATCATTTACTGTAATCTGTCTTCATTCTTAGTTCTCTTACTTCCTATGGGTGTTTACATTAAGCAACCAAATCCTCTAAAATTCTGAAGTATATGCCACAAGTGCTTCTACATTAAAATACTCTATAAAACGGTTTTACGTCCAAATATATTTGGAAAACCCTTTGTTGTGTATCCCAATGTTGGGAGATTCATATCTCACCTTAGCATGCTATTACTTTTAAGAAATATTGTTGAGCCCAGCCTTCCAAAGTGATAAAAACTCCTTGCCTTTCTTTTAGCATGGGGTGGAGTAACTCTTTGGGTAGTGCTGCAGAAAGCCAAATTTTGCAGTGGAACTGAAGCCACATTTCATGTGGAGTCAGGTTCAAATTCCTCTTGCTCTGGTTCTTCCATCATATTTCCAGGCTTAGGAATATTTATTTTTCTTAATTTTTACCACCCTGTTTATTATTTATTATATTTATTGGCTCTTCTGTTCTTCATACAAGTGCAGTGAATAAGACATAATCTTTGATTTGTGTCCCTCTTGGATCCATTCTTTTTAAGGATATTTACCCAGGTACTCAGTCACAAACCAAACCTAATTATCAAGTTTTTCTTGTAAATAAAGTTCTTCCTACTGAATAATTTTATTTATGCTTAACAACTCTTTCACTCATTTATACTAACAGTGCTCATTATTTTAACTTTGAATTAAAACTTACTTGATTATTCTAGTACATAATTACATAAAAACATTCTGTTTTCTGAAATCAGCTTCATACAGCATAATACTTTCTCCAGTATAATTGTAATTAACTTGTGTCTCACAGAAGACAAAAATAAACAGAGTGGTGATTAGCAGTTCATGTTCAGCAGGCAGCTTATCCTGGATTCCAATTCTGCTTCTGATGTTATTTAACTTGTTTTCTCATTTCTTAAATGATAAAGGTTCCTTTCTCAGAGAGTTGCTGCAAGATTGGGAATTGAATGGCAAAACAAAGTATCAAACAGAGTTACAAGAATATAGTAAGCACTTCATTCACTATAATTTAAATATGGAACAATGTGCAGTTGTTAAATGTACAGTTCAATGAATTTTGGCAAATATGTACACCCATATAGTATACGCCCCTAGGAAGATATAGAGCATTTCTAGCATCTCAAAAATTTCTCTAGTAACTCTTTCTGGTCTACTCCACTTTCTCCCCAGACAACCACTGTTCTCATTTCTATTACCATGTATCAGTTTTGCCTGTTCTAGAACTTCATGTAAATTGAATGATAATAACTGCCTTCTTTTGCTCAAAACAATCTGAAAAATTCATCCACGGTTTTGTGTGTTTCAGTAATTTATTCTTATTACTAAACTGTTACCATGCTATTTTTGTCATTTATTAGCAATGTAACACTTCCCCCTAAAATGTACGCAAAAGCATGCAAAGTATCATTAATCCATAAAAATATTGTTTTCAAAAAATCACACATACAAATGTGTTCTACTTTTTCAGTTTTGTTTATATCTGAGTTCAATAATGAATCTGCATTAGCTAATTTTTTTGAGAGAGAGAGAGAGAGAAAGAGCACAAGTGGGGGAGAGGGACAGAGGAAGAGAGAGAATCTTAAGTAGGCTCCCTGCTCAGCACAGAGCCTGACATGGGACTTGATCCCACGACCCTGAAATCAAGAGTCAGACACTCAACTGACTGAGCCACCCAGGCACCCCTGCATTAGTTAATTTTTAAAATCGTCTTTTTTTCTTAATGGTATTATTATATGGGACTTTTGTTTTCCTTTTAAGTAGGCTCCATGTCAGCACGGAGCACAGTAGGGCTTGAACTCAAGACCCTGAAATCAAGACCTGAGCTGAAATTAGGAGTCAGACACATAACCAACAGAGCCATCTGAGTGCCCCTTAATGAGATTATTTAGAATTGTCATATTTTTTTTGTCCTCTCATTCCTTCAAGACTTTTTTTTTTTTGTTTGGAATTTCTAGCCGTTTTTCTATTTTCTCTGAGTTTTTAAGTGTCCCTGAAGTTTCGCCATATCTGAATATGCTCAGTTTCATTTCCTTTACTCTTTTTTTTTTAATTTTGAAAAATTTTAGTACTTTTTAAAAACGTGTTCATTTTTACTTCAGAGAGTGAGCGAGAGTGCATGCAAGCAAGGAGACCGACAGGGAGGGAGGGGGAGAGGGGGAGGGGGAGAGGGGGAGGGGGAGAGGGAGAGAGAGAAAGAAAGAGAGAAAGAGAGAGAGAGAAAATCCCAGGCAGGTTCCACACTTAGCACGAAACCTAACGCAGGCCTTGATCCCACGACCCTGGGATCATGACCTGAGCCCAAATCAAGAGTCCGACGCACAACTCACTGAGCCACCTAGACGTCCCACGTTTCCTTTACTTTTACCTATCCTAAAACCTCATGGTAAATTCCTCCACGATCCCTTCCATATCCACATCACCAACTAGTTTTTGTTGTTTGGAATTAAGTTTAGAATTGCGGCTTCCGGGGCGCCTGGGTGGCTCAGTCGGTTAAGCGGCCGACTTCGGCTCAGGTCACGATCTCGCGGTCCGTGAGTTCGAGCCCCGCGTCGGGCTCTGTGCGGACAGCTCAGAGCCTGGAGCCTGTTTCAGATTCTGTGTCTCCCTCTCTCTGACCCTCCCCCGTTCATGCTCTGTCTCTCTCTGTCTCAAAAATAATAAAACAAAACGTTAAAAAAAATTAAAAAAGAATTGCGGCTTCCATAATTCTCAACATTGCTTTTATAATCGCAATTTGCTGGCGAGATTCCACCATATTTTCTTACTACCAATAAGAACTTTCACACAAATCTTTAACTTTTTGTCATTCAGTTTAGGTTTCTGAAATGGTACTTACTTTTTCTGGATTTATATTTCAGTGACCAAACCAGAATATTATAGTGTTTGTACATTGGTATTTCAGTTTAAATCATGTTTAAATTTCGCATTTAAATAATGTTAAATTTTTTTTTTCAACGTTTTTTATTTATTTTTGGGACAGAGAGAGACAGAGCATGAACGGGGGAGGGGCAGAGAGAGAGGGAGACGCAGAATCGGAAACAGGCTCCAGGCTCCGAGCCATCAGCCCAGAGCCTGACGCGGGCTCGAACTCACGGACCGCGAGATCGTGACCTGGCTGAAGTCGGATGCTTAACCGACTGCGCCACCCAGGCGCCCCCGCATTTAAATAATGTTAACGAGCATTTAGTGATGGAACTGGAAACAGTTAATGTATTTTACTGAATTCCTTTGAAGACCGTGTTTCATCATATTCATCTTCATATTATAAGGCTTTAATAGGCAGTTACCAGGATATAATAAACCTTTATGGATTAGCTGATATAAACTTTGCCTACTAGAATTAATATAATTAAATTAAGAAGAGATTGTTTATGTCTCCTTTATTTTCCAAACTCCTAAATGAGAATATAGTATAAATAATGAAGAAGTTTTTGATAGCTTATGATCAGAATTGGAAAAACTTGAATCAAATAATGAAATAGCTACTGATTTGATTCGAGCCCTGGGCAAATTAATGCATCCCTCTGTACTTTAAGTATTGGTCTTAGTATGTATATATATAAGTGTGTATGTATGTTTTAACTTTGTGTTTTATTGAGGCATAATTGGTATACAACATTATATTAGTTTTAGTTGCACAGCATAATAATTCAATATTTGTATATATTATGAAATAATCACCACAATAAGTTTAGCTAACATCCATCAGCATATATAATTACAGAATTTCTCTCTTATGACGAGAACTTACAAGATTTACTCTCTTAGCAACCTGCATATATGCAATACAGTATTATTAACTGTAGTCACCGTGCTGTACATTATATCCTGCTCTCAATGTTTTTAAATGAATTGAGGAACATTATAATATCTCTTCATAGGGTTTTTATGTAGGATGTAGGTCTAATATGATAATTTATGTAATGTGTGTTGACCTGGCAAACAAGTATTCTTCCTACATAATTTATTATTATCAATATTATTACTACTACTACTGTTATGGTCGTTTAAAAGATAGCTGTTATTTAAAAGGTATCTGAATAAAGGTAATGTCTGGTTGTTTGCATAAATAATTTTAGGACTCAGGGTAAAGCTCGTAAAGACCTAAACCCATACAGACAAGCGTCCAGAACAGTAAATACTAGGTTTTGTAAAAACATTGAATTCTGGTATTGAAACTTAAATATCTGTTGAGAATTGAGCTCAATAGTACTCAGGATTCTCACCCACCTATCTGAAATGTCACACACAGCTGGGTTGGAATAATATATAGCCTGAGACTGTACTGAATCACTTTAACATTCCAGCAGAGAGGTAAGACAGTTACATGTCTGTTAAAACTTCAAGATGACTAAATCTTACCACCGGTATATCTGTGTAGAGTAAAAAAAAAACTGTAGTTGTTACCAAGTTGCATGAAATTAAAAAAATAATAATAATAAAAAAATAAAAACCTTATATATTGATCTTTATGGCAAATACAGGCTTTGTAACTTAACAAATATATCTAGGCCTGCACTGTAATTCTCTCTTTTAGAATTTCTACTTATGATTACATACAGAGATACACCTAGTCAGATTAAGATAATCTACTTCATTCATGATAGTAACAAAAAAGGAAATAAAATTTGTAACAAGAAGATTCATCATTATTAAAAAAAATCTATTAAACTAAAAACTTGTTTTATCAAAAGGAAGACCATGGAATTAATTATATAGAGTGACACTTTACAATCTGTCAGAAGAGATTGTGTTGAAAAGAAGCTGAATGGGCTTGGTTCCTTCCCATTGGTCCCAGTGGTAAGGATTTCCTATAGAAGAGAACAAATACCGAGTTTGCCATGGCAATTCTTCATATACATTTGTGACAACATATAGAGATCCTTTGAGCTTGGGAGACTACCAAAGTCTCTAAAATAAAGCCCAATAGTTACACATTGGGCATTAGCTGGTAGCACAAGTTTCATCTGTTGAGATTTGGGAGAGAAAAGTGATAACCTGCGTCATTTTAAGCAACTCTCAAGATAGTAAATTAATCAAAAAGAGGCATTGGTCTCAAGTGCGACAATTTCAAAAGGAGTTGGGAAGAGTTAATTAAGGCCAGACCGTAAGGCTTCTTTTTGCACAGAATAGGCATCCACAGCACATTTCACAATAAATAAGAGAGACTAATGAAGGAACGCAAATGTGGGGTCAAATTTTTAGAATAACAACTTTAGGTGAGATCTGAAACACACACACACACACACACACACACACACACACCACACACCACACCACACCACACCACACCACACCACACCACACCACACATTTCTTAGCTGTCCAGACACTGGCAAACCTCATGGTCTCTAGTTCTATCCTATCCTACCTAAACCTTGGGCACCACTCCCAATGCAGGGTTTGTGGACCCCAGTCTGGATAGATTCAGCTTCATCACTCACTTGAGAGCAGGTCTTGCCTGAGTGTGCAAGAGCCCGGTCCTCTGAAGCAAATTCAGTACAAGGTTGGTTTTACTGTCCTCAGAGTGGTAGGGTATGATCCTCAGACACCATGCCCACCAAACACTAGTTGTCAAACTCTCACCTTTACTGGTTTATTCAGCAGTGTTTTTGTCATGGTTTTGTGTCAGGGAGCTGTTTGTTTATTTTGTGTGTGTGAGTTTTGAAGAGAATTTTATTTTTTTATTTTAAAAAAAATTTTTGATGTTTATTTATTTTTGAAGGAGAGAGAGACAAAGAGTGAGGGTGGGAGGGGCAGAGAGGGGGAGTCACAGAATCTGAAGCGGGCTCCAGGCTCTGAGCTGTTAGCACAGAGCCCGACGCGGGGCTCTAACCTGTAAACCACAAGATCATGACCTGAGCTGAAGTCGGAGGCTTAACCGACTGAGCCACCAGGCGCCCCTTGAAGAGAATTTTAAAGGAATTATTTAGAGAGGAAATTTGGACTCTGTTTTTGAATACCTCATCACTTGTCCAGACTCCTGCTTATTAAAAGGATCCCTTTAGACATATCAATACTATATATCCAACCAACTTCTATAAATGCATAGCACTATTGCCCCTTGGAGGGTGACAATGGGTTTATTGACTAGTGCTTCACATCCTTTGATGTTCCTCTGATCACCCCTGCAGCCACATGAGTAATCATATATTTCCCATACTCTTCAAATATATACTGTATTAGCAGATAAGGAACCTGTTGACTCAGGATAACCTGAAAACTGTTTTACTTTAAAAAAAATTTCTCAGAATCATCCTGGTCCCAAGTGTTCAATTATTCTTTTCCTTTTCCCATAAGTTTGCAACTCATATTCCAAGAGACTTTGTGAGGTAGGAGAAATTTAGGTAAAACGTAACATAATATAATTAACTTTCCTCTTGCCTCCTAGGTTGGGAAGAATTTATGGGGCTCTGTCTAGGTTGATACTTGGGTGACTCAGCATTAAATCAAGCCTGCTTTTAGTATGGATTTTGCCTGACCCTTGAAAGCAGATTTGTATTTTCTCTTTTTCCAGTAACAGGATTCACATTCTTATCATCTTCCCAGTTCTCTCATCTCTCAAAAAATGAAGCCTTGTCTTATTCTTAAGGCTAAGAAATTGAACTTCCATCAGCTCAGTATCGGGAATTTTTGACTAAATAATGCAAAAATTGTTTGCTGTCTGGGTTGTCTTGGGAAATGCCTAGGAGTAGAATTGCTGGTGACTGTTAAGATTTCCTTTGTATCACTGTGTTTCTGAAGTTGTATCATAACATGCTTGTCCCCGTCTTTCTGACTGTGTATGTCTGTGTATTCAATCCTGCTTCTGATTCATTGAGGTTCTTGGATTTATCAGCTTTAGTTTGTCAAATCCATGAATGTTTTGGTATCATTTCTGTACTTATTTTTTCTATCTCACTCTGCCTTCCTCTTTTCTCTGGGACTCCAGTTACACACATTTTAGACCATCTAATAATATCCCATAGTTCAGGGGTGCCTTGGGTGGCCCAGTTAAGTGGCTCAGGTCATGATCTCACAGTTCGTGAGTTTGAGCCCTGCATCAGGCTGTTTGCTGACAGCACAAAGCCTGCTTTGGAATCTCTCTCTCCCTCTCTGTCTGCCCCTCTCCTGCTCATGCTGTCGCTGTCTCTCTCAAAATAAATAAATAAAGTTAAAAAAATATATATATATATATAGTATCCTGTAGTTCATTTATTCAATCCTTTCTTCCCCATCTATCTGTGCTTCATTTTGGATAGTTTTTATCACTATGGCTTTATCTTTCTTCATCTTTTCTTGGGCAGGTCTATTCTGCTGTAATCCCATCCAGTGAAATTTTTATTTTAAATGCTGTAATTTTTGTTTCTGTAAAATTTAACTTGAATGTTTTTATATCATAAATGTGAATCCTCATTATCTTTCTCTTTTTTAGATTTTTGAACATATTTATAATCACAGTAAAGCTGGAGCAAAGGACAATTAGCTTATCAAGTTGATTTAATATAGAACTGAATTTGGGAAGCACTGGAGAGTTTGTGTAATAATCTCAGAGAGAATAAGGTCTTGTAGGATAAGGACAAGTGGGAGAGAAAGGGGTAGCATGGAGAGAGACTGGGAAAGCAGATTCTACAACTGTGAGGATCAAAGGAGAAGAAAGAAGTCACCTCTGATTCTCAAGTTTTCAACCCGAGTAACAGCACAAAAGATCTTTCCTCCCTTCCTTCCTACCTACTTAGCTACCTATCTATCTAGAAAAGTCAAGAGGAAAATTAACTTTAGTCAGAAAGATAATGGATTTTAACACTTGGAATGCTGGTGAAGAGGCAGGAACAAAAAAAAAGCCTTTGGAAACTCGAGTCAAGACCTTTAGAGAAAAGAGGTCATAGTTGATGTAAAAGTACATAAGGTCACCAAAGGAGAGAGTCTAGGCTGAAGGCAGAAACTTTGGTTACACTTAACATTTAGTGTTCACGAAAATGTGCAGAATACACAAACCTTTTTTTGTATGTGTAAGTAATCTCTACTCTCAACATGGGGCTTGAACTCATAACCCTAAGATCAAGAGTCCCATGCCCCACTGACTGAGCCAGCCATTTGCCCCACAAACCAGTTTTTGTGAGGGGGAAACAGTCTGTAGACATTTTGGATCAAAATCTGTATTCTAAATACTGATAGAAACAGAAGATTTTATATACTTTTAAAAGCTTCCTGAAATTGGAATTAATAACTAAATGGTAACAATCTCAAGGAAAACAAAAAGATTTGAATTGAACAATAGCATGCTTATTTGGTTTCCAATTGTGTTAATTATTTGACAGCTGGGTCTATTTTCAAACACAGAGTTAGTTCTTTCTCCCAGTGGGAGAGAAAACACATGTTAATAAGAAAATAGTATACATATGCT
The DNA here is from genome assembly GCF_028018385.1 of Neofelis nebulosa. NCBI lineage: Eukaryota > Metazoa > Chordata > Mammalia > Carnivora > Felidae > Neofelis > Neofelis nebulosa. The sequence goes on from NC_080800.1 coordinate 22,059,755, forward strand.
ATTTATATTGTTACACCAAATATCCCATTGTTTAATAGATGATTTAGTTTTGAAGCAAACCTATTTGGCGAGTTGTCAAAAGTGTAATAATATCCTATTATTTGTTAAGCTCTATTTATACAAAGAACATTTCTATTATTTCTCCATCTAAGTGGAGTCTTAATGTAATATGATCTTACAGGAGTGAAAAAAACAAGTGCTACCCCTGGTATTTGCTCAGGAAAGACAAAGGTGAACCTTCTCTCCACCCCTGGCCAACAGACACATACATTTAAGGAAAGAAGCTGAGGAGCCTTGACCTTCACTTTTGCTTCAGAACTTTATCTCAGACCTGGGAGGTTCTTTGAGAAAAACTGCCATTTCAAAGGCTCTGTGTGTTGCTAAAGATGGAGTCTTGAAAATCACTTTTGATGGCAGAAAGCTCTTTCCCTTAGGAAAATACAGTTGAAAGGATCTGGTGTCAGATCAAGTAAAAGAAAAATCCAAAATGGCAAAGTTCAGAACAATAGGAAGCCTAAAATGTTCTGAGTACTAATGTAACATGGTTATTTTATTTGAAGAATTTTTAAAAGAAGATTTTAGTTTTCCTTGGTGTCTGAGAAAGCAGCTTGTTGAAGGAATCTGAAAGTGGATTGGAGAACATATGAGAGAAATGATTAGCTGTCTCTTGATTACTCACAGAGGAGTTTTTTTTTTTTTTTTAATAGGAAGCCAAGGCTGGGGTGGGGGGAGGGAAGAACTGACAGTTAGGAATTACCTATGCTAGACTTTGGAAACATTATTATCTGATTTGCAAAATACCGTACCCTTTTATTCTATAATTATTCCATCCTTTAATAAAAGTGTGATAATCATTAAAAACTCTAGTATCAGCTTAGTTTAAGCACCACCATAGTAAGTAGAGAGAGGAATGTGTTTGTCTGGGGATGTAGAAAGCCTGGAAAAAAGTAGAAATACAAATCATTTATATGAAACAATAGGTTTTCAAGCCCTGGAAGACAGCACAAGACTGTAATGACTGAGAAAGGAAAACAATGTATATAGAAATGCAACAGATGTAGAAATGCCAAGATGATTTCATTTCAAAATGCAAAATGTGGAGGAATCATACTACCTGATAATCAGGTCTACTATAAAACTGTAGTGATGAAGAACTTTTAAAGATAAACACATACATACACACACACATGCACACACACACAAAGATAAACACATACATAATTGAAACAGGATAGTCTAAAATGGATCCACTCATACGTGGTTAACTAATTTATGACTAAAGTGCAAAGGCACTATGATAGAGAAAACGTAGTCTTTTCAGTAATGGTGCTGAACTATTAGACATCCATGTGCAAAATTGTTTTTGAACTTTACCTCATATTAAACACAAAAATTGAATCAGAATCACTAGTAGGTATAAATGTAAAACTAAAAACATAAGGCTCTTAGGAGAAAACGTAAGAGAAAATACTTAGGACTGAGGCAGAGATTTCTTGGATAGATTATAAAAAGTACAGTCGATGAAAGGAAAAGAAAAGTTTAGAGTTTGGTACTACACAATTAAATTATAATTAAAAATCAAATTTTTTAAATTTAATTTATTTTTAATTTTTTAAAAGTTTATTTTATTTTGAGAGAGAGAGAGAGAGTGTGTGTGTGTGAGCAGGGGAGAGGGGCAGAGGGAGCGATAGAATCCCAGCCAGGCTCCACACTCAATGCAGAACCCGATGCGGGGTTCGATTCCACAACAGTGAGATCAAGACCTGAGCCAATATCAGGAGTCAGACATGTAACTGAGCCACCTAGGAACCAGTATTTTTAATTTTTTTTAATTAAAAAATTCTTCTCTTTGAAAAATACTATGAGAAAATAAAAAGATAAGCTGCTGACTCAGAGGAAGTATTTGGAAAATACATACATGATTATGATGGTCAGTTTCCATTTAACTAGGCTATAGTTTCCAGTTATTTAATTAAAACTAATGTAGGTGTCACTGTGATGGGTATTTTGTAGCTGTGGTTGACAACTACAGTCAGTTCACTTTAAGTAAAGTAGATTATCCTCAATCATTTGGGTGGGCCACATCCAATCAGTTGAAAAGCCCTAAAAGCAAAACTGAGGTTTCCTTGAAGAAGAAATACTGCCTGTGGAAGAATAAATTTTGCCTACAATTTTGTTCTCCTTCAATATTGCATTGGCTTTTCTAGGTATTTTGCCTCTCCATACAAATTTTGGAATCCAGTTATCTGTCCATATGCGCAGAATCACATGCTGAGATTTTGAGTGATACTGTATTGAATTTATAGATTAAGTGGGAAGAGCTGACATCTTGACAATATCGTGTCTTCCTTTCCATGAACAAAAGAGTTCTCTCTGTTTATATGGTTTTTCTTTGATTTTGTTCATCAAAGTTTTATAGTTTTCTTCATGTTGATCCTGTATTATATTGTTAGATTTATACCTAAATATTTCATTTGGGGGAGTACTAATATAAATGGTATCGTTTTTAATTTCAATTTATACTTGTTCATTGCTGATATATAGAAAAGTCACTGACTTTTGTTTATTAACCTTGTATCCTGCAACCTTGCTGTAATTGCTTATTAATTACAGTGTTGTTTTGTCAATTCTTTCAAGTTTTCTACCTAGACCATCATGTCTTCTATGAACAAATACAGTTTTATTTCTTCCATCCCAATCTATATGCCTTCTGTTTCCCTTTCCTGTCTTATTGCTTTAGCTGGGGCTTCCAGTACGATGTTGAAAAGCAGTGGTGAGAGGGGATATCTTCCCTTTTTACCTTACCTTAGGAAAAGTTCAATTTTCTTACCAGTAGGTATAATGTTAGCTGTAGGTTTTTTGTAGATATTCTTTATCAAGTTGAGGAAGTTCTCCTCTGTTCCTAGTTTACTAAGAGTTTTTATCATGAATATGTGTTGGGTTTTGTCAAATGCTTTTTCTACATCTATATGATATGATCAAGTGACTTTTACTTTGTTAGCTTGTTGATGTGGTTAGGTTAATTGATTTTCAGATGTTAAACCAGCTTCGCTTGCTAGGTCCCCAGTGAGTTTTTAAATGCTGCCAGTTTTCCACAATGAGCCTCCAGCAGTTCATCAATTACGCTTCAGGATTTCCTGCCCTGGAAATTTTATTACAGTGTTTCTTTGCATTTCCATATTTTATTTCATCCTTGGCTTATCAGCTGTGTGACCTTGGGCAAATTCCTTAACTTTTCTCTCCCTCAGTTTCTTTGTCTGTAAAATTATTATGATACTTACCAAGTTGTCACATTGGCTAAGTGAATTACTATAAAACACTTGAAATTGTTCCTATCTATATAGTGAATATTAAACAAATTTCATGCTATTATTACTGTCTTCCTCTGTCACTGGATGATTAAAAGACAGAATTATGATAAGTGTAGTTACTTGAAACCCAAGAATAAAGTAAAATAAGTAGAAATGCAAAGAAATATTGTCATAAAGTTGGATGTGACAGAAACAAAATCAACTACTTTGAGGCAAGTTATTACATCTCTTCAACCCTTAACATTATATTTATTCTTTAGCCTATTTCAACTTTGTTTATGAAAAAGAAGTTCTAAAGTACTTCTTAGAGACTTGGATAAATCTCAGTATAGTTGTTTTTTTTTTTTTTTTAATTTTTATTCAGAGTGGGGGAGGGGCAGAGAGGGAGAGAGAATCCCAAGCAGGCTTCGTGATGTCAGCACAGAGCTGGATGCAGGGCTTGAACTCATGAATTGTGAGATCATGACCTGAGCTCACTTTAGTAAAATAGTTCAGGGGTGCATGGGTGGCTCAATTAAGTGTCTGACTCTTGGTTTTGGCTCAGATCATGATCTCATAGCTTGTGAGTTCAAGCCCCCCATCAGGCTGTGTGCTGACAGCACAAAGCCTGCTTGGGATTCTCTTTCCCTCTATGTCTGTCCCTGTCCTGCTCGTGCTGTCTCTGTCTCTCTCAAAATAAATAAATAAAGTTTATATATATATATATATATATATATATATATATATATACACACACACACACATATACACACATACATATACATGTACATACATGTACATACATATGTATGCACATACATACATATACATACATATATATGTATATATATGTATATATATATATATATATATATATATATATATACACACACATACATACAGGATATATAAAATAAGATCCTGTAGTTCATTTATTCAGCCCTTTCTTCCCCATCTATCTGTGCTTAACTGACTGAGTCACCCAGATGCCCCCAGAGTACAGTTTTCATAGTTAGGACAGCTCTGCCTCATTAGTTTGAATTAGAAGGAAATACATTTGGATCACAAGTAGGAGGTTTGGATATAATCTACTAAACTTCTGGACTTACTGATAAGTATTTTTTCACCATGAAAAAGAGTCTTGAAGACACAATAAATTTCCAGCTTAGACACAAACGTTTTCAGAAAACTGCATTAATACAGACAATAAGGGTTTTTAGAGTTTATCTTGAAATCACATCATCTTACCAAAAGGGCAAAATATAAATGAACTGATACTGTCTGCTTAATTTGAGGGGCAATGCTTTGTGATGTTTCTAATAATACAGAAAATATAATATTTCTGATAAGCTGAATATTTAGAAGACCTGGGACTTTAAAAATAATTTGTAAAAATGATAACAGATTGGATTCTAGGATATAAGTTCTAATTACAGGGGTCAGTGGAATTATTTTCTATTATGACTACAGCATAATGGTATTTCGAAGTTACTTTGTTTCCATAGTACTAGAAAAGAAGACCTTTTTCTCCCAGAAAGATATGAACAGTGAAATGGGACAACACAAGTGAGGAAATGAGGACAAAATGATACTTAAATTCTTCTAACAAAAAATGATAAATAAAATTTTTGTAGCCAGTCTGTCAGTTCACATTTGTATAATGTTATACCTAGTTCTTTAAAATTATAAAGAATTTAATGTTGTGGGTTAGCACATTACTTGGAGAGAGATATATATAGGCCATATATATATGAGTGTGTGTGTGTATATATGTATATATGTATATATATATACATATATACATATATACACATACCCACGTTTGTCTGTGTATGTATATGTATGCATATATGAGATATATATTCTGAACCATCCATGAGGATGTCAAGACCATGCTGATATCATTTTCATACATAGTGATCAGGAAATTTCATAGACAAAGAAATTACAGGAGTGGAAAGTGGTTTTGGCATTTAGTTTCAATGCTCTTAAATTCAACTTCTTTTTCATTCTGTTGCTTGTTATCTTTGTAATGGCTGGTACTCTTAAAGTATTTTGGTGACATTTTACTTAAAAGAAAAGATGTCTACTCTCTGTCTTCACATTTAGATAATCCGTTGTTAAATGATAAATCCATTGTTAAATGATAAATCCATTGTTAAATGATAAATCCATTGTTAAATGATATCAAGTATGAACTAGAAAGCTCTTATTCCATTTGATCACTGAATCCAAAGGAAACAAATACCTAGGGATACCACTGTACTTTGCACTAACTTATGCAAGGCTCATTTTTCTAAGAGGTTCATATATGCAGAATGTAGGTTAGAAATATGAAAAAGTTTTAAAGCTTCTGGGAAAAATATGGAAAAGCAGCATGGGTAAATTTAGGGTGGGGATAACGAGTTACATATGTTCCACACCCCCTGAGCTTACGGCTACCTTTTAACAATGGCGAAATAATCCTTATAATCTTCCTTTTTATGAACAGTTCACAATTTTGATGTGTTTTTGAAATTGTTACAGTATTGTAAAAGTGCCTCTTAGCAAGCCTGTTTTTTCTTCTTCAGTCTAAGATTTTGGTAATTGAAGGGTAAATTTGAATTATCTAGACAATTAACTTGGCCTGGAGTGGAATCACTCCCTTCCTTGTGGGTTCGACATTATGGAACATTTCGTGTTGCCTGGTTATAGCTGAGAAATCATGTATATGGTAACATCTCAAACACATTACGTGCGTTAGATACGGCACTGAAGGAGTATGCTATGAAATAGCACCACTGCTGGAAGCAATGTCAGCAGCTGGCGAGTGCTTTAATCCTCATATCTTTGCCTTCCACACAAAACCAACAAAAATATTGAAGCCTGTCCAAACTGGCCTTTGCCTACATGTTTGCCAAATGGCCTATTTTTTGTGTGTCCTTCACTCCCTGATGTTGTAGATGCTACAGAGTCATTTTAGCATATTTCTAGTTTCTGTCTAATCTGACTCTCTCATTAGATAAACGAGGAAAAGATTCAGAGAGCTTAGGGTGTATTTTTATGCACTTATCAGCTCTGGATGAAGCTCTCATCTAAATTTCCTCATTTCTGGCTTTTTTTTCACTTTTACTATGATTCTAAATAAAAGTCGCATTTTTCAGGAGATACATCCAGTGGACAAGGGTCTACAGGGCTAAGATGCCCCAGAAACACAGTCTTTGCTTTCCCTGGAATAAAAGCTTTGTTTCTTCAAACTCAAGTTAAGTCCTTTTTACCTGCTGCAGACTAGGCTGAACTTGACTTTTTGGTTTTATTCAATTCAAAGCTGCATCTCTGAAGTTGTAATTCTTACCAGGCACAGTTCTTAGTCATTTCTTCATCTGACTGGAACCAGAGCTGCTAACTCAGGATGCAGAATTACTTATAATAGTAGAGCCAGCAGCATCAGGTGCTGAATATGTGTCCTGAGTAATTTTCACACATTAACTCATTAATCATCTCATCTGGGATGATTACTACCACCCATTTTTTTTTTTTTTGCAGGTTAGGAAAATGAAAGAGAGGAGGTTAAATAAATGGACTGAGCTCACATCACAAGTATGAGGACAAACTTGGATTCACATCCAGGCAGGCAGGTTTCAGAGGCCATACACATTAACCACTAGTCAAAACTACCATTCCAAGGGTTATGGATGAATCTTTAGTAGTCCCACTGCAGCTGGGAAGTAAATTTCTATACTTTATTAGGAATAAATTTAACCGAACTTAGTATTACAGGAAGGAAGGAAAAGTAATTTGTATGCAAGTCCTTCGTCTCTTTTTCTCTCTAGTCACTTTCAGTCTATTTGATCAATGTTGGAAAAAATAGCAATGACAAAACCCACTTTAGTGGGGCCCAGAACACAGAAACAACTGAACAAGTAAGCATGCACACCACGTAGTGAAAAGCACCCCGAAGTGCCGGGTCTGTTTTATTTCAGTAATGGGGAAAGGCACATCTGTATTTGAGATATTCTAGTTACTTAATAATTCTTAGCTGAATGATCATACTAATAGCAGTGTCTGATATTTACCACAACCCTGATCTACCAGGTGCATTAATTTGATACGGCCATGTTTTGGCCACAGAAAAGAGATCAGACTGACCTACTTGCCTTTAGATGGTGGTGGCTTCCTGCCCTTGAACCAGCTGGAATCACCTTCCCTGTGGGCAAACCCTACCATCTAACACAGCCGATGATGGTCTTCTAATCATTCTGTCCTCAGACCTTCAGCTTTGATATAGTTATGTTCAAAACCTCGGTTCACTGATGGCTCACCTATCCATTCACCTTCTTTCTATTGTTTGATGATGGGTGGGGAGGTGGTGCAGAGGGGCCTCTGAATCACCTGTATCCAAAAATAAAAATAAGCCACATCAGGGATTGAGTGTGAAAGGAAAGAAGGGGATTTGTGCTATATCTTGACAAGGATTTGGATGACACAAATGTATGCATTTGTAAAAATTTAGTAAGCGTACCCTTTAAATTTGTGCACTTAATTGTGTGTGACTTTTACCTCAAAAGCAGTATTACTGGCAAACAAGGATATTATGCCGAAATGTTTAGGGGAGAACTGTTCAGAAGTCTGCATTTCACTTTGCATTGCCTCGGTGTAAGATGGGCTGTTAAATGGGTAAACAGATTGGAAACAAACAGAGTCAAATGTTAACGATACAATTTATAGGGGACTTAGGTGCTTAAATGTCTTTCAACTTTGCTGTAAATTTGAAATTTTCCATAATAATATTTGGGAGGGAGTGCTAACCCATGGAAAGCCAGTACATTATCTCAGGGATTGTTAACTTGGAATAAATGTATCGTAGGGGTCCAAGGTTAGAGTTTATGGGTTTGTACACTGGATTGGAAAAAATCCCACATCTTTATTTTCACAAATACCCAGCTGAAATTTAGCATTTCCTTTGACCTCCAAACATAGTAGCCTTAATAGGGTCTGTGAGTTCTTCAGCACTACAGCTGTTTCACATGACTGAGTTAGTGTTTAAACCCATCACTATTTTGAAATTACAGTGATGTCGAGAGTGTTTATTGTTTAATCTTGTAATTAAAAGCCAACATTACAGTATCACAATTTATTTTAAAATATTTGTAGCCATCAGGCTATAGTTTATTTTTTTTTCCACAATAAGCATTTTTTCATTATTTTGTTTTTCATCATGATAAGTGTACTCTTTAATCCCCATCACCTGTTTTACCCTTTCCCCTAAAATATTTTGATAAATGCAGTTTCATGTAATTGGTTTCTTTTGTAATCCATTATGTCATATTTGGTGTATTGAAAAACATTATTTTGGGAAGTTCACAAGCACCAGACTTTCTCTGTGGCACAAAAAAAGTATCAGATCCCTGACGGATCATCTACCATGCTCTGCTCTCCTTCCCACGATATGTCAAATGTGGCTCCATATAGGATGTGGGGCTTGCACAGAAGCTGCGCATCGTCCCTTAGTCTAGGCCCGGAAATGATGGTCTCAAGCCCCAAGGATCCATTGCCTTGTTGAAACTCAGTAGTAGAACCAGTCCAAGATCTTTTCAGTTCATTACTTTCTGTCTCTCCTCCCCATGCAGTACTTGGGGGACAGACTTATACTATAGACAAATATTTCTGGTTTATCTGAAATTCAGATTTAACTAGCTGTCCTAGGCTTTATCTGGTTACCTCAGTCATAGGACCAAGAAATATCTGGATAGATATTTAAGTGAAGGCATACAAACCCTACCAGATAACATCAACCTGCAGATAGGACTGACTGGTGTGTGTGTGGGCAGGGGAGGGGAGTGTTAATCTTGCACCTGAAATCCAGGAAATCCCACCTGCTAGGTGTGCTGGTTAGTACTGGTTACTGTTTTATTAAAATCACAGTTACTCCATCCTGTGGATTCAGTGTGGATTGACTTGCCGAGTTTGGATGAAGCTTTATTATTCCTCAGTTCTTTATGTTCATTTTCTCATTTGAACATCATTAAGATCTCAGAGAGTGGGCACGTTTCCCCCAGTTCAAAGAGGTTAATAAACTTGTCCTAGTTTACACAACTGTTCATTGATAGAGGCAAGGATTTAACCTAAATCTGTCTGGTTCAGGCTTTTCCACATTGTTTCTCATGTTAAGTCAGAAAATGTCAGGAAAGCTCATTATGCTAGGTGTGTTAGAGAATTTCATTTTTTTTTTTAATTTTTTATTTATTTTTGAGAGAAAGAGAGCACGAACAGGGGAGGGGCAGAGAGAGGACACACAGAATCCGAAACAGGCTCTAGGCTCCAAGCTACCAGCACAGAGCCAGATGCATGGCTCGAACTAATGGTCCTTGAGGTCATGACTTGAGCCGAAGTCAGACGCTTAACCGACTGAGCCACCCAGGCGCCCTGAGAATTTCATATTTTAATGGAGGGAAATAATAAGGTAGCATTTAAGAATATTTACAAATGTATAGTCCTGCTGTAACTGAAAAAAACAATTTTTTTTAATCCTGTCTCTTTTGTTTAAACATTGAGACAGATTGTATAGACAACGCAGAGGTTTTTTTTCTCCTAGTTTAGGAAATGCTGAGAGAGGTGATAAAAATCAACAAAGATAAAAATGTATACAAGTTTGTTTTTAAATTAAATGTGATTAAAACATTAAAAGGCCCAACATAGTAACAGTGTATGGAATATACTAATATTTAGCATGCAAAATGATGACAGAGCAGAAAGTAGTGATTACAATAAGACAAAACCAAATAATACACAAAAAGTAAGTAAACGCAGAATGTGGTATTTAATCAGTGAAAAACATAGCTGAATGGCTATAAATGTCACATCTTCCTTATATATTAGAAGATAATGAGTGCTGTTTCCTCTTATGTATGTCCCTGAGCAAAACCAAAACTGTCAGTGATGTTAAAGGGGATGAGATACTATAAAAACGAAAGACAATTATGTTTGCTGAGTACGATAATTACTTTGTACTTTTAATTGTACTGTGCTATTATAGTAAACATGCCACTTTTGTTTTAAAAAAAAAGAAAGTATTTCGAGATAATAAAGGTGTCTTTCAAAAAGGATACTTTGCAATTCTGGACAAATATCAAAGGAATAGCCTTATTTTGTAAAATGTAACTGCTTTTACAAAGGTTGGGTATTGATTGATGCATGTGTGAATTAGATCATATTTTAAATAGTGGAAGTCTTTTTAAGAACTCCTGAATATATTTGTTCAGAAGTATATTGATACTCTGTAATGTGAATGAATACCTGATAAATTTGACTCTACAGATTCTGAATTTTAAAAATCGCCTTTTTTTTTTTTTTTTTAATTTTTTTTTTTTTATTTTTGGGACAGAGAGAGACAGTGCATGAACGGGGGAGGGGCAGAGAGAGAGGGAGACACAGAATCGGAAACAGGCTCCAGGCTCCGAGCCATCAGCCCAGAGCCTGACGCGGGGCTCGAACTCACGGACCGCGAGATCGTGACCTGGCTGAAGTCGGACGCTTAACCGACTGCGCCACCCAGGCGCCCCAAAAATCGCCTTTTAAAGTACAATACAACTACGGGCACCTGGGTGGCTCGGTTGAGCGTCTGACTTTGGGTCAGGTCATGATCTTGTGGCTCCTGAGTTCAAGCCCCACGTCGGGCTCTGTGCTCACAGCTCAGAGCCTGGAGCCTGCTTCACATTCTGTGTCTCCCTCTCTCTCTGCCCCTTCCCTGATCACACTCTGTCTCTCTGTCTCTCAGTCTCTCAAAAATAAATAAATGTTAAAAAAAAATTTAAGCACAAGACAACTCTATGATAACTCAAGCGTTTATAGTATTTTTCTTTTTGCCAATTCATGCATACCCTCTCTGTAGCATGTGTTTTAATTTCTACATATTCATCATTAACGAACAATTTGAATGAAACAATTTAAGGCATTTTATGGAATGGGGCAAGCTATATTTATATATTACAACTGTATGAATAATTGTTATTATACAATACATCGTTAGTCACACAGGTATCAGTAAACGACCATACGGCCTTATTTTTTTTAACGTATAACACTCCTCCCCAGTTCTGAATGGTAGAATTTTTTTATTGAAGTATAGTTGACACAGAATGTTACATTAGTTTCAGGTGTGCAGCATAGCGATTGAACAAGTGTGTATGTTATTCTGTTCTCACCACAAGTGTACTACCATCTGTCACCGTACAACACTATTATAACACCACTGACTATATTCCTTGTGTTGTACCTCTCATCCCTGTGACTTCCCCATTCCTTAACTGGAAGCATGTGTCTTTCACTCCCCTTCACTCATTTTCCTCACACCCTGCACCTCTGGTAACCATCAGTTTGTTTTCTATATTTATGAGTCTGTTTCTGCTTTTGTTTGTTCATTCATTTATTAGATTTCATATATAAGTTAAATCATAGGGTATTTGTCTTTGTCTCACTTACTTAACATAATACCCTCTTAGGTCCATCCATGTTGTCACACATGGTAAGATCTCATTCTTGTCTATGGCTGAGTAATATTCCATTATATATATAGATATATTTATATATATCTATATCTCTTTTTCTATCTATCTATCTATCCCCCACATTCTTTATTCATTTATCTGTTGATGACACTTGGGTTGCTTTCATATATTTGATGCTGCAAATAATCCGGTGGTAACCATAGGGAAGCATATATCTTTTCTTTTCCAGCTGGAGTTTTCATTCTCTTCGAGTAAACACCCAGTAGTGGAATTACTGAATCATGTGGTATTTCTATTTTTGATATTTTTGAGGAACCCCCATACTGTTTTTCTCCACAGTGGCTACACCAATGTACATTACTACCAATAGTGCAGAAGGATTCCCTTTTCTCCACATCCTTGCTAATCCTTATTATTTTTTTTGTCCTTTTTAAATAAATTTTTTTAGTTCTCTCTACACACAACATGGGGCTCGAACCCATGACCCTGAGATCAAGAGTTTCACACTCTTCTAAGCCAACCAGGCACCCCATTTTTTGTCTTTTTGACTCTAGCCATCTGAGAGGTATTAGATGATTTCTCGTTGTGGTTTTGAAAATTTTTTTTTTTTTAACGTTTATTTATTTTTGAGACAGAGAGAGACAGAGCATGAACGGGGGAGGGTCAGAGAGAGAGGGAGACACAGAATCTGAAACGGGCTCCAGGCTCTGAGCTGTCAGCACAGAGCCCGACGCGGGGCTCGAACTCACAGACCGTGAGATCATGACCTGAGCCGAAGTTGGACGCTTAACCGACTGAGCCACCCAGGCGCCCCTCGTTGTGGTTTTGATTTCCATTTCCCTGATAATTAGTGATGTTGAGCATCTTTGTAGATCTCTGTTGGCCCTTTGGCTGTCGTCTTTGGAAACATGTCTATTCAGGTTCTCTTCCCATTTTTTAATTGGATTTTTTTTGGTGTTGAGTTTTATGAGCTCTTTATATATTTTGGATATTAAGCCCTTACCACATAAATCCCTTGCAAATATTTTCTTCCATTCAGTAGGTTGCCTTTTTGTTTTGTTGGTTTCCTTTGCTGTGCAAAAGGTTTTATTTTGGAGTAGTCCCAGTAGTTTATTATTATTATTTTTTGGGGTTTTTTGTATTATTTTTTGTTATTTTTGTTTGCCTGAGGAGACAAGTCTAGCAAAATGTTACTAAGGCTGATGTCAAAGGGATAGCTGCCTATGCTTCCTTTGAGGAGTTTTATGGTTGGGGGTCGCAGATTTAGGCCTTTAATCCATTTTCAGTTTATTTTTGTGTATGGTGTAAGGTAGTGGTCCACTTCCATTTTCTTGCATGTAACTGTCCAGTTTTCCCGGTACCATTTATTGTAGAGACTATCTTTTTGTCATTGTATATTCTTGCCTTCTTTTTAATAGGTTAATTGACCATGTAAGTGTGGGTTTATTTCTGGGCTCTCTGGTCTGTTCTGTTGATCTCTGTGTCTATTTTTGTGCCAGTTGAATAGTAGAATTTTCATAGTACAGAGCTGTCATTCTCTTTGTTTTGCTAAGTTGACTCTTCATATGCCAGGGATTTTCTTAGGTGCTCTATATGGACAAAGCCAAACAAATGATTGAAAATGAATATAAGCCCAGCAACTTACTGGTTTTTCTCCATGATGTCACATACTGTTTCATCTTTATAATGTTCTATAAACTGACTCCTCTGATGCTTTTCCTCTGCTGCTGATACCTATAACTGGTCGTGCACCTGTTCTCCCAAATATCACCATGCCCATAAGGCCTGTGTGAAACCTGAGACGGTCAGAAAAAATCACAGGAGGTTTAATTAAGCCCTTATATATTTCATTCTTGTTAATGTTGATTGACACACTTGACTCTTCACTCCTGCATTCATTGACTTGGACCCTGAATTTTGAATTACAAATTAATGTAAAAATTCTCAAGAGGGGCCATACTTTGGAATCTGAAGAAACACATTTGCCTTAATTGCTTGCTGACATACATGAGAGAAAATCCAGGGATGGGGCCATAGTATGAGGCAGGTGTACTAAGTGTGTACTCATGGCTGAAAACTGGCTCTATACCTCTGGTTTTTGTCCCCTTTCCTCTCGTCTCTTCCTATCCCCTGACATTTGACCTTTAACTTCCCATGTAGACCTTATGTCCAATATCCCTGAGTTTTGATGGGTAAACCATTTACTTTCTTGGGCCTCAGTTAAATTACTTAATTACTTTGTTTAGATTTTACTTTCTACTTTCTCTCTATGGCCCACACCTGTATGTTGTTTCGAAGTCCCTAGTTCTGTATCCATAAAAACAAAACAAAAACCAAAAAAAACCCCATGCTTTCATTCATCAAGTTATCTTGCTACATTTCAGATATAATCATCCCTGTGATGGTCTATCATCTCAAAATTAGGAAAACAAACAAAAGCCTGATATTTGTACTGACACTTGATTGTTATTACTTTAACTTTTATTATTTATGATTAAGCAATTCTATAAATATGCCAGAGTCCCACAAACAGTATGTTAAAAATTAAATTCTAGCTATCAATCCTTACAGCTAGTGGCCATGGCAATATTCCTAAATAATGCTAGGTATCATTTAAACTTAGGAAGGAATTTTAGTTTCAGGTGGAAGTTTTAAGTCAGAATGCTTGGGGCTGGTAAAGGAACTGCTATGCTATTCAGGTGTGACCCTCACACCTTTAAATCCCAAGGCCTGGCTCAGATTATTGAATCATTGTTCCAAAGGCATAAAGGCATTCAATATTAAAAGCATTAATATTTTATTTTTTTGCCTCGCAGCTAAAATGTTTCTCCTACCACTGTGCATCATAAAGTCATGCTGATAAAGGGTGGACAGGTGTAGGCATATTATTCGGTTCACTTATTCCTAGTTAATTACCTTTATGGTTCAAATACCAAGTGATAATAGGAAAGCTTGATAAATAGCTCTCCATTAAAATGCTCGGATTATTATAAAAAATGACTTGCTTTCTGCCAGCCATTTCTCAGCATATTATTCACTTCATAGTATGATGTCTCCAAAGCAAGACACAGATATTTTTCCCCTTATCAGAGGGATATTTGATAGCTTCAAGCTAGTTAGGACATGCCGATAGTATATTTCCTACAATATGCACTTTAACATGTAATTTGCTTTTAATTTTTTATTTAAGAAAATAAATTTAATGTTAAATTTCTACATGCATTTTTCTTTAGATTTTGTATTATAAAAGCATAAAAAACATTTGTGTCCAGGAAAACTTATTAATGCTAAAAAAATGATTTTAGGTTTGGGGGTGCCACTGTCTTCATTTGGTAAATATATTTTTCAAATGGTCATAATGGTTTCTGTGTGAATGCAATTAGGGTTACTCATAGTCTGTGTAAACTTCTGAAGAACTAGAATTGTGTCCTTGAAGGACACTAATTTCAGAGAATTTTGAAGGGCAAGCGATGAGTCATCTTGCAGTAGGCAGAATAATGCTCTCTGACCCCTAAATATATCTGTCCTAATCCCCAGAACCTGTCAGTGTGTCACGTAATGAGGCAGGGAAGAATGAAGGTTGTTACTCAGCTGACCTTGAGGAGAGTAGCCTGTATTGTCCAGGCGGGCCCAACGTAATCCCAAGAGCCTCTATAAGTGGAAGAGGGAGGCAGAAGAGTTAGAGCAAGGCCTGTGGCCATTTGAGAAAGCATCTTGGAGGTGCAACACTGCTGGCTTTGAAAGCAGACGAAGGGGACCACAGGCCAAGAAATACGGGTGGCCTCTAAAAGCTGGAAAAAGGAAGGAAATGTATTGTCCTTTCGAGCCTCCAGAAGGAGTAAAGACCCACTAAGACCTTAATTTTAGCCCCCTGGGCCCTGCGTTGGGCTCATGACTACAGAACTGTAAGATAGGATTTTTGTTTGTTTTTGAGCCAACAAGTTTGTGATCCTTTGTTCCAGCAGTAATAGAAAACTAATGCAGATGTGTTATTCAAAGATAAGATTCTCTTTCTTGTTAGCTATTATGTTGGAAATGTGTCCAAGGAACTGCATTTTTTAGATGAATTACTTTTTCAATTTTTTTTTAATGTTTATTTATTTTTGAAGGAGAGAGAGACCGAGTGTGAGCAGGGGAAGGGTAGAGAGAGGGGGAGACACAGAATCCAAAGCAGGCTCCAGGCTCTGAGCTGTCAGCACAGAGCCAGATGCAGGGCTCAAATCCACAAGTTGTGAGATTATGACCTGAGCTAAAGTCAGACACTCAATGGACTGAGCCACCCAAGCACCCCATTTTAAAGAAATTTTTCTAATTTTTATTTATTTTGAAAGAGAAAGAGCTCAAGTTGGGGGGGGGGGCGGTGAGGCAGAGAGAGAGGGAGACAGAGAATCCCAAGCAGACAGCGCAGAGCCCGATGTGGGGTTAGATCCCAGGAACCGTGAGATGATGACCTGAGTCCAAAGCTAGAGGTGGATGCTTAACCGACTGAGCCACCCAGGTGCCCCCCAAGGAACTGCATTTTACCATTACATGCAGAGGACAACCTCGTTGTTCTATGAGTAGTAGCTACTGGAATAGAGCATACCTCTTTGGGAGGAGCCGTATAAGCTGTATTCTATAAGTGTTTTTATTTTTTTAACCTTTTAAAAAATATTTATTATGAGAGGGAGAGAGAGAGAGAGAGAGAGAGCAGGGGAGCGGCAGAAAGAGTGGTAAAGAGAGAATCCCAAGCAGGCTCCACAGTGTCAGCACCGAGGCGGACACGGGGCTCAATTCCCAGAACCGTGAGATCATGATCTGAGTCGAAATTGATGTCTAACCCAGTGAGGCACCCAGGCGCCCCAATTCTACAAGTGGTTTTTAAAAAAACATCCAAAGACTTGCAGTTCCAGTTAGTATATAAAAACTCTCCAATAGTTATTGCCGTTTTAATGATAATAGCAAGCTGAATATTTTAGACATGCAAAATTCTTAAGCATATAGTAGAGCTGAGGATGCGAATAAATACAAATAGACTAAATTCTAGACATGTACAAGTTCCTCTTAGGAGACGTACACGTTTGCCTTCACTCTGGTGGAGCAATGGTAGGAGAAGACACCTACCACAGACGGAATTCGGGACAAACCAGCTCAGGTAGTGAACAAAGTTGAAGGGCAGTGAGTGGGATCTCCTGATGGATTAGAATCCTGCAGGTCTTGAGCCAGAGAGTCTGGCCGGACCTGCCACACCTTTCCTACCACCTTTCTCTAAATGTGCAGGAGTGGTGCAAGCAGGAAGGGCTCAGAGAGGTTATCCCCGAGGCATGTGGGACCAGCCAGCTGCCATCTGAAGGCTGAGCTTAGAGCTGGTGAAATGAAAGCATTCGTTCCAAGGCCTAGCAAATGTTTAGCATGACCTTTATAAACTGCAGGCAGGGCAAGCACCGGTTAAAAATTCCCTCAAGGCACTACAGGCCTTTCAAGGCAGATGAGCAGCTGCTGAGGGCTGAGGACGGAGCGGGAGAGACAAGGGAATTCCCCCGAGAGTGCCCGGCAGGAAGTCCCTGGAGACCAGGAAAGGGCATCAGGGCTGATGGAGAATGAGATGTGCAGAAAGATTCTCACGAGTCTGGTGAGCAAAGAGGAATGTACAAGGAACCAAAACTGGGGCGCCAGCGCAGGAGAGCGGTCTCTCCCATCTGGGGAAGATGGGTGTCAGCCTGAGAAGCATCACAAAAAGTTCCAGTGCTCAGATCCCAAGTGTCGCGGAAGTAAAATGCCTGCTCCTTGGTGTAAAATATTGAAAGCCCCTGATGCTTCACATCAAAGAGACACATAATGTCACTTTGCCCCATGACTGGGGATGCTATGCCGATAAGTTGGAGTTCTCCCCGTCTCCATGTTTACCTATGATAAAGACACCCTTTCTTTGGCAGTTATAACCAGTGGGGTGACACTTTTCAAGGTAGTCAATATGGAAGTCCCCAAGAACTTGCAGTCATTGGTTTCAGCGTACATTGATACCCCCGCCTAAACCCAAGATCACTTTGTTTATTGCTAATTGTGACTTTCTGTTTTATTCCATATATATTTTTAGCTGTCATTCTTCTATAAAGAACTTTGTCTTCCTTCACCCTTCCATCTTTTTGAGAACTACTACAGACTTAATCGATTCCCCCACCACCACCAAACTGTGTTCTAGCCTTTACTGTCACTAGCCTTTTTGGTGATCAGTTGAACAAAATTTGGCCAGTGGGAACCTATTCAAGTTGACGTGTTCTCATTGATACTGGAGCAAGTCTTTGGCAAGAAATCCTAAGCTTTTAGTTTCTTCCATATCCAGATCTAGAATCAATCTTTTATTCAAGGATCCCTGGTCTTTTTATTTTTATTTTTTATTTTTTTAATGTTTATTTATTTCTGAGGCAGAGAGAGACAGAGCATGAGTGGGGGAGGGTCAGAGAGAGAGGGAGACCCAGAATCAGAAGTAGGCTCCGGGCTCTGTGCTATCAGCACAGAGCTTGACGCGGGGCTTGAACCCACAAACCGTGAGGTCATGACCTGAGCCGAAGTCGGTCGCTCAACTGACTGAGCCACCCAGGTGCCCCACCCTGGTCTTTTTATTTTTTTTATTTATTTTTATTTTATTTTATTTTACTTTTTAATATATGAAATTTACTGTCAAATTGGTTTCCATACAACACCCAGTGCTCATCCCAAAAGGTGCCCTCCTCAATACCCATCACCCACCCTGCCCTCCCTCCCACCCCCCCACCAACCCTCAGTTTGTTCTCAGTTTTTAACAGTCTCTTATGCTTTGGCTCTCTCTCCCACTCTAACCTCTTTTTTTTTTTTTTTCCTTCCCCTCCCCCATGGGTTTCTGTTACGTTTCTCAGGATCCACATAAGAGTGAAACCATATGGTATCTGTCTTTCTCTGTATGTCTTATTTCTTTTTTTTTTTTTTTTTTTTTTTCTATTTATTTTTGGGACAGAGAGAGACAGAGCATGAACGGGGAGGAGCAGAGAGAGAGGGAGACACAGAATCGGAAACAGGCTCCAGGCTCCGAGCCATCAGCCCAGAGCCTGACGCGGGGCTCGAACTCACAGACTGTGAGATCGTGACCTGGCTGAAGTCGGACGCTTAACCGACTGCGCCACCCAGGCGCCCCATGTATGTCTTATTTCACTTAGCATCACACTCTCCAGTTCCATCCACGTTGCTACAAAAGGCCATATTTCATTTTTTCTCATTGCCACGTAGTATTCCATTGTGTGTATAAACCACAATTTCTTTATCCATTCATCAGTTGATGGACATTTAGGCTCTTTCCATAATTTGGCTATTGTTGAGAGTGCTGCTCTAAACATTGGGGTACAAGTGCCCCTATGCATCAGTACTCCTGTATCCCTTGGATAAATTCCTAGCAGTGCTATTGCTGGGTCATAGGGTAGGTCTATTTTTAATTTTCTGAGGAACCTCCACACTGCTTTCCAGAGCGGCTGCACCAATTTGCATTCCCACCAACAGTGCAAGAGGGTTCCCGTTTCTCCACATCCTCTCCAGCATCTATAGTCTCCTGATTTCTTCATTTTGGCCACTCTGACTGGCGTGAGGTGGTATCTGAGTGTGGTTTTGATTTGTATTTCCCTGATAAGGAGCGACGTTGAACATCTTTTCATGTGCCTGTTGGCCATCCAGATGTCTTCTTTAGAGAAGTGTCTATTCATGCTTTCTGCCCATTTCTTCACTGGGTTATTTGTTTTTCGGGTGTGGAGTTTGATGAGCTCTTTATAGATTTTGGATACTAGCCCTTTGTCCGATGTGTCATTTGCAAATATCTTTTCCCACTCCGTTCGTTGCCTTTTAGTTTTGTTGGTTGTTTCCTTTGCTGTGCAGAAGCTTTTTATCTTCATAAGGTCCCAGTAATTCACTTTTGCTTTTAATTCCCTTGCCTTTGGGGATGTGTCGAGTAAGAGATTGCTACGGCTGAGGTCAGAGAGGTCTTTTCCTGCTTTCTCCTCTAAGGTTTTGATGGTTTCCTGTCTCACATTCAGGTCCTTTATCCATTTTGAGTTTATTTTTGTGAATGATGTGAGAAAGTGGTCTAGTTTCAACCTTCTGCGTGTTGCTGTCCAGTTCTCCCAGCACCATTTGTTAAAGAGACTGTCTTTTTTCCATTGGATGTTCTTTCCTGCTTTGTCAAAGATGAGTTGGCCATACGTTTGTGGGTCTAGTTCTGGGGTTTCTATTCGATTCCATTGGTCTATGTGTCTGTTTTTATGCCAATACCATGCTGTCTTGATGATGACAGCTTTGTAGTAGAGGCTAAAGTCTGGGATTGGGATGCCTCCTGCTTTGGTCTTCTTCTTCAAAATTGGTTTGGCTATTCGGGGCCTTTTGTGGTTCCATATGAATTTTAGGATTGCTTGTTCTAGTTTCGAGAAGAATGCTGGTGCAATTTTGATTGGGATTGCATTGAATGTGTAGATAGCTTTGGGTAGTATTGACATTTTGACAATATTTATTCTTCCAATCCATGAGCAGGGAATGTCTTTCCATTTCTTTATATCTTCTTCAATTACCTGCATAAGCTTTCTATAGTTTTCAGCATACAGATCTTTTACATCTTTGGTTAGATTTATTCCTAGGTATTTTATGCTTCTTGGTGCAATTGTGAATGGGATCAGTTTCTTTATTTGTCTTTCTGTTGCTTCATTGTTAGTGTATAAGAATGCAGCTGATTTCTGTACATTGATTTTGTATCCTGCAGCTTTGCTGAATTCATGTATCAGTTCTAGCAGACTTTTGGTGGAGTCTATCGGATTTTCCATGTATAATATCATGTCATCTGCAAAAAG
This sequence comes from Neofelis nebulosa, assembly GCF_028018385.1. Taxonomy (NCBI): domain Eukaryota; kingdom Metazoa; phylum Chordata; class Mammalia; order Carnivora; family Felidae; genus Neofelis; species Neofelis nebulosa. The sequence goes on from NC_080800.1 coordinate 22,080,371, forward strand.
CGAAAGCTTGACTTCATCTTTGCCAATTTTGACGCCTTTGATTTCCTTTTGTTGTCTGATTGCTGATGCTAGAACTTCCAGCACTATATTAAACAGCAGCGGTGAGAGTGGGCATCCCTGTCGTGTTCCTGATCTCAGGGAAAAAGCTCTCAGTTTTTCCCCATTGAGGATGATGTTAGCTGTGGGCTTTTCATAAATGGCTTTTATGATCTTGAAGTATGTTCCTTCTATCCCGACTTTCTCAAGGGTTTTTATTAAGAAAGGGTGCTGGATTTTGTCAAAGGCCTTTTCTGCATCGATTGACAGGATCATATGGTTCTTCTCTTTTTTTTTTGTTAATGTGATGTATCACGTTGATCGATTTGCGAATGTTGAACCAGCCCTGCATCCCAGGAATGAATCCCACTTGATCATGGTGAATAATTCTTTTTATATGCTGTTGAATTCGATTTGCTAGTATCTTATTGAGAATTTTTGCATCCATATTCATCAGAGATATTGGCCTGTAGTTCTCTTTTTTTACTGGGTCTCTGTCTGGTTTAGGAATCAAAGTAATACTGGCTTCATAGAATGAGTCTGGAAGTTTTCCTTCCCTTTCTATTTCTTGGAATAGCTTGAGAAGGATAGGTATTATCTCTGCTTTAAACGTCTGGTAGAACTCCCCTGGGAAGCCATCTGGTCCTGGACTCTTATTTGTTGGGAGATTTTTGATAACCGATTCAATTTCTTCACTGGTTATGGGTCTGTTCAAGCTTTCTATTTCCTCCTGATTGAGTTTTGGAAGAGTGTGGGTGTTTAGGAATTTGTCCATTTCTTCCAGGTTGTCCAATTTGTTGGCATATAATTTTTCATAGTATTCCCTGATAATTGTTTGTATCTCTGAGGGATTGGTTGTAATAATTCCATTTTCGTTCATGATTTTATCTATTTGGGTCATCTCCCTTTTCTTTTTGAGAAGCCTGGCTAGAGGTTTGTCAATTTTGTTTATTTTTTCAAAAAACCCACCCTGGTCTTTTTAAAGAGTAGAGGTTTTGAGAAACAAATATTTGGGTGTTACATGTTGTGACAGTAATCTGTTTTATTGCCTCTTGGTTCCAGTTGCACACTGCAACATATACTCTATGATAATACACACATTTTTTTAGGCTTATCTCCTGGGAAGTGAGCGTGATATTAAACTTTCTCAAAAGAGGGCACTGGACGGTCACTGCTGGAGAAAAGGGCCCTTCTGGGGCATGGTGGGACAGCTGTGTAGGTGGGAGGCCATAGGGTGGACCTGTGCCCCATGTTGTACCCAGATTGTATGGTCCCTGGCAACTTGGTTTCTTTGGTCTGGCAATACCAGTGCCTCCAAGGCTTCTTCCCTACAGCTGCCAAATCCCTCTGCAGGCCCCATGCTGCTCACCTGTGGCCCACAGGGTTTTCACCTCCTTTGTGCACGTGTGTACCCACATACCCACACACACACGGGTGGTTGCCGATTGGCTGCTCAGTGCCCTCTTCTTTGCCTGTACTCTGAAAGGTTGCCTCTTGCTTGTCTAGTGTTTCTAGACCAGTTCTGGCTTTGGGAAACAAGGAAACTTCTCTGCAGTTGAGGGGACTGAATTACACCTTTCACCAGTGAGGTCTGAAACCCAGCCTTGGGAAGGGGCTCCCTTCCATGGTATCCTTGCTTGGGTCCTCTCCTTCAGCCAAAGAGCACCATATAGAGTTTTGGTATATCTTATAGTCAATGCTATATCCCAGATTATTATTTTTTATTAAACATCCCCCTTTTAAAGCCACACTGTAATTTCTATCTCCTCATTTGGCCCAGACTGGTACACTGGTGCTCAGCGCCCTGAGTGCCATTATTTATAGGTTCTTTGAGTAGAGATGGAATTCTTGTATAAGGCACTCACACTGATCCTTCTAATTCACATATACACTACACATATACACATATACACTACATTCACATATACATATACATTACTTGCCCCTACTTAATAGTTTTATCTCCCTTTCCTACATGGAGAAACTTGGTTTACAGTAACATCAACATATCTGTCATTTGCACTATCCTATGATATACACAGTGTAGTTTAGAATCAGTATACCAATACCCCTACAGACATCAAACTTTATAAAATTCAATATTTCCTTGAAGGTTTTTATTCTGAAAAAGTCTCCACTAACTATAGTCTTGGGTAAGCAAAATGAATTTATTAATTTTTCTGTGTGGTCCTGTAATAAGTCTGATAGAGCCTTAGATTCATTTATCTTTGTTTGCAATTTTGGGGTTTGCTTAGTACCTTTTGGTCTTTTTGAAACGTAGAATATTCATTGATGCAAAGTGGATGCTGCACTTTAAAGACTTTCTAAGTCTTTCCTCTATTCGACCATCAGCTATCTTAGAGAGGCACTATGACTGCATCCCTAATAGCTCCTTTATTCCCCCAAACATTATAATTTTCTACTTTTTAATATTCCTCCCCTAGGAAACAAAATATCCAACTTTGTTCAAATCCAAGTTAAACTGTCAGTAAATAAGCTCTACCTGGGAGCCTGAGGTGTTCTCTAAATAGCATGTGTTTAAAAACCTATTACTTGTGAAGTGATTTTTGTAACACTGTAGGTTTTTCAAATATCTTGGTGCCTTCTGCAGTATTCAGAATTACTGCGATTACAGGTGATCGTGAGTACACAAAATACTGGCATATTCCAATAAAATGTTAAAATGACCTATAAGGGGATTAGGATTCTTATTAGGATTATGATCAAAATCGTGTACAAAGTATTCTCTATATGAAAACCTAGGAAATAATGATTTTAAAAATCACGTGGATTAATTGCTACATACTATAATAAACTGTTGAAATCAGCTAAGTACTGCACACACACACACACACACACACACACATTTGTTTTTTTGTTTTAACTTTTAATTTATTTCTTTAATTTACATCCAAGTTGGTTAGCGTATAGTGCAGCAGTGATTTCAGGAGTAGATTCCTTAATGCCCCTTACCCATTTAGCCCACCCCCCTCCTACAACCCCTCTAGTAACCCTCTGTTCATTCTCATATTTAAGAATCTCTTATGTGTTTGTCCCCCTCCCTGTTTTTATATGATTTTTACTTCCCTTAGGTTCATCTGTTTTGTATCTTAAAGTCCTCATATTAGTGAAGTCATGTGATAATTGTCTTTCTCTGACTAATTTCGCTTAGCGTAATACCCTCCAGTTCCATCCACATAGTTACAAATGGCAAGATTTCATTCTTTTTGATTGCCGAGGAACACTCCATTGTATGTTTCTACCACATCTTCTTTATCCATTCATCCATCAATGGACATTTGGGCTCTTTCCATACTTTGGCGGTTGTTGATAGTGCTGCTATAAACATTGGGGTGCCTGTGCCCCTTCGAAACAGCATCCCTGTATCCCTTGGATAAATACCTAGTAGTGCGATTGCTGGGTCATAGGGTAGTTCTATTTTTAATTTTTTGAGGAACCTCCATACTGTTTTCCATAGTGGCTGCACCAGTTTGCATTCCCACCAGCTGGGCAAAAGAGAGCCTCTTTCTCTGCATCCTCACCAACATTTGTGGTTGCCTGAGTTGTTGTTAGCCATCCTGACAGGTGTGAGGTGGTATTTCATTGTGGTTTTGGTTTTGATTTGTATTTCCTGGATGATGAGTGATGTTGCGCATTTTTTCATGTGTCAGTTGGCCATCTGGATGTCTTCTTTGGAGAAGTGTCTGTTCACGTCTTTTGCCCACACACATTTATATAGTAGAGTTTATCATTTTAGTTTTTGTACATAAATAGCATAAAACATTATAACCCTATAAATATTGTGTATATGTCTAAAAATGCGATTAAATAAAAAGTATGAAAATGAAAACTTTAAAAATGACTACAAATAGGAACAAATAAATGTAATATTGTATCAAACTGATAACAGTCAATTAACAAAATTCATTTTCATATAAATGGCTCTTAAATGTTTGATATAAACATGACATAAAATCCACCAGTCCACATTTTTTATAAAAATGATGAAACTGTATTTATTTGGAATGAGCATGTCTACTTGCAACTGCACCAATGCATCTATTCATTCTCAAGTAGGACATACATTTTCTGTTTTTTCATAGTGCTAATTTGCAGGAATGGTGAGGGATAAATCCAGAATTGTGTAAGTATTTATGTTATGTAATAACTTCACAGAATTGTGAATCATGAAGGGAGTAGAAAAAAATCATTATATGTCTGATTAAGCAAAGAATACAGTCTACTAGAAGAATGATAATTGAACAAATTGGATTGGTCACACATAAAATCATGAAAATATGATGAGAAGCTTGACTTTGAAGTGTTATACAAATAATATACTTTGTTGATTAACTTTTAAAAATTCAGTTCTTTTATTCACTTTTATACCAGATCATCATTGTATAAAATATGATTTCTAATTCTTGGCCAATATTAAAGGTAATTTGTAAAAGTAATTATGTAATATTTGGTACATACTTCCAAATATATTTGGTCCATGTTATGTACTTTATTCATTAAAAAGCATGATGATAAAGTAAGTACTCAAGAACATGTCATCCACCTTAAGAACTAGAGCATAGCATTATCTTGCTTCTAGTTTGGGACTCTTTTTTATATCTTCATCATGCTTTGTCAGAGGTAACTACTATTTTCAATGCTGAATTTATTATTCTCTTGCCTTTAAAAATATCACCATAATGTAATGCTCATTAATACCTTTACCTTTCTCCCAATTAAAAAAATCTATACTTTAATATCATTATCTTTTGACTATTTCATAGTGTATTTTAAAATCAGACATTATTGTGTGTGTGTGTGTGTGTGTGTGTGCGTGTGAAGTTTCTTTTTGTTCCTTCAGGAATGTCTACCTTTCAGAGATTTCCTTATCTCTAAATTGCAACGTTTAGAGGTCTAACTGATCGCAAATTCTAATTTAACTTTGTTTTGTTTCTTTTTGCCCCAAACTGCTCTTATTCATAATTAATTTTTATCTGTATAACCATAGGCAAAGTGTATTTGAGCTTTTATTTATTGAATTTTTTCACTTTTTTTAAGTTTATTTTGAGAGAAAGTAAGAAAGAGAGAGCACGTGCAGAGAGAGAGAGGGAAAGAGAGAGAATCGCAAGCAGGCTTTGCTCCATCAGCACAGAGCTCGACACAGGGCTCGAATCCACAAACCACAAGATCATGACCTGAGTTGAAATCAAAAGTCGGACGCTTAACCTACTAAGCCACTTAGGCACCCCTAATTTACTTTTTTAAAAACTTTTTTCTGAACCCATGATTTCACTGCCTTCTGAATTCTTCTGTGACTTATAGTCTGTCTCCCTTTTGAGGGTTATCTTAGTTTCGTTAGATGATTTTTAATTGTTTTTTCTGTTTCGCTGTGTCTAGTGAGTGTGTGTGTGCACGCGCGCATGCGCATGCATGTGTATTTCATCCTGATGGAGATTTGTTGGGTTACTTGAATCTGTGGTATGATATCTATCATGAGTTTTGGTAATTTTTTCAACTGTTATCTCTTCAAATATTGCCTCTTCCTTATTATTCCTCTCTTTTCCTTCTAACTGATATTAACAATATATTAGAGCTTCTTAGTGTATCATCCATGACTTTTATCCTCTCTTTGGTTGTTTGGGATTTTTGTTTTATTGTGTTTTATTAATTTTCTGACCTATCAGAAACTGACCTATAGTTGAGTTAACGAATTCTCTTTGTAAATTTTGTTTGACTTCCACTTAAGTAATTTTCTCTTAAACTGCATTAATCTGCTATCAGACACATATATTAAATTCTTGATTTTAATTACTTTTGGGTTCTAGTGATTGTTTTGTTTTCTTATATGCTATGTCATGTTTATAATTCTATTTCCTGCATATATTTTCAAGCCTTTCTTATTATATATTAAAGTATTGTTATTTTATACCCTGATAATTCTGTTAGCTCTAAGGTGTATGGATCTGTATGTTCTACTCTCCTCTCTCTTGCTTCTCTATCCCCAAAAGGCCACTAAAAACTAGTTTACGTTTATAGCTGTTGCTTTCCAAGAAGCATATGCCCTCAGGAAAAAAATTACTTTCGGTGCTGAGCTTCTTTCTCTTGGTTCTTGCAACTTCCCCTACATCTTGGTCTGGCAATTTCTTATTCTAATATCAGCTGTTTGATGCACTAAGGAATTTATTTTTAAAAGTTCATCCAATTGTTTTCATTGTCCTCAGTGGGAAAGTTGGTAATAATTCTCTAGCTCTCTTTTTCAGACGTAGAAATCACCAGATGGCCTCATTCCTTTACCTTTTAAGAATAGTTTTGTCATATTTGTTTGTATCCTTAAAAATACGATGTTTAGTTTTGCATATTTTGGGTCCATATAAAAATAGTATTGTATAATGTAATTCTCTGACCTAGTATTTTTACTCAGTGTTATAATCTTTGCTCTTTATTGATAATCTATTTAAAGATACTTTGAAATTCCTGCATGCTTAGAAAAAAGTAATAAAGCTTCATAAATACCAAACTATTTAAAGATTCAGGAGATAAGTTTTTTCTATAACATTTGGGTAACAATAAATCTTTTATAATAGGCAATTGATAGTGTATATGGGGCTAGAATATCCTATTCTGTATGCTCCACTATTCCTAAAAAGTAAAGCAGAAACAGGGCACCTGGGTGGCTCAGTTGGTTAAATGTCCAATTTCACCTCAGGCCATGATCTCATGGTTCATGAGTTCGAGCCCACATTGGGCTCTGTACTGATATCTCAGAGCATGGAACCTGCTTCAGATTTTGTGTCTTCCTCTCTGTATTCCCCTACCCTGCTCATGCCCTGTCTGTCTCTTTCCCTCTCTCTCAAAAATAAATAAGAAGTAAAAAAAAAAAAAAAAGTAAAGCAAAAACATCCTTGACTACAATATGATTAACACTGATTTTAAATGTAGTCATTTTACAGTTTGTAGTTACAGTGATTCAGATATAGAAATGTAAATTTTAAAATACATTTCTTGGGGCGCCTGGGTGGCTTGGTCGGTTAAGCGTCCGACTTCGGCTGAGGTCATGATCTCACAGTCCATGAGTTCGAGCCCCGTGTCGGGCTCTGTGCTGACCGCTCAGAGCCTGGAGCCTGTTTCAGATTCTGTGTCTCCGTCTCTCTCTGCCCCTCCCCTGTTCATGCTCTGTCTCTCTCTGTATCAAAAATAAATAAACGTTAAAAACAATTTAAAAAAATAAAAATAAAAATAAAATAAAATACATTTCTTTAGGGATGCCTGGCTGGCTCTGTCCTAGAGCATGCAACTCTTCATCTCAGGGTTGTGAGTTCGAGGCCTAACTTGGGTGTAGAGATTACTTAAAAATAAAATCTTTGGAAAAAAAAATAAAATACATTTCTTTGATACAGTTCACTTTGCTCATTAGTTCTTACTTCTAACCTGTACTTGGAAAAATTGTAATATTCCCACTAACAGTTATCTTTGTAAAACTCTCTGCTTACTTGTGAACCCTGAATTGGACTTCCGTGCATAAAGGCAGCTTTGAGAATTGTGAAAAGCATCATTTCTAGAAATTCTAAGGGACCATAAATACTGAGGAGATGGTAGCAAATACATTGCATGGACCACCGTAAACTGGAGCTGCCCAAGTAAAAAAAATTACAAGAATGGTGATATACACCTGCTTCTCAATCAGTGAATTTCATCTCCCCATACTCACTTGCCCCATAAGAATACTGAATAAATTTCACTCAAGGAATTACTGTCTTTTGAAGTAATTTTGCATAAACTGTCTATACCTCTAACTTGCCTTGATTTCTACTTTTATGTTTTAATCATCTCACACTTACATGTGAGGCTCTTTTAGATTACTTTGGTTTCTGTTGTTTCCACAGGTCATGTCTCAGACAGTGGGAAGCGTACTATGACACTAGGGCTGGACGGTCTAAAATATGTTGGCTTCCATTGAAGCTGCAGCTGTTCCTGCATGGCACTGGGGCAGGGGGCAGTATCTGCTTTGGATATTCCTGATCCCTGCCATGATTTTTGGCTTAAAGGTCACCCTTATGCCAGTGCTTGGTTCTCTTCTATCAACTAGCCTTCACAGCAGATATGTGCTCAAATGGGGCATATGGAAGCTTTTCTGTAAACAAATGACATTCTCTGCCTGAGTGTACCCTGTTAGCATTCCTCCTCTTCCAAATCAACCCAATCTTTACACTAGAAATGCAACCTTGTACTGTCTCACAGTTCAATTTTGGAAGTAAGTCACATGCTCCCACTGGTTTAGGTTCTATCTTTAATCTAGCGGGGGTTTCTACTTGACTCTCTCAAGGGAGAGGCTCTTGAAAAATTGAAACCTAGTTTTCAGAACTCTTATTTCTAAAAATTGGCTTTGGTAAACTCTTGTAGATTTCAAGAGATGAACAGCGACCCTTTCTTGCACTCTCCAGGTATAACATAGGACTCCCTGAGGAATGGAGCACTCTAGCAACATAAGAAAATATTCAGAGAAAAACACATGAATAGATTTTGAATTATTATCTTTGTACAGATATCATGACTTAAAGAATGTTTTTTAAACTCAACTTTCCATTAAGCTCTAAAAGTAAAGATGTAATGATTCACAATGTAATAAAATTAAAGCGTTGATTTATGTATGTTTTCATCCTTAAATTAATAAGTTGTTTCTTTAGTTTCACAGTTCAGGAGCTGGGAAGTCTGAGATCAGGGTCCCAGTATGGCCACATTCTGATAGGAGCCCTCTTCACGGTTTGAAGATGGTCATCTTCTTGCTAGGTCCTCATGTGGTAGAAGAGAGAGCAAGAGGAGGCAAGCTTTCTCCTATCTAGTCTTGAAACGAAACTGCTCTCATCTTGAGGGCTCTGCCTTCATGACCTAATTACCTCTCAAAGACCCCACCTCCAAATACCATCACCCTAGGGATGAGAGTGTCAACATAGAATTTGGGGGTGACACAACCATTTAGTCTATGGTATTTATGTAGTTTAGTTTTAAAGAGACAATATGTCAATTACTGAATTTTTTTAAATTTATTGTCACATTGGTTTCCATACAACACCCAGTGCCCATCCCAAAAGGTGCCCTGCTCAATACCCAACACCCACCCTCCCCTCCCTCCCACCCCCCATCAACCCTCAGTTTGTTCTCAGTTTTTAAGAGTCTCTTATGCTTTGGCTCTCTCTCCCACTCTAACCTCTTTTTTTTTCCTTCCCCTCCCCCATGGGTTTCTGTTAAGTTTCTCAGGATCCACATAAGAGTGAAACCATATGGTATCTGTCTTTCTCTGTATGGCTTATTTCACTTAGCATCACACGTTGCTATAGTTCCATCCACGTTGCTACAAAGGGCCATATTTCATTCTTTCTCATTGCCACGTAGTACTCCATTGTGTATATAAACCACAATTTCTTGATCCATTCATCAGTTGATGGACATTTAGGCTCTTTCCATAATTTGGCTATTGTTGAGAGTGCTGCTATAAACATTGGGGTACAAGTGCCCCTATGCATCAGCACTCCTGTATCCCTTGGGTAAATTCCTAGCAGTGCTACTGCTGGGTCATAGGGTAGGTCTATTTTTAATTTTCTGAGGAACCTCCACACTGTTTTCCAGAGTGGCTGCACCAATTTGCAGTCCCACAGACAGTGCAAGAGGGTTTCTGTTCTCCACCTCCTCTCCAGCATCTATAGTCTCCTGATTTCTTCATTTTGGCCACTCTGACTGGCGTGAGGTGATATCTGAGTGTGATTTTGATTTGTATTTCCCTGATAAGGAGCGACATTGATCACCTTTTCATGTGCCTGTTGGCCATCCAGATGTCTTCTTTAGAGAAGTGTCTATTCATGTTTTCTGCCCATTTCTTCACTGGGTTATTTGTTTTTTGGGTGTGGAGTTTGGTGACCTCTTTATAGATTTTGGATACTAGCCCTTTGTCCGATATGTCATTTGCAAATATCTTTTCCCATTCTGTTGGTTGCCTTTTAGTTCTGTTGGTTATTTCCTTTGCTGTGCAGAAGCTTTTTATCTTCATGAGGTCCCAGTAGTTCATTTTTGCTTTTAATTCCCTTGCCTTTGGGGATGTGTCGAGTAAGAGATTGCTACGGCTGAGGTCAGAGAGGTCTTTTCCTGCTTTCTCCTCTAGGGTTTTGATGGTTTCCTGTCTCACATTCAGGTCCTTTATCCATTTTGAGTTTATTTTTGTGAATGATGTGAGAAAGTGGTCTAGTTTCAACCTTCTGCATGTTGCTGTCCAGTTCTCCCAGCACCATTTGTTAAAGAGACTGTCTTTTTTCCATTGGATGTTCTTTCCTGCTTTGTCAAAGATGAGTTGGCCATACGTTTGTGGGTCTAGTTCTGGGGTTTCTATTCTATTCCATTGGTCTATGTGTCTGTTTTTATGCCAATACCATGCTGTCTTGATGATTATAGCTTTATAGTAGAGGCTAAAGTCTGGGATTGTGATGCCTCCTGCTTTGGTCTTCTTCTTCAAAATTGGTTTGGCTATTCGGGGCCTTTTGTGGTTCCATATGAATTTTAGGATTGCTTGTTCTAGTTTCGAGAAGAATGCTGGTGCAATTTTGATTGGGATTGCATTGAATGTGTAGATAGCTTTGGGTAGTATTGACATTTTGACAATATTTATTCTTCCAATCCATGAGCAGGGAATGTCTTTCCATTTCTTTATATCTTCTTCAATTACCTGCATAAGCTTTCTATAGTTTTCAGCATACAGATCTTTTACATCTTTGGTTAGATTTATTCCTAGGTATTTTATGCTTCTTCGTGCAATTGTGAATGGGATCAGTTTCTTTATTTGTCTTTCTGTTGCTTCATTGTTAGTGTATAAGAATGCAACTGATTTCTGTACATTGATTTTGTATCCTGCAACTTTGCTGAATTCATGTATCAGTTCTAGCAGACTTTTGGTGGAGTCTATCGGATTTTCCATGTATAATATCATGTCATCTGCATAAAGGGAAAGCTTAACTTCATCTTTGCCAATTTTGATGCCTTTGATTTCCTTTTGTTGTCTGATTGCTGATGCTAGAACTTCCAACAGTGTTAAACAACAGCGGTGAGAGTGGACATCCCTGTCGTGTTCCTGATCTCAGGGAAAAAGCTCTCAGTTATTGCCCATTGAGGATGATGTTAGCTGTGGGCTTTTCATAAATGGCTTTGATGATGTTTAAGTATGTTCCTTCTATTCCGACTTTCTGGAGGGTTTTTATTAAGAAAGGGTGCTGAATTTTGTCAAATGCCTTTTCTGCATCGATTGACAGGATCATATGGTTCTTATCTTTTCTTTTATTAATGTGATGTATCACATTGATTTGTGAATGTTGAACCAGCCCTGCATCCCAGGAATAAATCCCACTTGATCATGGTGAATAATTCTTTTTATATGCTGTTGAATTCGATTTGCTAGTATCTTATTGAGGATTTTTGCATCCATATTCATCAGGGATATTGGCCTGTAGTTCTCTTTTTTTACTGGGTCTCTGTCTGGTTTAGGAATCAAAGTAATACTGGCTTCATAGAATGAGTCTGGAAGTTTTCCTTCCCTTTCATTTTTTTTTGGAATAGCTTGAGAAGGATAGGTATTATCTCTGCTTTAAACGTCTGGTAGAACTCCCCTGGGAAGCCATCTGGTCCTGGACTCTTATTTGTTGGGAGATTTTTGATAACCGATTCAATTTCTTCACTGGTTATGGGTCTGTTCAAGCTTTCTATTTCCTCTTGATTGAGTTTTGGAAGTGTGCGGGTGTTTAGGAATTTGTCCATTTTTCCATGTTGTCCAGTTTGTTGGCATATAATTTTTCATAGTATTCCCTGATAATTGTTTGTATCTCTGAGGGATTGGTTGTAATAATTCCATTTTCATTCATGATTTTATCTATTTAGGTCATCTCACTTTTCTTTTTGAGAAGCCTGGCTATAGGTTTATCAATTTTTATTTTTTCAAAAAACCAACTCTTGGTTTCGTTGATCTGCTCTACAGTTTTTTTAGATTCTATATTGTTTATTTCTGCTCTGATCTTTATTATTTCTCTTCTTCTGCTGGGTTTAGGCTGTCTTTGCTGTTCTGCTTCTATTTCCTTTAGGTGTGCTAATTTTGTATTTGGGATTTTTCTTGTTTGTTGAGATAGGCCTGGATTGCAATGTATTTTCCTCTCAGGACTGCCTTCACTGCATCCCAAAGCATTTGGATTGTTGTATTTTCATTTTCGTTTTTAATGTCTTCTCTAATTGCCTGGTTGACCCACTCATTCGTTAGTAGGGTGTTCTTTAACCTCCATGCTTTTGGAGGTTTTCCAGACTTTTTCCTGTGGTTGATTTCAAGCTTCATCGCATTGTGGTCTGAAAGTATGCATGGTATGATCTCAATTCTTGTATACTTAGGAAGGGCTGTTTTGTGACCCAGTATGTGATCTATGTTGGAGACTGTTCCTTGTGCACTCGAGAAGAAAGTATATTCTGTTGCTTTGGGATGCAGAGTTCTAAATATATCTGTCAAGTCCATCTGATCCAATGTATCATTCAGGGCCCTTGTTTCTTTATTGACCGTGTGTCTAGATGATCTATCCATTTCTGTAAGTGGAATGTTAAAGTCCCCTGCAATTACCACATTCTTATGAATAAGGTTGCTTATGTTTGTGAGTAATTGTTTTATATATTTGGGGGCTCCCGTATTCGGCGCATAGACATTTATAATTGTTAGTTCTTCCTGAGGGATAGACCCTGTAATTATTATATAATGCCCTTCTTCATCTCTTGTTATAGCCTCTAATTTAAAGTCTAGTTTGTCTGATATAAGCATGGCTACTCCAGGTTTCTTTTGACTTCCAGTGGCATGAGAAATAGTTCTCCATCCCCTCACTTTCAATGTGAAAGTGTCCTCAGGTCTAAAATGAGTCTCTTGTAGACAGCAAATAAATGGATCTTGTTTTTTTTTTTATCCATTCTGATACCCTATGTCTTTTTGTTGGCACATTTAGTCCATTTACGTTAAGTGTTATCATAGAAAGATATGGGTTTAGAGTCATTGTGATGTCCGTAGGTTTCATGCTTGAAGCGATGTCTCTGGTACTTTGTCTCACAGGATCCTCCTTAGGATCTCTTGTAGTGCTGGTTTAATGGTGACAAATTCCTTCAGTTTTTGTTTGTTTGGGAAATCTTTTATCTCTCCTTCTGTTGTAAATGACAGACTTGCTGGATAAAGGATTCTCAGCTGCGTATTTTTTTTTTATTCATCACATGGAAGATCTCCTGCCATTCCTTTCTGGCCTGCCAAGTTTCAGTAGAGAGATCAGTCACGAGTCTTATAGGTCTCCCTTTATATGTTAGAGCACGTTTATCCCTAGCTGCTTTCAGAATTTTCTCTTTATCCTTGTATTTTGCCAGTTTCACTATATGTCATGCAGATCGATTCAAGTTACGTCTGAAGGGAGTTCTCTGTGCCTCTTGGCTTTCAGTGCCTTTTTCCTTCCCCAGAACCGGGAAGTTCTCAGCTATGATTCCTTCAAGTACACCCACAGCACCTTTCCCTCTCTCTTCCTCCTCTGGAATCCCAATTATGTGTAGATTATTTCTCTTAAGTACATCACTTAGTTCTCTAATTTTCCCCTCACACTCCTGGATTTTTTTATCTCCCTTTTTCTCAGCTTCCTCTTTTTCCATAATTTTATCTTCTAGTTCACCTATTCTCTCCTCTGCCTCTTCAATCCGAGCCGTGGTCGTCTCCATTTTAGTTTGCAGTTCATTTATAGCATTTTTTAGTTCCTCCTGACTGTTCCTTAGTCCCTTGATCTCTGTAGCAAGAGATTCTCTGCTGTCCTGTATACTATTTTCAAGCCCAGGGATTAATTTTATGACTATTATTCTAAATTCACTTTCTGTTATATTGTTTAAATCCTTTTTGATCGGTTCGTTAGCTGTCGTTATTTCCTGGAGATTCTTTTGAGGGGAATTCTTTCGTTTTGTCGTTTTATATAGTCCCTGGAGTGGTGCGGGACTGCGGGGCACTTCCCCTGTGCTGTCTTGAATAACTTGCGTTGGTGGGCGGGGCCACAATCAGACCTGATGTCTGCCCCCAGCCCACTGCTGCGGCCACAGTCAGACTGGTGTGTATCTTCTCTTCCCCTCTCCTAGGGGCAGGATTCACTGTGGGGTGGCATGGCCTGTCTGGGCTACTTGCACACTGCCAGGCTTGTGGTGCTGGGGTTCTGGCGCATTAGCTGGGGTTGATCAGCCAGGTGCACAGGGGCGGGAGGGGCAGGCTCAGCTCTCTTATCCTTCTGTGATCCACTTCGGGAAGGGCCCTGCGGCACCAGGAGGGACTCAGACCCGCCCCCTGGAGGGATGGATCCGCAGAAGCACAGTGTTGGGTGTTTGCGAGGTGCAGGCAAGTTCCCTGGCAGGAACCGGTTCCCTTTGGGATTTTGGCTGGGGGATGGGTGAGGAAGATGGCGCTGGCGAGAGCCTTTGTTCCCCACCAAGCTGAGCTCTTTCGTCCGGGGCTCAACAACTCTCCCTCCTATTGTCCTCCAGCTCTCCGAGCAGAGCTGTTAGCTTATAACCTTCCAGATGTCAAGTCCCGCTTGCTGTCGGAACACACTCCGTCCGGCCCCTCCGCTTTTGCGTGCCAGACTCGGGGGCTCCGCTTGGCCGGGGAGCCGCCCCTCCGCCCCGGCTCCCTCCCGCCAGTCCGTGTAGCGGGCACCGCCTCTTCGCCCTTCCTACCCTCTTCCGTGGGCCTCTCGTCTGCACTTGGCTCCGGAGAATCCGTTCTGGTAGTCTTCTGGCGGTTTTCTGGGTTCTTTAGGCAGATGTAGGTGGAATCTAAGTGATCGGCAGGACGCGCGGTGAGCCCAGCGTCCTCCTACGCCGCCATCTTCCCCCTCGGAATCCTCAATTACTGAATTTTGAAGTCAAAACCTGTACACTGCTTGGATTTACTTTTATATTGGTAATTACTTTCTCCACATATTGAATTAGTCAATGGAAAACCTGTTCCATTTCAGTTAGTGAGACTTCCTCATTACTTGTCCTGATTTTGCTTTAGCATTTACTCACCTTGGCTATATATCATTCTTAAAGCCACCAAGTAGCATACACATAACCCTGTGTAGGACACAGAGCATGGAAAGTTATTTAATACTTGTGCCTCCATTGTATCATTTGCAAACTCTGAAATTAGCAACAGACTTAATCCATAGTTCTTATGAAAATTAAATCAAATAATGTAAATATCAAGGACATACCATGTAGGTGTTTGATATGTTAATGATTCCCTAGTTTTAAATTTTCTTTTTTTTTAATTAAAAATGTTTTTAATTTATTTTTGAGAGAGAGAGAGAGAGAATGAAAACAAACAAGTGAGGGAGGGGTAGAGAGAGAGGGAGACACAGTATCTGAAGCAGGCTCCAGGCTCCCAACTGTTAACACAGAGCCTGACATGGGGCTCAAACCTACAGTGAGATTATGACCTGAACTGAAGTTGGCTGCTTAACCAACTGAGACACCCAGGCGCACCTCTAGTTTTAAAATTTCTAATCCATACTTTATTTTCTTTACTAAATTTGTTGATTAGATTTAACAGTTTTTGGTGCAGTCTTTAGAATTTTCTGTATATAAAGTCATGTCATATGCAGATAGAGCTAATTTTACTTCCTCTTTTGCAATTCTGATGACTTTTCTTTTAAATTTTTTTAAACGTTTGTTTATTTTTGAGACAGAGAGAGACAGCATGAACAGGGGAGGGTCAGAGAGAGGGAGACACAGAATCTGAAACAGGCTCCAGGCTCTGAGCTGTCAGCACAGAGCCCGACGCGGGGCTCGAACTCACAGACCGCGAGATCATGACCTGCGCCGAAGTCGGCCGCTTAACCGACTGAGCCACCCAGGCGCCCCTTTTCTTTTCTTTTCTTAACTGAATGGTCTGGCTAGGACTTCCACTACTATGTCGAATATGAGTAATGAGGGTGTGCACCATTGTCTTGTTCCTGACCTTATTAGAACAGCTTTCAGCTTTTCATCATTGAGTATGATATTAGCTGTGGGTTTCTCATACACAGCCTTTGTTATGTTGATTATGTTGTTTTTATACCTAATTTGTTAAGAGTTTTTATCATGAACTGATGTTGAATTTTGTCAAATGCTTTTTCTGCATCTATTGAGATAATCATGTGTTTTTATTCTGTTAATGTGATGTATTACTTTTATTGATTTGTATACATTGAACTATCCTTGCATACCAGGGATAAATCCCAGTTGCTTGTGGTTAATGATCCTTTTAATGTGCGGTTGAGTTCATTTTGCTAGTATTTTATTGAGAATTTTTGCATCTATATTCATCAAGGATCTTGGCTTGTAGTTTTCTTGGAGTGTCCTTTTCTGGCTTTGTATCAGGGTAATCCTGGCCACATAAAATGAGTTTGGGAGTGTTACCTGTGCTTCAGTTTTTTGGAAGAGTTTGAGAAAGACTGGCATTAATTCTTCTTTAAATGTTTCGTAAAATTCACCACTGAAGCTCTGTGGTCCTGGGCTTTTCTTTGTAGGGAGATTTTATTTTATTTTACTTTACTTTTATTTTATTTTATTTATTCATTTTTAATTTTTTTTTAATTTTATTTATTTTAGAGAGAGAGAGCATGAGCAGAGGAGAGGGGCAGAGGGAGAGAGAGAAAATCTTAGGCTCCATGCTGAGCACAGAGCCCAATGCAGGGCTGAGTCCCATGCCCCTGGGATCATAACCTGAGCTGAAATCAAGTCAGATGCTCAACTGACTGAGCCACCCAGGTGCCCCCCACCCCTGCTTAAAAAAAAAAGTTTTGGAGGGGGGATATATTTGATTACTGATTCAGTCTTCTTACTAATAATTGGTCTGTTCAGATTATCTCTTTCTGTCTTGGCAGGCTGTACATTTCTGAGAAGTTTTCATTTTCTTCTAGGCTGTCTAGTTGGGATATAGTTGTTCCATTCAGTTTTCTTCTGGCTTGCCTAAGTAACATTACAATTCTAATTCCTCTTTTTCTCATTTACAGTAGGATTTTTCTTTTCTTGTTCTTATAAGGATGATTATAAAGCTCCCCTTTCTTTTGATTCTGAATCCTCATGTAATATGTTTCAGGTTTAATACTTGTTCACCAGTTTGTAAGTGGCTTTCTTAAAACACAATTTCAAATAAAAATGACTTTACTCTTAGCAATAATAGATGAATGGCTTCTTATATTTCTAGGTGGTTTAAATATTAAAAAAAATGAAGTTGAAGAATTTCCTTTAAGAGAGATATTTGTTGAAGGTAAGAATTACATAAGGAAAAGGCATATCCAAAGTCACAGGAACCATGTTTCTAAATACATAAAATATTTAAACTACTCATTCAGGTATCCACTCTGACTTGGTGAGAAATATTACTCACTTAACATTCATGGTTTTCCTAAAAATTGAAAAATGTCTAATATTTGCATACATTTGTAGGCAAATATGCCATTACCTACCTAATAAGGACATTTTCTATTAGTTTTTATTAGGCAACTCAGGAAGTGGTAGATAAGCTAAATAAGTCAAAATCATATATACAGCTGGAGCAAGTATGGATCATCCAGATGCCAACTGTGCACCATAAGTAGAGAAGTATAAAAAAACCACTAACTCCTACATATCTATGTAACCTTTCCAATTCACCTGAAATCCTTCCAACTTAACACTCTTCTCCAATTTACGTAATTTTCTCATAAAGAACTCTTTTAAAATTGCAATATCTAATTCAGAGGGATAACACATTATGACATTCCCTGCCATTAGCCTACTTTCTATGATTAGTTTTGGACTGATTCCCAGGCCTACCTCCTTCAGCATCTCATACAGTAAAACTGCAACTTGGCCAAGGAATCTGTATATTGTAACAATCGTCCCTGTTGAGTCTGTTGCGGTCGGTCTTAAAAAGTATTTTCAGAAATGCTGCCTAAGAAATCAGGGCTGCTGCACAGAGTTAATAAGCAGCTGGGGGAAACTTCAAATTGCAAAGTGATTACAGGTTAGGCAGCAGGATCTTTGAGAGTACATAATCAATTTTGTAGTTTAGGCCCAAACTGATCTCTGATGGCATCTGGGTTTGCTCTGGGAGGCCGTTGCTCAACATGTCTGAATTCTACGAGAATACATAAAAAGGTTAAAAACAATCACTATAAAGGGTAACATATTAAGGCAAATTCCAAAAATATGATTTAATTAAAAATTTCATACCCATATTGAAATTTTTCTTTGCATCATTCATTCATTTTAATCATTAGTGTGACTATAAAGAAATTGCCGCAGAAATTTTGTGGAAGTTGAAAATTCTATTTTCTAAACCTAAATTTGGCACCCCTTCCATAGCTTTCAGCTCTTCTTCAAAACCGTTACTTCTGGGTGCCTGGGTAGCCCGGTCAGTTAAGCATCGGAGTCCTGGTTTTGGCTCAGGTCATTATCTCACGGTTTGTGAGTTCAAGCCCCACATCGGGCTCCATACTGATAGTCCAGAGCCTGCTTGGGATTCTCTCTCTCCCTCCCATCCCTGCTCACCCTCTCTGTCTCTCAAAATAAATTTTAAAAAACTTAAGAAGAAAACAACTCTTACTTTTGAAGACCAGTTTAGGATCTGTTTTTAATCCTTGGTCGTTAAAGGTCTAACAGAGCAGAGATTGTGTCTACTCTTGTCATCACAAAGTCATGACTGACCCAATGTCATGGAAGAACCCTGTCCTAAATGGGGAAAAAAAAAATCACATGCTGATGTAAATTGGTAGCACATTACAAAATGTATGTGTCTCTAAGTGAAATAAAAACAGTCCATTGTGATTTTGAAGCTGAAATTGGCAGTCATCATTTATGATCTTTTATTTTAGCTTTTAACAGTTAGTTGGAAAGACCTTAGCTAATAAAGAATAATTTCCCACCTTTTAATGGTCCTAGCAACTAGAGCGTATTTGCTCTTAATGGGGCTAATCTGTCTTTTCAGATAGTCTTTTGATAAAAATGGCTTATACTGTTATATTTTGCTTTAGATATTATTAAAATAATAAAATCTTATATGCAATTTTAATACTTATGATTAAAATGGAAATTAGGCACCTCCATATGCTCCATTTAGACTGGAATGTGTGGTGCATTATTTATTGCATAAATAGTTTTGAGGATACAAAGCCTGATTTTAGCAACTCCTTACAGGCCTACTATTTAAAACATGCCCCAGGTAGCTGTAAGATTTATGCCACATTTTACAGCCCCTTCATACCTATTTTTCAGACTATCTACAAATATTAAAACTTACATCACCGTGATGTGAAATATCTGAGACTAAAAACTGTAATTTTATAGACAATTTGTCTTTGTGTTCATATATTTACAAATGAAAGACAACTATAAAATACATTCAAAACTGGCCTCCACAGGCAGGAAATCATTACAAAGAACTGTTGTTCAATAAGGTTTCCCAGTGTTCCTTGATTCAATTTCAGTTTGAACCGTTTTGAAGCTAAACAACAGACATTGTTAACCAGGTGTTACAGTTGGATTTTAATAGCTTTTACTTTGTTTTCTGTGGGACAAAAACTAAGCACTTGTAAAAGGAAACTTAATGCTCATTCCTCATGGCTTTAAAGAGGGGTGGGCAAACATATAATGGAAAAGTCCAGGTAGTGGATATTTACAGCTCTGTGGACCACATACAATCGGTGGCAGCTACTCAACTCTGCCACATGAGCTTTCTGATTCTAATTTACTATAACATAAATTACTTTTATCTATAAAAATTAGAGCATATATGTACAGTGATGTATCCATATACATATATTGTACTTATTCACATATACGTTTCTTAAAGTTCTCTTTAAAACAAGTTTCAGGTTGTAGCTCGAAAAATAGATACCAATTTCTACTAATTATCCTTTCACATAGAATGTTTACATCTAAACCTTTCAATCCTACCCAAACGATCTTGTTTGTAGTAACTGTGCTCTTTTGTCAGTCTTTCCTCTTGCTAAGTGCCAATGTACCTGACACTGAGGTATACTTGCTGCCTTTTAATAGGTGATATCAGAAATGCAAACATAAATAATTTGCCTTATGGCATTTTATAGAATAATGTTTATCCTTCACATTCTATACCAGTTACTGATGAAAAAAATAGATGTAAATAAGATGGACTAACTGATCAATCTTAAAAAAACAAGTAATACAGCCACATTTTGAAATCTGATTTAAAATTTGTGATAATTGAATATGCCAATTTTATGTATTTTGCTATAATATAAAGAAAATGAAAAAATAATTCAATAATAAGTTGTAGATTATTTTTTATGATATATATTCCTATTTTATATTTTTATTATTTTTATTTTTTTAAGTTTATTTACTTAGAAAGAGAGAGAGCGAGCGCACGTGCATGTATGCATGAACAAGCCAGGGAGGGACAGAGAGAGGGAGAGAAAGAATCCCAAGCAGGCTTTGCACCATCAATGCAAATCTCATGAAGTCATGACCTGAGCTGAAATCAAGAGTTGGACCGTTAACTGACTGAGCCACCCAGGTGACCCCTGTTATATATATTATATATATAATATTTATTATATATATTATATACATATATCATATATTATATATAATATTATATATAGTATATAATATATAATATTTTTTGTATATTATATATATATTTATTATATATAATATTTATTATATATAACATATATTATATATTATATTATATATTATATATTATATATTATATTTATTATATATAATATATATTATAAGTAAGTATATATATAAGTAAGTATAATATATATAAGTAAGAAGCTGGGCTTCTTACTCCTCAAGCCTGCTGTTGCTAATCACTTGGGTCTCGCCATCCATATTGGATGCTTTACACTTGCCACATCTCTGCGCTTTATTCCTTTGTTGAATTATTTCAGTTAAATCTTTCCCAGTGTGTCCTCTACTTTCTGCCTGGAACTTTAATACAAAAGGGACCATATTTCACGGGGTACACATACTGCCTTGAGGTAATTTTTAAGCTTCTTTTAAAAAGCTTTATTGAGGTATAATTGATATACAAACAACTGCACATATGTAATGTGTATAATCTGATGTTAAATGAGGTTGGACATACACACCCACTCGTGATGCCATCACCACAATCAAGGTTCTAGATACATCTAACACATCCCAAAGTCTCCTTGTGTCCCTTTGTGTTTTTTGTTTTTTTTATTTTATTTTGTGTGTTTATGGTAAAAACACTTGATATCTACCATCTTAAATTCATAATCCCATTTTGCCGACTATAGCACTATGTCGTATAGTGGGTCTGTAGGACATAGTCACCTAGTATAATAGAAACTTTATGACCATTGAATAATCACTCCCTGTGGAGATTTTTAATACTCCTCTTTTACTCTGAAAAGTATTCTGGGTTGGAGGATAATTTATATGGTCCTCCTGTTGACACACCCTATAAGTGTTAATTTTATGTTCTTATTTTTTTAATCCAAAAACAATGGAGGCATTGGGAGTTGAATTCATGAAGGCAGGATGGCCAAATAGACAACGCTACCGAGTCAGAAGGAGGAGGGATTTACTCCCAACTGTTAATCATGAGCTTTGTAAACTTGGGTCAGTTAGTCAATTTCTCTGAACCTGTGATATTATCTGTAAAAGGAGAGTAATAAAACCCACAGTGAAGGATTGTTTTAAACATGAGAAAATATATAAAGTGCCCTGAATATAGTAGGGGCTTAGTAATAATATTTTATCAAAATTCTTATTACTGGCATATAGGTACTTATCTTTGAACTCTTATAACAATCTTTGATACAGAGCAGGTTTAATGGAATTATGTAATGGATGATTTTCAAATGTGAAGCAATTCTAAACCAAAACTGGATTCTTAGCTAGCTTTAGTTTTGAAATAATTTTTCATAATGATCCTCTTTAACAGTGTAATTTATGTTACATTTAACTGAGTTACTCAAAAGTATACAATTATTACTTCCAATTTCAATTATAGTTATCAGTGTAGCCTGTTAGCTTGCTTAGTTTTAATATGGGCAGTCATGTCTCCCCTCCTGTCTAGCCCAGTAATTGATCTGTTCTAAGCAGTAAGTAAAGGGGACTGGATAAAAATCTCAGTGTACCTACTTTCAGGCTATGTACTATAGGCTGAAGCGGAGTGCAGAAGGCTTCTTCTTACTCTTAGACCAAAATATGGAGGAACAAAGGTGGAATGGTACCTACCTATGACAGTTAATAACTATATGCGTGGGCTCACAAAAATTCAGATTGGCCTTGGAATGGCCTGATGTGACAGGGCTGAGGGGTAGTTGATTCTTCTGCTGCTACTTTACAGTTTTTATGGAGGATCTCTACAGCCTTTTATGAATACTCCGTGAACCATAGGTCCATGTTACAGCTAGGGTAGTACCTTGACAACTTAAGCTTTTAATCAAAGTCTTATCTTCAGCTACCTCAAGAAACACGAATGGAACTATTTACATCCAAAGATAATGTGTGCAAACTATGTCTAGTACATGATACATAGGTAAAATTTCTTTGTTGCATAAGCATGAATTGGCTCTCTCTCTTTCCTCCTCTGAACAGGATAGCTATTGTAAGGGATATAGTATGGTCTAATACATTGGTGTTATACCCTATCACACATAACAACTAGTACAGAAGAGATCAATGCTGTTAACTCTGTCATGCATTCATATGTCAACATTTACTTATATCTGACTCACAGGCATTAGGCAACACATCGGAGACATAAAGATGAATAAACCGTGGTCTACTGTTCTCAAGAAGTTCACCATCTCTTGTAATTTGGCTATGCTTCCTCACCCACTGTACTCATTTATTCTCTGTAGAGTCCCCTTGGACTTTGTTGAGATATTAGTTATAATTTTTATAATTATGAATATACAAATGAATCTTCACCATTGTTATAAAGCGTACTACCCAAATTATATTATTTACACATAGATGAATGACCTGGAAGGGGGTCTTGCTCACTATTTAATGTTAAAATGTCCCTATCGAAAAGCAATCTGGTAGGTTAAGGTGAGTTATAAGCCTTGGTGTATAACTGGCAAAAATGATCCCTTATGGATCACAAACCTCAGTGTGAAATGCAAAATTATAAAACTCCTAGAAGATAACATGGAGGAAATCTGGATTACCTTGAGTATTGTGGTGATTTCCTAGATACAACACCAAAGCCATGATCCATGAAAGAAAGAATTAACAAGCTGGACTTCATTAAAATGTAAAACTTCTGCTTTAAGAAAAACAATATCAAGTGAAGGAGAAGACAAGCCACAGAATGGGAGAAATATTTGCAAAAGACACATCTGATAATGGACTGTTAACCAAAATATACAAAGAACCTGTGTGTGCACATAGAGAGACCAGAGTAAACAGAAGATTGGGGTTTGGAGTAGTTCTTATTTTCTTTCTTTATTCTTTACCAAGCATAATTTGTACACAGATTTCTTTTTAAGAAAGCATGGCCTCAAATGCCTAATTACCTTCTACAGTAGTTAGTCACGGGCTCATCTATAATCACTAGATACATTGAAGGCTGAGGATTGCCACCAGAGAGTTGATGGCTATAAAGTTTGCAAGACAGGACAAAAACAGGTAACTAAGCTTTTTGTAAAAAGGAGTAATTATGTAGTTGCCATTAAGTTTCCTTTCAAAATTCTAGAAATAACCCTTCACAGAAAATATAGGTAAGAATGTTTTATTTCACATCTGCTGGGCTCTGAACACTTAATTTCAAAGTTAGATAAATGCAGTATAAACCATTAAAAAGTCTATGTTTCATACTACCTGGGGAAAAAATGTCAGACTGAGGAGAAACTGTGAAGTTGGTTTAGTTTGCCTTGGGCGTGACACAGTCCATCTGAGCTTAACCCCAACTTCATCTGTTGCTCTTCTGTCCCTTACAATCCTTCCCCCAACGGTGCTTTCAAGCTTTACTGAGTTTTTCCCTTTAAGAAAGAATGGTATGATAAATGGGTTCACACTAAGAGACTAAAGCTCCTTGTTTCTCAGAATGTGTTCCACAGAGCAGAGAAGTTGGCACTGCCACATTTACTAAGGATCTGCATTTTCATAGGTTTGCCATGTGTTTTGTATACATTTCAGTACGATAACCAGGAGATTCATGTGCATGTTCAACTTTGAGAACAGTGGTAGGAACTTGGCTGTTTTCCAGAGCACTGTTCTTGAAGTGCAATCCCAGGGCAGGCAGCATCAGCATAGATAGTATTAGAAATGTAAGTTCTCAAGGCCCAGTCCAGACCTTCTGCATCAGGAACTCTGGCAGTGGGACCCAGTCACCAGTGTTTTAAGAAGCCCTCCAGGGGATTCTGATGCTTAAAAAAAATGTAGAGACCGCTGTTGCATGGTCTGCGTGTAAAGTATCTACACGTAAAGAATTGCTCATTTCAGAATTGTTGAGCCCAGTGCAATATTAAATATGGAGAGGGCTGGGAGTTTTATCTCATAGAACCTCCTGGCCTTCCTCTAACTTGCATAATCCTGAAATTCAAGACTTTTCCAAAAATCCCCTATGTATATTTTCCAGATTAGGCTATTAACTTGTTTCATATCTTCTGAGAGTAAAGCCCTTGATACCAATTGGTTTAATTCAAGAATTCTGCTCCATTACTATAGTCATTCCGACCTGTGAAATGTTGTAGTACCAGGACATCCGGCTGTATAACCATTTTAATTAGCTGCTGATGGCATGGAGATCACTTACTTGCTGAAATTACTTCAATAACTTAAAAACCTCTGCAAAATTGAACTGTGTGTTTTTTTCTTTTTCTCCCCCAACTCATGGTCTAGATGCCCCTTGTTTAAATTTCTTAACACTGCTTTTCAATCTCAATTGGTGTCTGTGTTTCTGTGCATGTGTATATGTCAATTAATGTTGCAGATCATAGCTTGTTGCTAGCAAATACTACTGCAAGGAGGCATCCTTCACGGATTTTAATGTGCTTTTCAACTGAAGAAGGAGTGGTGATTAATACAGCTTAAACTCCAAAGTAAACAAGAAGTATATGCAAGTATGAATGATTGCCTTTAGTAGTGATCACACTGTAGAAGAGGGCACTTTTCCTACAGTGAATGTAGTTACAATACTTTTATTACTTTAAGATAGCCTCTATTGTTCTTCTAGGACTAGACAATGGATTCATGGAATGGCTAGACAAAAATATTCTGTACTATTCACATAACTTGTCTGATGTTATTTAAAGCCTCTTCTCAGTGTTCAGCAGGGGAAAAGTGCTCTTTGCCGAAATACCTTTCCACCTTTCCAGTGGTATGGCTCTTAGTTCATTTCACCATCATGGCACTGAATGAGTTGCTTTTACTTTCATTAATGCTTATTTTGTTACAAACTATGAAATATTTGTTCTACCTTACACGGAGGTGTAAAGAAGTTAGTCTTCATGCCCAAGATAATTGAAGTGATCACTGCTTTGGCACATTCGTGTAAGTGTTAAGCATATTCAGTCTCACTAACTCACAACAATCATCATTAGTTATGACAGATTTGATGTCTTTAACAGGGGAGCGCATTAGTGTAAGTGCTTAGGCTTACAGCTTTATATGTGCCCTGGAGATGTGTTGAGACTTTCCCGGAAATTGTTCAAACTAAGTGAGAATCATAGGTAACAAAGAAAACCATCTCTCGGGGAACTTTTCTTTGTCATGTTAAAAAATTTTTTTGGTGCTTTCTCTGAGTGCAACAAGAATACATTCATACTGGGGTTGGAATTAATAGGTAGAAACACATAAGAGCTGGTAATTAATATCCTTTCACAACATTGAGGAGAATCATTGACCAGCCAAGAATTTACCTTTTAAGAAACTTGCACAAAGTGGAATGTTGACAGGGTTGAGGAGTTTACTGGAAATGAAAGGTTGGTCTCCATTCCCTTCTAATGGAGCTGGGAAATGAAATCAGTCTACTTGTCAGCCATTTGTAGTAATGATTGTTATCAGCCGAGAAACATTCATTCTGTACAGAAACGGAAGTGTAAACATAAATGTAACGAATGTTTAGCTTAGTCACTATTTAAAAAATTCAGTTTTATAGCTTATTTTATAGTTATTTATAGGTATAGCAACCAGTATATAAGCCTACCCATCTCTCAAAGTTTATTTATGTTGAGAGAGAGAGCCTGTGTGCACTTTTGAGTGGGGGAGGGGCAGAGAGAGGGGGGAGAGAGAGAATCCCAAGCAGGCTCCACACTGTTAGCCCAGAGCCTGACACGGGGCTGAATCTCACAAACCGTGAGATCATGACTTGAGCTGAAATGCAGAGTCGGATGCTTAACTGACTGATCCACCCAGGCATTCCGCAAATGTAAATTTTAACTCTGGGGGCCCCTGGGTGACTAAGTCAGTTGGGTATCCGACTTCGGCTCAAGTCATGATCTCATGGTTTGTGAGCTGGAGCACCGCATCGGACTCCCTGCTGACAGCTTTGAGCCTAGAGCCTACTTCAGATTCTGTGTCTCCGTCTCTCTCTGCCCAGCCCCCACTTGCACTCTGTCTCAGTCTCTCAAAAATGAATAAACGTTAAAAAAATTTAAAATTTTAAACTCTGTACATACACGTTTCTCCATGCATCATCTGTCAATCAAACTATGCTTGATTTCAGTCTTATTTGGTTGATAGAGTGAAGTCCTGTGTTTTAAAAATTAGTAAAGATAATGAGACTGGCACTTAGGACTTTCCATTTATATATTCTAACTTTACTAAAGTGTGGTTATATATGGTAAAGGTGGAAATGATAAGTGTATGTAACTTGTTTAATTTTTACTAACTGAATGCAGTCATAGAATTAGCACTTACCAGTACCTTGCTATGCTAGAAACCTCTCTTTGCCCCCTGGGAGTTTTTACGCATCTCTTGCTCAAGAGTAATCACTACTTGTCTTCTAATAGCAAATCGTTGTACTTTGTCTTATACTGCATAACATAATTATTAGAAGATGAAAGGAAATAATCAACTAACATTTCCTTGAACACCTTGCTCCTTTCCACCAGTGGCAGTATCTTTATTCTTTGTTTTGTGGTCTGGCATGGCTGCTACAAGGTATCACACATAAATATCTAGATTTCTTCTGGGTTTTTTTTTTGTTGTTGTTTTTAATGTTTATATATTTTTAAGAGAGAGAGTGTGTAAGTGGGAGGGAGACAGAGGATCTGAAGCAGGCTCTCACTGACAACAGAGCCCAACATGGGGCTCAAACTCATGAACCATGAGATCACAACTTGAGCCAAAGTCAGCCACATAGCAAACTGAGCCACCCAGGTGCCCCTATCTAGATTTCTTCTATTCCACAAGTTCTGAAAGTATGATCCAGGGACGCTGGGGAGATAGCTGAGAAACTTTCAGGGTGAGGGGGCCTCAAGGTCAAAACTATTTTCATAATAATTCTAAAACATTGTTCACCTTTTTCACTCATTCTCTCCTAAATGTATACTAGAGTTTTCCAGAGGCCTTAAAATGTGATGTCATAACAGACTGAGCACAAAAACAAATAGGAGAATTCACTTATCTTCTATTAAGCCACGTATTAAAGAATTTTTTTAAAATGTAAAATAGTGCCACTCTTTCCACTTCTTGTTGTTTTGGAACATCATGTTTTCTTTAATATTTTATGTTTAAATGCAGTGAACTTATTGTTACTTTAAAATGAATTACTAAGCCAATGTTTACAAAAAATAGTGTTAATTTTTATTATATAAATATCAGTAGATACATCTTACATTTGCAAAGGTTCATGGGAGTCCTCAATAATTTTTGAGTTTCGGAGTCCTGAGACCAGCATGATGGAGAACCACTGTACTAGTTACTCGAAAGTTTACTTCCCACACCATTCCTCTGAATTAGCTTCCATTCATATCCCACATAACTTAACTGTCAAGTTCACTTATCATTCTTCCGTCTTTGTTTACTTGAACTTCATAAATTTGGGGTATTACCTTCTTTCCTGTTTTTCCTTTATACCTCCCACATCCTTTATTTCCATAAAATGACTCTCATACTTTATCTCTTCTCGGGTTTACGTATAGGCTCAACTTTAATTTCCCACCTGTGATGTTCAAACCTTTACAAAACACATCACGATCCATTATCAGGTACGGAATTTGATTTTACCTTACATAAAAGCTAATAAATTATTAAGCTAGCCTACTTCCTATTTCATGGATGCTCACAGAAAACACAAGACTCTGGAGTCAGAGACCAAGAACTTTATTATTCATAGCACAGCAAGCCCTGTGAGCATCAGGGTGTTTGTTTTGGCTCCCCTTTCCCCAGAGTCATGTGATGCTGATGTAGCGGGGCCCTGATGGATGTTCCACATGGAGTGGGCTTGCATTGCAGCTGAAGAACACTGGGCTTGGGGTATCTTCCTTTTTATAGCAACCAGTCCATAAGCCTACCCATCTCTCAAGATTGCTCCTGCTAACCCAACCCTAACAAATGGCTTGAGTAAAGAGTCATCGTGACCTTGCATTCTTGGCATACCCAGCAGAAACATGCAGAAACATTCAGGTTCATGGACACTCTCAATACCCATTGGAGAAGCTTATTAATCTGGGAACACTCTTTACAAAATGGGAGGCAATCCCCCTCACACATACAAATGTTAAAAAATGTAAGGGGTTCAGTCATCCTTCAAAGTACATCCAAGGACTTTTGCCTTAAGTACTTATGTTTGTCAGGATACTAACATGACCATCTTCTTATCTCAATGTACATACACTCTGTGTGTGATCACTTAGCACCATGGTAAAGGCTTAGACTTTTGTTATCTGCTTTTATACTTTTACCCAAGTTTATAGTAGATACCTTTACTTGGTTATCAAATGGGCACTTCATATTCAACACAAACAAAATGAATCAAATCACTTCCCCCTCCTAAAGCGTGGGGGGGGGGGAGCATTTTTCTGCATTGTTTAAAATTTTGATAAAAATCTCCTATCATTCTATCACTGAAGCTGAAATACAATGCCATTTTTTTTCTTTTCTCTCTCTTCTCCAATATGTCTGATGATATTTTTCTCTAAGATATTTCTTGGATATGTTCGCTGCTCTCAATCTCTATAGCCTGTGTTCACGAGCTCTGTATCCCCTGCTATCATCTGTAGAAATAGTCCTTGAAAGATTGTCTATTATTTCTATATTATTCTCTGTATGTTTAGCTTCCTTCCTATCCACTGCATCCTCCACCCCCATTCCAAATTACCTAGAGGGAGGGAGAGGGGACAGCTTTTGGTATCAGGCCAACTCTGGCTCTGAGTCTATAATGTGGGGCAATATATTGTTTCTAGTGCCACTCCTTATAACATCAGGGCAATGCTTCCTCCACTCTGAAGTAAATTGTTAGGGTTATACAGTATGATATATACAATTTAGGGTTAATTCTTAGAAATACTTACTCCTTTCCTGGTCTTTCTCTAAAAACAATTTCAAGGCTTTCAGTGACCATAAAAATAAATCTGTACTCTTACCATCAAATGTAACCCATTTCTTGACCTGCCAGGCACCCAGTTGTGTTTTCCCATTGCTTTTGACAGTTTTTCCATGTTGTTATATATTTTAAGTGAAATACTGATCCTTACTGCAGGAGTCTAATATTAAAATTTGCTTCTACTAAAAAAAAAATGTGCTTCTATTGCTGCATTGTAAAACATGCAGAAAACAAATCTATTAATACTAAATTAACAATAACAGAAATAAATATGGGCTTACTAAGTATTTTTACTAAATTATCTAGTAAGTACTTGATAATTGAAGTTCTGATTCAAACATCACAGAGGCCATAGAGAAAATGACTAAGAAATATGTGTAGAGATTGTTATCTTTAACCAGATAAAAACTGCCTGTTGCTTACCAGCCAAAGATGGGCTTGTTCAGGAATAAAGAGAATTGCCATGCAGGACAAACAAGCTGTGGCAAAACCTCAGGCAAGTCTGGGGGACAAAGGAGAGGTACAGTTTTTAAGGAGAAAAGGGGTCAGTTGGAAGGGCTGTTATGAACTAAAAGTCCATGACAGTAAACTTGGAGTTTGAAGTATGGTGGCTGAGTTGTTGGGGGGTTGGGGTGGAGGGTAAGGAAAATGTCTCTTCCTTCTGCTGGAATACTAAAGTAGTATCCAAGTACAAGGTCAGTCTCTTTCTTTTGGGTCTGCAACTGACAATGAGTGGTAGGGTCTGAGAACTACCCCAGCCAAAGCCATTTTAGTGAGGTTTCTTACTACCAATTTTCTCAAGGTGTAGGGAAGAGAAAAATAATTTTCCCTCTACCCTTCTAGGTGCCTGGTTGAGATCCCCACCCCCTAGTAATAAAAAAGACAGATGAACATGAGAAAAACAAACCGAAGTTTAATAACATGTATACCTCTTTTTGTATATATGGGGGACAACTACTATATACACGTGGGACACCCAGGAAAAACTGACTCCTTAAAATGGCCCAAGCCATCATCTTAAATGTCATCTTCAGCTAAAGACACAAGATATTGGTGGGGTTGGGGAGAGGATAGCCAGTTATCAGGAAAGGCACAGTAAACAAGGGAAAGGTTACATAGATTTAGGTCCATGCCTAATCTATTGATGAGTTTCTAGAGATTGAGTCATCCTCCTCTTTTTGGTACATAAAGTAAGATACCTGTACAAATGGAGATTTTCCTTATAAATCTTTATCTTAAGAAAGGATAACTCCTACTTGGTTTTCAGAGGTTTTCCTATGTCTGCTGGTTTGTAAAAATAATCAGCCTACAATAATCTTTGTGACAAAGAGGAATATTTTGGGGTGGCACATTCTACTCCCCTTCATAATCTTTCATTTCTATAAGAAATATAGTGATGGGGTCCAAGTCAGAAGAAAAGAGTGAAAAAAAAAACCCCAATTTTTAGACTAACAACCAATTCCATCCTTGCTGGAGAAGATGACAGAAGAGAAAGCTGGAACCTGGAGTTGTTCCTGTGTTAGTAAAGCAAACTGGAGTAGATGACCCCGGCTTACCTTGGGTCCGCTACCACTCTACACTGTACTGCCCTGTGCTCTTTATGATTACTTATTATTGTAACCATTCTTTAGTAAAAGCTCCCAGCTTTGTACAATGCAATTATTCGATTATTTGTCACATGGCAAAACACTGTTTTATAGGAACAAATACAAGAGTATGGTTTGGTTTTAAAAACAAGTTTTATATGATACATAGAGACAAATACCTACATATATGCAAGGGTAGCCTGTTTCAAAATGAACTTTGGGTTTGTGGTCATCAAGAGTTAATATCCACTTAGTGTATTAACAGATTTTATGCATTTTATTGTAACAGCCAGAAGCAAGAATAACATATTTCTTCTGTCCAGTAAGGTCTGCAGTCAACAAAAATTTAGTAATGTGTATCTCAGGGGATCTTTGGGAAGAATGATACTGAGGTTGACGAATGATTGTGTTGGGTTGTTGTCTTGCTTTTACGTGGTGCTCCATCTTATGTAGTTCTTTAAAAAGCTTATTAGAATCCACCTTCAGTATAGATATTAAATTAACAAAAGGGGAACTTCTAGGCCTTTGATATTTCCTTTAAATCTTAGAAGACCAAATCGAATTCCTAACTCTGATGAATAATTTTCCCTCTGCCTTTACTGCCCTGTAGAGGCACTCCTCATGTTGACCCCGAGTACCTTCTCTTCTTATTTCTTTTCTATTCCATGCACATAATTAGCCAAGTGATTCTTAGGTCATAACATTTTGGGAGCCATAACATAAGGCATTATAGAACCTACCCAAAGGACTAATGAACTTAAATGCACCTAAAAATAAATGCAAAATCACATGTAGTTAATGGATAGTATAATCCCAATTTATTTCTTTGATTGGTTTTATAAATAGCAATATCTCTATCAGAATTAATAGTGAGTGCAGTGTCACTTACCAGTGACAATTTATTGGATCTTGATAATTTAGTTCTAGGTTGTCCTGATTGGGGATGCCTGGGACCTTTCCCTTTCATTACTAGGTATCACAGTTTTACTATAGTATTTGATTTGGGGAGAAATTATGTCTTACACTATATCAACCTTCAAATTGGCAGAGTTAATTAAGCTTACAATGAGGGTTTCAGGTCAGAGGCATCAGAACCACTGCATATGGTTGTACATTTTTGCCCTGCATACAGTCACCTGGCTATGGGGGTGAGATGAGGATACTTGCCTAGACACGCCCTACACCCTTGAGTGTAATTCAGGCTTACAGAAGATGGGGCACTTTTTTCCCGAAAAAATGTATTGTCTGTACCTAAGTCATGGAAGCCTGCCCAGAGGGAGGCTTTAACGAATTCTAAAAGAGTGCTGAGTAGGGTGGAGATGGCCCTGAGGGTAGTTTCTCTTCACAGTCATACTCGCATGTGAACTGTTACCCCTGTCATCCGGAGTCAAGGTTTCATAAAGTCTGCTTTTTTGCATATTAAGTCTTAATATAGTATAAATAAGGATGCTAAGTATCAGAAACCAGTTTTCATTAATGGCCTTATCAGAATTACACTGAATTTTCTAATATTCTAAATGAATATGTGACTAATTTTATTCACAGAACACACATTTTTACCATTAAAAATGACATGACACATGAATTCATCCGAGCTGTTGATTTTTTTTCCTCAGAGTGTAAGTGTGTGTGTGTGTGTGTGTGTGTGTGTGTGTGTGTGACAGACACGGAGCTAGGGAGACAACTGTTACCCACATATCACTGGAAAATAATTGTGCTCATGGTCAGATTTTTGCTTGGGCTTTGTGGTTATTTTTCTCTTAGTATGCACCCTCTTGCTCACTCTCTTGCTCTTTCTCTTTGTTTCTTAGCATGTTTATCCTTGGATATCGATAATAATAATGAGAGAAATGTAAAATGTAGCTACCCTGATAATCAGGATTAATGGAAGGGAACAGTGTTCCAGATGATCTGATATGACAATGAATTTGCCTGAACTTTAAAATATATAATTGTTTTCAATATAGATGGCATGCATGGATATATGGGAGTTTATATATCCCATATATGGCATCTTCCTTTATATCTTATACAAAAAATCCTGATCAATTAGTATAATATTTTAAAATACCTATAAAGTTATTAAAATAGCATATGCTTTAAGAAATACCATCTTAAGTAAAACATTAGATCCAGAACCCATAGAAAAATATTAACATTAGTAAATTTTATTACATAAATATTACCATGGTCAAAGTTTGTTTTAAAGCATTGTAAAGTTAACAGTCAAGTATAAGACTGAGAGAAAGTACTGCAATGCATGCGACATATAGACAGTTACCTTCCAGAATATAGGAAGTATCACAGAAATCACTAAGAAACACACATCCTAATAGAAAAATGTGCAAAGGATATGACCTGACAGTTCACAGATGAAAAATACAGATGGCTAATAAACTTTTAAATATGTATTTATTTATTTATCTATTTATCTATTTATTTATTTATTTAAAGTAAGCTCTCTGCCCATTGTGGGGCTTGAACACATGTCCCTGAGATCAAGAGTCACATGCTCTATCAACTGAGCCAGACAGGCGCCCCCAGATGGCCAGTAAACTGCTAAAAGAATGCATTATTGCAGTAGAAAGCAGAGGTATGTGAGTTTTAAAAACTAGGGCACGTTGTTTTTCATCCATCTAATAGGCAAGACTGAAAACAATCGTTAATCTACTATCAGAGAGGACATAGGAAAGTGAATATTCTAATTCACATTGGTATATTATTTGGGAAAAATGTGCACCAGTCCTAGTTTAAAATGTAACGATCTTTTTATCCATTAATTCCTTTTCTAAGTCTATAACCCAGAAGGAATCATACATATGCCCACAAATGTTCAAGTACAAGAATATTTGTGATGTCTCTTTTCTACTGCAGCAAATATTACATGATACAGTCTATCCAAAGTGCTTAGCCTCTGTTTGCTCACCCACCTCTGTCAAGGAAGCTGTAAGTTGGTATGGATACTATCCCCAGTTTATGTTTGAAAAACATATTTTAAGGATACTGAGGAGACACAATGGCTAAATACAACATGGGATCCTGAATTGGATCATGGGACAGAAAAAGGCCATTAGTGGAAAAACTGGTGAAAAATTAATAAAGTCTAGAGGGAATAATATCGTAGCAGTGTCAATTTCTTAGTTTTAATAAATGTACTACACTTCTGCAGGATAATAGAGGAAGCTGGGTGAAGGGTATACGGGAACTGTCTGTACCATCTTTTCAACTTTTCTATCAGTCCACATTCACCCTTTTTAAATAAAAATATTTAAAGGTATTCTCAGTACCCCACAGCTAGCAAGTGGCAGAGCTACTTGGGACAGTGGGAGGAAAAGCTGTGAAGAGTAAAGACCCTTTAGAGGTCTATAGGCGGCAAAGGGACCCATATGGAGACAGAATTTGAGAACAACCAACTCTTTTATTTGCATTTGACCAACCTATCTGACTGCAGTCTTTAAACACTACATGATAATTTTACTCTCCATGTAAAAGAAGCTGTGAAGGCAATAAAACCGAATAAGGCAATACTTAATACTCAGGAAAATCAGCAGGCTAGACAGACATGTAAACAAGTACAACATAAAGAAAGAAGGGTTCCTTGAAGCTCATTGACAACGCGGTGGGAGATGTCACCATTATAACATGGGTTTATGATATTCTGACTTTTGAAAATATATCCTGACTAGATAATCAAAATTAAAAGTAGTAATGCTAGAATTTAAAACTTTAAAGTGTTCTCTCTATGTATAGATGTATCCCTATTACTCTGTCTTTGTTTCTATCTATGGAGAACTCTTCTGAAAATGTTTCCAAAGTTAAGAATTCATTTGTTTAATAGATGATGGAAATAATCCTTTTGAAGTATCTTGTATGGAGCAAATGCTCCAGTATACTTGTAATATGCAATGCCAGAGTTGGTGGCTTTTATCTTTATATAAGAATTCAAAATAAAAACTGAAATCCCCATCAGCAGAAAAATTATTAAGTAGACTTTATTATATGTAGAGTATAAAATATTGCATGCCACTTAAAATGGGAATAGCTCTAAGATATTTTGTCATTGGGAAAAATGGCACTTGGAGAATGGCTTATAATGTGAGCCAATGAGCCTGTGATAAGCCGAATTTCTAATATACCCCTCAGTGCTAGTCTTCTGAAATCTCCAGATCCTGCAAATGTGATGAAATTTTACTTCTGCAGTTATGTTGTGTTATATGGCACAGTTATCTTTCAGTAAGATAAAGAGATTATCTAGATACACCTGCTAATCACTTGAGAACTTTGGCTGAAGACAGATGTGAAAGATACATGAACTCCTACTGCTGATTTGAGGATGAAGTGACTGAGATGGAATGCAGGGAGCCCTGAAGAGCTGAGAGTAGTCCACAGTCTATAGCCAGCAAGTAAACAGGGACCTTACTCCTACAATCAAAAGGAACTAAATTCTGCCAGTGACAGAAATGAGCTTGGAAGAAGACTCTGAGCTCCAGGTGAGAACACAGCGAGCCAAAACCTTGACTTTGGACTTGTGAAGTCCTAAGTAGACAATCTCTGCTTGCAGAAATGTGAGCTAATATATGGATGTTATTGTGAGCCATTGACTTGGTAGTAACTTATTATGGCAGCAGTATAAAACTAATACAGAGCCAATCCAGGTATAATGCATACAATGCTGATATTTTACACTCTAGGGAAAGTGTGTAGAGATAAAAAAGTGTTTGTAAAAGATACATTTGATAAAGAACCGTTATCCAAAACATACAGAGAACTTTCAGAACTCAAGAATAAGAAAACATACCACATGAATAATAAATGGACTGTAGAGGGGCACCTGGCTGGCTCACTTGG
Organism: Neofelis nebulosa; assembly: GCF_028018385.1. NCBI lineage: Eukaryota > Metazoa > Chordata > Mammalia > Carnivora > Felidae > Neofelis > Neofelis nebulosa. Next base: position 22,116,389 of record NC_080800.1, read on the forward strand.
TAGAACATGAGACTCTTACTCTCACAGTCTTGAGTTCAAGACCCATGTTGTGTGTGGAGCCTACTTAGAATAAAAATAAATAGATGGGCCATAGATATGAATAGACATCTCACCAGAGAATATGCACAGATGACAAGCATATGAAAAGATGTTCCACATGATAAATGCAGATTAAAACAAGGAGATACCACTACACACCTATTAGAATGGCCCAAGTCCAAGTGTGGGTGAGGATTTGGAACAAGAGGAACTCTCATAGCTAGGGCCAATGCAAAATGGCACGGCCACTGTGGAAGATACTTAGGTGATTTCTTATAAAACTAAACTTATTCTTTCCATACAGTGGGGCAATTGCACTCCTTGGTATGGTCCAAAGGAGTTAAAAACTTATGTCCACAGAAAAACTTGCACGTGGATATTTATAGCAGCTTTATTCATAATTGCCAAAACTTGGAAGTACTCAAGCTGTCCTTCAGCAGCTGAACGGATGAACCGTGGTACATCTCAACAATGGAATATTACTCACTGCTAAAAAGAAACGAGTTACTGAGCCATGAAAAGATATGGAGGAACCTTACATGCATATTACTAAGTGAAAGAAGCTAATCTAAAAAGGCTACATTCTGTATGATTTCAATTCTGTGACCTTCTGATAAAGGCAAAACTCTGGAGAAAGTGAAAAAAAAATTAGTTGTTACCAGAGGTGGAGGAAGGAGGGATGAATAGGCAGAGCCAAGTAAATTTTTAGGGCTTTGAAAACATTCTGTATGTTCCTATAATGATAGATACACGTCATTATACATTGGACCAAACCCGTACAATATACACCACCAAGAGTTCCTTAGTGTGAAATACTGGCTTTGGGTAATTAGGATGTGTCAATGTCAGTTCATTATTCACAAAGGTATCACTCTGGTGGAGGATACTGCCAACAGATAATTCTAGGTATGGGTGGGGACAAAGGGTGTATGAGAAATATCTGTATCTTCCTCTCACTTTTGATATGAACCTAATACTATACTTAATATATAAAGTTTTTTGAAATATTCACATCGTAATGATAACTTAATTGGGAAAAATGAAATCACTAAAAGGGAATTCATTTGTTCATTCATTGGGGCAACAGTTTGCGCATTTGTTCCAGGCACTCCACTAATCACTGAAGAGCCAGCCTGCATTATCATGAAAGGTTACAGGAACCCAAACAAATGCCAGTGTGTGTCCTGCAATGCTCATAACAGACATGACCAACTAATTCAACTAATTCTTTCCCACTCATGCCAAATAGGACCTCAAAATCATTATGAACACAACCCAATAGGTCACCACTAGCCATTGATCAGATTTGGGCATGCAGGATATAACCTATTCATCACCCCTCCTTATCTGGTGCATTGTATATACACTAGAGTTGAACCTTAACATAAGTGTGAAGAATAATACAGAATGTTTTCAAATAATTCAGAGCTCTACTTTAAATTTAGAAATACATCTGTTTTAATTACAGCACAGTAATCATGTGTTACTGTATTATAATAGTCCTTTGTCTGCCGATTTATAGGTTATATGCTAATTGTGTACTTGTTTTTCTTTCCTTTACATCGATCTCATATATTTACAAAAACTCAGACTGCAAAGTCATCAACATGATTAATGCAGAGTTTAAAAATTTCCGAGAATATACTCTCTCTCTTTTATACATTCAAATAGATAATAATCTAGGAATATATTAAGCTTTGAAAATTACTGGAAAATATTTCTCACATGCGGCTGTCTTTGCTGTATGTGAAATATACTGATTGCTGGTATATTTGGTTCTGCATCTAGTAACTGATGTGTGGGTTAGTGACTTTTTCTGCATTGGTTTGAGGCATTTAACCCTCAACCTTCCACTAAACCTAGAAAGCCAAAAATCAAACATTTTGTCACACTATCCAGTTGATTTTCCACAGGAATGGTCTTAAAGTAAGGAAATCTAGTGAACATTTTAAAAGATGATAATGAAATGTGACCATCTACAAGTAATTGCTGCCATTTTTGAGCACAGAATCTGTGAGAAGCAACTTATATTCATTATCACATATAACTGTCACAATAAATTATCTCATTTAATTATCACAGTTGTCACAAAGCACTCTTGACCACTGAAGGATGAAAACAACTGAAGTTTAGATTCACGGCCAACGCAACTAGTATGTTGTAGAGCTAGGAACTGAATTCAAATATAGCCTCCTATAAAAGTGAGGAGGATTAAGGGGTGCCTGGGTAACTCAGTTGGTTAAGCGTCTGACTCTTGATTTTGGCTCAAGTCAGGATTTCATGATTTGTGTGATTGAGCCCTGCATCAGGGTCTGTGCTGACAGCTCAGAGTCTGCTTGGGATTCTCCCTGTCCCTCTCTCTCTTCTCCTCCCCCACTGACACTCCCTCCCTCCCTCTCAAAAATAAATAACAAACTTTAAAAAAGGATCAAATATGTTATTGAGTAAATACACTTCATTAATTTTCAAATATTATAGAAAAATGCATAGTTATGTGTTATTACATGTGTCTTTAGAAGAGAATCTACAAAATTTAAGCTGGGCATAATGCCTCCCTGGCACAGGTTACATTTCCTGGACTCCCTTGCAGCTAACTAGGCTCAAGACGTGGTGTGAAACCATTCATGTCATCGACTTAGAGGCAAAGCTGCTTTTCCTAGATTTTGTCTTTCCTCCATTCCGTAAGCTAGAAATTGATTGTGGCAGTGACCAAACTCCACCATGCAGAGGAGGAAAACCAGCCCAGCAGGTGGTGGAGGAAGATGGAAGGAACCCTGCTTGTGGCCATTCCATCCTCCCAGCCTGGAATACTCACTACTGGACTGTTTGTCATGTGACAGAGAAATAATGTTCTGTCTTATTTAACTCAAGTAAACTACTGTCACTCTGTTAGAAAGTTTAGCCTTAATGAATATAATTTAGTTATCTGAGTTTTACTGTCAATCTACCCCACCCTCTACTTTAATCCTAACCCTGACCTCAACCCTACACCCCTTTTTTTCTGCAATTGGTCTTACAAAACATAAGAAACAATGAAAATATATCGCTAATTAACATATAAAATGGGAGACAAAAATCACATCATAATATCATGGGACTATAGGACACAGGTATGTATTCTATATGTTCTTATAGTATTTGATAGTTCTCCTCATTTTTGCTCTTTCATGCTTTAATTCAGGTTTACATCATTAGTGGTTTTCAACACAATTTTATTAGTACCTGCTATAACTAAAGGTCTGTTTCCCCCCCATTCATATGTTAAAATCCTGCCCCACAAGGTGATGGCATTGAGATGGGACCTTTGAGAAGTGATCAGGTCAAGAGGTCAGAGCCTCATGAATGGGATTAGTGCTCTTATCAAAGAGACTATGTGAAGTTATACAAAAAGACATGACACACTAAATCTGCCAGTGCCTTGATCATGGACTTCCCAGTCTCCACAACTCTGAAAAATAAATTTCTGTTATTTATAAGCCACTAGGTTTATAGTGTCTTGTCATAGCAGCCTGAATGGACTGAGACAGTATCTATACTTTCCAAGCATGCCATATCATGGGGGAGAGGAAGATCAGTAGAGTCCTCGCTTGTTTGCAACCCAATGGGGTATCAGACATGTAGGGAAATACCATCTCAGTGGATTCAGTAGTAGAGAAAGAAACCAAGTCTTATGGGAGAATAAAGAAAAAGTTGCTTCAGGAGAGTCTCCTAGACTACATTTGTCTATTCACACTGCCATAACAAAATACCACAGACTGGGCGGCTTAAACAACAAACATTTGTTTGTCAGAGTTCTGCAGGCTACAAGTCCAAAATCAAGGCAATGACACATTTGGTTTCCTAGTGAGGGCCCTTTTCCTGGCTTACAGATGGCCACCTTCTTGTTGTGCCCTCACATGGCAGAGGGAGAAAGGGCGGGGGGCGGGGGGTGGGGGCAAAACTATGAGCAAGCTTTGGTCTCTCTTCCTCTTCGTTTATTTTTTAAACATTTAGTTTTGATAGAGAGTGAGCAAGGGAGGGGCAGAGAGAAGGGAACAGAGGATCCCAAGTGGACTCTGAACTGACAACAAAGAGCCAGATGTGGGGCTTGACCTCATGAACCACGAGATCATGATGTGAGCCGAAGTTGGACACTTAACCTACTGAGGCACCCAGGTGCCCCTGTCTTCCTCTTCTCATAAGGATACTAATCCCATCATGGGATTATGGGAGAATAAAGAAAAAGTTGCTTCAGGAGAGTTTCCTAGACTAAACCTAAGTATCTCCCAAGGGCCTTACCTTCGCATACCATCACACTGGGGGTTAGAGTTCCAACATACAAATTTTGTGGCATGCAAATATTCGTTCCAAACACAGATGATGTAAAAAGTGCACTCAACATTGAAGGTTCACTGACTTCTAGCCTTTGGGTTATTACAGTTTGTTTTGAAGGCATGAAGCGTATAGGATAATTGAAAAACTCCATACCTTCTCTTCATTCTGCAGATACTGAGGTATTTGGTTTACTCTCTGCTTCAGACTGTGTAGAAAAACTATCCCTTCACATTTATAGAGCTGGAAATAACTACTCGTGTACCTCGTACTCTAACACCATCTTGTATTAGAAAGGGCTTTTTGTTTTTGTTTGTTTTTTATCTTGAAATAATTATAGGGTCATAGGAAGTTGCAACAGTAGCACAGAGAGATCGCATGTACCCTTCATCCAGCATCCTCCGATAATAAAATCATGTAGAACTCTAGTACAGCATCAAAACCATGACTGCACAGGTTATTCAGATGTCACCACTTCCTACAAGCACGTGTGTGTGTGTGTGTGTGTGTGTGTGTGTGTGTGTGTGTAGTTCTGCGAATCTTACCACATATGACAGCCACAATAAATATGCCAAACTGTTCCATCATCAGGAAGGAATCCCCTTGGACTTCTCTGTTATAGTAGCATACTCCCCAGTCCTGATCCATGGTAACAACTAATATGTTTTCCATCTCAGTAATTTTGTTATTTTAAGAATGCTATATAAATGGAATACTACAACATAAAACCTTTTTTTTTAACAGTAAGGATACAGTACAATGCATGTGACCAATCTCAACCAGATGTTGTCTCTCGTCTGGCTAATTGTTTAGGCTTTCCCCAGATATTTCCTTGTAATATCTGCTGTTGCTACATTTGGGCTCTCCTCTGTTTATGTCTGGGAACAGAAGCCAAACCAAAGCTGGCCACATAGTCCTGACTAAGAGGCACGCAGGACCATATTCCTAACCAGAAACACTCTGCAAGGGCTTGACAGCACTCAGTTATCTAGTTTATATGTGAAGGGACGCTTTTTCCATCGTGCATTCAGAGGGATGATGCATCGTGCTCACTCGAAGGTTTGGGCAGCAAACGGGGTTATTTTTCCATAGGAGGGCAACAATATACAGTGACATCAATGACCAGTGTTGCATCTTTGGATGAAATAAGAGTGAGAGGAAATGAAACCAACCAGCAACAAATAACAAGCATCAGCAGCATGGTCCTTCACTGCCTGGACCATCCGAGAGGTCAGAATAGAACAAGGAGACTGGGTTGCTGGTGAGCCTTGCCGTCTCAGGGCACGCAGTGAATTGGCAGCAGGTATTAGTCTTACCTTTGGTATACACAGCAAACTGGCTTCATTGCTACTCACAGTCTGCATGCTTCTCACGGCCAGGGCACAGGTGTGCTCTTGCTGTGGGAAGTGAAAAGACAAAGGGTGAGTTTTTCTTGACTAACTCTAAACCCTCCTCACATCTTAGTACCAGATGGATTTTACTAAAGGTAAAACGTTAAATCGTACAGTTACTAGAAGAAGCATAGACACATATGTATATAACTTGGGGGTAGAGAAACCTTTCAGTGCATCATAATATAAAAGACATTTTCAGAAAGTTTATACTAAATAATAAAATATTTTTGGCAAAAACCTAATATATAAGTTAAAAGACAAGTGATAAATGGATAAATATATTTTATAGTATAGTAGGTATATAGTATGTACAGTTGGTATATTTTGTAGTGTCTCTCTCTCTCTCTCTCTCTCTCTCTCTCTCTATATATATATATATATATATATATATATACACACACACACACAGGAAAGGGTTAATATATTTAGTATGTATTTATATAATATATATTTCATATATTAATGCTTGGTAATTAAAGAAAAAACTATAAATTCTGCAATAGAAAAAATGATCTAAACAAGCTTTTTTTTAGTATAGTTGACACATATATTAGTTTCAGGTATACAGCATAGTGATTCAACAAGTTTATATATTATGTGTGCTACGCTCTCCATGAGTGTAGCTACCATCCGTCACTGTGCAGTGTTGTTGCTATACCATTAACTTTATTTCCCTGTGCTATACCTTTTATTCCTGTGATTGACTCATTTCAGAACTGAAAGCCTGTATCTCTCACTCCCCTTGACCCATTTTCCCCATCCCCCTTCCACACTTCCCTCTCGCCACCATAAGGTTGTTCCCTGTATTTATAGGTCTGATTCTGCTTTTTATTTCCTGAACAAGAATTGTAGAAAACAAAAGTATTTATTGAGTGATCCTTTGTTCCTGGTATTGTGCTACGTAATTTGAAAAAAGCAGAGTATCAGAAATTTAACAATTTATTGGAAGCTTACAGGAAATTTATAGTTTAGTGGGAGTAGTATTAGTGGTCAGTAAATATCAAAAATAAATAGAGCCTCATACTTAGCCAAAGAAGTGCAGTCCAAACAACCATAAAATGTAATTTTCAACTGATCAGATGGCTAATGATTAAAAAAGGAGAATAGTCAATGTTGATTTGCATGTTGGGAAATTGGCATTCTGCAGTCTACTAACAACTTTTTAGATATACTTGTCAAATATATTAAAATTACTTAACAATATATACATATACATATACATATAGATACAGACACAAAGGTTATCATAGCATTACTTACAATTGTGAAAAAATTGAAACAACATAGATATTCCACAAAGGGAAATGGGGCAAGAACATTACGTTACACTTCTATAATGGGGTACTATGCACCATTACGAATTATGATGTAAAACTACTTTACCTATGTACAGGTTCTCAGACAAATGTGCATAGCATTTTATATGTGCAAAACCAAATACACAAATGCCATGAAAAATGACGTTTTTCTCTAGGTGGTGATTGGTCATTAGAAAGAAATTACTTCTACTCCGTATTTTCTTCTCTCTCTTTTTTTTAAACGTAGAATTAGCACTTATTACTTGTAACAACAAAGCAGTGAAGAAAAAGAGGCAGATTAAAACATAGGAGTTGTAACACATCGAAAGTTAATACATTAGTGTGTTCTTGAACTCTATTTTGTGTTTTTAAGGCTGTTCAGGAATAGCAGCTAGTTTGACCCTCAGAACAACTCTGTGAGTTAAGTGTTGTTTCAGCTGAGCAAAAAGACCCTCTAGAACGCACTCACAGCAGGAGCATAAAATCAAAGATTTATCACCAGTGAATTAAAAGAAAATTGTACACATTAATCAGTGTTGGAAGAACAGGATGAGCCAGACATTGTAGAGATACCCTCTCACTTTGTTCTCTTTTCCCCCGGGAGATTCACTGGAGGCCTGTGTGCTCACTTCTTAAACCCAGTGGGGTAACTGTGAGCAGGTGGGAACTGTCAAAATTGGGTTCTGCACGCAAAGCATACTAACCAGGCCACACAGGGAAAACTGTTTCTTCCATAATAAAAGTTGGACTAGTACTATGTGGCCTTATGATTTCTTCCACCTGCAGTTTGCTATATAATTCTTCCAGTGAGGCTCCTTGCAGACTTAAATATCTTCCTCCACATTTCAAAACAATCCCTGCAATCTGTAACAGGCATTGCCTATGTACACTTGCATATGTGTGCGTGCACATACAAACAAAATACATAAACAGTGCTTTTACTTTTTAAAAATTGTAATCTCCTATAACAGCATTAATATTTTTTTTTATGGGTGATAAAATCGAGACCGTGTAAATGTAGTTGGCCACACTGACATACTGCTGGCAAGTTGCCCAGCCTGGACTTAAACCCAAGTTTCTTAGTTCCAAAGGCTATACTCTCCCTGTTAATGCCACCTCAAGTGTCCCCAAAGGGTTTTTGACTCTGAAATTCTAAAACTTTGACTCCTTGTAGAGGAGAGCTTTAAATTATGCAGGATGTTGCTTTTTCGTAGTGAAGAGTCAAGGCAAGGTAAGAAGAAAGTGATTAATCAGGCATGGTGTAACCACTAATGCTATAGATCTTAAGTAGTTGTAGGATCAAGACCAGTGTCATTACTTTGTGGGAATTATGTCTATCTGTTCACCATTGTATCTGCCTTAGTGATCCCATAAGTGAGAAACATATTCTCCAGCTCATTAAAACACAGTTGGCATGACCATATATATTCAAATGTATTCAAATAAATGTCTCCTGTCTTCACTTTTGACAACTCTCATGTTGTTGTTTTTTGTTTTTGTTTTGTTTTGCTCCACCAATAGAAACTGACAAAAGGACCTAGAAGTTTAGACTTTGCTAGAAGCATAGTTCTCCTAATAGACAAACTTAAAGTTGCAAAGTTTTTTTTTCCATGGCAATCTTCTGAGTCATTCAGGCACTGGAACTTCTGCAAATTCCTTTTCGGTAGAGCACCGAAGCAATTCTGTGGCCAATTCTGTGGCCCTGAAGTTCTTGATAACTTACTTAATATAGTACAGAGTTTTTCTAAGGTGAAGCTTCGTTTCTGAATTCTCCCTGTCCCTGTGTTTTCTCCTGTGAAGCTCTGAGTGGATATATAATACTTAACTGGTGCTGTAAAGCTCTTCTGAGAAGTCAGGGACCTTCTGAAACTCCCAGGTTTCATCATAAAGAAGATTACAATAGATTTATTGTACATAGGAAGTGAGTTATGAAGTGTTTTCTGTTAGGCATCGTTTTAACAGAGAATCTTTCTTGAAAATTTGGTGTTGGCAGAAAAGAACACTCTCACCTGAATGAACAAATTATTTTCTTGAGCAGAGATTTTCCCATAAATTCAGTCTTCCTTGAAGAGTTATCGATTTACTTCTTGGCTTATGAATCACTAGTAAGACTAAAGAAATCAAAAGGAAAATTAAAAACATATACTTCAAAGTGAACAAAGAATTGAATCTTTTATTTTTTATCCTCTTTGATATGACTGTGGTTAGAAAAAGCTCAGGGGCAGCTATGTGGCCATTATCTTAGTAGTTCTTGGCGTAATCAGACCGCACCCAGAAAATAACTGTTCTCAATTAAAAGGTACAATTTGGACGATATATTATAGACATCGATGCCTGTTACATTTCTGAGATCTTAAACCTCTGTATTTAAATTTTTAAAAATTATGTTCATTTATTTTTGAGAGAGAAACAGAGGGGTAGGGGCAGAGAGAGAGAGGGAGAGAGAGAGAGAGAGGGAGAGAGAGAATCCGAAGCGGGCTCCAGGCTCTGAGCTGTCAGCCCAGAGCCTGACTTGGGGCTCAAACCCACCAACCGTGAGATCATGACCTGAGCCCAAGTCAGACGCTTAACCAACTGAGCCACCCAAGTGTCCCTCAAACTTCTATATTTAAATGTTAGTCATAATTAAATCAAGTAGTAGCTATGTTTAGTCAAAGGTCATGCTAAGTATGCCACCCAGAACAGTCTTCACAAACCTTAAGAAGTGATGAAGAGGAAAGTTCTCACATCTCCTATCTAGAAAGCTTCACTGACTGATTTTATTTTTATTTTATTTTATTTTATTTTATTTTATTTTATTTTATTTTAGTGTCTATTTATTTTTGAGAGAGACAGAGACAGAGCAGAGTGCAAACAGGGAAGGGACAAGAGAGGGAGACCCAGAATCCGAAGCAGGCTCCAGGCTCTGAGCTGTCAGCACAGAGCCCGATGCTGGGCTTGAACTCACAAACCGTGAGATCATGACCTGAGCCGAAGTCAGACACTTAACTTACTGAGCCACCCAGGCGCCCCTGATTTCATTTTTTAAACACAATGGGAAACACACTGGTGGTTCTATTTCTTAAATACCGTATGCCCCTTCTGGCTTCAGGATGTGTACATACATGCTTTCTCTTTGCCTGGAACGTTTTTACCCACCTCTTGTCCTCAGGTCTTGGCCAAGATGAGAGATCCTTACAGGGGGAGGCTTTCTCTGATCCAATTTTGCTACCCTCTGCCATTGTTCTTACAGTATTCATACTTGCCTTTCTATTGTCCTTTGTGTATATGTCCCACTTACGTGTTTGCTTGTTAAAATTCTGTGGTTCCCTTTGGCATATAAGGTGTATAAAGTTATTGCATCGCAAGGGTGGGTGGACTGACCATGGTGCCAGTGACCTGTAGCTTCACAGGTACTTAGTTATATTGGCAAATTTATATTATTTTTTTCAAGAGGGCTCCCAAATTTATTAAGTACTGGGCCCCAAGAATCTGCCTTTGCCTTGACCACTAGAGCAGACACGCTTGAAGTACTCAAAAATAATTTTTAAGAGGATGATTTTCAGGCTCCTCTGGGTCCATTATTGGATTTCAGCGTTTATTTAGAGAAGGGATCTACTGAATTGAAACCATTAAACTTAAAACTTTTCCTTAATTACATTATGTTGTTTCAGTTTGTCTCATTAAATTAAAAATATTCTGAGCTTGGCTTTTTACTCATCTAGAAGACTTTAGTCCCGTCACATCTCTCACAGTACTTGTAGTTTGTGGGGTGGTTTTTTTTTTCCTGTTACCTGGTTTTCCCTTACCTACGGTTGTCCCTTTTGATTTCTGAAGTACTTCCTGCGTACGTTTAACTTTTACATGGTTTAGAAGATGGAAGAGCAGATTTAAAAAACTGGTGAAAGGACTAGTATAGGCAGGTTATCTGTATCTGGTCCAGGGAAAAATATTAAATCCCTGAGTTAAAATGCAGGCAGACCCTGAGATGGAGAAAATAGCATTTTTGTTCGGGTTGTTCCCTCTTCCCAAAATGACCTCACCTAGCTTCTCTGCTTGCCTAACTTTTCACTTCTCACAATAGCAAAGGGTCTCCCGAGTGTTAGCTCTGCTCCCCTCCTTTTCCATGAGTTAGGTATTTCTAATATGTCCTGCTCTAGCCCTCTGTAAGAAAAAAAAAAAAAAAAACTCCATCAGAGAGCACTCTCCGCACCCATTCTTCCTTTGGTTTACTTGCTGTTCCCCATGGAGAGATTATAAGCAACCTGAGAAGTGGAAGAGTGTCTCCCATTTCTAGATCTTCAGCACTGTGCAGAATGCCTGGCAGCTTGGACAGCTCACTATGTACTCGATGACCGGATGGTGAAGTAAATGAACTATAACTAGACGCTAGTGGAAGATGCAGTGGGCAGGCAAGCCTACAGGGAATGTAAGGCTTGATCTGAAACCACCAGATAAGTTGACATTGACTTAGCGGAGAGGCATGCAGAGGAAACAACTCGAGAACAGGCACAGAGGCGGGAGTCAGCGTGTTGTGCCTCCAGGGTGAGGAGGCAGGAATATGTGGAGCTGAGAGATTATGTTGGAAAGTAGGAAATTTCACAGGAGTGGTTATATTTAAGGCCTTACATAGAAAAGAGAGCTCTTTGTTTTGGGCGTACTATGCAAAAGGGGAGCTATGACTGTTAGAATCCAAATGCCAGAGGAGGTAGTAGTCTTTTCACTGAATTTGCTAAGGCTTGCTGCTCTTGTCGTTTGTTTGTTTCTTTATTTTTACTGAGAGTGTGTGCTGCTGTAATTTCTTTTGATCTTGTTCCGTGTGACGTAACTAATATGGCTCGTTTGGACAGAACTGTTAGGAACGTTAATTAAAATTATTCCATTATACAAGCATTTAAAGCCAGAGAAAAACTTTGGTAATTGGAAAACCTTGGAAGACGTGACCTTCAAACCATTCTTTATGCTTTAGCGTCACATAAAGATACTAAATGAGAAAAACAAGAACTATTGTTATATTAATGCCAAATAATATCTATTTCAGTTAAAGGGCAACTATTATTTGAATGACTAAATGTGATGTGTTGCAGAAGAAAAATAGCCTTTCTTTCAAAGAAGTTTAGGGGTTTTTCCCTTTAAGATACTAAATGAAAATCTTGGTTATCAACTAAAATACGGGAGAGGAAAGGCTCTTTAAAATGCCTTTTAAACACTTTCTAGCATTAGAGAGTGTATTTAGTGAGGAAAAAAAAAAAAAAGAGCAACCTTTTACTTAGCTGTCAGATTTTTAGAACCATGACTTAGAAACCTGAAGCTTCACGGGCACCTGGGTGGCTCAGTCAGTTAAGCGTCTGACATCGGCTCAGGTCACAATCACACGATTTGTGAGTTCAAGCCCCACGTCATCCGGCTCTGTGCTGACAGCTCTCAGGGAGCTCTGATCTCCCTGTCTCTCTGCCCCTCCCCCACTTGAACTCTGTCTCTCTCAAAAATAAATAAATGTTAAAAAAATTTAAAAAAGAAGAAACCTGAAGCTTCCACTTTTATCTTGTGAATGAAGTTGGCAACTTGATACAAGAGGAAAAACTGATTGCATTCTAAAAAGAGTGGAATTTTAATCACATGTACTTGCTTTGATCACATAATTTCCCATTAAATGAAATTGATATTAAAAAAGTTTTCAAGGGGCGCCTGGGTGGCGCAGTCGGTTAAGCGTCCGACTTCAGCCAGGTCACGATCTCGCGGTCCGTGAGTTCGAGCCCTGCGTCGGGCTCTGGGCTGATGGCTCGGAGCCTGGAGCCTGTTTCCGATTCTGTGTCTCCCTCTCTCTCTGCCCCTCCCCTGTTCATGCTCTGTCTCTCTCTGTCCCAAAAATAAATAAAAAACGTTGAAAAAAAAAAAAATTTTTAAAAAAGTTTTCAAGATGATTTTATTGTGCCTTTTATGTCAAAGTTTGGGGCCATATTAAAATTATCGAGGACTCATCCCCAAGTGCTCTGTCGTACATGCTAGTGTATGATCAAAGAGGCCTGACAAGCAAGTAAACTTAGAAATTTGAAAAGGCCATGAAGAGGCCTGAATTTCAGAAGTATCGTCCAAGGAAAGTTTTTTTTTTTTTTTTTTTATACAAATTATCTTAAATTACTGCTTCTTCTCCCAAGAGCAGAAACTATGACTAAGAGAGCAGAATACCAGAGGTATCATGACTCTGACATCTTGGGAAGGAGACAGCAGTGGTGGATTCAGCCATCAGGCAGGCAAGGTATTCTTCCTTCAGTATTTCATTCATGAGACAATTAAGAGTACTCCTGGCTTGCTTTGATGGAAAGGTAAATTCACACAAAAACTTCTGCAGAGGGGCACCGGGGTGGCTCACTTGGTTAAGTGTGCGACTTTGGCTCAGGTCATGATCTCATGGTTTATAGGTTCAAGCCCCGCATCAGCCTTTCTACACACAGCCAACTTGGGATCCTTTGTCCCCTCCCTCTCTCTGCCCCTCCCCCTCCCGAGTGTACTTGCAGTCTCTCTCTCAAAAATAAATAAACGTTAAAAAAAAAACTCCTGCAGATAGGTTTTCTCCCAAAGGAGACCTAGGCAACTATAGCGGGTCTCCCATGGAGTCTCGGAACGCATTTTTGCCCAAATATGCCTGTATTCAGGACAGCCGGGGCTTTGTACCTGCTGAAATTGCCAGCTTTACCAAAACAGGATAGTCCCAAGTTTCCCTGTGTTTCTCTATCTCCTGCTATGAAATAAACCACTTAGTTGCTTAAAACAAGAACAATGTATTGTTTCTTAGAATTCTCTAGGTCACAAATTGAGGCAGGGCTTGGCTGGGCAGATTATCTGCTCTACGTAACAATGGCGGTAGTTACACTCAGCTGCATTTGGCTGGTGGCTGAGCTAGTCTAGGAGATAGAAAACTTCATTCACGTGTCTGGTACCTCAGTGCTCTTCTGCATGGCCCCTCTTTTTTCATCCTCCAGTTGTATGGCATAATCTTCCCTTACATCATGAAGGCTGGCTTCCTGTCCAGAGAAAGCAGAAGATGCGTCTTCAGAGTTAGGCCCAGGACTCACACAGTGTCCAATCTGCTATTTATATCCTGTTGGTCAAAGTAATCACCAAGCTGGCTCAGATTCAAGAAGAGAGGAAACTGACTCCATCTCCTCATGATGTGCATTCAAAAAGGGAAAGAATTGATGGTGGTCACCTTTGGAGACCAAACACTGTGTCTCTAAGTGGGTTACTTAGAGTCCCAGACTGGCCTTCCTTCTGTCCCCATAGTAGCTCTGGTGACCTCAAGCACATCTTCTGGCAATGTGGTACAAGCACATCTAGGGCAGTGTGGGAATTTAGAGTTGAACAGATCTAGAATGGAATTATGGTTCTACCTCTTCTCAATTAGGTAATGCAACGTAATGAAAGCCCACTTGAGCAATGTGTTCTACATCTATGAAATTGGGATAATATTATTACCTTGGATAGTTACGGGAATTAGAGACTTACATAAAGAGATTTGCATATATCAAGTGCTGAAGAATGTCTGTTGTTGTTGTCGTTATTATTTTTATTATTAGGTGAGTGTTGGAGAATAGCTTTCTAGCATACTTCTTCCTAAAATCCTTTCTATTCAGAAAGCAAATTGAAAGACTAGAAGGAGATTGTGATGCTTTTCTGAGACACTCAACTGTGAGACGCTCTGGCCTTCTCTTGTCAGGAGCCTCTTAAGTGGGAAGAAATCTTAGAGAATTAAGGATAAACCACACATTCAGAATTTTAGGCTGATCTTGAAAGAGGTAAAGATTGCTGATCTTCACCCCATTTCAACATATGAATGGGATAAGCCCCAGAGAGGAAAGATGTAGGACAATATATTACAGACCTCCTATCATGTGCTTTGGTTACATAACTCAAATATACAATAGTAATATAATTATATAAAGCAGACTTCCCTTATTGAAATACAATATATGATATAAACATATGACATGTATACTCTTGTCTAATTTCTTACATATGTATGCATATACATATGCTAAAAGAGATTCATTCTGTTAATCTTCCCAAAGACAATAATTTCTTATTTTTGTTATGAAAGAACATTCTACACAAGTAGCCCATCCTTGGGTCAGGACCAGCTTCATGGGCACAGTACCTGTGCAGTTGAGCAGGTGCCCACACGTAGACGGCTTCATGCTTGTTTTAACACCCTTCTCTTACCATCTTGACATCCTTAGTAATATTTGAATGAGGGACCCTGCATTTTTATTTTTCACTGAGGCTGGCAAATTACTTAGCCAGTCCTGACTTCAGTATACTGTTAGCTATGAAATCATATAATTCTGATTAGAATTAATTTAATTTTTAATATGTTTATTTGTATGTGCATGTTAGTAAGTAGATACATGCATAAAATATTCATAGATAAAATGTCCACCATTCAACATAATTATTGAGGGTTAACTTGGTATGTATGTGAAGAATATATTACTTCATTATTTATCATTTTATTATTTTATATATTATTATGAGGAAGAGAGAAAGATCAAGAAGTTTTGTGATTCCTGAGACAGATGTTCCAAAGAATGTTACCTGGAAGCTCTTTATTAACTATTCAGAGGAGGGCCAGTGACAGATAGATGCCTTCTCCCCACATGTCAACCCAGAGGTGTCTCTAGTGGCCCGCTCAGTTCTCTTGCGGTCACTCAGCCAAGAGTAATAATTTTACTGTCACAAGCATCATTTTAATTATGCAGAATAAAGTGACTCAACTGCCAAAAGTAATGTTTATGACAAAAAACAAGAGTTATTTTTTTCTCTCTTTACAAATACAATGAAGTATGATAACAGTATATTCAGCTTGAGGAATGACAGAATTCTCTCTCTCTCTCTTTCTCTCTCTCTCTCTCTCTCTTTTTCTGTATGTGGTTTTAGAATTCCTTTGGCTATGAATTAGAGTAATTACTTTATGTAGAAGCAGTTTGATAAAAAACATCAGATGATTTCCAGGAACTTTGATATTTTGAAACTTAAAGAGAGAAAATAGAAGCCAGTAGTCCAATTAAGTAAGTCATTAAAGGCTGTGATAGTGAGGGAGGTCTTAGGGCCTCCAATGGTTTTGAAAATATAAAGTAGTAAATCACATTTCATTTTATCCTCACAGAAGGCATCATGATGGCTCAGCCTCCATCACAGAGGTGGGATTACCAAATGTTTGCTTCTTAGTAATGACAGTCCTGATAAGAAAATTGGCAATCTTCAGCTTATTCAAAAATCCCAAGTTTTTATTAAGCCCAGTCAACAAATCGGCAGTTTGAATTCTATTTTTGCATCTCCCTGACAAATCCCTAATTAAAAATACAATAATTTTCAGTATCACACTAAGGCAGTGGATTACAGTTTGTGCTCTCTTATTTCTAAATGTTAATATGAAATTCCAGCATCTAGAGAGTCCTCCCCACCTTTTATAAATGTTGATAAAGAATTTCAGAAAAACTAAGACTATAAGCAAAACCTCTGTATATATGTGAGATCTTTGATGACAAAGGCCTATGGTATACACATACACACAAGTTTTTGTGTTGTTTATGAACAAAAAAAAAGTCTTAAAGAACTGCTGATGTTAAAACACTTCTAGCTACTTTACCATTTTCTTGGTGTGACAAATAGAAAACAATTTGTGTCCTCGGGAATCCATAATAAAATCTCAAAGGCACATTGCATTTTGATTAAGGTATGGATGGTGGATTAGAATCCTGTCGAGCAAATAAATATTCACTTCCCACCTCCCCTGCCCCCTACCTAGATGGGAAGAGTATATATCCATGATCCACTCATGTTGACTTTGGCCATGTAACTTGCCTCTGCCAATGGGATGTTAGCGGCATGACATAAACTGAGACTTGAAATGTGGCTTATGTGACTCTGGGCTCGAGCTCATTCTCTTCCTCCTGTACCACTGCCATGAGAAGAGGTCACCGATAGCCCCTAGTTCAAAGAGGATGGAGAGACACATGTAGCCGACTTGGTTCCCAGCTTCAGCTTGGAGCTGAGCCCAAAGTCCGCCAAGATCACAAAACATTAGCCAACCTGAAGAAGCATGAGAGAGAAATAAATTCTTGCTATATGCATTGAATTTGAGTTTTTTCCTTTTATACAACACAACTGTGACAATAGGAACCTGATTCAACCCACTATTCAAAGAAATACACAGGCATTTTTAAGCTCTTCCGGGGCAAACTCTGGTTCAGTGCCTACCCAGGCAAGGTACATTAGATTCATTGCTAGAATTGTTAAACGGAGACACCAAACAATATGAAATTAGTTGAGAATAACATTCTCTACAAAAAATTATTTATGCAAAATTACTGTTTATTTTAAAATACACATAAATTTCAGTTATCTTCTATAATCAACAATATGTTCATACTGACATTCACCAAATATTTTTTAATGACTATTATGCATTACTAGGCACATGTGAGGATCATATAGATTCCTAACCAGATGTGCACAAGGAGTGGTCAAGAGTTCAATAAGCCAGAAAAAAAGATCTATCTAGGAACTTTCTGACACGTTCTCCCCCTTACCGTCATCTCATGTTGTTTTCATTTGGCGTCTAACCTCTTTCCTGCTGACTTGGCTATTTTCAGAAGTCTTAATACTGTTACTGTTTACTGCATTTCTCTACCTCTTTTAAAAAAAATAATATTTATTTATTTAGAGATAAAGTGAGGGAGGGGCAGAGAGGGAAAGTGAATCCCAAGCAGGCTCTGCACTGTCAGCACAGAGCCTGATGCAGGGCTCGAACTCACAAACCGTGAGATCATGACCTGAGCTGACATCTCGTCAGACGCTTAACTGACTGAGCCACCCAGGTGCCCCTCTACATCTTTGTAATGAATTTTTCTTTTTACAGCATTTTAACTAAAGCGTCACCAAGAAGAAAATTCTAACCTACCTTTCTAATTTAGGGCAATTTGGTTCTTGGAAATAGGAGAAGAGAATGGTAAAATATGCAAATTTTTACCACTGTGCTCTGTAGAATGTATATTCTATCAGCTTCAAATCACTTAGCTTCACTGTGCGTCATTTTCCTTTCTCATCTGTTAGATGGGGAAAAGAATAATGTATACTCATACTCCTCAGCACTGACATGATCTCATGAAGTGTGTGAAAACGCTTAAGTAGTGTAAGCCATTTCTTTCTATTTATTTAGAGCCAGTTTTCAGCCATATCAAGTTTTCTTCTTATAAAAACAAACTTGCCTTTCACACAATAACGTATCTCTTGTACAGCATCTCCCACCAAATAAAAATGCATTTCTTTTTTACAACAGCAAGGAAACAGTTTTGTATGGAAAAACTTTTTTCTAAAATTCTAGCATCGCTATTACGGATTTACTTGTGTGTGAGTTGATTGCTACACAATAAACTCCAAATGGCTCAAAATAGATCTTGTCAATGAATAGATTGCTCTTATGACTGATATGTTCACACTACAGTTTTGTTTCATGAGATATGCATGTTGGTTTGTTTTATTTGGTTTTGTTCTTTCTTATTTCTCCATGATGTCTTTGTTTGAAGTTGATGTGTCTGATTCAACTATAGCTTGGTCATTCCCAAGTGACTTTTCTTGGTGTTTGTCTTTGGGTTCTTTATCCAGTCATCAGTCGAATAACCAGAAAAAGAAAGGAAAGAAAAACGTTTCATTCAAATAGTAAATGATTTGGCTTAGTAGATGTATAAAAAGGAATTGTTGGCTAAAACCGTTATTGAAATTTTTTAAATATAATTTCTGTATTATATACTTCTCTGTATATATTTAGTTATCTATATATCCTATACCTCACTGCTATGAATATTTCAGAGCTTTCTTTTTTTCATTTTTTAATGTTTGTTTAGTTTTGAGAGAGAGAGGAAAAAAGCATGAGTGAGGGAGAGACAGAGAGGGAGAAAAGATCCAAAGTGGGTTCTGTACCGACAGCAGAGAGCCCAGTGCAGGACTCAAACTCACAAACTGTGAGATCATGACCTGAGCCAGAGTCAAAGTCAGATGCCTAACCAACTGAGCCACCCAGGCATCCCTCAGAGCTCTCTTACTCTTTAAATTCGTCTACACTTTTAAAAAGGTCAAATCATGAAAACGGAGTTTCAAAAAACTCTCCAGTTGCTAACATAAAACTCACATTGAAAGACCTAGATTAAAACTAAAGTTTAATAGGAAATACTTACCTTGATTTAAAAGCCCAATGTCCTTTTAATGACTGATTTTCTTCAAATGACAACAAGTGTACACAGGCCTCCCTAGTTACCACAACGTTAAATGTATGTGCAGTAGAACCAGAAATAAGTCTGGAGAGATCTTCCTAAGTATTGGAAAGGCATGACTCTCACAAGCAGTGAAGAAGTTAATCACTTGAAAGCTTGTTGATTTGTTCAGACAAAATAAATTTTTATTTTTATTTTATTTTACTTTATTTTAATTTTGGAGAGAGGGTGTGAATGGGAGAGAATGGCAGAGGGAGACAGAGAGAGAGAGAGGGAGAGGGAGAGAGACGCAGAGAGAATGCATGCGCACAGAACCTGATGCAGGTCTCGATTCCACAACCCTGGAATCATGACCTGAGCCGAAATCAGGAGTCAGATGTTCAGTCGACTGAGCCACCCAGGCTGCCTGAAAATAAATTTTTAAATATCATACTCATCCTAATGCTGAGCCTGGTCTCTTACATTATACATAATAGGATTGCAACAGTGCCCATAAACCACGTACCACTGAAAATAGAAAAGGACCTCCCTAATGCAAATACCAAATATTACACATTAATCACATTATGCTTTGCCATCAATTTTGCATTTACATATAAGTACAATGCACATAGCCATTTTCTTTTGAAAGAATTTTAGGTGCATTTAAAAAATACATTATGCTTATGGACCCTGACATTTTTAAAAGCTGTTCAAGTTGAAATCAAATTAGAACAAACCAGTTGATACTCATTTATTCAGAACACAAATGGCTCAATGTAGAAGAAGCCAGTATTGAGTTGTTCTACTTTGCCACTGTAATGTGCATTAAATGTGCTGTCCTTCACACAGCAACACAATGCTACCATTAACAGAACATCTGCTTTGTGCTGTTTTTCAAATGTGACAGTGAGGTTTTTCTGAAGCACATACACCATAGAACTTAATTTCACCCAGTTCTCTAGATACCTTAACTAGAGGTACTGGGTATATAAGTTAAACTCTTCACAGAATGTATTTATTCATTACTTTATTATGCTTGTAGTTTCACAATATTCTGAGTGAATTAATGTATTCATTACCACCAAATGAGAACTTACTATCCCTGCTAATTAAGAGTAAAAATGTTTATTGGGTATTCATAGGAAGGGTAAGCTCCGGTACCAAAATGGTAACAATTTTTATGTATATTAAATAGAATTATGGGTGCTTAAATTCTTTTCTAGATACTCTAAGTCTTCTCTAATGGGTAAACTTCTCTACCCATTCTTTACACGCTGGCTTGCCTTCATATTTCTTATCTCACCCTGTACTCTTTTCCTTCTCATTCATGTTCATTGCTTCCATTTTCAAATACCTGCTCGTGACTTCAGATGTGCATCTCAAGGCCAGACCTCTCCTCTAACATTCAACTTCACATATTTCTGCTTACCTGATATCTTGCCTTGAATATTTACCAAAGGTGCTTCAAACAGAACCTTTTTAAAATTGAACTCGAATTCATACTTTGAAATTACATACATTCTTATTCCAAGTTTTGGTAAATTGTACACTGGTAGAATCCCCATTCTCAGCAGGTGATGCAAGTGTGCACGCACCTGCACCTGCCAGGGATAGAAGCAGGCATTTTTGACACCATTTTCTCCGATACCATCCATCTGCAAACTGGCACGTAAGTCCTGCAAATTCTGTTCATGTGTGGCCTTCTCATCTAGGCACGGTTCTCCATCTCCAGTGTCACAATCTTGCAATACTGTACAAGTATCCAGAATTCTTTCTCCTACATGTTTAAAGTTTATTTGAGAGGGAGGGAGGGGGGGAGAGAGGGAGAGAGGGAGAGAGAGAGAGAGAGAGAGAGAGAGAGAGAGAGAGAGAGGGAAAGAGAATATGAATGAGAATGAATCCCAAGCAGCCTCCAGGCTGTCAGCAGGTGCCTGACAATGGGGCTCGAAACTCATGAACCATGAGATCATGACCTGAGCCGAAGTCAAGAGTCAGAGGCTTAAGTGAGTGAGCCACCCAGGTGCCCCTTCCTACATGTTTTTGTTTATTTGGTTTGTTTTGTTTTTGTCTTGTTTCTGTTAATCTGTTTTCTACATTGCAGCCACATCGATCTTTAGAAAAAGCATATCTGATCAGGTCATGCCCCCGCTTTAATACCTTCAATGGTTTTATTGTCACCTGACAAAAAAACCTAGACTCCTTACTGCTCTTGCCTTTGATTTCCACACTCCAACCAAAGTGGTCTTCTTCCAGTCTGTTACGAGTGCAGCAAGCTTATTGTTCAATCAGACCCTTGAACAGGCAGGTCCCTTATGGAACAGTCTTCAAAACTTACTCCACTTTTGTTATTCTAACTCACATTTATCCTTTTCCTAGACAAAATACTAATTCTTCAGGACAGGCTTCCCAAACTTATTGAATCAAATAATATCTTACTATTTTTATCTCCCGGTCCTTTACCTTCATAACCTTGAACAGTTTGTAATGTCTCTCTCTCTCTCTCTCTCTCTCTCTCTCTCTCTCTCTCTCTCTCTCTCTCTCTCTACTGGATTTATACTTGTCTCTGCCACTAAATGATAAGCTTCATGAAGGCAAAGTCTGCCCATATTTTGTTCATCATTTTCAGCTCCCAGCGCAACCCATAGCCTAATTCTTTACAATAAATAACTGTTGAATTAAGGATTGTGATATTTTATATTCAGAAAATATTAAAATGGGGATGAAATATATGAAGTCTGGTTGGTATTCACAGTGCATAGAATCAGATCATATTCATTTGCTATAAGAATGCATAAATCTGACTTTGAGATTCCACTTCTGATTTGAGTAAAAAAGCAACTAATTACCTATCTGATAAAAACAACATAGTTTCTCCTAAATAAGACAGCTAAGCTAAAAGCATATTTCCTAAGGGTCTTTTCAACTGCATGCTCAAGGTAGTCCTGTCATGAAAAATGTCCTTATAATAAATATCACATTAATTGTTTTCTTATAACGACTGTAAGCCTACTTTAGAGTTGAGACCACTTTTTTAACCCTCATTTTGATTATCAGAATTTTGAATGTTACAAAGAGAAAGCAAAATAAAAGGTAAAAAGAGAAAAGTATTGGATAAGGTTGATTACATACAGCACACGAAACTGAAGAAGGTAGCTTATCCACTATCAGGGAGTCTTTGCCTCTTCTGACCGGAAAAGGAACTCTTTTGACAACCCTCTCTGTCTCTCATTCATTCTAAACCTTTGCTCTTTTTATGACTTTGGTCAAGTTCCTCACTATAGTAAACAGGAACTAAATACACAAATGAAAGGGTTGGTTTTTTTTGTTTTTTTTTTTTTTTAATCTTGCAAGCTTCCCTGTCTTCGCCTGTATAATCTTATTACTAAAACCAACACCACAGGCTATGTACGATGATGCACAGAGCACACTTCCTTGTATGTCGAGGTTCCTCAGTAAATAAGTAGTTCTGATTACTTTCATTTAAAAATATTTGTCTTGCTTCCCTACACTTTCCCCTCATATCTCTGTGACTCAATAGTAGACAGATGCTTTAGAGAATGGGTGGGGACACCTATGTACCCCATCCCATAACTCAGTGACACCTTAGATGTAAAAAGTAGTCTGGGAAACGAAGCTATTTACATTTTTCCAGTCACAACCACTTCTTTCTTAGGACACATCTCATTTGTCTGGTGGTAGTTGGTCATTTGTTTCTCCATCTCTTCTTCCCTGACCCCTGAGTGTATGTGCATGCACTGAGAGCCTTAGTTCTAACATGCCGCTAAGAGTGAAAATACAAAGAAAACAAATGAAAAACAAACCCCAACCTCTTAACCCATCAGATTTTAAATGCTCTAGATACCCTGGTATCCATTCAGAACTTTCAAACAGTATTTTCTTTGCAGGTAAAGACATACAACCAGAATAACCAAATAACCAAACTTTTATCTTTGCTTGGCAGGCATTCTTGTTTTCCTTAATTTCAAAAAGATATTTCCAATAATCCTTCTTTTAAAGATAAAATATACAGGCTTGTAGTGTTTAAATGAGCTGAACTTACATCTTTGGTAGGCATCCTTTTTTTTTTTCCTCCTTAAATCCCTATAATTTTCCATTATCAGCCAAGGAACATTTTAGCAACTACCTGGTCAGAACTTTGATGGTGATGATGATGATGATGATGATGATGATGATGATGATGATATTTCTTTGGTAAATTACTCCTTTCCACGTGAATTAATGGCATTTCACTTTGAAATTCCTTCTATAGTACTTATGTACTTTCTGTAAATTGTAAATTTCTTTTCCCTGGGGCATTGGGGTGGCTCATTCAGTTAAGTGTCCAACTCTTAATTTGGGCTCAGGTCATATCATGGTTATGAAATTGAGCTTCTAGTCGGGCTCTGCACTGGGTATGGAGCCTGATTAAGAGTCTCTCTTTCCCTCTCGGCCCCTCCCCCACTCACATTCCCTCATGAATGAATAAATGAATACATAAACATATAAATAAAAATACATATAAATCCATAAATAAATAAAGTCATTTTCCCTTTGTAGTAAGCACCAGACACTGACAGTAAATACTTAAAACAGTAGGCACCAGACACTGACAGTAAATACTTAAAACAGGCTAGTCCACCAACCTCTCAGAATAGATTCTGAAGCCTTAACAGACAAGGGTATGGTCATGTTGAAAGACATGATGAAGGTGAACTGTCATCAAAGCCCAGGTGTCCCTGTTCCAGTTTGTTTTCCATGCATCACTCCTCATTTTGTTATATGACTGCTGCTATACCTTTGAATAGTAGGATGGAAGGGTAATTTATTGCTTCTTACATTTAAAGTTACTGTGATGGAGTGAAGAATGAATGAGTTGTAAACCTTGTGGATTTGCACTTAGTGCACTGAAGACATACAAGAGGGCTTATTCATTACTGCATACTCCATTATTGGCATGGTGCTTAGCCTTATACATATTTGTTAAATAAATGACAAGCAGAAAGAGGGTAGCTGCTGAGTTGATAACACATGAGGACATTAATGATGAAACAACAGACAGCTTAAGTTCAGTGTCTGAATGCAGCCTTTCACTTTGGGAATTAGAAGCCTCAATTTTGGCTATTGTGCCACATATCCCATTTAAGCAGTTGCCTGATGGATGCTAACAGCCGTCAGGCACCATTGTTCCAAAGAAAGTAAAAAAACAAAACAAAACAAAACAAACTATAGCATTAGAGACTCGAAAACCTTTTGTTCTAAATTTAGTACAGTATATGCAACTTGGGACTTCCAGCTACTGTTATGGTCAGAAATTCTATAATAATTAATTGTTCTGGGTGTGACAGGCAGAATTTTATGATTACCCCCAATAGTTCACACTCCTATATAATTTCCTTTGAATATGATTGGATGTCACTCCCATGATTAAGTTATGTTACATGGCACAGTTGACTTTAAGAAAGGAAGATTATTCTTGGTGGACCAAACCTAATTAGGTGAGCCCTCAAAAGGAGCAAGATTCCTTCTTCCTGGGGAAAGGGGTTCAAGTGCTGGGGATTCTACATAAGGGAGATTCTCTACTGATGGCTTTGAAAATGGAGAGATACCCAAGACCCATGGGCAATGAATGCAGTCGACTTCTAGGAGCTAAGAGTGGCCCCTGACAGCAGGCAAAGAAACAGAGACCCCAGCCTATAGTGACAGATTAACGCGGTTCTGCCAACAACCTGAATCTTGAAAATGGATCCTTCCCAAGAGATCTCCTGATAAGAATGCAGCCCAGCCAAGACACTTTGAGAGTGAGGATCTGAGCAGAGAACACAAATGAGCTGCACCTACACTATTGACCCATAGATCTGTGACCTAATAGATGGGCGTTATTTTAAGCCACTGACTTTGATTTTTTTTTTTTAACGTTTATTTAGTTTTGAGACAGAGAGAGAGCATGAACGGGGGAGGGCCAGAGAGAGAGGGAGACACAGAATCTGAAACGTTAAGCCACTGACTTTGATATAGTTCGTTATGCAGCAATGAAAAACTAAGGTACTGCATATCTCAAAGGACGGATCAATACTGATTTTTAAGACTTTCTCAAAGTTTGAATCCAATAAATATTTCTAAACAACTAGTCAGTTGTAAAACTTAGAAAGTATTTTCTTATATATACTTTTATTTCATCATTCCACCAACTCAGTAAAAAGAATATCCTTCTCCCCTGTATATTTCTTTTAACATAATCTCATATAGAGTAATTTTATAGCTCAAGATCACAAAGGCAGACTATGGAATAATGCCTAGAATTTAAAGGCGAAGTAGGTGAGGAGTTAAGATGGCAGAGAAATAGGGGGATCAGATTTCCCTGGTCCCTCAAACACAAATGTATTGAGGTCAGATCACTTGGAACACCCAGGAAATCAATCTGCAGAGTGGCAGAAGGATCTCCACAGTTGGAGGGAGAAAGCTTGGTGGGATCGATGGTTGGTTCAACGAACAAATCAAAGCACACCTGGTTGAAAGTCCAAATGCTCCACCACTATAAGCAAGGAGGAGCTCTGCAGAGGAATGACCAGTGGGATAGAGTGGCCAAAACACAACAACAGAGTACACACAACATACTCCAAAAACACTTTCTGAAGTGCCAGGTCTTGGACAGTCTATGACCCCTTTTTAATATAGTAGTACTGGCAGGTGCAGGACATATAAAAGCTATTAAAACATGTAAGAGAAACCTAGCCAAAATAACAAAATAGAAGAATCCTCAAAAGAAAATTCAAGAAGAAATGACAGCCAAAGAATTGCTCAAAACAGATAAAACAATATATCTGAACAAGATAGAATAACAGTCATAAAACTAATACCTGGGCTTGAAAACATACAAGATAGCAGAGAATCTATTGCTACAGAGATCAAAGACCCAAGGAAATAGTCACAATAAATTAAGAAATGCTATAAATGAGATGCAAAATAAACTAGATACAGTGACAGCAAGGATGGAAGAAGCAGAAGAGAGAATAGGTGAAACAGAAGATAAAATTATGGAAAGTGATGAAACTGATAGAAAGAGGGAAAGGAAATTACTAGATCATAAGAAGAGAATTAGCTAAGTGACTGCATAAAATGAAACAATATCCATATCATAGGAGTTCCAGAAGAACAGGAGAAAAGGTCAGAAGGTTTATTTGAACAAATTATAACTGAGAACTACCCTCATGTGGGGAAGGAAACGGGCATCCAAGTCCCAGAGGCACAGAGAACTCCCTTCAAAATCAACAAAAATAGGTCAACACCATGACATATCATAGTGAAACTGGCAAAATACAAAGGTGAAGAGAGAATTCTGAAAGTAGCTAGGGACAAAGGGGTCTTAACCTACAAGGGTAGACACATAAGGGTAGTAGCATACCTGTCCACTGAAACTTGGCAGGCCAGAAGGGAGTGGCAGGAAATATTCAATATGCTAAATAGGAAAAATAGGCAACCAAGAATATTTTATCCACCAAGGCTGTCATTTAGAATAGAAGGAGAGATAAAGGCTTTTCCAGACAAACAAAAGCTAAAGGAGTTTATGACCACTAAACCAGCCCTGAAGGAGATTCTAAGGGGGGCTTTGTGAGTGGAAAGCAGTAAAGACTACAAAAGACCAGAGACATCACCACAAACGTGAAACCTACATATAACACGATGGTAATAAATCCAAATCTTTCAATAATCACTCTGAATGTAAACAGACTAAATGGCCCAATCAAAAGACATAGGGTACCAGAATGGATAAACAAACAAGATCCATCTGTATTCTGCCTACAAGAGACTCATTTTAGACCCAAGGACATCTGCAGACTGAAAGTTAGGGGGTGGAGAACCATCCATCATGTTACTGGATGGCAAAAGAAAGCCAGAGTAGGTATACTTACATCAGACAAACTAGATTTTAAAACAAAGACTGTAACAAGATGAAGAAGGGCATTCTATAATAATTAAGGGGTCTATCCATCAAGAAGAGCTAACAATTGTAGGGGCGCCTGAGTGGCTCAGTTGGGTAAGTGTCCAAGTTTAGCTCAGGTCATGATCTGACAGTTCTTGGGTATGAGCCCCATGTAGGGCTCTGTGCTGATAGTTCTGAGCCTGGAGCCTGCTTCAAATTCTATGTTGCCCTGTGTCTCTGCCCCTCTCCTGCTCCACTCTGTCTCTCTCTCAAAAATAAATAAACATTTTTTAGAAGGTTAAAAAAATAATAAAAAGAAGAGCTAGCAATTGTAAATGTTTATGCCTCCAAAGTGAAAGCACCCAAATATATAAATCAATTAATCACAAACATAAACAAATGTATAGATAATAATACCATGATTGTAGGGGACTTTAATATTCCACTTACAGCATGAGCAGATAACCCAGGCAGAAAATCCATAAGAAAACAACAGCTCTAAATGATATATTGGACCAGGTGGACTTAACAGATATAATCAGAACTTTTCATACTAAAGCAGCAGAAAACACATTCTTCTCGAGTACACATGGAACATTCTCCAAAATGGATCACATAATGGGTTACAAAACAAGTATAAAAAGATTCAGATTATAGCATGCATATTTTCAGATGACAACACTAAGAAACTTGAAATCAACCACAAGAAAAAATTTGGAAAGCCCCCAAATACACGGAGTTTAAAGAACATCCTATTAAAGAATGAATGGTTCAACCAGGAAATTAAAGAACAAATTTAAAAATATATGGAGGCAAAGAAAAATGAAAACATGACAGTCCAAATCCTTTGGGATGCAGCAAAGGCAGGCCGAAGAGGAGAATACATTGCAATTTGTCCCTATGTCAAGCAAGAAAGGTCTCAAATATACAACCTAACTTTACACCTAAAGGAGCTAGAAAGGCAGTAGCAAAGAAAGCCCAAAGCCAGCAGAAGAAGAGAAATAAACAAGATTAGAGCAGAAATAAACAATATAGAATCCAGAAAACCAGTAGAACAGATCAGTGAATCCAAGAGCTGTTTTTTTAAACAATAAACAAAATTGATGAACCCCTAGCTAGACTTCTCAAAAAGAAAAGAGAGAGGATCCAAATACATAAAATCACAAATTAAAGAGGAGAGATCACAACCAACACCAAAGAAATACAAACAATTATTAGAGAATACTATGAAAAACTACATGCCAACAAACTGGACAACCTGGAAGAAATGGAAAAATTACTGTACACTCACACACTACCAAAACTCAAACGGGAAGAAATACAAAATTTGAACAGACACATAACCAGCAAAAAATTGAATTCATTATCAAAAATCTCCCAATAAATAAGAGTCCTGGGCCAGATGGCTTCCCAGGGGAATTCTACCATATATTTAAAGCAGAGTTAACACCTATTCTTCTCAAACTGTTGCAAAAAAATAGAAACAGAAGGAAAGCTTCCAGACTCATTCCATGAAGCCAGCAGTAACTTGATTTCAAAACCAGACAAAGGTGGGGAATTACAGGCCAATATCCATGATGAACATGGATGAAAAAATTCTCAACAAGATACTAGCAAATGGAATTCAACAGTACATTAAAAGAATTATTCGCCATGATCAAGTGGGATTCATTCCTAGGCTGCAGGGATGGTTTAGTATTCAAAAATCAATCAGTGTGATACATCACATTAATAGAAGAAAGGATAAGAACCATATGATCCTGTCCATAGATGCAGAAAAAGCATTTGACAAAATACAGCATCATTTCTAAATAAAAATCCTCAAGAAAGTCAGGCTAGACAGAACATACCTTAACATCATAAAAGCCATATATGAAAAGCCCACAGCTAACATCATCCTCAGTGGGGAAAAACTGAGAGCTTTCCCCATGAGATCAAGAACACATCAGGGATGTCTACTCTCACCACTGTTGTTTAACATGGTGTTGGAAGTCCTAGCCTCAGCAGTCAGAAAACAAAGTGAAATAAAAGGCATCCAAAATGGCAAAAGAATAAGTCAGACTTCACTGTTCACAGATGACATCATACTCTACATGGAAGATCTGGAAGACTCCACCAAAAAACTGCTAGAGCTGATACAGGAATTCAGCAAAGTCATAGGATATAAAATCAATGTACAAAAATCAGTTGCATTTCTATACACCAATAAGGAAGCAACAGAAAGAGATAACAGAGAATTGATCCCATTTACAATTGCATCAAAAACCATAAGATACCTAGTAATAAACCTAACCAAAGAGGTAAAAGATCTGTATGCTGAGAACTATAGAAAGCTTATGAAAGAAATTGAAGAAGACACAAAGGAATGGAAAAACATTGCATGCTCATGGATTGGAAGAACAAATATTGTTAAAATGTCGATACTACCCCCAAAAATCGACACATTCAGTGGAATCCCAATCAAAATAGCATCAGCATTCTTCACAGAGATAGAACAAACAATCCTAAAATTTGCGTGGAACCATAAAAGAGCACGAATAGCCAAAGTAATGTTGAAAAAGAAAACCAAAGCTGGAGGCATCACAATCCCAGACTTTAACCTGTATTACAAAGCTGTAATCATTGAGGCAGTATGGTATTGGCACAAAACCAGACCCATAGATCAATGGAATAGAACAGAGAACCCAGAAATGGCCCCACAAATGTATGGCCAACTAATCTTCAACACAGCAGGAAAGAGTATCCAACGGAGAAGACAGTCTCTTTAGCAAATGGTGCTGGGAGAACTGGACAGCCACATGAAAAAGAATGAAACTGGACCACTTTCCTACACCATACACAAAAATAAATTAAAAATGGATGAAAGACCTAAATGTGAGACAGGAAACCATCAAAATCCTAGAGGAGAAAGCAAGTAGCAACCTCTTTGACCTTGGCCGCGGCAACTTCTTACTGGACATGTCTCTGAAGGCAAGGGAAATAAAAGCAAACATGAACTATTGGGACCTCCCCAAGATAAAAAGCTTCTGCACAGCAAAGGAAACAGTCAACAAAACTAAAAGGCAACCAACGGAATGGGAGAAAGTATTTGCAAAAGAAATATCAGATAAAGGGTTAGTGTCCACAATGTATAAAGAACTTCCCAACCTCTGCACCTGAAAAACAAATAATCCAGTGCAGAAATGGACAGAAGACATGAACACTTTTCCAAAGAAGACATCCAGATGGCAAACAGACACATGAAAAGATGCTCAACATTGCTCACCATCAGGGAAATACAAATCAAAACCACAGTGAGATACCACCTCACACCAGTTAGAGTAGCTAAAAATTAAGAACTCAAGCAACAACAGATGTTGGTGAGGATGTGGAGAAAGGGGAACCATCTTGCACTGTTGGTGGGAATGCAAACGTGTACAGCCCTCTGGAAAACAGTATGTAGGTTCCTCAAAAAATTAAAAATAGAATTACCCTACGACCCAGCAATTGCACTACTAGGAATTTTTCCAAAGGATACAGGAATGCTGATTCGAAGGGGCACATGCACCTCAATGTTTATAGCAGCTCTATCAACCATAGTCAAATAATGGAAAGAGTCCATCAACTGATGAATGGATTAAGAAGATGTGATATACACACACCACATCTTCATACATATATATGTATATATGGGTATACACACACACACACACACCACATCTTCATACGTATATATGTATATATGTATACCCATATATACCCATGTACATATGTATACCCATGTATGAAGATGTGGTGTGTGTGTGTGTGTTTGTGTGTATACCACACATACACACATACAATGGAATACTACTCAGCAATGAAAGAATGAAATCTTGCCATTTGCTACAATGTGGATGGAACTGGAGGGTATTGTGCTAACCTAAATAAGTCAGTCAGAGAAACACAGATATCACATGGTTTCATTCAAATGTGGAATTTGAGAAACTTAACAGATGATCATCGGGGAAGGGAAGGAAAAATAAATAAAAACAGAGGGAGGTAAACCATAAGAGACTCTTAAATACAGAAACCAAACTGAGGGTTGATGGGGGTGCAGAATATGGGTGATGGGAATTGAGGAGGGCACTCGTTGTGATGAGCACTGGGTGTTGTATGTAAGTGATGAATCACTGGATTCTATTCCTGAAGCCAAGACTACACTGTATGTTATCTAATGTGAATTAAAAAAAGAAAAGAAAAAATAAAATTAAATAAATAAATAAATAAATAAATAAATAAAAACAAGGCAAAGTATAATTAAATATTAATGCTCTTAGTGTGTGAGGCCAGGATCAGTATTAAACACTGAAGACTTACCAGCACTGGGGCTAGGTTAAGGCAAGTGAGGCATTTACCCTGAGCTCAAAATTTAAGCTCTGGGGTAGACCAAATTAGAATTAGTCTAAGCAGCCAACCTGGTAAAATCTTTGGAGAAGGGTATGTGCTGACTTGATCAGAGGCGCAAAAGAAAAGAATCTCATGGTGAAAAGGACCAGTTTGGATGACTACGAAAACTCTAAGACTCATACAAGTAAAACTCCTTGCGGTGAAGGTTCCAAGACTTGGGATCCTTTTCAGATGAGGATCTACAAGTGACTCATTGATTTGCACAGTCCTTCTGAGATTGTTAAACAGATTACTTCCACCAGCATTCAGCCAGGAGTTGAGGTTGAAGTCACCATTGCAGATGATTAAATCAACCTTTTTAATAAATTATTAGTTGTTAAAAAGAAAAAAAAAAAGTAAACTGGCACACTGACAGATTAGCTACATAGAAAGAACACAGAAAGTATATTCCTGCAAAGAAAACTAGCTTTGAATAAATTACAGTAAAATTTTCTGTTTTCTAAAATTAGAACTATCTGTAGGCACAAGTATTATGTCATGTGACAAAGACTAGGGCCTGAACATGGATTATTCCAGTGCTACTCATTAATAATTATTAACTGATTAATTATTCAGCCGTTATTAACTGATGGAGTTCTCAAGCAAGATTTTTTTGTTATTTAAAATGACAAAAAATTACAATTCTGAGCTAAAGAGTTTACTGGAATTAAACAAAGAGATCTAGCTTTCTTTATCCATATATCTGTCTCGCTAGGCAGTAAAATGGGCCAACTATAAAGGCTTGCCTCAAGAAAACAAAATGGAAGATAACAGAAGGTTCTACCTTTAGATATATTTCAGCTTATCTCAGAAGAAATGACAGAATTCAAGAATTACAATTCAGCAGCCCCTAATGGATTAATGGATGACACTGACCATCCTCAGTGACTGCCAACAACACTACAAAGGAAACAACAGATGTTATGTGCCTCCTAATGGAATTAACACATTGTCACTTCAGGAGTGATTTTGCCAACAGAGACAAATCAATAAACCTTAATCTGAACAAGCTTCTCATTATAACTATTGAACATTATTGATGCTGACTGTCAAGTATATTGAGTTATTTTATCCCTTGTAATGTTGTATGTGATTGGCAATTTCTATTATAAATATCATTTCTTTACATTTGAAAACCCAAGTAAAATGAAACAATTTTTAGCAAAATATAAATCACTAAATAGGTCCATAAAGAAATAGAAAACTTTCATTGAACAATACAACCTGAAATTGTAGTCCTGATACATTTTCAGGGCAAATTTTGCTCTCAAAATGTACCATGACCAGCCAGGTTGAAAGGTCATTACACCAAATGATGAAGGAAAAGCTAATCACCACATTAGGTAAGCTCTTACAAGCCATACAAGAAGATGGGAAATTACTCAACCACTTTAACAGGCTAACTGTCCTTGATACAAAGACTAGATGAGTATGCCCCAAGGCGGGTTGGGGGGGGGGGGAGGGAAACTCGAGTGAAGCTCAC
Organism: Neofelis nebulosa; assembly: GCF_028018385.1. Classification (NCBI taxonomy): domain Eukaryota; kingdom Metazoa; phylum Chordata; class Mammalia; order Carnivora; family Felidae; genus Neofelis; species Neofelis nebulosa. The sequence goes on from NC_080800.1 coordinate 22,149,472, forward strand.
TCATATACATATTCTAAATAAATTCATAGCATATCCAATGCAGCAGCAAATTAAATGAAATAGGCTGTGTCCAAGGAATGCAAAGATCATATCACATTGAAAAAAACCTGTGAATTGGAATTCACTATGTTAACAGAAAAGAGAAAGCATTTTATCCTGTTCTGAAAGTAAAAAACCTTTGATAAAAATTCAACCCTAGTTCATGCTAGTAACTTTTAGCAAACATATTAGAATGGAATTTCCATATTGTAAAATCAACAGCACATATATGTAAAGGATGAAATGTTCAAACATTCCCAGTATGGTCAGGACAAGACAGAGAGGTGTGGTACCATTTCTACTGTTCAAGTTGAGACTCTATTGCATAGCTAATATATAGCCATATGTAGCAATACCAAAATAAGTTATGGATTATGAAAAGAGATTATCAGATATCCTAATTAAAAACTCCAAAGAAATTGGCTGTCCAATATTTAAATGTATAAGGAACTTTAGGAAGCTGATACAGATCACTACAGCAAAATCAGAAGTCGGGGTGCCTGGGTGGCTCGGTCAGTTAAGCATCCAACTCTTGACTTTGGCTCAGGTCATGATCCGAAAGTTTGTGGGTTTGAGTCCCCCATTTGGCTGTGCACTGAAAGAGTGGAGCCTACTTGGGATTCTCTTGCTCTCCCTCACCCTGCCCCCCGCCTTTCTCAAATAAATAAACTTAAAAAAATAAGTCTAGCCACACAAAATAAATAACAGGTTATGTAATGGAAAATATACCATTCAAAAGAGTAGCAATATCCAAAATATACCTAAAAAAAAAAAAGAACTAGGAAATATATACATGATCTTTATGGAAGCAAATATTAAAAAATTTATTAACAGACTTAGGTAAAAGAAGTCTCAAATAGAGCAATACACCATGCTTATTTTTTTTTTTTTCAACGTTTTTTTTTTTTTTTTTATTTTTGGGACAGAGAGAGACAGAGCATGAACGGGGGAGGGGCAGAGAAAGAGGGAGACACAGAATCGGAAACAGGCTCCAGGCTCCGAGCCATCAGCCCAGAGCCTGACGCGGGGCTCGAACTCACGGACCGCGAGATCGTGACCTGGCTGAAGTCGGACGCTTAACCGACTGCGCCACCCAGGCGCCCCTACACCATGCTTATTTATGGTGAACAGAATATCCTACAGATGTCAGTTCTTCTTATTTACAGATTTCTGCCTTATAGATTTCTGCTGGCCTCCAGTTAGCAGAAGAGAGGTATCCCAGCACCAACAAGGAATCAAGGTATGACAGTGAGGAATGAGGGGAGAACCTACCAGAAAAGAAGGGGCAACAAAGAGGTTCCCCTCACACAACCTCCTCCACACCCCCCTTCAACCCACCCTCTACCTCCTCCCCACACCCCCCCCCCCACCTCCTGCTGTCATTCTAGGAAGGTCCCTATGACAACTGCTAGGCTCTGCTCCTGCCTTACTTGTTACTGGGGGTTTCTGATGGAAGTGAAAGGCTTGGTCTGAGGTGGGCTTACTAAATTCACCAGAGGGAGAAGTCCTGGCCCCTCCCTGTCAGAAGTCAGGAAAGACCCATGTCTGAGTTCAGCATAATTCCCTTGACACCAGAACTCAGGGAAGGCCCCCAACCCAGAAACCTACCCGGGCTTTTATGCTAGGGAGCCCCATGTGGGCGTGGCCGGAAGTGCTCACCCTGACTTCCGCTACACCCCGCTGCTATGGAACTTGAGGCCTAGTCTGAGCGGTGTGGTCTCACGGGTGGCCGAGGGAGGAGGCCCACGACCTGGCAGGTGTTGAGGTGAGTAACTTGTTGGAACTGAAGGGTTGCACTCCTTTCACACCCTAGGTGCCCCAAAGAGGGCCCCGTTCTCCTCTGGTATGCCCCACCCCCACTGCCACCAACTCGTGGCACAAGCTGTTAAGACTAATGCCCTCTTACTTTCACGTTGGGAACGGTTGGGATGGGAGGACTATTCTTGAAGGGGCCACAGAGAAACAAAGGACCAGTCAGGAGCCAAGTTTAGTATTCTGAATTAGAACTGAGGTTACAAGACCCCGAGGAAGAGTGGAGATCCAGAGTCCTGCCCGCCCGTGTTTTGTGGGTTCCTAAAACAGTACCCACAAAACAGTAAGCGGAGGCAGCTTACCTCGGAGAGCAGGTAGAATATCCCTACCAATGCACTCCATCTCTTCCTCCATATTCTAGGGTGACCTCTTCATTAGCCTGCTTGCACTCCCGCCTGCTATCACTATGCCTAGAGGTCAGAAGAGTAAGCTCCGTGCCCGTGAGAGACGCCGCCAGGCCCGTGGTGAGACCCAGGGGCTGGAGGGCCCTGAGACTACTGCAGAAGCACCAGCAGGCGCAGCAGCCGTAGCAGCAGGAGAGTCCCCCTCCCCTGCCTGCCCTCTCTCTGGGGATAGAGCTCAGACTTTGTCTGCCGCTGCGACATCCAGCAGTCCTCAGGCAGCCAAGGGGTGCTCCCCTCCCGCCAGTGCTGGTGCAGCTGTTTCATGCGCCAATTCAGATGAAAGTGCCAAAAGCCAAGATGAGGGAAGCCAACAATCCTCTAAGGGCACTGAGTTCTCACGCAGAGATCCATTAAACAAGAAGGTGGTGTTGTTGGTACAGTTCCTGCTGCAGAAGTATCAAAAGAAAGAGCCAGTTACTAGGGCAGACATGCTAAAGTATGTCATCAAAAAGTACAAGTATCATTTCGGTGAGATCCTCAAGAGAGCCTCTGAGCACATGGAGCTGGCCTTTGGTATTGATGTGAAGGAAGTGGATCCCATCCGGCACTGCTATGCCCTCCTCAGCAAACTAGACCTCAGCGTCGATGGCACGATGCGTGAAGAAGAGAACACGCCCAAGACCGGCATCCTAATGATCGTGCTGGGGGTAATCTTCATGAAAGGCAACTGCGCCCGGGAGGAGGAGGTCTGGGAAGTCCTGAATCTGATGGGCGTATATTCGGATAAGAAGCACTTCATCTATGGGGAGCCAAAGAAGATCATCACTGAAGATTTGGTGCAGCTCAAGTACCTGGAGTACCGGCAGGTGCCCAACAGCGACCCTCCGCGCTATGAGTTCCTGTGGGGCCCCAGAGCCCACGCCGAGACCAGCAAGATGAGAGTCCTGGAGTTTCTAGCCAAAGTTGACGATACCGTCCCCAGTGCTTTCCCAGCCTGGTATGAAGAGGCTTTGAGAGATGAGGAAGAGCGAGCCCGAGCCCGAGCCGCAGCCAGGGCTCGTATCACTGCCATGGCCAGTGCACGTGCCAGGGCCATGGCCTCCAGCTCATCCCACACAAAGTGAAGTCTCAGGCTGGTCCAAAAGGTATGTCACCATTCTAACAGTGGAGGGGCAGGGTGGGGCGGGAGAAGTGTGTATCATCTGTGTTCCTGTTGTGTATTGGCAACTTGGAATTTCACCTTCTTTTTTTTTAGGTTGTATTTCATATGTTGAAGTTTGAAGCAGTTCGTTTTCTTTGTGGAAAAAAGCAGTCAACGTTCTAAATAGTGGATGGCAGTGGCCAGGGTAGGTCTGGAAGGAACACAGTGAATATCATCTTGGTGTTCTTGTTCTATATGGTAAACTTAAGAGTCCTTTATTTTTTTTTCTTTCTTTTTTTTCCTCTTTCTTTCACTCTTTTTTTTTCTTTTTATTTCAAGTGTTATTTCTTTAATAGAAAGTTTACATTATTTTCAAATCTAAATTAATGATTTTGGTTGCATATTTGTTGCGGTTTAATAGGCTTCAGGGAAGGAGTTTTATTATTTAGTAAAACACATTGGGAAACCTTTCACGCTTACCAAAAAAGAACGGTAAAAGATGGTATTGTCACAGGCATTTCCTTGGAAGTGCAAAACACTTTAGCAGTAAAATTACTAGGATCAAAAAATGGAGAGGATAGGAGTGAAAGCCATTTGTTCTTGGTTTTCCGCATACATTTTAGTCTCTTGTTCTGTAAGAATACAAGATGGCGTGCTTGGATTTGCTTATTAAAGAATGTAGGAGAAATAAAACGTTGAAACACTAGAATTCATGCTTGCTGGCTCATTTATTTTCCAAATACTAATTAAGCGTCTGCTCTTTGAAAGTCACAGTGCTAGAAATGGGGAAGCTGGGATATAAATATAACACTCCTGTCCTTAGAATGTGACAGTCCAGGAACAGTAATCGCATATGGAGGATGGTGAAAGACCCTCTAAGGCCTAAAGGACCACTAAGAAGGAGGAAAGAGGTTAAGAGGCAGGGAGGGGTTGGGAGAGGTGGGATGGGGAGGGTGTCTAGCTAAGAGCAGTAAGACACACATTCCCTGAGGAAAGGCAGTTTGGGGCTTTAGGAAACTACAAGTTCCTTGGTGGGCCAGGCTGTTAATTTAAGCTGCCTGGTGGGCCACGGGAGGCTGTGGGGCTGGTGAGCGGGGGGCCAGCCAGACAGATGGTTTCTCGGTGTTGAAGGACAAAACCCAGGAATGCAAAGCTGCTGTTGAGTTACTTTGGTATCATCAGTATCCCGGAGGAAAACCTCCTTCGTGGGCAGAAATGGAAGGTAGCCGGTGTTCTTCCTCACGGACAGTTGGACACACAGCACAATCTCATTGTCTTAGGCACAGCATCTCCAGGGAATATCTAATAAGGGTGGTATTACTCCGAGGTGGGATGTTGAGAACTTACTATGTTGTCTGTCTCTGCTCTGAACTGGGTGGGGAACCAGGTCCAAACGCATTTAAACGGCCTTTTAGTTGGATTATCAGGAGTGTGATTTTGCCAATTCTAAGGGAGGATTAGATTTTTGGTGGTGGTGTAATGAATGAAAATAGGGGTCGTTTGGATGGAAAGGCCCCTGGGAGCGAAGGCGTTGGTCCTTGACACATTCTAGGACATCTAAGTCGCATCTGGCTGGGGGAGACTCTTCCACACCCAAGTTAAGTAACACATCCTGAACCTGGGAAAAATTTTCTTTAGTTGTACTTGCTAAGCAGCATTATGGATGAATTTGATGTTATTTGTCTGAGAAAGCTGCATATTCTTTGATAACTCCTGAATTTAAAAACCTCATAAAAATAAAAATAAAAATAAAAATAAATAAAATAGGGGTGCCTGGGTGGCTCATTTGGTCAAGCGCCCGACCTCAGCTCAGGTCTTGATCTCACAATTTTGTGAGTTCGAGCCCCACATTGCGCTCTGTGATGACAGTGCAGAGCCTGCTTGGGATCCTCTGTCTCCCTCGCTTTCTGCCCTTCCCCTGCTTCCTCTTTCTCTCTCTCTCTCAAAAATAAACATTGAAATAAATCTCCCCAGGGGGACGGTGGTATTGTCTGCAGTTCAAAAAAATTAAATCCCGTGATGATTACCATTCATTGAAGACCTCCTGTTTTCCAATTACTCTGCCAAGCACTTCCTAAGCATTACATTTAGTCCAACAGTCCTACGAGATAGAGCATATCAGGCATACTTTGCAGTTAAAGAACTTGTCATTCTCTCCAGTTCACATGGCTGATACTGGCCGAGCCGGGACTAGATCCCTGGTCAATTTTATTTGGAGCCCATACTTTTGGATTCCTCCAGCCTGAGGCAACCTTCCGTCCCTTCTTGTTCTATTCTTCTCACTACTCCAAGATGTATCACAGGTAATGAAAAACCAGGACACTGGCCTAAGTGCTAAAAGCAGTCCTGGTGAAGGACGGTGAATATGAGAATAAAGCACGGTTGGGGTGTTGTTTGTGGGCCTCGTTTACTGAGTCGCCTCTTGTCCCAGCCCTTTCCAGCCTTACGACATCTGTCCCCTGACTATTCCCCAGTGTGTCCTGCTGTCCTAATTGGAACCTCCTTTGCTGACCAGCTCTTCACTGTGTCTGCTCTAGGGTGCACCCAGCTTCCTGTGATACAGACAGGCCCGAATCACCTGCCCTCCACCTTAGAGCCTTCCACCTCTCTGCAGGTGTACCTGGGAGGTCCTGTCCCTCAGTGGAGCCATAGACCGTGAAGTTTATATACCTGATTACTATAGCACCGCCACCCATCCCTACAACAGTATCAAAGTATGTTCCAAATGAGCTGGTCGCTACAGTCCTATTTTGTAGGAAAATACAAAGAAAATACGGGTTCTTGGGATTTAAATGAAGTTAGAAGGGTGGGGGGGGAGGTCGGTATAAAGGACACAGATATTGTCAGTAGGATTTTGCAGGAGTGTGTTATTTTGCTGGCCACTGAACACATAAACCAATGACTGAGCTTACTTAGATGGTCAGTAACCAAAGCTTCCCTTGTAATTTTTTAAGCATGGAAATCACTCTGCAGCAAACATCTACTGACGCTGAATTCCTCAGAACCTAGAGTTCTTCTAGCAGGAGAAAAAATGGTTTCTTGACAGACACACTAACTTTCAACAGCAAAGGCTAAAATAATTGGCCCTCTTTCTGCTGCCTCTTATCTCAGTACTTGCCCCAGAGGCAAATGCTGGGTTGTCTTTGTGCCTCACGGCATCCGTAAAAGTGTCCTGCATGTTCAGTCATGCTGAGGGTTGTCCAGACTCACAAGTGAAAGTTTTGACCATGCTGCAATAGAAAGAGAACGTTCTCATCCTACCGAGATTCTAGAATTCATTTAAAAGGTGAGTTCAGAAAGGTGCTATTGAGTGCAAAAGGTGAGCCTTCCTTACTGCGATTTTACGGGATCCTTTTGAAAATTAAATGTGATCCAGTGTTTCAAAGAACGTGCCACATAGCAGGATTGGAAAAATTTGCAGAATTGCGAGGCAGACTGGCCTCCTTAGAAACTCCAAGAGGAGGGTTGTTTTCACAACAAACTTTGATAATTGCTCTTTATCTCTTTGTTGAGCACCTACTAAGTTACAGTTTATGGGAAAGGCTGCAAGCGCTCCTGGACACCATGTCTCACTCTTCTTCCTGGGCTGACAGGGAGACTGCATCCTCACTTAGGGAGAGTCATGTGACTACTGCTGCCACTGAAATAGGACCAGAAACAGTATTTGTCACCTCCAGGCCAAGGTATTTGAGAGCCAGTGTGTCTCATCCATGCTTTCTGTTTCATTCAGCAGCCAACCTTGAGACCCTTGTTGAGAAGTGGAATCATGGGAGCAGCCTGGACACCTGCCAACTCACGTCAGAGTTTATGTGTATGAGAAAGAAACTTTTGTTGTTGCTATGATTTTTAATTTTATTTATTAATTTAAAAAAAATTAATGTTTGTTTTTGAGAGAGAGAGACAGCATGAGCAGGAGAAGAGAGGGGCAGAGAGAGGGGGAGACACAGAATCCGAAGCAGACTCCAGGCTCAGAGCTGTCAGCACAGAGCCTGCCCCGGGGCTCAAACTCATGAACCGCGAGATCATGACCTGAGCCGAAGTCGGATGCTCAATCGACTGAGCTGCCCAGGCGCCCCTAATTTTATTTATTTATTTATTTATTTATTTATTTATTTATTTATTTATTTATTTATTTATTTATGTTTATTTATTTTTGAGAGAGAGTGCGCGCACAAGCCGGGGAGAGTCAGCGAGTGGGGGGACAGAATATTTGAAGCCGGCTCTGTGCCGACAGCAGAGAGCACAATGCGGGGCTGGAACTCACGAACTGAAACGTGAGATCATGACCTGAGCCAAAGTCGCTTCTGACTGAGCCGTTCCCAAACTTTTGTTGTTTTAAGCCCTGGCGGGTTTGCTGTTTTATCGCCTATCAGTCACTTTATCTGATTAATGCACAGCTACTATCTTCGTGGTTCGGTATATTTAAATATTTTAATAACAAAGACAATAGTACATATGTTCTTGTAAAAAATTTTGACGATACAGATAAATTACAATATCCTCTTTCCTCAAAATTCAGTCCCCTCTTCAGAGGCATTCACAGTTAACAATCTGATGCGTGTCAGGTTAAAGCTCATCTGAGACTTTTTCATATGTAGATGTGCTATAAAAATACATTGAATTTTTAAGATTTGCAATTAACAGTGTACATGTCGTTTTGCCTCTTGACTTTGACTTAATAAAATGAATGCAAGATATTTCCATGACAGCAGATACAGATCCATCACCCTCTTTTCATGACTCTCTTGAATTCTTTTTTCTTTTGAAGTAGGTTTATTGGGGGGCACCTGGGTGGCTCAGTTGGTTAAGCGTCCGACTTTGGCTCAGGTCATGATCTCACGGTTCGTAGGTTCGAGCCCCACATCAGGCTCTGTGCTGACAGCTCAGAGTCTGGATCCTGCTTTGAATTCTGTGTCTTCCTCTCTCTCTGCCCCTCCCCAACTTGTGCTCTGTCTCTCTCTCTCTCTCTCTCTCTCTCTCTCTCTCTCTCTCTCTCATAAATAAACATTAAAAAACTAATGAGATAGGCTTATTAGGATATACTATACAAAAACCAGCTCATACTTAAAATGTACAGTTTGATGAGGTTGGACATATGTATACATCTGTGAAATCATCATCATGATCAAGGTAATAGACATGTCACCTCCAAAAGGTTCCTTGTGTCCCTTTGGTTATTTTTCTAAAAGCGCTTCACATGAAATGTCTCAAAATTTTAAGTGCATAATACAGTACACCAGATCTTTAGAACTAATTCAGCCTGCGTGTCTGAAACTTTGTATCAACAGAACAACTCCCCCTTAACCCTTTCTCTTGGTCCCTGGTAACCACAGTTCTATTTTCTGATTCTACAAGTATGATGATTTTAGGTACCTCATGTAAGTGTAACCATGCGGTATTTGTCCTTCTGTGGCTGGCTTATTTCACTTAGCATAATGTCCTTCAGGTTTACCTATGTTGTTGCAAATGGCAGGATTTCCCATTTATTTATTTTTTTACTTGTTAAAATGTTTGTTTATGTATTCTGAGCAAGAGAGAGAGAACGAGCGAGAGCTGGAGAGAGCACTTGAGTGAACAGGGGAGGGGCAGAAAGAGAGGGACGGAGAGAATCCCAAGCAGGCTCTGTGCTGTTGGCTCAGGGCCCTACTTGGGGCTCCATCTTACAAACCAAACCGTGAGATCATGATCTGAGCTGAAATAAAGAGTCAGATGCTTAACCAGCTGAGCCACCCAGGTGCCCCAGGATTTGCCCTTTAAAGCAGAATAAGACACTACTGTGTTGATGCAAAATGAACAAACCTTTTTTTTCTTTTTTAAGTTTTAAAGGAACAGAGTTTTTTATTCGAGCCCCTTTGGACAGCTGCCCCAGATACACAATCTTCACGAAGAAGAGATCATTCCAGGGAAGGAACATTTGGTGCAGGGTTATATGTTTTGTTTTGCTTTGCTTTGTTTTGTTTTGTTTTGTGTTGTTTTGTTTTACATACTTACACATCATCATGACAAAGGACATTATAGAAAGAGACTTTACCTATGTTTTCAGTACGTGCAAGGCTGTGTGAATTTAATCTTGTGGGAACCAGGGAGGTTTTTTTTTTTTTCTTATCTTTATGTTTGGAATGTTCTTTTCATTGTTTCAATGAAGCAGATGTATAGTGTTCTGGCCAGAAATAGAGCTCATGCTTCAAGATTTTGCCAAGTCATTTTGACCTTGGTAAATGTTAATGTTCCTTTATTTCATCAACTCTGTGATGCATGTATATATATTTATTAAAATATATATATTTATCATATTTTCTTTATCCATTTCTCTTCAATGGACATTTAGGTTATTTCCGTAACTTGGCTATTGTGGATAGTGCTACAAGGAGCGTAAGAATGCGGACAGGTCTTTGAGATCCTGATTTCCATTCTTTTGAGTCTCTATACCCAGGAATGAGATTGTTGGATCATATGATAGTTCTAGTTTTAATTTTTTGAGGAAGTTTCATGCTGTTTTCTATAGCGGCTTGCCATTTTACATTCCTATCAACAGTGCACAAGGGTCCAATTTTGCCACATTCTTTTTTTTTTTTTTTTTTTTTAATTTATTTATTTATTTTTGGACAGAGAGAGACAGAGCATGAACGGGGGAGGGGCAGAGAGAGAGGGAGGCACAGAATCGGAAACAGGCTCCAGGCTCCGAGCCATCGGCCCAGAGCCTGACGCGGGGCTCGAACTCATGGACCGCGAGATCGTGACCTGGCTGAAGTCGGACGCTTAACCGACTGCGCCACCCAGGCGCCCCCAATTTTGCCACATTCTTGCCAACACTTACTTTTTTTTTTTTTTTTTAATAACCATCGTAACTGGTATGAGGTGATATTTCATTGTTGTTTTGATTTGAATTGCCCTCATAATTAGTGATGTTGAGAATCTTTTCTTAGACTTTCTGGCCTCTTAAAGGAGAGATCGTCAGGAAGAAGATAGGAGCAATCAGGGCATTGCAAGTCTTGATTATACAAAGACATTAATCATGGGAACTCAAATCCTCATGTTCCAAGCCCTCCCCCAAAAAGAAAGAACAGGTAAGGATCATCCTACTTATGTTTGTGCAATAATTAATTTGACCATTCTCCTCCTAATGGCCATATAAATTGTTTCCTCACGGACATATAATTGTTTCATTCGTTGCTATGATTTACAGGACTGAAATCAACATCTTTGAACGTGAAATCTGGGGCAAGTGTGCATGCTTTCTCATAGGAAAGATGTAGCAAAGTACAAGCTTGATTAAAGCAGGTGAGTGTAAAGATTGGGAGTTTTTATAAGTAATGTTGAACTTCTGTTCCAAAAATGCCATACCACTTCCTAGTCTGGCCAGTTAATGTGTGTGAATGCCTTACGTCCTCAGAGGCATTTTACTTCATCGGACTTTGCAATTTTGGTCAAACTTTGGGATAAAAGATAGTGTCTCATGATTGTTCTACTTCCTTTTTTCCAAACAGGTTGAATATAAAATTTAATTAATACAGACTGGGATTTCTGCATTAATGTCTTGAGTGCCTAGATTTTTCTAGGCATACTTTATATTTTGAAATACCAGTAAAACATTCCTCCTTGACTTTGAAAAGCAAGAACTTGACAGAATGATCAGCTGCTGAGCAGTGGAGCCAGGCAGGACACTCTTAGCTAGTGAAGGTCAGAGGTCCTAGCAATTGCCTGAGTCCATGAGACAGAGACCACGGGTAAAATCTCATTTGGAGAGCCCAGGGCAGGCTGGAGGTCAGCATTTTGGATCTGGAGTGGAGCTGAAAGTGCACAAAGAACCGTAAGGAGTGGAGGTGGGAAATCTGGCTAGAGGGTCCAAGAACTTCCGTTAACAGGTTTGGCCAGTCTCTGAAATGCCACCACCAGCTGAGGTTGTGAGGTGGTCTCGATGGGCAGGTCTACTTCATGAAAGGACTAAAGGCATGCCACACACCCCACCCTGCCTCTGAAGTCTCCTGGCCCAAAGTCAGGCAGAATATAGATGGCTTTTTCACATCACCCAGTGATGCTGCACATGCTGGATACCGGGAGGACTCCATCTCTTGGCTACTGTGGTGGTCCACTGCATCCTAGCCGGTGCTGCAGGAGACGGGCGTCTCTCCCGGTCTGCAGTGCCCTGTCCACTGAGTTTGGGGCAGTATGAGTGGGCGGGTTTGGTAAGTGCTGACAGTTGAAACAGGCCAGGAGTACCAGTGGGCAGAGGAAGGCGCCTCCCACTGCAAGGAGATGGAGATTGAGGGGAGGTGTTCTTAGGCCATTTGCCTCCATGATCCTACAGATAAAGGGCTGAGTGTGGACACGTCTGGAAAAGATGCTCCAGGAGGTATCTCCAACTCCGTGTCCTCCGAGTGTCCTCCGTGTTTCCTGAGGTCCTGGCACACCAGAGGCCAGATGCCCCATGGCTGTATTCGGCAGCCTCTATCGCCACCAGGTATCTCTTAGGGTAAGAGGTTGACGCGGAATGCAGACACGAGTAGGGCGGATGGAGAATCTGTCACATTGGCACGGTTTATTAAATTGACCATGGATGACAGGGATACGTGGAATCCGGAGCTCCGTCTTTATGGTTGTAATAACCTAGAGTTGATGTACTTGAAAAAAATATTCGGTGCTAGCCGTCCCCGGGTTATCACGTGATCTGTAGCACAGTGCAAATCACTACCCACTGGTGTAGCATGGGGAGGATTTGTGTTTGTAAGTTGCATATCTAGCCTAAGTGGCAACTGAGTGAGAGTAATGTACAGTGAAGGGGACAAGAAATTAGGTTTACTTGCCTGTATTAGAAATTTAATAGATGTTGTATATTCTCCTGTTAACAGTTTTTCCCCTTTTGTGACTGCTGCTTCGTCTTTTTCCACCAATTGTAACACACGTTCTTCCTTGCCTCTCCTTCCACATTTGCATAAGTAAGTCTCATATCCACAGTCTTTATAGAGCTCTGCATTTTATTTTCAGTCACTGCATCTGTCAGAAGCATATTATTACCAGTTGGCCCAACCAGCTGCAATCGACCCCAGACATTGTGTCCTTTAAGGACAGAAAACTGGACACTGGTGGTCACGAATAATTGTAGAAGTTACAGCCTCCCTATTTAAAAGCTTTTCTTTTGAAATAATGTAAGGCTTACATAAAAATTGTGCAGGGAGTTCCTGTGGCTCTTACAGCAAAGTTCAGTCGAACAAAACTGTTTACATTGTGATAGTTCATTTACCAGAATTCATAAATTTACATTGATAGAGTAGTATTTAACTGCAGTCAAATCCGGATTTCACCAGACTCAAACAGGCAGTCGCTCCTTTTTGTTAGGTTTTGTTTTCTTTGGTATGGTACATAACTAAAGACACTTTTTTCACCTGTATAAATCTGTATGAATCCTACCAGAATACAGACACAGAAATTCCTAAGAAACCCAGAGAAACTCCCTATGTTCCTTCTTTTGGGGGTTTATTTTATATTTTTTTATCATGATAAGTGTACTCTTTAATCCCCATCCTCTATTTCTTCCATCCCCCCACCCACCTCCCCTCTGGTAACCATGTGTGTTCTCTATGGTTAAGAGGCTATTTCTTGGTTTGTCTCTTTTTTTCCTTTGCTCATTTGTTTTGTTTCTAAATTCTACATGAGTGAGATCATATGGTATTTGTCTTTCTCTGACTTATTTCACTTAGCATGATACTCTAGCTCCGTCTGTGTCATTAGAGACGCAGGATTTAATTCCTTTTTATGACTGAATAATGTTCCTGTGTGTGTGTCCCACATCTTCTTTATCCACTTATCAGTCGATGGACGCTTGGGCTGCTTCCATAGTTTGGCTATTGTAAATAATGCTGCAGTAAACATCGGGGTGCGTGTATCCCTTTGATTTAGTATATTTATATTTTGGGGGTAAATATCCAGTAGGCTGATTATTGGACAATAGGGTAGTTCTGTTTTTTAATGTTCCTTCTTTATAATCCTTGGCAACCGCTGACCTATTCTATGTTAGTATCATTTTTTTGAAAGTGTTAGACAAATGGAATTAAAAACTACATAATGTTATGAAATGAGCTTTTTCAGGTGGCATAATGTACTGGAGAGATACCCAAGTGGAGAGGAGAAATACTATATCCCTTTTGCTTGCTGAATAGGATTCCCAGTACAACAGTTTATCCCTTTAGCCATTGAAGGAAACTGGAGTTCTCTGTAGTTGGGGCTATTACAAATACAGTTGTTATGTTCATTTGTGTATCGTGTCTTGTGTGAACATTTATTTTTATTTCTCTAGGGTAAATTTTCAGAAAGGGCTTGTTCTGTCATACAGTAAGTATATGTTTAATTTTTTTCTTTAATGACCATTATATTTTTGAGAGAGAGAGAGAGAGACAGAGCACAGAATCCGAAGCAGACTCCAGGCTCTGAGCTGTCAGCACAGGGCTCTACTTGGGACTCAAACTCATGAGCCATGAGATCATGGCCTCAGCTGAAGTTGGATGAGTAACCGACTGAGCCACCCAGGTGCCCCAGTCTATGTTTAACTTTATAAGAAACTAGTAAATCGATTTCCAGAGATCCTAGACCACTTTACTTTCTCACCATCAATGAGTGACAAATCTAGGTAACTGTTCTATATCCTCATCAGCACTTGAGATTTTCAGTAATTTCTATTTTACGTATTCAAGTAGGTATGTAGTAGTATGTCATCGTGGTTTAAAATTACATTCTACCAATGGATAATGATATGTGTTTTTTCATCTCCTTGTTTACAATCCATATATTCTCTTTGGTGAACGGTGTGTTTAAGCCTTAGGCCCATTTTCTTTCTTAAGTTCATTTATTCATCTTGAGAGAAAGAGCAAACACAGGGGAGGGGAGGAGAGAGATGGAATGAGAATCCCAAGGAGGCTCTGCTCTGTCAGCGCAGAGCCCAAAGCAGGGCTCGAACTCACAAATACACCTAATTTCTAATTAGATTGTTTCTTACTATTAAATATAGTGACCTTTTGGGAGGCGGGCGGAGGTGTGTGCGGGAAGATGCAAGTATTTGATCACGTAGGTGATTTGCAAATATTTTCCCCCGCTATGCGGCGGAGGTGAGCTGTGTGTCTTAAAGATGTTCGGTTCCGTAGCCTGCAATAAATGCATATGACAACATCAACAGAGGAAAAAGTTTTTAAAGCTCTGCCCCTCTATCTTCCCAGTGTGTCCGGGGATAACCAGTTCCGACTGCTTCATTGTGTGAAGGTGAGAGAGTGCCAGCGACCACTGGTATCAGTATCCACGGGGTTATGTACGCACATCTGAAACCTCCTTAGAGGTAAGTACGGCCCTTTATTAGTATTTCCATGTGGTGTAAATCACGCTTAGTAAGGCTAGTATTTTCTCAGCAAACTCGTGAGATGGTGTATATATACAGATGCATGCATTCTCACTAACACACAGAATTGGTAGATACTTGTGTGTGCCGTCGCGGTGACACTTTATAACCAAGAAGGTAGCTCTGTCAGTGTGGTTCCTGCTGCTCAAATGCAAAACCAGTGTGCATTACCAAGTCAGACACGATGAAAATAATACAAGGAACGCTTCCTGGTGACCTTGTGGGCTGTTTCTGCACACATGGAGCTAGGCTTTTGCCTGGACTTCAGAGAGGTGTATTCTGTCGAGCACTTCTATGGCCCTGTCAGCAAACTAGATGTCACTATGGGTGGCAGGTTCCATGGTGGCAGCAGTTGCCTGAGCCTGGTCTCTGGATGACTCGCCTGGCTGTGAGCTTCATGAAGGGCAGCTACTAGCCCACTGAGGAGCAGATCTAGAATTCCTGAATGTAATGGGGGCGTAGGCTGGGAGGAGGCATTTCTTTGGGAGCCCAGGAAGCTCACTACCAGAGATCTGGTGCCGCAGAAGTACCTGGGCTACCGCCAGGTGCCGGCTAGAGATCCACCATGCCCCGAGCTCCTGTGGGGCCCGAGAGCCCATTTGGAGACCGGAAAGAGTCAAGTCCTGGAGGTTTGAGGAAGGCCACTTACAATGTCCACTGTTCCTTCCCATATCAATATCATGAGGCTTTCCAAAGTGGTTTCTTTAGTTTTGTAGTTTGTGGTTGAACACCGCAGTCTCGGGGTTCCCTTCCCCACACACACCCCTTCCCTTCTCTAGCAACACACCACACCACACTACCCTTTCCCTTCTGTGTCCACACACCCACAGAGCTCTGCTCTCCTTTCCCATCTTCTCCCTGCCCCTTCCTTCCGTGCACGTGCTGCAATATCCCCTCCTCTCTCCTTTCCCTCGTGTCCACACACTGACTGCACTTTCCCCTCTTTCCCACCCTCCACACACGAGCTACAGTATCCGTTCCCTTCCTCCTTATCCCGTCACCACCTACACTACACATTTCCTTCTCTTCCCTTATCACACACACTGCACTCTCCCTTTTCATCTCTTCCCTTCCCTGCCTTGCCACATACACACTACCCCTGTCATTCCTTTCCTTCTCTTCCTGCACACACACAATGCACTGCCCTTTCCCTTCTCCACACAACCCCCCCCCCAACACTACATGGCCTCTTCTCATTTTCCCTTCTCCCCACAAGCTACTGTGGCCCATTCCCTCTATTCTCTTCCCTTCTTTTTTTCTACATGCACAGACAACACTATCCTCTCCCTTTCCTTTCCTCCCCTAGAAGAGTTCTAGTGTGCGTGTGTGGACGAGTGCAGAAAGAATCCCTTCCTTTCCCTTCTCTACCCACTCCACTTCCTGTCTCCTTCCCTTCCATTCGACATGCACACCCTACACTATGTTCCCCTTCCTCCCACCCCTCATCCTAACACACAAGGGCACTGTCCTTTCCCATTTCCCCTTCCATTCCCTCTCACCCACACTACTCTGTTCTCTCCCTTCCCCTCCCCTCCCCACACCACACTATCCTCCATGTACGTGTTTTACTCCTCCCTCCTTCTCCCCCACACACTACCCAGTCCCTTCCTTTCCACAGTCACGCACTACACTATCCGTTCACACCTCCACGCACTACATTATCCCCTCCGTTCGCTTTCTTAATGTTCCTTTTTTCCTACACACATATTCTAACTTGTCTTCCCTTCTCCACACGAACTACTCTCTCTCCCCATTTTTCCCTTCCCCACATACACGAGACTGTGCTATTCCTTCCCTCTCGTGTGTTACCTTCTGTTTTCTACATAGACACTATACTGTAGCTTTCCTTTCCTCCCTTCTTCCGCACAACACACACTCCCCACTACTCCTTCCCTTCTCTGCACACACACACTACACTGTACTTTTCCATTTTCCCTCACCCAAACTGCAGTATCCCTGCCCCCCCCCACTAAATTGTGCATTCCACGCCCCTCCTTTCCTTTGCACACACATTTACATTGTCCCTTCCCTGCGATTCCCCTTCTTCACACACGTACCACTATGCTATCCCTTTCCTACAGACACATACACACGCTCCCCCATCCATCCTGTTCCCTTTTCCTTAACCACACATACATACACTATTCCTTCCCCAAACCACACACTACCCTATTTATTCACTTCTCTCCTTTCCTGTATACACACAAGACACCACAGTATCCCTTTCCTTCTTTCTCTGCTCCCCCCAACTCCACTGTCCCTTCTCTTTCCCCCTCCACACTTACATACTACATTGTCTGCTCCTGCCCCTTCTTTCCACGTATACACACATTATACTGTCGCTTATTGCCCCCAGCACACATCCTATACACGAACTTTCTTTAGCACCCTCCCCCACCACACATACGGTCTCCCTTCCCTTCTCCACACAGAGATACTACATTGTACTATAGTTTCGTGTTTTCCCTCCCCACCAACACTACAGTGTCCCTCTCAGCACACAAACAATAGACTACCTCTCTTCTTCTCTCTTGCCATTCTCTTTGTGGTCTTTTGTTATGCAGAAGATGTTCAGTCAACTCTTAGTTCTGCCTAGGAAGGAACTGTTCTATAAATAGGTGTAGATTAGGTGTCTCCAAGGAGAAGGTGAGTTCAGAGTCTTTCTGTGTTGGCATCTTGGGCCAGAACTCTCATTGTTGGGTGTCGGGTTTAAGAGTAGGAGATTGGTAATTTCAAAAGAAACTTGGGAACTCTTCCCCCTTATTTTAGGATCTCAAACAGGATATTGCCTGCATTGAGTAGGTGTTTCTCTGGAAATTTGTTCCGCTTGAAAGGTCGCTGACTCATGGCTTCCTAATACTTTCAGTCCATCGCTCTGTAAAATTAAAAGATGCATATGTGAGTTGGCTTAGCTTATCTAAGAAAGTAGGAGAAATTAAAACTTGAATTAGTTAACATGTTCATTGGCTCATTTATTCTCTAAACAGTCACCGAACATGTGCTCTTTGGAAGACATGTAGGTATTCTTGGGTCGCTATGGATTTTGTGTCTAAGAGCAGTTGGAAGCTGTGTCAGGGTAGTATAAAAAGGATGGAAGAGATTCAGTTCCAGGTGAGAGCAGCTAAGTGTCCTTCTGGACATTTGGGAAACCAGTTTTTCAGTGGAAGGGATGTTTCAACCTTAGCTATGTGGTAGGTGAGGTCAGGCTGTGGGAGACCCTCAGATTGTGTGGCTCAGCGTGGAGAGATTTAAAGAATAAAATGTAGAATGGTTCTTCATACTCTGTTTTAAAAATGTTTTTAAATGTTTGTTTATTTTGAGAGAAAGAGATAGGGACAGAGAGAATTGTAAGCAGGCTCCACTCTCAGGGCAGAGCCCAATGTAGGGCTCCATCCCACGACCATGAGATCATGACCTGAACCAAAATCAAAAGTCAAATGCTTAACTGACTGAGCTCCTCAGGGACCCGCCCCCCCCCCCCCCAACCAGTTACTCTTGAATTCCGGATAAACTAGAAAGAAAGTTTCCACTGGGGGAAGAAGCAAGGTAGGTGCTATAAGTACTTGTCTCATGCATCTGATCACGGTGAGTGAAGTAATTGTTTTATATTCTCAACTGCAAATACATGCTATCTTCCATAAAAAAAGGAAAGATAAGGGGCGCCTGGCTGGTTCAGGTGGTAGAGTATGTGACTCTGGACCTCACGGTTGTGAGTTAGAGCCCCATGTTGGGCATAGAGATTACTTAGCTCCAAGGGTGGATGCAAGAACCCACAAGATGGAGGTGACAGCCAGGGAAATTATCCGTAGGCTTTGAAATCTAATAAGGAACTGACAATATTTAATCAATGGTATTTCAGAAGTGCTACTGTCCACTGCCTCTTGTACCTCCCATTTGCTTATTTCTGAACAAGAGTGTCTCTGATCCTGCCATTGCACATTGATGTGTCAGGACAGATGGCCTGTCTCCTTGCTTCCTAGGTCCACAAATAGGGTTTTACTCTGCTTAATAAACTTCCTCCCAAGAGCCTCTTCATCTACAGCTACACTTAGAGATTTAGATGATGAGATTGGATTTCGAGCTGATGTAACGGGATAAGACATTTTGGGATCTTGGGCAAGTTTCGCATAAAGTAGGGACATGAGATGTTGGGCCCCACAGGGTGGACTGTGGCAGACACAATCCCCTTATAACGAAGGCGATCAGATGTCATCCCCATGATTACATCACATTATAAGTGTTGGGTAAATAATTAGAAACACACTATTATGCGGACTCAAAAATTTGTCTCCACAAAATATATATAAAATAAAAGCCAATTGGACTTAGTAGGGAGAGACCTTTCTTCATAAAGAATTAACGCAAAGGTGGAAAGGGAACTACAGTGGGGAGAATGTCAAGCAATAGTTAGGCAAAAAGAGTTTTCCTTTTGGAGAGAGGAGTGCACAAAGCTAGAGAGAACTGGATACAGGGAAGCAGGACAGAGGGTGGTGTGAATGGATGGAAGATCGGAGAATATTTTACCCTGAGGCCAGCCTGTTCACAAGAAGGGTTGTAGCTGGCTCTGGTGAGGGTGGGCATGGAGGGGAAGAGAAGCTTAACCAATGTTGGGCTAATAAGCATTTTGTTTCGATGGGATCAGTGTCGACAAGCACTTGAGCTAACTATTTATGAGGCCAACAACGGGATTTTTGAGGATCTGTGTCTGGCCTTGTCATAGGTAAACAAAGGAGCGCCCTGAGTCTTACCTAAGTGATATGGAGGATGGATCTTTGAAGCAAGCGGTTTCCTGGAACACAAAGAACGTACGAACTGCCTCAATTTGACTGTTTTCCCGGATCAGAGGGCTCAGGTAACATTCAACCTTATCATGTGGGAAAGAACAAAGTTTTATTAATGAATAAGTATTAAGCCGGACTAGGATGTATATCCCAGGCAAGCAGACAAAGCCAAAAAGAAATCTTACTCTTCTATATTGCCAAGCAGATACAACCCATTATACACACGTTAAGAGAAAAGATAACTAATCCCCAAGTAAGAGGACTTGATGTCTCCATTTGTCACACATATTTCTTCCTAAATGTACTTTTCTGGGATGTAAAATTGGTAAGAAGCTTCTTTAGAAAAAGTGTAAATAGAAAACCTTTTTCTTTTAAAGGCTAAAGTAAGTGCTATTTAAAAAGAGGTGGGTCAGGGCGCCTGGGTGGCTCCTTTGCTTAAACGTCTGACTCTCGGTTTTGGCTTGGTCATGATGTCACGGTTCCTGAGTTTGAGCCCCACATCCGTCTCTCTGCTGTCAGCACAGAGGCTGCTTCGGATCTCCTGCCCCCGACCCTGCTCTCTCAAAATAAATAAACTTAAAAAAAAAAAAATAAGGCAGGGGAAGTCTCATTCCCTTTTGACACAAAAAGAATAGAACTTTTTAGTTTTTAATTTACTTATCCTGATAATACCCCCCTTTGTTACTGAAAACTAGTAGAAGTACAGTTTTAGAAATCATCTCATTGCCATTTCTACCTTTCTCTGGGCAAATTGCAGCCATCTATATAGCCAACAGGTCGTTAGTAAATTATAAAGCGATGCAATTATAAGAATAAGGTAGGATAAATTTAGTACATTACTTGCCTTGGGGGAAAAACTTTAAATATATCATACTAATAGTTAATAGTTAAAGCATATTCTTGATTATCAACGTGTGAAACTTCTTCATCATACATTAATTTTACAAACTGTTGTGATGCTTTATTGCTTAAGCTTTCAAATAATTAACTATCTGAGTAGTATTTAGTAAATCCTTATAAAATATTACCCAATCCAAGCCTAAGGGGAGCTTAACTCTAGAGCCTGGTGATCTAAATTTTTAACTAAGAGTTGTATTTCTCCTGAGTTTCCCTTAGTCACAGAAGTAACATCTACATGCGGGCTTAGGCCCTTCAATAAAAGCTCCAAAGAATTTTTCCCGCACGTGAAACAGACACCCATGGCCATTATCTGGTATCAAAATCTTATTAAGAGACACTTGTCAGGGGCTCCTGGGTGGCTCAGTCACTTAAGCATCTGACTTGATTTCGGCACAGGTCATGATCTCTGGGTGTGAGATCCAGCCCTGTTTCTGCTTGGCCCTGGGTGAGGAGCCTGCTTGAGATTCTATCTCCCTCTGATCTTCCCCTGCTCACTCACATGCAAATGTGCACCTCTCTCTCAAAAAAAAGAGAGATTCCTGTCAAAGGGCACAGTTCGAACTTCCAGTTTTTACTGTACATGACTCTGTTTTTAAGCCTCAAGGACAAGCCTTCTGAATACCAGACAGCATTGGTTTATCTGTATATACTGGGGCCGGAGAGGATTTGCACCCCAAGATGAATGGGGTGACACCTGCTCTGTCCTCCGATGCCTCTATTCATAAGTGATCGATTTTTTTAGAGGCCAGTACCTGCTGGGTGGGCCCTGAGGCCCCACCTCTCAGGTCAGGTACACCAGGTCGTGTGGGCCTTACAGTCCGCAGCCTGCCTCTTACCTCAGATTGCAGCCCAGCTCTCACGCTTCTCATAGCCACTAAATGACTACCCTCCCTTCAAAAAACAAAAACAAACAAACAAACAAAAAACTGCTGATCCCAATAGGAAGGGCTGGTTTTTCTCATATTGAAGAAAAATGTAAATCATATGGTCTCTTGGTTAACTTTCGCGTATTGACATTTATCAGCTTAACACCTTTTTTTTAAGTTTGTTTATTCATTTTGAGAGAGAGAATCCTAAGCAGGCTCGTGCAGAGCCCAGTGCAGGGCTTGATCTCATGAACCACATGATCATAACCTGAGGCGACAGCAAGAGTCGGATGCTCAACCAACTGAGCCAGCCAGGTGCCCCAGCTTAACACCTTTTTTTTATTTGCTTTGTTCCAAGTGACTGGTTCAACTACTCTTGATCCTGGTGCCTTCACGTGAGGGCATGGTCTTATATTCAAGTTCTCAATGACTCCATAATGTTTATCATCAATGCCTTCCTGTTTACCTGGTGTGTGGATGACATGGGAATTGTGTAGGCAGAATCTTGGCTAAGATGTAAAAGTGGACCCAGGCTAGCGCGCATAAGGTACAAGAGCCTGTGTCCTCAAACACAGCAGGTAATTAATTAGCATACCTGCTGTTCTTTGTTATTAGCATAATAAAGTTAGGCCTTAGTCCCCTTGTGCAGGGACATCCACTAACCGCTAATGAAGGGAACCACCACACGTGTAAAAGATCACGGCCTCTTTCCTTCCAGGACTTGATTTGATATAGGGAAGGATAAAGAAAAGCAGGGGAGCAGGGAGGGGGGGTAGCTGAGAAAGGGAGGAGGGTTCTGTGAGAGAAAAAGTCCCTTTCATTCTCATTTCCTCTTCCATGGTTTCCAATTTTTCCTTCTGGCTATTCAACTCATATTTAACTTTCCTGTAAGAATGATATGAATTCCATACATACCAATAACTCATTTGGTTGAGATGAGGACCTTTTGAGAATCTCTGCAAATACATTAATTTATACAAATTAAAAGACGTGCCCTCGGGCCACTGCAAGAGGAGATTCTTACAGGTACACCATTCCTTATGTGACAGATTACATGTTAAAGACAACCATAGGCAACATTCCCAGCTTCTCTTATTTTCCATAATCAAAGCTAATGGTGATCCTGGGAGTTTAGAGCCCACATTATCATGCTTTTTTAATAATAAAATCTTGAATTCAGAGAGGGTGGTTTCTCTGACAAGTATTCCAAAAGAGCAGAGAGCTAGGAGGAAGACTTTATAAGTGAAGGTCTCTTACTTGAGTCTTGTGGGTCCACAGAACTTCTGCGTATTCACTCAATTTAGGAACTTCCAGAAGTCTTATCCTCATTTCCAAATCTGTGGCGGTAGTTAATGAAAAACAAAATCTCCTGCCAACTCAGAAAGGCCTCTCCACAAAACATAGGAAAGAGAGGAAACAGTTTTATTATTTAATAAGCACTGAACCAGAATGTGATACCCATCACAATGCCAAAGAGATTGCTGAGACAGAAAGAGATCTCACCCTTTTATGCAGCCAGATATAACCCATTACATCCGTGATCTTAAGATAACAGTAACTATTCCTCAAGTAAGAGGACTTTACAGCACCATTTACTACACCTAGTTCATCCTAAATTCACCTGGTAATTTGGGGGTCCGGGAGAGTATCTTTGTTAGCTAAATGCCTTTATCCAAATGGAAGAAAAAAACTCATTTCTTTATGACAGAAGACAGGTGCTGAAGTTAAAATCTCAGGGAGACTGGGAGATAGGGGTGCTGTCTTACTTAGTGTTTACGTTTCAAGGGACTGACTCCCACTTACTTAAGAATAAATTCCTGGGCTGTAAGTTGGCAAGAAGCTTATTCAGCTTTTAAGAGTTACAAAGATCTCAATGAAGCAGAAAAAGAATTTACAAGTTTTTTGTTTGATTTTTCAGAGAGAGAGAGCACATGTGAGCGAGAGGGAGAGAGAGAATATCTTAAGCAGGCTCCATGCTCACCATGGAGCCTGGCAGGTGGCTCGATCCCACGACCCTGTGATCACGACCCGAGCCAAAATCAAGAATCAGATGCTCAACTGATGGAGCCGCCCAGGCTTCTTGTACCAGAAAGAATGAAATTTTATTTTTTTTAATTGAGGTATAATTGACAAATATTTTATCAGTTTCAGGTGTACAACATGATTCGGTATTGGTACTTTTTTCCTATTTTAAATTTTTATTCACCCTTATGTTTATCAAAGGGGGAATGGGACTCCTCTGAGTGGATATTATGTAAGACTCCATTTTGCTAGCAGAAATGTTCTTGCTTTGCTGGTGGCCCTGAAGAAAAACCCTGTCATGCTGGAAAGTACCTGTGGAGAGGGCCGGTGTGGAATGGGCCACATGTCACAAAATTGCAGGCCGGCCTCCAACCAAGAGCCGGCAACAACAACAAGAATGACGAAACCACAAAAACTTTTTAGCACCAATGCCAACAAAGCGAGTGAGCTTGGATTCATCTCTAGTTTGGTCTTCAGATGAGAACATGGCTCCAACGACACCTTTGATGCAGTCAGTGATACTTTACCACAGGGAGCACAGTTGATTTTTAGCTGGACGTCTTACACAGAGAAACTGTGAGATAATAAATTTGCGTTTATGCAGCTACATTGGTGATGGTTTGTTACGCAGCAAGAGTAGAAAATGGATACAAGAAGAGCCAACCATATTTACCTAGATATTAACTCTTTCTTTGGGTCTTTCTTCACCCCTTGTATCCCCAGGTTCTAAGCCGGAAGTGGTTACCTGCTGACAGGAAAAACTGGTTCGTGAAACATTTGAGTAAGTAAGTGGGAACCGTTTGCTCTGTGGACGTTGGAGGTACCTGGAAAGAAGAATGGAGAGCAAAGGTGAAGGCGGGCCTTGTTCTGGGCTGAGAGCTGCCTACCATCCTGAGTGTGTCAAGGAGATAACCAACACAGCATCCTCCTCCTCCACTTCCCCTTAACCTCAGACCCTGTAGACTTATTTCTGGGTGACTCTTTGCACATTGAAGGATAGACTGTCAGAATAAAGTCTTTCTCACTACAATTCCAAATACCAGTTAGACGGTGGAAAGTCCCCATTTACACACGTCTGGGGCACAACCTGCCCCGACTGGTGGGAGCACACTTGCTAGAGGAGGCGGCACTCTCGGCGAACATATCCACGGCTGTCTGCCCGCCATCACCGTGGAATCACCATCGCTCGCTGCTTCCTGACTTCCCTCGGCTCAGACTAGCCCTGATGACAACAAGGAGACAGATCTCCTTCTTGTACCCTAAGTACCGTGAACCCCGGTGTGGCTCTCGGTGTGAGGTCACCCCTGATAAAGAGAATCTGCAGGATAACTCCACATGGGCAAACGAATGGGGAGAGGCCCAAAAAGACCTCAATAGACATTTTACCAAAGGAGACATCCAGATGGTCTACAGACACCTCAAAAGATGCTCACCATCACTAATCAGTAGGGAAATGCAAATCAAAACCACAGCAAGGGATCACCTCACACCTGTTAAATGGCTGAAATCACAAGTGTTGGGGAGGATGTGGGGAAAAAGTAACCATCATGTGCTGTCGGTGGGAATGCAAAAGGGTACAGCAACTGTGGATTTACCCAAAGAAGACAAAAATACTAATTCAAGACGATATATGCAGCCCCTGCTTATTGTATTATTTACAACAGTGAAGATAAGGAAGCAACCTAAGTGTTCATCATTAGAGAAATAAATAAGGAAAATACGGGGTGCACATGCACGCCCACACACACTGTAATATGCTTATTCATAAAAAGGATGAGGGACACCTGGGTGGCTCAGTCGGTTAAGCATCTGACTCTTGATTTCGGCTCAGGTCATGATCTCATGGTTCATGAGATCAAGCCCCTCGAGGAGCTTTGCACTGACAGCACGGAACCTGCTTGGGATTCTCTCTCTCCCTCTCCCCTGCTCATGCTCTCTCTCTTTCTCTGTCTCAAATAAATAAACGTTTTCTTTTAAAAAAAAAGGATGTCATTTGAGAACACGGATGGACCTAGAGAGTATTATGCTAAGTGAAATAAACTCAGACTAAGACGAATACCATATGATTCCATTCATAAGTAGAATCTTAAAAATTCAAATACCAATGATCATATAAAAAGCAGAATCACACCTATAAATAGAACAAACAGATGGTTGCCAGAGGGGAGGAGGTGGGGGATGGGTAAAGGGGAAATAAGGGATTCCAGTTGTGGAATAAATCAATCATAGGAATAAAAGGCACAGCATATGCAATCTAGTCACTGATACTGTAATAGTGATGTCATGGGCTAGATGGTTGCTATACTTGTGGTGAGCACAGCATAATCTATAAGCTTGTCAAGTCACTAAAATGTACACCTGAATTTAATGGAACATTGTGTGACGACCACACTCAAAAGAGTGTTACAAAAAAGCAGGGGGGAGAATCCCAAGCTCCCAATTTTCTCCCCCCCATAGCAGGAGTCCTCATTCTGGTGCAGAAGGAGGTGGGACACTGCTCCCATCACATCTGCACAAGCCGGACCTGTCTCTAAGTTCCTAACAACGTCTTAGTTCTCTTCAGTGTGTCTGTCATCAGTGCTGTACTCCTGGTCACTACTGTCTTGAACGCTACTGTCCAGGTTAGGCTTTCTGAAGGTCTCAAGATTGACAGGTCGGTCGGGGACTAGCACAGAGGTAGATGGAATGAACGGGGCACTGACCCAGGGAGTCGTCTTCTGAGCCAGGGCTAAGTACCAGAGTACTACTCTCTGAAAATGAAGGCCCAGAATGGCATCCAGGCCAAATAAGCAGGACACAAGAGGGCTCAAAGAGCTGCCGTTTCTTCTCATCCTCTCCCCCTCACACCTTCCCCAGTCTTTCTGTTACTCAAGGGCCTGCTGTCCCCAAGTCTTTTCATCTCTTTGCCTCCAAATGTCCTACTTGACCCATGCTGGTGTCTTTCTAGTTGATAGAATATACAAAATCTTTGTGCTCTTCTCACTGGGATGGTTACAATATATGGAGTGGGAGCTTTTTAATCCCCCTTGGAATTGCATTTTGTGTCCAGCATGAGGGAAGTGTTCCAGTTGTGTCAGTTTTCAGTTTGCCTTTCCAGATGTTCCACTGTCGTATCTCAGTAAAAAAACCTGTTCTTTCTCTCCTCTGCAATGACAGTTTTAATAATATGAAGTGTATGTGTAAGTGGGTGTTGTGGGACACTATTCAGCTCTATTGGTCTATTTGTTTATAGTGGCAAATACAGCACAAAGTTTTAATTACAGTTGTTTTAATGTTTACTTATTTTTGACAGAGACAGACTGACAGAGATAGACTGCAAGACTCTGGGAGGGACAGAGAGAGAGAGAGAGAGGGAGACACAGAATCCGAAGCAGGCTCCAGGTTCTGGACTGTCAGCACAGAGCCTGACTGGGGCTCTGTCCCACGAACCAGGAGCTCATGACCTGAGCTGAAGTTGGACACTTAACCAACTGAGCCACCAGGCGCCCCAATTACTACAGTTTTTTAAATAATTCTCAATATCTAACAGAGTAAGTCCTCATATTTTTCTATGTTTATCAAGAGCACTTGGTCATTTGAAAGTAAAGTTTAGAATCAGGTTGTCAAGTTTTGTATACAAAAATCTATATGGTTTCTTTTGGTGGGGGGGACTGGGTATTAATATACACTGTAGATTAAATATGGGGGAGAATTAACATGTTTACTATTGAGTACTCTATGAACATGATAATCCTCTATTTACTTAGATTTTCATTAATTTCCTATATAGCAGCTGTATATGTTTCATTTTTATCATGTATTTTATATATAAATACATCTATCAGGTGCCAGGTATTTGGTACAGTAATTTACAAGTTATAGTTTCTTAATTTCACGGTCAAACTGCTTGTCGCTGCACAGATAAAATCTATGTTTATATATTTATCTTTTACTCAAGACCTTTTACCAATACTTTTTTTTTTTTAATTTTTTTTTTTAACGTTTTTATTTTTGAGACAGAGAGAGACAGAGCATGAACAGGGGAGGGTCAGAGAGAGGGAGACACAGAATCTGAAACAGGCTCCAGGGTCTGAGCTGTCAGCACAGAGCCCGACGCGGGGCTCGAACTCACGGACCACGAGATCATGACCTGAGCCAAAGTCGGACGCTTAACCGACTGAGCCACCCAGGCGCCCCAAGACCTTTTTTTTACCAATACTTTTACTGATATAACAGTTTAGCTGTTGTTTTCAGATACCCTTTACTATAACATATGTTCTTTTATCATGAATGAGTGATAAATTTGATAAAACACTACTCTCTAGCCATGTAGATGTGACTTTTCCTCATCTCATCTGTCCACGAGGTATGCAGCCCTGTGTTCTCTTCTGGAACATGTCTGACTGCCATTTCCTCTGCTCATGCGACACCTGGATGCCAGGTCAGTTAAGCCAAGGACCAGCAACAGATGGAGGTGAGAGATCAGGGGGAGGGAAGTGCCCAGAATTTTTCATCTTCTTCCTCTCTAATGCAGGGGGCTTCTCCTTCAATGACTGTATTACCTTCATAGCTCCAAGGTCCTTCAATAAATGTACTTTTCTCTTTGTAACCTCTGGATAATCCCTAATACAGATGACCAATTATATTGATTTTTTTTTTATTCATGTGAAATCCTTTCCTTCCTAGGAAAACCTTAGGTCTAGCACATATGTGTGTGCACACAAACACACACACACTAAAAAATTCTAGGACTATAATGGAGACACTTACTGGACGTTACAATTTTTCAAGCACTACTCCTAAAGCTCTACAACAGTACCTGGGGAAAATAGCCCAAATAGTGCTTAGATTTGATAGAACTAAATATATTTATCAGAAAAAAATATTTAAAGCATCCAAATGACTCAAGAGTTACAAAAACAGCAGCATATTCCACCCAGATAATTAAAAGGTAGAAAATAATGAAGAGAAATGCAGAAATGATGAAATTAGGACAGCAGAGCCAACTGATGAAAGCTGGTTCTTCGCAAATATTTCCGTAACACCTTCTGTAGGTTTTGTCAATTACAAAATAAAGCAGCAGAAACAAGGGATATTACATAAAATTCTACAAAGTATACATGTAGAAGAGATTTACAGGCTACAAGTAACACTATCAATACTTGTACCATTATTTGAGGATAATGAATGGTGGAAAAGGAAAAGAGTCTACCTAGACAATTCTTTTAGCTAACAGAAACAAAGGAATGATAGAATTAACGTCCAGCAGCCCCTAATGGATTAATCAATGAGGGTGATGCTCCTAATTGCCAACACCACCACGAAGGCGATCACAGACATCATGTATCTCATCGTGGAAGTGCACAGGGTCCCCTCTGGAGTAGTGTTACTAATAAACAAAGTTTGATCTGATTAAGCATCTTCCTGTCTCTACAGAGTATTGTTGATGCTGAGTGCCAGGTACACTGGGTTCACTATTCTCTGTACTGTGTTGTACATGTTTTTTGAATTTCAATGATAATCTGATTTTACTTTGAAGAGCATGACATAAAATTTAAAAATCCAAGAGAAATGGAATATTTTTCAGCAAAACATAAATGACTAAATAGGTCCATAAAGAAACAGAAAACTTAGCTAAAACGCAAGGTATCCTCAAAACGTTCCTGAGCCAGCCAAAGTTGAAGTCTTCTTACACCAAATGGTGAAGGAGAAATGAGTAAAACTTTTATATGAACTTTGCCAAACCATACAAAAAAAAGAAGGGAAATCACTCACCCACTCTAATGCGTTAGCTCTCCTTGATACAAAGACCATATCCAGATACACTGAACAAAGGGTGCCTGAGCTCGGCTCACTCCCAGAGACGAGTAACATAAACAACTTCATGGCATATACGTGCAGTACAGTGGTCAATAAAGAAGGAAGATGTGCCAAAAGGATGCAAAGATTGTATAACATCAAAAAACTGAATCAGAATTCACTACTCTAGTGGGAGGGAAAGCATCTGACAACGTGCTGGGGTAAAGAAAAAGCTTTTGA
Organism: Neofelis nebulosa; assembly: GCF_028018385.1. Taxonomy (NCBI): domain Eukaryota; kingdom Metazoa; phylum Chordata; class Mammalia; order Carnivora; family Felidae; genus Neofelis; species Neofelis nebulosa. The sequence continues at coordinate 22,178,778 of NC_080800.1, forward strand.
TAAAAACTCGGCACAATTTCATGGTAGTAACTTTTAGTAAGCTTCTAAGAATGATTTTGGATGTGAATGTATAGCAGGACACAGCCCTCCACAAGAATACTAAAATAAATAGGAGATGTGAATAATAAAAATAAACAGATAATAGTACCAATCTTATAACTAAAATATCCCAAGTGGGGCGCCTGGGTGGCTTAGTCAGGTAAGCATCTGACTTCGGCTCAAGTCACGATCTCCCGGTTTGTGAGTTCGAGACTTGCGTCAGGCTCTGTGCTGACACGTGGTGCTGTAGATTCTGTCTCCCTCTCTCTCAGCCCGTCCCCACCTTGCACTCTGTCTCTCTCTCAAAAATCAATACATGTTAAAACAACTTTTTTTAAAATATCCAAAGTAATAAGCAAATGCAACATTCGAATATATAAGGATCATCAAATTGCTAGTGTGTAAAAAAATCACTATAGCAAAATCAGAAGCCTGGTCACACAAAATCAACACTGAATTAGAACACAAGCCATTTACAATAGCAACAGTATCTAAAATGTACCGAAGATGAAACCTCACAACACTGCAGAAGATCTTTATGGAGGCAACTAAAAAATGTACTGATAGAGTAAGAGAAAGAAAATGTCCCCGTAGAGCTGTAAAATATGTTTATTCAGGGGAAGAGAATTTCAGAAAGATATCAATTCTCCTTAAATTATTTAAGGATTTAGTGCCTTACCTGTAGCTTCCAAGATGAAAACTGATCTCGGGCTGCTATTTCCTGTGGCCAAAATCAACCCTTGGAAAAACTAAAGGAATAAACAAAACAATATCAACAATAACAGTAAAACAATACTGAGAAAACCCTGAGGGGTACTGAGTATGTATTGAACTAGTACTTGTGTGGGAGGAGGCTCTGAAGTTCAGACAGGTTTCGAGAAGACAGACTTGGTGGGAAGGAAAGGTTTGAAGTGTAGCCTTGATTTTTGCACTGTGCCCGGGATAGTGAATTTCTGCTGCTTCAGTGAATGAACCTGAGGCAGCTCCTCAGAGCCCATGTGCCAGGATCATGGGGTAATGTCCGGACAGCACCAAAGTTTGGGTTAGTTGATGTGGTATGAGTCAGTGAGTTCAGAGATTGTCCTAAAAACTACCTGAAATCTCTTCTGTTGGTGAGGACTGGGCCTTTATTTTTGTGGTCATCTGAATACACTATAAGGCGCACATAAAATTAGAACACTTGAGATACAGTCTTTTAGCAAATTCCAGGTAAATAATAATTATTAACTATACTCACTGTGCTATACAGGTTTCTAGATCTTACTCATAACTGAAAGACTGTACACTTTTATCAGATCTCCCCTCTTCTGTCACCCACCCCAGCCTCTGGTAACGACCATTCTCTATTACTATGAATTATATATATCTGTTTCCTTTCTAGAATCCAAATATAATTGAAATCATTATAACATTTGTCTTTTGGTGTCTGGCCAGTTTCACTTACCGTAATATCCTACTGATTCATCCATGTTATCGAAAACGGCAGAATCTGTCACAACACACGCAAAAATGGTAGCTATGGAAGGTGATATGTGGAACAATTTGTGGTCACCATTTCAGTGTATGCATCTATGAAAACATCACATTGTGTGTGTGTGTGTGTGTGTGTGTGTATGCATGTATATATGCATACAAAATAACGTGTAAAAAAACCCAAAAATGTTAAAATAGAATACAAGTATCATAGTAATTATGCACAGGCCAGAATTGTATCCCAGAAGCTTTCAGAAATGGCAGTGATGTCAGTCAGGAGAAGACACAGGCAGAGCTATGAGGCTAAGAAGCAACTGACTTTCTCTGTGGGGTTCTCAATACCATGGTGGGGGTGAGAGGCTTCAGTTACAAACGGGAGCAACTCTGGGACTGAGAAGAACTCGGTGCAACATCTCTAACCTCCAACCCTGGACCACAGAGGACTCTGTCCTCCCGCAGCCGTCTCTGGAAGGCCTCTGGCAGCAGTAGCCAGGAGAGGTGAGTAGCCTGCACTTCCTATCCCGAGTCACAGGCAGTGATGGCATCGACCTAAAGGCAGAAGAAGGACATCGACCAGCACCCAAAAGGACTCAAGGAAAGACACCGAGAGGGGATTGAGGCAGTTCCCACACGGAACACGGGCTCCCCCAAAGGCAACGACACCTGGCCATCGTCAGCTCGGGGGAGCCCCAGCCATGGCTGCTAAGCTCAGACCCCCAAACATTCCCTACTGCTGGGTGCTTAGAGGGAAACGAGACGCTTGGTCTGAGGCCCTCGGACACAGCACAGCAAAGGGAGAGTTCACAGGAGCCGCTAAGAGTGCGCGAAAGCCCGCGTGCCAGTCCTGCGGGAGGGACTCCAGCCCCCCTGGAACGCAGCCCCCCTGCCCATCCCCCCACGCCAACCCCAGAGCCCGCCCCCTCCGCTGTCGATCTGGGGGCCAGGCCCACACGACCGGAAGTGGCCCTTCCAACTTCCTCCCAGCGCTGGGCAGTGAGGCCTGGTCGGACAGCCGCTGCCTCGGCTGAACACGAGGAGGGGGTCCCACGTCCCGTCAGGGGTCAAGGTGAGAGCAGCCCCGGCTCGACCACCGGGGGGACGTTTCCCCGACACCCCCAGCCCCGTCTCCCCTGAAAAGAGGGGCCCACGCAGACCCTGGCCCGTTCCGCACCTGCTCCGGGGGCTCGGAGACCCCCGTCATGGCCGTTCATCCCAAGTGCCTTGGCTTACCCCACCGGGTGTCAGGGATTGCAGGCCTCGGCCCCAGGCTGCTGGACGCTGGCGCGGCTCAGCACAGGGAGCCATCCCTCCCAGGCCCTGTGGAGGGAAGGAGGGGACCCTCGTGAGGACTGGGGGGACTCCGTACTCCGCGACAGGGGCGACGCAGCGTCCCCGCTCCTGACCTTGGCCGGCAGGGGGGGGGGGGGGGGGTAGGGTCCGGGCCCGGGCCCCGGGGACCAGAGGGAACGTGGCCTGTCCGCTCGTGTCAACCCTGCAAATGCCAGGAAAGGAAGGCCAAGCTGAGACAGCCCGCCACGTCTAAGAAATACCAGGTCTGAGGCCGGGGGGGGGGGGGGGGGGGGGGGGGGGTGTCCCGAAGCTGCAGCCAGCAGTCAGTGGGAGGGAGGGTCCCAGGTCCTACACGGAGCCCAAGTGGGGATTCTGCGTCATTCCCAGCACCCAAGGAACCCAGGACAGAGAAGGCCTGCCACAAGTGTTCATTCAGCACCAGGTGCCCCCTGACTCCGTGGGGGGCGAGGCGCTCCCTCCTTTCGGCCCCGTGGGTCCCCTGGAAGGTGGCGGGGTCGCCTTCAGAGCGGGAGACGGGGGTGGGGGCCTGGGTCGGGCCCACAAGTACCGTGCCGAGCCTGAATGTGAGCGGGGAGGGCCCCCAAACCCGGGACCCAGGGCTCTCCCGCGTCAGTTCGGAACCCCGCTGTCACCCGAGTGGCCCCCAGGCAGGGCTGTCTGGCTGGGGCCAAGGCTCCCCCCACGTGCCTCCACAGGGTGCTCGGCGGGGGGGCAGGCTGACCGGGACGTCGGGAGCCCTGGGGGGTCGCACAGCGGTGCCCTCGAGGACCCTGCAGGGGCGGCCTTGGCCGAAGCCCAGGGGGACTCTCCCCGCTGAAGGCTCTCAGGGCAACTCCTGCCCCCCACCCCCGCTCTTACAGGTGTCCTCGCTGCCTGCCAGCCGGGCCCAGCGTCGTCATGCCGCGCCGCCAGAAGAACAAGCTGCGCGCCCGCCAGAAACGCCACGAGGGCCAGGGTGAGGGGCAGGGTGTAGAGGGTGCTCAGGCCGCCGCCGGCGGAGCCCCTTGGGGAGGCTTCCCCGGGGTCCCCCCGGGCGGGTGCAGCCCAGCAGCCTCAGGGTGCCCCGGCCCCCCGGCGCAGGCGCTGCAAGCCCGCCACGTGAGCAGGGCGCCGAGGGCCCGGCCGCGCCCCCCGGCCCGGGCGCCCGCAAAGACCCCCTCAGCCGCAAGGCCGACATGCTGGTGCGGTTCCTGCTGGAGAAGCACGCCAGCAAGGAGCCCATCACGCGGGCCGCGCTGCTGAAGATCGTCAGCAGGAAGTACGAGGCGCACTGGGCCGAGATCCTCAGGCGCACCTCGGAGCGCCTGCAGCTGCTCTTCGGCCTCCAGCTCCGGGAGGGCGACGCCGGCGGCCGGGCCTACGTGCTGGTCAGCAAGCCGGGCCTGGAGGGCGACGGCGGCGACAAGGGGCTGCCCAAGAGCGGCCTGGTCATGGCGCTGCTGGGCGTGATCTTCATGAAGGGCAACCGCGCCAGCGAGGAGGAGGTGTGGGAGTTCCTCAACGTGCTGGGCGTGTACGCGGGCCGCAGGCACCCGATCTTCGGGGAGCCCAGGAAGCTCATCACCCAAGACCTGGTGCGCCAGAAGTACCTGGAGTACCGCCACGTGCCGGGCAGCAAGCCTCAGCGCTACGAGTTCCTGTGGGGCCCGAGAGCCCGCGCCCACACCAGCAAGATGGAGGTGCTGCAGGTGCTGGCCAAGATCAACGACACGGTGCCCAGCTGCTTCCCCCAGCTGTACCAGGAGGCCCTGCTGGAAGAGGCGGCGCGCGATAGCTCCACAGGCGCAGCCACGGTGGCCTCTGCTGGCGAGGCTGCGGGCCCTTCGGGAGCCGGGGAGCCGTCCCGGGCCCGGGTCGGCCGCTGCCGCCGAATCTAGCGAGGCGGGTGGGGCGGCTGCTCCTCCTGCTCGGGGCGGAAGGGGGCCCTTGACCTTCCAGGTAGTGCAGAGTCCGGGGGCTGGAGAGAAGTAAGTAGATATAACAGTTAAGAAATCTTCAGTTGAACATTTTAAGTAGTGGGGGTCTAAGTGGCTTTTGTTTTAACAAAACCTATCTTCTTTTTGATCTTCACATAATTATGTTTTAGGTAAAGTTAAATACACAGATACATATTAGCTCGAGATATTTAATGTGTTTTCAAATGTTTTTCCTTTTAAGGTAAAGTTTACTTTGCTTCAAGATATGAAGGTATGACCAACATTAGGCTCACATTTTTTTGCATTTCAAAAGGTTTTAAAGTCTCAGTTTCGCTATTTGTAAAGGAATTCAAATATATTCAGTATTTTGTTCAATATCCAGACAAGATGACATAGTACCAGAACAGGATTCAAGGAGATGTGAAAGAATCCAACAGGAAAATAGATGAGGTCACAAAGTACATGAAAAAAAAAAAAATAAACTTTTAAAATGTTTAATGTGTTCAATTATTTGTTTGCCTTGTTGCTTTTAGTCTTGGTTTTCTAGTATTAAAAGATATCTGCCCTGGAATATCATAGCTTATTAAAGAATATTTGTTGAAGAACAGTGTTTATTTTCTAGTATCTACTGGATTAAATTTAAAATATTACTTGGGATTTGGTAATTTGGGGTTTCAAAATAATCACATGATCACTATCAATCAGTAAAGATCCAGTATTCCCCAATAAATATGCCAAGTGCTTTACAATATATTGTGTATATTCCAACATTCCGACAAGACAGGGTTTGCCAGACTCCTTTTACAGATAAATGACTTGCAAGATATCAAGTTCACAAGGCTGGCAATTAACAGAGTTATGGATGGTCTCAGGGACATGAAATGCTTGGCCTAACAGGGGAGGCCCCATTCAGCAGAGGGGCCTAGCAGGACAATTTTCCTGCCAGGCAACTATTGGCTATTTTGGTGTTCTCTATCGTACAGTGCATCATCTCTGACATATGCTGGATCAAAGCAAACAAAAATATTACAAAGAAGTGGGTGGTATCATCTGGTACCAAAATGTTCAGAGTAATAATGGTCATTCGTAAGAGACCCAATATTTGTCCATCACTGTACTGAGTGCTTCACACACATTACAGACAGTTCCAACAGTCCTGCAGGCTGGATCTTATCCAACACACTTAACAGAGGAAGGACTCAAAATATTCTCAAGTTCAGGTGGCTGATGAAGTGACAGAACAGGGAGTAGAGCCTGGTCTGATTGCTCTGGAGCCCACACTGTGCCACTCCTCCCTCAGGGCCTCCCCCCTTAGGCTCCTCTTATTCCACAATGACTCACAGGCAGTAAGAAGACTTTGTAGCCAAACATCAGAAGCAGGCCTAAGGAAGGAAGGTGAGTAGGAGAATAAACCACAATTTAGGGATTGTCTGTGGGCTTCATTTACTAGGATTCTGCTCCCCCTCACCCCAGGGTTTCTTGAGAGCTGACTCGGCCCAAGGTGCCAGCTTTTGTTCAGTTCCAGCATTTTGCCACATTAGAATGTCCTCCTGGGTCATTCCTAGTGTGACCCGCTGTCCAACTCTGGAAGCTGACCTGCTGGCAGTTCTTCGCCATCTTTTTCTCTAAAGGACGTTCCTTGTGGCCAACGTAAAGCCGGTCCAGAATCACCTGCCTTCCTCCTGACTTACAACATTCCAACTTCTGGGCGCCTGGGTGGCTCAGTCGGTTGAGCGTCCGGCCTCGGCTCAAGTCAAGATCTCACAGTTTAGGAGCTGGAGCCCCGCGTCGGGCCCTATGCTGACAGCTCACAGCCTGGAGCCTGCTTTGGATTCTGTGTCTCCCTCTCTCTCTGACCCTTCCCCACTCAGGCTCTGTCTCCCTCTCTCGAAAATAAATTTTAAAAAATTAAGCAAAAAAACCCCCACAAACCCAGAACCTCTATGATAGCCACAGAGCCTGTCATACAAAAGGTGATTATAGACAGGTTTAGACACATCCATGTAAAAGATCACTTTAGCCACTGAAGTTTAGAACCCCTGTGTCTCTTCACTACACTCTCAAAACAGGCCCTAAGTGGGCTCGTGAGTAGAGTTTGCTTTCGCACAGCTACCGGTTTGGGGATATGATCCTACAGGTAGAAAAGGTTTTTGAAAGCATCCTGATATATGCAGTATGTCTTTAATGGTGTGTTATTTGAGACTGACCTCTGAACAAATACACTGATGAGCGAGCTTAACTAAGTGGTCAATAACGAAAGCCACCCTCGCAATTTGGGCATGAGGAAAGACCATGGATTTCACTATGCAGCAAACACCTACCATGGCAGAATTCCTCAGAACCCAGAGTAGTTCTAGGAGAGGAAAATGGTTTCCTGGTAGACTGAACAGCACAGATTAAAATAATCCGTCCTCCTTCTGCTGCCTCTTATCTCAGTGCTTGCCCCAGAGGAATATCCTGGTTTTCCCTTGTGCCTAACAGTACTTGTAAAGTGTTTGGCACATTCAGTCATGCTGAGGGTTGCCCAGACTCACAAGTTAAGGTTTTGACCAAACGTCAATGAAAAGAGAACATTCTTTTCCTATTGAGAATCCGGAACTTATGGTTAGTCCAGAAAGAAGCATTTGAGAGAGGGTGGTCCTTCCCTGCTGAAGCTTTACAGGATCCTCTTGATAACCTGATGTGATCTTGTACTGTGAATTCCAAGGCAGATTTAGCCTCGCCAGAAACTCCACCAGGAATGGAGGGGATTGGTCTCATAATAAATTCTAATAATTGCTCCTTTGCAGGATAGCTACTATGTAAGCTTATGGGAGAGACTACAACCACTCAGCCACAGGTGTTTTGCCCTCCTCTTTGGCACACTGGTAGGCTATATTGCCCAGTTCACTTGTACTTAGGGTCACATGACTACACTTGCCACTGAGATGTAACTAGAAGCATTTTTTGTCACTGCCTGGTCTAGACATTTGACAGACAGTATCCCACCTCCACACTCTGTTCTTCCCCTCTACGGCAAATGCTAAGATTCTCTATTTAGATGATGGAAGGAGCCTGAATCCCTGGGTCAGGTGATAGTACAAAGCCCCTTCCAACCCACATCCAGAAAGGAGCCTTCATTCCATTAAGCCATTCAGATTTCATGTGTGTCTGTCACATCAGCTAGCGGTTCCTTTAACACACAGCTGCTATTTCTGTTAGGCTTGTTTAAATATCTCAGTTACCAAGATAACAGTGCATAGGTTCTTGCAGCAAAATAATACAAACAATACAGAGAAATCACAATTGCCTGCTTTACATCATGCCTAGTAAATTCAGCAACATCCTCCATGGCGAATAAAATTAGCCTGTAGCAGCTACTATTCTAAAAATGATCGTATGATTCTTTTGCCCTCCCAGGACTTTTTTTTTTTTTCTTCCAAGAGAGCATGCACAGGCATGAGTGGGGAAGGGGCACAGGGGGAGGGGGAGAGAGGGAGAGAGAGAATGAGAATCTTAAGCAGGCTCCATGCTCAGTGTGGAACCCGATGTGGGGCTCCATCACGTGACCCTGGGATCACGACCCAAGCTGAAATCAAGAGATGGACGCTTACCCAAGTGAGCCATCTAGGCGCCCCTATTTATTTTGTAACTGGAAGTTTGTACCTTTTGAACACCTTTACCACCACTTCTGGCCTCTGCAACCACCAGTCTGTCCTCTGTATGTATTCATTTGGGACCGTTTTCGTGGTGGAGTTGTTTTCTTTAATGATTCTCACATGTAAGTGAGATCATATGGTATTTGTCTTTCTCCGAATTATTTCACGTAGTGTAATGCCCTCAAGGACTATCCGTGTTGTTGCAAACGACAAGATTTCCTTTATTTTATGAGTGTATAATATTTTACATATATTACATTGTATTTATCCATTCATCCGTCAGTGGACACTTAGGTGGCTTCCATGTCTCAGTTATTGAACATGGGAGTCCAGAGATCATTTTGAGTTAATGTTTTCATTTCCTTTAGATACGTAGATGTACTATAAACATATACTGTGATTTTAACATACACTTATCTTTACTTCTGTCATTCGTGCAAAAATGTGTGTTTTTAGCTCAGACATTGCACTCAGTACCACAAAGTTCATTTGTGTTTCTCTTTATCTTACGTGTCTGTTTAACATGTTTTATTTGTACTCTTGTTTCTCAGAAAAAATGGAATATAGTTATGACTCTTCTGATGTCACTGTCTACTCTTTCTATTAGCCATATAGTTTCTGGATAAATGTTGAGGGATTAGTTTTTATTCTCACTAGTGGACATATTCCTGGCTTTTTTGCACGCCTGGCAGTTTCTGACTGGATGCCAAACATTGTGAATTTGGCCTTGTTCACACTTATCAAGTACAAGTGTGCTGAATATTGTTTTTTCAATACCTACATATTCTAGAACTTTATTCTGTAACTCAGGTAAGTTTCTTAGAAACACTCATATGTTTTCCATTCTTGCTCTAAAGGTTAGGTACTTCCAAAGCAACATAAATCTACGACTAATCCTGCTTTATGACAGAAACAACTCTCTACGTCCTCTCTCTGATGCCCTGGGCGTGATACAGTTTTCCCTTCTGACTTGTGGGAGCAGGAAGCAGCCCATGTGGACTCGGAAATTCTTTCTCTGTGTGGCTCTCTCACTCTGGTACTTTGTCCTGTGAACTCTAGCCTCCTGGTTCTCCCCTGGCCCTCAGTCTCTTCTTCTCAACTCCTGAACTGCCAGGTTTTCACTTGAACTACCAGTCTGTGTGCTATGGGCTCGAGGCAGCAAGCTGGTGCAATTCTAGGCTCACCTTCTTTCTTTTCAATCTCTTGGGAGTCACTGTCTTTCCTGGCCTGATGGCCATGGTATTGAAAATGGTTGTCATATATATTTTGGCACTTTTTCCTGTTTTCTTGGTTGTTTCTGGCAGGTGGCCAGATCCATCTCCTAGTATTTCATCTTCTCCAAAAACATAAGTAGTAGAGTCCAAATTTAAAAACTACATTTGTGTGACAAACAAGTGCCTTCAAACTCCAAGCCATCAACATTTAAAACACATTAGAATAGAATTTGAATGGAAAGACTGTGGAACACACGCCCGTGTGTGTGTGTGTGTGTGTGTGTGTGTGTATTCATAGAGACACATTTACATACATATAACTAGTAGAGTACAAACATTAAACATGCATGGCAAAATAACAAAAATGTTCCTCTCCTTCTGTGGAAAGGTACATGATTACTGTATTATTTATGGCTTCCATATTTTCCAACACTGATACAACACACATGCATTTCCGTTATGTTTATAAAATACTATTAAATATTCAAAATATGATTTATATACCGACATTAGTCAGGGTTCTCCAGAGAAACTGAACCAATAGGAAGTGTGTGTGTGTGTGTGTATGTATATACATCTCTGTGTATCTATCTATGCATCTATGTATCTATCGGGTTTTATTATAAGTAACTGGCTCACGTGATTATGGAGGCTGGCAAGTGCCAAGATCTGCAGGAGGAGTCGACAAGCCAGAGACCCAGGGTCGCAGAAGGTGCAGTTCCAGTGTAAAGACCACCAGACGGAGCCCCGGAAGAGCTGACATTTCAGTTCGAGTCTAAAGATGGGAAAAAAACCAATGCCCCATCTCAGAAACATCAGGCAGGAGGAATTCTCTTTCATACGTTGTTCTATTCAGGCCTTCAAGTGATTATATGAGGAGTACCCTCATTAGGAAGGACAATCTGCTTTACTCAGTCAACAAATTTTAATGTTAATCTCATCCCACAATGCTCTCACAAAAGCACCCAGAATCATGTTTGACCACGGCATGCCATGGCCCAGGTAAACCGAAACATACATCTAACCATCACGACACCAAAACTAAACACACATTCTCTGATGTAACCTTTCAATAATTAGGAAAAAAGTTAAAATCCAAGTATTAGGCTATGTCCATTCAAACAACTTAACAGACTCCCTCCAGAAAGTTTTCAGTTATATCTTAGGAGCAGAAATTATATATATATCTTACACAAATCTTCCCGGACATGATCGGATTCAGTTACTATTTTCAGTATTTACAGGAATGACTGTATACAACTAACAGGGCAACAACAAATAACATTGATTGCTTTCAGTATTACACATGTTGTGTTTCTATCTTTGTTATCCAGGCTTATATAAAGAAATTGTGCTACTTAAAAATACATAATATTTTCAGTGCTGCCATCAATTCCAAGAAGTAACTGAAACATGTACTTACTTTTTTGCTTAGAGACTTTCATGAGAACAATGTCAGTAAAGTATATTTTCCATCACAGACTATGATTTAAGACGATGCTTCCTAAGTTAACATGTGAGTATCTTTCACAAAGTAAACACTATGTAAAGAGAAGTGAGATTCATGACTTACTTGACTCTTCTCCTCTACCTTCAACGTTGTCACCTTCTGAGTGGTTAGTTACACACCACATACCTGCTCTGGTTGTGACATTCTTCTGCTACAAAGTTTGCATTCAAAAATTGTCCTGGTAACAAAGGCATTAACGATTTTTTTCACATTGATATAATTTCATATTATTTTATGCCTAAGTTTCTCCCCATTGTACTATGTGCTCCATGTTATTTTCTTTTCCTTTATTAAAGAATTATATTCTCTCTTCTCCAGTGAACATGTTTTATTTCCTAGCTTTTGAACCATGGCTTTCTTCCCAGAACTCATCAATTCCTAAGTTTTACGGCATGCTTTTGATCCAAAGTTGATTCTGCAGATTTTCCATTACACAAGGCATATAAATATCAGTTTACTGTGCAATTCTCATACTATTTTACTTGTTCTTTTTAAAAATTTGCCTGTATTCTCCAAAAACGGTAAAAAAGAATGAAGAGACACCAGTATTTTCCCTAATACCATTATATATTTAAACCAGCTTCTCATAATTGCAAATGAAACTCTTCCTTCTCTTTCCAATTCATCATCTTGTTTCTTTAGTATGCCTTTGCTGCAGATCTAAATATGTTGCCCCATTCTCACTTTTAAAAAAAAGTTTATTTATTTATCTTGAGAGAGACAGAGCGTATGTGTGTGTGTGAGCCAGGGAGGGGCAGAGAAAGAGAGAAAGGGAGAGAGAATCCCAAGAAGGCTCCACACTGCCAGCGCAGAGCCCAATGATGGCTCGAACTCACAAACCATGAAATCAGGACTCGAACTCACGAACCGTGAGATCATGACCTTAGCCAAAATCAAGCACTGGATGCTTAACCGAATAAGCCACCCAGGCAATCCACCCCTTTCTTTCTTTTAAGTAGTTACACATTCCTACTGGATCACATAGCAGTTATTATTTTACATGATTATAACATACGTTCTGTCATTTTTGCCCTCCTTGTAACTTCTGTGTTATATAGTCCTTGTTGAACATGGGAAGAATCCTTACTTTTGCCATACTGAAAATAATGTCTGTTCAATATTCTGTTTTGTCAATTTCTCAGACTGACTTTAGATTTTCAGATTCCATGTCCCTGAAAACCCATCTCTCACAAAGTTCCTAACTCATCTTCATTTTATTCTGATTTGAACATCAAGGTATGACAATCCTCCTACTATCTAAAACTGCATCTTTTATATCTGTATTCCTCTAAAAAAAATGTTTCTATGTCATTTTATTACACATTTTAATTTTCCTTTGTAACACTGCTTGATTTATTCATCAATATAATTCAGTCCTATTAGTCCCAGGAACAATTTAAGGATGTAACAATTTACATAAATTGTCAAACTCACAAAATCGCGAGATCATGACTCGAGGTGAAATCAAGAATCAGACACCCAGGCACCCCTACATTTTTTTAATGAGAAATGCCAAGCTGAATTCAACAAGGAGGCAGTACATAAAATGTTCATTATGTACCCCTGTTTGTTTGGGTCCTAGGTTTGGTCCTATCCTTTCTAATATCTGATGTGAAAAGGAGATAAAAAAAATATTTATTAGTAATTTATAAGGCCCATAAAACGATAATTCAAATCATTATCTGGTACAGCTCTTTTTAATACTACCAAAGTGAAGGAAAGATAAACAGAAAAAGAGAGAGATCCATTTCCCTTGGTTCCTTAAACATACGAGGAGGAAACCCATAGGGACATGTACACCGCTCTGGCCTCCTCCTCCCAGGGAGTGCAGCAAGCCTCCCGGCTCTCCCCCAGAAGCACGGCTCACACCCACCGGTGGCTTCGGTGGCTCAGAGGAACGCACGGACTGTGTACCTTACCAGCCAGTCTGTCTCCCAAGTGACATTCCTCCCACTCTGCCGAGCTTTTGAGGAGACTCTCCTCATCTCCTAGGCTCCCCTGCCTTCACTTTTCCTTTGCCTGTATCCTCCCACGTTGGCCCCATCCTTCCTCCTGTGGGAAAGCTCTTCCTGACAAGTGTCCTGACGGGATACAATCCTTCCTGCCCTACAGTTTCCTAACTGAGGGCACTTAGGCTAGCTTCGTCTTTCTTGCGTCCAGAAAGAGGAAATGCATCCCAGAAAAAGGTTATGTGGCTGTGGAAAAAGAAGATGTAAAACCCCATCTGTGTTATGGTAATGGCCGTGACTTTATGAATTAGATAGTTAAGAAAACGGATTCTAAAGCATCCACACAGGCTTCACAGGATCTACTGTAAATGTAAATCCTCTTTCCCTGTTTGAGGTGTCACTGCTGAGTGAAGAGATCTCTTGAGGGACTAAGAATTGTGGCATCCAAGGCTGGCGAGAGCCAACATAGTCAGAGTGCTGCTCCAGAAAAGGTGCAGGTGGTAAGTTTGTCTCTATTTTTCTCTACATTTTTAAAAATGTTTATTTATTTTTGAGAGAGCGAGACACAGAGTGCGAGCAGGGGAGGGGCAGAGAGAGAGAGAGAGAGAGAGAGAGAGAGAGAGAGAGACAGAATCCGAAGAAGGCTCCAGGCTCTGAGCTGTCAGCACAGAGGCTGACATGGGGCTTGAACTCACGAAAGTGAGTTCATGACCTGAGCCGAGGTCGGTCGCTTAACTGACTGAGCCACCCAGGGTCCTCCCTCCTCTTTTTTTTTTTTTTGGAAGTTGGTATATTCTGCCTTTAGCAGATACTCTAATTTTTTACCTTTCCCACCTCTTGAAGCTCAGAGATGATTCCCTGCCTCTCTTTCTATGTTAACACACACAATGTTATCATATCGGGCTGCCTTTGTGGGGCTCTGCATTTTGCTTTGCGTCAGTGGCTCCATCACAAGCATATTCTCATCAGGTGGCCAGTTAATTGCACTGAGGCCTGTAAATGTTTTCCTGTGAGGGGAGAACTGGACACTGGTGGACACCAGTCAGTGTACCATGAGTTACAGCCCTTGTACTTCAAACCTTTCATATAAAATCATTTTAGACTCACCAAGAAGTTGTAAAAATAGTACAGATCGAGTTCTCGGGGCACCCGCGTAGCTCAGTTGGTTAAGTGTCTGACTCTTGATTTCAGCTCAGATCATGATCCCAGGGTCATGCGGGTCATGGGATTGAGCCCTGTGTCAGGGTCCACGCTGAGAGTAGAGCCTGCTTAGGATTCTGTCTCTGTCTGCTCCTCTCCCCCACCTGTGCTCTCTTAAATACATACATACATACATAAGTTCTCGTGTTCCTTTTCCCCAGCTTTAGCCTGATATATGAGTTTACGGAGAGTAGTACATTTATCAGGGCCCTGAATGGGGCATCTAGCCGGTCAGTGAATAGATCGTGCCACTCTTGATCTTGGGGTTGTGAGTGTGAGCCCCATGTTAGGTGCAGAGATTACTTAAAAAAAGACTTAGGAAATAACACTGCTGCCCAAGATTATTAACTAAATTGTAATCTAATTCAGATTGCCAATTTTAACATGCACCTATTTGACAGGGGAGGAGAGTTCCCTAAGTTTTTTTTCCACATGTATTTTTCATTTTTTTAATGCTTATTTTTGAGAGAAAGAGACAGACAGAGTGCAAGAAGGAGAGGGGCATAGAGGGAGACACAGAATCCGAAAAAGGCTCCAGGCTCTGAGCCATCAGCATAGAGCACGATGCGGTGGTCAAACTCTCGAACCATGAGATCATGACCTGAACTGAAATTGCACGCTTAAATGACTGAGCCACCCAGGTGCCTGCCACTCGCATGTATCGATTCATATAACCACTACCACAATCAGGATGCAGAACTGCTCTCCCACCATATCAAATGTCTCCAACACTCTCCATTTGAAGTCTTGCCTTTCCCCAGACCTTAAACCCTGACAACCATGGATCTATTTTCCATCACTACAGTTTTGCCATTTTGAGAAGATTCTATAAATGGGATTTTACAGTATGTAAGATTTCATATTCAGGTCGGATTTTTTGCTCAGCAGAATAGTCTCAAGATCCATTCAGGATGTTTCATGTATCATTGATTGGTTCTCTTTTTAATGCTAAGGATTCCATTGTATTGATGTACTTCAGTCTTTTATACATTCACCAATTGAAGGATAGTTGGGTTATCTTAAATCCTGGGCAGCTACAAATAAAGCTGCTATGTCCATTTGTCTGGGATGCTTTGGCATTTCTTTTCTTTAAATTCCTAGGAAAAGTCTGCTTGATCGTACAGTAAGCGTGTATTTAACTACAAAAAAACCGACAAACTGATTTGTAGAGATCCTGGATCATTTTACTTTCTCACCATCCATGGACGAGCAATCCAACTGGTTGCAATCCTCACTACTGCTTGGTATTTTCGGGGGTTTCTACTTTCACTGTTATAGTAGGCGTGTCGCTGCAGGTCAGTGTTGCATGAATTCATATTTCCTTAATGGACACTCATGGTGAACATATCAGCATGGGCCTATTTTCCATTCACTGGTCCTCTTTTGTGAAATGTTTTCAAGTTCCACACACATTTTCTAATTGGACCCTTTTTTTATTATTGCCACTTGGCATAGTCTTTCTTGTTTCATCTGGGTACAAGTCTTTCGTCAGGTGATTTGCAAACATGCACAAATCTTCTTGTTTATGGCTTTTGTTACCTGTCTTTATTTTTTTAAGTTTATTTATTTATTTTGAGAGAGATAGAGACCATGGGAGGAGCAAAGAGAGGAGGAGAGAGAGAGAATCCCAATCAGGCTCCACACTGTCAGCACAGAGCCTGATACGAGGCTCAAACACATGAACCGTGAGATCAAGACATGAGCCAAAATCAAGAGTCAGACGCTTAACTGACCAATCCCCCCAGGTGTCCCTGTTACCTGTTTTTAAGTGCCTCTTGTAAAGCAAAAGGTTTTACTTTTGATGAAGTACAAGTGATCAATGCCTTCTTTAGGGATCTAAAGTTAGGTGCAAAAACACTTGACTGTGGGGCGGAGGGGCATGCCGTACGCTGTGCTTGCTCTGAGCCTGCAACAGAAGGTAGAGGGTAAGATCAGATCAAGAAAAGGTTTTAAAGCAAAAGTGAACTATTGGGACCTCATGAAGATAAAAGGCTTCTACACAGCAAAGGAAACAATCAACAAAACTAAAAGGCAACCGACGGAATGGGAGAAGATATTTGCAAATGACATATTGGACGAAGGGCTAGTATCCAAAATCTATAAAGAACTCACCAAATTCCACACCCAAAAAACAAATAACCTAGTGAAAAAAATGGGCAGAAGACACGACATTCAGATGGCCAACAGGCACATGAAAAGATGCTCGATGTCACTCCTCGTTAGGGAAATACAAATCAAAACCACACTGAGATATCACCTCACGCCAGTCAGAGTGGCTAAAATGAACAAATGAGGAGACTATAGTTGCTGGAGAGGATGTGGAGAAACGGGAACCCTCTTGCACTGTTGGTGGGAATGCAAACTGGTGCAGCTGCTCTGGAAAACAGTGTGGAGGTTCCTCCAAAAATTAAGAATAGACCTACCCTATGACCCAGCAGTAGCACTGCTAGGAATTGACCCAAGGGATACAGGAGTGCTGATGCATAGGGGCACCTGTACCCCAATGTTTATAGCAGCACTCTCAACAAGAGCCAAATTATGGAAAGAGCCTACATGTCCATCAACTGACGAATGGATAAAGACATTGTGGTTTATATACACAATGGAATACTACGTGGCAATGAGAAAGAATGAAATCTGGCCTTTTGTAGCAACGTGGATGGAACTGGAGAGTGTTAGGCTAAGTGAAATAAGTCATACAGAGAAAGACAGATACCATATGTTTTCACTCTTATGTGGATCCTGAGAAACTTAACAGAAGACCATGGGGGCGGGGGAGGGGGAAAAAAAAGTCAGAAAGGGGGGGAGCCAAATCATAAGAGACTCTTAAAAACTGAGAATAAACTGAGAGTTGATAGGGGGTAGGGGAGAGGGGAAAGTGGATGCTGGGCATGGAGGAGGGCACCTGTTGGGATGATCACTGGGTGTTGTATGGAAACCAATTTGACAATAAATTTCATATTTCAAAAACAAGGTTTTAAAGTTCTGCTCTCTCTTCTTCCCAGTGAACCTTGGAACACTGAATTTCCACTGCTACACTAAAGGAATCAGAGACAGCACCTCAGCCTGTACATACCATGGGTTCAGGTAGTGGAGACCCTCTGACTCCAGAGAATATAACAAACACATGAAAACTCTTTAGGAGCACCTGGGTGGCTCAGTTGGTCAAGAGTCCGACTTCAGCTCAGGTCATGACCTCACAGTTTGTGGGTTCAAGCCCCACATTGGGCTCTGCACTGGCAGCATGGAGCCTGCTTCAGATCCTCTGTCTCTGCCTCTTCCCAGTTTGTGTGCTCTCTCTCTCTCTCTCTCTCTCAAAAATAAATGAACATTAAAAAAATAACATCTGCGAACTCTTTAAATACAAAAATTTTTAATTATCATTTTAATAAAGTATAAAGAATGGATGAAAAACAGAATAGTTATTATCACAGTGAATCACATGGTAAGACTAAATAGTTTTTCATGGAATTTTTGAGATGATGTCTATGTATATAGGAACACAAAATCACTCACATACATAGTTGGTAGACTTTCTTAGTATTCTGTATATAACTTACTATAATTGAGGGTCAAACAGAGCCACTGTGCTTGACACTGCAACGCTAAACAATGTCAAAGCATCAAGAGCTCACAGAATCATCTGGTTTGGCACTTTTCCTTTATAAAGGAAGTTTTTTTTAGACAGAGGATATGTAGAGAGACCAAGTCTGGTTGCTGAAGAGAAGGGACAGGTAACTCTGTTTATTTCCTGACAGCCTGCTATGGCCTGAATGTTTGTGTCACCTCCAACATTCCTACGTTGAAACCTATGTGATTAGGTCACGAGGGAGGAGCTCTAGTGAAAAGGCACCAGAGAGATCCCTCACCATGTGAAGATGCAGTGAGAAGTCAGCAGCCCGCGATCCAGAAGATAGCCTTCACCAAGCCAACCATACTGTCATCCTGACCCTAGACACCCACCCCTCAGAACTGAAAAGTTTCTGTTGTTTATAAGCTACCCAGTCTGATATATTGTTATAGCAGCCCGGATGGACTAGGACACAGCCTGTCACCTGTCCTGGGCACTATGCCTTTTGTTGCAGGTTCTTTATCTCTAGCCTGGGATCCTACCTATTATTTACAAAGGGTCCACTTGAGCAAAATCTCAGAGCTTGTAGAGAGTGGTAGTCAAGGAGCAGTAATCACATATGAGGATCTGCATGATGGAGGACTCAAGTGACCACAAACCTCAGAGCATAGGGACACCTGGGTGGCCCAGTTGGTTAAGCACCCAACTCTTGGTTGTGGCTCAGAGGTCATGGTTTGTAGGGGTGAGCCCCACATCTGGCTCTGCCCTGACAGTGCAGAGCCTGCTTGGGATTCTATCTCCCTTTCTCTGCACCTTCCCTGCTCTCTCGCTCTCTCTCTCCAAATAAATAAATAAACGTTTAAACAAAACACAACAAAACACCTCAGAGCATAAGCACTACTACATCCTTGCCTCTGCTTTCAGACCTGAGAGGTACCAGCCAGCTGTACTCAGCTTTGGCTGAGGTGGTACTCAGGATCTGGAGGGACGTCAGGGCGCGGCAGTAAGACAAGAAGCATCATCCATTTCCTCTGCCCCTCTTTTCTGGGTATTGCCACAAGTTGCCTGCCATTAGGAAAGAGAGCAATCTCCAGGCCTCTGACATTCCCGCAACCACCACCCACAGTACCGCTGATGCGTCACGCAGCAGAACCGAAAATGATACGAAGCACTTCATAAGCCCCATCTGCCACGGAGAACTCACGCAGAGACCCTTAAACCAAGAAGTCAGCTTAGTCAATTCAGTTCCTTTTGCTCATATATAAAATTAAAGAGCCCATCCCAGAAAGCACACATGTGGAAAAAAGGTTGACAAAAAGCACAGGGACCATTTTCCCTGTACCCTGGGATCCTCTGGAGAGCCTCCAATGCATGGTGTTGGTCTTTGCCCTTGACTTGAAGGATTCTGACCCAACTAAGCGATGCCCTTGTTAGCACACTGGATTTCACCCGTGATGGGAATTAGAGTGCTACCAGGGGTTGCCAAAGGCTGGTCTCCTGATGACCTTCCTAGGCATGACCTTTGTGAAGAGCAACTGCACCAATGAGGAGGAGATCTGAGAATTCCTGAATATTATATAGATATATGCTTGGAGAAAGCCCTTCATCTGCAGAGAAGCCAGAAAACTCATGACTAGACATTTAGTACAAGAAAGAAACTTGGAGGTTCAAGCATGCTCCTGATAGTGATCCCACAGGCTGTGAATTCCTGTGGGGCCCAAGAGCTCAAAGAAACCAACAAGATGAAAGCCCTGAAATCTCTGACCAAAGACAATGATATGGTTCCATTTCTGCTACGCCAATACCAACTGTTTGGGAGATGGGGAAGGAAGAGCCTGAGCCAGAGCTGCCGATGGTACTGCCAGGGCTCGGGCAGGGCCCAGGGTCATGGCCAGAAGCTCTTCTACCCCTACTGAAGTCTTGGGGCAGGTCTTCACTTCCTGACTGAATAGGTCCTTCCACCTCCGACGTAGAGAAGAACTGCTGTCGGGCAGGAGGGAACACATAGATCACCATCAGACTCCTGTTTTACTGGGTAACTTGGAGGGTTTTCTGCCTTCTTTCCACCCTTCCTTCCTTCCTTTTATTCTTCCTCTCTATCCTTCTTTCTTCCCACTTAGTTTCTCAACATTGTTCCTTTCAACAGAAAATTTATCCAGCTTCAGAATGTAAGCTTATGAATCGCTACTTTGACCACACATTTACCATTGTGCATCAAGTTGAGGAGTAGGAGCTGTGCTGTTTTGTATAACAAACTGGTAAATTTTCCATCTTATTTGGTGATTTAAACAGAATAATATGGCAACTGAGCAATTGCTTCTTTGGAAATATGAACGAACCGAACAGTACAACTGTCATGCTAAAGAAACAGAGAGAAAGCAAAAAATGAATGCTCAACCCTTGAATTCCCTAAACGTTCAATTTGTTCTGAAAATTTAAACATACACATACCTACACACACACACACACACACACACACACACACACACTGACTCAGCTTATTCAAGAATGCAGGAGAAATTAAATTTCACTAAATTAGATAATATGTTCATCGACTCATTCATTCCCTCACCGTTAAGTGAATACCTGCTTTTTGGAAAACACCACGGTATTTCTGGGGATGCTAGGATTTCTGTGATAAGAGCAAGTGGAAACTGGCGGGGAATTACGGGAGTGCACAAGGATAATTTAAAAGAAGAAAATAGAAGGTGGGAATGTAAGCAAGAGCAATTAAGAGTAAATTTCCTGAGATAAGTCTGTTCAGGAGTTCAGTAACTGCCATTCTCCGGTTACTGAAGTTCAAGTTTCACCCTGTGGTCCAAGAGGTAAAGGCTATGGGAGTGGTGGACTGGTGCCAAAACCTCAAATGATGTGTCTCTGAGGTGAGAGACGAAAGCAAAGTAGCTCTTAGCAGTTACACGTGATTCCCTGAGAAACTGGGAGAATGTTTCAATTTTGGAGCATTGTGGGTAGGCGTTGTGTACCTGTCCCACCGCATGTCAGAACCATGTGCAAAGTTTAAGTGCGGACTTCAGCTCAGGTCATGATCTTGCGGTCCTTGAGTCTGAGTCCTGCGTCGGGCTCTGTGCTCACGGCTCAGAGTCTGGAGCCTGTTTCGGATTCTGTGTCTCCCTCTCTCTCTGCCCCTCCCTCATTTGTGCACTCTCTCAAAATAAATAAATAAACACTAAAAAATGTAAGATTGGAATTTGGAGGTGATGTCCTTGGATCAGGCCTTTGAGGATCTTAGAAGGGTGAGAAGTATTTGGTATCAGGAAGGGACATGAAACAATGGGGCCTACCGGGCAGATTGTGGCAGAAAGAACTGTTCAGGGGGCCCATGATTCCCTGCCTCCTCGTATCCATGCATTTGGGTACTCATACCCTGGTATCTGAGGAAGAGATTCTGACAAAAGCGTTAGGATGTCAGTCTCATAATCACATTACGTTACATGTCAAAGGTATGACAACACTCGTCTGATAACAGACATTGCATAAGACGGCACTTTACTATCAGATATGCTCTTGCTATCTTGCTTGCCTTGAAGAAGGAATCTGCCATGTTTCAAAAGGCCTGTGGCGAAAGCAAAGTGGCAGGATTGCAGGCTAGGTTTAGGTACCGAGGTTAGTCTCCATATAATAGTCAGCCAAAACAACAACAACAAAAAGCCCTCTAAGTCCCAAAGATGAAAGGAAATTAATTCTGGCCAACAAAATGAGCTTGAGAGTGGATTTTTCGTGGTCACTTGCCGTTTCCAGTCTAACATGCAAGGAATCACTTGGTCACACCCCTCCTCCCAATAGGAAAACCTATGAACAAAGTGAATATTGGCAACTCATCTTAGATTCATCAGAGAACTGGGGTCACAAGGCTAATGGCTGTCCCCACCAAAGTGGAGAGAGAAACCAGTTGAAACAGAATCACAGCTCACGGGAGCCTAAGTCCAGCAGCAGAAGGCAGTACTGGAGCTGGTACCAGGAACGGAACACTTAAAGTGTATTTCACAAACTGCTGGAGACTCGCTGGAGACTCGCCTCGAGTTAAAAACTCTAGGCACGTATGGGGTGCCCGGGTGGCTCGGTCAGTTAAGCGTCTGTCTTTGGTTCAGGTCACGACCTCACAGTTCGACTTTGGCTCAGGTCATGACCTCACGGTTCGTGAGCTCGAGCCTCACATCGGGCTCCGCGCTGACGGCTCGGAGCCCGGAGCCTGCTTCGGAGTCTGTGTCTCCCTCTCTCTCTGCACCTCTCCCACTCACACTCTGTCTGTCTCTCTGTCAAAAAATAAATAAACATTAAAAAATCAAAGAAAAAAAGCTCTAGGTGGGCCTAGTCTAATAGGGACCCCTAAACTTTTCTAAGTTTTACTTCTAGGAGCCCTAGCAGGTTCTTAGAGTGACAAGAAAAGTCAGGTAAAAATGTCACTGTACTTCCAGCAGGTGAAAGGAAAAAGTAGTCATCCTCAAGACTGCCCAAAGCCTTCATAAGAAGGCTTGCCTACAGAGAAATTATTACCAGAGCCTAATCGAGTAGTTTTATCCAGAGCCTTAACCATCTAGGGGAGAGGAAATGCCAACCCTAGCCCCTCTAGCCTTCCAAGACGAGGAAGGGAAATACCAGAAATAGGCCCTCTTCACTTCCAGTTTCACTGAAGGACTGAAAAAACTGAGAAGCACTTGCGAAGTCACAGCCCAGGGGCACAGGCTCACGACAGAACTGAGAATGAATCATCAGATCATGGAACACTCGCCCATGTTCCAGACATTACTACCACATCAGCACAGCTCCTATACAGTCACAAAGGAATGCAAGGGAAATAATTGTCCATGTCCCTTCTTTAAGAAAAACAGAGGTGACAAGGGGCGCCTGGGTGGCTCGGTCTGTTAAGCCTCTGACTCTTGGTTTCGGCTCAGGTCATGATCTCGTGGTTTCATCGTTCGAGCCCTGGGTCAGGCTCTGCACTAGCAGTGTGGGGCCTGCTTGGGATACTCTCCCTCTCCCTCTGTCTCTGCCCTCCTCCTCTTGCACTGTCTCCATCTCTCTCAAAGTAAATAAATAAATAACTTTTAAAAATAAAACAAAAACTTTAAAAAAAAGAAAAGGAAACAGAGAAGATGAAAAGAAGGACACCAGAGAAAATTTTGTTTCTGACAAGTGCAGCTATAGCAAACAGTAAACACTGCTTAACTCCAAGCCAGAAAAATCATAATATCTTTCACCTAGTACATTACGCCTAGCTTTCAACAACAACAAAATTGTAAGTCATACTAAAAACAAAAAACAGGGGCACCTGGGTGGCTCAGTCGGTTAAGCGGCCGACTTCAGCTCAGGTCATGATCTCGCGGTCCGTGAGGGCTGTGAGTTCGAGCCCCACGTCGGGCTCTGTGCTGACAGCTCAGAGCCTGGAGCCTGTTTCAGATTCTGTGTCTCCCTCTCTCTGACCCTCCCCTGTTCATGCTCTGTCTCTCTCTGTCTCAAAAATAAATAAATGTTAAAAAAAAATTTTTTTAAACAAAAAACAAAAACAGAGTTTGAAGAGGGAGAGCAAACATCAGATCCAGAATCAAATATGGCAGACATTTCGGCATTATCGTATCAGGAATTTATATTTTTTTATATTTTAAATTTTTTGATTTATTTTTGAGACAGATAAAGAAAGACAGGGCACGAGCAGGGGAGGGGCAGAGAGAGAGGGAGACACAGAATCCTAAGCAGGATCCAGGCTCCCAGCTGTCAGCACAGAGCCCGACATGGGGCTCAAACTCCCGAACTGTGAGATCATGACCTGAGCCGAAGTCGGATGCTTAAACAACCAAGCCACCCAGATGCCCCATAATATCAGGAATTTAAAATAACTATGATTAATATGCTGTAGGCTATAATGGAAAAAGGGAAATGACATGTAAGAATAAATTGAGGGTAATGTAAGCAGAGAGATGTAATCACTAAGAATCATAAGGCAATGCTAGAAATCAAAAACAATACCAGAGAAATGAAGAAAGCCTTTGAAAGATTCATCAAAAGCCTGGACATGGCTGAATAAAAACATGAATGAATTTGAAAACATGTCAAGAGAAACTTCCAGATGAAATGCAAAGAGAAAAAAGAATGAAAAAGATGGAAGAGAAAAGCCCAACACTGCGGGCAATGACAAAAGGTATAATGTTCATGTAAAGGGAACACTAGGAGGAGAAGGAGAGAAAGAAACAGAATATATGAAATAAAACTGAGAATTTTCCAAAATTAGCAACAGTTACGAAACCACAGATATGAAAAGCTCAGAGAATGCCAAGCAGTATGATTAACAAAAACTACATCTAGACATATCATATTCAAACTGTAGAAAACCAACCAAAAGAGAAATTCTGGGGGGAAAAAAGCCAAAGAAAAAGACACCTTACCTAGAGAGACACAAGGATAAAGACTGCATTGGCCTTCTCTTCACAAGCCAGGCAAGCAAGAACAGAGTTGAATTAAAGCTTGAAAGAGTTGAAAAAGATGAACAAAACTACCAACCTAGAATTCTATATTGAGAAAGAATCTCCTAAAGTGAAGGAGAATAAAAGACAGTCACAGACAAACACAAACTGAGGAAATCTGTCACCAGTAGACCTCCTTTGCAAAAAAAAATGCTTTAAAAAGGTCTTCAAAGAGAAGAAACATGATATAGCTCAGAAACTCCGACCTGTACAGAGACAAGAAGAATGTCAGAGAAGGAATAAATAAAGGCAAAATCATTTTTTAATTTGATCTAATAGATAAGAGCTCAAATTAGTAACAGAAACAATCTATTTAGCAATTATGATTGATTTAGCAATCAGAAGCAGGCATCAAGCTCCATGCTGTCAGCACAGAGCCCGACGTAGGGCTCATACTCACAAGGCAGGAGATCATGACCTGAGCCAAAGTTGGACGTTTAACCCAACTAAGCCACCAGGCACCCTTAGCAATAATTAATTAAAAAAATTTTTTTTCAACGTTTTTTATTTATTTTTGGGACAGAGAGAGACAGAGCATGAACGGGGGAGGGGCAGAGAGAGAGGGAGACGCAGAATCGGAAACAGGCTCCAGGCTCCGAGCCGTCAGCCCAGAGCCTGACGCGGGGCTCGAACTCACGGACCGTGAGATCGTGACCTGGCTGAAGTCAGACGCTTAACCGACTGCGCCACCCAGGCGCCCCAGCAATAATTAATTTAAAAGTCAGTGGTCTAGGGACGCCAGGGTGGCTCAGTCGGTTAAGCGTCCAACTTCGGCTCAGGTCATGATCTCACGGCTTTTGAGTTCGAGCCTGCATCGGGCTCTGTGCTGACAGCTTAGAGCCTGGAGCCTGCTTTGCATTCTCTGTCTCCCTTTCTCTCTGCCCCTTCCCCACTGGCCCTGTCTCTCTCAAAGATAAATAAACATTAAAAAATAAAAGTCAGTGGTCTAAATATACTACTTAAAAGACAAATTCTTGGAGGAGATTAAAAAAAAAAAAAACAAGACCGTATTACATAGTGTCCACAAGAAATCCACCTTCAATATAAAGATACTGACAGATTAAAGAAAGTAAAGAGATGGAACAAGATACACCTTTCTAGGAAAAACAAATGAAAGCTACAGTAACTACTTTTATTTCAGATGAAGCAGAATTCAGATCAAGGAAAATTACCAGGGAAAAAGAGAGGTACATCACCATAAAGGAATCAGTTCTCCAAAATAAATTACTACCTTTAATGTGTATGCACCAAAAAACACAGTGACAAAATACATGAGAAAAAAAAAACACTGATGAGACAAATCCACGAATATAGGTAAGAGACTTCAACACACATATCTCAGTAAGTGACAAATGCAGCAGTCAGAAAATTCTTAGTAGTATAGTTAAACTGAAGAGCACCATCAATGAAGGTCTAAACAGCAGAAAACATACTTTTTTCCAAGCTCACATGGAACAAACATCAAGAAAGACCATACTCTGCAGCCTAAAACACCACCAAATGTAAAGAACAGAAATGATACAAGTATGCTATAGGACCACAAAAGAAACTGGAAATCAGTAACAGAAAAATAGCACAAACCTTCAAGTACATGGAGATTAAACAACATTCTTCTAAATAAAAGATGGCTCAGAGGACTCCCAAGAGAAAATTTTTTTTTTAATGTGAACTACATGAAATGAAAATACATATATCAAAACCTGGGGGCACCTGGGTGGCTCAGTCGGTTAAGCATCGACTTTGGCTCAGGTTATGATCTCACAGCTCGTGAGTTCGAGTCCTGCGTCGGGCTCTGTGCTGACAGCTCAGAGCCTGGAGCCTGCTTCCAATTCTGTGTCTTCCTCTCTTTGTGCCCCTGCTCCTCTCTGCCCCTCCCACGCTCTGTCTCTCTTTCTCTCAAAAATAAGTAAACATTAAAAAAAAAAAAACAAACCCTGTGGAATGCAGCAAAAGCAGTGTTTGGAAGGACATTTGTAGCACTGAATGCATATATAAGAAGTAAGAAAGATCTAATCTAATAACCTAAACTTCCACCTTGGAAAAGCAGAAAAAGAACACCACATTAAAATCCTAAGTACAAGCAAAGAAATAATAAATATTAGAGCAGAACTCAATGACAATAAAAGTATCAGTAGAGAAAAAACAAAAGCAAAAGCCGATTCTTTGAAAATGTCAATAAAATTGATGAACTTCTAACCAGGTTAAATAAGAAAAGAAAGGCACAAAAAGTATCCAAAATTAAAGAAGAGACCATTGCTAGTGATTTCAGAGACACTAAAAGGAAAATAAAGAAATGTTAAGAACAACTTTATGCTCACAATTTGATAAATTGGGTGAAAGAGACCAAATCCTTTCCAGACAAAATCTACCAAACAGTCACAAGGAAAAACAGATCCTCTGACTAGAACCATCTCTATTAAAGAAATTCCATCAATAATTAATAACCTTCTAGAAGAGAAAACAACCATCCCAGAGGGTCTCATTTTCTTTAGGAGGAAATGATACCCATTTTCTACAAATCAGCAAATAAAAAGATGCTTAGCACAATATCGAATTTGGAAATTGGGAATTAAAGAGATACCACAACACACCTATTAATTAGAACGGCTAAATCTAAAACCCAGAAAAACCCAAATGCTGGAAAGGATGAAGAGCAACAGCGACTCTCATTAGGGGCTGGTGGGAACACAAAAGCGGCAGAGCCGCATGGAAAGGCAGTTTAACAATCTTACAAAAATCAACATACTTTTGTCATACAATGGAGCAAATGCACTCCTTAGTGTGTAACCACGAGTTGAAAAATTATGTTCATACAGAAACCCGCACACAAATGTTTACTGCAGCATTATTCATAAATGACAAAAGATGAAAGCAGTCAGGATGTCCTTCAGCAGGTGAATGGATAAACAAATTGTGGTACATCCAGACAGTAGAAGATTGTTCAGCGATATAAATCAGTGAACTTTCAAGCTATGAAAAGACATGGAGGAAGGCTAAATGCATGCTGCTAAGTGAAAGTAGCCTATGTGAAAAGGTTACATACTATATTATTTCAAATGCATGGCATTCTGGTAAAGGTGAACCTATGGAGACATTAGAAAAGATGAGGGATTCAGGGGGATGGAGGGAGGGCGAATAAGTGGAGCACAGGGGATTTATAGTGCAGGGGAACCACTCTGTGTAATACTATACGGAATACTACAATGATGGCTACATTAGTCAATACCCATAGCATGTACAACACAGGGGCGCCTGCGTGGCTCAGTCAGTTAAGTGTCCAAGTTTGGCTCAGGTCGTGATCTCACAGTTCTTGAGTTCCAGCCCTGCACCGGGTTCTCTGCTGTCAGCACAGAACCTGCTTTGGATCCTCTGTCCCTTCCCTTCTTGCACTCTCTCTCACGTGCATATGTGTGTGTGTGTGTGTGTGTGTGTGTGTGTGTCTGTGTGTGTGTCTGTGTGTGTGTGTGCGCGTGCGTGCACATGTGGATGCACTCTCCCGCAAAAATAAACATTAAACAAAAAAGCATATACAACATCAACACACAAAGAGCGAACCCTAATGTATGCTCTCCACTTTAGCTACTAATAATGTAGCAATATTGGCTTATTAACTGTAACAAACACACCAGGCTAATGCAAGACAAGATGTAAATAACAGGAGACACTGTGTAAGGGGCTGAGCCGGTATATGGGAACTCTGTACTTCTGTCCAATTTTTCGGTAAACCTGAAATAGCATGAAAAATATAAAGCTTCTGAATAAACAAACATCCTCTCAGAGTTATATACTCAGAATACTTTCTGTTTTCCTGGATAATCTGTTGCAGTTCACCAATTATTTTTATTGATTTTCTCACACCAAACCTTACTTTCACTTTCAGGGGGAAAAAAACCCAACTCTTTTACTACAGTTAAATTTATTCAAATTTCTTCTATCATTAATAAGTAAAATATAACAAAGCCTACCACCCCATGAACTCTGCAACTTGAAACTTCCTCTAAATAACTCTGTTTCAGTTTTAGTGCCTGTAAGCATAAACACATACACATACTCAAAATATCATAAAGGCATTAAGAGAGAGAGAGAGTCAACTTGTAAAAAACAAAATGTGAGCACTGAAAATAAAGCTCTACAGTACTCTACTGCTGGAAACAGTCCAAGTGGTACTTACGGGTGATATTTATTGTATTAATTAGATTGATGACAAAAATGTTTACAACATCCAAACGACTGAACAGCATATTCAACGCAAAGAAGCAAAGGTAGGAAACAATACAGATGAGTGCAAAAGTGATCAATTAGAAGACAGAAGACCCAAGTAATGAAAGCTAGTACTTTGAAAGGGTTTACCTAACCATCTTTATAAGTATTACAATCATCAGTGAAAGAAGCAGTTATATGTGATATTAGGTAAATAAAACCAGGCAAAATTAAGGTGCAGAACAGTTATAGCAATTATAAAATACCACAATAAGTATTACCAAGATCTCAAGATAAATAAATGATGGACAAAGAAGTTCTACCTAGAGAATTTCAGATTTAAAAGAACTCAGGAATTACAGAATGAGAAAATTCCCATCCTGCCGCCTCTAACAGATTCATGGATAAAGATGATGACTGATAACATTACCATAAAGGAAAAAACAGACATCAGCTATCTCCTAATGGAAGCGCACAATTTTACCTCTGGAGTGTGCCTGACAATAAACAAACACCTAAACTTTAATGCGAACAAGATTCTACCTCTAATATTGAGAATTGCTGCTGCTGAATGTTTGGTAATTGCATTCATTCCTCTCTTCTCCATACTATTGTATCTGTTTGAGAATTCCTATAATAAAAGGCTTCTATAAATATAAATATGATGTAAGTATCATGTCTTTAATATAAAAAGCGATATACAGGGAGATCCCATTTTATGGTCATTCTCGGATACTGGTTTTTTTTGTTTGTTTGTTTGTTTGTTTTACAAAGTGAAGGTGTGTGCCAACCCTGTGGGAAAGCAAGACTATCGGTGCCATTTTTTCAACAGAATTTCCTCACTTCTTATTTCTGTGTCACATTTTGATGATTCTCGCAATATTTCATAATTTTTCATTATTCTTATATGTGTTAAGGTAGTGTGATCAGTGATCTTTGAGGTACTACTGTAATTATTTTGAGGCGCCAAGAATCACAGCCATGTAAGATGACAAACTTAATAATTGCTGTGTGTGTGTTCTGACTGTCCCATCAACCAGCCGTTCCCCCCATCTCTCATCTCATCCAGCCGGCAATATTCTGAGATACAGTAGTATTAAAATTAGGCCAATTAGTAACCCCACAGTGGCTTCTAAGTGTTTAAGTGAAGGGAATTTCCAAGTTTTCCACTTTAAATCGAAAGCTAGAAATTGTTAAGCTTAGTGAAGAAGGCACGTCAAAAGCCAAGAAAGGCCAAAAGCTAAGGATCTTGCACCAAACAGTCAAATTTTACATGTAAAGGAGAAGTCCTTGAAGAAAATTGTAAGTACTACTACAATGAACACACAATAGTAAAACATGGAAAGTTTCAGTGATCTGGATAAAAGACCAAACCTGTCACATTGTACATACCCTTATGCCAAAGCCTAATCCAGAGCAAGGTCCTAACTCTATTCACCTCTCTGAAGGCTGAGAGAGGTGAGGAAGCTGCACAAGAAAAAATCTGAAGCTATCAGAAGTTGGTTCAAGAGATTTAAGTCAAGAAGCTATCTCCACAACATCAAAGTGCAAGGAAAAGCGTCAAGTGCTAATGTAGAAGCTAGAGTAAGTTATTCTCAAGATCTAGCTAAGATAATTCACCAAGGTGACTACACTAAACATAGATTTTCAGTGCAGATCAAACAGTCCTTTCTTGGAAGAAGACGCCATCCAGGACTTTCACAGCTAGAGCAACAAACTCAAGGCCTGGCTTCAAAGCTTCAAAAGACAGGCCAACTCTCTTTTTAGGGACTAGGGCAGCTGGTGACGTTAAGTTAAAACCAAAGCCCATTTTTCCCTTCCAAGAATCCTAGGACCCTTAAGGATTATGCTAAAAATACTCTGTCCGTGCTCTTTAAACAGAAAAACAATGCCTGGATGACAGCACACCTGTTTACAACATGACATATGCAACATTTTAAGCTCAATGTTGAGATCTACTGCTCTTAAAAAAAAAAAAAAAAAGATTCCCTTCAAGATATTACTGCTCATTGACAATGCAACTGGTCACTCGAGAACGCCAATGGAGATGTATAATGGGATTAATGTTGTTTTCATGCCTGCTAACACAAGATCCATTCTGCAGCCCATGGATCAAGGAGTTATTTTCAAACTTCAAGTCTTATGACTTAAGAAATACATTTCCTAAGACTATAGCTGCCATAGCTAGTGATCCCCCTGATGGATCTGGGCAAAGTCAACTGAAAACCTTCTGGATGGGACAGCTGGGTTGCCGGAGTCCAGCTCCAGCAGATCCAAGGATTCCTGAAGGATGAACGGCGTCGGTGAAAATAAAATAAAATTAAAATAAAAAACTGGAAAATAAAAAACTAAAACTAAAATAAAAATGGACACAGACAACAGCAGTGTGTTGAACTGGCCGATTTATTGCAGCAAACGTGGCATTATATATGGTAGTGATTTCCTTGTAGCATACGTCATCTATGTTTTTCTAACATTATCTAATTTTGAAAATGCTCCTATGTATAAACAACCTTTAAGAAATAACATGGTGATTTTCCCCTAACTTTCCTGCATACCCTTTTTTTTTTTTTTTTCAACGTTTTTTATTTATTTTTGGGACAGAGAGAGACAGAGCATGAACGGGGGAGGGGCAGAGAGAGAGGGAGACACAGAATCGGAAACAGGCTCCAGGCTCCGAGCCATCAGCCCAGAGCCTGACGCGGGGCTCGAACTCACGGACCGCGAGATCGTGACCTGGCTGAAGTCGGACGCTTAACCGACTGCGCCACCCAGGCGCCCCTCCTGCATACCCTTTGATTATAGATTAATTTCTTACATTATTCCATTATGCACCTGCGTTTATCTATAATCTACAAAGCATTTGCTTTGCCGTTCTCGTGAAAGGCCCTCCGTTTCTCAACACCTCAAGTGGAACAGTTACAGGGACGTGACCTCCTGACCACATGGGGCCAGAAGAACAATGTGTTCGCCTCGTCCGAGGTGCCAGGAAGGGGCCAAAAAGGCCTTAGAAACCCATGCCTCACACATTCTCAGACCATGCACCTAGGAACCAATGAACCATTCTGTAGCTTAACCAACTAGGTTCAGTCATCATCTGGAATGCCTCCGGGGGGCCAGGTAGGCCTAGTGGTTGAAGTCACCCGTGCCCAGAGATACACCCCTTAGTTGCCGGAGTGGGGCTTTCAAATCCATATGACTCTCCTTTACAGGCCCTCTTTGCTGGCAAAGGCATGAGGCTATCCTTCCGGTAAGTAGAGGAGTCTCCATGGAAATGGCAAGGGCGAAACGTAAGGCCGCACAATTTCTGGCGGAACCTTATTTTCTTCCCTAATGGTTCTTTTCTCAGGGGGCCTGCCGAGGGCCATTCCCCGACAGACAATACCCCAGGTAGTTTTAAGGCCGAATTACCTAAAAGCGGGAGTACAAGAAGCTTCGCTGTCGGCGGGCCGCCCTGCAGTCACCAATCCGTCCACAGCCCGGGGCCTTCCACTCAGGCTGGGTAGCTCGGCTTCTATCACTGGATGGCTCAGTGGGTTAAGCAAGTGACTTCGGCTCAGGTCATGATCTTGTGGTTTGTGAGTTCAAGTCCCGTGTCAGGCTTTGTGCTGATGGCTTGGAACCTGGAACCTGCTTTGAATTCTGTGTCTCCCGCTCTCTCTGCCCCTCCCCCACTCGTGCTCTGTCTCTCTTTCTTTCAAAAAATAAACATTTAAAAAATTAAAAAAAAAAGAAGACCTTCTGGAAAGGATTCATCATTCTAGATATCATTAGGAACATTTATGATTCATGAAAAAAGGTAAAAATGACCACATTAACAGGAGTTTGGAAAAAGTTACTCCAATCCTAATGGATGACTATGAGAATTTCAAGACTTCAGTGGAGGAAGCAATTGCAGATGTGGTGAAAATAGAATGGGACTAGGAAAAAGTGGAACCTGAAGATATGACTGAAACGTTCCAATCTCATGGTAAAACATTAATGGATGAGGAGTTGCTTTCTGTGGGTGAGCAATGTGGTTTCATGAGATGAAATCTATTCCTGAAGATACTATCAAACAGCATCACATGCTACAGAGAAACTGTGTGTGAAAGGAAGAGTCCACACATGTGACGAACTTCACTGTCGTCTTATGTTAAGATATTGCCACAGTCACCCTAACCTTTAAAACCACAACCCTGATCAGTCAGCAGTCATCAACACTGAGGCAAGACCCTCGAGCAACAAAAAGATTATGACTGCTGTAAGCTCAGATGATGGTTAGCCATCATTAGCAATAACGTACTTCTTAATGAAGATACGTACTTTTTAAAGACAAAATGTATTACACATTTAACAGACTACAACAAAGTGTAACATAACTTTGATATGCACTGGGAAACCAAAGAATTCACTGGACTCTCTCCGTTGCAGTGTCTGCTTTACTGGAGTAGTCTGGAGCCAAGCCACAATATCTCCAAGGTATGCCTCTGTACTTCATCTTACCATGTATATCTCAGCTCACTGTCTTACCATATAAAGCAACCAGTCAATTAATTGATACAAAAGGTATTTATTGAGCATCAACAAGCTCTAATTTTCTCCAGAAATTGTTAAAAAACAATTCCCTTCTCATTTTCCTCACTTCTAATAGAACTGGTATCCTTTGAAAAGTTTTTTTTCCCCTACGGGACACTATCCTTGATGACTACATAAAACACACTCACCTTTGAATATTTAGTACAACTTCTTAAGTCCTAGCTACTTGCAGTATAATTTCAATATGGCGATTACCACCTTCTTACTTTACATATTTTCAAATGTACTTAAAGTATCCTTCATTCAAATTACATAAAAGTAACACATATTTTATACGCATGCATCATGAATAAAATCCAGTTTAATACATATACACCTGAAACGGCATTTAGAAATTTTACTTAGTTAATCTATCCCACATAAGCAGAACCACATGAGTTTGAAGTTTTCGTTAAGCTATTTTTTTAAGCTATTTTTAAATTAAGGTGTGCACACTGTTTTCTTTTTTCTTCTCTTTTTTTTTTTTTTTTTTAGATATAATGCATTTGCACAATAGACTACAGTATAGTGTGAATGCACAGGGAACCGAAAAATTCATGTGACTTGTTTTATTGCAATACTTATTATGGTAGTGTGGAATTAAACCTGCAATGTCTTTGAGATATGCCTACAAAATGCAGCATTTTAATCAAGATATTGTGAAATTAAATAAAAGAAAACTCATTTCAAATGGGGTCGGGAGGCTAGAACGGGGAGCTCTCATGTCCTACCACTTGTCTTCAACTGCAGACAGGTAGACATGCATTCCCAACAGGAAGAGCTCAGACTCCACTACAAGAGCAGGAGGAAAAAAGACTATCTCATTGCCCAGTAACATCCCAGCCAACGAGAGACGGTCACAACTCTGCCAATGAAAAGCCACTTTAAACTCCCAGTTTATTCCAATGGACTTTCTAAGAGCTCCGTCCAACTCCTCTTTCCATCTACCAGAATATTCCTCGACTTTGTTCTTGGACTTGCCTGGGGTTGTGCCATAGCTTGCCAGTCCCAAACTGAAATTCTTTTCTATTTCCAAAAAAACCCATTTTCCTGGTGAAATAACTACATGCTTTATTTTGAAGGTTAATAATATATATGATTAAATAGGCCCACAGAAAAACAGAAATATTCAATCAACAAAATAAGAAACTGAAACAGCAGTCCAACCCAAGGCAACATCAAAATATTTCAGGGCCATCCAGGCTTTGGGGCTTATTGCACAAAATGGTAAAGGAAAAGGTAATTATCTCATGAAAATTCTTTTAAACTATACAAAAAGATTTGCAGTTATTCAACCATTTTAATAGGCTACCTCTTGTTGATACAAAGACCAGATGAGAATCCCTCAATAAAACAACACCGAAACCAAGCTCGCTTGCACGAACACCCTAAATCAATTCATAGTGTTTCCAATATAGCAGAGAATCAACATTAGAAAACACTGCCAAATGGAAATCACTATGTTGACAAAAAGGGGGGGAAAGGGACAGGACTATGTACGAGGATAAAGAAAAAGCCTTTCATCCCCCAAAATATATAAAGAAATAACACTTGTTGATGATAATAAGTTTTGGCAAACCTGCATTAGACAAGAATTTCTGTGCTCCCCTCAGCAGCACATATACTAAAATTGGAATGATGCAGAGATTAGCATGGCCCCTATGCAAGGATGACAGGCAAATTTGCAAAGTGTTCCATATTTTTAAAAATATGTAAGAATTGTCATTTTCTAAAATCTACAGTGAATATAATAAACGTGAACCACTGCAATAGGGTTGAGAAGACAAAGATAAGTGGTATTAAATCCACTGTCTATGAGTGAATGAAAAAAAAATACCCAGTACACAACCATCACACAAGAATAAGAATACCAAAGTAAATAAGACAAAAGAATAATGAAAAGAAATTGTGGTAACAATATGATCTCTTAATTAAAAAGTTCCAAGTAATTGGTACAGAAATTATTTTTTTTGATTTTTAAAAAAATTAATTAATTTTTTTTGTTCTTAAGAGAAAGAGAGAGTATGCAAGTGGGGGAGAGGGGCAGAGGAGAGACCGAAAGAATTCCAAGCCAAGTCCAGGCTCAGCATGGAGCCTGATCCCAGGATCCTGGGATCATGACCTGAGCTGAAATTAAGGGTGGGACACTCAATCAACTGAACCACCCAGGCGCCCCGGTACAGAAATTATTAAGATACATAAGCAACTTCGGAAAGGTGATATATAAAAGATCAATATAGTCAATTATGGAATCTGGCCAACAAAATCACTAACAAATTACAATATGTAATGGAAAGTATATCACTGAAAACAACAATAATAGCCAAGATACACCTAAAACAAAAACAAAAAGACACCTACAAGTTCTTTAGGAGACAACTATAAAAACTTACTGATCGACTTCTGAAAAATAGTACTCAAAAAAGCAGTTTACAATGTTTATTTATACAAAAGAGAACACTGCAAAGCTGTCAATTCTCTTTACTGTCTTTACAGATTTATGGCTTTACCTACAGCTAAAAAATGACACCAATTCAGGTTGCTTTTTCCCATAATCAAAACCAACCCTGGAAAAACTGACAAAGAAACAAACAAACAAACAAAACGAATATGAACAAGAGCAAAACAACAAAAATGATGAGCCCCTGGGGAATACTAACTCTGTCTTAAACTAGAATATCTATGTGGGCAGGCAGAGGCCTGCGTGTGACTGAGGACAGTACGTAGCCTGCAAGAGAGGCAGATGACAGAACTGACTGGAGGGAAGGTTTTAAATCCAGCCCTTGATCCTTTCAGTATTCCCTAGGACAATGAATTTCTACACCTTCAATAAAGGAACCTAAGGCAGCTCCTTAGAGCCTAAGTGCCAGGACCAAGGGGAAATACCAGGACTGCACCAAAGCAGGGGTTTATATTGGAAGCATGAGTCCACAGGCTGTGCTAATAACCACTTGAAAATATGCCAGGGAATGTGAACTGGCCTTTATTAACATCTTACGAGAACAAAACGCATAAAACAAAACAGACTACTAGCGAGTATCACAATAATTGCACATAAGGATGGAAACTGGTTCCAGAAACCATGATCAGTAAGAATGATATCAGCCAAAGAAACCCCGGGAAGAGTGATCAGGCTAAGGGGCAACCCACTTTTCCATGGGATTCCTAAGGGCCTTGATAGGGGGTGTGATGAGGTATAAAGTGAGCAAAGGAAAGACCTCCAGAGTTGCTAACTCCAGGTTCCTTGAAAGAAATCGAATGGGCTCCTCCACCCAGAAAAGAGAACACAGTAGGATTCTCATTCTATGGCAGCCACTTCTGGGAAGCCTCAGGCAGGAGTGACCTGGTGAGAAGGAATTCTTGAAAGGAGGCTCACAAAGTCAAAGCCTGTGGTATAAGGAGTTGGCCTTAGGCCAGCTAATTAGAGGTAACCAAAGAACTATTAGAAATGAAGCCAAACATTGAGAGACTAATGAGAGGTGCATGCACGACATAGGAGAGAACAAAATAGTCCCCGTCCTGTCCTGTTTGGAGAGCCCCAAGTAGAGTTGCTAAGCTCAGAACCCCAAAAACACCCTACTTGAGGCTGGGAGGGAAATGATACGAAAATACAAAATGTTAAAAATACAAATGATACAAAAATACAAAAAAAAAAAAAAAAGAAAGACACAAAAATACAAAAAACCCCAAAAATGTTAAAATAGAATACAAGTATCATAGTAATTATGCACAGGCCAGAATTGTATCCCAGAAGCTTTCAGAAATGGCAGTGATGTCAGTCAGGAGAAGACACAGGCAGAGCTATGAGGCTAAGAAGCAACTGACTTTCTCTGTGGGGTTCTCAATACCATGGTGGGGGTGAGAGGCTTCAGTTACAAACGGGAGCAACTCTGGGACTGAGAAGAACTCGGTGCAACATCTCTAACCTCCAACCCTGGACCACAGAGGACTCTGTCCTCCCGCAGCCGTCTCTGGAAGGCCTCTGGCAGCAGTAGCCAGGAGAGGTGAGTAGCCTGCACTTCCTATCCCGAGTCACAGGCAGTGATGGCATCGACCTAAAGGCAGAAGAAGGACATCGACCAGCACCCAAAAGGACTCAAGGAAAGACACCGAGAGGGGATTGAGGCAGTTCCCACACGGAACACGGGCTCCCCCAAAGGCAACGACACCTGGCCATCGTCAGCTCGGGGGAGCCCCAGCCATGGCTGCTAAGCTCAGACCCCCAAACATTCCCTACTGCTGGGTGCTTAGAGGGAAACGAGACGCTTGGTCTGAGGCCCTCGGACACAGCACAGCAAAGGGAGAGTTCACAGGAGCCGCTAAGAGTGCGCGAAAGCCCGCGTGCCAGTCCTGCGGGAGGGACTCCAGCCCCCCTGGAACGCAGCCCCCCTGCCCATCCCCCCACGCCAACCCCAGAGCCCGCCCCCTCCGCTGTCGATCTGGGGGCCAGGCCCACACGACCGGAAGTGGCCCTTCCAACTTCCTCCCAGCGCTGGGCAGTGAGGCCTGGTCGGACAGCCGCTGCCTCGGCTGAACACGAGGAGGGGGTCCCACGTCCCGTCAGGGGTCAAGGTGAGAGCAGCCCCGGCTCGACCACCGGGGGGACGTTTCCCCGACACCCCCAGCCCCGTCTCCCCTGAAAAGAGGGGCCCACGCAGACCCTGGCCCGTTCCGCACCTGCTCCGGGGGCTCGGAGACCCCCGTCATGGCCGTTCATCCCAAGTGCCTTGGCTTACCCCACCGGGTGTCAGGGATTGCAGGCCTCGGCCCCAGGCTGCTGGACGCTGGCGCGGCTCAGCACAGGGAGCCATCCCTCCCAGGCCCTGTGGAGGGAAGGAGGGGACCCTCGTGAGGACTGGGGGGACTCCGTACTCCGCGACAGGGGCGACGCAGCGTCCCCGCTCCTGACCTTGGCCGGCAGGGGGGGGGGGGGGGGGTAGGGTCCGGGCCCGGGCCCCGGGGACCAGAGGGAACGTGGCCTGTCCGCTCGTGTCAACCCTGCAAATGCCAGGAAAGGAAGGCCAAGCTGAGACAGCCCGCCACGTCTAAGAAATACCAGGTCTGAGGCCGGGGGGGGGGGGGGGGGGGGGGGGGGGTGTCCCGAAGCTGCAGCCAGCAGTCAGTGGGAGGGAGGGTCCCAGGTCCTACACGGAGCCCAAGTGGGGATTCTGCGTCATTCCCAGCACCCAAGGAACCCAGGACAGAGAAGGCCTGCCACAAGTGTTCATTCAGCACCAGGTGCCCCCTGACTCCGTGGGGGGCGAGGCGCTCCCTCCTTTCGGCCCCGTGGGTCCCCTGGAAGGTGGCGGGGTCGCCTTCAGAGCGGGAGACGGGGGTGGGGGCCTGGGTCGGGCCCACAAGTACCGTGCCGAGCCTGAATGTGAGCGGGGAGGGCCCCCAAACCCGGGACCCAGGGCTCTCCCGCGTCAGTTCGGAACCCCGCTGTCACCCGAGTGGCCCCCAGGCAGGGCTGTCTGGCTGGGGCCAAGGCTCCCCCCACGTGCCTCCACAGGGTGCTCGGCGGGGGGGCAGGCTGACCGGGACGTCGGGAGCCCTGGGGGGTCGCACAGCGGTGCCCTCGAGGACCCTGCAGGGGCGGCCTTGGCCGAAGCCCAGGGGGACTCTCCCCGCTGAAGGCTCTCAGGGCAACTCCTGCCCCCCACCCCCGCTCTTACAGGTGTCCTCGCTGCCTGCCAGCCGGGCCCAGCGTCGTCATGCCGCGCCGCCAGAAGAACAAGCTGCGCGCCCGCCAGAAACGCCACGAGGGCCAGGGTGAGGGGCAGGGTGTAGAGGGTGCTCAGGCCGCCGCCGGCGGAGCCCCTTGGGGAGGCTTCCCCGGGGTCCCCCCGGGCGGGTGCAGCCCAGCAGCCTCAGGGTGCCCCGGCCCCCCGGCGCAGGCGCTGCAAGCCCGCCACGTGAGCAGGGCGCCGAGGGCCCGGCCGCGCCCCCCGGCCCGGGCGCCCGCAAAGACCCCCTCAGCCGCAAGGCCGACATGCTGGTGCGGTTCCTGCTGGAGAAGCACGCCAGCAAGGAGCCCATCACGCGGGCCGCGCTGCTGAAGATCGTCAGCAGGAAGTACGAGGCGCACTGGGCCGAGATCCTCAGGCGCACCTCGGAGCGCCTGCAGCTGCTCTTCGGCCTCCAGCTCCGGGAGGGCGACGCCGGCGGCCGGGCCTACGTGCTGGTCAGCAAGCCGGGCCTGGAGGGCGACGGCGGCGACAAGGGGCTGCCCAAGAGCGGCCTGGTCATGGCGCTGCTGGGCGTGATCTTCATGAAGGGCAACCGCGCCAGCGAGGAGGAGGTGTGGGAGTTCCTCAACGTGCTGGGCGTGTACGCGGGCCGCAGGCACCCGATCTTCGGGGAGCCCAGGAAGCTCATCACCCAAGACCTGGTGCGCCAGAAGTACCTGGAGTACCGCCACGTGCCGGGCAGCAAGCCTCAGCGCTACGAGTTCCTGTGGGGCCCGAGAGCCCGCGCCCACACCAGCAAGATGGAGGTGCTGCAGGTGCTGGCCAAGATCAACGACACGGTGCCCAGCTGCTTCCCCCAGCTGTACCAGGAGGCCCTGCTGGAAGAGGCGGCGCGCGATAGCTCCACAGGCGCAGCCACGGTGGCCTCTGCTGGCGAGGCTGCGGGCCCTTCGGGAGCCGGGGAGCCGTCCCGGGCCCGGGTCGGCCGCTGCCGCCCAATCTAGCGAGGCGGGTGGGGCGGCTGCTCCTCCTGCTCGGGGCGGAAGGGGGCCCTTGACCTTCCAGGTAGTGCAGAGTCCGGGGGCTGGAGGGAAGTAAGTAGATCTTCTTCATATTTGTTCTAAACTCTTAACTAATATCAACACACATATCATTCGTATTTATTTAGGTGTTTACAAGTTTTTTCCTAGTATCCCTTATTTAGCGCTAGAATATAAACTAAAGAATGGCATGGCTCTTACCTCCGTGGCTGTTCCTCAAGGGAGAGTTACAGTGTTGCTGTGTGCAAAACAAAGCCACAGACCATCCATATTGCATTTATGGTCCAGAAGTAGGTAACATGGCATGCAGTAGGAATTTTCATGGCCGTGTGAGAAGAGGAAAACGGAAAAGAGTGGGGAATAGCCAACGGAGGAACACTAGTTAAATAAAAAGAAAAGGTGTTTAATTCATGGTTTGTCTTTTCCATTCATTCTCTTAGTAAAAAGAAAAGATGTGTTCTCAAGAATGTTTGTTTTGTCTCTGTGCACTGTATATTCCCTGCTACCTGGTGGATGAAAAGTAAACTCAGATGGGGCCCTTGGGTGGCTCCGTTGGTTGGGTGACCCACCCTTGGTTTCTGCTCCGGCCATGATCTCCAGTGTGGTGGGATCAAGCCCCGGGTCGGGCTCTCTGTTGACAGTGTGGAACCTGCTTGGGAGTCTCTCCCTCCCACACTCTCCCTGCCCCTCCCCCCACTCTTGCTCCTTCTCTCTGGACATAAACAAGCATTCAGGGAAAACCAAACTCAGGTGGGGGGGGGGGGGGAGGTTGGGGGTTCATACCAATCCTAACTGCCATTCATTCAGGCCGGGTATTTTTCTACTGAGCATGTGAAATGCTTCCTATGGTACATAACTTCCAACATTCCTATAGCAAACTTCCTTTTACAGACAAAGCACCTGTAAATGCCTCAAGTTCACGGGAGTGGTGAGTGACCTCCCTTGGACTGGATCCCTGCTCTGGACTGGTTTAGATCCATCTCGAGACCCATGCTCTTCCTTTACTCCCAGCTTTTCATTCTTTCTCTTCTCATCACTCCACACTCTATCTCATGGGATAAACAAAACCCTGACCCAAAGCGGCGTTTTGGAATACACACCCAC
Organism: Neofelis nebulosa; assembly: GCF_028018385.1. Classification (NCBI taxonomy): domain Eukaryota; kingdom Metazoa; phylum Chordata; class Mammalia; order Carnivora; family Felidae; genus Neofelis; species Neofelis nebulosa. The sequence goes on from NC_080800.1 coordinate 22,219,669, forward strand.
AGTAATAATAATGCTACATAAGTGTGTAGCGTGACCGAAGATAAGAAAAAACTGACATCCAGTGTCAACAGGATCACCTGTACATGCAACGTCAGACAACCCGAAAAGATCAGGGGCTCTCAAAATCCTGACGGGCCCCGCCTCGTCCCTATAAGAAGTAAATCCATTAGAAGGAGAGGCCTGGAAGATGCTGTCTAGCTGGCAAAGAGAAGGAAGAGATCACAGTGATTCTTCTCTGACAGCAGACCATCTGGGCAGCCCCCTACTCCCAGCCTCCCAGTCCTCCCCCCCCCCCACCCCTGCCTAGTGTCACATCTTCCTAGGGACAGCGCCCAAGTCCCTGCAAGGCCCGCAGTCAGAAACCTGCTCGAGGGTCGGCAGGGATGTGGATTTCCCAGCAGCCTCTAACTGAGGAGAGGACAAAATGAGGACCCTAGACACTCATACCCCAGAACATGGGATTACTGAGGTGAGCTGCCCTCACACCTAGAGGGCCTCAGGTAGAGCTGTACCTGAGCATCCCTTCCTCCTTCAAGGTTCTCAGAGATAGAGAAGCCTCAGTTTAAGGGCTGTGTCCTCAGGGCAGTGGAGGGAAGAGTCCCAGCCTGACAGGTAGCAAGGTGGGGACCCCAAATGAGGAAGGAGGAACTGCCCGTCCTGCAACGCCAGGGGCTCCACAACACATACCCTGCTTTCCGCCTCGTGTGGCTGTGGCCGGCGCTCTCCAGCTGAGGCTCCCCCTCATTTCTTCTGGTGGGGAACAGAGGAGGGGGGTTCATGGGGAGGCGAGGTCTCTGGTGCTGGGGCAGCAGCTCCGATTGTGTCCAAGCAGCAGATCCTATCCAACAGGCCTTACTGGCATTTAAGGTGAGGATACTGAGGGCTGATGAGTGGACCCCTATGACAGAGGGGACCACACAGAGCCTCCGGCAGGGGGAAGCCAGGGAGTAGCAGCCGGCCTTCCCCGTCTAGTGTCTCAGGAAGATGACAGCCTTGCCGGAAGGCTGGCCGACTCAGTAGAGGAAGGAGTCCCATATACTCCCCGGAGTGAAGGTTAGACACCAGAGCAAAGCCCGAGGGGCTAGTCACGCGACAAGAGGGAAGTGTCCTAAAATTTAGCCCCTACTATGATCTTTCAGAGGATCCCAACAGCCCCGGACAGATAGGGTTCATCCTGACTTCCAAATCGGAATGTCCAGGCAGGTAACAGCCTTAGTCTGAGGAGCACGGCCTTAGGTGAGTGGAGGGTAGAGTCCCAGGGTTGGTCATGAGTCAAGAGGAGGACCGTGAGTGAGGAGCAAGGGGACCCCTCACCCCAGAAGAGAGGAGAACGCCCAGAGTCCCACCCTTGCTGTCAGTCCTAGGAGGCCCAGGGCAAAGCTTTCCAGCTGAGGTGTCCCCTCTTTCCACGGGAAGTGGTCTCACGGAGGAGAAGGCCTCTGCCTAACGGGAGCAGCCTCGGTCCTCACGGTGTGGAAACCTCGTCCCTAACTGGAGGCAAGTTGATGACTCTAAATCAGGGGAAAGGGACACCGACCAGAACACACGGGGCCACGCAGAGCCCGACCACTGCTGTCTTCTCTCCGCAAACCCAGGAATGTTGGCATTCCTGTCCCGCTCGTGTCCTCTGGGGGTGTCTCGTGGAGGAGGTGAGGTGCTGGGTCGAAGGGGCGAGCCTCAGCAGAGCAGAGGGAGAAACTCCAGGTCATGCCAAGAATCCGGAATGGGGCCCTACGTCAAGAGGGAACCACCCAAACCATAAAGGTAGAGACACCACAGAACACCTCAGCCACTGTCGGCCATGGGACCATAGGAAGGGCTGCCACAGGAGGCAACCCTCACAGCCCCCTAGGTGGTCTTAGGCCATGAAAAGCCTTAGCGTGGGGGAACGGGCCTCCAGGTCATGGCAAGAAGCAGTGTGAAGACTGAGTGAGGGCCAAGAGAAACAACGGAAAAGAGAGAAGAACGAACAGTCCCACCACCCTGTCAGACCTGGCTGGGGGCTCCAGACAGGAGTATGCAAATGTGTCACCCACTGGCTTCCAGCCTTGGGGGACTCAGGTCAGTAGAAGGAGGCCTCCTAGATCCTGACAGAGTGAGGACTGTAGGTGTCACCAACCTCAGAACGGTAGAGTCCCATCAAGTTTTGTCCCCCGCTGTTAGCTCTCAGAATCTCCAAACAGCTGTGACTAGATGTGACTTACGTGACTTCCACCTCTGGGGACTCGGGGTGGTGAGGCCCTTGGTTGGAAGCGAGAAAAGGGACAACTGCCAGGCTGTGCCAGGGATAAGGGTAAGGGCCCTGAAAAAGGAGCAGAGCATGAAAACCATAACAATGGTGCAGCACATCATATCCGCCCTGCTGTCAGTCCCGGGAGACATCGGGAAAGATGTCAGGCAGAGTGAAGGCAACCCTCAATTCCTGTCAGGGTGACAGAGAAATAGGGAGAGTAAGAGATCAAGAGAGGAAGGAATGAGGCCATCCCAGAGTCAAACTGAGGAACCTGAGTGAGGACCAGGGAGGCAAACCATCATAAGTTCCAGATTTGCCTACCCCAACTTTGTATCTCAAGCGACCACAGGCAGGGGTGGCCAAATATGGTCATCCTCACTCTTTCTACTGGGTCTCAAAGCGTTGTGGCCTTCCTAAGAGGAGATATCTTCAGGCGAAGGTAGAGAGGAGCCACCGGCCCTCCTAGGATTCAATGTGAGAACCCTGACTGAAGACTGAGGGGCCCCTGCCCCACCCCCCGAGTGGAAGGGACAACAAAGAGTCCAGCTGCACCTCTGCTCAGTGCTTCAAGGCTCAGGGCAGGGTGGACAGGCAGAGGATCCCCTATTCCTCCCTTATAGCATGTCTAAGGATGTCAAGATCCTTAGCCTGGATGTGAAGCCACTAGAGGGCAGAAGGGTGTGTCCCAGCCCCGAGGTGACAAAGTGAGCAGCCCCCCCTGCCAGCCCCTGTGGTCACCCTGGTTCACTCCCAGGCAGGTCTGTCTGACAGTGGCCCAAGACTCCCAACACCTTCCTCCACAGGGCGCTCAGGACCCAGCCTGACCAGGACAACAGGAGCCCTGTGGGGTCCTAGAGCAGTGCCCTCGAGGACCCTGCAGGGGCAGCCATGGTCGAAGCCAAGGTGGAATCTCCCCACTGATGGGGCTCACATCATCTCCCTCTGATGTCAGGCAGAGCCAGGTGCCCAGGTGCCTTTGCTATTTACTGTCCCTAACCAGTGTCGTCACGCTTCAGGGCCAAAAGAGTAAGCTCCGCCTCTGTGAGAAATGCCCCCAAGGTCTTGAGGGTGCTCAGTCTACTGCAGCAGCAGCAGCAGAGTCCCCCATTTTCCTCCTCTCCTGATTTGGGGGTATTCTGCAGAGATTCCCTCTTTCTGGCATTCCCCGAGAGCCAAAGAGAGCCCCATCCACCACTACCTCTATTGTAGGGGTTTCCTGCCCAAGATGTGAAGACAATGCCAAGAGCCAACCAAGCTGAGGAGAGGACGGCACCATCCACCGAGAGCTCCCACAGAACTCCTGTAAGCAGGAAGGCAAGTTATACTGGTACAATTTCTGCTGCACGTCTATAACATGAAGACCCATTAGAAAAGCAGTCATGCTGAAAGGTGCTGACAAAATGTCTAAGAACCGCTTCCCTGAGATCCTGAGGAGAAAGGGATTGGCTTTTGGCCTTGAATTAAAGGAAGTGGGGTGCCTTTGGTGCAAGAGTGATGCTAGAGCATCCCTCTGATGCTCCTGCCAGCGTCCTGGACTTCCTGACCACGGGCGTGTGAGTGGCGATAAGGATTTGCCCAAGACCCATCTCCTGGTGACACTCCTGAGCATGAGCTTCATGAAGGGCAACTGGGCCACAGCAGGGAAGAACTGAGAAGTTCTGAGTCAGATTTAGGCATATGGTGGGGGAACAACTTCGTATATGAAGAGTTCATCACCCAAAATGGAATGAGGCTCGAGGACCTGGAGTACCGACTGGGGCCCAACGGTGATCCTCCTCTCTGTGAATTCCCATGGGGGTCTACGAGCCTGTGCTGAAACCAGCAAGAGATACGTCTGGTCATTGTGGGCCAAGGTCAATGTTACCATCTTCGGTGCCTTCCCATCCCATTATGAACAGGCTTTGAGATAGGAGGAAGAAAGCCTCTAGAGCAGACGCTGCCAGGTTGAGCGCCCAAACCAGCACGTGTTCCAGGGCCATTACCACTAACTACGCCCACATCAAGTACAGCCTCAGGGAGATTCTGGACCTTTTCACTGAAGAATGTCGTTAGGGTCGAAGCAGTGGAGGACTCTCTTAGCACTTTCTAGAAAACTAAAAGATGTGTATCTCCCATTTCTTGTATTATTCAAGATGGCGAGAGAAATTAAATAATAACAAAGTAGGCATTCTGCTTGCTATCTCTCTTCCTCCACAACCGTTAACTGAGCATCTCTTCTCGGGGGGGCCTCATGCCAGTACTAGGGATGCTACGCAAAAGACCAGGCCACTGTCCATAGACTTTTAGTCTAGGAGCTGCTGCCCTATCAGCAAGACGGTGACCCAGACTCTAGGACCCATGTAAATGACGAGTGAAAAGAAGGAGTCAGGGAGAGAGAGAAGGTTCCCGATGAGAGTAGCCACGAGCAAGTGCTCTGCAGCTAGGCACTTGGGAGCTTTGCCACACTTGACTTCCTGTAGAGGAGGTCGTTTGAAGTTAAGCAGGGTAGTGGACTAGATGAAGTGGTGAGAATCGTGAGCGGAGAATGGGCCCTCAGACGGCGGGTCTCAGAGCTGAGAGTCTGACTATAGGTAAGAATGAAATCCTGCCCTTAATCCTTACTTTGGGATGCTGGATACACCAGACAGGCTCTCCACCTGGGGCAGGAAGAGAAGCGGTCCTGGGCTCTGGTTCCAGTGCATGTGAACGCAGTGCACAAAACAGATGTTTGAGGCACATGCTGTCTAGGAGGCTTCTAAGAAACAAAGGTGACACTCCTGGGGAGTGAGATGTCATGTCACTATCTCTGCGCCGGGCTGGGAGGGCCAGAGGCTATTCCATTCCAGGGGCATTCTATTAACTGAACGATTTTCAGGGGAATTTGGCAAACTCTTATGGAAAACTAGATTCGTGGTGGTGGTGAAATGAATGAACACAGGTGTGGTTTGGATGGAAAGGCCCCAGGGAGGGAAATTGTCCATGACACCAATTCTAGAACCTCTGCGTTGCATCGAACTGGGGGAGACTCCTCCACACCCAGATTAAATAACACATTTTCAAACGGGAAAAATGTACATAGCTTTACTGGCTGAGCAGTACTTCCTTCTTTCCAAAGGTGCTGCAGTTTTTCTGACATCTCATAAAAACAAACAAACAAACCCGAAATCCCAGAGGAATTGGTATTATTGTCTGGGGTCCTAATCATCATAGTAAGAAATGCCACTCTTTAGAAGATCATTGTTTCAGATGCTTTGCAAACACTGCACATATTCCAACAATCCTACCAGAGAGGACACATCAGACTCACTTTGCAGATGATGAACTAGCCGTTTTCTCCAGTTCACCTGGCTTTGAAGTGACGGACCCAGAACTAGAGCCCTGGTCTGAATTTGTCTAGAGGCCACACTGTGCCACTGCGTGTCTCCCAGATGAAGACCGACACGGTGTCTCTCAATTCACTTTGTTTTCCCCAGTCCTCCAAAATAGATCTGAGGCAATAAGAAAGAGGAACTTGTAGCCAAAATGTTAAAAGCAGGCATAGAAGAGGATGGTTACTGTGAAAAGAGACCACAATTTGGGGATTGTCTGTGGCTTGCATTCACCTCAGATCCACATACCATTAGCCGTATGGATCCTTGGAAGCAGACCCTGCCCTGGCCGCAAGGCGTGCGCCTGGTTCCAGCACTTTCCTGCAAGACGGCATCCTCGCCCGGGGCCTTCCCTGGCGTGCCCTCGTGTCCAACTCTGGAATCTGTTACTGGTGTGTTATTTGAGACTGGCCTCTGAAAAACACAGCAATGAGAGAGCTTACCCGAGTGGTCAATAACCAAAGCCTCCCTTGCAATTTGGGGATGAGCAAAGACCACGGATTTCACTAGGAATCAAATAGGATGACTCAGAAACACAATGGTTAGATCAGAGAAGAAAATACCGACAAAGGGAAATCACTGCCTTCACAGAAAAGGAGCAAATGCATTTTACAAGAAAAGAACATGTGCTCTACACTTCTACTCACAACACTGCTGACACCAGCAGTATAGGGTTTAGTGTCTTTATCCCCCAAATGGACCAATTCTTAAGCAGCAGCCAGGTGTCCTACAACTCAATTCCATTCTGACAACATTTACTGAAACGAGCATCAAATCTCACAAGTCAAGGGCTCATTCCCAGAAGACTCTCCTATACTTAATCCCAAATCTGGGCCTCCCGTTCCTCTGACTGGCTATAAATCAGGGATTCCCACGGACTCTTCTTGGGGTTTGAAAATTTTCTAAAATGGCTCATAGAAGTCAGGAGTATGATGTACTTAGCAGGTTACTGATTTCTCATGAATGGACAGGACTAAATTACAGCCAAATGTAAGAAATGCATAGGGGCATCTCGCTGGCTCAGCCAGTTAAGCGTCTGACTCCAGCTCAGGTCACAATCCTGCAGTTCGAGCCCTGCATCGGGCTCTGCGCTGGTGATACAGGGCCTGCTTGGGATTCTCTCTCTCCCTCTCTCTCCCTGCCCCTTCCCCACTTGCACGCGTGCGCTCTCTCTCTCTCTCTCTCTTTCTCTCAAAATAAATACATCAATTAAAGAAAGAAAAAAGAAAAGCACAGAGCATGGTGTGGGGAAGGCGTTCAGGGATTCCTCATCCTGTCCCCAGCTGTCCCACCCTCCCAGCACCTGCATGAGTTCAGCCAACTGGAAGTTCTCCAAAACACTTTGGTTAGGAGTTTAAGGGAGGCTTCGTTACAGAAGCACAATTAATGAAATCACTGGCTGTTGGCGATTAAGTCAATCTCCAGCCTCGCTCCCCTCCCCGCAGATCAGGAGGTGGGGCCGAAACTTCCAACTCCTTAAATACACGGTTGGTTCCCCCTGGGCAGCCAGTACCCATACTTAGGAGCTTTCCAAAGTCACCTCATGAACATAAACTCATGTATGGTTGAAAGGGGCTGGTTCTGAATGGTATAAAACACACTCCTTTCACACACCTCAGAACGGTAGAGTCCCATGGAGTTTTGTCCCCCGCTGTTAGCTCTCAGAATGTCCAAACAGCTGTGACTAGATGTGACTTATGTGACTTTCATTTCTGGTGATGACAAATGTATAAGGAGGCCCTGCTACATGAGGCAGCTCGCAGACCCAGAGCCTCAGCCAGGGTGGCTTCTCCTGGTGATGATGGGGGGGGGGGGGGGGGGCGGTGCGCAGGGAGCCTTCAAGGACCCGGGTCAGCTGCTGTTGCAGAATCCAGTGAGTCAGGTGAGGCAAAAGATGGCCCTTGGCCTTCCAAGTAGTGCAGAGTTGGGGGCTGGAGGGAACAAAATGAAGATCTTTGCCTTTTTGGTTTGTTTGTTTTTTTCATTAAAGTCATCTGTAAGCTTTTTTTTTTTTTTTTTAATTTTCAAATATTGTTCAGTTTAGTGAAGATATTCTGCTTCGGAATCTAAGGTTACTAATGCCAGAGAAATCACATTATTACCATTCACGTTTAAGTTTTAGGGTTTGCCTTTTTTTTTTTTAAACAAGCTCAAATGCCTTCATTCTTTCCTTTTTGCTACAGAACTGGTTAACAGAGCACTGAAATGGGGTTTTTCATGGGAACATGAAAGAGCCTCATAGGAAAATATTTGGGATCACCAGGCGGTGAAACTTAAGTAAAGGACGGTTAACTCTTTGCTTTATTCTTTGGGCTCTTTGCTCATAAAATTAAATAACATACACCTGGGTATTGTGTAGCTTATTCAAAATGTATAAGAAATTAAATAAACTTCTTGGTTTATTTTATTCATTTATTTCAATAATAATAAATGCTATTTATTTCTTTTCCTCTAGTATCAGTTGAGCACCCTCTCTTTGGAAAGCCCCCTGGTAGCACTGGGAATGTTAAGAAAAATAAGCAAACCAATGCACATAGAACTGTAGACTCTAGCAGCAGTTATACAGTGAAGATGGTGAGATCCACTCCAAGAAATAAATTAATGACAAGTTAAAAAGAAGAGGTGCATAAGGGGAGGTCCTAGGTGAGAAAAGTCCAGTGTAAAGTGTTCGGTTAACGCTCTGTTGGGCTTGGTAAAATGCCAGTCCCTTGGGGAGGTCATTTTAAGCCAGGCTGTGCTGTGGGCTGGATGTGGCCGGGGGAGTGGTGGGCAGCGAGGGGCCAGGTCTTTAGATGATGGTTCTGAGAGCTGGGAGCCCAGGCCTATAGTGGAAAACAGTTTTTCACATTTACTCTGGGGTTGTGTGAAAACCAGCGTCGGTCCCTAGCTGAGGCCTGAATGGAATGGGTCCTATGCCCTTGCCCCAGTGCAGGTGACACAGTACACAAACGGGGTATTTTAGGCAGAGAACGTCCAGAGAGCTTCTGAGTAATAAGGGTAATACTTCATTGAAGTGCGATGCCAAGAAGGCCCTGGACTTTCTTGCTTTTCATGGGATGGGAGTGCCCGAGCTCACTCTGTCAGAAGGGCATTTTAACTAGGTTATTTTGAGTATAATTTGTCCAACTCTTAAGAGAGGGCATGAATTTTGGTGGCGATAAAATGAATGACAACAGGGGTGGTTTGGATGGAAAGGGACTTAAAAGGGAAGTCGTTGGTACCTGACACAAAGAGAAACTTTCAGTTGCATCCAATTGAGGAAGACAGCCCCATACCTATATTAAACAACAGATGCTCTAGTGGAGAAATACTACGGATTTTATTTGCCCTGTAGCATTTCAGTGGATTTGGATTTCTATACTGTTAGTAGTTGGATATTGTCTAGTACCGGCTGGAAATAAAATTCTGTGAAGAAACAATTTTATCATCAGGGGTCACAATCATCTCGGTAATAACGGCCGTTCATTAAAAGCACCAAACTTTGTGGGGTACCTGGGTGGCTCCATCGGTTAAGCATCTGACTCTTGATTTCGGCTCAGGTCATGATCTCACGGTTGGTGAGTTCGAGTTCAAGCCCCGCATCGGGCTCTACGCTGATAGTGCGGAGCCTGCTTGGGATTCTCTCTCTCCCTCTGCCTCTGCCCCTCCCTGGATCGTGCTTGTGCTCTCTCTCTCTCTCTCTCTCTCAAAACTAAACATTAAAAAAACAAAAGCACCAAACTTTGCCTAACACCATGCCAAATGGGTAATATCCATCACCTATATGTCTATAGTCCTACATGTCAAATGTTATCAGACTCACTTTCCGAATAAAGAACTTGGAATATTCTTAAATTCAAGGCTGGCAAGTGACAGCACTGGACTAGACCCTGGCTCTGAATTCCTCGAGAGCCCACAGTGCCACTCCTCTCAGCCCGAGGCATATGTGTATCACTTACTTCACTGTTCTGCTCATTACTCCCAAATGTATTTCAGGTGTTAAAAACCATGATTCCACACCCCAAATATGGTTTTGGAAGACAAAGCCCAAGGAACAAGCAATAGCAAAATCAATGTTAAGTATGAATAAAGAAAGAGACACTATTCAGCGACAATAATGTTATCAACAAAGGAAATGTCAATAAACCTGAAAAGATCAGGGAATCACAGTATCATGTGGCTCAGTCCCTCTATTGTGGAAAACAAATCTATTAGAAGTGAAGTTATGTAAGAGGCTAAGTCTGTGAAAAGAAAGAAGAGGTCAGTGTGTGAGAAAGAAGAAAGAAAGAAGAAAGAAGAGATCTGCGATAGCATGCCACCGGCCCTGGGCCCCTGCCTCTACTATAGTTTCATCACCTCACATTACTCCTGGGAATCAACTCATTTGCTGCCAGGTTTGCAGTAGGGAGACTAAGCAGGAGTTTGGAAGGATGAGGTATTTCCCAGGAAGCCTTTCAAAGAGTCAGGAGAGGTGCCTGGGTGGCTCAGTTAGTTAAGCATCTCTTATTTTTGGCTGAAGTCATGATCTCACAGTTTGTGGGTTTGAGCCTCCATCAGGCTCTGCACTGCTGGTATGGAGCCTGCTTGGGATTCTCACTCTCCCTTTTGCTCTCATAATAAACAAATTTTAAAGAAACTTAAAAAAAAAAAAAAGCAGCTCTTTCTGCCCACAGGTCCTGTCTCCATGCTTTAATAAAATCACCTTTTTGTGCCAAAGAGGTCTTCAAGAATTCCTTCTTGGCCCTCAGCTCCAAACCCCCCACCACCCCCAAAACCTCATTATTTGGTGCCTGAACGCAGGGCTATGAGTTTTTTCACCTGGACTCCGAGCTTCGGTGCAAACTTGGCACCATTGGCTCCTACTGCCACCCATGAAGTCAGGGAGCAAAGAGCAACCACTTGGACCACCGATTTCAGACTTCCCCACCAATGTCCAAGAGTTTATGACCAAGTTAACACAGTCTAGGAAACTGCATCGTGTGGTGAATCTCAGACAACTAATGAGAAAGCAAAATAGCAACTACCTGTGAGCATTATGCCTACTATTCTTGCAAATGGAAAAGTTAACGTCAGGCAACTGGGTTGTACCATGAGAAATTTTCCCCAGGTTTCTGGATGGTGCTCTGGTCATCAGAAATTTAACTCCCTTGAAACCTAATCTGGATCATCACTGCACAAGAGTGAAATTACCATTTTTAGCTGTTTAACTGACAAATATGTATATTAATGTTTATTTTTTTTAATTTAAATGTTTGTTTCTTTTTGAGAGAGAGAGTATGTGTGTGAGCAGGGGAGAGGTAGAGGGAGAGGGAGACACAGAATCTAAAGTAGGCTCTAGGCTCTGAGCTGTCAGCACAGGGCCCCATTCAGGGCTCGAACACACAAATGGTGAGATGATGACCTGAGCTGAAGTCGGACGCTTAACCGACTGAGCCACCCAGGTGCCCCTTAATGTTGTTATTTATGCGTCTGAGGCACTGCAGAAGACATGAAATGTTTTTCAACACGATTTGAGGAATTGTTTGAAGAAAAGACTTTCCCCCAAAGCACTGAATATGAAAAACTGTGACCCTGTAATAAAAAATAATTGTATTTGGTTTTTAAACTATAAAAAAAAAAGACCCGAGTCCATAGGAAGACTGATAAATTAAGATTGAGGAGACCAACACCCCATAATAACTAGAGTCATAGGAAGATTGGCCTGTGACCCCTCTCAGACCTAGGAGGCCAAGGCAGAAGTGCCAAGATAAGCCTTCCCTCACTTATTTTCGGGGCTCTCAGGGACATTTGAGCTTTGGTCTACATGGGTAATCTTAGGTTGAAAGAAAGCAGAAACCCAGGGCTTGCTGGAAGTCAAGGTGAAGATCCTAAGTGAAGACCAGGATCAGAGAGGGCCCCAAGGAGCCTGAATCCTGATGCCATACTTGGAAAGGCATAAGCAGGAGTAGCTTCATGCAGCATTCCCTGACTTTCCCTCTCTGACACCTTGGGGAGTGAATGGACTCGGTCTGTGGCTTTGAGACCTAACAATAGAGGGAGGCATCCCAGGTACTGCCACTCAACATGGGCAGAATCCTGAGTGATGACTGTGGAGACCCCAGACCCCAGAATAGTGAGCTGGCACAGAGGCTGCCCCTGCCATCAACCCTGGGATGCCTCGGTAAGGATGTCAGGCTGACTCGACAAGAAAAGGGTCAGAAACCCGAGTGCCTTGCTCTAAGGGAAGGGATCTCAGGCAAGCGAAGAAAGGAGTCTCAGGTCCTAGTCAAGGTGAGGATCCTGAGTAAGGACCTAGGGAGCTCTTTTCCCTCAGAACTGAATTAATCATACAGAACTCTGACTTTGCTGGCACCCTTTGGATACCTGGGCATTGATGACAGAGTACGACATACTTCCTCCTATGGTGTCATAAAGGGTTGAGAAACTTGGTCTATAGGACTATGGCCTAAACAGCTGCAGTGGGAAGATTTCTTTTTTTTTTTTTTTTTTTTTTTTTTTTCGGAGATCAAAGGAATACCCTGTGGACTAAGGGAGCCACACACCCCTTAAGAGTAGGAGTAGGAAAGCATTAGTTTCTTACTCTCAGCCTCAGGAGACCAAGGACAAGTAGGATCAGATGAGAGTCCCACTTTCTTCTAGGGGTCTCAGGGTGGTGCAGGCTGTGATATGAGGGGCAGGCCTAAGGGCAAGGGAGGGAGGAATTCCAGGCCATGAAAAGGGTCAGGGCTCAAAACGAGGACCAAAGGACTACTCACCTCGAGGCAGAAAGGAAAGCAAAGGTTCTGGCTCTGCCCCTAATTTCAGCCCTTGAAGAAGCAGGGCAGGAGTTTCAAGTAGAAACTGCCCCAACACTTATATATATTAGGTTTATGGGAAATGAAATCCTGAGATCGAAAGTGTAGCTACACTTCAGTGAAAGGGGTGGAGGTATCAGGCCCTATATGGACCCCATGTAAGGACCTTAATGAGGACTGAGGACCCCAAAGAGGCCAAGATAGAAAACTCCCCACTGAACAGTCAGACCGGGACAGGAAACATAAGCTGAGGACCCCTTTCACTTCCTTATCATGGGTACCAGGGAGGTTTGTGATGTCAACATCAGAGGAACAGAGGTGAAACAAACAAACAGACACAAACAACAAAACAAAAACCCCATGACTGGCCACTAGTTGAATGATGGTCTGGACTGTGAAATAGGTGATTTCTCAACCACAAGACCAGCAGCTCCTGCTATCACCCCCGTATGCCCGAGGCAGGTCTGACAGGAAGCAGCCTAAATCTCTAATTTCCTTCACAAGCTTCCCATGGGATAAGCCAACTGGGAGGAAAGGAGCCCTGTGGGTGGTGAGAGAAGTGCCCTTGAGGAAAACCAAGTGTACCTTCTTTATAAAGGTGCACACACCCCGTCAACCTTCCTCCTCCTCTAGTGGGACCTCACCACCTGCTCTCCTACTCATACTCCTGACCACTGACCTTGATCACAGCCATCATCCCTCAGGGTCAGAAGAATAAGCACTGCACTCATGAGAAATGCCACCAGTCTCGAGGTGACACAAGAGTTCAGGCCCCTGTAGCAGTGGAAGAGTCTCCTCCCTCTTCTTCCCCTGTTTCAGAAGGTAATACCCAGAGTTCATCAGCTAATGACTCAATTAGCACTTCCGAAGAGTCTTGGGGAGCCCCACCTACCACCATTACTTCTTCAGAAATGTCTGGTACAATATCTGATGGTGAGAATAGCCAAGATGAGAAACATCTATGTTTCTCTGGGCCCCCACCTTTTACTGAGATCACATGCTTTGATGGGTTTGTTGGAACAGTTTCTTCTGTACCAATATAAAATGAAAGAGCCCATTCTGAAGGAATGCTAAAGATTAGTGGCCAAAATTACAAAGAATACTATTCTGAGATCATTAAGAGAGCCTCTGAACATATCGAGATTGTCTTTGCGGTAGACTTCAAGGAAGTGGATTCAACCAGCCACTCCTATGACCTTGTCAGCAAAGTGAAACTCCCTAACAATGGGAGGGTGTGCGCCGGCAGGGGGTTACCCAAGACCGGTCTACCCTGATGACAGTCCTGGGTGTGATCTTCATGAAGGGCGACTGTGCTGCTGAGGAAGACATCTGGAAATGCCTGAATATGACGCAAGTATATGGTGGGAGGAAGCACTCCGTCTATGGGGAGCCTAAGAAGCTCATCACCAAAGATTTGGTGAAGCTAGAGTACCTGGAACACTGCCAAGTGTCCAACAGTGATCCTCCATGCTGTGAGTTCCTATGGGGCCCAAAAGCCCACACTGAAACCGTCAAGATGAAAGTCCTTGAATTATTGGCCAAGTTCAATGACACAGTTCCCAGTGTCTTCTCAGCAAGATATAAAGAAACTTTGGAAGATGAGGAAGAGCTGAAGCCAGACCTATAGCCACTGTGTGTAACAGGGTCACTTCCAGCAGACTACTGAAGTCTGAGGCTTTTTAAAAAAATCATCGCAGTAAGAAAACATAACCTCACAATAGGGATTTTCATGGAAATGTAAAAGAACCTCATAGTAAATGTATTGTGATAATGGAATATAAAAAAACAATAAAACACGATCAACTTTGGTGTTCTTTACTCCTTTCAGCCTTTTGCTTTATAAAATTAAATAATTTATACCTCAATATGTTTAGTTTTAGAATATGCCAAATCATAACAAGTTAGACCTCATTCTCTCTTTTATTCCCCAAATGTCTACTGAGTACGTGCTTTCTGGAAGGCTCCATGCTAGGAGTGGGGATGCTAAGATAAAGACCCAGCCTTTCCCATAGAATTTTACAAACTAGTAGCTGGGATCATAAGGATCCCAAAACTCTGTGCCTTACAAAAAAGTAAGACAAAAACAAAAACAAAAAACGCAATGAGGGAGAAGGGAGGTGCCCTGGGGCCAGGCAGAGTGTAAGTTCCCCAAAATAAGACCGTTTAAGTTTTGGGATATTGTGGGTCAAACCATGTCATGTAATTTCAAATTAAACTGTGCAGTGGACTAGACTGAGGTTGTGGCAATGGCGATCAGATGCCATACCCTAAGATGATGCATCTCAGACGTGAGAGAAAAGAAAAATCCTTGAATCGAAAACTACATTGAGCTGTAAGTTCTAAAATTAAGGTTCAATATTACGGGCTCCTTGACATTTAGCGAAACTTACAGGGCCTCAAACTGTCTTACTGGAAGTTCCCCCTCGATATTCTGTACTTACAGATAAGGGCCCCTACCAAACCATCATCTTTATCAAGGGAACAAGGCACAAACCTTGCTTATTCCTAAGCGGCAGATTTCTGTTCCTTACTAGCATGCAAAATTATTCAAAGAAGCTGATGACACAGCACCACTGGAATGAAAGGTCACCTCAAGCTCTTGACACCAAACTATGCCTCCCACAGACTCGCTCATTCACTGTGTTCTTGACCGGTATCCCCGTGTCGCACTGTGTAGCACGTGGTGCCTTATCCCCTAGCCAGCGAGGAAACGTGGCTGATAACTGGTTGTCTATCTCGTGTCTACATTGTCCAGTGCTGCATGTGTCAACTCCACGGAACCATAGTGTGGAGGCTCCTTCCTTACCTCGGGGGGTAAAGAGGAGGCCATTAAAATAGATTCTTACAAATGACTTTGGCTTCGTAGATAATCCAGAGAGAAATCTCTACTAGGGGCAGTGTATTAACCTGTCAGGAATGCCATAACAAAATAACAAAGACTGGGTGCTTTAAACCAGAAAATTTATTTTCTCACAGTTCTGGAGGCTAGACGTCCAAAGTCAAGGAGCTGGCAGGCCTGGTTTGCTCTGAGGCTCCTCTCCTGGGCTCCTAGATGGCCACCCTCTTTATTTGGCTGCCTGTTGGTGTGCATGAATCTCCGGTGTCTCTTTGTGGGTGTTGGTCTTATAAGGACATGAGCCAGACTGGGTTATGGCCTACCATAAAAGCTTCATTTTAACTCAACCACCTCTTATGATCTCATCTACAACTGCAGTCTCATTCTAAGGTACTGGGGGTTATGGCTTCAACATGAAATTTGGGGGGACACAATTCAGCTCTGAAAAAAAAAACAGAAATCATGAGCGTCTTCATTCCAGTCTCAATACAAAAGAATATAGTGCACAAATAGCTATTCTAAACACATTGTCTCCAGGGACTCTCTGAGCTAAAAGGGTGAACTCCCTTGAGATGACATACACAGAAGCCACAGTATAGATACTTTCTTCCTGGAACTGGTACAGAGCCCACTCTATTAAAAGAGCATTTTAATTAGGTTATCTTGACTGTATTTTGGCGAATTCTAAGAGAAGGCTACATTTTGGGACTGGGGGTGGGGGAGGAAACAAATGAAAATAGAGGTGATTTGAACGTAAGGACAATAGAGAAAAGCTTAACGAGTTGGTCCTTGACAAAATCCAAGGAGTTCAGAGTTGCATTCAGGTGGGGAAAGAAAAACCACACACCAAAATTGAATGTTCTGGGGGTGCCTGGGTGGCTCAGTCAGTTAAGTGTCTGACTCTTGATTTTGGCTCAGGTCATGATCTCATGGCTGTGGGATTGAGCCCTGCATCAGGCTCAGCATGGAGTGTGGAGCCTGCTTGGGATTCATATTCTCTCTCTCTCTCTCTCTCTCTCTCTCTCTCTCTCCCTTTCTCTCTGCTCCTCCCCTGCTTGTGCTCACTCTCTCTCTCTCTATCAAATTAAACAAGCTTTTAAAAACATGCCCTAATGGGGAAAATCTATTTAATTCTACCTGCTAAAGTGAATGTTTGGCTGATTCAATCTTCTTTTGTCTAGGAGTATTCCATTTCCTAGGACATATCCTGGATTGAAAAAACATTCCTACGTAGGAGGGTGATATTGCCTAGGTAAAAATCATAACTATCTTTCATTAAGTGCCCAATATTTTCCAGCCATTCTGACAGATGCTTTATATACAGCATACACACTCCCAGTCTTACAAGATAGTTTACCAAACTCAGTTGGCACATGAAGAACTTCAAATATTCTCCTATTCACAAGGTGGTGTCAGAGCTAGACTAGGCCCCTAGTGTGCATTCATCCAGGGCATGTATTGGGCTACACTCCCACCCTGAAACAGACCTTGTATACCTTATTCACTTTCCTTGTTGCTACTCCAAAATATATCTTAGTCCATTAGGGGAAAAAATTGGAATACGTATACAGAGCAATAAGAATACCAAAATAAACGAGAGGTATGAATACTGAAAGGAAGGATACAATATCTGATAACAATATGACGATCTGCATATGCAGTGTAGCCTAACTTCAAAACATGGTGGTCTCATGAGATTATCTGCCTCAGTCCGTTTCCTACAGTTAAGTATTATAGAACAGAAGTTACCTAAAAGACCAAGTCTGGGGCAGGGGTCAAGGGAACAAATGTATCAGCAGGGTTTCTCCTCTGACATTCCCTCTCCCAACCTAAGTCCACTTTCTCATTCTTCACTTTTCGCGTCTCCGATCACCCCTGGGACACAGACTCGTCCACTCTAAGATGGGCACTAAAGAGATTACTCAACAGTTCGTAGGGATGTGGAAGCGCTCCGGAAGCCTTTCATTAAAGAGACAGAAGCCAAGATGAGGACCGATATAAATGAAAAGTGACGAAAACAACATACAGGCATACAGGGAGTCGTGCATCAACCTACCCTCATCTGCTCTCACACCTATGCTGTCAAGCTGACCTATTAAAGAAAAGTATCAAGGAGGTAAGAGGGTGGTGGTGGAGGGAAACCGCGAGTCCTCTCCACTCCAGAACAGAGGGGGCACCAGAGATCCCGCCCCCCGCTGCCAGCCTTCACAGGCCCTATCGTTGGTGACAGGAAGAACAGCCCTCACTTCCTCTTGGGGCGCCTGAGGAAGGAGAGAGACGTTCGTTTTGGCTGCCGCTCCTCAGGGCAGGCGGCTGAGGAGTCTTCTAGGCCCGAGTGCAAGTCAAGGTAAGAAGCCCGATTAAGGAATAAGAGAATACCTCCCTCCCCGCAAATAGTGCGTCCCCTGCTCCCCACTGCCCCCCGCGCCTACTCTCAGTCTTATGGGGCCCTCGGCAGAGTGGTCTGTCAGGCGGAAAGAGATTTCCACCTAGGGGGTCGCAAGAACGTGAAGGCTTTGGTGGGAGGCGCCAGTTCAGCGGAGGGGGGAGAGGACCCTAACGGAAACCAAGGGGAGAAAAAGTAGGTAACAGGTGCCACCAAGGCCATGCCTGGTTCCTCATGGCTCCCGGGGGAATCAAACATGGCGGTCACACGTGTGTGAAGCTACCCTCCCTATTTGGAGGCTCAGGAAGCTGAAGGCCTTGAATTTAGAGGAAGGGTACTATGCTCTGAAGGAAATGAAAGAGTCGAACTCTGAGTGAGGTCTGAGGGAACCGTCGTTTCTAGAACAATGAGGTGGCGCCTAACTTCCAACCGCCATTAGTCCTGGAGAGATCTGGGGAAGGGCAGTGGTATGTGGACGGACACTCGTGTTTTTTTCACTCTGGTGTCACCGGAAGGTTGGGGAGAGGAGTGTATGTTGTGGGGGTCGGTGGGGGTAGGGGGCTGAGGGGGGGTGTGTGGGGGTAGGGGGCGTGGGGGGCGGTGGGGGGGCATGGGGGGAGGCAGCGTCGGGAAGAGGCGGCGGCGTTGAGGAGGTGGCGGCGTTGAGGGAGGAGGCGGCGGCGTTGAGGGAGCAGGCGGCGGCGTTGAGGGAGAAGGCTGCGGTGTTGAGGGAGGGGGCGGCGGCGGGCAGCGGGGGAACGGGGCATTGGGGGAGGGGGCAAGGGGGGGCGTCGGGGAGCATGGGGGGAGGGGCGTGGGGGGGCAGAGGGGGGAAGGGGCGGGGGGGCGGCGGGGGAAGCGGCGGGGGGGGCATGGGGGGAGGGGACGGTGGGGGAGGAGGCAGGGGAGGGGGCGGCGGGGGAAAGGGGTATGGGGGGACATCGGGGGAGGGGGCACCGGGGGAGGCGGTGGGGGGAGGGGACGGTTGGGGGAGGGGGCGTGGGGGGGCGGCGGGGGAGGGGGCGGTGGGGGGTCGGTGGGGGTGTCGTGGGGGGCGTTGGGGGAAGGGGAGGCAGGGTGGGGCGGTGGGGGGAGAGGGCGTCGGGGACGCGGCAGGGGGAGGGGGCGTTGGGGGGCGGTGGGGGGAGGGGGCTTCGGGGGCTGTCCAGGGAGGTGGCGGGGGCAGGGGGCAGCAGGGGACGGCGGTTGGGGGAGGGGGCACCGGGGGAGGCGGTGGGGGGAGGGGACGGTTGGGGGAGGGGGCGTGGGGGGGCGGCGGGGGAGGGGGCGGTGGGGGGTCGATGGGGGGTGTCGTGGCGGGCGTTGGGGGAAGGGGAGGCAGGGCGGGGCGGTGGGGGGAGAGGGCGTCGGGGGTGCGTCGGGGACCGGCAGGCGGAGGGGGCGTTGGGGGGGGCGGTGGGGGGAGGGGGCATCGGGGGCTGCCCAGGGAGGTGGCGGGGGCAGGGGGCAGCAGGGGACGGCAGTTGGGGGAGGGAGCATTGGGGGCTGTCGGGGGAGGCAGCGGGGGGAGGGGGTGGCGGGGGATGGCGGGGGGGGGTGTTGGCGGAGGGGGCATCGGGGGCCGTCGGGGGAGACGGCAGGGGGAGGGGGCGTGGGGGGCGTCGGGGGGTGGGGGCAGCAGGGGGAAGGGGCGTGGGGGGTATCAGGGGAGGGGGCAGCGGGGTGAGGGGGCGTGGGGGGCTGCGGGGGGGGGGAGGAGGCGGGGGAGGGGGCGTCAGGGGGAGCAGGCGTGGGGGGAGAGGGCGTTGGGGGTGTTGGGGGGCGGTGGGGTGAGGGGGCATTGGGGGCTGTTGGGGGAGGTGGTGGGGGGAAGGGGCATTCGGGTGCGTCGGGGTCGCAGCGGGGGGAGGGGGCGTTGAGGGGGAGGGGGCGTCGGGGGACGTGGGGGGTGTTGGGGGAGGGAACATCGGGGGATGTCTGGGGAGACGGCGGGGGGAGGGGTCATTGGGGCTGCAGGGGAGGCGGTGGGGGATGGGGGCGGTGGGGGATGGGGGCGTCGGGGGGGGGGTGTCGGGGGCAGGGGAGGCAGCGGCGGGAGGGGGCGTGAGGGACGGGGTGTCGGGGAGGCAGCGGGGAGGCGGTCTGGGGAGGGGGCATGGGGGGAGGGGGCGTCGGGTTGCACCGGGGGAGGGGGCCTCGGGGGCGGGGGCAGCGGGGGGAGGAGGTGTGGGGGGAGGGGCGGGGAGCGGGCGTGGGGGGAGGGGGCGTTGGGGAGAGGCGGGGAAGGTGCGTCAGAGGGGAGGGGGCATTGTGGGAGGGAGCATCGGGGGGGCATCTGGAGAGACGGCGGGGGGATGGGGTGTCAGGGTTGCGGGGGAGGTGGTGGGGGGTGGGGGCGTCGGGGGGCGCGTCAGGGGGGGCAGGGGAGGCAGCATGGGGGAGGGGGTGTGGGGGGCATCAGGGGAGGGGGCATCAAGGAGGCGGTCGGGGGAGGGGCATGGGGGGAGGGGGCATGGGGTGAGGGGGCGTCAGGGGCCACCGGTGGAGGGGGCATCAGGGGGGCACGGGGAGGGGCATTGGGGGGAGGGGGCATTGCAGGGGAGGGGCGTGGGGGGGCGTCAAGGGGGGGCATGGGGGGAGGGGGAGGGGGCGGTGGCGGGTGGCAGCCGGGGGAGGGGTCATGGGGGAGCGGGCGTAGGGAGAGGGATCACTGGGGGCAGGGGGTGTGGGGGGAGGGGGCATTGGGGAGGCATTGGGAGGGGGTGTTTGGGGAGGCGGCGGTGGGAGGGGTTGGTGGGGGGCAGCGTGGGGTAGGGGCGTCAGGGGGCTTCAGGGTAGGCAACGGGGGTGAGGGCATCAAGGGACTTCAGGGGAGGCATGGGGGGAGGAGGCATTGTGGGCGGCAGGGGGGCGGTGGGGGTAGGGGCATCGGGGTGCATTGGGGAGGCGTAAGGGGGAGGGGGCAGGGCGGGGGGGCTGTAGGGGGTGGGGGTGTTGTGGGCGGCAGGGGGTCGGCAGGGGGCGGTGTAGGGAGAGGGAGTCGGGTTGTTGGGGGAGGCGACGGGGGTAGGGGGCGGGTAGGGGCGGCGAGGGGGGGCCGGTGGTGGAGGGGGCGTCAGGGTGCATCCGGGAGGCGGCGGGGGGAGGGGGCAGTGGGGGTGTCGGGGGTGGGGAGGGGGCGTTTGGGGGGGGCGGGTGTTGGGGGAGGCGGCGGGGGGGGAGGGGGCGTCAGGGTGCGTCGGGGGAGGCGGCAGGGGGAGGGGGCGTCGGGGGCAGGGGAGGGTGGCAGCAGGGGCCGGTGGAGGGAGGGGGCCTGGGGGAGGGGCGTCGGGGGGCAGCGGGGGAGGAGGCAGCGGGGAGGCAGTCGGGGGAGGGGCGTGGGGGGAGGGGCCATGGGGTGAGGGGCCATGGGGTGAGGGGGCGTCGGGGGGGGCACCGGAGGAGGAGGCGTCCGGGGGGGGGGCACCGCAGGGGGGCAGTGGGGGGAGGGGGCATTGCGGGGGAGGGGCGTGGGGGTGCGTCATGGGGAGGGGGAATGGGGGGAGGGGGCATGGGGAGAGGGGTCGTTGAGGGGAGGGGATGTGGGGGGAGGGGCATTGGGGGAGGCGGTGGTGGAGGGCTTGGTGGGGGGCAGCGGGGGGTGGGGGCTTCAGGGGGCTTCAGGGAAGGCGGTGGGGGAAGGAGGCGTTGTGGGCGGCAGGGGAGCGGTGGGGGTAGGGGACATCGGGGTGCATTGGGGAGGCGGCAGGAGAAGGGGTGGTGGGGGGGTGGCAGGGGGTGGGGGTGTGTGGGCCCCCACAACATGTGCATGTGTGTGTGTGTGCACATGTGTGCCCGAATCCCCTCTGTACTTGGAGAGGACAGGGGAGGTGACTCCATTAGACAACACACATCTGATTCCACCTTCACCTCATCAGCTTTAGAAAGTTTCCCTTCCATTTTTCTATCCTTCCTCCTCTTTCCTCTCCTGCACAGTAGTAAACCCTTCTCTGAGATATTCTGTTCCTGGGGTGGCAGGGGGTCGGTGGGGGGAGGGTGCGTCGGCGGGGGGGGGCGGGGGGGCGGTGTAGGGAAAGGGCGTCAGGGGTTGTTGGGGGAGGCAGCAGGGGTAGGGGGCGGGTAGGGGCGGCGAGGGGGGCCGGTGGTGGAGGGGGCTTCAGGGTACATCAGGGAGGCGGCGGGGGTAGGGGGAGGCGGGGGGCGTGGGGGGCGGCGGGTGTTGGGGGAGGGTGTGTCGGGGGAGGCGGCAGGGGTAGGGGGTGTTGGGGATGGCGGGGGGGGGGTGGCGGGGGGGGGGGAGGGGGTGTCAGGGTGCGTCCGGGGAGGTGGCGGGGGGAGGGGGCAGCGGGGGCCAGTGGAGGGAGGGGGCATGGGGGAGGGGTGTCGGGGGGCGTTGGCGGGAGGGGGCGTCGTGGGAGGGGCGTCGGGTGGAGTAAGATTTTGTTTAAAAGCAACAACATTTACTCCCTGAAGTAGGAGGATTTCTAGATCTTTCCATGACCTCTGGAGTCGAACAATTCTTACTTTTAGAGAACGGGAAAGGGGGATGACTCCCATATTCTCCCAGCATGTTTTAAGGACAGGCTGGCAGGAAGAAAAGAATCCCAGGCTACAGTAGGGGCCAAAGGAAAGATTGGAAGGTGGGGAGGGGGAAACCACTGGCTGTCGAAAAATAACAAAAAGTCAGATCCCCACTTTTCCATCAGGACTTGAAGGCTCAGGGCAGGGCAGTCAGGCTGAGTCTCACCCTCACTTATTTACACCAAATCTGAGTACAGCCACCAGTGAGCAGAAGGGAAGTGTACCAGGCGCTAGTTAGAGGCCAAGTGAGTACCCTGAATGAGAAATGAGGACCAAAACAGCCCATGAAGGAGAGGGCTCCACACAACTCTCAGTTGGATGCCCCCCTGAGGGGGACAGGGTGTAAAGAACTACTTTACTTCTTCCTCTAGGGTCTTTGGCTTTGGTCTGAGGTATCGAGTTCATGGCAAAAGAATAGAGGAGACCCAGGACTGGTCAAGAGTTTTCAGGATGATCCTGAATGTAAACTTAGAACACCCCCAGAACGCAGAAGAGAGGCTCCCCACTGGCAGCCCCTGCTGTCACCCCAGTATACCCCAGGCAGGGTTGGCAGACTATACTCTAAAGTTCCCTCTAACTTCCTCCATAGAATTCTCAGGGAACAGGCTGATGAGAACAGGAGCCTTGTGGGTTCCTGGAGCAGGGCCCTCTGATAAGCCCCCAGAGGCAGCCTTGGTTAAAGCCAGGGAGGAATGTCCCTGATGAAGGTGCTCACGTCACTTCATTCTCCCTCATCCAGGGATCCGCATCTCTTGATCCTGTTTGTACGCCTGCCTCCTGTGCCTGACCGAAGGGCCATCATGCCTCGGAGACACAAGAGTAAGTTCAAGGCTCATGAGAGACGCCGCCAGGCTCGAGGTGAAGCTCAGGGTTGCGAAGATGCTCAAGCCAAAGCAGCAGCGGAAGCGGAGCCCACTCCCTCCTCCGCTGCTCAGTGCGAAGATACTACCCAGAGTGTGCCCACTACTGGGTCAAGTGGCGCTTCTCAGCGGCGTAAAAGAAGAGCAAAAACCGCCGCCGCGACTTCTGCAGCCCTTTCTGGCACTAAATCTGATGAAGAATCCAACAACCAAGATGAGGAAAGGGTGAGCCCCTATGAGGCCCCATTCTACGGTGAACGCCCAGGCGAAGATTCTCTGAGCAGGAAGCCTGGCTTGCTGGAGCAGTACCTTCTGTACAAGTATAAGATGAAACAGCCCATTCTGAAGCAAGACATGCTGAAGATTATCGGCCCAAATTATGAAGATCGTTTTCCTGAGATCCTCAAGAAAGCTGCTGAGCGCATTGAGATTGTCTTCGCCATCGACCTACAGGAAATCGACTCGACTAGATACGACCTCGTCAGCAAACTCAAACTCCCCAACAACGGGAGGGTGCGTGCTGGCAGGGGGTTATCCAAGACCGGTCTCCTGATGAATATCCTGGGAATGATCTTCATGAAAGGCAACTGTGCTGCTGAGGAAGACATCTGGAAATTCCTGGGTCTGATGCGAGTGTATCCTGGGAGGAAGCACTTCATCTACGGGGAGCCCAGGAAGCTCATCACCAAAGATTTGGTGAGGCTGCAGTATCTCGAGTACCGCCAGGTGGCCAACAGTGATCCTCCACGCCATGAGTTCCTGTGGGGCCCAAACGCCCTAGCTGAAACCACCAAGATGAAAGTCCTGCAGTTTTTGTCGAAAGTCAACGATACCATCCCTACTGCTTTCCCGTCCTATTATGAAGAGGCTCTGCAGGAAGAGAAAGAGAGAGCCCAGGCCAGAGGCGCAATCGGGGCTGGCGCTACCGCCAGAGTCATCATACCTTCCAGCGTCATGGCCAGGAGTATCTTCCCACCTCTGCTGAGACCTAAGGCTTCTAATCCTCTTGACAAGATAATACAACGTCGCAGTAAGAATTAGATTGTTAGCAATGTGAAAGAATCTCACAGTAAAATAGTAAAGATGAGAGAACAGGAAAAAAAAATTTAAACATGGTCAATCCAGTTTTTCTTGTTCCTTTTAGGCGTTAGTTTTACACAAGTTATGATGTTTTAGTTTTAGATGATTTAGACTTCAAGTTTGCTCAATAAAGATAAATTACATCTTAACTCATACCTCGTTTGTTCAATAAAGATAAATTAAATCTTAAATTATACGGTGTGTTTACTAACTCTTTTGTTCATCACACATGGAGTATCTGCTCACCGGAAAGCTCAGTTTAGCACTGCAGATGCTGATATAAAGGAATCCAGTCTCTACTCATAGAATTTTAGAGCCTTTGAGCTACACTCACACAAGATGCCCAAATACCCTCTCTGGCCTGTAAGTAGAGTAAAAAGAACGGGAGAGGAGGAGGGTGGTCCTTATGAGAACAATTAAGTGGAAATTTCCTAAGCAACACAGCTTGGGACTTTAGGAACCTGCTAGTCTTCAGGGGGATGTAATTGTCATTTACAGTATGTGGTGCACACAGTTGAGGCTGTGGAATTACTAGGGAGAGGCCAGTTCCTTCAACATTTTATGTCAGACTTGAGAGAGAAAACCCAGTGTTAGTCTGCTTAGGCTGCTACAACAACATACCATGGAGTGGGTGGCTTAAACTACGAACATTTTCACATTTCTGGAGGCTGGGAAGTTCACAATCAAGATGCCAGCAGGTTTGATTTCTGGTGAGAGCTCTCTTGCTAGGTTAAAGACTGCCACCTTCTCCATGTATCCTCATGTGGCATAGAGAGAAAATTCTGGTTTCTCTTGCTCTTAGGAGAACACTAATCACGTCACGGGTGCTCTCTCCTCAGGGCCTCATCTAAACCGTATTACCTCCCCAAGACTGCACCTCCAATTACGTTCACATTGGGTGTTAGGGCTTCAACATACGAACTTTGGTGAGTGGGGACACATTCAGTCTGTAATAAAAAATTGGTGCTATGAGTTATTTTGGGATTATGGATGGGTAAACCAAAGAGAAATCTCCACCCCGGGGCAGAAAAGGAAGGGGTCCTTTGTTCTTATTCCAGTGCAGATGAGTACAGTGTGCAAGCTATGTGATCTAGGCACGACATCTTCATGGAGTTTCTCAGAAATAAGGGTGATGCCCACCTTCAGGCGAGACGCCACTGTGCTGGCACTGTTTGCCTGGAGTTGGGAGAGGCACAGCCTGTTCCATTAAAAGGCCATTTTAATTAGATTATCATGGATGCAATCTGGCAGACTAAGCAAGGGCTTGCTTTTGTTGAGGGTGTAATAATGAATGTCAACAGAGGTCATATGGATGGAAGGGCACCTGGGAGGGATGGGAAAACTTGTACCTTGACACAAATTCTAGGAACTTGACTGGTATCCAAATGAGAAAGACAAATCTGTGCCTGAATTAAATGACAGGTGATCTAATGGGGAAAATTTAGTTCATTTTACTAGGTCAGGTAAATTTGTGGCTGCTTCTTTGTCCAAGAATACTGCATATTCTCTGGCACTTCCTAAATTAAAAAAAAAAAAAATACAAGGGAGGTGGATGATATCATTTGGGATCAAAATATTAATTTCCATTCCTTAAATATTGGGTAATACTTGCTAGACATCTTATCATGTGGTTACATATATACATTCCAACAATCCTGTAAGATAGTCCTTACCAAACTCACTTGGAGGATAAAAACAGGCAATTTTCTCAACTTCACAAGAATGGTCACTACCAGAGCTGGAACTAGGTCCTTGGTTTGAATTCACCTAGAGGCCACATCGTTCGCCTTCTCCCCACCCGAGGCAGACCTTCCGCCTCTTAATTCATTTACTCACTCACTCTTCCAAAATGTATCTCAGACAGTATGAAGGCACTTGAAACCAAATTACTAAAAGCAGGCCTGTTGAAGGGAAGGGAAACATGAGAATAAGTCATAATTTGGGGATTGTCCTCGGGTCTCCTTTTCCTAAGATCCTACTGAGAACTAATTCTGTCCAGGGCCTAGTACTGTGCCCAGTTCTAGCACCTTCCATCATTGGAGAACCCTTCATCTGGGACTTCCCAAGTCTGCCCCCCTTCCAAATCTGGAACCTGACCTGCTGACCAATTCTTTACTTTGGCCTCCTCTGATGGCTGCACTCCATTATTAGCAGAGCTGAAAACCTGCATCACCTGCTCTAGCCCTGCCTTAGAGCATTCCAACTCCCTGGTGGGCACCTCCTTCACCACGGATATATATCATTTTAATATATCTGTTTATGTGGTAATATGGAGATCTTCATTTCTCTCTCTCTCAACACACCAGACATTGCCTTCTCCAAAAGTTAAGCCTTCTAATAGATGGTTTAAATGGCTTCTTACTATAAATTTATGAGGAATTTTCTTGACACACTTATTAACATGTGTCAGGTTTACAAGTAGAAGCTTGTAAACTTCGTGAATCAAATTGGAAAACCTTCCCGATTATTGTGAATCCAGAACATGACAACATGGCATTGGAATAGATGTTACTTTATAACATAACTCAGCAGTAAAATTATTTGAGTCCATAAAAGGCAAAATAAAGTAAAAGATTATCAACTTCTATCTTCCCGTTCAGTAAAATTTAACAACACATAGTTGGATTTGCTTAAGAATTTACAAGAAATTAAATCTCAATCAATTGGCTAATATGCTCATTGACTCACTTATTCCCTTAATATTAATCAGGCATCTGCTCTTGGGAACACACTGTGCTATTGCTGGGGATGCTCAGATTTGGGAAAAGGGAGTGTCTGGGAGTAGTAATATTAGAAGGGTGATAGTAAGATATTGTAGTAAACCAGAGGTGTTTACACCAGAATGAGGGTGTTGGAGTCCAGATGAACATGGGGAGGTAGGAGTTAGGAGCAAATGGTGCAAATATGTTTGGGAAACTGCAGGTTTCTTTAGTGAGACTGAAGTTTAGGTTTAACAATATGAGGTAAGACTGTGGGAATGGAAACAAGGGCCATTTCTTCACACGGTGTGCCGAAGGACTGAGAGATTTCAGCTGGGAGTGAAAATGGCTCCTGAATCCTGGATACACTAGAAAGAAACTTCCCACAGGCCAAGGTCAAATAGGTGTTCTGGGCCCCTTTTCGCTGCATGTGAACACTTTGCAGAGCATTACCTATATCTTATGCCCAAACAAAAACCTGCACAGTTTTTGGTAAGTTTTCTTATCATTTCGCTTCATTCAAAACAGAGTTTTTAAATTTCTCTTGAATTTTCATTTTTTAGTCATGTGTTATTTACTAGTGTTTTATTTAATCTCAATGTTTTGGGAATTTTCCAGTCATCATTTTGGTAATGGTTTCTAGTTTAATTCCATTATTGTCTGACATAGAAACTACATGATTTCTATTCTTATATATTTGTTAGATGTGTTTTATGGCCCAGAATGTAGTCTAGGTTGGGGAGTGCCCCATGTGGGCTTGATAGGAATGTGTACTCTGCACTTAGATGAGGAAGTCTAGAGATGTTAATCATGTCCGATTGACTTAGGATGTTAATGAGTTCCACTATATCCCTATGATTTTCTGCCTGCTGGATCTTCACATTTTTCATAGAAGGTTGTAGAAGTCTCCGACTATTATAATGGATTCATCTACTTTCTCTTACAATTTTTGCCTCTACACTTTGATGTTCTGTTGTGAGGCACATACCTATTAAACACTGCTGTGTCATCTTAAAGAACTGACACCTTGGTCATTAGGCATTGCCCTTCTCCATCCCTGATAACTTTGCTTGATCTGAGCTTGGCTCTGTGTGAAATGAATATACCTACCCCCATTTTCCTTTGGTTAATATTACCGTGGTCTATCTTTCTCTATTCCTTTGCTTTCAATCTATGTGTCTTTATATTTAAAGTGGGTTTGTTATAAACAACACATAGATGAGATTTCTTTCTTGGTTCATACTGATATCCTGTCCTTTAATTGGTATCTTCAGATTGTTGATATTCCATTCAAGGTTATTACTGATATGACTAGATTAATATCTACCATATTTGCTGATCCTTTCCTGTTTTTATATTTTTGACTTACGCTCTTTTTCTGCCTTTTGTGATGTTTTACGTTAATTTACTTAATTGGGGGAATCATTTCACAATACATATGTATACCAAGACATCTCACTGCAAACATTAAATAAATGCAATGTGTACCTGTCATTCACACCTCAGTAAAAGTGGAAAAAACTGGGGCACCTGGGTGGCTCAGTCAGTTAAGCATCTGACTCCTGATTTTGGCTCAGGTCATGATCTCACAGTTCACCAGATCAAGCCTCACATCAGGATCCGCACTGATGGTGTGGAGCTTGCTTGGGATTCTCTCGCTCCCTCTCTCTGCCCCTCCCCTCTGTCATGCTCTCTCTCAAAATAAATAAAACTTAAAAAATTTTTTAAATGGAAAAAATTACTCGAACACTTTATATGATTCCGTTTTCTCTCCATTCTTAGCATATTGATTCTTTTCACTTTTTTAAACATTTTCTCAGGGTTGCCCTAGTGTTTACGATATATATTTACAATGAATACAAGCTCACTTTGAAATAACACTATATGACTCTATAGATAGTGCAAGTAGCTTATATAATCACAAAGTATTCTTAATTCCTGTCTCCTAACCCTTATTTCATTTCTGTCATTCAGTTCACTTATATATAAGTTATAATAATCAAATACACCATGGTTATTATTAATTCAAACAAATTGCTACCTGGTTAAGAATGAGGAAAAATAAGTTTTATTTTACCTCCACTTATTTCTTCTCTAATCCTCTTCCTGTTTTAATATACATCCTATATCCTTTTTTTTTTAAACACACTTCTTTGACCATTTTTTTGCTACATGGTTCTAATGGCAACAAATCCCCTCCATGTTTGATTGTCTGAGAAAGCACTTCTTCACTTTTGAAGTATAATTTTACAGGATATAAAGTTCTAGATTGGTGGTTTTCTTCTCTAGACACTTTAAATATCTCACTACATTCTTCACCTGTTTGTATGGTTTCTGCGAAATAGTCACAGGTAGTTCTCATCTTTGCTCCTCTAAAGGTTGGTTGCTTTTCCTCTGGCTTCTATGAAAAATTTTCTTTTATCTTTTATTTTCTGCAGTTTGAGTATTATATGCTATAATGTGTAGGTTTCTAACACCAAGCAAGTCCCCAATTTGACTCAAGTCTGACACTATCTATCTTGAGGATGCATAAGATCTCCCAAGTTAAGGGATCAGTCCACACAAGACTGCCCCCACAGCAGAGAACAATCACAAGTCCAAGGATACTAGTTGTACTTGTGACCTACAGGCCACAAAGTTCAAAGGTGATTCTCATTTTGTCACCTCCATTAACAAGACAGGATGGCTATGTACGATTGAAGTTGTTTATTTTCCTTGTCCACCACGTGGAAGGCTAGAGAAGGCTAGAGTTGAGTGTCTCCTTTATCCCAGATCAGCTGAGCTCTGACAAAACCCCAATAGGTTCAACTTGTATAATATAGTTTCTTCTGAGGACAGGTCTTTTTGAGAACGGAACAGTCTGGCATACTTCAAATGAATACTTTTCTCTCCCTGCTAGAAGCCAAAGGAGACTTTTTATTCACGGTGGAAATCTGTAGAGCTCCTGAAGTAATACTCACAATGTGCAGAGTCTTAAACTCTCAGACTTTCCTACAAAGAGACTCTGGAAATTTCTCAATTATAGTTCAGGTTTTCCTACCCTGGTACTGGTTCCCATGGAGGTTTCTCCTCTGCTAAGTTCTGATTCTCTGTACTGACCTATTTGTCTCTCCACTTGGTGGGGGCGGTAGCATGTCCTGTGGTCTCACTTCATGGGTAGATCTAAGATTTGTTGATTTTTCAGTGTCTTCACCTTTACTTGTTGTTAGGATGGAATGAGGACTTCAAAACTCCTTACATGACAGATCAGAAATTGGAACTCCATTATTTCCTCAATTATTCTTTCTGCCCCCTTCTCTCCTCTCTGAGACTCTTATTACATTATGCTTTTATAATTGATTGTGTTCCATACGTCTGTTAAGTGCTGTTCATTTTCCTTAATTATGTTTTCCTTTTTCTGAGGAGTTTACCCCAATTCCTCAGACTGGATAATCTCAACTGACCTATCTTCAAGTTTACTGAGTCCTTCCTTTGCCTTCTCAGATCTCCTGCTGAATCCCTACAGTGTATTTTTCCTTTCCATTAGCGTTCTTTGCAACTCCTGAATCTCCATATGGTTCCTTTTAACAATTTCTCTATCTTGGTTGATATTCCTTACTTGGTGAGACTTAATTCTCACAGTTTCCTTTAGTTTATTGTAGATGATATCATTTATTTCTTGGATAATATTTAAAATAGTTGATTTAAGGTCTTTGTCTAGTAAGTCCAATCTTTGGGCTTCCTCCTGCACAGATTCTACTGATGTCATCTCCCCCCACACCTCATTATTTCATTGCACATCTCATAATTTTTGGGGAAAACTAAACATTTCAAATGTTATAATGCGTCAGCTTTAGAATCAGATTCTTTTCTATTCAGGCTTTATTTTTCTTCATGAATTCTGTCAACAAACTTTTTAAGATCTGTGTTCATTGCTATGTGTGACCACTGATATCTCTGATCAATTCGTTCATATGCCAGCTGGGAATTTGGCAAAGATTTCCTTAATGACCTTCATTCTCTGCAGATGGGTTCTGTGTTTGTATTGGAGTATGCCTTCTTCATCAGCTGGACGGCTTACAACTTTGCCTATACTTCTGCATCCAAAGAACCTGAATGTGAGCCTCAAGTAAGAGATTAGGGCCTTTCAGTTTTATTTTTTGACAGGACCTCCTGGAATTCAGATGATCACCCAGACTTCCAGGAATATGTCATAGCTTTGTGAAGTCTCCTTTCCCCCCCCCAAGTATTTTACTCCTTAACTCTTCCAGGGTTTTTATTGTTTGCCCCAACTGTTATCCACTGCCATCCATAAGTATGAGTGGCTAACGCATTTATTTTTATACGTTTTTGACAAACACTCCCTAGAAAATGACTCCACCCTGGGCAAGTTCTGAGTTAGGAGTAATGAAAGGAGTCCTTTGAACTCATCCTTCAGAGACACACTAAACAGGCCAAAACAAGGACAATTCCCAGAGAACAATGACCTTTCTGCCCTCTCTGCCACAAGGGACCCATATCTGGAAAGTGAGCTCCCATCCTCAAGGCTACCACTGATTGGGGGAGCCAGGCATGTAGTAAGTAAAAATTCCACAAAGATCTCTTACCAAGAGTCAGCTACCTTTTCCTGATTTCCCATGGCTGTTGGAAATCTATGATTAACTTTCAGAGTTCTGATAAAGTTGATTCTGACAGTTTTTACCAGTTTATTAGATTTTTTTTTTCAGAATAGATTTTTAGAGTTCTCTAGTCGACTACTTTCATGGATTTAACTCCATTCCCCTGTTTTTAAGGACAAACATTCTTAACTTCTACGATTGTCAATTGTTTCATAATATGTATGTTACTTTCTTCTGCATGTTTTAAGTGGGAATGGTGGAAGGCTTGTATATATTGCTGGCCAAAGGGGAAAAAAAGTGGCTGAGTATGATTAGGGTTAAATAAGATTTTGAACAACTTAATAGCAAAGGCTTTCATGATGGATTTTTGGTTCTTCAATATTCTGGCCTCATTGAATTAATCCTTAAAAAGGCAAAAATTGTTTAAAAATTATTTTTTCAATAATGTTTACATCATATACCATTTCTAAGTGCTTTTTTAAATAAGATGATAAATTCTTTCTGTGACTTATTTTTTTTATCTTCTTTAACGTTGAGTTAGTGAGGGAACTTTTCTTTTTCACACAGACACAATAAATGCACAGCTAAGTGGTTTGCAAAATGTCACATAAAATTAGTAATGACATTAATATTATAATTTTTATCCATAATTACACAGCCTAAAGAATCACGAACTCATTCATTTCCTTAGGAATCTATGGATACAGCTACAGGCTGACCACAGACAGATTGTGCGACAAAAGTAACCTCTCCACAAGGTAACTTATATATAACTATTAGAAAATAAAACATTGAAAAATACTGATTTCGATAAAACTCCTTTGGTATGTTAAGGTTCATGCGTGCATGCATGCCAGATAATAAAACAGTAAGAAAATACCCATTCTTACAAAGAATGCATATAATGAATACTGATGGGAGTCTCATGGGAATTAATATGTACAATTGCTTTCTCTGCATGAAAAGCGGTTTGTGAAAACTGAAATTTAAAGCACAATACTAAAATACTGTGTGAGTCCAAGCCACCTGCTATCCATGAAAACAATAATGCTCTTAAAGTAGTATTTGGAAATTTAAAAATTTGGCATGTAAGTATTGTAGAGTTCACATTATACTAAGATTATCTTTTTTTAATTAAATGTTACTAGTTCATAACATGGTCCAGTGGTGTATAAAATTTCTTCAAGACAAACAATGTTTTTGGACCAGTGGATGACACAGATGCTCACATCTCTTCCTTTACCTGTCACTCATATGACTTATTAAGCACACTTTCAAACCCTCATGCATTTTGTAAATAAGAGTTAATCACTTTTTGATTTACAGTTTGCTTAGCACAAATTCTCATACATAGTGAGGTGGGAAATCTTCAAATAATTACAGCAACCTAAGAATAAATGAGTTCCTTAATTTAATAAAATTTTTAAAAGAAATGCCACATTATTCCTTACAAAATAAACGTACTGCATTACAAAGGTTGTGCATTATATAAGTTATTATTTTTATTAAACCATCCCAAACACAGAGTACAAATTGTATTTCTGTAGATTAAAATGATTATATTTAATTATAATTGAGTTAAATTTTTATATGATTATTTAGCCTAAAAATAAAACAGCATTGCAGGGCTAAAATAATAAAGGAAAGGATGATTTAAGATCTTTTATTTTGTATTGACTTTGCTAGAATATTTTGAAAATAACACAGTACCACAAATGAAAATGTCATTAATTTATTTGAGAGACAGAGAAAGAGAGACAGTGAACATAAACAGGGGAGAGGGGCAGAGGGAGGGAGGGAGGAAGGAAGGGAGGGAGGGAGGAAGGGAGGGAGGAAGGAAGGGAGGGAGGAAGGAAGGGAGGGAGGAAGGAAGGAAGAGAGGGAGGGGGAGGGGAGGGGAGGGGAGGGAGGGAGGGAGGGAGAGAGAGAGAGAGAGAGAGAGAGAATATCTTAAGGAGGCTCCATGCTCAGCAAAGAGCCCCATCCAGAGCTTGATCCCATTACCCTGAGATCATGACCTGAGCAGAAATCAAGAGTTGGACAATCGACTCAGCCATCTAGGTGCCCCTCATTTAATTATTTTAAACAGTAATTGACAGTGGTCCCAATAGACCTCAAAGGGCTGATACTTAATTTGAACAAAGAAAATTAAATGATGTAAATTCCCCTTGGAAGGATACCTCTATTATGAGTATGAAGTACAGCATCAAGCATATTATCAATAGTCAATAAATGTTCGAAAATAGACACATCAATTAATTAACTGCATTACACATTCAATTATAATTGGCATTACTGAACTGAATCACATTCTATTGGAAATTAGTTATTCCTGTATGGGATTTGTGTTCATTCTTTTAACCAGAATATAAACTTAATCATCACATCACATTATCCTTTCAAGCCAGGTAAGAGAAAAATACTATGTAAAGCAAATGACTATAATACCTTTGAATTTTCACCACAGATATTCATGGGACGTGAGAAGTGAAAGGGACCATAAAGGTCCTAAAAAGTGCTTACATTTCACATCGCCTCTTTGACTTGGTGTATTCTTTAAAATCAAGCTGGATGGACAACTACAAAAACCCATTCAAGAAGCTAAGGAAACAAATGATTTCAAAATTATAGTTACGGACAGCAAGGTCAGTGTTCAGGTAATGAAAGGAACAGCTTTGAACCCAAATGACAGCCCCGCCTTAGTTTAAAGCTAGGTTCTCTTTTCTGCTTATTATGGATGTTTGATAAGAAATACAATTGCTGAGAAGTTTGTTTTGCTTGCTGTTTGCTATGAGCATTGTGAGACCTTTCCTGATTGTAACCCACTGTAGAATGGGCTGTAAAACTTCCTAAATGTAGTCTGATATGTAATGGAATGAGTGATTGTATACAAACTAACCGGCATTTCTCGCTTCTGTAAACCTGCTTGCTTAGCACATTCCTCACCTACCCCCTTCCCCCTTTCTTCCTCCCGCCACAAGTAAAAACCTCCCCTGTGCTATTTGTCTCTGTCTATAAAAACGCTATACCAACCCTAATCGTGGCCTCTTGTGTCACCGGCGACGAGTGCGCAGAGGACCAGGTTCGAACCTGCAATAAACGACCCTTGCCGCTTGGCTTTGACTTACGACTCTGGTGGTCTTTTGTGGGAGGTTTTGGAACTTCAGGCATTACAGTAACAAAACTGATTTTCAAAAAATCTTTCAATGTGAGACAAGAGTGATGACTATTTACATCAATTCCACTTACTGCTTTTGACTATCTAGTTCTAAAATGCCAAAGAGGTTTCTGCTGAAAGACGTTACTTTCTTTTCCTCTTTTCAAGTGAAGGGGAGCTGAATGTGCCATACCAAAACTTATCTCTTTGTCAAAAGGATTATTTTGAGCTAATTATTTTTTATGAAATTGAGACACAGAAGTAGTTCTGAAAACTAATTAAAAGCTACTCTTTTGTAGTAGACATTTACAAGGGAAATCCCTATTTGTAAGGGTGTCTCCCTTTCTGTACCTGGAAGATGGGGGATTCTAAACCTCTAGAAACTCGTTTTCACTGGAGAAAGAAAGGGTGTAAACTGGCCTAAGAACCATAACCTTTATTTGGGTTCTCGGCTTTGTAACCACCCATAACTGCCTTCTCCTCCTCCACCCTTCACAATATGTTCTTTTGTCTTAAAAAATTTTTTTATTATTATGTTTATGTTTTGAGAGAGAGAGAGAGACAGACCGACAGAGCGAGAGTGGGGAAGGGCAGAGAGAGAGGGAGACACAGAATCCGAAGTAAGCTCCAAGCTGTCAGCACAGAGCCCTACGTGGGGATCGAACCCATGAGTGTGAGATCATGACCTGAGCCAATGGCAGGCGCTTAACCGACTAAGCCACCCAGGGGTGTCTAAACTTTTTTAAATATTAAGTTCCTAAACTTTATTTTTCTCCTGTTAATCTGCTTTTTCTCCTGTTAACATGTCTTTCATTTGGGTTCTCAGCTAAGAACACAGAAGGATACAGTGAAGTCACTTTTCCTCACCTGAAAAAGTGTATTAAAACACACAGTTCATCACAGATGTCATTTTGCTCATTTTGTTTTACTGCTTTGTAAGCATTATTACTGTTTTGGAAATAGTATTTAATCATTAACTGTTCTATAATTTGCCAAGGCAGTTAAAGAGACATCTGTGACCTCTAAAAGACTAACTACATTCAGGGCGCCTGGGTGGCTCAATGGGCTGAGCATCTGAAACCTGATTTCGGCTCAGGTCACGATCTCATGGTTTGTGGGAAGGAGACCCGCTTTGGGGTCTGCCTGACAGTGGGGAGCCTGCTTGGGATTCTCCCTCTCTGCCCCTCCCCCATTCAGGCACACGTGTGCACATGTTCTCTCAAATAAACATTACAAAAATATTCAATACATTAAAATCCAAAAAGACTGTGAAAAATAGGCATGTGACCTGCTTTGTCCAATCTGAAAGACTGTAACTAAGATGAATGCCATCAAAATTCCCAGATATTTCTTTAACCATGAAAATGCCAAGAACAAGCAACAGTGAAGTATGAATCCTCGTATTGTTTGTGATTTCTGGGTTAACAATGCTACGTGGAGACTATTCGAAAAGGGAACTAATACAGCAGCTATCTAAAGACCCCACTGAAACACGAAATCAAGAGTATCACCATTAATCAACATACGAAGAAGACCCACTAGAAACAGGTCACAGAGCAGACACAAAGAATGACCAAATATTCTCTAATTAATGTTGAAGAACATATAACCAAACATTCAAATATCTGACAGAAGACTCAGGACAGAAATACAATCAAGTAGGGAGGAGGAGACAAGCAAACACGCTAAGATGCAAGTTACGATGGCAAAGCGGAGGGAAACCACTGCAATGAAACAAAGCATCATGGACAAGGAGATGCATTTTAGAATGAACCAGAAGGGGTGCAGGACCAGCTTCCCCCAAATGTGCCACTTTCGTATGCAGACTGTTTTGAGCTGAAGGCAATCAAGACCCAGCTGACTCAAGAAAAACCTTTAAAAAAAAAAGTGTGTTTCTTTGGAGAGAGAGAACGAGCTCACAGCAGGGAGGAAAGGGCAGAGAAGGAGCTAGAGAGAATCCCAAGCTGTCAGTGCAGAACCCAATGCAGGGCTCGAACTCCTGAACCGTGAGATCATAACCGGAGCCGAAGTGATGAGTCAGACGCTTAACCAACTGAGTCACCCAGGAGCCCCTTAAAAACTTTGACCTTTCCTTTAAACTGCCTAAAAGAATTTAGATAGTGATCTTGGCCAGAAAGACAGCTATTACCAAGAAATAAACTTTTTTATCTGAATGACCTAACTATATGGCAGGACAAACTTCTCATTACCAAACAAACATTTTTTTTTTAAATTACCATGTGACTGATCTTACCCCCACCCCACCACCCCACCCCTTGAAGCCCCAGACCCCTATTCCATTCCTTACCTCAAGAGGGCATATAACCTCAATTGCCTGGCTGGTACTTGAGCGCATATACTTAGGCAGTCTGCACAGGTATGTAATCATACTCATTTTTCTATTACTGTATCTTGTGTTATTTGATTAGACCAGCCAAAGAACCTAGAGGAAAATTTTTTTCTTCCCCAACCAACCCAATATACAGTTTAAGCAGCACAATAAGAATGACTGACGATATTAATGATAAAAGAGAACATTATAAAACTGAAACCTATGTCAACCTAAACCATGTTCAAAAGGGACAAGTCCATTACCGGCGGTGAGTGGTTTCATATAACCAAAGAAATGATAGACGCCACTTTTAGGCAACAGGCTTGAGCAAGGAGACCTGAGTTAGGTAAAAGGGCCGACAGCAACTACAGGGCTGAACACCAACAGACTCATTCATTAAACGACCCACCTAAAAATATCCATAGGTCTGAGCTGACCAATGGGCTACATAAACCACTCACAGGTATCGAAAAAGGAAAATTCCATATGCTCCC
Organism: Neofelis nebulosa; assembly: GCF_028018385.1. Taxonomy (NCBI): domain Eukaryota; kingdom Metazoa; phylum Chordata; class Mammalia; order Carnivora; family Felidae; genus Neofelis; species Neofelis nebulosa. The sequence continues at coordinate 22,257,006 of NC_080800.1, forward strand.
ACATTTTCTCACTACCCCGCTTAACCAGAGCCCTCACCCCCACTGCCTCCTGGCAGACAGCCTCTCCCTTGTTGTTCTGCCAGCTGCTCCCTTGCTGTGTAGTCTATAAACTTCTGTCTCCTTGGTTTTGCTTTGGGTGAATTCTTTCCCCACCTGTGCTGCTGGCCTCCCTCCCCCTGATCGGATGGCCCCCAAGATGTGACACAGTATTGAAATACAAAAATTGGTATTTTAGGGGCGCCTGGGTGGCGCAGTCGGTTAAGCATCCGACTTCAGTCAGGTCACGATCTCGCGGTCTGTGAGTTCGAGCCCCGCGTCAGGCTCTGGGCTGATGGCTCGGAGCCTGGAGCCTGTTTCCGATTCTGTGTCTCCCTCTCTCTCTGCCCCTCCCCCGTTCATGCTCTGTCTCTCTCTGTCCCAAAAATAAATAAAAAACGTTGAAAAAAAATTAAAAAAAAAAAATTGGTATTTTGAAGGTTATTACATACCTAAGAACAAACTAGAATGAGCTCTTAAGAATTGGTTAAACAAAAAAAGTGGTTTACTCGTGGTATTGATATTCAAGTATCTTTGTACTTTTGTATTTTTTAACTTTTTTTAAATATAGGGAAATAGGTAATTTTAAATATATGATGAAAATCAATACAGGGGCATTTGGGTGCATCAGTCAGTTAAGGGCCAGACATCGGCTCAGGTCATGATCTTGTGGTTTGTGAGTTCAAGCCCCGTGTCAGGCTCTGCGCTGACAGCTTGGAGCCCGGAGCCTGCTTCAGATTCAGTGTCTCCCTCCCTCTCTCTGCCCCTCCCCAGCTTGAGCCCTCTCAAAAATAAATAAACATTTGAAAAAAAAATGGATACAGATATTTTATTGCTGGTACAGACTTTTTTTTTTATTATTACATTTTGTCTTTACTTGGCCCTCCTCTTCTGCCTCCCCTCTAATCAATTAACGCCCCCTCTTCTGCCTTTAAGGTGACCAAGAAAACAGTCTGCATCCCTGCATATCCTGTATAAATAGGTATACATATCTAAGTAGTTATTTTTGTTAATACTGATTTCATTACAGTGTCATTAAACTGAACACTTACGTCTGCATCTTGGTTTCTCAATACTCCATGAAAAACATCCAACTCAAAAGGTACAGTTCTAATTCAGTATTTTAATTTTTAATGTTTTATTTATTTTTGAGAGAGAGAGAGAGAGAGAGAGAGAGAGAGAGAAAGTATGAGCAGGGGAAGAGCAGAGAGAGAGAGGAAGGCACAGAATCCATAGCAGGCTCCAGGTTCCGAGCTGTCAGCACAGAACGCAACGTGGGGCTCGAACACACAAACTGAGAGATCGCGTCTTGACACGAAGTCAGACGCTCAACCGACTGAACCACCCAGGCGCCCCTAATTCAGTTGCAGCAATCAACTCTCACATGCATGTGTTCTTATGTGCTTTTATTTCTATAGGATGGGACCCAGGGGTGAGTATGTGTATATTTAATTGTAATGTATGTTGCCAAATTACTTCCAAAAACCTTTTAATGCATCAGAATTTCCCTAGCAATTGTGACAATAACTGTTTCCTCGTTCACCATGCACAAAAGAGGTCAAAGCTTTTTAGTTTTAGCTCTTTTAAGAGGTAGAATGAGGAGTGCCTGGGTGGCTCAGTCGGTTACGTATATGACTTCAGCTCACGTCATGATTTCATAGTCTGTGGGTTCGAGCCCTGCGTCGGGCTTTGCGCTGACAGCTCAGAGCCTGGAGCCTACTTCTGATTCTGGGTCTCATCCTCTATCTGTCCTTCCCCTGCTCACACTCTCTCTCTCAAAAAAAAAAATAAATAAATAAATAAATAAATGTTAACAATTTTTTTAAAAGATGTAGAATGGTATTTCATGGTTACTCTGATTGGCATTTCCCCCATTGCTGGTGAATTTGAGCCTCTTTTCATAGGGCTGTTTCTCTTTGGATTTGCAACTTTGTCAACTATTTACATTTTTTTCCTACTGGATTGCATGTAATATTTTTACACTTGTCATATCTATATACAATACATAAGATCTTTTATTGACTTTTAAAATTCCCCTTTGTATTTTAAAAGTACTCAAAATGGGCTGGAGCACCTGGGTGACTCAGTCATTTGGGTGTCCAACTTTGGCTCAGGTCATGATCTCATGGTTCATGGGTTCCAGCCCCGCATCGGGCTCTGTGGTGACAGCTCCGAGCCTGAAGCCTGCTTCGGATTCTGTGTCTCCCTTTCTTTCTTTGTTCCTCCCCGCTTGCACTCTGTCTCTCTCTCAAAGGTAAATAAAGACCAAAAAACATTTTTTTTGAAGTACTCAAAATGGAAAGTTGGTATCATTGCTATCAATGTTCAATGTGTTAAATCCACTTAAAGAACTTAAGTAAATTCAGGAGAGGAAACCCAGCTGTTTTCCTGTTAAAATTACAGCTTCTACTGATGAGGTTTTGGAGTGGTGGGGGTTTGGAACTCAAGGCTGAGAAATAATTCTTGAGACGTCTTTGGTACAAAAAAGGTGATTTTATTAAAGCACGGGGACAGGGCCCATGGGCAGAAAGAGCTGCACTGGGGTTGTGAAGAGTGGTGATATACTTTGGACTTGGGGGAGGTAAAGGCAAAAGGGAAGCCTCCAGAAGGTCTTTGATATGCTGAAGAGGACTCTTAAAATACCTGAGGCCTTGCTATTGTCAAGCTAAGGTTGTTTTGCCTCCAGTAGCATTAACAATAGGAAGGTAGGGGGTTCCTGGAGAAAAGTTCTACTCTGTATTTGCCTCAAATATTTGTTAATGGGCTGCAGGTTCTATGGAAATTTAATGTTACCTGCCATTTCCTTCTTGCCTTTGTTCCCGGCTTCACAATGGAGGGGAGGGTGATGTTGGGGCTCCAGGAAACTGAGTCTGTAAGGTTTCTGGAGATTAGGCTATTGATAAGATTGCCTTTTTCTTGTAATTTACTAAGATATTTGTAAATAAATGGAGACTCAGGTCCTGCAGGACTATGATCTCTATCATTTAGCCATTTTTTTCCCCTTTCCTTTGTTCTTGGGCAGCCAGGAGTGTCCGAGGAATATCACACATATCCCAGATGTTGGAGGGTGGGGTATACTACCTTGTGTGTGGTCCTCAGCTTGCCTTAGGCTCCCTTCTCACTACCATCGGTGTACTTTTGAATATACTAGTCTATATGAATCCAAAAAGTTGATTTGACTTAATCAAGTAGTAACTGGCAGATTTTGTTACAAATTAATCTACTGCTGACTGACTTTTAAAAATATAAATTCAATTAACAAACATGCGCAATGCTTACTTTAGCTAGGAGGCAAGGGAAAGTTACTCAAATAAGAGGGCTGACAGCTTTCAGCAAAAAGGAGAAGGCGAAGGGAGAAAAGCAGGGAAGGGATGTGTTTTGTTTTGTACAACCAACAGTTCCAGCCAAGGACACATCCAACTAGGTCTTTCACCTGAGGGCCCCTTGCTAGGTGTCTGGCCAGACAGCCTCTTACATGAGCCACTCTGAGCTGGACTGGAGCTAAGGACAGATGCAGAAGGCCCCTGAGTGACCTGAAGTTACCTTTAACTCATTATAATACTAAGATTTCCTCCCAAGGGTGGGATTTTTCCCCATCTCGTGAACACAGGATGTTTGCATCACCAAGTTGACATAGGAAGCATGCGCAATTGAACCAAAGGTGCCTATGCAAGCTCCCTGCCTGCATCCTGTAATACACTGAATAAAAACTTCCTGCACTAGGTCCATGCGGACATAGTACTTTTAGAGCTATCTCCTTACTTGTAATAAGTGCTGTGGGAAACAAAGGCAGAAGGAAATGGCAGATAAAATTAAATTTCCCTATAACCTGCAGCCCATTGACAAATACTTGAGGCAAATACAGAGTAGAACATTTCTCCAGGAACTCCCACTGTCTTAATGTTAATGCTTTGCTAGAGGGAAAAACAACCTTAGCTTGACAATAGCTAGGCCTCCAGGATCCTGTGAGTCTTCTTTAGAATATGAAAATCCCTTGTGAACTTCTTCTTGTCTTTATCTTCCCCAACTCCCAAGTATATAATCAGTCTAGATCAGGGGCAGCTCTTCCTGCCCATGGGTCCCATCCCCGTGCTTTTATAAAATCAATTTTTTTGCACCAAAGATGTCCCAAGAATTCTTTCTTGGCCATAAACTCTGAAGCCCCATCACTCCAAAAAACCCCATGAGTAAAATAATAAAACATTCTATGCTTTCAACCTTCTCTTGGGAGGTGCTCAATTTGATGCACCCCAAGCAGCGAACACTTGAGTTCAGTTACCCTTACTCTTTGCCAGTCAGGGTCTGGACATTCCGCTAATTTACTTCTGAAACCAACTCTGTGAAGTTAGATATTGTGTATCGTATGACATACAAAAATGTCACAGATTTTATGAGATCACTCTGCCAGCTATATTGAAAGGAACAATCCAAATGACAGCCCTGCCTTAGTTTAAAGCTAGGTTCTCTTTTCTGCTTATTATGGATCTTTGATAAGAAATACAATTGCTGAGAAGTCTGTTTTGCTTGCTGTTTGCTACGAGCATTGTGAGGCCTTTCCTGAGGCCTTTCCTGAATGTAACCCGCTGTGTAGTAGAATGGGCTGTAAAACTTCCTAAATGTAGTCTGATATGTAATAGATAAACTAACCGGCATTTCTCGTTTCTGTAAACCTGTTTGCTCAACACATTCCTCCCCTTCCCCCTTCCCCCTTTTTCCTCCCGCCACAAGTCACGGACAAAGCCTTCCCGCCAAAGGACAGACAAAGGACGCCCAATCAGAGAACAACAAATGTCCTTACTTTAAAATCAACTAATCAGGCCCCTCATAATTTGAAACCTCCCCTGTGCTATTTGTCTCTGTCTATAAAAACGCTGTACCAACCCTGATCGTGGCCTCTTGCGTCACCGGCAACGAGTGCGCAGAGGACCAGGTTCGAACCTGCAATAAACGACCCTTGGACCCTTGCACCCTTGCCGCTTGGCTGTGACTTACTACTCTGGTGGTCTTTTGTGGGAGGTTTTGGAACTTCAGGCATTACAATATATCCTTGAGCTGATTGTATTAAGACAAGAAGCAAAAGAGAAAAAAACAATGCCTAGGCAAAGTTTTCTTGGTCTCTCCTGATGATGGGGAATGATCGGGAGTGTTAGGTATATTTATTTGCTACCAAGCACTGTTATTCCACACTCTTACTTTCTTTTTGGTCCCTTAGGTAAGGGAATGAATAATAGATTTTCCACCTCTCCAGTGGGAATCCTGAAGTCTCTACTCTGATAGTTCGGTATTTATTTGGTGTCTTTTATACCCTTCTCTATGGTACTATAGAAATTGGGATGACATGTGTAAATAGTTCCCCAGGAAACTTTCTTTTTTGGACTAGATTTCTAAGTCAATAACAAAAGTAATTAAAGGCCAAAGAAAATGTGATTCCTCCCTTTCTTTTTCCTTTGCCTAAAGCCTTCAGGAAAGATCAAGAATTGGTTTTTAAATTTCTTTGATTATATTTAGCTCATCAGCAAACTATTTCCACTTCTGTATGATTTTTATGTAAGTACAGATTTAGGTGTATATATACCATAATCATAAATGTGGAAGGAAATTGTCAAGATCTTCTCACCTCCAGATAGGGAAATGGACTGACTGTCCACATCAAGAAAAAATGTTTGTCCCTGTTTTTCTGCGGTTTTCTTTAGCATCTTCAAAGATAATGTTCATTGATTTGAATTACTGTTATGATGAAAGCCAAGAAGATGTACTTGTCTCAGTTGAATATTTATTAGAGCCAAATACAAGTATATTTCTGTTGCTTTTCTTGCTTGCTCTTGTGTGTCATTACTTTTGTGTAATTAATAAATATATTTTATTACTACTTTCCTTTTTTCCCTACGGTTACAAGTAAAATAAACTTCATTTTAATGTTTGGCATTTTTTGGCGTAAACCACTAAAGCCTGTTTCCAAAAACGTAACTACCAGCCTAACAGATATTTAAGGATGATGTAAAATACAGTTTGCATCTTGAACACCTTCAGATGTTCAGTAAGAATAATCTTGATCTTGATCTTCTTCCTTAAACATTTTTCAAAAGTGATTCCTTAGTTCTGATTTGTATATGATTTCATGAATCTTAATATGCCAGGCACCAAGCACAAATTGTGATAAGTGTTTATGTTTTCAACCTGGGTATTTTTTTAAGTTTTGCAACGTGAAGCCAATTCACCAAATATATTTGTTCACAATATGCACGATGCATTTTGGCTTGATCCCAGTAAACTTCTTCCCATCCTGTGTGCTTCAGAAGTATCTGCTTGCTTGTCACTGTTGGCCAGTTGTGGTTTATGTAGATCAGAGTTTGTTTGACATAGTTCTACTTATAGTTTAGGTTACATTCTAAATCTGAAGTGTGAACAGTACCTTCTGTTCTTTTACATTCTCCCTACTATAAATGTTAAAATTATTATGTTTCGAATAAAAGAACAAAATCTGCTTTTTACCAATAAGTCCATAAAACGCCAGATGGCTTCATCAACATCTTGGGTCATTTTCAATTTGATGACTTATGTTTGAAGCATGAACACCTTATTATATCTCAGAAAGCTCTGATTTCATAATCAGCATCTGCTTTGTGTACCACAAGGAATCCCCATGATCTAATAGTTTCCAAATGAAAGAAGGCAATATTATATATATTTTTAACAAAATGTTAAAAAATTTTTGGAATTAACTGGAGAATAATTTTAATATTCTTGATGTATTTCATGTCTGATTAAGGTAGACCATATTTACTGATCAGGAAAAAGCCAGCTTTTATAAATCAAATATTACAATAATTCTGTAAGTTCACCATTGTTTCTAAGTGATAACTTGCATTTTTGATGCTATATTTGACTCTAGTTGGGCATTTTCACTGCTTTAAAAAGTGCCCTATCTTTCTCTTCTGTATTATAATTTGCAAGTGCACATATAGTTAGGCTACCTTTAAATTAAAACCGTTCCATTCTTAATTGGTAGATAAAATTTAACGGAAATAAATAGAGAGTTGAAAAAGGAATGGTAAGACAAAATAAAGGAATAGTGAGAGAAAATAATTCCCAAAAAATAACCATAAAAGTTAAAACTCATTAGAAGACGTGAATACTAGCATCTGCATGGCGAGAAATACAACCATTACTATAGAAGACAGAAGAAAAGTACAAAAATGAGAACAAGAAGGGATTAGTTCCAACAGGTAGCTTTGGACAAAAGAGAGAGAATAATCACCGTACAAATTCAGTGTCCTTGAGGGGGGCAGGGAACAAGAAGAACTGGAACAGAGGTGTATATATATATATATGTACATGCGTGTATATATATGTGTATATATATATATATATATATATATATATATATATATATACACACACATATAGGAAAAAGTTTCCTTGAAAAGACAGAAAACGCCAACTTTCAGATCAAACAGTGAAGGAACATTTCATTAAAGAGATATAATCAGAAGTATACAGTTAACCAGCAGGTACATGAAAATGTACTCAATGTCACCGATATTGAGAAAATGCAAATCAAAACCACAATATCACCACACACCTCTTAGAATGGCTATTATCAAAATGAAGTAATAAGTGTGGGTAAGGATGTGGAGAAAATGGAACTGTCATGCACTCTTGGTGGGAATATAAATTGGTGCAGGCAGTACAGCAAACAGTATAGGAGTTTCTCAAAAAAATAAAACAGAACTACCATAAGCTCCAGTAATTCTGATTCTGGGTATTAATTGAAAGGAAATTGACAAGCTAGCTTGAAAATATATGTGCACCCCCAAATTCATAACAGCATTATTTATAATAGCCAAGACAGTGAAGCAACCTGCATATCTATAAATGGATGAGTGGATAAACAAAATATATAGGAATATTTATTATATATTATTTTTTACTTAAATATTAATAAATATTGGGCTGCCTGGGTGGTTCAGTTGGTGTAGTATCTGACTTCAGCTCAGGTCATGATCTCGTGGTCCATGAGTTGGAGCCCTGAGTTGGGCTCTGTGCTGACAGCTCAGAGCCTGGAGCCTGCTTCAGATTCTGTGTCTCCATCTCTCTCTGCCTCTCCCCCGTTTATACTCTGTCTCTGTCTCTCAAAAATGAATAAATGTTTAGAAAATTTTAAAAAATATGAATAAATGATTTGTTATCGATGAAACATATATATTATGTGCATATAATTGAATATCATACAACCATAAAAAAGGAAATCTTGCCATTTCTGACAGCATGGATGGAGCTTGAAATACCACGCAAAGTGAAATAAGTCAGATGGAGAAAGACAAATACTGGATGATATAATCGTAAGAGAAATCCGAATCTAAAACAAAACAGAACAAAAAAGCAACCTGAACTTACACAGAGAAAACACACTGGTGGTTGCCAGAGGTGGAGGGAGGGGTGGGCCAAATGGGTGAAGATGGTAAAAGCTTACTAAATTCCAGTTAGAAAATATATAAGTCACTGGAATATAATGTACAGTGAGGTGATTATTATTAATAAAACTATACCGTATATTAGAAAGTCGTTGCGTCTTAAAAGTTCTCATAAGGAAAAAAATTATAAGTATAGTGGTGATGGCTGCTAGTGAGACTTGAAGTGATCATTCACAATATATACAAATATTGAATCATTATGCTGTACAGCTGACACCAATACAATGTTATGTATCAATCATAACTCCATGAAAAACAGATACAATCACATATGACCAATTAAGTATCTGAAAATAAAGATGAACGAAAATTTCCCATCCATCAACCCAAAAAGGGAGTTTAGAAAAAAAATGCAATTTCCTTTTTAAGGAAAGTAAATACACTCTGGCAGGATCCATACTTGGAAGAAGGCACAAATTAAATCAAGAAGAAAATGGAAAAAAAAAAAACGTTGTATCTAATCCATTCAACAATGATCAGCACCCAATTAAGTAACACCTCCTACCATTCTGTACTGGTAATGAGATTACATGAAATGTAGCATCATGAAGGTGACAAGTGTTAGAATCACCAAAGCAGTAATTAAGCCAAAGGCAAACCGAAGATTTTATATGCTTTGCTATTAAATCTACCTCACATCCTCCATTTAAGACTATATATAATACAGAAAAATATTTCACATATATATGGACAGGTATGGATGAATACAAAAGTAATAAATATGTATATGTTTATAGGTAAATACGTATGCATTGAAGTCTATGTATGCTTTGCCTAGGTATGTCAGTGTATATGCCTATATATGTATTTATGTACACATTTTTTATCCATGAGTGTGTCTGAGGACAAGAATGAACAACCACATTGATTACATAGTAATTCTGAAGCGTGAAGCATATGTAACATGTATGGATATGTTATGCACACAATTATATGAACAATAATGAATAAAAATGTTAGTAGTGATGTTTCCTACATGGTTATATTACAGGACAACATAAAAAATACAATCTTGAATGTTTCCTATGTTACCAACAATGAATTTGCACTACTTATAAAATTAAAAAAAATGCCTAAATATAAACAGAGAAACAAAGCATGATTAAATAATCAATTAAGCATAACAATTTAATTAACAAAAGCCTTAAATAATTAAGCGAGAACACATTCTTTGGACCCCACGCCTACAAAATAACTAAGAATAAACTACTTGTTAAGTATCTATAATCTTACCCATTTCTGACTTTTAAGAATTACTCACATTGCAAAAGGAATGTTATAAGACTGTCAGCACATCACAAAGAACAGTATAATTATTAGTTGTGCATAGATAACTTAGGTCAAAGGCCATTTCATACAGCTGGAAACAATACTGCTCTGAGTATCCGAAGTGTTAGATTTTTGTCTTGGTTTGATGCTAACTCAAACTGGGAAAGTTACTGGGGAAAAAAACCCCACAAAAACAACTTCATGTGTGAGGAGCATTAACTGAGAACTTGTTAACCACTCCTGTGTCAAACAAGTATGCATTAAATATTGATTTACTTAGATACAGAATGAAATGTGTATGCTAGTTGAAATATAAAGTACTAAGTGATAATACCCTGCAAAGAATAACACTGAAAAATAGATCATCTCCAACTCTGACCTGGTATATTGATACTTTCTAATGTCCACTCTCTTGGTAATAAAAATGTTTGCCTACACTGTAAAAAAAATGAAGAAGTAAACATTTTTAGAAGTTTAATAACATGGAGGATAGAATGACGTGTGAAAAACAAATGATTTAATGATCTGCAGATTGGAGAGTCAATTTCTAAAACTACTCTGGGGAGTAATTAATAGAATATATTGAAATAAGAAGGCACCTATCTTATGACCCAGCAACTCCACTTCTGAGTATTTATACTAGAGACATTCACACATGTCCCTTAAGAGGCATGCACAAAACTGTTTTATTTATTTGGACTGATATCCATAGTTACACCAAACGGAATAAAAGCCGTATGTCCATCAAGACGGTACTGATGAAAACCAGAGTTCCATGGAATACTCCGCAGTACTTAATACGCTTGTGACAGATATGTGTTTATTGACTTGTATAATATATTAATCAAGGTGACTTATTGAGAAAACAGGAAGTGCAAAATGATCGCATACAAGTTATATTTAAAAACACCAAATGACCTATGGCAAAGACAAGTAAAGCTGTAAATCCGTGGGAGAGAGATGTCTGGCTGATGGTACTTACCAACCTAGGAAAGGGAAGGGCCTTGGTAGTGATATTCGAGGAAGATTTTATCTGTGATGGTGATTTTTGAAAATGACAATACATTCATACATTGTATTGTAACTGGCATTTGATAAACTTTGGTTAAGATAATGGGAATATTTTCCATTCATATAATGCTGTGGCATGCATGTTTGTTTCCCTCCCAAATTCAGGTTGCAATCCTCATGCCCAGGGCGATGTTAGTATGGGGGGCCTTTGGGAGATGACTAGGTCAGCAGGATTCTGAATGACATTTTTATAATGATTTATAGAAGAGGCCCAAGAGAGGTCCTTTGCCCCTTCCCCATACAAGAGAACATAACGACAAGTCTGTAGTCTTTAAGAGGGCCCTACCCAACCTTGGCAGCAACCTGATCTCAGATCAACCCCTAGAAATGCAACAAATACACTAGTGTTATTATTTATAAGCCACCCATTCTCTGGTATTTTATTTAAGCAGTCTTAATGGACTAAGACATATATCCACTGATTTATATACGCACAATGCTCAATATGCTTTAAATATATTATAGCATGAGGGTTCTTATATTAAATATAAGAAAGGTACAAAATTCTATATTGAGGACCATGCAAAAATACACAAAGAAAAAGAAGAGATAAATTGTTTGTGAATGATAAATTTTGTTATTTACATGACTTCAATTATTGTTAAAGTAATTAAAATTCAATACCAATTATGTTTTAGAGAAATGGAAATTAATGTTACAATAAGAGACTGGATTTCTTTGGGAAGAAAGAGATGAAATACTCAAGTATATCTGGCAAAAAGAGAATAGATGATGACTTATTCTATTAAAAAATTAAGTACTTGAATCAAGTGTAGATATATGCCTGAACTTATAAGGATATAGACCATTTTATAGATGAACTTCGAAATGAGTTGGAAGGGATAGATTATTTATTATATAAAGAACAGTGCAATTGAGGAGAAAAAAGAAATGTAGAAAACCATGTCACACCTTACAACAAAGTTCATTTCAATGTACATCTTAAAAAAAGGAAAGGTGAGGGGAACCTGGGTGGCTCAGTCAGTTAAGCTCTAGACTCTTGGTTTCTCTTCAGGTCATGATCTCGAGGTTCCTAAGTTCAAGCCCCGCCTCTGGGGCTGTCAGTGTGGAGCCTATTTGGGATTCTCTCTCTCTCTCTCCTTCTCTCTCTCTGCCCCTCACCTGCTCAGGCTCTCTTTCTCTCTCTCTCAAAATAAATAACCTTAAAAAAATGTGTTTAATGTAAAGGTGAAAAATAAAAACTTGGAAAAAATACTCAGAACTTAAGGGACTGAATATCTGATACTTAGTTTGGGATTATGTTTCTAACATATGGAATAGATACAGAAACATAAAGGGAAAAATTAATAAATCTGATTAATAAAGAAAAAATGCTTTACATATAAAAATGTATGTAAAAGAATTGGTGAGCTAGAAAAAGATATCCAACAAACATGGTAGTCAAATAATTAAATCTTTAATATATGTAAAGACTTTATAAAGAAGAAATGTCTAAACAAGAAAATACTATATATACGTATATGTGTATATATATGTATGTATATATGTATGTATGTATGTATGTGTATACACACACACACACACACACATTTTTTTAACTTAAATTTAAGTTAGTTAACACACAGGATAGTATTGGCTTCACCAGTAGAACCCAGTGATTCAACTCTTACCTACGGCACACAGTGCTCATTGCAACAAGTGCCCTCCTTAATGCCCAAAGGCTATATTTTAAAAAATGGGAAAATGATACTGTAGGGGAGAACTCCTAGTCCTTGAAAATCAGATAGCACAATTATTATGCAAAAATACCTGGTCAAAGATCAAACTTGTTGTTTGACCTTGTTGAGGGAGTGCTCCTGACAGCACTGAACTTCATTCAAGAAACAAGGAAGACCTCTATGCATTTATTTAAACAGAAATGTGTTGATGATCACGGTAGTTACTTCTGCTACAGCGATCTACTCCCCTAGTAGAGAAGAACAGTAGTATACAAATTATTCAGTTGTTTTATTTCAAAGAAACATCAGTCTGGAAAGTGCCACTGGCCGATACATACATTATTAGGAAACCCAGGAGCCAGGGAAATTCAAGTATCTATCCAAGACACTATCCATTTAATCCTGCTCTGTGTAGTCACCTACCATCTGCTGAATTTCTCTTTCTTGGCTGAATAAATGCTGAATTTATAGAGGGTCCGTCGTTTCCTTTTGCCAGTACACCAACTGTCTGAAATTTTGCAGTTACGGAGATGGTTTGGTTATGAAGATTCTTTAGTGTCATGTTTTGATTTTAGAAAGGGGTATCTAGACCTAAAGGAAAAAAAACAAGGAATTTTGTGTGATGAAGCAGATCTGTGGACTCAAGATGTTTATATTGTTGAAGGAAGTTTATTTGATAAGGAAGTTGTGTCAAGAAGAGTTGTCTCCAATCCCCTTATGTGTGAGTGATCAAGCCTTGTGGACAATTATACAGAAATGAGCAAAAGTCAAGGGAATCCAAGAATCACTTTCCAGATTCCTTTAATGCTGTTATTCAAAACTGTGTTGATGGGACAACAGTTGCCAAACTTTAGAAGGCATAGAATCACACAGATGGTTTCATAGAAAAGATTTCCAAGAAATTTCATTTCCATCAAGTTCCCAAATATTACTAATGCTGCTGGTACTGAAAATACACTTTGAAAACCATTGATCTAGGATCCCCAAAAGAGATTTGAAATCCCCGAGGTCCGGACTATATCTCAGATACATCTAATGACTTCATCTTTTCATTCTACCAGGTGAAGTAATGCTCCACTGATAGTAACTTTCCAGGTAGGGAAATGTTGACATTACGTGTATGGAAAAGAAATCTTAGATGACAGATGTTTTAACAATTATTGACTTGAATTCCCCTGAAAAGACTGGTTGGTGAGAAGAAAAATCTTGGGGAAGCAAAAAACAAGTTTAATTATTGCCTTAAGTGTGAGCAATTTTAGTTTAATAAGCAAATTATTTTTTGCCTTTTCCGCCTTCCCATCTACAAGAAAGCTTTGGTTCTGCAGCTAATGGTACCAATTCATTAGTTTTAAGAACAATTACATGGCATTGAGAGAACTGGATTATAGGCATAAATTTCTTCTTAGGATCAGGTGCATCAAAAGTAGAAAATTCAAGTATTATTTAGGAATGAAACTTTGGGAAAGACACATTAAAAGTGTTTTCTTTGAAATCGCTTTTAAAAAGGTGGAAAAAAATGTGTATTCACAATGGCCAAGATCTTGGGTCAGGGATACATTTATTTAGTAGCTGGACAATTGTCAGGTACCAAGTTCATATAAGATTCAAACAGCTGACTTATTTCAGACATTATTTTTATGTACAAAAGATGGCCTATTGAGTCAGAGCCAAAAAATATAAAGAGAAGGGATGTGGCTGGCAACATGCTTGACTTCAGTGAAATTAGTCAAAGGGAACAAAATATGCAACCCCAAAATATGACCTCTTTGTTTTTAGGATTGTTTTGAAATCATTTTAAAGCAGCAGCAGACATAAGAAAAGCTCAGAAAATGAGTAGAAATTACTCTTTTACAAAGACATTTATGTTTATAAGGAAAATCTTCATTTGGGAGGGTGTCACCCTCTCTGTACCAAGAAAGGATGATGAATATCTAAAAAACTCTTATCAATGGAAAGTCATGACTTAAGTCTGCATAACAACTTCACCTTCGATTACTGTATTTTGCATAAAAAACTTTCATAACTGCCTAACGCTTCCCCCACCAACATCTTTCTTTTATCTGTAGCTGGAAATGGTCTTTAAGGCGGTAGCTTGGGCCATTGTGGTTAGTTACTCCATTTTCCTGTGCATCTCCTATGTATACAGGAGGTATACATGTTTAAAATTTTTTTTCTTTTCTGTTAATCTGTCTTTTATTAAAGGGAATCTCACCCAAGAGATCCTACTACACAAGAGTGGAGTGAAAATTATTTTTCCTCCTCGACACTATGATAGATCTGTCTTTTCTTTGGGGCAATTCAAAAACTCAGCATGAGGAAATAGCTTCTGAACAGAGGAAATAGAGTATCTTAGCACTGCTCTCCCTCCCCCACTTTCTTACTGCAAAAGTTAAGGGAATGCTGTAGAGAAAAAAGGCACCTGGAGCAGGTAAGAGGATAACAAATGGAAAGCACTGAGTAGGGGGTAAATCTATTGTATTGGAAACCTCAGGAAGGAAGTGTCACCAGCTAGATCCCAACACCTGACCTTCGCGGCTCAGTCAGCTTGTTCTCATGACTTTGTCCCACATTTTCCCTAAGCTCTTCATTCCAGTTTAGGTCTTAATTCAGGCAAAAGATCACAGAGGCATAGCACCCCATAATGGAATCCAAACCTACCACTCAAGCAATAATGATTACTTGGAGGTAGAACGCCTACTGCCCACACAATCCAGACCAGTTTGAACTTATCTTTCAACTCATGCCTGCACAGATAGACCACAGACTAACCAACAGTTATCTTTACCTCACTATAATACTGGAAGCTGTGTCCAACCAGGAACACAAGGCTCATTTACATAACGTGCAATATATGTATAGGCTTGTTTCTCTAAGGTGCATGAGCGACCCTGTGCCAGGCTCTACATAGGATGACAAGGTCCCCTTTCTAAATATCTATAGTAACCCTATATAAATGGGTATTCACTCTTGACTGGGGAGTCACAACTTTCGAAGTTATTCCGGGTGACCTTCTTACCTACTGCAAATGAAGTTTACTTCGTGCACCAATTCACCTCTTACAGTTTCTATTTGTGACTCACCAAGGAGCAAACTCACACTAGTTAAGTTACAAATTTGATGACCCAGATGGAACAGTTGTCCTTCTGAGGTTCTGCCCTTCAGTTCCCTGGTTTTGCAACAGACAGACCAGTGGACAGTGACAGCTCACCCAGGCTAACCTGTTCAAGCTACTAGGACCAGGAGCGGAGTCCTTGGAGGGCACCCTCCCTTCTCCGTACTTGTGCCCACCATTCTGGCCTTTTGTCCTCACCTCAAATCCAGGGGTGGCTCTGAATACTTGGGGAAATGACAGGGCCTCTCTGGTCAACACTCTGGAAGACTGAACACTCGATTAGACTTCCATCCAGACATTGTGGGTGACAGAAGATCACATGATCCGGCCACTGGAGACTTGGATGCCCCAGCCTGACAACATAAGACTGATCTAACAAAGACTAGTCTAGGATCTGGGAGATTAAGAAACCTCCATCCAGCCTGGTTGTTGGGTAAGGCCTAGGAAGTTGAAAGTAATCTCTGCCCTAACTGGATGTTTGGTCTGTTTGTTATTACTCTGTTTGTTTTTGTTCCCTGTTTAAATCTCCACCCTTGCTGCTTGGCCCTGGGGTACCTCCTCCTCCTTCCCTTACAAACCTGAACAAAGGAAGCAACAGCCCTGTGGGTCACTGGAAGCATTTACCTGGAACAGGTAAGAGCTCTATTGAGTTGGTTAAAAGAAAAGCACTTGTAAAAACTGGGCATTCTAAAACTCAGAAAAATAAAAAACTAACCTAAATGTTTTTCAAGTTCATGTGATCTGGGATAATGTCTGGCAAATTTAAATACACATGTCTTTTGGTGTTATCAATATCAAATATAATAACCAACTTTTATTCTATCTGAATTTATTAAATTCATATTGTACCTGTTATAATGTGTCAGCAAAAATGACTTAGAAAGATGGTTGATTTGGGAGCACCTGGGTGGCTCAGTCGGTTAAGCTTCCGACTTCGGCTCAGGTCATGATCTCACAGTTTGTGGGTTCAAGCCCCAAGTTGGGTTCAGTGCTGACAGCTTTAAATAGCTTTCAAAATCTTTGGTAACCTGAAACTTTAAAGTTTTGCTAAGTTAAATGATAAATTGGGTTGAATTCATTAGGTATCTAAAACTTTTTCAAATAAGAATACTAAAGCATTGATTACTGAATGTAGGTTTGTCTGCTTTTGGCTTCTTTTGCAGGTAACTGAGGATACTTGGGTCTGTTAGTGAATATGTTTTATGCTTTATTAAAAAGTTGTACTCTGAAAAAAACATGATTTGAGAAATTGTGAAATATAGTCATAAATTTCTGATGTAAAGATCTGGTGTCACACAGAGTTCACAACTGATTACTACTGCGTTTTCACTGGAGACTAAGGACCCTAAAATTAAAAATTCTGCTAAATAACCACAAGCCTGGCAGTGTGCAAGTAGCCCAGACGGGCCACGCCAACCCACAGGGAATCCCGTCCCTAGGAGAGGGGAAGAGAAGGCACACACCAGTCTGACTGTGGCCCCAGCGGTGGGCTGGGGGCAGACATCAGGTCGGACTGCGGCCCCGCCCACCAACTCCAGTTATACACCACAGCACGGGGGAAGTGCCCTGCAGGTCCTCACCGCTCCAGGGACTATCCAAAATGACCAAACGGAAGAATTCCCCTCAGAAGAATCTCCAGGAAATAACAACAGCTAATGAACTGATCAAAAAGGATTTAAATAATATAACAGAAAGTGAATTTAGAATAATAGTCATAAAATTAATCGCTGGGCTTGAAAACAGTATACAGGACAGCAGAGAATCTCTTGCCACAGAGATCAAGGGACTAAGGAACAGTCACGAGGAGCTGAAAAGCGCTTTAAACGAAATGCAAAACAAAATGGAAACGACGACGGCTCGGATTGAAGAGGCAGAGGAGAGAATAGGTGAACCAGAAGATAAAGTTATGGAAAAAGAGGAAGCTGAGAGAAAGAGAGAAAAATTCTGCTAAATATAATGGAGACTGCTAGAAATAATAAGAGAAACAACCTGGACGCAAGTAAAATAAGATGTGTTTTTGAAAAGAAAGATATAAGGAATGGGAATACATTTTTCTTGAGGGAAAAAAAAATCTTGTCCGAAAATGCTACTGGTTATTAAAGAGAGGCTTAAGACAAAATATGAATGAAAAAGAAAGTGATAGTAGGTCTGTAAGGAAAATCTTTGAAAAAAAATCATATGGATGGTCAGGAATGAAAGAATTTTAAAAGTACACTATTATTAGATAGAAATTTGGCTTTTCTCTGGTGAAAAGACAAAGTTTTCTTAGATTATTGGTCTACTCTTGATAAGAAGTTGTAAACAAAGTTTTTCTATATGCCCAGAAAAACAAAATTTCTATGCTTTGTCTTTAACAAGACTTTGATTAGTTAAGTAAAACTTTTCAATATTAAAGAAGTTTAGTTTTGCTAACAAGTCACAACCTTTTGCAGAATCTCATATTGCCAGCTTGGATAAATGGATGATTAAATATTAAGCTTTTGGGGTGCCTGGGTGGCTCAGTCGGTTAAGTGTCTGACTCCTGACTTCAGCTCAGGTCATGGTCTCATGGTTTGTGAGTTTAAGCCGTGCATTGGGCTCTGCACTGACAGTGAGGAGACTGCTTGGGATTCTCTCTCTCCCTCTCTCTGCCCCTCCCTTGCTCAGGCTCTCTCTCAAAATGATAAAACAAAACAAAACAAAACAAAAAACAACAAAAAAAACTTTGTGAGGTTTTTAACAAAGTTTCCAAGATTCAAATTCTAAATGAAGTCTTGACTAATTAGATTTGCTTATTTGGTATTTTATGCTACATGGGAAGCAAAGTCAAACAGATGATGATAAACTTTCTTGGATTATATTATATATGGAAATGTTCTAAAAATTATATGAAATTCTTTAAGTTTTTTTATTGTTTTATTTATTTTGACAGAGAAAGAGAGAGAGCACACAGAGGAGTGGCAGAGAAAGAGAGAGAGAGAAAGAGAGAAAGAGAGAGAGAGAGAGAGAGAGAGAGAGAGAGAGAATCCAAAGCAGTCTCCGTACTGTGAGTGTGGAGCCCAACGCTGGGCTCAATCTCATGAATTGTGAGATCATGACCTGAGGCGAGACCAAGAATAGGATGCTTAACCAACTGAGCCACCGGGCACCCCTGAAATTCCTAAGGTTTTAATACATCCTCTACAGGGTCATCGCTCAGTGTTCTAATTATTGAAATGTGTGTCACAAGAAATATCCAGAACAACTTGTTGACTACATTACAATGAACTCTTATCAGATCTTTAACCATGTCCATTTTTTGAATATTTTTGTCATTTACAGTTATTGTGCTCATGCTCTTGCAAAATGTGTTTCATCTTCAAGGAGACTCATGAAAAGGACTTTTTGACAAACACAGGTTTTTGTTATCTTTTAGATCATAAAACTGAGTAAGAATTTCCACAACTAATGGAAAAGCTGCATTCCAGCAGAACAAGAATTAATAACATGGGACTGAATAAATTGAGGAAGATGATTATACTTTTATGAATCTTGTTTGAAATGCTGCTGACTTTCTAATGCCCAGTCTTCCAAATTTGAGGAACCTTTTTCTCTTAAAATATCTATGACTTAGAGAAGTACGTTAAAATATACCTTTGTGAACAAATTGAAACATTTTCTTTTCTCCTTACATGAACCCTCCAGAATTCAGAAACTCTCAATGAGTATTCGTCCTTTCTTTCATGGCAATTAGGATTATTTGCATAAATTCAATGAGAATTTTTTTTTTTTGTTTTTAACAGAACACCATTGGAAACATTGATTATATTACCAAGGCTTTCAGTGGAATATCAGATTTGAGAAAGACAAGCATAAAAGTATGTATGACCTGACAGCTTTTAGAAACTAAGGCCAATTTTATGGAGCCAATAAAGTCCCTTGGAAATGTTGGCCTGATACTTTGCTTAGAGAGTTCTCAGCAGCTTTACCAGCTGAATAAAGGTCACTTCCTGCCAGGTGCAGGAAACGTCAGAATATTTTGGAGACCTTGAGAAGAGGAATTTACTGAAATATACAGGTATTTCAGGCAAATCTGAAGTCAAGTATTTGGCTTAGCTTCTGGCCTTGAGAGGATATTAAAAATTCAATTTGAGGGGCGCCTGGGTGGCGCAGTCGGTTAAGCGTCCGACTTCAGCTCAGGTCACGATCTCGCGGTCCATGAGTTCGAGCCCCGCGTCAGGCTCTGGGCTGATGGCTCAGTACCTGGAGCCTGCTTCCGATTCTGTGTCTCTTTCTCTCTCTGCCCCTCCCCGCTTCATGCTCTGTCTCTCTCTGTCTCAAAAATAAATAAACGTCAAAAAAAAAATTAAAAAGAAAAAATTCAATTTGAAATTCCTTATAAAAGTTCCAGCAAAGCAAATTAAAAAAACAAAAACAAAACTTACATGGTGAATTGCTACTCTTGCTGAGTTTATGTAAATAATTAGGCTGAGTTTGTTAAACTTGGATTTGTTTTACACATGCTTTAGTCTTAATTTGGCTATCTTTGAGGGAAATGAGAGTGATTTTAGAGAAAAACTGTTTCAATAACACATCTTGGTCAACATTAGATTCTGAATGTCTCTTAGTGGTTGTTGTTTGTCTAGATCCTGGTCTAGATCCTGGTCTAGATCTGGTCTAGATCCTGAATTCATCTGGTTTCCTTACGTATCTGGCTATGAATCGCCAAACTACGGTTTCCAACTTTGTTTCATTCCCTTGACTTGGGATCATTGAGAACTAAAACAACCTTTTTCCCTATCGCCCTGCAAACTAAAGTTAGGCAACTTAAAGCACTAGTATGAAGCCTCCAGACTTAGCATTACCTGATTCTGACAAGCTGATTTGTATATACACAAAAGGCACGGAATAGCTGTACGGATGTTAACCCAAATGCTGGGGCCCTTAAAAAGTACAGTGGTGGCTTGTTTTTCTAAACAATTAGACATGGTGGCCAGAGGTTGGCTCCCTTGACTGAAAGCTATAGCAGCCACATGCTTCTTGATAAAAGAAGCGGAAAAAGTAACTACGACCCAACGTATGACTGAACACACTACACCAAGTTTCTAGTTTACTGGAAACCTTGGGACATCTGCGGCTGTTACAAAACAGAATGTTACAGTATCAGGCCATGCTGACAGATAACCATTGCTCCCCCCGACCCCATTACAGCTGCCACCCTACTCCTCACCTATCAGCAAGTATTTGATCAAATGTACTCTAGCCACAAAAATCTCCAGAGTAAACCTGTGCCCAACGCAGAAGAAATGTGGTTTGTAGACGGCAGCAATTTATAGAAAATAGACTAAAAAGTTCAAGATATGTGGTAGTATTCCTAAAGGTTATTGTAAAGGCTACAAGACAGGCCCCAGGCACCACAGCCTAAAAGGCAGAAATAACTGCCAATTAACCAGAGCATCAGAATTGACTAAGGACAAGGTGTGGTGTTAACTATTTATACTGATTCCAAATATGCTTTCTCTGTAATTCAAGCCAGTGGAGCCAAATGGAGGGAAAGAGCACTTATGAAGAGTGAAAACAGAAATTAAACATGGCAAGGAAATGCACAGAGTGCTAGTGGCCACACATAAGCCTAAAGAATTAGCAATGGCTCACTGTCGAGTCCATCAAAAGGGAAATTTAGAGGTAACAAAGGGAAATAATTGGGCTGCTGCAGTCACAAAACGGTCTGCCAGGTCTGGGGGGGGATCTTGCAACTGTCACTAATTCTGTCTCTACCACTGTAAAAGCTCATGCCACCCTACTTCCTGGATGAGATCAAAGAGGTTGTAAAATTGGACAGTCAGAGGATGGAGGGTGAACAACGAGATAATCTGGGTACCTAAGCCAACCAGATTGACGAATCCTTAAGACTACACATGACTCAACTCACGATGTTAAGGAAGCTTTATACCTACCATTAATAAAGACTGTCAGCACATAAATGATGAAGGAAATTATTGAGAAAGAAAAAAACAATGTGCCTAATGCCAGACAAATAACGTACAAACCAGAACTCCAGTACCCCCTGCAGTTGGAGCAACTCAAATTCAGGGTACAGCGCCAGGGGAGGATGGACAAACAAACTTTACCATAAGGCCTATAGCTCCTGGAAGGTTCAAGTACCTTCTGGTGTTTGTAAATACATTTCCCTATAGGACAGAAAGAGCTAATAAAGCAATAAAGCTCTTTTATTAAGACATAATTCCCTGATTTCAATCATCAAGATCAACCCAAAATGAGAATGGGCCCGCCTTTATATCAAAAATGATTTCTGAGGTAACCAAGGCTTTAAATATTAAGTGGAGGGTACAAACTGCCTGGAGACCTCAGGCTTCTGTGACAACAGAACATGCTAACAAAACCCTGAAAAAGACCCTGACGAAGTTGTGCCAGGAAACACAGGAATACTGGTTCAGTTTACTACTGGTAGCTCTGACCAGACTGAGAGCTGTCTCAAAGGGCAAACTAAAAGTTCGTCCCATGTGGAATGACTTATGGGAGGCTTTTCCAAAAGGCTCTGATTCCTTCTCACCTGGAAGTTTCTTTGGCCATTAGGCATAGAGTTGATCTCCAACAGGCGGCGGATGCATTCAACACGGATGTATGGAAATGTTTGCTTCCTTCAACCCATCGGAATTAACCTTCACCCCAATGAACCGGGGGAATGTATTTACCTCAAAATGTGGAAAAATGGGTCATCCTAGGATCGACTATATCCTATATGGACAGGGCCCTGCCTAGTCCTATAAATCACACACTCTTCCTTAAAATTGCAGACAGCCATACCTTGGACTCCCCGTACTGAATTCACCATACCACAGCGAAAAGACCTCTGCGTCAGGGCCCCAGGAGGATACGCTACCAGCACCGATGACAACAAATATTCCTGGAAGCTCCTCGCTGGCCTGAAACTTCTGTTCCAGAGACACCCTCAAGATAAGTAGAGCCTCCTTAAATAAGGGTTCTCACATTTAAACTATAACAATCTCTATCTGTAGGATACTAGTTCTGGATTCTTCAGCCGTATTGTTTGCTGCCAGGTCCCTTATATAGGTGAAGCCATTTTCTGTGACTACTCAATAACAAATGCCACAGCTTATTGTTACTACATGGCAAAACAGATAATGTTCTAATCCCCTCCACCTTGGTCTGATTTTAAAAAGAACACCTCTTTTTGATGTCACTTCTGGTCATGGTAATCCTAGAGATGCCGAAAGCCGCAAACACACTTGAGCCAAACAAATATGGAAAACACCAGTGTCTGGCAGTGACATAAAATGTGAATTAAATTCTTCATTTCATCAGTGGAGCAAAAAGTGTTGGATAAATGTGATCAGTGTGGCTACAGCAGCCTTCACATCCCAAGTTTAACTAGGTTTAGTGACAATAATTTGCAGCGTTGGTAATTCTAACAGAAAGAGTGCCCCGCCATCAACAGCTCAAAGTTTTTTCAATATTTAGGGTCTATCTGGCCATGAGCTAAGTGATTTATATACATTTTCATGCTTCACCCACATGTTAATCCTATAAAACAGCTACTATGTTAATCCCTGCTTTCCAACTGAACCTACTGTAACTCAAAGGGATTTAATATCTAAGAAACCACCAACACACCACCAATAAAGAACCGAAGAAAATACCATATTCTAGCTCTGTCTGGAAAATAATTTCAATGTGGTAAACACATAGGAACTACCTAGAATCCGAGAGAAAATAAGCCTCTAAAGGTTTTTAAATATATCTTTTTGATTATGTTACCAAAAATATCATGGCTCCTGATTTCTATGTGCAAAAGAGTGGCTTGTAAAAACTACGTAATATTGAAGGAAATAATAATCCTCACAACCCATTTCACGTATAGAATAATGACAGAGGATAAAGTTTGCAGAAGAAAGAGCTCGAGCCTTACTTAAAAGCAACGAATTTGCCAACAAAGAATAAAATCAGCAGTAGTTAAGAAACTCTCCTAATTAGCAGGGGAAAAGCGGGATCACAATGCCTTCCTCTCAAGGTTAAACCGTTGCTGTGAGCCAATATTGCTGCCTATCTCCCATTTTTCCTTCCCTAAATGGGAACATTTTGTTGTTATCCCATTCCAGGACCCCTTTGGTATATTGGATGTTCACAGAGGGAGAGAGTTGTATTACTTTCCTATTGATGCGGCAACAAATTATCACACATTTAGTGACTTTAGCCAGCATAAATTTATCATGTCATAGTCCGGGAGGGCAGAAGTCCAATAAAGGTGTCGCTGGTACAAAATCATTGTCAGCAGGACTGGGTCTCTTTCTGGAGACCACGGCTGAGAATCCCTTTCCTCACCTTTTCCCACAACTAGGGCTTGCCCACGGGACATGGCTCCTGACTGCTTCCTCCACTTTCAAAGGCGGCAACGGCTGAATGGGTCTCCACAACACATCACTACGATATCCTTTGATCATTTCTTCTTCTCTGACACTGACTTCTCTTCTGGCTCCCTGTTCTACTTGTAAGGACCCTGTGGTTACAGATAAGAGCACCCTCCCAGATAAGCTGTGATAATTTCTTTATCCTAAATTCAGGTGATCAGAAAATTTAATTTCATTCTCTTTTGTCATGTAAATTATCATATCCATCCGTTCTGGGGCTTAGGGCTTGAATATTGGGTTTTTTTTTTATGTTTTATTTATTGTTGAAACAGAGAGAAACTGAGCGCGAGTGGTGGAGGGGCAGACAGAGAGGCAGACACAGAATCCGAAGCAGGCTCCAGGCTCTGTGAGCACAGAGCCCAATGCAGGGCTGAAAATCACAAACCTGAGATCATGACCTGAACCAAAGTTGGAGGCTTAACCAACTGAGCCACTCAGGCACCCCAGAAGTCACTTATTAAAATGGCAGACCCACAAACCAAAAAGAACAAGGGTATCTAAATATTACTTAAAGAGAACCACACACAGGTTTGAAACATTCCTAGTAAGCCTTATATAAATGATCAATAATCTTTTATAAGTTTGAGCTTTTATTCTTATCTTTTAATAGCTACTAATGACACTTTGAGTACATATGAGATAACGCTGACTGAATAGTTATAATCAAAATAGTATATTATTTTACAAGAATGAGAACTGTATGGGGCGCCTGGGTGGCTCAGTCAGTTAAGCGTCCAACTTTGGCTCAGGTCATGATCTCACGGCTTTTGAGTTCGAGCCCGTGTCGGGCTCTGTGCTGACAGCTCAGAGCCTGGAGCCTGCTTCGGATTCTGTGTCTCCCTCTCTCTCTGCCCCTCCCCCATTCATGCTCTGTCTCTCTCTCAGTAATAAATACACATTAAAAAAGTTTAAAAAAAGAGTAAGGACTAACTGGTCACGAAAGCTGTTTTTACTCACTCACCTTTTTAACAATGACCCCTTATCTTTATCACCTCATCTGAAAAATGAGTACCTCCCCACTTAGTTTATGTAACTCCTAAGAAAAAAAATGTAGGGGCACCAGGGAGACCCAGTTGGTTAAGCATCTGACTTCTGCCCAGGTGATGACCTCATAGTTTGTGGGTTTGAGCCCCGCTTCAGGCTCTGTGTTGACAGCTCAGAGCCTGGAGCCTGCTTCGGATTCTGTCTCCCTTTCTCTCTGCCCCTACCTCACTCATTCTCTCTCTCTTTCTCTCTCTCTCTCTCTCTCTCTCTCAAAAAAAAAAAAAAAAAAAAAAGACATGTAAAGCCCTTAGCCTAAATGTTATGTTCACAAGGGAACATCTCATAAAGGTCTATTACTTTTAAATTGAATTAACTTATAACCTTAGATATTGGTCATTTATACACATATGAATGTCCATACAAAGCAGTTGATTTATTTTGTTCACTAGAAATATCACCTTAAACGATCATGAGGTAAAAACTCAAATAGAACATGAAACAAGTAGCAGTTTTGGCCCCCATATACGAGTGTTGTCCAATTTCCTCTTCTCACTGGAAATATCCTTAGCTGAAGATTAAGTATTGTTTTAGACACACTAAATTAACAGATTAACAATACCGCTTCTTATCATATATACCTCAGATCAGCGACTCACCATACAAAGCAATCAGCCAGTTAATCTATCCAATAGGTATTCATTGAACATCAACCAAGCTCTTATTTTTTTTTCCAAAAAAATGTAAAAAGCCATTTCCTTCTTATTTTCCTCACTTTTGGTTTAACTGGTATTCTTTCCAAAGTTTTTTCACTGCACACCACTATGTATGATGACTACACAAGTGAAATACAGAAAAACACACTGGCCTTTGAACACTGAGGACAACTTAAGTTCTAGCAATTTTCCTTATAATTTAAAGACAGACAGCAGCATTTTCTCACTTTAAATGTTTTCAAAGGTACTTAAAGTAAGCTTCAAGTTATATAAAGGTAACACATATTTTATATTCAGACATCACAAATAACAACAGTTTAATTCACATATAGCAGAAAAGGAATTTGGAAATTTTATTTAATCTACCCCACTCACAACTATAAGAGCCTTGGAGTTGCCATCAAGTTAAAATGATTTGAAGAAAAGTAAAAATGTCAATCAACAGGTTTGTTTGAGCTACAGGATGCCAGCAAAATGATTGAACTGATTTTATTCTTTCAATTGACAGTATGGACTTTTTACTACTGACTGCAACTAGCAGATGTTTTGGCATAATGTAGAGACAATTAAAGTATCCTGAACAGATGAAACTCCTATCTTCTTCTCAAAGACATGTAAAAAGAATTTGACAACTTCATTTGGAAATAAATTTTAATATTTAATGACTACCAACTCTTTGGAAAGCTTTCGTACATCTATTCTAAGCTCTGTACTCTTTACTTGAAAATCTGAATTTTCCTTTTTCCATTTCTAATAAAATTGGAGGGCATGCGTTCTCGCCCTTGTGTAAAATACTTCTCACGCCATTCCTCATACACCACGATAGCCTTTAGGCACTCAACGTGACTACTAGAGCTATATATTGATTTCTTTGATCATTTAACACATATTTATCACCTATTTACAAGACACTATACTTGGTGCTTTAAAAAATCCATAAATGCCTTCAATATACTTAATGTTATAGAATAAAGACATGCACATTTATAACGATAATTAACAATACTTTTCTTTGTTAGTATTTATCCTATTTCTTACTGCTTGTGGGATATCCACTTTCTCTGCTGAGGCATGGACTCCAGGAAAATGAGGACTAAGTCTAACAGATTTGTGGCACAAAATAGTTACAGGATACATATTTCATGAATGAACAAATGGTTTAATAAATAAACTTAGTACAAGCTATACTGATACGTTATATTTAACATCCTTAATTTTCTTGAATTGTGTTGTATAGTTTGGATAAATGCCATCTAAATGTTTCCTAACTTTATTATATAAGCCTTGCAAGGAAATAAAATATAACTTTCAGGTTGTGAAAAGCCAGCAAACCTGTGGTGTTGAGTTTATCCTTGGTTTTTCATACTACTAAAGTTGGAGTTAAATCTTTTTTTTAATTATATAATTCATCGTCAAGTTAGCTAACATACATCATATACGGTGTGCTCTTGGCTTTGGGAATAGATTCCTTTAATACATCACTTACATACAACACCTGGTACTCATCCCAACAAGTACCCTCCTCAAAGCCCATCACCCATTTTCCCTGCCCCGCTGCTCCTCCACCCCCAACAACCTTCAGTTTGTTGTGTGTATTTAAGAATCTCTTATGGTTTGCTCCCCTCTCTGTTTTAACTATTTTTTTTTTTTGGTCCTACCCTTTCCCCATGGTCTTCTGTTAAGTTTCTCAAATTCCAGGTATGTGTGAAAACATACTGATATATATCTGGTCTTTCTCTGACTGACTGATTTCACTTAGCATAATACTCTACAATTCCATTCACGTTGTTGCAAATGGCAAGATTTCATTCTTTTTCATTGCTGAGTAGTATTCCATTGTGTATATAAACCACAACTTCTTTATCCATTCATCAGTTGATGGACATTTGGGCTCTTTCCATAATTTGGCTACTGGTGATAGTGCTACTATAAACATTGGGGTACATGTACCCCTATGAATCAGCACTCAGTTATATCTTAAGTTGAGGAACAGTTAATTTAAAATACTCAAATGACAATAGCTTGTTTTGGAATACTGGTAGTTTCACAGTGACTTGTTCCATATGGGATATTACTTTGAATCTTATAGCTATGTTCTGGTGATATAGTTAAATACAAATTGTTATGATAATACACCCCCCCAAAATTCAAGAAAATAGAAATGTGATTTGCCTTGGATAAATTTTTAACAATTTATGACCTGATTTTAGGAATAAGCTGAGCAATTTACATAAAATCAGCAGGGATATGCTTTTCCTTAACATTCTTACATGTTTTTACAGAATTTTTCACTAGGAATCGTATTTCAGATGTTATTTATTCCAGATGAGAAATAATAGACTGACCTGACTTAATTCTTTGCTTGACATATTATTTTTACTGGTTAAATCAAAGAATTATACTCATTATGGATAATACTGAAGAAAAAGATAACATCAATACATTGGTTAAACTCTCCATAAAATACCTAAGATATTAATGAGGTCTAGAAGGAAAGTGAAAGTTTAGATTCAGTTCAACACTTATCTAACACTATAGACTTGGCTCACTGGCCACTGAAGTACGTCAATGAATAAGAAACAATATCTATTCTCAACTAACTCTTAATCCCACAGCAAAAAACAAAGTAATTTTCAAATGTAAATTCTTAATAAGGTAGAAGGCGGCATATATCCTAGGAAAAGAAATAGGACACTAAGGGAATTCCAAAGAGAATATATAACTTCGAATTATTCTTCTAGGAGAGAAGAGGTGTTTGAAATCAGTGAAAGAACCAACAGAGGGTATTCAACATGTTTTTAAAAATAGTGGCTCAGGTTTTTTTCCAATTCTTTTGGAGAAAGGAAGACCTATCTTAATGATGGGAAGACATGGAATTAAATTAAAATTCTCTTTTGGAGTGGTATTTTGGATTTCCATCCTTAGTATGTTAATGTGGTAAAATGAGGAATAGAGGCTCATATTTGAATCCAGTAACACAGAACAGAGGGCATATTAAGAATATGAGTTCAGACTTTGAATCATGTTTTTTTCACCTTGAAGGTGAGACAGTTTTCTTGAAGGGGAGACAGTGATTTTCAATTTTGTTTAAAACAACTTTGTAACAATCTTACATATTAAAAACACCCAAATCTAAAGGGCAGTATTAAGATGAGATACCACAGGATAAGCAGCATGTATCAATTCCACATCTACCCATGACCATATTTCATTTAAGGAGCTATCAAAAATACAGATATATCCCTTCTCCAAAAATAAAAACAAAAACAAAAACCCAAAAAACCAAGACTA
Source organism: Neofelis nebulosa (assembly GCF_028018385.1). Taxonomy (NCBI): domain Eukaryota; kingdom Metazoa; phylum Chordata; class Mammalia; order Carnivora; family Felidae; genus Neofelis; species Neofelis nebulosa. The sequence goes on from NC_080800.1 coordinate 22,286,043, forward strand.
TTTTCCATACTATCTGATAAATTCCTTTTTTTCCTGACTTTATTGAGGAGTAATTGAAAGATAGAGTACTATCTATTAAAGTGTACAACATGGTGACTAGATATATACAATGTGGAATGATTACCAAGATCAAGACAATGAACAAATCCATGATGTCATATAGTTAACTCTTTTGGGGCATGTGGTGAGAATACTCAAGATCTACTCTTAGCAACTTTCAATTGTATGATGCCATATTATTAGTTACAGTAATCATGCATCCCATTAGACGCTCAGAACTTCTTTTTCTTATAAAGTTTGTACCCTTTAACCTACATCTCCCCATTTGCTCCTCTCCCCAGCCCCTGACAACCACTATTCTGTTCTTTCTATGAAATAGGCTTTTATTATTTTTGAAAAGGTTCCACATGTAAGTGATGCCATGCAGTATTTATCCTTCTCTGTCTGGCTAATTTTGCTTGCCAGAATGGCCCCCAGTTTCACCTATGTTGTCACAAATGGCAGGATTTCCTTCTTTTTCATGGGTGAATAAGATTCCTTTATATATCCTAACACCTTCATCCATCAGTCAAAAAACATATAGATTGTTTCTAAATCTTGACGACTACAAATAATGCTACAATGAACATGGGAATGCAGAGAACACACAGTGAGGAAGGACAGGCTCTTCAATTCATGGTGTTGGGAAAACTGCATATCCACATGCGTACATCTTAGATCGCTTATAAAAATGAACTCAAAATGGATAAAAAACTTAAATGTAATGTCTGAAACCATAAAAGACCTAGAAGAAAACATAGGGGAAAAACTTGCTTGACAGAGGTCTTGGCAATAATTCCTTAGAATAGACACCCAAACAACAGACAACATATGCTGGGAGTATACCAAAATAAAGAGCTCCTGCAAAGCAAACAATAAATTGAAAAGGCAATCTACAGAAGGGGAGACAAACCATCTACCTGATAAGGAATAAATACTCAAAATAAAGAACTCATACCAGTCAATAGGAAAAAAAAAAAAGGCTAAGGGGAGCCTGGGGGGCTCAGTCGGTTAACCGTGTGACTCTTGGTTTTGGCTCAGGTCATGAACTCATGGTTTCATGAGTTCGAGCTGCACCTTGGGCTCAGTGCTGGCAGCATGGAGCCTACTTGGAATCCTCTCTCTTTCCCTCCCTGTCTGCTCCTCCCCAGCACATGCTCTTTCTCAAAATAAATAAATATTAAACTTAAAAATTCTTTTAAAAAAAGAGGGGCACCTGGGTGGCTCAGTGGTTAAGCTTATGACTTCGGCTCAGATCATGATCATGCAGGTCCAAGAGTTCAAGCCCTGTGTCAGGCTCTGTGCTGACAGCTCAGAGCCTGGAGCCTGCTTCAGATTCTGTGTCTCCCTCTCTCTCTCTGCCCCTCCCCTGCTTGCACTCTCTCACTCAAAAATAAACAAACATTAAAAATTTTTTCAAAATTAAAAAAAAAGACAAAAGCTAATAATTCAATTAAAAATGGGCAAATGAGGTGGGGCGCCTAGGTGGCTCAGTCGGTTAAGCGTCCGACTTCGGCTCAGGTCATGATCTTGTGGTTCATGGGGTTGAGCCCCACATCCAGCTGTGTGCTGACAGCTCGGAGCCTGAAGCCTACTTCAGATTCTATGTTTCCCAATTTCTCTCTCTGCCCCTCCCCAGCTTCCACTCTCTCTTTCTCAAAAATAAATAAACATTTAAAAAAATGAGCAAAGGAGCAAAACAGACATTTTTCTAACGAAGAGCTACATTGGTCAATAGGTACATGGAATGGTGCTCAACATCACTAATCATTAGGGAAATGCAAATCAACACCGCAATGAAATTATTCCTTACACCAGACAGGATGGCAAGTATAAAAAATATAAAACATAACAAATGTTGGTGAGGATTTGGAGAAAGGAAACCCTTATTTATTTTTGGTGGGAATGTTAATTGGTACAGTCATTATGGAAAACAGGATGACTCTTTCTCAAAAAATTACAAATAGAACCAGAACTATCCAATGACCCAGCACTCCCACTTCAGGGTATATATCCAAAGGAAATGAAATCAGCATATTTAAGAGGTATCTGCATACCCATATTGATGATAACTTTTTAAAAAAGGTCTAATAAAATTTGATTTTCTCTATCAATTTTGCTGAACTTTTTACCAATGCAGTAAAAAACCCGACTCAACAAGGACCTGCTGACTCTAAATAAAATCATTTATGATGCAGCTGCTTCCAAATTTGTGTTGTGCAATAGGTGCCTACCGGATTGTTCTGATTCTAGTGGAAGAGATGACCTAGGTCCAAGAGACAAGAGTGTGAAAGGAAGAACTTAAATATAGAAATAACTACAAGAAAATGTTGGATTAAGATGTATAGTGGGAGAGAAAAGGAAGTCAAAGAACTCATGTGCTGAGAACAAACCCGACTGATCTATCCATTCAACATGATCGTTATAAGGAGAAGCAATTTCATGTTAAAAATGGAAACGGTAGGAGATGTTAATTGAATGCGAAATGGAAGATCCCACTTAAAGTCAGGACTAGAATATAAGGTAGATATTCCAATGACACTAAGTGGATACGAATGCTTGTAAGAGAGTAAGACTTTTTTTGGAAAGTACGATTCAGACCAGTAACCTCACAGCACACTTACATGATTTCCAGCAGATCGTTTCACCTTTTTGACTAGGTGTCATGGTTAGCATAAGTTTTAAGTTTTTTTTACACTGTTGGATCAAGTATTTCGCCTTATGATGGCAAATCTCAACTGAAGAGTAAGGTCACTTATTACTTCAATCACCAGGATACCACCAAAAAATAAAGTTATAATTATTCTTTGTGGGACCCTAATGGAAAGGTTTTACATGATCTCAGTTCATGTGTGGGACAGGAAAGGAAAAAGCTGGCCAGGAAGCCAGATTCTGTGGTGCTGGCATGTAAGAAGAAACCACATACATAAAGGTAGTTTAGGACACGGAATGTAAAAACCCAGGTGAAGATCTCCATGGGTTAAGGAAGAAATGAAATCGTAGGCTAAGTTTCAGTCAGGAATAATTATTAGAGCAGTACAGGGTCGGACTAAACAGAGTACAATGCTTTCTGTTCAATAAAGAAGTCACCCAGTATTTATATGGGCAGATTTGATTACTTGAGACTAGCCTCTCCATAATTTTTGTTATTATTACCCTAAGTGATGAAACCTGACTAGTCATGTGATTAAAAACGTTCTCTTGCAAATTTTTGCTTTACTATAGTAAACAAGGTACAGGAATTGGAAGCACAAGACCAATGAGCACTGTGATGCATACAGCGTATATATGGATGAACACACACAGGCTTCCATCTTGCTTGAGGCAGCCCCAAGTGGATAGATAATATGAACAGCGCCCTTTGTGTGTGATGACAAGAACATAAACATTATGTAATCTTGTCTTGCATATAATGCTGAGGACAGTTTTAACATAGCATTTAGCATTTTTAAACTACACAGGGTCATAAGGTTATTTCTATTTTTACAAGGCATTATATCAAATACAGTACTACAATTTTATAAAGACATTGGTCAAACTATATAGCCTATAATTTCTGATGGTTAAGTGCACTTTGCACTTGTCTGGGTGACTGAATGTGAAATGGGACAAATCTTAAATTTTTCTTTACTTGTTTGTTTATTTTTGAGAGAGAGAGAAAGACAAAGCACAAGTGGGGGAAGGGGCAGAAAGAAGGAGACACAGAATCTGAAGCAGGCTCCAGGCTCTGAACTGTCAGCAAAGAGCCCAATGCCGGGCTCAAACCCACATACTGTGAGATCATGACCTGAGCCGAAGTCGGACACTTAACCAAATGTGCCACCCAGGCTCCCTTGAAATGGGACAAATTTTAACAGTCCCAGGGAACATTAATTTAGGAAAGAGTTAAAATTTTGTATCGTGTAAATTGCAACATTTAAAATTTCGTATTCTTTTCTAATCCTAATTTATTCTTCCTAGTATTTAATGTTTATAGATTCATAATGTAAATATGTTTCTTTGAAAATAAATTTTAAACATTTTCTATTAATATTAAAAATCAAATAATAAAACACATGTATCTCAAATAAATATAGAAAATCTTCTTAACCATTCCCTAGCTTGTAACAGACTCCTAATATAACTTTTCTGGAAGTAATGTCCAAAATTTAAGCTATAACACATTGAAACGATATAGGCTTATAATTCCATGTCTTGATTGGTTTTAGGGGAAAAAATTAACTCAAGAGGAAATTTAAAGTTTTGACTCATTCTAAATTTTTTTTTTTTAACATTTATTCATTTTTTGAGAGACAGAGCATGAGTAGGGTAGGGGCAGAGAAAGAGGGAGACACAGAATCTGAAGCAGGCTCCAGGCTGTGAACTGAGAACACAGAGCCCAACGTGGGGCTCGAACTCACAAACCATGAGATCATGACCTGAGCGAAAGTCAGACACTTAACCAAATGAGCCACCCAGGCGCCCTGAATTTTGGCTCCTTCTACTGCCCACATGCGCATGTCTCCAAACAAGTGATGGCCATAACTACTTCTGGTGCCGGGAAACTTTACGATGTTAAGTAATGTCTTCACTCCTCAATGTCTTGTGCTATAAAATTTTCCTCTCTCATCTCCCACCATCTGTCACCTACAGATTTACTTTTACACTTGTCAAGGTTGTTAAATCCTACATTTTCTTCTTCAACCGTAATCATCACTTTCTTGCCTTGCCTATAAATTTGCAAAGCTTAAAATTAAATTCACTGTAAAGTCAATATAATGCAGACACGATGAGTGCAGAAATAGTATTTCCTGACCAACCGAGCAGTATGCCAAGATTACCAAACTTTGTTTTGGATAAAATGTATTGACCCTAATTTATTTGAAGTAAAACATTTCAGTAATCAAGATTATGTATACACATGTTTGGACCATAGCTGCCTTGGGACACTGTGTTTTTCCCTGAATTTAATGATTTCACTTTTATTTGAGGGAAAAAGAGAGAGCGAGAGTGAGAGGGAGAGTTTATTTCTATCTTGAAGACCTCTCAAGAACTCCAGCCTGATATATCCAACTCCCTGTCTCCTGCCCCCTCAAATGTGTTTTTCATTCACTCTTCTTGTCCCACTAAATGGACACTCTGTTGTTGGAGTTCTTCACATGCAGTACTTGGCTGTCAATCTTAACTCATGTCTTTTTCTCTCCTACACATCCACTCGAGCCCAAACTCCTGTCAGCTCTACCTTTAAATCACATCTCAAATCTATCTCTTGTCGTTTCCCTTGTTAAAGTTCTACTCCGAGTAAGTGTCATCTTTCCTCAGAATTATTTTACCAGTGCCTTTATTGGCTTTCCTTCTTCTACTCTTTCCCCGTAACAATCCATTTTACATACAACAGAGGGACCCTATCTCATTCAGAATTAAATCTAGTATTTATTACGGCCCTAAGTTTACATGAGGTCATTCATTAGGTTTCTATTTTCTTCCACTCCAGCACTTCGGTTTACTCTCTACACTTCAGGTGCACTGTCCTCTTTCACGTTCCTACAACTTGAGATTTCTGCCCAAGGTAGCTGTTATGAGAACGTCTCCATCCACACCACCGAATAGCCAGTGCTGTCTTTCTTTCACTGGGCTCGCTTTTCCCTTCATAACCATTGTAATAGCATCCCAAATGACACACTTCGTTGGAGTTGTTTGTATATCCTATCTCCTCCAACTAGAGTATTATCTCCTTGAAAACGTGTCTTCTGTATCCCGCCCCCGCCCCCAACTGCGGCACATACTGCTGTGTGTAGAATCAAGTATGTGCTCCAGAAACGTTCACTGCATGAAGCTCTCAATTATACGCTTGAGTATTTCTATCCTCTGAGTCAAACAGCCTACTGGAGGGTGTTGCCTTTGTTCTACAAAGACATCTTTCCCAAAGACCTTTCTCCTCCTACTGCCAAGAGCTGCATTTTTCTGGACCGGGACACATTGCTGAAGAGAATTTCTTAACCCACTATCCTGTGATCCACCTGCTGCTTCCTGAACCCTGGGCCTTCCTCTCTCTTGATTTTATTCTCATTTTGCTGAAGGAAAACTTACAGTAAATTTTCAGAATGTATGTTTTGGAAGGAAACTACTTAATTCATTGCTTATCTGAAAATACATTCATTTTGCTGGTTAGGTCATTCTCCATTTTAAATGCTTTTCTTAGAACTTTCAAATCAGTCCCAATGTGTTCTCCATTTAGTATCTCCAATACCAAGTATGATGCTTTTTCCCCCTTCTTTTAAACATTTTTAACATTTTTTTAAATCACAGGTGTTATGCAATCATGTTACATTTATGTGTGGGTCTTGTACTCTTTCTGAATTCAGTTTTCAATAAGCCCTTACATTCTGAAGATATCTTCTTTTTCTGTTACAGGGCACTTTCATCTAGTATTTATTCTCCAAATTCTTGGTTTTGTCTTTCTAGAGGAAACACAAGTGGATATTGTAGAATTTAAACAAATACTCTGCATTTTAGAGATTTTGAATACTTTTCATAGCTTGATTTTTAAAGCTATTTTCTAGAAGATACTCTCAACTTGCAATTTTACCTCTCATTATTTTATTGTAGCAATATTCTTTTAAAGATAATTTATTGTCGGGGCACCTGGATGGCTCAGTCGGTTGAGTGTCTGACTTCTGCTCAGGGCATGATCTCACGGTCTGTGAGTTCGAGCCCCGCGTCGGGCTCTGGGCTGACAGCTCAGAGCCTGGAGCCTGCTTCTGATTCTGTGTCTCCCTCTCTCTCTGCCCCTCCCCAACTCATGTTCCGTCTCTGTCTCAAAAATAAACATAAAAAATAAATATAATTTATTGTCAAGTTAGCTAATATACAGTGTATATAGTGTGCTCATGTCTTCGGGAGTAGATTCCCAAGATTCATCGCTTACAGACATGAATACACACTTTTCCAAAGACATCCAGATGGCCAACAGACACGTGAAAAGATGCTCAACATCACTCATCATCAGGGAAATACAAAACACTTATATTCTTAATTGCAATGAACTCTATTTATTTTTATAATCACTGTTTTATCGAGTACCTTGTTTTGACAGAGCTTTACTCTTTAAGTGCTCTGAAATAAAAATAAAGCAGTTTTTTCTAATTTCCCATAGACTTCGAGAATTAACTCTGTTACCTCTGACATCCATTTTTCTTGTCATTATTTTTACCTCTCCCCCCACCTTTTTTTTTTTTTTTAAGAAGTATGATTTCTTCACATGTGTCAGGGTCCTTACCGTGGATCATGCCAGTCCAAGAAGGCCTAAGTGCCTGGCATACATTTCCTGTGTATTGTGAATGCAGGTCTGTTTTCATTAGGCTTTCCCTTTCAATAGTAATTCTGACATAGGAATTGTGTGATCACGTTTGGGATAGGTAAACAGGACTCTGTCTGTGACAAGCGAACAGCAAAACAGCTTGCAGGCCGCAGTGTCTTCATATACCAAAAGGACGGAGGTTTTACTGCAGCTGTGAGCAGACTTCTGCACTGGAACTTACAGAACAAAATTTTGGTGATGGTGGCACTGAAATAACTCACTTTTACGTTAAGAAGGCTAACTCTTTAACGGGGACCTCTTTTGCCTAATATATTATAAAATGAAAGACAAGAGGCCAGGTTCTTGCCTTCTCTGACAAGATGGATCCCTTACCCTGCATTAGTGTGTAAAACCACACAACTGTGGGGTCACTTCATGTGAAACAAAGGGAATCACTGGAGGGCCAAGTCTCCTGGGCCCTTGAATTTTTTATGTATCCTCTGCACTGCCTCTTTCATGGCTGAGAGTAAACTAAAGTAACTCAAGCCAATTGTCAGTTATTCTCATTCATAGGAATCGGAAATGCCCGAGTTTGTTCTATCTTATTTAATATACACAGCCACATTAACCAACAAAACAAAACAAAACCAAAAACAAATTCATAGTTTGATGGCAGGGGGGATGAGGGAAAAACCAATAGGAATGTGAGAAGCCTTCACAGGTGTGTGGACTGAATCAAGTCCACGTCATTCAAAAAAGAGCGTCTGAGACGTGGCCTGAGATGAGCCTTCGAAAGCACTAGGCAAAGAGAAGGCTTGCTAAGGCAAAGGATACCTTTGGATAAATAAATACTCAAAGCAGGGACGTTGAGCTGGTGCTGGCTGGTTTGGTGGTCAAAGCCAGGCAGGTGCAAACAATCTCGAAGAAGTTTCCTAAGTGGCAAACTCGGGAGCTCTGGACTCTCACCAAGGGGAAATGGGGTGCCAAGAGCTAGGCCCAGAGGACACCAAGCTGCTTTGTACCAAAACCTTTCCGGAGACTGTTGCAGCTGCTCGGATACCGCACCTGCGTCGGGCCAGCTAGGGCAGCCAGACCCACTCCACCTCTCACCGCCCTCGCAGCGGAGCTCCAGCAGACAGGGTAATCAGTCTTTGTGTCTGTTTCCCTTCTTGGTCCCTACCTTGGCTGCATGCCAGCACGAGAAAGGCTTTTCTAAGTACAGTATGCATTGAGATTTTAAGTAGTGAAATCTAACACTTATTTTTCTTTTGTACATTCTGGAATTGGTGTTATACTTAGAAAGGCTTTTTCCAGGATGGGGCAAATAAATGTCTTCTTGGTTCCCTTAATAGTTTATTACTTCATTTTTCACATTTATATCCTTGATTCCTTTGGAATTTATTCTGGTGTACAGCATGATGTAAATTTCCAACTTTCTAAAATGTATTTTTATTACTGTTTTAAAGAGCCAACCTCATATTATGGAAAGCCTGCGTGTGTGTGTATATATATATATATATGTGTATACATGTACACATACATATATATATACGTATATATATATGTATATGTATATGTACACATGTATGTATATATATACACACATATATATACACACACACACACACACACACACACACACATTTATTTTAATAGACATCCACAGTGATCCGGGTTTCTCTATGAAACATTACTACACTGTTTTTAATTATTTAGCTTTAAAGTAATTTTGCTATCATTTAGGTGCAGGGCCCCATTATTATTATTTTCATAATTTTTCCGGCCATTCTTATATATTTTTTGCTGCGGGTGTTGTTGTGTTGTCTATATTGAATCTACGTGAGTCCTTGCAGGAAAGAGAGTATACCCAAAAGGTGTTAATTCAGGAAGAAGCATGCACAAAGAAAGTACATACAAAGATGATGGAAAAGTGGTCAAGAAAGGGATAAAAACATGCATTTTTCATTACCTCAGTTCCAGAACGTTTGCCAAAAGTGTCCTTCACTTTCTTGTTTATACTATCTGCAAATAATGACCCTCAATAAAAACCATACAATGTACTGAAATGTTTTAGAAGTTTACTCAAGTTTCATGGGTGTATGTGTAAGAAAAGAAGGCAGTAAGTAAAATAAATCAGAGAGAGACAGATATGATTTCACCGACATATGGAATCTAGAAAGTAAAACAAAGGAAGAAACAAAGACAAAAATCACCCCGAAAGAGACTCTTAAATACAGAGAACTGATGGCTGCCAGAAAAGAGGAGGGTGAGAAGATGGTAAAGATGGGTGAAAGAGAGTGGGAGATACAGGCTTCCAGTTATGGAATGAATAAGTCATTTGAATAAAAGGTACACCATAGGGAATACAGTCAGTGGTATTGTAATAGCATTATATAGTAACAGATGGTAACTACACTTACGGTGAGCAAAGTACAAAGGATAAGCTCGTTGAATCACTGTGTGGTACATCTGAAACTGATGTAACACTGTGTGCCAACTATAGTGCAATTAAAAAAAAATAGCCCACTAAATGCCACAGAAGGGGCACCTGGGTGGCTCAGTCACTCAAGCGACTGCCTCTTGATCTCAGCTTAGGTCATGATCTCCTAGCTGCTGAGTTCAAGCCCCGTATCGGGCTCTGCACTTACAGTATGAAGGCTGCTTGGGATTCTCTCTCTCTCTCCCTCTCTCTCTCTTCCCCTCCCCCGCTTGATCAAAAAAAATTAACTAAAAATAAGTTTTTTTTAACTCCACAGAAACAGAATGATTATAAGGATAATATCTTTATTGCAGTAATGGTCAAGAGATTCATAAGGAAGTTGCACTTTTAATATTTGTTGGTAGGAAAAACCAAGAACCTATTTAAAAGTAATTACTGCATGTATTAAAACCCTTATTAGAATGTTTCACTTTTTTAAAAAGTAAGTAGTATAGCTTCCTGTCAGAATGTCCAGCTTTAGACAACGTGCTGGAGCAATGTAAAGTTTTTATTTTTACAAACCACAAGAGGTATTTAGAGGTCCCATTAAGAGTATATGAAAGGGCACATGAGGGGCTCAGTCCGTTAAGCTTCCAACTCTTGAGTTTGGCTCGGGTCATGATCTCACAGTTCATAGGATCAAGCCCTGCATGGGGCTCTGCACTGATAGCATGAAGCCTGCTTGGGATTCTCTCTCCCCACCTCTCTGCCCCTCCTCCACCCACACTCTCTTACTCTTAAAATAAATAAATTTTAAAACAAGAGTTTATTAAATACACATCACACATATCAACATTTTAAGAAAGATCAATGACTTTTGGTATTTTCCATTATGTCAGTAAACCAAGGCTCAGATTAAGTCTATAGCGCAAAGTTCGTTTCCTATTAATCTTAAAACAGGGCTCAAGGATCTCAAGAAAGGACAACAATTCTTTCATGCTGAGACACAAATAACTGATTGTGGCATGAATTCCCTTACTACACCCTGAAAGAATAGTAACTACACATTTTAAGACAAGAACAAAACAGACTAAAAAGATCAAACTACTAAATGAGTTAAAAAAAAATATTCCCACATATTTTGGAAGGTATTTGAGGAATTACAAAGGCTTCCTAGAATTTGAAGGTCAAAATGAGTAATTCTGCATTTAACCAAGGAAGACTTTGGTCTAACCAAAGGAGAAGTGCCTGCCCTTTAATACCAGCACATTTAAAGTCAAAGACTCAGTTTAAAGATTATTAATATTGAAAACAACTCTACTTAAAACCATTTCATATATAGGATGAACAATATGAAAATCACCAATTTTAATCATTTTTGACCTGCAAAAAATGGCAATTTCATACAGTTCAACCCAAGGTTTCTATTTTTATGGTATAATTAATCCATCATTTGAAATTATTTTCTAGCAAATCAAACCATACAACTATGAAATGGCAAACATCGAAGAGGAGAGGACTCACAGTCTCTGAATTTAGTTCTCTGTATCTATAGAAGACAGTGTTCATTTACCTACCTATAATTAGCCTTTTTTTTGGGGGGGGGGCAGTATAACAAATTAAGACAAACACAGCAACTAGCAACAGCACACTTTTATTATCTCACAATTTCCAAAGATTAGGAGTCCAGGTATGGCTGATTGGGTCTGCTGCTTCAAGTCTCACCGGCTAACAGGAAAGTATAGATCAGGTTGTATTCTCATCTGGAGGCTTGATTAGGGAAGGATCCACTTGCAGTTTCCATTTCGAACTCTATCCACTTCCCTTTTGACTATAGGACTAAAGCCTTCTGGCTTTTTGCTGCGTGTTGGCTGGAATTCACCCTGAGCTCCTAGATGCTCACAGTGGGCTTGCAATATGACAGCTGGTGCGCACTATTAAGGTGGGTAAATTAAAGAAAAACCAAATTCTACTTGTAACCCAATCTTGAAGGTGATGTCTTGTTACTTTCACCATATTCCATTTATTATAAGCAAATAATTTGTTCTAGTTGATCAAGGGGGTGGTGGGTAGGGGGTGAGGATTACACAGAGCTATCAATTCCTGGAGTTGGAATCATTTAGAAGCATCTGACAAGCTTACCACCATGCTCCTCTCTTCCAATTCATGTGTAAATCTTGGTAAGTCTGACACCCATCATGTTAATTCCTTTGCCTGGCTACGTGTAACTCCGACATGCTCCATGAGACATAAGGGGAATCCAGCATGAAGAGCTAGGCAACGTAGTTTTTTCTCATTGTTCAGTCCTATTTAAGACCATGGAGATCATTCTGTGACCATCAAGGGAGCTAGTTTTAAGAGAAAGTCAACACTTGGGATCTATCAGAAGAAACTGGGTTCTTAATGATCATTTCGAACCACAGAATTTGCCAAAGGTGATCTTCCTAATGCAGGATATCTTGTTTGCTTAATAAAAAAAGTGTACTCTTGCTTAAGTCCTCTGAGTTCTTCATTATTTGCAAATGTGCCTTAACTGACAGAGTATCTATTATGTCGAAAAGTATCTTGCCTTTTATGAAGAGTGGGACTGGATCATCTTCACATTGTTTTCCTTCCAACTAGAAAACTGGCTATTATTTCTTACATTCCAAGATATTTGGGAGCATAGCTCCACTGGGTGCAAAGATCATATACAAAGTAAACCTGGGTTCCAAAGGGCTATTGACCCATACTTTGGTCTGAAATGGTTTGAACAAAATGCTAAAATACAATAAATTGTTACTTCTGAAAATTTTGTCTTACCACACAGAATCGCATGTGTCAGTCTTTAATGTGCATACAAATCACAGAAGAATCTGGTCAAATGCAGACTCTGATTCAGTTAGGACATAAAGGCTGAGAATATGCATTTTCTTTTTGCAATCTTCAAAGTTATGTCAATGTTGCTTAGTGTGAATATCATGTTTTGTGTAGATAACATGTAGACACTCACACTACTGGGAATAATTTTATTCAGAAGAGGAAAAAAATGAGCTTTTAGTTTTGCCAAGGAAATGAATTCAAAAGTACACTTAAAGTTTATTTTTTCCCCTCACTTTTCTTTTTCTTTGATCCCTGGGAGATAATCATGAGCATAAAGGATGTTTAAAAAAATTTTAAAGAAAGTCTAACATGTGAAATAACAGTTTGTTTCTCATTTGTATTTTTTATAATTCTGTTAGATCGATGAGAAAAAAGAAGCTTTTCACTGTTAATTATCTTGATATTTATTGGGGAGGAAAGTGTATCTTAAAATAATGAGGCCAAATGATTCTTCAATTCAGAGGAAGCACGTCTGGGCATTTTTTTTTCTTTAAAAGAAGAAAGCTTACCTTTGATGAGCTGACGGTTACATTATGTTCTTCTTTGCAGTCTCCTGTGACTACTGATTTACATCAAAGCTATGCTGACAATTCAGCATTTTTACTCTGTTCTTTGGACTGAGTGGAAATGTCAGGTAGTTTAGTTTAGATTATTCACTTCAAGGCAGAGGAGAGGACTTTTATTTAGGTTGAAAAGAGCTGCAAATTAGTACTATCCTGGAACCTTTCTAGAATGCCACTTTCATTTGAAATCCACAAGCCTAAATCACATGACAAAAGATCAGAAACCTTTAAAGGAAGAGCCAATAATTTATTTGGAATATATGTATCTCCAACTGAAATGTTAATTACTTTTAATTTGCTGGTGATTGCCCTTAGTAAGATTTATCTATGCTTTTTAGAATTTACTATTAAGGGATTTTCAAGACTCCTGCTTTATATTTTTCAACTGCTTAGGACACTTAAATAATCCTTAATAAGATACGGTCCTCTGGATGACAGGAAATATCCAGTCCAATGTAATAAAGGCTATGTTTATGCAGCAATAAATCTCCACTTTAAATTTTGTTAACACTATGGTAGTGTAAAGGCCAATATAATGCAGCCACGAAAAAGCTTTAATATATTTCATATATGAAAATGAGTTTTCTATTAAGATTAACTATCTCAAGGGGTGCCTGGGTGGCTCAGTCAGTTAAGCGCCCAACTTCACCTGAGGTCATGATCTGACGTTTCATCAGTTCGAGCCCCACGTCGGACTCTGTACTGACAGCTCAGAGCCTGGAGCCTGCTTCAGATTCTGTCTCACTCTCTCTCTCTGCTCCTCCCCAACTTGTGCTCTTTCTCTCTCTCTCTCTCTCTCTCAAAAACAAAAACATTAAAAAGATTTAAAGATTAATTATCTCAAACCAACTACAGGCTTTTAATGTTGACATATAATTTTACATAAATACACCTATCTCTTAAAATTCAGCTTAACTAATTTTATTAGCATAATACCTGTCTTATATGTTGAAAAGTAGGCTTTAATTCATTCTTAACCAAACCATTTCTAAATTCTGAATTCAAAGGGGATCCACCAATGGTAAGTTACTATATTTTGAGTATTTGTAGTAAACCACTGAGAAACCACAATTTGGTGGAAAAAAACAGAAAAAAAACTATAAAATTTAGGGAATAAAATATAAATTACTACCCAGAAGTAATTTGCACTAACATTTAGGCATGCTGACTTCTAATACTTTACTGCCTATGTGTGTGTGTGTGTGTGTGTGTGTGTGTGTGTGTGTGTGTATACATACATTGTGTATATACATACACACAAAATTGATGCTATGATTCAAATATTCACAAAGCATGGGCAGGCCTTTTTTTTTTTTACACCAATGAATAGATAAATAAACTGTGATATATTCATACTATGGAAGAGTATTCAGCCAACCATTTTAAGAATGAAGTATTAATACATGCTATACTACATATGAACCCTAAAAAGCATGCTAAGTGACAGAAGCTGATCACAAAAGACCTCCTATTGCATGATTCTAATTATATGATTCTAATTATGTGAAATGTCCAGAATGGGCAAATTATAGAGATAGGAAGTGGTTGAGTAGGGATAAGGGGAGGAGGTATGTGGGAAACGGAAAGTGAGTGCTAACAGGTATAGCATTTCTTTTGAGGGTGATTAAAATGCTCTAAGACTGATTGTGGTCATGGTTGTTCGACTTGAATTTATTAAAAATAACTGAATTATATACTTTAAGCAGGCGAATTCTGTGGTCCGTAAACTATATCTCAGTATAGCTTTGTTTGTTTTAAAATGTTCATTTATTTTTGAAAGAGAGAGAGAGAGAGAGAGAGAGCGCGCACACATGTGCACATGCTCCTGTAAGTGTGAGTGGGTGAGGGGTAGGGAGAGGGAGACAGACAATCCCAAGCAGGCTCTAAGCTGTCAGTGCAGAGCCAGATGCAAGGCTTGAACTCATGAAATGTAAGATCATGACCTGAGCTGAAAACAACAGGTGAATGGTTAACCAAATGAGCCGCACAGGTGCCACATAAATAAAGCTGTTAAAAAAAAAACACTAAACATGAAATTACTGACAAATCTAGGAATTGTTACCTTGAGCATTTGTCGCAGAGATTTAAAAGCTTACATTCATCCTTAAAAAAAAAAAAACCCAAAAAAACAAAAAACAAAAAATGAACCAACAAAAAAACTTGTACAGGAATGTTTCTGGAAGCTTATTTCTACTAGCTCAAAATGAGAAATGTATCAGATGTTCTTTAGCAGGTAAATGGTTAAGCAAACCATGGTATTTCCGTACTATGCTGCTAAGCGATGAGAAGGAACCAAGTGTTGACACGTGAAACAACGTGGAGGAATCTTCAGAGAATTATGCCAAGTGGGGGAAAACAGTGAACCCCCAAAGGTCAGCTACCTTATGATTCCATTTAGATAACATTTTTGATATGAAACAAATCAAATAAAGAACAAATCAGTGATTTCCAGAGGTCAGAGACAAGGGAAGAGGCTGGCAGAAAGGCAGGCAGAAGAGAGGAAGGTGTGGTTATAAAAAGGCAACATCAGGAATGCCTGTCATGACAGAACTGTTCTGTATTTAGAATGTGGTGGTTACCCAAACATATGTATGTGATAAACTGTACAGAACTAGATATACACACACAAACGAGTCCCAGTAAAAATGGGGAGTTCAGAATAAGATCAAAAGATTGGATCAAAGTCAGTATCTTCGCTGTGGTATTTTACTGTACTTCTATAAAGTATTGCCATTGAGAGAAACTGGGTGAAAAGATTTTATTTCTCATCCTAGGGCCAAAGCAGACATTTTTGAGAATATGCATTTCCAGGTTAATGAGGCCACCATGCTGCGCACATGAGCCAAAGGGTTAACAAAGATTATCCAAGTTGCCCTATGTTGTCCATGATTAAAAATATTTTTGTAATTTTTAAATGTTTTCATTTTTGTTCTTAAAAAAATTATTCAGTTGAAGTACAGTTGACACACAATGTTATATTAAGTTCAGGTGTAGAACACAGTGATTCAGTAGGTCTGTATGTTATACTCTGCTCACCACGAGTGTGCGACCCCTGGTCATCAGACAATGCTAACACCACTGACTGTATTCCCTATACTGTACCTTTTTTCCTAGTGACCAATTTATTCCAGAAGTGATCAACAATCTGAAAAATTGAAAGTGATACCTGAACTTAATGTAAATGTTGATCTCATTTACAACCATGGTTATCCAGAAAGATTTGGTTGAAATAGATGTATTTCTAGCTTACTTCTCTATCGCAAAGCATTTAGCCTCTGTATAAATATGTTAATTTACACATTTCCGATGACAAAGAAATTGTTCATAACTTTACTGATTCTTAAATTAATATCAACATTTTTCAAATAACAAATATTATCTAATTAAAATATGTTTGAGGTGGAAGATGAATAAAATACTGCACCAAGGCACAATTCACAAAGGAAAGAAGGCAAAAGACTTAAAGTGTGGTCACTCAAGTTCTTCTCCTGAATTTCTTTCTGATTAGCTCTACCAAGCTATAAAAAGGTATAAAAAGATGACCAAGACATTGGGCTCTGTACCTAAGAATGTATTCCCTGAGTTCCTATGTGACTCTATACTCCAGAGTAAAATTTAAAAATCACTTGGAAAAAATTCTGTCTTGTTTCAGGTGTCTCCCAAGGCAAAGACTAAAACAAAAACATGGTATAGGAAACATATTTGGGATATGATTCCGAGAAGAAGACAGGAGGGTATGGGGAGAGGTGAGAAAAAGGGGGGGGATCAATTTAACAGTGAGTAATAGTAACCACTGTTGTCAAAAATACAGAGTTGTTTCTGCAAAAATCTCCTGAAAATGCTATCCCATTTTCCCTTTGAAATGTGGAAACCGGGGCTATCTCTTCACTTGATCTCATCCACATTTGGGGAAGGCTGGCCCTCAGCTCTGTAACTCCTGTGCACTTACAGGCTGAGCTTGAAAATGAAACCTGGGACTTGAGAATAGAACCTGGGGGAGATGTCAGAAACATGGCCCTGAAGGTGGGATGCACACAGGTCCAGGTGAGTATGTGCTCCTTCTTCAAACAGATACTTCAAAAATAAATAACCGGAACTGTATAAAACTATGTCAAACAAAAAGCTTCTGCAAAGCATAACAATGAACAAAATGAAAAGCCAACCTATGAGAGAAGATATCTGCAACCAGAGAACTGATAATGGTTAAGATCCAAAATATGTAAGAAACTCACAACTCACATACATACATACATACATACAATCTGATAAACTCCACAGTAAATAAATAATTAAAACAATCTGACTAAAAATGGGCAGAGGAACTAAAAAGAAACTTTTTCAAAGGACACATACAAACGGCTAACAGTACACAAAAAGATGCTCAACATTACTAACCAGCAGGGAAATAAAAATCAAATCCTGAGTGAAATATCAACTCACACCTGTTACAATGGCCACTGTTAGAAAGAGAAAGAGAAAGAGAGAAAATGAGTTTTGGAGAAAATGTAGAGTGAAGGAACATTTGTGCATGGCTGGTGGGAATGCAAACTGATGCAGCCACTGTGGAAAACAGTATGGAGTTTTCTCAAAAAGTAAGAAAAGAAACACCATATGCTCCAACAATTCAATGTGTGGGTATATCTCTAAAATAATTGAAATCTTGTTCTCAGATATTTGCGTTCCCATATTCGTTGCAGTATTATTCACAACAGCCAAGAATTGGAAACTAATGAAATGTATACTGACAGATGAATAAAGAAAACGTGGTATATACATACAAGGAATGTTATTTACCCAGAAGAAGGTAGGAACTCCTATCAAATGTTACGATAAGGATGAGCCTTGAGGACAATACATTAAGTCAAAGAAGCCAATCACAGAAAAACAAAGACGGCGTGATTCCACTTACAAGAAGGATCTAAAGTCAAACGTGTACAAATAGAAACTATGACGGTGGTTGCCAGGGGATTGAGCAAAGAGTAATGGGTGACTGGTATTTGATAAGTACAGAATTTCAATCATGCAAAACAAAAAAAAAAATTCTACAGATATGCTGTACAACAATGTACTTAGCATTAACAGTAATGTAAAATTCAAAATGTTTTAAGAGGGTAGGGCTCATGTTATGCTTTTTACATTGGACAAAAGTGAAGGAGACAAACAAAAACAGAGGGTATTTTGGGCACTAGACCTTCCTTTTAAGAGTATTTTTAAAAGTTCTTCAGGGAGAACATAAATGATAAATGTCAGAAATTCGGATGTAGATAAAAGAAGAATGTGAGATAAGGGATTTAGGAAGGCATAAGAAAATGTTTTTGTTAATTGATCTAGTAAATAACCATTTGTTTAAAGAAATAATACTGACAACACATTTGCTGATTATATCA
Organism: Neofelis nebulosa; assembly: GCF_028018385.1. Taxonomy (NCBI): domain Eukaryota; kingdom Metazoa; phylum Chordata; class Mammalia; order Carnivora; family Felidae; genus Neofelis; species Neofelis nebulosa. The sequence goes on from NC_080800.1 coordinate 22,304,592, forward strand.
AATAGATACCTAAAATGAAGGGCAGCAGTGTTGTAAGGACTGAGAGGGAGAAAATGGGAATCCTATTATGGGCTAAGTGCACTACCTGGGGAGTGACATAGTGTTATTTGAAAGCAGACTTGAAAGAGTTGTTTTTTTGTATTTGTTTTTTAAAAAAGATTTTAAGTAATCTATACACCCAACGTGGGGCTTGAACACACAGCCTGGAGATCAAGAGTCGCCTGCTCTACTGACTGAGCCAGCCAGGTACCCCCAAGGACTTAGATTAGTTGTAAATATGTGTTACAACTCTAAGCAAATAAAAACTAAAAAAATAAAAATAAGCGTAATTGATATGCTGGAAGACAGAAAATGGAATCACCCATAAAACATGCTGAATTAACAGAGAAAGCAGAAAGAGGTGGTGATGAAGCCAATCAAAGTGCTGTCAACTGAAACCATTCGGAAATATGGTAAATACTACTCAAACTATTTACATTTTCACTTTAAAAATAAATTTCCTAGGGAAACCAATGAAAATACATAGAAGGTCAGAAGAGTTGTTTACAAGAAACACACTTTGGTTTTTTTATAATTTATTCCAGTATTTACTTTTTTTAAAAACATCATTTATTTAAGAGAGAGACAGAGAGAGAGCGAGAGCGCACGCACACGTGCTCATGCATGAGCAGGGGAGAAAGCAGAGAGAGAAGGAGAGAGAGAATTACAAGCAGGCTCTACACTGTCAGTGTGGAGCCTGACGAAGGCCTCAATCTCACAAACCATGAGATATGACCTGAGCTGAGATCAAGAGTCGGACACTTAACTGACTGAGCCACCCAGGTGCCCTAAAAAAACCATTTTAAATATAAAGACAGGTACCAAAGTAAAAGTATGGAGAAAGATGAAGCCTGCTGACCAAGAAAGCTGGAGTGTCTACATTATTGCACACAAAGCAGACTTCAGAGGAAGGAAAATTATCTTGTATAAAGAGGGGCATTACATAATGATGAAGGAGTCAATTCTCCAAGAAGACATTCACCCAGCCATTCAATTTTAGTTAAAATGCCACTAAGTTATTGTGCAGATACTGACAATATGATTCTAATGTTTATACAGAAAGGCCAAAGACCCAGGATAGCTAACACAACACTGAAGAACAACGAAGCCGGAAGACTGACACTATGTGACTTTGAGACTTACTAAAAAGCTAATATAATTATGACAAAGAACACATAAATAGATCAGTGGGACAGAACAAAGAACCCAGAAATACCCCCCAAAAAAACATTCTACTGAAAGTGAACAAAGGCGCAAGAGCAATTCAGTGAGCAAATGGACAACTCATTGTTTTTTCAACAGATGGTACTGGAACGAGAGGCCTTCCATATGAAAAACAAACAGAATCCGTATAAAGACCGTACATCTTTCATAAAAATTAACTCAAACTGGATTGTTAACTGCAAACTAAAAAAAAAAAAAAAACCAAAACCAAAAACAAAAACTTCTGTGAGATAACAGGGGAAAATTTTGGTGACCCTGGCAGAATACCAAAAGCATGACCCATTAAAGAAATAAAATTGATAAATGGCAATCTTTCGAAGCTAAAAAATATCTTCTATGTGAAAGATACTGTTAAAACAATGAAAAGACAAGTCATAGGCTGGGGGAAAGTATTTGTAAAACTCATCTGATGGAGGATTTATATGCTAAATATACAAAGAACTCTTAAAACTTAAAGATAAGACAACAGTAGCCCAATTTCAAAATGGGCAAAAGACCCTGACAGACAACTCAACAAAGATATATAGATGGCAAAGAAGTGCTGTGCCGTACAAAGATGTGCGACACCATTTGTCATTAGAAAACTGCAAATTAAAACAATAATTGTCACTCAGGGCTGGTGAGAATGTAAAAGGGTACAGCTACCTCAGAAAACACTGGGGGAGGTCTCTACAAAATGAAACCCAATCCTATAATATGGTCCAGTGCCCATGCTCCTAGATCTTCGTTCTCTTGATACGAAAGCTCATGTGCACAAAAAACCCTGCACGTGCATGTTTACAGTGACTTTATTCCTAACTGCCAAATACAAGAAGCAAGTGAGATGGCCTTCAGTAAAGTGAACGAAATCAACTGTGGTTCATCTGTACAGTGGAATATTATTCAGGGATTAAAAAGAGAAATGGGGTCACCTGGGTGGCTCAGTCAGTTGAGAGCCCACTTCAGCCCAGGTCATGATGTTGCGGTTTGTGGGTTTGAGCCCCACATTGGGCTCTGTGCAGCCCGGAGCCTGCTTCAGATTCTGTGTCTCCCTCTCTCTGTGTCCTTTCCCTGCTAGAGCTCACTCGCTCGCTCTCTCTTTCTCAAAAATAAACATTAAAAAAAAAGAGAGAAATGAGCTATGAAGCCATGAAAACCAGAAGAACCATATATGTACATATATACTGAAGGGAAAGATGCCAAACTGATAAGCCTATATATTTTATTACAACTATGTAACATTGTGGAAAAGCTGAAACCAGAGAGTAAAAGACATGAGTGCTTGTGACGGGCTCACGGGGAGAGAAAAACACACAAATAGGGAAAGCACGGGGATTTTTAGGGTGGCGAAACTCCTCTGTATGATGCTATAATAGATACGTGATATTATGCCTTTGTCAGAACCCATATAACAGCACAAAATAAAAAGTGGATCTTAATGTAAGCTACGTACTTTACTTACTAATAATACATCAACAGTGCATCATTAATTATAACAATTATACCACACTAATATAAGAGGTTGGTAATAAATGACAGTGAGAGGGAGGGAAACCCTCTGTACCATCTGCTCAATTTTTCTATAACTCTAAAACTGTTCTAAAAATACAGTGCATTGGGGCACCTGGGTGGCTCACTGTTTAAGCATCCAACTATGGATTTTAGCTCAGGTCATGATCTCACAGTTCACAAGTTCGAGCCCCACAATGGGCTCCGGGCTAACAATGTGGAGCCTGCTTGGGATTCTCTCTGACCCTCTCTCTCTCTTTATGCCCCTCCCCCGACTGCACTCTTCCTCTCTCTCAAAATAAATATACATTAAAAATGCTAAAAGTAGACTGCATTAATTAAAAGAAATTAAGAAGTCATTTAGCTGTGAATTTACAATTTCTGTATTTACTCTAGCAAATCTGTACTTTACGATAATGTAATGAGATTTAGAAATACAAAAAAAAAATCAATTAAAAAACATCAAAACATAATCAGAATACTTTGATTCCAATTCCTTTAAAGTAACAACAGAAAAAATGACCTCAGTATTTTAAAAGATTGGGACCCTAAAATATAAAATTATTGTTGGACAAAAAAGCAAAGCCTGGAAAGCCCAGAAACCTAACCAGAAGGGGGATTATGAGTATTTTTTAATAATTATTATTTATGTTTTTTTTTTCAAAAAAGACACATACAGGCATCATCACATAACATCAGAAATGTCCACTTCAGCGAAACTATGTACATTTACAGGTGGTCTAATTTTAGGGTAACCTTTGCAAATTTTATTTGTTGTTTCCTGAAACTTTGTTTATACAACACTGGAATGAGATGGAATCTTAGATCTTTATTCCCCCCCACCCCCTTGGTCATTTGCAAAAGTCTGACGCCAAGGGCAGGACAGAGTACCAGTGGGTTTCATGAATGTTTGCCTGGAAGCTTCAAGTGTTATATAATCCAGTGGGTTACACCATTCCTTGGATTTCCTTTTGAAGGAAGAGATGAAACAAAACCACTGCTTTAATTAAGAACAGACATAAAAGTAGAATTCAGTGAGAGTATGTGTGGTAGGCATATGCACGGCATTAAGAAAAGTTTTAGCAGCAAATGCAAATAAAGGTGTTTTTAGGCATAGAAGTGGAACTAGGGAATATGTCCAAATACCAGCAGTTCTAGAAAGCGCTTTTCGAGCTCCCCCTGGTACTGGACTTTATAAAACTCATGGAATCACGATGCTGAGGGAACGACCAGCTGGATCAGAGAACTTGTTTCCGCTTGCTTTTCATCTAGCCAGCCCAAATGAACGGTTTTGTTCTGACAAGGGTTTCTTTCACAGGGGTCCTGCAAACCTCCAATATATAAATACCAGTGCCTTTAAATAGCTCTACCAGCTTACATACACAAAAAAGAGGATATTATCAGAGTATTCATGTGGATTCAAATGTCAACATTTTTAACTGCAATTAAGATTGTTCCAGCATTTCCTTTGTAAAGTTTTATTTTCAGGGATTCATAATTCAACATAATAATCATTCCCAATATATAACTTGGCTCACAAACTCACAGGATGCAAGGGTTTTATTTTGATCTTAAAATAAAGCAAACTTGAATTTCTTGAATTTAAAGGAACTGACACAGTGTACCTCTTACTTTGATACTATTTTTCAGCGTAGTCGCTATTATAATGGATTTCACTTTCTTTAGCATATATAAGTAGCTAAATGTCTCGCAATTGGCCTTTTGAATTACAATAGTTTGTGTGTATATTTTCTTGAACTCCAGATGAAAAATAGAGCGTACAATTTTTATTTACTTCAAAACGTCCATGCATCAACTATACCTGGTCAAGGAACTAAGGATGTTCCATCTGGAGAACAAATGTCTTCCAAGGAATCTCAGATTGGACTTGTTCTGTTTGGACACGGCTGGGAGGTGTGAATAAAAGATATGGGAAAACTGGGGGCACCTGATGGGGTGAGCCAGAAGAGCATGGGACTCTTGATCTTGAGGTCATGAGTTTGAGTCGCATCTTGGTTGAAGACATTACTTGAATAAAAATAAAAATAAAATAAAAATTTAAAACGCATGAGAAAACAACTGAAATGACAGAAGGAAAATACTCTTTTAAGCAAATTTGTCCAGAGAGGGTGGCCTCAGTAAGATCTCTTCCTAGAGATATTGGGGAGGTGTACCATCAAAGCAGTGCTTGAGATTCCTTCAAATTTTGAAATCTTTAACATTAAAACCCTACATCAAAATGTTGTGGAGGATAAAGAAAACTAGAATATTTGTACTTCAAATATACTGTTCCAAAATAGGTAAGAGCTTACCATTACTTTCAACCACTTTCTTTCCAACAATTTCAAGCTGTCTATGGGGTATGAAACATCTGGACTAAAACTATGGAATATATTTGCAGGATTAATATCTAAAATTGGGATTGCCAGTAAAAGATGCATGGGATAATGTATATCTGAAATATGTTGATATATTGCTCTTGAAGCTTCAAGAATCCTGTAGTGTGGGAGAATGCTAATATCCTTGCCACTAACAGTAAGAATTAGTACATTTGAGACCATTTAAAGTGATTCTTACTATGTCCTTTTATTTATTTACCATTTGAAAAGTAGGCTTCATGCCCGACATGGGGCTTGAACTCACAACCCCAGGATCAAAAGTTAGATGCTCTACCGAGCCAGGTAGCAGCCCCTTAACTATGTCTTTTTTAAATTGAGATGAAATTCACAACATAAATGGGATCATTTTAACATGAACAATTCAGTGGCGTTTAGTACATTCCCAAGGTTATACAACTACTGCTTGTATCTAGTTCCACATTTTCATCACCCTCAAAACGAAAATTCCATACGCATTAAGTACTTGCACCCCATTCCTCATTCCCCCTTCCCCCCAGGCCCTGGAGACCAACAATTTGCTTTCTGCTTCTACGCCTTTATCTATAACAGAAGTTTCCTATAAACGGGATCACACAACAGGTGACGTTTTGTGTCCGGCTTCCATCACTTAAGCATCATGTTTTCTAGGTTCATTCACTCTGTGTTACTTATTACTGCTTTTTTCCTTTCTATGGCTGAATAATATTTCGTTGTATAGGATATACAACACTTTGTATGTCTTCTAAAAGGTACATATTTTAAGAATCATTTTACTGATGTCTCTTTTTGAACATCATTCCACGATCGCTTCAGATAAATACAACATCTTTGGATGTTGTAAAAAAGGAGCATGCCTTGCCCTCATAGTAAAGAAGGTATAACCTTATAAAATCAGGCATGTTTTTATCAATCGCATTAACTGGTTTCAATTTTGTCTCTGTGTTATTATTCCAATCACTTATCACCTTCGATTTTATACTAATATATTCGCGCCTATAATGTCTAACCTTTGGTGGATCAGTAATTTATCTGGCATCCAAACAGAGTTCAGCACCTAGTTTCATGGGCCTCATGGGGAGGTACGGGAAGTAAAACGCATGCCCAGGATTAAGAACAAAGTTTGAGAACAAAGGCTAAATGTTCTCACCTATTATTCATCTTTCTCTGCTTTCAGGAGGGAACCAATGCTCCTCACCACATCTGCAACTATCAGCCACGGCCAGCACTTTTTCAACTGGGATCCAATCCCCCCGTACCACCGTTCCCTTCCCGAACCTGTCACGATGTCTCTCAGGCTCCAGATCTCCAACGGGCAAACTACATTGCACTCTCAAGTTTTAACCTCTGGCTTTAATGAAGTCTTGTTGTCTTTCTAACACGGACTATTCCACAACCCTATCAAAATAAAACTGGGTTTAGTTTCTGCATTTGTTTCCTTCCCAACACAGGTTTCTCACTCGTGGGAAATCCTCAAAATTCAAACTTTTCTCCCTTTGTCCAAGTTATCATGGGCCATAGTTTTTCTCCTTTATGACCTCATTTGTGACCACATATCTTCTGTGGCGCGCAAACCATTAAGCGATACCCATCTTCCTTGCCTTAGTTCACTTCACCAGAAGTCATGGCCCCCTCCCTGCCCACTGTACAACGACTTAGCTCCTGGTTTTCTAGGTTCCTCCACTGGTAGAACTATTCTGGATGGTTTTGGTATACAAGTGAGTATGAGAGCCATAAAGCTGGCCACTCAAGATAACCCATTTAGAAATAATAACGTGCCATTCGGCTGTGAGGACGGCACTTGGCTGACAACCTACAGCAGCAGCACCTTGAGTGTCTACTGCAATGTGTCACTTGAGGCCATATTCCTGCAGAGAAGCCCCCAGGCAATTACTAAGCATAGTGACGGTACTAGGTCCTTGCCCTTTCTGACCAAGACAGGACTCCTGTAAGGGTCAGTCTTTGCTCTAGACCTATGAGCTTAGCTAAAACATCACCACAACCCCATCAAAGTCTGACATTCTTTTTGAAGTCCCCTTCTCTCTTTTCCTTTACGTGTGTCAGATGCGTTTTTTTTTTCCTTTGAGACAAAGAGGGAGAGGGCACATGAGTGGGGGAGGGGCAGAGGGAGGGAAGCAGAGAGAGGGAGAGAAAGAGAATCCTAAGCACGCTCCACGGGCAGTACAGAGCCTGGCGCAGGGCTCAGGCTCACAACCCTGGGATCATGCACGGCCTGAGTCAAGATCAAGAGTAGGACACTCAACCAGCTGAGCCACCCAGGCGCCCCTACGTGTGTCAGATATGCTTTATGGTCTGAAGATTTCTCTGCCCAATCTTGTGTCCTCTTTCACAGCAATTGTCCTCCCCTATAACTGGGACTCCAAATGCACAACAAGGTGGTTTTAACAGAGGAAGTGACTTGACATAGTGGATGTTCAATCCAAGCTCCCAGCCACCGTTTTCTTTACCACTTAGTGATCTTTAGCTAGATCTTATTTTACTGACCTAATCTTACATGCACACCCTAAACATTGGTATCGCCCATACTTACCATATTCAAAACATCGGTTCCAGGAATCCTAACCTCCAGTCGTTTTCATTTATTTGTTACTCTTGTTCAAACAGTTCCTTATTTATGAAAGTCCTATTCTTTAAGAAAAAGACGGGTCTATGGCCATTTTAATTAGCAACACACAGAAGTTAATATGTCTACAATTAATATAACTAATAAAAACTGTGAAATTGCCTTATTTATGAAATCTCCCTTTGTCCAGTCACAGTGTGATTATGGTAGAAAGCTAGTAGTAGGAAACAATGTTTTGGTCTCCAAACCCTCTGTGTCTTAAATGAGCATTTAGCTCATTTCACTAACATGCTAACACTACTGTGGGTCTAAGTGTATATTTACTTGAAGCCTTCATATTAAGGCCCTAGGGAAGGATCAGGTGCAGTAATAGTTTCATAGGACAAGTGCAGCTGTCATCGAGCACTGTCGCTCTCTCGTAGACAGATGTAAAAATGCTATTTCTCTGGTTTCACGGGCTCCGTGGAAGCCATTGTTGCCTCTATCCCCGCTGCTGTTCAGGAAGGGGATCCAGTATATGACATGCTGCAGGAATTCCAGTGGGGGTGACAATCACTTAAAACCATTAACAGAAGTTAATTCTTTTCCCCAGATAACTTTCTGTCCTCTTCCTCTCCCCTTCAGCTTTTAGCTCATACAATACCCCCTACTCCTTTCCTTTGGTGAAGGAAAGAAGCATGGGCTCCCAATGTAGTGACTGCTCTGTCCGTAGAAACTGCTTAAGAGATCCTTAGACATTGCCTGTTTCTCCAACCTTATATATCCTACTGGGGAAGGTGGAGGGTGGATACATTTTAGATTTTAAAACAATTTCCCTTGACAACCTCCAATGTGATGTTTCTCACGACTCACTTTGGTAACTTTCCTATTTCAAACATCTTGTCAGTACTTCCCAACTATCATCATGTTAAATATGATATACTTTAAACACACAGAAGAGTTCAGAAAACAACATAACATCTAGGTCTACCTAGCTATGGTTTTCAATTTTAATTTTTTTCACATGTATTTAGTTATCAAAAAGAGGGGCAGGGGAGAGAACGAACAAGGAAGAGGCACAGAGAGAGGGAGACACAGGATCCAAAGCAGGCCCCGAGGTCTGAGCTGCCGGCACAGAGCCTGATGCGGGGCTCAATCTCCTGAACTGCGAGATCATGACCTGAGCTCAAGTTAGACGCATAACCGACTGAACCCCTCAGGCAGTCCCGGTTTTCAGTTTTTATATGGAGTATTTGGTTGCCAGTCAGACATTCTCTGCTGATTTAGGGGCATCTTTTACCTAACTTCCCACTTCATGTTGGAGCGAGGCGTTTTTTCTTTTTTTTTTTTTTTTTTTTCTGTATCTTGGTAAGCTTTGTAAATGCAAACCTTAGCCTTAAAATGTGTTTATAGGTTCTATAAAGCCCTTTTTGCATTCCCTATCACCAACCTGACAACCAGCTCAGTGCTATGGCCCTATGTTTTCATTTACTCTGTTACTGGCACTTGGGGATTTTCCTTTCTTTCTTACAAGTCCAGCAATACAACTTGCTATTGTTATACTTATTTTGTGCTGGAAGCTGAGCTGTCCCAGCCTGAGTGGCAGGGCCCGGGCTGTGGACGGATTGGTGACTGCAAGGCGGCCCACCCACCGTCAGCGAAGCTTCTTGTCCTCCCGCTTTTAGGTAATTTGGCCTTAAAACTACCTGGGGTATTGTCTGCTGGGGAATGGCTCTCGGCAGGCCCCCTGGGAAAAGAACCATTAGGGAAGAAAATAAGGTTCCTCAAGAAATTGTGCGGCCTTACATTTAGCCCTTGCCATCCCCTATGGAGACTCCTCTACTTATAGGAAGGATAGCCTCATGCCTTTGCCAGCAAAGAGGGCCTGTAAAGGAGAGACATATGGATATGAAAGCCCCACTCTGGCAACTAAGGAGTGTATCTCTGGGCACGGGTGACTTCAACCCCTAGGCCCACCTGGCCCCCCGGAGGCATTCCAGATGATGACTGAACCTAGTCGGTTAAGCTACAGAATGGTTCATTGGTTCCTAGGTGCATGGTCTCTCCGAGAATGTGTGAGGCATGGGTTTCTAACGCCTTGCCAGGAAGGGGTTTCAGGCCCTTCCTGGCACCTCAGACGAGGCAAACACATTGTTCTTCTGGCCCCATGTGGTCAGGAGGTCACGTCCATGTAACTGTTCCACTTGAGGTGTTGAGAAATGGAGGGCCTTTCACGAGAACGGCGAAGCAAATGCTTTCTAGATTATAGATAAACGCAGGTGCATAATGGAATAATGTAAGAAATTAATCTATAATCAAAGGGTATGCGGGAAAATCACCATGTTATTTCTTAAAGGTCGTTTATACATAGGAACATTTTCAAAATTAGGTAATGTTAAAAAACAGAGATGACATATGCTACAAGGAAATCACTAGCATATATAACGCCACATTTACTATGATAAATCGGCCAGTTCAACACACTGCTGTTGACTGTGCCCATTTTTTAGTTTTTTTAGTTTTTTATTTTCTAGTTTTTTATTTTTTTACTTTAGTTTTTTATTTTCTAGTTTTTTATTTTTTTACTTTAGTTTTTTATTTTCTAGTTTTTTATTAGTTTTTTACTTTAGTTTTTTTTATTTTCTAGTCTTTTATTTTAGTTTTATTTTACTTTCACTGACGCCGCTCTTCCTTCGGGAACCCCTGCACCTGTTGGAGCTGGACTCTGGCAATTTTGGGATTTTTAAGAGTTTATGGCGTGGGAGGAGTTTTATGTTAACTAAGACCATCTCATGTCAGAACGAGAAATCCCCATTCATTCCTGCACTTACTCTACTCTCGCTTTCCAAATAATACTTAAAATGCACTTTTTGAGGACCTCAGTCTTGTTTATGTTGAGAAATACAGTGAAGAATTATGTCTATCATCCTCTTACTGGACTGACCGGAGGCACCAAATGCATTTGACCGCACCATCCTACGTGAGAACCCTCTGGCTTTGGTCACGAGACTGGCATGGTCTTCCTAATCTGTGATTCCTTCTTCTTCCTTCTCCATTTTATGCTTGATGTTCATGTCGGACACTCCAGGGTCAGCACTCTGCCCTTCTCTATTCAACTTCATTACAAGCTTATATGATGTGGACTGAATAACTGTTCCCAAATGTCTACTTCTCCTTTGCCACTAATAAGATTATTTATTGCTGACCAATGACAGGTGACAGGTAGGGCTACCCTGCGGGCACAGTGTTCTTTTCTATTCCATGTGACTTACATTAAGTAAGGAAACGTGAACAGGAGCAATGAATGCCAACAAAGAGTCAACACTTAAAAAGCGACTGTGTTCCTACAAGTTTTCTTCCTTATTTTCTCATTGCTTTGAAGCTAGGATTACCCAGTAGAAGCTGTTGCTTCAGCCTAATTCTTCTGTGAACAAAGAAGATGTGCACAACAGGGCTAAGCAAAGCCCAGGAGAGCCACAGCTGTCTATCCTTCCAAAAATAACACAGGAGGAAATCAACTACTGTGTTGCAGTTACCTACTGAGAGGTTCGGGTTGTTTGTGACTGCAGTATAATACAATACAAGCTGACTGCTATGAAAACCATCGCATCACCTAAAATGTATTTATCCAGTCCTAAACTATGGACTGAGCCTCATTCAAGTAACTTCTTACTGATGTCTCCAATTAGTAACAATGTGATCGTTAGATATAGAAAGATAAGCTATTAAGAAAGATTAAAAAAGAAAAGTACTACTTGATAAATGGCCATGACATTTTATGATCACAGGGGAGCTACTGTCCATTAACTGTCACAATTATTAATTAGCACACATAAAGGAACTAATGTTCCCCTCTTTGCAGATGTGGCCAACATTCTTTGAAATATGTCAAATATTAAAATCTCTCCACAGGTTTTCTTTTAAGAAGTCTAATACATTTACTAGTTGCAATAAAGAAATTTTACTAACAAAAATTAGTCATTGAAAGGTTATGTGTTTCTACGTACCACCGACCCATTTTCATATGATTAGAGGGATATTTTTGAACCAGTTTTATGCATGTTAACCCTATATGGTAGATGTGATTAAAATTATTTAGAAAGATTAATACTAACACTTGAATAAACTTCATGAGTTATAAGTATAGCAGGTCAAAATAAGAGCTCATAGTTTTGGACATGAGTATCACTGGTAGACATGTGATTCGATCTCAAAACCAACGCTAAAAGAAAGTGAAACTGTATTTGTATGAACGACTTGAATTAATCACAGTTTGATTCCTTAACATTTATTTCTATTCACTCATAAAATAATTGAGTTTTTATCCTCCTGTAGTATACATATAATGAAATAAAAATGAAATATTTCAGTTCAAACCAAAAAACTGAAACTTCAGTCATTCCGTTGGGATAGAATAAAAGGGAACATGAAGTACTAACCACTGAGAAGGAACACTGGTTTTTCTTAGAGTAGGTAGGGAAATTCACTCTCAATAAACATTTAAAACACTGAGAACTAGAACTTGGAGCTTTAATTATTAAACTTAGGAATATTTAGTTTAATTTCACAAACGATACTGTACTTTAATATCTTTCTCTCATGTATGAGTGTGAATACACTTATTCTAAAAATGATTTCACAAGTTTATACAGATGTATGTAAAATCAGTGAGAACTTATGGAAGAAGTTGAAGGCAGAACAAAAACTCCAAGAGTTTCGAATGTTATATTGAACACCAACGTAATATCAGCCAAACGAAACAGGAAAAATGATTAGCGGCATAAGGCATCATAAGTATTACAAAACACTCTAGTTACTTTTAACCAAATATAAATCCTAAAACAATTGAAAAAACTTTGAGGATTTTACTTTAGTACTGATGGAGAGAAATGTGAAAGGTTGTTGTAAGAATCCTTACTGCTGTTCTATGTTGTCTGTGTCTCTTCTCCTTCCGAGTACATGGGAACCTGACATTTTTTGACCTCCTAACTTTGAATGGGACAATACAGCTAGTTATAATCCATCAGTTTTTGGTATAAGACATATGAATTAATTTGGGGCTATGGTATTTAATTGTTGGTATAAAATCCTCTAAGAGATCTCTCTCCTTTAGGCTCAGAGATGAACAATATTTGACATGGTGGACACCTTATCTGTCTTATTCTCTGAGCAGACTGAAATGAACAAGGACCCTCCCTTTAGTCTGTACTAAACATGAAATCTAGAGAGAAATGCACCTTTATTTCAAGTCACTAAGACTTGGGACATTGTTTCTTAGGCAGTATAACCCGGCCTATGCTGACTGGTACAGTCCTCCTAAGAATATTCAAGGTAATGTTGTTACTTACCTTCATTAACAACCCTAAAAACCATTATTTTTTAAAAGGTCAATAGTATGAATAAAAGCAAAAACAATACAATGATTACTCCTTGGAGGAACAAACTTTTTGTGATCACTGCACTCCATTATATTATGATTTAATCCAAGAATAACTCTCAGAGAACTGTTATAAAATAGATACATAAATCAAACTACAAATATGAATAACATGTGAAAATAATTTTAATAAGATTTTTAATTCAATATACATGAAATATGATCCTTTCATCATATCATCAATATAAATATTAATAATATGATACTTTACTTTTTCAGACTAAGTCTGTGAAATCCAATGGATTTCAAATGTGTCTAATTACATATATAACATATCTCAATTGGGATTGGCCACATTTCAATTGCTCCATTACCACGTGTGGCTAGTGAGGACAGTATTGAAGAGTGCAGCTTTATAGGCTATAGTGAAATAAATGATATGCAAAGACTTCAGGTTCCCTTTTATAAATCTTATTTTATCACCTGTGCTTTGAATAGGTTATGACTAATAAAGGTATTTAAGGTTACATTCTTTTACAAGAACACAGTGTGAACATATCCTTTATAGCTAAATTTAAACATATCCATATACTTCATAAATGAGTAAAATGTACATGTAAAACCTTTTACAAAAAATGAATAGCCTAAACCTGGGACCTGCCTGTATATATGGCAGTCAGAATCAACATTTTCCCTGAGACATCAAGCGAGTCTGTTGTGCACACAGTGACAAGTGGGAATTTAGGGTACAAAATTTCTCATGTGTAAACCATAATCACAATAATTTCAAGTTAAAAATATTTAATGTATATATAAGCAATCAATTTCCATGACTATAAAATATCCATCAATTATCTAATTTGAGTATTGTAAGAGCTAATGGATTTCCCAAAATAATCTCCTTACTTTTTAAACGTTCTATTTATTTTTCTAATTAGAGAGCACATGTCAGTGGGGGAGAGTCAGACACAGAGGGAGGGAGAGAATTCCAAGCAGGCTCTGCAGTGTCAGCACAGAGCCTGACATGGGACTCCATCTCATCAACTCTGAGATCATGACCTTAGCCAAGATCAAAGGCTGGATGCTCAACCAACTGAGCCACCCAGGTGCCCTGCAAATTCTATTATTTTTTTTTACAACAAATTATTTATTTTGGCCAAGACAGACACAGCAAAGGTGGGGGAAGGGCAGACAGAGAGGGAGAGAAAGAATCCCAAGGAGGCTCTGTACCTCCCACGTAGAGCCTGATGTAGGGCTCAAACCCATGAAGCTGTGAGATCATGACCTGAAAGAAAACCAAGAGTCATACATTTAACCGACTGAGCTGCCCAGGCAGCCCTGCAAGTTCTATTCTTAAATAAAACGATCTGACTTATCACAGAAGGTTGCTAACAGTATTTGAGAATTGTGTCAAAAATAAGTTTTATTTTAGAATGGGTGGGTATGTCATCCTTTCTAATGGTTATTATATAGCAAGCAGAGCGAAAACCCATGCCATTATTCTATAGGAAAATATCCATTTTGCTATGCACCTCAATGGATAGGAAATACAACTAGCACATTCAGGATAGTTTTCAGTCAGTAATATAAATGTGAGAAAGAAGATAGGGATGCAGAAAATATTACCATTGTATTCCACTACAAATTATTACTAAGTTTGATGAGAGTATTTCTCAGTCATCTTGACTTTTGGAGAAACTGATATAAGTAGCTGAGGGCCAATATTCATTCGTTACAGTAAATCTTTTACACAAAGTTAAAGGCAAAGGGAAAAAAAAACAGTAAAATATCACCATATTCAGTGTCTAATATATTTCTCCATAGGGTGGTGAAGAATAAAACAAAAGTGAGTACTGAAGTAACTGTGCTTAAGCCAACTTGATCCCCATGTGGAAGATTAGCCAAAGAATCCAAAGTGGATTGTCATTTATAAAAACTCATTAGACTTAATTGAGTATTCTCTCCTACAAATAATGGAAATTAAGAAATTTAAAATAATTTTTATTTTCATTCCAACTGACATAGATCCCAAAGGATATCTTTACCAAGGATTTATTTGTCTTAGACTTTTAAATGAGTTGCTGTTCTGGTTATTTATTGCTATACAACAAATTACCTCAGAATGCAGTGAGGCAAAGCATTGATTTATTTTGCTCATGAATCTGTAGGTCCAGAAATGTAGAAATACTCCCCGAGTGGTTCTTCCCTGGGAACTGTCACCTCTCGACTGCGGCTGCAGTCATCTGCAGTCTATACTGGGCTGGACGTCCAAAATGGCCCATTTTACAAGGTTGTAGCTTATGTAGATTTTCCTGCTGTGAGCTTACTTAGGGTAGTGGACAGGAGCACCTTAAGAGCCCTCCCCCTTGCATGGTGGTCTCCGAAAAGACATTCCTTTTACAAAATGGCCGGCTTGTTTTTGTTGTTAACTTAAGTACAATTGACATATGTTTCATTAATTTCAGGTGTATAATGCAGTGAATAAACAACTGAGAAATAATAAATGAATTCAATAAAGTTATGGCATATAAAATTAATACACAGAAATGTGTTCCTTCTCTATGCACTAATAAAAAAGTTGCAGAAAAAAAATTAAGAATCTCACTTACAATTGCACCAAAAAGAATCAAACACCTAGGAATAAACTTAACCAAGGATGTGCAAAACCTGTACTGTGAAAACTCTTAAACAGTGATTAAAAAAAAAAAAAAAAACCTGAAAGCAAAGTAAACAAATAGAATGGTATACAGTGCTCATGTTAAAATGTCCATACTACCCAAAGCAATCTATGGATTCAATGTAATCCCTATCTCAATAGCAAGAGTATTTTCCACAGAACTGGGATAAATAATTCAAAAATTTGTATGCAATCACAAAAGACGTTGAATAGCCAAAGCAATCTGAATAAAGAAGAACAAAGATGAAAGTATTACAATCCCTGATTTCGAATGAAACTACAAAGCTATGGTAATGAAAACAATATGGTAATGGCGCAAAAACAGACACATAAATCAATGAGACAGAATACACAGCCCAAAAATACATCCATGCTTACACGTCAATTAAGCTATAGTAAAAGAGGCAAGAATGTCCAATAGGGAATGGACAGCCTCTTCAATAAACTCATAATTGTTTAAAGACCTAAATGTGAGTCCTGAAAGCATAACTCCTAAAAGAAACCATAGGCAGTAGTCTCTTTGACATCAGCTTTAGCAATATTGTTTGTTCTAAATAGGTCTCCAGAGGTAAGAGAAACCAAAGCAAAAGTAAACAATTAAGTCTGTATCAAACTGGGGGCACCTGGGTGGCTCAGTCAGTTAAGCACCCGACTCTTGGTTTCAGCTCAAGTCATCATCTCATGGTTCATGAGTTCAAGCCCCACTGTCAGCGCAGAGCCTGCTTGAGATTCTGTCTCTCTCCCTCTCTTTCTCTGCCCCTCCCTTCCTTGTGTGCGATCTCTCTCTCTCTCTCCCTCAAAATAAATAAACTTAAAAAGACTGTATCCAACTAAAAATCTTTTGCACAGCAAAAGAAACCACCAACAAAACAAAAAGGCAAACTACTCAACGGGAGATGATATTTGAACATGTTATCTCAAATTAGGGGTTAATATCAAAAATATATAAAGAACTTAACAACAGCAGCAAAAATAACCTGATTAAAAATGGGCAGAGAACGTGAACAAACAGTTCTCTCAACACATACAGATGGCTGACAGACATATGAAACGAGGCTCAACGTCACTAATCATCAGGGAAATACCAATCAAAGCCACAACGAGATATTACCTTGTACCCATCAGAATGGATAAAATAAAAGACAGGAAATAACAAGCGTTGACAAAGATAAAGAGAAAAGGGAACCCTCATACATTGTTGGTGGGAATGTAAAAGGGTACAGTCACTATGGAGAGCAGTACGGAGGTTCCTCAAAAAATTAAAAATAAAACCACCACATGATCCAATAATTGCACTACTGGGTATTTACCCCCAAAAAAGGAAATCACAAATTCGAACAGATATACACTCCCGTGTTTGTTACAGCATGATTTACAATATCTAAGATATGAAAGCAACCTAAGTGTCCATCACTAGATGAATAGAGAAGATGTGTGTGTGCATGCATGTGTACACACACACGAGTTTTACTAACCCATTAAAAAAAAAAAAAGATAGTATAACACTAAGTTTAAAAAGTCAGAGAAAGACATGGCACCCCTGAGTGGCTCAGTTGGTTAAGCGTCCGACTTCGGCTCAGGTCATGATCTTACGGTTCATGGGTTCAAGCCCCACGTCCGGCTCTGTGCTGACAGCTCAGAGCCTGGAGCCTGCTTCGGACTCTGTGTCTCCCTCTCTCTGTGCCCCTCCTCTGCTAGCACTCTCTTTTTCTCTCTCTCAAAAATAAATAAACGTTAAAAAACTTTTTTAAAAGTCAGAGAAAGACAAATACCATACAATTTCACTTACACGTGAAATCAAAAAACAAAATAATTGCCTGACTTCTTAATGATCTATCAGAAGTTCTATGACATTGGGTCCCCTGACTTTATCAGTTAAAACAGTTACAAGTCTGCCCACGTGCAGAGGAGGGCAAAGTGACCCACCTCTCCATGGGAAGCCTATTTAGCAATTGCCACAATTTAATGTATAAAAAAGTCCTGAAATGATCCAGTCGGAGAGAGGTTAAATGGACAAATGTCAGGATCACTATACTCCTGCCAATACACTGAACACTTTGCCGGGTAGACACTGCAGATCAGATAAAACTCCAAATAAATAAGGCTTGTTTAATTGTAGTTCTGAGACTTCTTCAGAGTATTATGATATATATTCTTCTCTACTAAATTTGGTATAGTAGGAGACTTTAGGAAATGAGAATTTAAAGTCTTACTCACAAATGAATGTAAACATTCCTTTTCCATGATTGCAAAAATATAAAGTGAAAATAACCCAAAATTCCATGGAGGGTTTTTTTTCAGTAATTTAAGAAAACAATGCCATGCTCTACTTCTTCAAATAGATGGTCAAAATTACAATTCATTTCGTATCAATAAGATTTATTTTCTACATTTACTCATTTATAAACACATATGTACATATATGCATTTTTCTTTTGAATACGAAAGAAAGATGAAGACCAGATGATGCTACACATATTTACACTTACCTGCGTGTTTTCTCATAAATACACTATGAACATCTCCCGGATGAGAACTTCCCTTAAGTGGTTAAGCAGCATATTGTTGTGTGAACTTATCTTATTTTACTTGGTTAGCATCATTTGGACGGGTAATTAACTTAATTCCATATTTTTACCAAAAAAGGAGTAAAGTAAACAGAAACAAAATTATATGTATGTGAATTATTTCTAAAAGATAGATTTCTGGAAGTAAAGTAACTGACTTCAAGTTGTGTTCCTTTTGTTTGATTTTTATAGATCCTGCTAACTCACCTTTTCCAGCCCAGCATATTGCCTCCATTGATACTTTCGTCAACAGTCTATGTAGGTGCCTAATCAACCCAACAGTGGTTATTACATGTCTTCAAAATGTTTAACAAGTAGTGAGTGAGATGTATTAGACTTTCATTTAATTAGTAGTAGGACTGATGGTATGTCAGGAGGTATTCTTTTCTGTTTTTATTTTTTCAACGTTTTTTATTTATTCTTTGGGGGACAGAGAGAGACAGAGCATGAACGGGGGAGGGGCAGAGGGAGAGGGAGACACAGAATCGGAAACAGGCTCCAGGCTCCGAGCCGTCAGCCCGGAGCCTGACGCGGGGCTCGAACTCACGGACCGCGAGATCGTGACTGTCAGGAGGTATTCTTGAAGTATTTAGACTGAGACTTTAATATAGATCCAAAATGATTATGTTTTAATATTCTTGCAAAATTAAACACAAACATTTGCTACCTCAAATAGATTTTGCTTTAAAATAACTTCCTTTAAAAATTTCAAAGCTGTGGGGCCCCTGGGTGGCTCAGTTTGTTAAGCGTCTGCCTCTTGATTTTGGCTCAGAACATGATGTCATCGTTCATGAGTTTGAGCCTCACATCAGGCTCTGCACTGGTAACGTGGAACCTCCCTGAGACTGTTTCTCTCCCTCTCTCTCTACCCCTCCCCTGCTCACGTAAGCGCTTTCTCTCTCAAAGAAATGAACTTTAAAGTTGCATTCAAATCTTTAAATTGAATGAGGAACTTTATCCTCTTAAATGTAACTGAAACCAACTTAGCAATTGTTCTGTTATATCCAAGTAAATATCCAAGAAACATTTAGCGAAACAGGATTCTTTTTTTTTTTTTTTTTTTAGAAAGGTTTTGTGATTTAAAATTTTTTTTTTTTTCAACGTTTTTTATTTATTTTGGGGACAGAGAGAGACAGAGCATGAACGGGGGAGGGGCAGAGAGAGAGGGAGACACAGAATCGGAAACAGGCTCCAGGCTCCGAGCCGTCAGCCCAGAGCCTGACGCGGGGCTCGAACTCACGGACCGCGAGATCGTGACCTGGCTGAAGTCGGACGCCTAACCGACTGCGCCACCCAGGCGCCCCTAGCGAAACAGGATTCTAAAAGCCATTTGGGGAGCCCGGGTGGCTCAGTTGGTTAAGCGTCGGACTTCAGCTCAGGTCACGATCTCGCGGTTCATGAGTTTGAGCCCCGCGTCGGGCTCTGTGCTGCCAGCTCGGAGCCTGGAGCCTGCTTTGGATTCTGTGTCTGCCTCTCTCTCTGCCCCTCTTCCACTCAAGCTCTGTCTCCGTCTCTCTCTCTCTCAAAAGTAATAAACATTAAAAAAAAAACTTAAAAAAAGTGTGAATAGGGTGTATACTGATATGGTTTACTTAAACGAAGGTTCATAACACATTCTTAATAGTTTAAAACTCACATATTTTCACATATTTAAGGCATTATAATTTCAATAGTTCTAGTTTTAAATTTCCTATTTGCTCAAATATAGTGTTGGTCTAATAACAAACATACTATTCCTGACTACAGATTATGAGACACTGAAGCACTATTTTCATAAGCCTAAGCTCAGATGAACCCAGACAATAATACCTCCATCCCGGGGTTGCTGGCGGTGAGGGGAAACGGATCCAGCCAAACACAAGCTGAATTGACTGTCAATGTAAAGAGTGTGATGTTTTCATTTAAAAGAACAAAAACAAAAACACCCACTTTCACTAAAAACGTGGAATAAAACATTACGGCAACTCAACGAAGCTAAGCCTTGCAGGATTTTGGTCTGCTCTGTTGACTGACTGTTGTGATGGAGTTAAAAGAGAAATAGCAATTACTGCAATTTTCTGCTTTTTTCTGAGAGCTGTGAAACAATTTCACCAGTGCTCTAGCTGTTCCTGTTGGTTTTACCACCCCCTTTTAAAGGAGTTATATTCCCATTACTCTGCAGCCACAGACAGTGGTTTGTTCTCAAATTGTTATAATTTAGAATCAACATTTCCTTCTACTTATGCAGTTAAGATAATCTAAGGGGAAAAGATCTATTTGGTAAAATACGATATTGAGGGAAAAGATATTCAGAGGGCACTCTCGCTGTCAAAACTCATGTACTAATGGCTGCTGAAAAACAATACTTAGAAAACAAACCTAATACGTTGCAACCAAATGCTTTCTAAAATTACGTTTGCTTTTCCTATTAATTCCAAGCAAGTTCAGTATCACACAGATATATATCATTCATAACCCCGAGATACTTGAATAAAAATGTGCCAAATTTTTATTTTTTATTAAAAAAAATTTTTTAAATGTTTATTCATTTTGGAGAGACAGAGATAGACAAAGCATGAGCGGGGGAGGGACAGAGAGAGAGGGAGACACAGAATCCGAAGCAGGCGCCAGGCTCCGAGCTGTCAGCACAGAGCCTGACGCGGGGCTCGAACCACAGACTGTGAGATCATGACCTGAGCCGAAGTCAGAC
Source organism: Neofelis nebulosa (assembly GCF_028018385.1). Classification (NCBI taxonomy): domain Eukaryota; kingdom Metazoa; phylum Chordata; class Mammalia; order Carnivora; family Felidae; genus Neofelis; species Neofelis nebulosa. The sequence goes on from NC_080800.1 coordinate 22,325,591, forward strand.
GCTCAACCAACTAAGCCACCCGGGCGCCCGGAAATTTTGATTTTTTACATCAATCTACTATTGCAGCTCAGAACTGTTTTAAGGGAAAGACATCACAGAACATGACTGTTTTCTTTGAAATATTCTTACGTGACCTAATAGTCATCCTATATATTTTCAGTTTTACGTCAAGTTAATCAGCGATTCTCTAAGAGCCAATGTAGAAAATGCTCCATGACTGCATGAGGTGATTCTCTAGCTTCGGTTCTGAACAGGAGGGGCCCTTGAGACTTCTCATACGGTGCCTCCAGATGGGAAGGGAGGAACAGCGGGAGACAGAGGCGGTGCCAGCTCTCCATCATTCCAAGTATCCCCTCTGGGATATTCCAGTCCCAGCTGAGCATCCCTGGGAATAAACACTATGTGCAGCCTGTGAAAGGCCCACTGAGTCTGCTCAGCCCACAGGAGCAAGGTCAACCACAGGCCACTCTATTTGTCACTGGGATTACATCACTGAGGAAAACCAACAGAAGGTTCTAACTTCATGGAAGACACAGACCATTAGGAGCAATAGAAGAGATGCAAATAAAAAAAGAAAGAAAATTTAGAAAATTTATTATGTTAATACCAGAGCAAAAATCCCAGCAATTTTGAGAACTCGCCAAAAACACCCTTCAACAAGAATGAAGCCCCCTTTTAATGTAGTGGGGGCACTTACAACAAAGACATTTTGTGAGAATCCTGATGCTTTACATGCAATTTCTGCTTTGGAAAAAGCAGTTTATGCTGGCAAACTGACTCCTTCTCTTGGGGCCATACTACACCGGCTTCTGTAGTTATGCTATTTCATAAAATAAACATTGTGATCGGAACTCTAACCTTTGCCACTGAGGGAGGAACTCAAGACTGGTTTCTATTCCACCCATCCTGATATGCAAAATAGCCCAGCGCATCCATTCTCCTCTAGACACTCCAACGTTCCTCGGCAGGTTCAGTCATATTTTAGAAAGCCAATGTCTGTCCGAAAAATCTCAAAGTGAAGACATGGGATCCGCTACAGTGTGAAAACAGAGAGGGAACGTGTTTGGTTTCCCACTTAAAGGAGGATCTATTTGGCAAACTCAGGGTTAGGACTTTAATTCCATCAACTGATGTGGTGTAGACCTTGTCATATAAACTGCATAGACACTTCCCAGCAACGGAGAAGAAAAGAAAACACATGCCTTTCTGTGCTCCTGTGGAGAGAGACGATTGGAGATTTCACTGAGACACCATGAAACTGTGGATATCAGAACTGAAGCTTCTAATATTCAGAGAGAATCTCAACTTTCTCCAAGTGGCTAGGTTGAGATTCTGCCTCAGTGGATTACTACACATTTTTTTTTTTTTTTATTAAATTTTTTTTTTTTCAACGTTTTTAATTTTTTATTTTTGGGACAGAGAGAGACAGAGCATGAACGGGGGAGGGGCAGAGAGAGAGGGAGACACAGAATCGGAAACAGGCTCCAGGCTCCGAGCCATCAGCCCAGAGCCCGACGCGGGGCTCGAACTCACGGACCACGAGATCATGACCTGGCTGAAGTCGGACGCTTAACCGACTGCGCCACCCAGGCGCCCCTACACATTTTTAACATAAATAGCACACAGAAGGAGATACTTTTCACAAAAATCCATAGCATTTAATCATCACAATGCATATGGAAAACTGGAGGCCTGGTAATAAACATTTTAAAATGCTTCCACACTCATTCACAGACCTTCAGTTTGACTTGTGAGTATACTTAAATTTGAAATAGCTGGTAACGATAGTACAATGACTACTTCTTTTGATTGTGACTATCTATCCCCCAAATGAAGTGTGGGTACATGGTGGATTATTAGCACTTTGAGAAACTGAGGCCTCCAGATAATGCCATGTGAGTAACGTGTGAAGCAGATGCTGTAGCCCCAGTCAAGGTGGAGGTGATTGCAGAATCGGCCAATAGCTTGATGCCAACCTCGTAAGGGACTGGGAGCCAGAACCCCGCAGTGAACTCACTCCCTAATTCTTGAGCTTCAGAAACTGTACGTTGATAAATGTTTGTTGTTTTAAACCATTAATTTGGGAGGATTTCTTATGTAGCTATAGATAATAAAGTATCCAAATATAGTTATCAAGGCCAAAGTCTAACTGAAAAATCCAACTCTTTCTCAAATCACAGAAATCTCACCACAGCTTTTAAACACCTTGTTTGTTTCCTGAAAGAGTTCTCAGAATCATCAGGAGATGAAATACAAATAAATGGCTTGTGCTTGAAGTGATCATTAAGGAAATACTTAAGACACTCTACGTACATAGAATACTGTCAGAGATGTGTTCTTAGTAAATAAATCATGGTTTTTGAAAACTAATTTTAAATGATACATTTCACTTGATAACAATCATTTAAAATGTTTACTAGTAGAAAAAACAAAACAAAATGAAAATATTTTTTAAAAAAGCACCCCCCCCCAAAAAAATAAAAAAACTTAGGCTCAAAGTGCGAAGGAAAAATATGCAAGATTTTAGACCTCTTATTTGTGTTTCATTATATTCCACAGAAGTTGCTTAAAATTGAATAGAACACCAGTTACTTGGAGCTCTGGTGCCCCCTGCCTAACTATTTCCCTTCAGGCTGCTTTATGCTATATGAGAACTCAACACGCAGTGCAATTTCTGCTAATACTTCAATTGCGTGGCTTTTTATTTAATGCCACAGAAGGTAACCCTAATATAAAACCAGGAAGCAGAAAAGAAAAAGTTGAATTAACTTCTGACATCAATAGATAAATTTAACTAAAATGAGACTATATCCCATGAGATTTACTCACACTCTGTTAAGTGCCTCTTCTAGTCAATTTTTTGGAACTTTTCAAAATGCTTTCAGGGAGGATGCCTTGAGATATTTCAAAGAAAATAAAGCCAGTCCACAATGTTTCTGTAAGAAGGCTGCTTTTTGTTGGTTAACTACCCCATGTGCAAGCCCCCACCCCCCGAGCCTCCTACACTTCTTTTCTACCACCTGCCTTTGGCAAGTGTGGCTAAGGACTTAGGATAAAGACCATGCCAAAACCAAGGAAGAGCAAAACCCTCCAAAATGAAGTGGAGTCACAGTAATTTAATCTGTATTCACTTTTGAATCCATCTTTATTATTTCATATAATAAAGACAGTAATACTTTTTATATGAGGAGATGTAAATGGGAAGATTCAATAATCTCTCTTTCTCCCTCTTTCCCTCTTTCCAGAGGAACAAACACTTGTAGTCTGGCAAATGTCCTTCACTTACTTCTCTGTTTAAACTAACAGATCAAGACACACACACACACACACAAGCAACCCATGACACATACAGGCATCAACTAGGTGTGCCCGTGCATGTGTTGTGATAAGTAACTTCATCTCTACAGGTATGAATGTGGAGTTTCTGTCTTTTCAGCCAGAAGATAGGGATGATTTTGTTTTCATTAACAGCCACAGGTGTTCTTGGAAAGGTAGGACACTACCTGCTGCCTCTTGTGTTATGTGGAGAATTTGCTAAAAACGAGACAAGCAATTCTTGATTGCTACATGCCATGTTGATACATCAGCTGCTGCTTCTGTTCTTGGTTTCCATACAGTGGTTTTTTATAGCAAGACGAGAAAATCGGTTTTGACGTTGGTATTTTATAATGCATAGGAACGGAGCAACGATGGTTGATGGCAGATGCCAATAACCAGGGGAACAGGAACCCCCAGAAATCTCTGAAGTCTCACTAGGAAGCACACCACATCGTCTCCTAATGTTACCAATTTCTTCCGTCTGTGGTATTTAGGAGCTTTATTCCACTCACAGATGTCACCTTCAGCAAATTTTAGGTCCCTCTTAATGAAATCCAAAATTGCCCCACACTTCCTGTCTTCAACAACATTTACCATCTCACAATTTCTGTGGAGCAGGAATCCCAGCACAGCTTGGCAAGGCGACTTGACTCAGGGCTGTCACAGGCTACAAGGGGTCATGTAGGGCTATAATCATCTCAAGGCTCCAACAGGGAAAGATGTGTTTCCAAGCTCATTTGCTCTATTGTTGTCAGCGATCAGTTCATCTCCAGCTATTGACCAGTGACCTCCGTCAGTTCTTGAACATGGGGGTCTCTCCATAAGGCACCTCCCAACATAGCAGCTGGCGACATCAGAGCAAGAAAGAGCAAGAGAGCATGCAAGCCACATAGAAGCTCGAGTCTTTTATAACTTAATCTTGGAAGTGACATCTCATCACCTGTGCCACATTTCATTGTTTTACTTTATTGTTATAAGTCAAGAGGTCCAGGGTACATGAGATGAAAGGATTACACAGGGAGTGGACAGCAGGAAAAGGTACCACTTTAGAGGTTGACCACCACACCATTTTCTATCTCACAGACGCCTTACTTCCTAGGGAAAGGAGGCCATTTGTGTTAATAGTTAAACAAAAGCAGCTTTTAATTAAAAAAAACCAAAAACCTCTTTTTTTCCTTCTTCTTCCTTATGCATCTAATCTTATCTAAACCTACACTCTTACATGGAATTAGAAGTGGGAAATTATTCCAAGTATGTGACATTCAAATCACTCAATTTCTTAATTTCTTTTTTTTTCAGATGTTGTGTTATTTGACTTTTCAAATTAAAAGTCAATGAGTTGATCAAATGTCCTTTTGTTTTCTTTTTAGTGTATTCATCAGCTGTAGTTACAAACCTTTTGCATTCCTGACAGAGTGCATGTGCACACTCGTGCTCTCCCTAGGTCAATCTCACTATTAGTCTGTAAGTTTCCCAACTTTTCGCTACGAATCAACTTCCAGCTTTGATGATCCTCTATTTTTTGTGTGCATGTAATTATCTTTCTTATTTTTCTTTCTACTTTGTTCGGGAATGTTTTATTCTTATTTCTTTAACTTGTTAAAATAGATGTTTAGCTCATTACTTTTCAACTTTAAAAACTATTCAGTTAGATGATACTACAACCCTTGGAACTGTATCCCAAGCCAATAAATACAATGTTACTGAGCATATCAGCATTTCCTTTCTGAATTCCCCCCATCGGTAAACATCTGCCGCTCTCCGAAGGTAAATTTTGCCAGGCCAGGTCAGAGCAGCATTTAGTCTAGGGCTAATTTTCTCCACATTGAGGCAAAATCTTTCTGAGTAATCTCCCTTTGTCCTATGAATTATGGATTCTGAGCCGGGTTGGTGGGACAGGCTCTATTACTAAACTTGTTAGAGATCTGAGCACTGTTCCCTGTAATCCTCACTGATGGTATGCCCCATGGCCTAGGGTCGTTTCCTCACACACAAGTAGTGATCAATACTCTTGAACATCTGATGGGGGCACCCTGAAGATTCTTTGTGCAGCTACTTCATCTCTGTAAGCCTATCCTGCCAACCCCAGCCACCTTACTGTCTCTGGACTCTTAATGCCATCTCCAAAATTCAAGAAGTCTAGAAAGTTCTACCTGGGTTCCCCACCCTGTACCGTGGTTTGAAAAGTGTCTCGAAGCAATAACCAGGGATAATCACAGAGCTCATCTCGCTTGTTTGCCATTTCTAAGGTAATTAATGTAATTTCCTCCTTGGTACCCAATGTCTTCAAAACCATTTATTTTTTTAAGTTACTTCTGAATTGTTTCTAGTGCAAGAATAAATTCTGTCCCTGACTTCATCTTACAAGGAGAAGGGCCGGAGGACCTAATAAACATTTGAAAGAATGTGAAATCAGTGTTCCCCGGCCTCAATATCGTATTCTGTCCACTAACTCTATACCAATGTGTTATTCAAAGACCAGTGCAATTCCATCAGCTGAGGTATATCTCTACCAACCTACACCTCGAGGCAAGTTAAGCTTTTGAGGTGATTCTACCTTTCAAGGACTGATTAATGCTATGGACCTTCCTTTTAGAAAAAAAAATGCAATGAAATCTAAGCTTATGTATTAAACATCCAGGAGCTCAAAGATCTATGGAAGTTTAATCACAAATCCCAATTGGAGATCTTATGTGCCATTTGGCAGTTGTGGAGGACAGTACCATTCCTCTGACCTCTAACCTATTCTCTGGTCATTTTTATGCAAAAATCCTACTTTTGCACATGCAATTAAAGTATGCCTCAATCTTTCCATGAATACAGAGACACAGACGACAAGTACTTGAAGAAAGCTTCCAACATGAAGGAGACGAAAGCAAGCTCCGAGTCGATAAAAATGATGTAGGAAAACAAGATAACACAGACAAAAGAAGAAAGTTCAAAAAATATAGTTAATATCTTCAGAGAAATAAGAGAAAATGTTGATGCAATAATACTCATTTGAGATACTGTGTGCACAGAACCGGAAAAGAATGTGTATGAACTAGGATATCAAGGAAACAGTTGTCTTGGAAACTCCAACTAACAGCACCAAAATAGAAATTCATTAAGATAAAGTCAATAAAATCTCTCCCAAAGTAGAAAGAAGGCAAAGAGGTAGAAAGTAGAAGAGAAGTGGTAACACTTCCAAAAGGTCAAACCAGAAAGTTCATACCTGACTTGCAAAAGTTCTTAAAAAAAAAAAAAAGTGCAGAAGGAACAAATCACTGAGAGAGACAAATACCAGGTGAGCCACAAATGAGAAACAGAAATATCACTATTAATGGACGCAAGGAGCCCATAAGAGAAAATACTACAGACCACACCAAGTGTTACCAAGCGTTACCATCACAAGATGGTACCCCACAAAGGATAAATGAAATAAGGCACGAGCTTTCAGGAAGAAAAGTAAAACTAAGCAAAGAGCCCCAGCACACAAAACAGGTTAATTACAAAAGGCTCGAGATTATCCTGGCACAGAAATTTCCAGCACTCATGTCTGGAAACTAGGAGACAACTTGGGCATACCTTCAGAATTCTGAAAAAAAAAAAATGATATTCAAGCTAGGATGCTATAATGATAATAAAATGGCAAACAAATGTGAAGATAAAATAAAGACGTTGTCACAATTACAGAAGGAATTTCCCACCCATGGAAACTCTCTGGAAACTCATGGAGGATGTAATCTACTAAGGGAAGGTAACACACCGAGAGAGAAGAAAATCTGAGTTCTGGGAGCCAGAAAGCAAATCATGTAAGTCAGATGAAAAGCAAAACGAAGTTCTAGAATGAATGTAAAGGTAAATCTCAGGACAACTGCTGTACAGTATACCAGTCATGGGTGAACTGAATGGGGGTCACCCAAGAAGAACACTCCATAAAGAAAATAGAAATGTCGCATTAAACTGTATGAACAATACTGCTAAAACACATTTTACAGAGCTTATCGAGTGTTTGGAAAGAATTAACTGTAGGTACATTTAAAAAAACAAAAAATGAAAACAATGTTAAGAAAATCAGAAGTTTATAAGCAATGACCTGGTATCATTATATATTATTTTCATGGTAATGGAAAATGTTTGTATTGTTAAATAACATGAATATTGAGTTATCCCCGAATTGTGATGAGATTGGAAAAATGAGGGGAGAGAAAACTGGAGGGAGGAGAGATAATGTGAAATACTAAATTCTCAGTAGCTGTAATATGAAAGCAATACACAAGTTATAAAACAGATCAATCACAACATGCATATTATTTAGAAATATGGAGGTCAAGAGATTTAGAAAATGTTAAGAACTACAAATGACTGCCTCTAGAAGCACCACGTTTGAAGACAGGGAAAAGCTGTAACGAGGACCTACACTGGTGGTTTTTGTAAACCGTACATATTATTTGCTTTTCTTAAACTATGTACATAATGATACATTCATAATATAATTATTATAAAAAAAAAAGTCAGATGGAGGAGATGTTGATACTCCAATTCCCTGGCCCCTTGGCCCAGATGAGTCAACTGGCAGTTCTGGTAGATGATTCCGACACCTGCTGACAGCTCCCTCCTTTAACGGCTTGAGGGGCTCATCATCTTTAAGGGTTTCCTGGGCAGCAGGGGAGAAGCTTACTGCAAACAAGAACAATGGGGCAATTGTGGAATCCCGGATACATCTGGTCCCAAATCTCAAACAATGGGTATCAGTGCACGCGGTAAAATGTTCCTGCTTCTTATTCATCTAGACAAATGATTCTGAGGCACGTTTACCGTGTTACCACGTTTATCATGTTACATTGAGTCCCAGTTGCACAGAGCAAATAGCTACCCATGAACATACCCTATTGGCTTTTCTTACTTTCCTCACTTTCTTATGCTTCCTGGGATCACCTCTCAAATAAACTACATGCACTTAAGTCGTTTCCTTGATAACTAACTTTTGGGGAACCCAAACAGAGACAGATGACTAAGAGAGGCTCAGCATTAGTGCCGATTTATAAGCTTCCCTTTTATCCTCTTCTGGTTATTGCTTATTCTTTTTGTTAAATTTTATTTTTAATGTTTATTTATTTTTGAGAGAGAGAGAGAGAGAGAGAGAGAGAGAGAGAGAATAAATGAGCAGGGGAGGGGGGAGAGAGAGAGGGAGACACAGAATCTGAGGCAGGCTCCAGGCTCTGAGCTGTCAGCACAGAGCCCAATGTGGGGCTCAAACTCATGAACCCTGAGATCATGACCTGAGCCAAAGTAGGAAGCTTAACTGAATGAGCCATCCAGGCACCTTGAATTTATTCCAATCTTGCTACTGTGTGGTAGCGATTCAAGAACTCTACTTATATTTAAGTCAACAGAACTCTAACTATCATAAAGAAAATTTATGATATGCAATCAAGAATTCAAAAGCAGAATTCAAAGTTGAGCATAACATATATGGTGGATGTGCTGTCATAGTCTCTACCTAAACTTCAATGGATCTCTCAACAGTTGAGGGATGTGTCATGTTATAGAGACTACAACAATCTTAAGTATAGACAAAGTATGTGTCATCTATGATTCTATTAAGTGATACATTTTGTCGTGGCTTTCAAGTATGTCCACACATCATTTCGACTTCTGTTACTAAGTGGTGAGGTCTGTGTCTTTTCTCCTTGAATGTAGAGTGAGTTTAGGGATGGGTGTATAACTATTCGGAGGGAGTGATGCCTAGTGAATTCTGAGGTTTTTTTCACCTGATTCTCTCAGAATGCTTGCTCTCGGCATGCCTTCTCGTAAGATGCTTTACCTCGGAAAGTAGCCACCATGGTATTCGAACCAAAAATACCAAGAAAGGCTGTTTACAGGTGTTTCAGCCAATGTTCCCAGCTGAATTTCCAGACTTTTAATTATACCAGACTATGTGCCACACATGTATGTGAAAGAACTTCGAGATTTTCATAGCTCTGAGCCATTAAGTCATCTCGAGTCTTTGAGTCTTGCCAGCTGAGGGCCCAGACATCATGGATCGCAGTCAAACCATCTGTGCTCTGTCATATCTAATTATCTATTCCACATGATCTGTACACGTAATAAAATGCTTTGCTTTACTCTAAAAAGATTTAGAATAACTTGTTACACAGCAACAGTAACTGGGGCACATTAACTTGCTTTTAATTAATTACTAAAAATGCATACTGTGGTATATGTCATTTAACTAAGCAAATTTTTAAAGACCAAATTCTATTATCATTCCTGTTTCTGACCACAGTGCTGAAGAATGCTTGATTAATCTACACCCGCTGTCCTTTTAGGGTCAAAAAAAAATCATGTCACCTCCTTCGAAAAGGGGAAACAGAAAAACCCAGAATTAGGAAGGAAAGGGCACAGCATTCATTCCTATTAAAAATAGCTGAGAAAGTACATAATTAGTAATAAGAAAACGTGCACCATATATAACAGAAGAAATAAATGCAGAGCTCCCATTTGTGCAGAATACTGGGTATTTACTGGAGCAACTTGCTGTTAGGAAAGAGTCTTTTTTTTCATCACCATGGCATCCAACGTAATGTTCCAAAGGGATTAATTTGGTAGGAAATTAAATGCTTCGCCTAGATACAAGATCTTTTAAAATTATATATGTGCCAAATTGTGCTAAAATAATTGGGTAGCTGAGGACATCTGCTGCAATAAATTCAAATAGTGAAGATTCAATTTAAATTAATACAAGACGCCAGATCAAAAAGAGCCTTTATATTTCTCCTGCTTTGCATGGAGAAAAGCCTGAAAATAGTTCATTTTAACTATTAAAAAAAATTACTTGAAAAAAAACCCTGCAGTAGTCTAATCACAAAGTAATATCATGAAATGCTATTTTATGAACTAGGGCCACAATTCATATTAAAAGCACATCTCAGGGCTTTGTAGTCAATTCCTAGATTGGGTCATACTACGCCAGAGCGGGCAAGGACTACATTTCAGGATTTGAGGTTGCTTTACTCACGTACAAATAAACTGTTTGGATTGCTTCTTGTCTGCTGGTTTTAGAGCTCAAGAAATGCAGCAGATAGATGCCAATACTTCACTGTCTATACCAGGATAAATACACCTATGCAAACCATCATTAGTGCCTTCTACTGCCTAAAGGACGGCCCATTTTACAGAATGTTCTTGATTAAATTTAGCAAGGACTTTACATGAAGTCATCGTATACCATGATTTATAAGAACCAGGGGCTTTCAAGAGCTGGCACACAATGAACTTGTTTCAGATAAAGCCTAATTTAACCGAGAGACATTTACAATCTCATTATCTAATCCAGCTACATAATCTTCTTGAGATGTCATAAAGTTTGTAAGACACCAATATCTATAGCCTTTCAGGGTATATTTATAACTTCAGTTTTCCCAAGGAAACGCCCTCAAAGAGTTCTTCCCCCCTTTCCCTACTAAAGGGTTTAATTGCTGGAGTGCTTAAGAAACAAAGTGTGTATAACCGGATATTAATGGGAAATGCCAGCTCTGGCATTTATTGTACGGTTACCTCGATCAAGGTAGCTGGCTTATCATTGGAGCTTCAGATACTTCTATGGAGATGAAAAAAGAATATTTACTTTACGATTGCTTGAAAAGTAAAAGGAGGTAATTCCAGAAAAGCCATTGTTATTTGATACATGTTATAGTCTAGCTTCTACCAACATCTAACCCAGTGCTACAGAATTATCACCACATCTGCAAAACTCTAGATATGAGCCAATGAGGGCTAGAGTCAGAAAACAGCAACGTGAGCAGATTTAGGTAGGATTTTGTAGCTAACTGGACGGTAAGACGAGTGAGAGAACAGAATTAAACAGGACTAATTGTCCAGCTGTGGAATGTGGAAATGAAATATATTTCTGCGCTTTATTTTTTAAATTAAAAAAAAAATAACGTTTGTTCATTTTCGGAGAGAGATAGACACAGAGTATGAGTGAGGGAGGGGCAGAGAGAGAGGGGGACACAGAATCCGAAGCAGGCTCCAGGCTCTGAACTTCCGGCACAGAGCCCGATGCGGGGCTGAAACTCACAGACTGTGAGATCATGACCTGAGTCGAAGTCAGCCGTTCAACCGACTGAGCCACCCAGGTGCCCCTGTTTGTTTGTTTGTTTTTCTTGATTTATTTTTGAGAAAAGAGATAGAGAGCTCAAGTGGGGGAGGGGTATAGAGACAAAGAGGGGGGACAGAGGATCCAAAGAGGGCTCTGCACTGATACCAGCAAGCCCAATGTGGGGTTCAAACTCGTCAACTGCAAGAACATGACCTGAGCTGACGTCTGACACTCAACCAAGCCACCCAGGTGCCCCTAGGTGCTGTATTTTAATATTTCATAAAAACTAGTATCTGGTGAGTCTTCGTGATGAGCTGAATGTGACTTGAAGGACTCTGTATGTTTTACCTTATTTCGTAGCCATGAAAATCCCATGAGGTAGATGAAGCAACTTCCCTCATTTAACAGAGGTTGTAATGGGCTGTGTTAAGTACAGCGAGGTTTAGAAGCATGCTCAGAAGATGTGGTAATTACGGGGGACAGAATTTGAATCGAGCAATCAAATTCCAGGATTTGGTTCCAGTAATGCTTTTACTCCCTAAACTAGTCATTAAATAGATTTTCAGAAAGCATCAGTCATTGTGGGATTATAATGAGCAAGGGGGAAGAGAGGAATAAAGATCTTTTCTCATTATAAAATTCTGGAAGGAGTTTCAAGAATGAAGAAAACCTCTGGGTTCACTGCCATGAGGAAGTCCACCTTGAATGTTAGAGAGAACACAGCTCTGGAACTGGCCATTCCATGCGGAATTTAATTTTCCATAAAAAAAAAAAAAAAAAAAGTTTTATTTTAATGTTGCACAGAGACAGTTGCTTTGGTGGGTTTACAAGTGATTTTATATGAAGAAAAAGGAATAGCAAGTACTATTTTTCTTTCAGTTCAGTTTTGTAATCAAAGGAAATAAATTAGATGGTATCTAGACAGGTTAATTCAGATTGTCTTTTAATTACTTCACTCAAAAATGTTTATGGAACACTTACCATTTTCCCAGCACTATTTTGAGCACTAGGGATGTAACAGTGAACACAGTAGAAGGATGGGAGATATAGTGAGGTTATCTGTAGGCCAAGAGAAGAGGCCAGTGGAAGAAAAGTAAACAAAGCATTTTCTCTTACTCAAAGTGATTTCCCTCTAGAAACTTGTTCTATCAACAAAAACAAAATTAGTTATAAAAAACACTCATTTTTCTAAGACAAAGAACTACCTTATGAATTGCTATTTCCTCTGATCAGAGATAGCCACCTATCAGGAGACAGTGAGTAGCAGCCCCGACTCTGAGCAATCCACCAAGATTTCCACGATAGTACATGGGTAATATGCAATAAATCGCTTACGATATATGTGGTAAATATGTTCTTGGCTTTGTAAATATGTATATTCATTGTTTTGTAATATTCAGCTTACTCTTCTGCGTAAGTGCTCTTATGACTTTTAAGACTTAGATTTTCTCAAATTCTTCCTTTTGTCAAGTAAGTACTACCAGAAACATTTCCAAAAGAGACAATGAATTAGTGAACAAAAACAAAAATTAAAAAATGGAAAACCTGACATTGTCTACAAGTCAGGAATTGAAAGAATTATTGAGATCTCCAACAATGGCCATAACAGGGATATGAGGTATAATCTACAAAGCTTTGGGTGGGACAGAAATATCCTGTTTTCACAATGGTATGCTTGTGGTGAACATTTTAAATACCTATTTTATTTTCTAAAGCTTATTTATTTTGAAAGAGCGAGCAAGAGCAAGGGAGGGGGCAGAGAGACAGTCCCAAGCAGACTCAATGCTGTCAGTGCAGACCCCTACATGGGGCTCGATCTCATGAACTGTGAGATCATGACCTGAGCCAAGATCAAGAGTCAGACGCTTAACCAAAGGAGCCACCCAGGAGTCCCCCTAAATACACATTTGAAAAAGTAGGCTTGGAAACTTAGGCTCAGAGACTGATGCAGCAAAACAGCCAAGTAAATTTGCAGAATTATGTGGGACTTCTCATCATTTAGGACTAAACTCATACAAAGAAGAGTCTAAAAGGACACAGAGCTACAAGAAGATCATGTGAGCAAGTGATTCCATTTGAAAAGGGTCTAATTTCTAAGAACACTACTAAGAAGAATGCTGTTAGAGTGGCTCCATTTTTATTAATACTTATAAGAATGTAATTTCATTATGAGACTAATGGACCAGAGAAACATGCCTCACTTGGCAAGTTCACTCTCTCTGATTTCTTGTGTAGCCCCAACATTCTATGGTCACTTGTTTTACTGGATATTATGCCATTGCTCTTTTTTTTCACCGCTTTTTTTCTATAGCCCTATTTAAATCTACCTCATTTTACTCTCTCTTCTGCAATGGGTACATTAGGAATCTGCCAGACGAGAAAGGGTCATGGCTATTACTTCACAGGATGCATTTTAAAATTTCTCTTTAAAGTCTTATACTGTACAACCCTAAAAATTATGAAGAAGCACATGTCCACTTTATCTTCATCCTTCTTCCTCCTCACAATCTTTTTTTTTTTTTAATGTCTTATTTATTTTTGAGAGAGCATAAGCATAGGAGGCACAGAGAGAGGGAGACAGAGGATCCGAAGCAGGTTCTGGGCTGACAGCATCCAACCAAACGTGGGGCTTGAACTCATGAACCATGAGATCATGACCTAAGACAAAGTCCGATACTCAACCAAGCGAGCCACCCAGGTGCCCCTTCCTCCTCACAATCTTGATTATCCTTTATGCTCTTTTCAAGGAAGCAAGTGATTTGCCTATCAAAGAATTCACTCACTTGTATATTTAAAACATAAAGAAGTAAAACAACCTCCAAACAAACACAAAGCACTTTAGTGAAAAAAAATGTAAACAAAGCAGAAAAGGAAAACAGACTCTAGTACTTGCCAGGTGAAGTAATTTGGGATCAAAGATCATTTACAAAGTGACAGGAACCATATTTCATAGCTTCATCAACTGTAATGCAATTCTTTGGCACAGTTATGTGTCATGAATCATATATGGAAATCATGTACGTACATAATTCTCAATTATTAATCCTGTTCCTATCCAAGTGTGTTGTTATCAGTCACTTTTTAGAAGAGAGATTTTATCATCTGATTTGACGCAACCATAGCCAATGCATTAACTTTTTAACCCTCAAATCAGGATATATAAAAAACATATGAATCAACCCATTCAAAATTAGGTCAGCAGGATAGCTAAATTCATCGCTCAATTTCTTTACTTCTAAAACAGGCAGTAAAATTTCCTGGGGATATATTAACAATTGATGATTAAAAGTAAGACTAATTTTCATACATGCATATGGTTCAAGACAGCATATATGGAAATATTAGTGTTTCGTACTTAACTTTATGTCTATAAAGGCATTAAGAAATAAAGAAATGTTTTCCGTCTATGTTAGTCTTTTATGTGTCAGAACTATACAAGTAACATCTATGTCTCATATGGACACAGGAAGGGATACTGCTGAATCTAGACTCAAGTCAAACCTGCCTGACAAGCAATCTACAAACCTCCCATTATTGGGATAAATGCCTGCACGAGAACAGTATTTTTTTTCACCGTTTTAACACCTAGTTGCCCTTTCTCCTAGTTGAGCTGCTAGTTTCTCGCCAGGTCAAATGGTAAAAAGCCCAACACTTATGTTGCAGCAATCCTGTTATTTCATTTTTCCCTGGTGCTGTAGATTATTACAAACACAAACACTGTAGAGAATGAAATCCTCAAGTCCTGTCATTTTGAATACCAGCCTCATATGCCTGTGGTTACTCAAAGATAAATGCTAGGGAAAGAGCAAATCCAGATGGAACCCTTTTAATCTTGGGGACAGGAGTTGAGTATTTGGAAAGGTCAGCACTTAGGAGCAGAGTCTCGCTGTAGTTAGTCTAGGTTCCGAGGCAGAAATCCACTAAGTAAACAGTGGATAAAGTCCCTACTCATCCCCTGCCCTTTCTGGCGCTGCCCTCTTACAACTGAAGAACGGAAGGGTATTGAGAGGAATCCCTAGTCATTGGCAAGTGCAATGCCGAAGGGCAGGCCCATGGACAATGAAGGCTTCAACCACTGTGGCGCTCCATCATCCTGTGTGTGTTTTTTCTTCTTGGAGAATATTATTTTCTCTACCTGAACAAGGACAGTACAGACTTGCGCTGAATGAGTAAAAAATAATTGACTTCATTTTCTTGTACTTCCCTTAGAGGAAATTCAGACAGATGAGATGAAACTCCCTGTAATTATTTTTAAGGCTGTTTCACATCATTTTTCCAAGATAATGAAAAACATTAAGTCAAAAGAAAAACAGAACCAATCAACCCAAAATATTTGGATTCCAAATATTCCAAAAATTCCAATGAAAACAACTCGATAGAAAAACCAGTGTAAATTATCATCATGGTATATGTTATATATGAATAGTTAATAGAAAAAAACATCAGGGGATTTTTTGGTATTATGACATTTTAAATGTTTTGTCTTATGTTTTCTTCCTTTTCTAAGTTTTTTTTTAACAATGAGCATATTTTTTATATATTCAGAAAAAATATATACACTTTAAAAAGGAGGCAGAGGCTACCCGACCTCAAGTGAGAATCATTTTTAAAATACTGCTTATGGAACGTTTACATTTAAGGATGCCCTGTAATGTCACACTGACAGTGCGCAGGACAAAATATTTTAATACTGTTTACTGAGAGGTGTAATTTAAATTTATACAAAAATAAAGAGGGCCCTTCTGATGTTTTAATTCCCATCTTCATTTTCCTATTAGTAATATGCACAGGCACCTCCACTCAGTCCCTGACCTGCCGTGATTAGTGTAACAGTATCCCCCAAGGCTTAACGTGTCATTTTGTTTGACCTTCAGTTAACTAACTCCTGCTGATTTCTTTAGTGGTCTCCTAAGACAGGTTTCCGTTACTTATATAGAGTCTAATGGAGACACTCTTGTAGGTTTTCTTTTTTACTATGTCTCCAAAATCCCATTAACAGAATCTCTATTGTAATACTCATCTAATTATAACATGCTCCTTGCTGAGCGCAGAGGGCAAGCATTCTAATAAAACTGTGGTCCCATACTGAGAAGTGGAAAGAAATAACTGTCATTCTCACTTCGGCAGTAAATTTCAATAAATTAGAGTCTGCAGAATTTTAAATCCACTTGGCAAAGGTAAAGTGAAAGGGTGAATCCACTACTGATCTGCACATTAACTAGGAACATCCTATTGCGATTTGAACTGGATTCTGGTTTACCCGCCTCAACTGTCCAAATGCTATTTTCAGAAGAAATCCGGGGACCCACTCCCTCTGTGGCTCTGCTCATTCAATTTTCTTCCTCTCGGTCATTCCCCCTCTACCACGGTTTGTCCAAATTGTACTGTTTCTTCAATATTCTACACAGGGCTGTACTTTCTGATTTCGCATAGCCCAAGATGGTCTTATTCTCCCTCTCCTCTGAACACAAAGAATCCTGGCTGCACTTGCTTAAACATGCATGTCATTTCCCATCTTGCACACCTTTGTTTCTGTGCCCATCTGTGATAGAATCCACAGAGATGTTGATCTGATCAAAGAGGAAGATTTTATTTCCCAGGCTCCTCTATACTTAAGCTTGGGGAAAGTAAATGAGTTCTAGCTAGTGGAGCTTAAGCCTGATTCATAAAGTATCTTACATGATCCTACTCTCTCTCTCTCTTCTTGCTCATTGGACTACTGAATACAAAGACTCCAATAAAGAATCTGAGGACACCCTTTAAGGTAGGGGAACCCTAAGATCCAAGAACATGGATTCCTAGGCCACCATGTGGAAGCCTCCTTGATGCAAATCTATTTCAACTGTTAAGTAAACAGGAGGGGCACCTGGGTGGCTCAGTCAGTTAAGCATCTGATGTCAGCTCAGGTCGTGACATCACAGTTCATGAGTTGGAGCCTCGTATAGGGCTCGCCACTGTCAGCTGCTCAGGGCAGCGCCCACTTTGGATCCTTTGTCCTCCCCTGTCTGCCCCTCCCCTACTTGTGCTCTCTCAAAAATAAAATAAATATTTAAAAAAACTACATTACAGGGGCACCTGGGTGGCTCAGTCCGTTGAGCGTCCAACTTCGGCTCAGGTCATGATCTCGCAGTCTGTGAGTTCGAGCCCCGCGTCAGGCTCTGTACTGACAGCTCAGAGCCTGGAGCCTGCTTAGAATTCTGTGCCTTCCTCTCTCTCTGCATCTCCCCCCTTGCAATGTGTCTCTGTCTCTTGACAATAAATAAATGGTAAAGAAAAATTTTAAAAAATACATTAAAAATAAGTAAATAGGAAAACTTGATCGTATTATCACACATTTCTGGATTACTGCTGGTACAGTGGCTAGCACAAATGATATTAATGCAACATGTATGTCCTCCTTTTAGGATTTCAACTAGGGTTGATATATTGAAGTTTCCCAGAGCCACATTTCTAACTACTTTTCCACTAAACATTGGATTTGTATTTTTTACTACCAGTTCTACATCTCCCCCATGTGTGTACATCTCCCCATGGATGTTCCAACAGACCCTCAAATGTAGGATTTACCAAATATAAACCAAGGTCATCAACTCGATTAATTCCCTAGGGCTGCTTTAACAAAGTACCACCAAATGGGTGAGTTCAAACAAGATAAATTTATTGTCTTATAGTTTTGGAGACTTGAAGTCTTGATGAAATAAAGGTGTCAGGAGTTCCACACCGGGAATGAGGAGAGTAGAGCCCTGAGAGCACTGAGCAGCCCCACCTCAGCTGCCAAAGTAGGCTCCGGTTACCATCACCACAACCATGAGCACTGAGACCAGACACAGGAGCCGCCCCGCACCACCTCCCCACTGTGCCTCCATTGTTGCTGACACCAAGCTGGGCACCAGGAAGGAGCAACTCCAGGGGCATATCAGTGGCGCCTGCCAGTGGGGACAAAAAGCTACTCATAAAGGTTTTAGAAACAGTAACATGTTTCAATGTAAGAAACACATGGTTTCATCAACAAGAATGACACCAAAGAAGACGTATTTGTACAAAAGACTCCCAGAAATGAGAATAAGCCAAGAAAGCACCTTCACAGCATAGGACATGGAACAAGTATGGAGGCTGGCGCTGCTCAAGGACAAAAGAGTGCCAAGGCAGCAAATGCTACAAGTTGTGGTGAAGCTCGAGTGGAAGGCAGTAACTACACAGGACACCTTAACCATTATGGTCACTGCCATCCTCCAAACAAGGGTAAACAGAATTAGCAGAATAGTGAGAGCAGGGCAAAGAATAAGGGGTCAGAGTGCTCCCCGAGGCCAAGTCCAACAGCACAGCCCTACCATAGGCCATGGTTCCCAACTTATTCCATGTGGAGACTCCAGGGGCAGTCACCACCATTTTCGAACCCTTCTGTGCAGGGAGAAGTGACGGATGGTGCCGACAACCAGGATGCAGGAGATGAAGACAGACCAGCGAAACAGATTATATATGGGAGTTACAGACCACAATTCTGCTGGGGTCCTCCTCACCAAAGATAGTCTACAGAGGGCCGCAATGAAGAAGGTAAGGGAAATCAGGAAGTCACAAGGTCAAAAGTCACCTCAACATTGGTACCACCACAACTTCAAGTACCACACAGATGCCCAGAAATCCCCAAACAAGAAGATGGCAAGTAAACAAACCCAGACGATCCACGTGCAGCTCCAGAGGCTGAAAAGTTGGCAAGTGAATAAATGCCAGCTTACTATCTCTACCATCATCCAGCTTACTCATCCAAGAAGAAGGAATGAATATGAAATTCCAGCAATAAGAAATGAATGGAATATTAGAGCTGAAGCCCTTAAATGCTTATTCTTTGCCCAATGACCATAGAACTGGAACTATATGCATTATCTACGAAGTGTGGAATTTTTTTTTAATTTTTACCCAAAGATGTCCTTTATATGAACAGCAAATGTGCTTTTATTTTGTCTGAAACCTAGCTTTTCTCAATACATCCTTTCAAATTGTTTCATATCTGGTCAGGATGAGATTTTAAGAACCTCTTTTTTAATTTGTAATCCAAACTTACAACTTGATTTTTTCAAAAACTTCAATAAATGGCAATCACCTATCAATAAAAATCTTAAACAATTAAAGAAAAAAGAGAAGAAAAGAAAAAAATCAAAAAAATAGAAAAAAGAAAAGAAAAAAATGAAGATGTCAGCAGGGCCATGTTCCCACTGAAACCTATAGGGGAGAATCCTTCCTTCCTCTTCCTAGTATAGGGTGGTAAATATTAATGCTTGGCATTTCTTGGCTTATAAATTCACCATTCCAATCTCTGCCTCTCTTGTCACATAGCATTCTCCCTGTGTATCTCTATCTTCACATGGTGTTTTTCTCTTTTTATACTGTCATAGTGGATACTCATCCTAATCATAGCATCTTCATTGCATTACATCGGCAAAAATTCTATTTCCCAGTGAGGTCATTTTCACAAGTCGGGGTGGGGGTGTTAGGACATCAACATATCTCTTTAGTGGTCACAACTCAACTCACAGCATCAACCCACAATTCAGCCTAAGAGAATCGCTATCATCTTGTCAGGTGGTACTAGAACTGGAAAGTCATTCAACATGTATAGCTCCCTTATCTTTCTTTGGTATTCTTATCAAGATGGTATAGGATTTCTCCCTTTAACTTCCATTCTTTTATGCTCTATCAATGGTGTACATTCACTCTTTATTCCCCCTTTGTGGGTACAAATTGCAGAACCAACTTCATCAAGGAACAGTCCTGTTCAAAAATGTTAATGGCTGCAATTATACATCTCCAACCAACAGCCCCCAAGGAGACTCCTTTCACTGCAGTGGGCATGCTTTGGGTTTTCTTTTTCCTCCTTTGAAGCACCTGTGGTGGAGAGGACTTCAGAGTATCTGACATGAGAAGTAAATAGGTAGTTAAAGGAGTTAACTACAGAGGTGCCTGGGTGGCTCCATCAGTTAAGTGCCAGCTCTCGGTCTCAGCTCAAGTTTTGATCTAAGGGTCATGAGTTCAAAACCCATGTTGGGCTCCACACTAGGCATAAAGCCTACTTAAAACAATAATAATAAAAATAGAGGAGAAGTGGACTACAGATACTCCAAAGAGACTGTAGATTTGAAGTAACAGTAGTGTTTGCATAAATTTTCACCGTTTGCAAAAAACTCTGATATATATTATCTTCTTTGAGATTCACAGCCAGTCCATGAGATAAGCTAAGATTATCTCAAAATTCTTATTAAGAAACTGATACTGAGAAATCTAATTGCCTGTTTTAAGGAAGCCCAGGTAATATTTAGCACATATCTCCTAACAAAATACTTTTACTCCAGATTTCATGCCTTCTACCACAGTAAATGTTCCTAAGATGACAAGGGGCATAAATATGAGGATCTTTGAGTTGAAGTTCTATCATAGGAAAATAGGGCATTAGAGGTGAATGGCCAAAGGTGTCTGACATTTAGGCAGGTAATTAGTGAAGACTAGTAATAGGAGATCAAGGGAGGAAAATAATAGAAAAAGATGACAAATATTAATGTGATACAGAAGTATCATATAAGAATTTCTCTTCAACAGATGTTGTCACCATAAGAGCTGGGAAAAACCATAATCAACTAATAACCATGGTGTACTTACAACAAGACTTGGAAAAAAGTACAGAAGCAAAGCAAAGACAATGTCTAAGAAATGTTATGCTTTATAAATACAATGTGTTGTCAGCATTATTCAACTGTGTAAGTAAGAATAATTAATATCATAAGGTTGATAGGAAAATAAAGAGACGTTGATGAAAATCTGGATCAAACTCAAGCCATTCCATTAGTAGGACTCTTGGATCAACTAATGAGTGGTATTGGCAAAAAAAAAGTTTACTTTTCTTAGATTTTTGTTTTGTTTTTAATAAGCTACCCATAAATCATAAAAATTCTAGATTTCCATAATAAATTTTAGATATTACAACTATGCACACACAATTAAATAAAATGTTTGTTATTTAAAATCCTTACAGAATTAAAAGATTTTAACTTGACACTCTTAAGACCTTTTTTGTAAGCATTTTGTTTTCCTTTGAATTACATAAAGTTTATACTACAGGGCTCAGTGATATGAAATTCCTATGAACGTAACTAAGACATGAGATGGTAGGGCTCAGCTTGAGAACAGAATTGGATGGGGAGTTAGATATTCTCTGGATAGATTTTTTTTTTTTTTTAATTTTTTTTCAACGTTTTTTATTTATTTTTGGGACAGAGAGAGACAGAGCATGAACGGGGGAGGGGCAGAGAGAGAGGGAGACACAGAATCGGAAACAGGCTCCAGGCTCTGAGCCATCAGCCCAGAGCCTGACGCGGGGCTCGAACTCACAGACTGCGAGATCATGACCTGGCTGAAGTCGGACGCTTAACCGACTGCGCCACCCAGGCGCCCCTCTGGATAGATTTTTTTAAATGTCTATATATTTTTGAGAGAGAGACAGGGAGGGAGAGGGAAGGAGGAGGCAGGGCAGGGGCACAGAGAGAGGAAGACAGAAAATTTCAAGTAGGCTCCATACTGTCAGCACAAAGTCCAACATGGGGGCTTGAATCCACGAACTCTGAGATCATAACTTGAGCCAAAGTTGGATCCTCAAATGACTAAGCCATCAGACGCCCCATGGATAGATTTTATGGCATGTTTAAGCTCTGGGAATTGGCCTGTCATTTCAGAAGACTGAGGAATTAATGGGAAGAATAGATTTCTATTTTCAAAAATCTGATCTTTAAGGGAAAATTATATATGGTGGCACTGGTTCAAAAATAAATTTCCTTTTCTAGGGATAATTGAGTTCACTGTAGTTATGGGAAAGTGATTATGAGCAGAGAATAAATAATGGCACAAAAGGAGGATTCCTGATGATGTAAGTCTTGTACAAAGCTATCAGTAAGAGGCAGTCAGGTATTTGTTGGACCAAATGGATACTACAGATAGAGGCTCCCTTGTAGAAGCTTAGGAATGGTCTCTCTTACCCACCAGTGGTCGCTGATCTCAGTCAAGTCCCATTCCATTGCTTAAGGCTTGGGTGGCTCCTGATTTTTCTTGAAATATTTGTCTGCTTAAGACTTACATCGTTGACTAATACCTTTAAAAGGGAACCACTGCTACCAGGTCATATGATGAGCGTTCTATTTTTAGTTCTACTGTGACAAAACTTTTTCAGCAATACAAGTATAAGCCTTTGAAAATATTGCATCAGACTGACCTCTTTACCCAAAGGAAAAAATGAAGACCTTGAAAAAATACGGTGGTAAATTATGTGGGCTCTTCAGGCAAACAGATGAGCACGGCTTCCAGTCTTGCTACTTACTAGGTAGGGATCATGCAAGTATTAACTCAATGTCAGCTTCATAAT